>NW_026694943.1:0-2400000 GCF_021218885.2 Marmota monax
ACTATCCTTCTGCCCTTGATACATCTCCACCCTGTGCCTTACCTCCATGGCCCTTTCATTTTGTGGTTCTGCTTGGACCCCTATTTCTGATTTCTTTTCCTGGTTCCTCCTGTGTTCAGGGCTGTAGGCTTGGCCGTTTGGTCCGTTTGGCTTCCTTGGGCCCTAGCATCTCTTCTCTTTATTGCTTTCTTTTTCCTCCTTTATCCAAGGCCCTAGCTCTGAATTCTGTCTCCGATCAGCTGATCCAGGCCTTTATGGTACCTCCCTTCTATCCTTTCCCTTCTTTCCCCATTCCTGTCTGTTTTCTTGATCTTCCTCCCTGCCCTCTCTTGTGGTTCTTTCTTCCTTTTTCTGGCTTTTTGCTTGAGCCCCAGCTTTTTTTCTTTTGTTCCCTTTTCTCCTCCCATGATCTCAGACCCTCGGTTTTGGCCCGTTTCTGTGCCTCTTGTTTTTTCCCTTGCTCTCCTTAGGTCCTTGTTTCCATATACTGAATCCTTATATTTGTAGTAGTCTTTGGCCTGGAGACTTTGTTCCCATGTTTCTACCACCTTCGCTTTCCTCCCTGGCCCTGTCCACTTTAGTGAACTCCATTCCCAAGCCTTAGCCCTTGACTCTACCTTCCTTGTGGTGGCTCCTGGCTTGAGTCTCTAGTGGCCCTTGTTGCTCCGTGTGACCTTAGGCTTGACAGTGCCTCTTTGCTCTTTTTCTGCTCTCCAGTCTGTTAGTGCCGCTTGCCTGTCATCTCTGGCTTTTCTCTTCTTATTGATTTCTTTTTGTCCTCTATGTGGACCTAGAAGACGTGTATATTTTATCACTGATGTGTTAATTTGCAATGGCTCATCATTGTACACTGAGATTTTATGGGATATATGTCATTTGAATCATCTTGAAGCCAAGCCATCTTGTAAGTATTTAGAATTTATGTATGTATGTAATAAACAGTTTGTGAATCAATAAAATAGTGAGTATATTCTACTAACCTAAGGAGACAAGTGTCAGGTATTGTCATTTGTTTCTTAAGAAATTGTATTCTACCTTTAATTAGTTTGAGGCATTGCAGTTTGTTGAAAATTAAGACCACGACACCTTTCACGATATTATTGGAATGAATCCAGAGAAATGCAGTGAAGATTGAGAAGAAGGACACATTCCTTTCCTTATGGAAAGAGATCTCATGTCTACTCCTTCCGTCTGTGCAGTAAATATCCACACTCGCACCCTGGGATTTTGGTAGAGCTGCTACTCACAGTATGGTATCATCTGAACACAGCTAAAGGTCCTTGTTCTGATGCAATGAACATATTGTTTCCCCTCCCTGCAGTTATCAGTTTTCGTGGACTCGATGGAAAGCAATCATTCCAATATTTGTGAGAGGAACCAAGTAATAATTCCAAGGTGAAACATCAACAATTTCAAAGCACGGGGATGATCTACAAGGGCACAAACTCACAGTAATTTTAGATGTGTATTACAAAATTCAAGGTACGCTGCAATTGAATTGATGGCCAAAGGAAGACAATTCCATCAATGCTCATTTTCCTTCCTTCTTTCTTTCCTTCCTTTCTTCCTTCTTTCTCCCTGCTCTCCATATTTTGCTCCTTTCTTTACATTAGGCAGTGCCAGTGACAATAGCCTGTCCATGGATGGTGGTGGCAATTGAAAGATCAAGGAAGTGTGGTAAGCTGGGACATTGTGTGAGTCTATTCAAGAAGGTTTAGATGAGAAATTATTGGGTTCTGTGGGTTTTAGATCAATAAGTGACTTCATCCCCAGATGGTACTAACTGAGTGGCTGCACAGGTGCTGTGTAGCTAGAAGTGGTGGGCTTTTGGGGGCATGTCTTTGGGATATATATTTTATATCCAGCACAGTGGAGTCTCTCTGCTTCCTGATCATCATGTGATCCACTTCCCTCCACCTCACTCTTCCACCATGATGTTAAGCCTCATCGTGAACCTGGAAGAATGGAGCCTGCTGTCTATGGACTAAGACTTCTGAAATGGTGAGCCCCCCCAACAAAATTTTCCTTCTCTATAATTGTTCTTGTTATGTACTTTTAGTCATAGCAGTGAAAAAGCTGAATAAAATAGACGTTTTCCTGGTCATGCAGAATTAGAACAGGACAGAGGAGGACAAGTCAAACTGGTTGGAAGCAGAGGAGTTTCATTTTCTCAAAGAGCCAGAGCACCGTGACAGATGGCTGGGCATTCTACATAGTAGAACTCAAGGCAATAGCCTAGACAGATCCCCTACCAAATGAGAGGTTAGAAACTCTACCTGGGCAGTCCCCATGTGGGCCAGATCTTTGCTCTGATTGGGATGACCCAGGTAAACTTAGGAAGATTTAGGAGTCCAAAACTTGTGCTGGGACCCATAGAATTTGACATTGGTGACTATGAGTCAGTTCCATATCCACTGGCCAGGGATAACAGAAGTTTACCCTGCCTGACTTGCTCTTCTAAGATTCCCAAGAATGGGGAGGCCTGAGGCTAGAACCAGGGTTTGTCTGGTACAAGGAGTTATGGAAGGTAGGGATTTGATGATTAAAACTGACTCTCAAAAAGACTTACTGCCATTATAATATTCACTCCTCAAGTGAGCACAGGTGGCACCCCCAGTTTTTGCACTTTTTAAAATCATGATCCTTTTTATTGCTTCACTGCTTTTTGGACCACTAGGGATGCAGCTGTAAAACCTGAGAGATTTTGGTTATTTTGGCTTATGCTGTTGATGAATCTCTCTTGAATGTCTCATTTTCCTTTTTTTTTTTTTCCAGAAAGAGTAGTTTATACAGATAGTAGCATTTGAGGATGTTCCTTCAATTTTGTCACACCTCTAACTAGGTAACATGTTAATCTGGTGTTGATAATGTTGGCCATTGAGACAAACTGACCAGTCCTAATGGAGGCCTGTGTGGGCCTCTGCGGCAGTAACTACCCACACACTTCTTTCAATATCCACAGGGTTCCCCCTTTCTGGCTTTCAGATGCAAAATCAAAGATACTTAAAATCTGAAGGGAAAATTCCCTGGAGCTCAATAGCTTGGATATTGTATTCATTGTTTCTTCAAATTTTCCGTGATATAGTTTAGAAAAAAGATATAGACAACATATATCACTTTAGTAGGGAAAGGTGTAAATCGGAATGAAATAACTTACTGTTCATGCTGTTTTGGGGTTTTTTTTGTTTTGTTTTGTTATTTTTTTGAAGAGGGTTTTTTTTTTCCCCCCCAGATATCTGTAACCAAAGTAAAGTCTGGACAGATAGGTTTTATTGGGTATTGCGAAGATGTCTATTGAGATCTGTTTAGACTTGAGGCGAAATGGCCAATAGCCTAAATCAATAAGTAGGTATCGACCTAAAACACAAATTCATAATGCCTGAAATATTTTTCAAGAGAAAACCAAATTAAAGAATAAAGCAGTATGAAATAAATTATATAATCAGGCTTCAGTTTCAATATTCTTGACAATATGGCTCGAAGAATACTCTTCCTTGGCACCAATATTATCAGGTAGAGGGAGGGAATACCTTTATGAAGTTCCACCTTTTCTGCCTATGTTCCCAAAGTAACTTTTGTTCAGAAAAAGTTACCAACTCTTTGCATTGTCTTCCCTGGAAAAACCAGGAACTGGCAAACCCAATATTCTTAAAAAATGTGTTAAACCAAAGCTCTTGACTTTAAGGGGGTAATCTTCCCCTAATTCATTTAGATGACTTTTCTCATGGTTGTGATACTATAACCAGAGAGGAACAAGCATTTTTCAATTACAAAAATAACTGTGAATTGAAGGATTCATTTTACCATGTGGAACTAAGTATAGAAACCAGAATATATTTATTTCAAGCAAAATAACAAGTTGTAAATGCATGCCAAACATTTGAAGGTCTGGGTAAACTAAGGATCAATTTATGTAATAATGTAATAGGATTGTGTTTCACAAGTAATATCTGTTGTTAGGCACCTTATTCCCAAAATCTCCATAAAATTTATTTGAATTTCTTGTGCACAGTATGCTACAACTGACAACGCTGGAGTCTGGCCTAACAGATGCTTTTCTAAAGAGTGGTGTTCATTTGAAACTCAGAAGAGGTAACCTGTATCTACCAAGTTATGTGACCCTAATAACCCATGCAAAATTTTCTAATTTCTATGATCATTATCTGTAAATGGGATGATTCACTTTGCCTGGAAGAAGTAACTTGCTTAGTTCCTGGGATGGTCTCTCCCCTGTTGCCCAGGTCTGTAAGTTCACATGGTGTGCACAAGTATGTAACCAAACACTGAGGCTGAGCTGGTGCTCAGGGAGCAACTGGTCCCAAAACACTTGCGAAGAATCCCTGTGCTAAGCGGCTTTCAACCTTCAAGAGTTTACGGATAAGTAAAATTCAAAGAAGATGAAAGGTGACAAATGTAAAGTTAGCAATTTTTGTGAGTATAAACACAATCAAAAACACCAAGAAGCGGAGAGGAGTGTCAGCTTAGTGAAAGGTTGGCTTACTGATGAAATTTCCCTTTGGTAAATTAATTTTAATTAAAAATAAATTTTTGAAGTTTTTTTTAATCTACCTCCTATATTATGTGATCTTGATGTAGGTCATTTATGACCAATAGTGATATATTTGTCCTCTAAAAGGCTTCAAATTCAGCTTCAGCTAGCTTCTACATTCATGTTATGTGCGGAAATGCAAATGAACAGAGACTAAAACAGAATGTGTTGTGAAATGATGTGAGTTTTTTTTAGTGATAAAAAAATGTATGATGTTTTAATCAGTTTTCACAATAGTAGCTTGTCACAGCCTCATACAACATCCTAGATATCTCAGTATGTTTATACGGGCAGCTGTTTCATTAGGTATAGGTGAATCGATTTGCTTCATTAATGTTCTTGATGTCATTCCATTTACTGTAGTCTTCTTGATGTACCATTGTTATGCCAATGGATATACTGCTAGTTAGATTCAAAGCATGACTACCCCTCTAGGACTGTATCAGTGAAGAACAAAATGAAAGAGATAAAGGATTGAGATACAGAAGTTTTACAAAACCTCTAATAAAAAAAGATTTCCACTAGAATGTACAAGGCTGCGATGAGACAGACCAATCTTAAGTACATAATATCAATGGCAGAGGAATTAATCTGAAGTCTTCAAAAGGTAAGATGGAGATCCACAGGTTTCCCAAATGAAGGTATGTATCAGCATTATGATAATTTTAACATCTTCTATGAACCACAAATTTTGATATATAATTTTTTATCATAAGACGTAAGATCATTATATGTATACAATAAAATTAAAGAATGAGTCTGATGAATTCTTAATGACAAGTCTTAAATGCATAATGTGTAACGAATCCATTTATTATCTCCTAGTCGTGTCCAGTTTCACATGAATAATTGCTGTTGAATGCCCCTGAAGAACAGTTGCTGCATTTTGTCTTTCCTCCAACTTCTCTTCCTGTGCCAGTGGTCTATCTGCAGTGCAGCCTATCCAGGTGAAGGGTTTCCTACTATAGAACATCACATGGTGATGGTTACATAGAATGTAAATCTTAACCATTAATAAAAAAGACAACACAGAATTTTTCCACATTGAGGATTAACTGTTTCCTGATTTGACCTTTTTAAAAAATGTAATAATATATACTGTTTTATAAAATAAGTAGGCATTATTAAAAGTTTTCTCTATTAGGTAAGAATCCCACAAGAAAGGCACATTGACTTGATGCCACAATATTTTAAAAGTACTATAGAAGCAAACTTGTTTTTTGTGAAAAAAAATTAAAACTGCTCATGCAAAATCAATTCCACCAAGGCAATTTCATTTCCCAGCACACTGCCCTGATTTGATGGAAGCACTTTATTTGAGTGATCAGGAACTATAACAGGAGCCACCCTGAAAGAAGTTGGTGGAATCTGTAGTTTTGATAGTTTCTACATGATGACAGCTATATTAACTTCAACTTCAAAACTGTCACAAGTGTGTCTTCGATCTCACTTATTTTCCTGGGCTTCAGTTCCCCGCACTAATTTCCTGTTTAGGCTCTGTCATGTCATAATCTTAAAATCAATGTATCTGAGATCTGAATTAATTTTATTATCTTCGATTCAGATCAGATATTCTCACAATCTGCTTTTTAAAGGACCCATGCCAGCCATGAAGTTAACAAGAAACTTCATATAGTTACATTTAGAAACTTCAATACTGCAACCCAGTATCCTCCTATTTAGGAAATCTTCTATGGTGTAACTTCTATGTTTCCCTGTTTTTTTTTTTTTTGTTGTTTGTTTGTTTTTTTTAATTTGGTGCCAGGGATTGAACCGAGGGACCCTTAGCCACTGAGCTACATCTCTAGCCCCTTCTTTTATTTGCCAAGTTGCTTAAGGCCTTAGTAAGTTACAGGGGCTGGCTTTGAACTTGTGATCCTCCTGCCTTAGCCTCCCTAGCCATTGGGTTGTTTTATTCTTTTTCTCAACCCCTTACTCATGTCGTCTACACCCCTCTTTCAGTAACACCTCTTGATTAACTTAAGCCAAAAGGCACATCTGATACTTTGGGCCATAGAGATTGGTTGATGAATAGGCCGGTGACTAAGATGCTAGTAAATATTTTTTAGAGGTTTCTCAGAAAAGCAGCTTCATTATCCTTCAGTGAGGATAGTCTCTTTCTCTTGGAAATTAGGGAGAAAAATACATAATTCTTCTACAGTTGCTACTGCTTTCTTATAACTGAAAAGTATATAAATTTAGGCTTAAGCAGAAAGCACAGGAGAAATTAAGAGAAACTAGATTCTGAGTGACATTGTTGAACCACTAGATCATGACTGACCAGAAACCTATTCTTTTTAGGATTTTACATTTGTTAGTAAAAATGTTGCCTGTGTCATTTGAGCTAGTTTAAGTCATGTATTTTGTTTCTTCCAACCTAAACAGTCCTAAAAAAGTACATCGTTCAGTTTGTGGTTTTCCTTTCATTTAGGTGGTTTATTCCAATCTATGTTACAATGGCAAATGTTTCTTACTTCGTATCAGGCCAGAAGTTTGGAACTTTCAAAGCTGTACATCCGGTGTGTTTATGGCATCCATTCCCCGCTGCAGGTGACCTTGCTTATCCGTCATTCCTTTATACAAGCAGATCTCATTTTATTGCACTTTGCTTTACTGCATTTTTGAGATATTTTATTTTATTTTACAGATTGAAGGTTTGTAGCAGCCCTGCATCAAGGAGTTAACACCACTTTCTGAACAGCTGGGATGATGATTAGCCTTTTTTACCAATAATGAATTTTCAAATTAAGGTACGTGTACTGGTTTATAGACATAATGCTATTACACACATAACAGAGTCATATCTTTTATATACACTGTGAAAGTTTGTGCACTGGGAAACCAAAAAAAATATGTGTGTTAATTTATTCCACTATATTCTTCATTGTAGTGGTCTGGAGCAACCCACAATACCTCTGAAGTATGCCTATACATTAAATTAATACTAGTCTGAATTGAGACTGGAGGTTTAAGTAAGTCATCCATGGAAAGGTAAAGAAAAAAAGCATTCCAGGTAAAAGGCATAGCTTGGGAAAAGTCATAGAATAATGGATGGCACATGCTATTTTCTTTTTAATGAGTTTTTTTTCATGTTTATGTTATTTATTTATATGCGGTGCTGAAGATCAAACCCAGGGCCTGACACATGATAGGCGAGTGTTCTACCAGTGAGCCACAAGCCCCCCACACGTGCCATTTTCAAGAAACTTCACGCTGTTCTCTAAGGTGAGAGCAGAAGACACACGTTTTGCACAATCAACACTTGAGAACCAATCAGAGTGATCTGTTGCCAGATTTGTTATTGTCTTTCTCATATTTTGTTTAAAACCAACCAACAAAATTAACAAATATAAAACCAACCTTTGTTGTGATCCCAACTTCCCTCTTATTCTTCTCTTCATGCTGGGTTGGTGTCCAGATTTTATCATTTATTACTTTCTAATATCCAGCACTTTAAATTGTGTTGATTTCCAGTACATTTTCTTAAACAGGGAGAATTCTAAATCTTAAGTAGACTGCATTGAATTGTATTCTGTCTTCAGTTCTGACCCATATTCAAAGCATGTAATTGGCTTCATTGAGTATTATAAAAAATATTTTGGAAATTAGAGATTATTGTTGATATTTAAGTGGATCACAATAAAAATTTGTTTACAAGGTTTTGAATGTGAAGTGAATTGTTAAGTAGAAGAGGGCTTAAGTGCCTACGTATTTTTTAAAATTTATTTTTTAGTTGTAGTTAGACACAATACCTTTATTTTATTTATTTTTAGGCGGTGCTTCGGATCGAACCCAGGGCCTCTCTTGGGCTAGGCGAACGCTCTACAGCTAAGTCACCACCCCAGCATCCTACTCCCACACCCTAAGTGCCTCCTTTTTAAAAAAGAAGCAAATTTAATTCTATCTAGTAAAATAGGAAACTCAAGAAATGGTAAGCTACAGAAATATCCAATTGTGTGCTTTTTGTTGGTTTGTTTCACTTTGAAAAGCTATTTTGCAAAAAGTATATGTTCTGAGAAACACAGGACTCTGTTCCAATAACTAAGCTCTTGTCTTTCAGTGGGAAACCAGGCCCTCTGTACTCTAAGCCACCTTGCTTTGCTGGGACAGGGATTCCGCACTTTATTTTTGCCCTCTGCATTCTCTTTTCAGGTTCCAATATTGGGAGCACTAGAAGGAAAACGGAAGCGTGTAGGAGACAGTGCAGCCATCCCTCTTTGAGCTTCCTACCTGTCCGCCTGTCCTTCACATGAGCATCGTCTGTCCTTGCTTCTTCACTCCAGTCAGCAGCAACTAAAGGCAATTCAGTTTTGTTTTTTTTTTTCATTTTCTGTGAGTAAGTTTCACAGTATATACTCAGAAACACTGGAATCAGTCAACTCGTCCTGGATTTTTTTCCAGAGGGCATTACAAGACCCTCAGGATCTCTCTTTGGTTTTAAAATTATTACAACTTAATTTCTAATTTTAATAATTATTAAAACTTAGTTTTTAACTCTGTAATAGCTCTGAGTTCTATTTTTCACCGTCAGTCACCTAGCTAATAACTTCTTACTTAAACAATTAATTTGAATTCTCATTGTTCAAATAATTAGTATACCGAATTCAAGTAATGAAGCAGAACCAGAAGGGTCCTATATATTTATATACATGCATATTTATATATATATATATGATTTATCGAAAACATATATGCATATATATATACAAACATACTTGTACATATACATTTACATATAGTTGTTCCTTGGTATCTAAAGGGGATTGGCTCCAGTCCCCCACCCCCATTGAATACCAAAATGTATGGATGCACAAGTCTCTAATATAAAATATTGTAGATATTTCCATATTATGTATATACTTTCTCATACATAGTCTAAAAAACATCTAAAAACCTCTAGATTACTCATAATACCTAACAGAATGTATCTGCTATGTAAGGAGTTGTAACACTGTATTTGGGGAGGCATAATGACAAGAAAAATGCCAATATGTGTATAGTAAAGACAAATGTTTTTTCTAACTATTTTTTATCTGTGGTTATTTGAACCCTCAGATGCAGAATACACAGACACGATGAATCGATTGTGTATATGAATTGGCTTAGAGTATTGTGGATGCTGGGTCATCACTTCTGAAATCAACACAATAGCCCATCCGGAAGGGTAGGCTGCAGCATTTTGCAGGCATGCAAGCTACTGTCCCCAGGTGAGATTTCTTCCTTAGGGTACTCAGTTCTGCTCTTAAAGTCTTTCAGTTAGTGAATCAGATCCACTCAGTTCATCTAGAATAATCCCCTAAAGTTAAAGTTAATTGATCATGGGTTTTAGTCATACCTACAAAATACCTCCACAGTAAAAGTAGATTGAAGTTTGATGCCGTAACTGGTTATTACAGCCTATCCACATTGACACAGACCATGACCATCACAGTTAGGGTGGTTTCCTACCTTGATATGTACCTGCAACTCACACAGACCTTCCACTATCTGTAGATTGCTGGACTTTTTTTCTGGCTGAATAAATAATGGGAAAGAATTACTTGGTAAATTTCTTATTCTAATTCCCTGAAGAGATGATAAAAGCTAAATCACCTGTAAATCCAAAGGGCAGACTCCAGCTCTTTGTCTTTGCATATCCTCAAGGGTGACCTATCTTTAGTAAATTTGTTTCTATTCCTGCCTTTGGCTTCTTGTATTTGATTATTGTTAATAAATTATGAGGAATATAACTTAAAGTTTTATTGAATAACAAACTATGTTTTCGTTAAAATAGTGAATTAAATATAGTTTTCTTGATTTCAATATTGTCAACCTTTTAGCTTTCTGAATATTTCCATCAGATGCCTACATATAAGAACTGCTCTAAAATATTCTGTCTTTTTCTCATCTATTCATTTATAATTTTGATCCAAGGCAAGATACCTAGTTAGCTCTATGACCTTCAGTTCCTTTCCCTGTTTATTTCCCATGGTTCTGTGAGGTTCAAGTGGAGAATGTCAAGAAAGATGCTGGGTGCCTACTGGGAGGCATTCTCTACTTCAGGGAATTTACTAGGATTTCAAAAAGAGATGCACATAGCCATTCTGTTTCCTCTGTTCTAATATTTTAACTCAGTTTTCTATTTCTATTTAGAAAAGCTTTATTTGGCCTCTGGATTTATTTGTTGATCTTACTATTCCAATAAAAATCATCTAAGAAATTGTTTCCTTTGGAAGGCAGTTATAAAGAGATGTATGACTTTGATTTTCTAGATTTGTTTTTCAGAATGATAGACATGACAGACATTGTTTGACTTCTGTTAACCTAGCATTCCTAAGTAGCACTTATAGAACTGGAAGCCAAAATTAGACCCAAGACTAAAGGGAGATTTAACCTGCCCTCCATCACAGCCTTTACTAATGCTCTGAAAATAAATGCACTTGTATCCTAGTTTTAGTGCATCTGGTCCTCATGCTGATATGACTGTGGTCTCAGTGCTATAGACTTGAGAATAATTTCCTGACTGCTGAGAACACAGTACCAGGGAGTGTGGAATAAAAGTCCATTTCATGTTTCCTCCTGGAGGAACTATACCATTTCATTCTGGAGTTTGTTTCTGAAATGCCTAACTCAGTGAGCACAAAACACTGAGCAGAGAACAGATTGTTATTCTGCCAGATAGTCATCTCCTCAGACATACCCAGGTGGATATTGCAATGAAAAACTAAGGACATAAGAGTTTGGATAGACATGTGTATTAGTTTTTTAGAGATGCTATAAGAAAATACCACAGAATTTGTAGCTTAAATAAGGGAAACATTTTTTTTTTTTTTTTACAGTCTGGAATCTAAGAACTCTAAGGAATATTTGATTCTTCCTGAGACCTCTTTCCTATGGTCCCTGAAATTAAAGGAAATGTGAGAAAATCACAGACTTTGGGAAGTTTCTGTCAATGGAAAATGAAGATATAGAAACAAACTGTACTTCTGTTTTACATCACCTATTGACATGCTTTTGACTTTCAGGATCTTGGTCAAGAAAAGATGATTATGCCAGAATGTATCCAGGAAGAACCCCTCCAATTGGACTACCTTCTGCAGTAGACTGCCAAGGTTTTGGTTCTAATGGCCCTTCTCCAGAGGACTCTTCTTGGATTACTCATGCTGTTTCATCTCCTGGACTTGAGAAGAGCAGATAGATACTGGGAGCACAGATTCCCTCCACCCAGGACTGTCCACTAGTCAGTGGTTGACTGGTCCATAATCAGGAAGCCCAACACCCCATGTGGAAGCAGGACAAATTGCAGTAGTAAGAAATGTACACCCCACAACAACCTTGGGCGTCAGATTGAAGTTGGAACTTCACTGGAAATTTCAGCTTTGCTTAGTTTCTTCTCTGTTCATGTTCTACTCCCCCAACTCCTGTCAGTTACTCTGGCAATGTGTCCTTCATAAATTATTTGCACATAAATCTTTGACTCAGTGTGTCTTTCTGACAGACTTAACCTAAGGCAACTTCTGTGACTAGATTTTATTCTAGTTTGTTTAAGTTCCTTGGAAGTAACTAAATATTAAATCCAGACACTGTGATGAAAGGGGATTAAAACAGGAATCTGAGTTTATCTTTTACTCTGCCATGTATCTGCTTAGAGCCTGGGTCATTCATTCTAGTGCAAAAAGGCCGAAAAAATCTATTCAATCAGTCTTTAAATTTAAAAAAAAAAAAAAGATTTGCTTGTGTATATAATACCAAATATAAGGGTAGTCTGACTTCAGGCATGATTTATACTAAAAATTGTCTCATTCCTTCTGGCTTCTCCCTGAATTATGGCAAGATAGCCACCATGAACTCTAGATTTACATCTTAGTGTCCAGCAACCTCTGCAGGAAGGGGTCCATTGAGTCCCTGTGTTAGTCACCTTCATATTACCATAATGAAATATCTGAGAATATTAACTTATAAAGAAAAAAGGTAGATGGCAATGGTGGGGACCCTGTGGGGGAGGAAATTGCTCATATCATGAGTTGGAAAACAGAAAGGGCTAGCCAACGTCCTCAAATGCCCTTTTTGGGAATTCCTCTAATGAAGGTCCTTCTAAGGACATTGTATGAGGCTCTGGCTCCCAAAAGTTCCTCAGCCTCCCAGTCGGACCACTTTGAGAACCAAGTCTTTAATGCATAGGCCTTTTGGGAACATTTGACATTCAAGCTGTAATCGTCTTCCAAATCGCCAACATTGCTTGAATTTACTCTGATTGGTCCAATGTAGTGCACATGCCTGCCCTTTTACCTGTGAATATGTCTGCTTGGGTAGTTCTGGAGCAGATTTCCTTCTCTGGCGCCAGAACCGAGGCATCTTTATATTGACTGAGAGTGGGGAAGATACAGAATCTTGAAAAGAAAAATTGAGGGATAAGAAGAAAAAGTGAGTGGATACTGAGCAAATAATTAATTAGCTCATAGAGTGAGCATGAATGAGAAAATTAACATTTATAAACCATAATATCCTCGCTGTTCATTGGGGATACAGGAGTGATTATAAAATGTTGTTGTGATGATTAAATGATAAGTATAGAAAAGTTTTCAGCACAGGGCCTGCAGGTCATACTTCCTCAGTGCATGGTAGCTATTATTAGTACACCATTGGTGGAGTTAGTTGGTCACCACAAGTCTCCTTCTGCCTAAAGAATTTCATATTCTAATTTAGGTTTTCAGTAACACAATAAGATATCAGGGAATAAACTAAGGCTGAACCAACATCCTGTGGACATGGGCCTGGAATGTCAAAGTTCCCAGGAGCAAGTGCTTAAAGATTTAATAGAAGGCAATTCTGTCAATTTTTAAAATCCATTTGTAATTATTATTTCATGAGATCAAGAAGTACGTTTTAGGGTTGGCTACATGGAGGTTGGTGGGTGGCTTCGGTCCATCATCTTCAGTCATCTCTGTCCTCTGCCTGGGCTCCTTGCTTGTGTCCTGGTTCTCACCCCTCTCCGCCCCCACTATGACCCCGTGCCGAGCCCTCTCATCACACTCCTGCAGGCCCCTGTCCCTTGCCAGGCCCCCTTTGCCGTGTCCTTGTCCCAGGATCCTTATCTGGGCCTGGGCTGCCTTAGTAGAAACAGGCCTGCCCCTTGCCTGGGACCCTTATTCTCCCTTGGTTCTCTATTCGGATCCTGATCCCTGACACCTGGTTCTAGACGTGGGCCTCCATCCCCCGTCCCCCTGCTGGCACCTCCCCTGCCCTTCCCCAGCCCTGTCCACACTCCTGAGGCCCCTGCCCTAACCCTTTGCCTCTGGCTCTGCCCTCCCTGGCCTGGCCACTGGCTTGAGCCTGTGCTGGCCCTTGTGGCTCAGTGCACCCATTAACTTTGACAGTTGGGCCCTTGTTTGGGCTACCTCTTATGCCTTAATGCCAATTGGACTACCTTCCTGTAGTAGACTGCCAAGGTTTTGCTTCTAATGGCCCTTGCATGCTACTCCCTATCCCTTTCTGCTCCCCTTGGCTTGCCTGCAGTGCCCTGTCCTTGTGGCACCTCTATGCCCGCACCCGCCCTTCCCTGCTTTCCCCTTGCATGGGCCCCCCTTTGGGTCCCTAGTCTGGGCTCCTTGCTTGTGTCCCAGCCCCATGCCCCACCGCCTTCCTTCTGTGCCCACCACGCCCCCGCAGTGCCTCCCCTCCCTTGGTCCTTGTTTGGTCCCTGTCCCTGCCAGTCCCCTTTGCCTGATTCTTTTCCCAAAATGCTCCCCTGGGTCAGGTAGTGGGCCTGGCCTCTTGGTCCCTTCGGGCTCCCTAGGAGACAAGGTTGCCCTGCCCCTTGCCTGGTCCCTTTGCCCTCACTCAGCCTGGGCTTTGCTCCCCAAGCCCGATCCCCAGAAGTGGACCTGGGCCTTGAGCCGACCTCTCTAAGTGCCATCCCCTCTCCTCATATCCCTTTTGGGCTCTGTCCTTTCCCTTGAGCCTTGCCATGGTCCTCAAACATGGCTCTGCATTCCAAGGCCCGGCTCCTTGCTTGAGCCCAGGCCACTCTTCTGGAGGACTCTGTCCCTGTCCCATGATCTCTGGCCCCTTGCTTGAGCCCCCTCCTGTGCCTTCCTTCTGTTCCCCTTGTGCTGTGTTGACTTTCACTGTCTGGACCACCTGTACCCTGCTTACCCCTACTCTGGGCTCCTCAATTTTGTCCTGGCTCTCCCCGCACCCCAGCTTGGGACCCAGTGTCTCTCCATAAGGTGCCCTCCTTTGGCCCTTGTTGGTTCCCAGTCCCTTTGTGAGGAACTATTCCCCTGGGGCAGTGGAGTGGACTTGTCTGGTCTGTGCACCCTGCAGGCTTCCTATGGGAAATACAGCCCTGCCCCTTGCCTGGCCCCCTTCTTGCCTGATTCCTGACACCTGGCAGTGGATGGGGCCTTGGCTGATTTCCCCTGCACCATGCCCTCCCTACTCCCGCCCCCGCCCTCTGGCCTTGCATGCTGCCCCCTACCCCAACCCAGCCCTCCCCAAGCTTAACCCTCCATGCTTCAGTCCCCTGAACCCCTGACCGCTCATCATGTTGTGTGGCATGGTGAGGCATCATGTCTGAGCTTAGGGTCACTTGCTTGGGCCCCCTACAGCACTCTCCCTTGAGCCGACTATTGTTTCCTTATCCTCCCGCCACCCCTTCCACTTCCCTGCTTTCCCCTGGCACAGGCCTCCTGCTCATTCATTCCCTGCTTCTGTCAGTAGGTGGCTTTGATCCTTCATCCTCGGTCGGGTACATCCCCTGCCTGGGCTCCTTGCTTGGGTCCTGGCTCTCACCCCTCTCCACCCTACAGTGACCCCACGCCTAGCCCTCTAGTGGCCCTCCTCCAGGCCCCTGTGCCTTGCCAGGCCGCTTTTGCCATGTCCCTATCCCACGATTCGCATCTGGGCCAGGGGGCCTTATGGGAAACAGGCCTGCCCTTCGCCTGGGCCACTTGCTCTCCCTGGGCCCTTGGTCCCGCACCGTGCACCCCGAACCCTTACACCTGGCCATAGACCTGGGCCTCGAGCCCCCTCCCCTCCCCTCCCCAGCCCTGTCCACACTCCGGAGCCCCCTGCCCCAGCCCTTAGCCCCTCGCTCTGCCCTCCCTGGCCTGGCTCCTGGCTTGAGCCTGTGCTGGCCCTTGTGGCTCATTGCTCCATGGGCTTTGATAGATGGGAACTTACTTGGGCCACCTCCCTGCTCTCCTTAGTTTTCCTGCACTGCCCTGGCCTCATGCCGCTCGCCTGCCCAGCTTGGCCCTTCCCTGCTTTCCCCTTGCATGGGCCCCCCTCTAGTTCCCTAGCCTGGGCTCCTTGCTTGTGTCCTGGCCCCACGCCTTTCCTCTCCCACACAACCAGCACTGTGCTGCCCTCCCTTGGCCTTTCTTTGGTGCCTGTGTCTGCCAGGCCCCTTTGCCTGATCCCTTCACAGGATGCTTTTGTAGGTTTAGTGCAAATAATTTGTATTTCTAACAGGTTCCCAGAGGTGAGCATCCAGGAGTACAGTGGTTTAGACCCAAAACTGCTTCTCAAAATTTAAAGATCTTAGGTATATGCCACATTTCTTCATCCATTCATCCTTCCATAGACACTGTGGAAGGTTGTTTCCACATCTTAGCTGTTATGGAGAGGGCTTCAATGAACACTGAGGTGTTAATATCTCTTCAAGATCCTGCTAAAATCCTGGAAGTGGGATTGCTAGGTCCCATAATAGTTCTATTTCTCATTTTTGGAGGAAACTTCACATTGTTTTCCACAGCAGCCATCCACTTTTCATCCCCAGAGGTTCACAGTTTCTAAGGTTAATGTGATTGGTGAACCACACTCCAGTTAGCAAGGGTTCAGGTAAGAATTTGGTAGTTCCCATGCCTGCTGTATGTCTGACTCACCTGAGGAGCTAGCTATCAAATTAACCCAGACCCTCCATTTTAAACTTTCAGAAGGAAAACTTAGGAATCTGTATTAAAAAACAAACCTTGATAAGCATTGTGCACACACTTGACTTAAAAAAATAGACTTACATAATAGTAAGTAACATAAGTAAGTGTTGAGCAGTCTCTGCTCGCACACCCCCAAAGTGGAGAAGGTTGAGAAGTTGGAGGGAGAATGGACAATTCTTAGAACCCTGGGATATTTTAATGAGAAATATTTTTTTCATAAACAAAAATGAGAAAATGATATAAGCCATCTGAGACTTGTGACCAAATAAATGATTTCTTTCATTTTATTTTTTAAAGTATTTTCAGTTTTACATGGACACATATCTTTATTTTGTTTGTTTTTATGTGGTGCTGAGGATCAAACTCAGTGCCTCATGAATGCTAGGTGAGCACTCTACCACTGAGCCACAATTCCAGCCCTGCTTTCATTTTAAATAAATATTTCCAGTTACTACATATAAGAATAGTCCACTTAGTCAAACTGGGATCCTACACATTTATTATGCCTTCTTGATTTGCCATCTGGAATATGTTCCAAACCATGACCTCATTCTACACCTAAAAAGATAAAAACATAATGATGGGGATATTTCGAAGAGATACAGAAGCCAACTGAAAGAGATTTCAATGGCCAAAGTTGAAAGAATGAGTTAAACTTACAAGTAATGTAACATTATGTTATAAGTCAAAGAATTAAAGTAATATCAATGACTCCATATGAATAGAAATAATTGAATACATAAATTAATGGAGGAGAAGAGATAAATTAAAAATGCAGAATAAATTATGCATAGATTCTCACTCAGGAAGGTGGAGCATTACTTCAACCCCATACATGTTGAATGTGCACAGTGACTTCATTTCAAAAAGAAAATTATAAATGGGGGTGGGGAGATAAGCAAACTTGCAGAAGAAAAATCTGAAAAATATTACTTCTTCCAAGTGATCAAGAATACTACCAACAGTCATACTGAGAGCATGTATACTCCTGATATGATTTATAAGCATTATACTTACTTATGCGGTCTTCCTCCTTAAACCTCATATCTCTAAATTAATTGTGAAGACAAAATCAGACAATCCCAACTGAGGCACATTATATGCAATACCTAACCAGTTCTTCTCAGAACCATTAAGGTCATCAGAAACAGGCAAAGTCTGAGAATTGTTAAGGCCAAAAGAAGCCTAACATGTTTGGTTATATTTACCACGGTATCCTGAATGGGATGTTGGAAAAGAAAAAGGACATTAGGTCAAAACAAAGGAAATCTGAATCAGACATGGACTTCAAAAACTGAATCAATGTTGGTTTATTAATTGTGAATAGTGTAACATACTAATGTTAAGATATTAACAACAAAGTGACTATGTATGTATACCTATGTACTTTGTGTATTATCTCTGCAACATTTTTGTAAATCTAATACTACCCTAAAGTGATAAGTTAGTTAAAATAAATTAATGACCATATGTTGATAATTTTACATCTAAAAGTTAATTCTATACTATTTCCACTTTTAATCAAAATACAGTGAAATAAGATATTAAAAAGAAATCAAACAAATAGGGATTGGAAAGTTAGAAAAGCAATAGGTTTGTATATATTTATAAATGATAGTTTTATATGGCCATTGAACTCTAATACATCATACACAAATCAACTTGATTTCAATATCATATACTAAGCATAAGATTTTCAGTCCTTTTCATGGTTAATCTTGTTTGTCACCTTGATTGGATTGAGAGAAACTTAGGAAATTGGTAAAAACATTTCTGAATGTGTTTGTGAGTGCATTTCCAGAGATGATGAACATGTGGCTCAGTAAACTGAGGGGGGACCTGCCCTAAACATGGATCATATAGTGCAACAGGCTGGGGCCCAAGGGAACAAAATAGGAGGAGAAAGAAGCCCACCAAGCTCTTTTTTTTAATATTTATTTTTTAGGTGTAGATGGACACAACACAATGCCTTTATTTTTATGTGGTTCTAAGGATTGAACCCTGGTCCCACCCGTGCTAGGGGAGTGTTCTACCACTGAGCCACAATCTCAGCCCCAGCGAGCTTGATTCTTGAGCTGGTGTACCTAGTGTATTGCTTCTGCCATCTCCCCTGGACATTAGACTCCAGCTATTTCTCTTTCAACATGGACTCTCACCAGTGGCTCTCTATGGAGCTTTCAGGCCTTCACTCTCAGAGTGGGGCTGTATCATTGGTCTATCTTTTTCTGAGGTCTCCATCTTGTTGGACTGAGAAGTTACTAGTTTCTCTCTCTCCAATCGACAGCCATTGTGCGACTATCTAGCCTCTGAGGATGTAAGCCAGTCTAATAAATCCCCTTTTGTAATTATAATTATACACACAAAAATCTAGATATGTGTGTGTGTGTGTATACTATTGGTTTTTTTCCTCTAGATAACCCTAAAAACAGATCTCTTATTCAGATATTAAGACTACATAAATCATAATTATACAATATAAATATTTTTGAAGATTCAATGTTGTATAATTTTCAATTCTCAGTCTGATCTATGGGTTCAATGCAATTCCACATTACTTCCAGTCATGTGTTCGTGAAAATTGACATTTTATAGAAATGTAAAAGAACCAGCTTGTTTAAAGCAAACTTGAAGAGTTACAGAATTTTCTCAGAATTAAAAATTTAAAAAACAGAAAGAGATAATTTGATTTAAAGACATATTAAAGCTAATTAAGAACTGATGTACATACAGACACACAGACTAACAGAAAAGAAGAGAGACAAGAGTCCATCCTTATAGGAGTGCTTATGTTAAGATGAAGGTGGCACTGCAGAGAAATAGGAAAAGGGCAGCTTTCTCAATGAATATCCTGGATTGATTGGTTATACATGTGAACATCAAATGAAACTTGATATCTTTCTTCAAAATTTCTTTAAAGAGTAACCTGATAGCTAGTGTAACACTTCTTCTTCATGATCACTAAAGGACACTGATTTTTTGTAAGATTTATAATTAACTGAAATTATCTCTCTCTTTTTTTGTTTTTTGCTTTGTAATTATTTGCCCTGCACCCAACACAATTCAAAGTTGTTAACATCAAGGACTGTGTTTGTTAAACCATCTTTGTTCCTGGATTGTTTTGAACATTGCCTGGAATAACTGTAAGCTTTTGAACATATAAATAAATATATAAATCTGCCAAGAAAGTTAAGGATGAGAAGATCAGATAATCATTTGGTATAGCACGTGAAGGATGAGGAGAGTGTTCTTGGGAGGGCCTGGAATGAGGTCATGGTTTGGAACATATTCCAGATGGCAAATCAAGAAGGCATAATAAATGTGTAGGATCCCAGTTTGACTAAGTGGACTATTCTTATATATAGTAACTGGAAATATTTATTTAAAATGAAAGCAGAGCTGGAATTGTGGCTCAGTGGTAGAGTGCTCACCTAGCATTCGTGAGGCACTGAGTTTGATCCTCAGCACCACATAAAAACAAACAAACAAAATAAAGATATGTGTCCATGTAAAACTGAAAATACTTTAAAAAATAAAATGAAAGAAATCATTTATTTGGTCACAAGTCTCAGATGGCTTATATCATTTTCTCATTTTTGTTTATGAAAAAAATATTTCTCATTAAAATATCCCAGGGTTCTAAGAATTGTCCATTCTCCCTCCAACTTCTCAACCTTCTCCACTTTGGGGCTGTGCGAGCAGAGACTGCTCAACACTTACTTATGTTACTTACTATTATGTAAGTCTATTTTTTTAAGTCAAGTGTGTGCACCATGCTTATCAAGGTTTGTTTTTTAATACAGATTCCTAAGTTTTCCTTCTGAAAGTTTAAAATGGAGGGTCTGGGTTAATTTGATAGCTAGCTCCTCAGGTGAGTCAGACATACAGCAGGCATGGGAACTACCAAATTCTTACCTGAACCCTTGCTAACTGGAGTGTGGTTCACCAATCACATTAACCTTAGAAACTGTGAACCTCTGGGGATGAAAAGTGGATGGCTGCTGTGGAAAACAATGTGAAGTTTCCTCCAAAAATGAGAAATAGAACTATTATGGGACCTAGCAATCCCACTTCCAGGATTTTAGCAGGATCTTGAAGAGATATTAACACCTCAGTGTTCATTGAAGCCCTCTCCATAACAGCTAAGATGTGGAAACAACCTTCCACAGTGTCTATGGAAGGATGAATGGATGAAGAAATGTGGCATATACCTAAGATCTTTAAATTTTGAGAAGCAGTTTTGGGTCTAAACCACTGTACTCCTGGATGCTCACCTCTGGGAACCTGTTAGGAATACAAATTATTTGCACCCTAGATCTAAATCAGATTCCTCTGTCTTAGAAATCTCTTTTAAGAGATCTTTCATAAGTTTAAGAAACACTAACCTATACCATGATCTTGCCTTTGAAAACCATTGACCCAAAACCCTCATTATCTGTTTTAATCAGTGACTATTTCTAATTTTAACTCAGAATATAATTTTTAGCACCACAATTCTACTTCTAATCCAATGGAAATCCAGAAGGGTTAGAGAAGGGATCAATAAAAATCGATGATGTTGCCCATGTATTGAACAAAATAGTGCCCTTATGGCAAGAATCAAAGGCTTTCTCTTCTTCCTAGGCTGGAGATGTTTAGAAGGGCTCTCTAATTGGATGAACATAAAGGTCATGTGCAGGTTGACCTGAAAACTTCCTTAGAGATATATCTATGACTTTTTAATAGCTCTTCTAGTACAGGTCTTACTCCTGTCTTGGCTTCTAAATTTGAAAATGTCTCCATCTCTGAAAAACATTTTTCAGTGGCTGTCGATTACAGTGAAGACAGCAGGGTAAACAGCTGCTTTGGTTTATTTCAGGAAGATACCAGAGGATACCAACTGCAGGTGTTCCTAAATATTAGGGCAATGGGGGGCATCCCTCAATTTCATAAATATAGAAATCTTTAAAATAAAGTACAACTACTTTCAATCCATTATCTGGAATTTTTCTTAGTGCTGTTTTATCTATTGTAAACATTACCAGCTAAATGCTTGAAAATACTTATTTCTTTTTAGGGACTTTATATAAGGTTGCCTTATTTAAAGATACATGTCTTCTTTCTCAGACTCACACTTCCTTTTAAATACCTATCAGTTTTTTAGTAGATGACTTTTATTATATTTTTGCATATATTTAAGGTATACAACATGAGCATTTGATATGCTTTTTATGGGAAAAGCATCTAAATCTACTCTTTTATGAAATTTTTAGTATGTGATACAATATTAGTAACTGTAGCTATCACACAGTGTTATTAGATTCTAGACTTATTCCCCACAACTGCATTTCTTTTTACACTTTGAGTTATATCTTCCATTTCTTTCCTGACTTCAGTAACCATTATTCTAATTTTTGTTTCTATATATTTGACTCTTTAAAAGACCCTACATGTAACTAAGATTGTGTGGCATTTTTTATTCTGTGTCAGGCTTATTTCACTTAACATAATGTCCTCCAGTTTCTTCCTCTTGTTGCAAATGACAGGATCTCCTATTTTAAGTTTGAAAATATTCCATTGTGTGTGTATGTGTGTGTAATTTCTTTATATAATTATCTGCTCATGGACACTTGTTTCCATATCTTAGCTATTGTGAATAACACTGCAATGAACTTATCTCCTTGAGATCCTGATTTCATTTCCTTTGTGTATACACATGAAGAGGGATTGCTGGGCCTTGACACTGGCGTTAGCAATAATATTTTGGATATCACAGGAAAAGCTCAAGCAACAAAAGCAAAAACAGACAAAGGGAATTTCAACAAGCCAAAAAGCCTCTGAAGAGCAAAGGAAAGAATCAATAAAATGAAAAATCAGTCTATGGATTGGAAGTAAATACTGGTGAACTATATATCTGACAAGGGGTTAATATCATGCAACTCAAAAACCCAATTAACAAAGGGACAAAGGATCTTAATGGACATTTTTCGAAAGAGGACACACAAATGACCAACAGACATATGAAAGGTGCTCAGTGTCACCAATCTTCAGGGAAATGGATATCAAAACCACAATGAGATATGCCCTCACACCTATGAAGAGGGTTATTATAAAAAAAGACAAGAGATAACTAGGGTTGGCAGAGGTCTGGAGAAGGGAATGTAAACTGGTACAGCCCTTGTGCAAACAGCCCTCGTGCAAAGCGGCAGGGAAGGTCCTCAAAACATTAAAACCAGAACGACCTACGACCCAGCCTTCATCCTACATTCTCCACCCTCCTAACGTGGGCTGCTGGAGGCCCAAGGCGCCAGACGCTGCCCTCCTCCGGGCCGTCTCAGGGGCTTGACTCCAGGCCGGGGCCCAGCAGCCGCGCACCCGCCGCGCTCCGCACGCGCTGGCTCGGCCCCTGCGCCTGCTCCGGCCTTCTGTGGACGGCGCTCCGAGGGCTCTGCGTCGGCGCCCGCGGGGCCCACCAGGGGGCAGCCCGGCCTCCCAGCGGGCGGCGGGCATTGGGGGAGGGAGTCTGCGGCGGCGGACGGGCCTGGCCGGCGCGGGCGAGGGCGCGACGGGAGCGGCCTCTCGCGTGTCCTCCCCGGGCCGGCCCCCGGCCCGCCCCCGACCCGCCCGGTCGCGAGTGCGGCGGGTTCCGGGTCCTGTGACCGGCCGGACGAGGCGGCGGAGCGCGGAGGGCGGGCCGGCGGCCGGCCTCGGAGGAGTTTCCGTGGCCGCGTCCGGGCGGCCCCGAGGGCGCGGCGGGGGAGCCGCGTGGAGCCCAGAGCAGCCCGAGCCGCGGCGCCCATGGCGGGCGGGGGAGCAGGGGATTCCGGGGCGGCCGCAGCGGCCGCGGCGCCGGAGACCCGCGAGCACCTCTTCAAGGTGCTGGTCATCGGCGAGCTCGGCGTGGGCAAGACCAGCATCATCAAGCGTTATGTCCACCAGCTCTTCTCCCAGCACTACCGGGCCACCATCGGCGTGGACTTCGCCCTCAAAGTCCTCAACTGGGACAGCAGGACACTGGTGCGCCTGCAGCTGTGGGACATCGCGGGTAAGCAGGGCACCCGCTTCCCGAGTCCCAGCGGGGCACCCCGCGACTCCGCCCCTGGCCCCTGGCTTTCCCTCCCTCCGCCCTGAACTCTCTGCCTGTGTACTTTTAGAAGAAAGAGTTCAAGTGAAGTGGGAAAATGCCGTGGGTTGGGGTCGGGGAACCCTCGAGGGGAGCAGAGTGGGCAGCAGTGCAGGCCTTTCAAGGCAGGACAGCGCAGTGCATAAGCAACCGCCCAGCGTGGATGCCCTGCTAGGTTGGTGGGAAGCTCCCTGGACTGCCAAGAGTCGGAAAGGAGGGCCCTACCTGCTCCCCAGGGCTCTCTGGCCTGACCAGCCACAAGAGCTGTTCCAGAAGTTTTAACTCTGAAGAATGACAAGATCATAATATGTCGGGAAATGTTGGAGTGAGGGTTCCCGTGAAGGGGAGACAGGGTTCTTAGAAAGGCTGTTTGGGGGGGCCGCCAGCTCCCCTCCTTCAACTGTCACTGAAGTTCAGAGTGACTGAAAGATGTGCCAGTTAGGGGCACAATCCCAACTAAAAGCCTGGCTCCTTTCAGCCAGTTATTTATCACCCATCTTGGATCTGTCCTAGTTTGGGGAGGGTTTTCTCTCTCCTGACAAGATTAGGAAGTCAGGAAGACTATTCCAGAAGTTTTAACTGACTAATAACAAGCCATGGACAAGAAAAGCTTGGATCTGAGCCCAGCCTTTGTGAGGGAAACTCCATTCCTCAAATAGCTTGCTCTAGGCTGGGTCACCCAGGTGAAGACCTGGGAAAGTTTCCCTGAAACTTTGTCCTCCCATTTCCCTCCCCAAACCAACACCTGCTTCTACCCCTGGCCTTCTCCTCCCCATTCCATAAATATTATACTGTTTCTCTGGCAAAGAGAATAATATAAGATTTTTTCTCTTTGAGGAACTATACATTCCTCTTATTGCATTTATGAACAACTGTACTTTGGCTACTGTGGTGGGTGGAATGTGGGTATCTAAAACAGAGAGAAACTACTGGAAATTTTAATTACTGAAATGGTACCAAAGTATATCTTGTTCATTCATTGCAGAGGTTCAGTCAACCATGGAGCATTTGATTGAATGGGAGCATGGTTAGGGTTAGAGGGCACCTTAGAGCATCCTTCCTACAGACCCTTTCCCTAAAGTCCATCAAGGACATGAACTGGGGGCACAGTGGGAGGAACACAAAGCTACTGTCTGCCAAGTGCTCTTTTATAGCCCCTTACATATAAGGAAGTACTGAAGAATTATTAACTTTATACTCATTTTCTTAAAGAGCAGATTTCTATATCTCAGATAACAGAACACATATCAAATCCTCAGGGAAAGAGCGCTTTGGGCACTGTTCCTTCTTTTTCTACCAGAAACTAAAAGAACGTTTGAAAAGTCATCTTTTGAAGCCAGAGGTTCTTTCGAAACACTTCCTGCTGTTGCCCAGAGCATAAGTGAACATTATACTGCTTCTTGACAAAGCCATGGATTTTAAAGGTTGCCGTACCATGTGACAGTCATCATCCAGCAATCCTCAGTGTAGCTTTTCCACAAACATGATTTTAATCCTCTGTCTAGAAGGGCAGTTGACTTGTCTCATTCTTTATGTAAATTAGTACAGTATTTAGATACTAAATTATGTTTGAGGCCTACTAAAAGCCAAGAGTATGAATAACAAGATTTTTTTTTTTTTTTATGACATGTGCTTTTAAGCTTCAAGGTAAAAATGCTTCTATTGTTGACTTAAGAAAACAAGAGTTTTTCTTTTTGGGTATCACCTCTTCCCTTTTTGTCCTTGAACAGACCAACATAGCCAGGAAGGAGACCTGTCTATTTTTTATCACACTTGCCATAATGGGATATCCTTGCAATTTGCCTAAATCCAAAGCTCAAACTTTGCCAGGGAGGAAAAGCAGCATTTTACGATCTCTAAAAGGGATTTCTGGTTGTAAAGCTACTGTTGTTTCAACAGGAACTGTTGTACCGTTCAGCAAGTACCCGTCAGCAATTAATAAAATTAGAGGCGAAATTATAAGGTAATTAGAAATTATTAGGTTCTTCTTCCAAGTAAAATATTCAGAGAGGGGGTCCTAATATAAGGATATTGAGAGACAATAACAGATTTGGGCTAAAGTTTGGAGAGCTATATCATTAATTGTGTTTGGTTTGAATATTTGAGTAACTAGAACCTTAGCTTGTGCCATTTGAATTTAGTAGAAATGATGTAATGAAGGCCACTCCAAAAATTTCCCCCAAGGCTAAACATACTTGCCTTATGCATTAATACAAAGTTGGATCATATTAGATTCTCAAAGAATAGGAATATTCCTTGATTGCAAAACAAGAGGTGGAGTCAGCCACTTGATATGACTAACGTAAGGGTTGGTGTTATTACTAGTTTCTTTTTATTATTATTCTTACTTTGGAGGCTTTCAAATTGGGTATGGGCATAAAGTAGTTATGCCAATAGTATGTGTCCTGGAAAGCTTTGGCAAATATAATAAGCAAGAATTGTTGAATGGTTTCTATAAATGTAGCCAGTCAGATTTAGTTAAACTTTTCAAATTAAGAACCATAGAACTTTTCAATTGTAAAACTTAATGAATATTTTTTTCATGGCATTTTAAAGCCATGTTTTAAAATAAAGATGTAGTTTAATACTATTTTTGTATAAGACAAATTGCTGCCGCTTAAGTTCATACCTACTTTAAGACTGCTGCTAATACAGAGCAAATATACTAATATTAAGATTTTTAATTATATTTTAAAGAGAGCTGAATAAATGCACACTAAATTCAGATGTATTAAGAGATATCCTTGATACTCCTTTCAAAGCTTAGTGTAGATAAATAATATTTGGGTAACTGTGATTTGTAAGACTTGCTACTAGCAACTATGGAATTTTCCAGGCAGATTTAAATCCTAAAATAGGTTTGCCCATTTATACTTTAAATTTGATGTATTGATTGAAGTGATTTGCAACCTTTCTTTGGACCAAGGACAAATTGGGAATAGTCTACTCTGAAGTTCATGTAATAATTTTTACCCAAACACAAAATGCATGCTTAGAAGACATTATAAATTATATAACACTATAAAGCCATATTTAAATTCATTTTCCCTCATTTCAGTTCCAATCCTAAAGCAGAATGTTGATCCTGATTGCCTTCATCCATCTTTACTTTGCCAATTGTAATACCTAGTAATTTCTTACCCTTTTTCATAACTTTCCATTAAACCTTCATGAGAAAGAATCTGAAATACTACCTTGGATGCTTTCCTGACCTTTAAGCTATCAGTCTGGGATATTAACGTTCAGTAATTTTCTAAATATGAAGAGTCAGTGTTTGGGAGAATTAGTCTAGGTAGTTATTTCTAATCTCTGTCTCACAGAGATACTACAGTAATTTTCCTGGTGCTTATTGGTGCCTGATGACATACACTCATCTAAAAGGCTCTTTTCAAGCTAAATTACATATGAGTGATCAGACTCTTGTACAATCTTGCCATCCGAGCCTTATTGAGGCTCAATTATTGTGCTTAATTACAAAAAAAAAAAAAAAAAAAAAAAGCCTGCTGTTCCACTTGACATGTTGAAATCTTTATCAGTTTCCAAGTTCTGAGACACCTTTGTGTCCACAGTCTGGGTTGTCATTCACAATTGCCCAGACAGATAGTTTATCAGTATAGCAGCGTAGTTGTATATAACTGTTCATTGTAGAACTGTTCATTCTCCTGGTAATGATATGCTTGTGGCCTTTCCCTTCTGAATATGTTGCCATTCTCAGTAGCCTCAGTCAGCCCTTTATGTTGAAAGATACTCAGGTTAATAGAGACAGTGGAATGCTGATAGGAAGTTCTAAAACTTCATTTATTCCCAGATATTTGCCTGCAATGTCTCTCTTCTGAACTGCATTATAGGCTCTAGATGCCCCAGAGTATAAACAGAGAAGTATACTAACTTGAACAAGAAGATACAGGTAAAAATGATATAGAGACAGACTTCATGATTCTGAGATAGGAATACAATAAACTTGATAGTATAGGAGGTTTGGGTTCACTAGTAAGATCAATAGTAAAATTCTTTTATATTTTCAACAGTCTGATTACCACTAAATGGGAGCATATAACTCATTGCAATAATCACTATCTCCTCCTGTTTTTAATTTGGAATTTAGTTATTATACTTCTCTACTTATGAGACTAGAAATTCTTAAGTAGATAGTTTTGGATTGGCTGCATCATTTTCTGTATATTGTGAAAAGCTATTTCTAAACCATGCACTCTTCTGCCATGTAACAAAGTTGTATTATTGGTATATGGTTGTAGCACACACTGTGGAAAAGCAAGGCAGTAATTATAGATGTTTTCTAACCTGTAAGCCATGTATTATTATTCCAGGGCTGGAGTATTATTTTAAAATGTATTTCAGGATAAACTTTATACATGGAATTTTCTATAATACTCATTCTGTTTTATAATGTACCCAGAATTTTATTTTATTTCTGTATGATGAGGCCAAAGACCAGGAGCCAATTGACATTGAAAGTATTTGGTTATTGACACAGTTCCATAGATGAGGAGTCATACTATGCAATACAGGGCCACAGGAAGAAGTACCAGGGACCATTGCCCGGGTAGAAAGAGTATGTGGAATCTGAGCAAGGATTTATAAGCTAAGCAAGTTTGTGATTGGATAATTTGAGTAATTTCAATGGTCTCTGAGATGTTCTGATAGACTCCTTGTCTGAAACCTGTCCCTGGGGTGATTTAGGGCAGGGAAATAATGTCCTAGTCTACAGGAGCCTGCTAAGTGAAGACTGATGGGGACTTATATATTTAGGATTGGTTGGTTTGCATATGAAAGGTGTGCTTGCAGTCATGTAGTTTGCAATCTGTACACATGAGTAAATTCTGGTAGGGGCAGTACCTCCCCAGGCCTGCAAGGCCTTAAGATGTCAAAGCATCATAAAATATAGAAAATTAAAAATTATTACATATTGTTGGCACATACTGAAGTAGATAGAAAGAAGAAATGCTCTTGTGAAGAAAGAAAATTTGAAGACCTTAGGCTTATAGCTCAGGAATAGCATAATCTTAAAATGGTGAGCACTTCACACTTAATCAATACTTAGGTTATGGAGAGCAGGCTAAGTAGGCAATTTCACATTCTGTTACAAGATCTTTTCTGAATGGTGAGAATAATGTATTCATATAAATGCAAGGAAATTTCTGGAGGGTGAGACAGAGGACCAAGGAAAGGTGCTTTAGCATCCTTTCAGTTGCATTTTCAAACGCCTTTTGCATTTTATGCTCAAGTTAGCTAAGCATGGGTCTTCACTCTTTTGAGAGAGACAACCACAGAAAAATAACTGGATTGCGAAGATTTCATTCAGAACTTCTGTTGATTTTTCTGACAGTTGATCTACATTATCTTCTTTCCCATTACTTCCACACACTTCTCTCCACACATTTTTTTCTTAGCATCTTCTACAGTGGTTTTTGGTTCTTTCTTAAAATTATTCCAAGAGTTTAAGTGTTCTTAGTGTGATTATATGGTACCTCTTCCATCAGAATCATTTGAGGTGCTTAAGATGCAGATTTTTAAGCATCTACCATGTCAACAGATTTGACTTAATCTGATAAACATGCCTGTGCATGATGGTTCAGCAGGAGAGGAGCTACTTCTTTCATACATAAGTCTATGGTTGGGAATTCCGGGACTGGGAGCAGCACCACCAAGTCTTCATGGACAAAGGCAAGCTTTTCACCATTGGACTATCGTTAGACTATGTCCTTTGCCTCTGTAGTCTGATCAAATGGACATGGTCTCCCCAGATAAAATTCTGTGACGGGAAGTTGGGATAGGCAACTAGCAATCCTTCATGACTATCAAATCAGAATTCCTGGAGTCTAGAAAACTGCAATCTGCCGAGCACCCTGGGCAAGTCTGATCTTTACTGCAATTAAGAAGCATTGTTCTGCCTTTGGTTTTGCTTCCCCTTTACATCTTGCCCATCTTCTTGAGATGCTCCAGTTCTGCACTTACCAGACAAGCTCCCTGCTGCCAATACTCCCTCACATTCTCTCCGTGACCTATCAGTACCTTTCTCAGATTCATAGCAACTCCCAGAAGTGGCATCACATCCTCATCCTGCATAGCCATCAGGAGTTTCTGGTTAAGGCTGGTATATGGATACAAGAGGGACTTTCAGGACAGAGACAGGATAATTTTGCTCCTGTGGACTAAATGTGTCTCATAAGGAAAAGGCTATTATGAGTTTGGACACCAATCAGTAAGTGATTTTGATTTGGATAATTATTCATTTATAACCAATGGCTAGAGGTGGTAGCTTATTGTAAATACTTCATTCCAGAAATGCACAATGAGATTTAGGGATTTTCTTTGAATAACTTTCCATTTATTAACTAGGAACTATACATTTTCAGTGAAACACTTTGAGTAGTAATGTGTAGCTTGGTAATCCTCAGTGGATGGGAAAAGGTAAGTGTTTGTAGTTGGAAAACTAGCTAGCCATCCCCTTATCCTAGCATTTTGATTGGGTTTGGGTTATGGGATTTATATTTTGAATTTCAACTAACATTAATAGAAACTTTTTAATTAAATTATTTATTTATTCTAATTTGTTATACATGATGGCAGAATGCAGTTCATTTCATACTTTACATATGGAGCACAATTTTTGAAATCATTGATTGTACACAAAGTATTTCCACACCATTCGTGTCTTTATACAGGTACTTAGAGTAATGATATCTAACTCATTCCACCATCATTCCTACCCCTTCACCCCCTCCTTTCCCCTCCCTCCCCTTTGTCCTATCTAAAGTTCCTATATTCCTCCCATGCCCCCTGCCCATCGCCATTATGAGTCAGCATTTTCATATCAAAGAAAACATTTGGCCTTTGGTTTTTGGGGATTGGCTTACTTCACTTAGCATTATATTCTCCAACTTCATACATTTACCTAATCATATGGGAGCATGAATATAAAATTTAGAGACAGATATTAAATATCTAAACAAAACCAGTGATGAAAATCCCTAGAGAAAATATCTCTAACTTGTTTTTCTGATAACAGAAGAATTCAATATTTTTCTTATCATATCTGGAGGGAAATACTTTCATTTTTAGGATTTTTATTAGCTTTGATGGAGATAAAGCAAATAGTTTTGTATATTGTCTTTAACTTAATGGGAATACATATTCTTGGAAACACTAATTTTGTTGTCTTTAAGTTCTTCTTTTGTTAGTTACTGTACTTTGAACCTAGGGATGGTTTACCACTAAGCTATGTTCCCAGTTATTTTTATTTTTTTATTTTGAGACAGGGTCTTGATTTCTTTTTTTTTTTTGATGATGTTCTATTTATTTTTGTTTTTTAGATTGTTATTGTTTTGTTTTGTTTTCTGTGCTGGAGATCCAACCCAAGGTTTAGTGCATGCTAGGTGAGCACTCTACCACTAAGCTACATCCCTACACTGATGTTCTTTTTTGGTCGGGGGTTAACAGGGATTGAACTCAGGGGCACTCAACCACTGAGCCACATTTCAAACCCTGTTTTTTGTTTTATTTAGAGACAAGGTTTCACTGAATTGCTTAGTGCTTCACTTTTGCTGAGGCTGGCTTTGAACTCACAGTCTTCCTGCCTCAGCCTCCTGAGCTGCTGGGATTACAGACATGTGCCCCTGTGCCTGGCTCTGATGCTCTTCTTAGTGCCATTCTTATTGAGTATCTCTGATTATTAGGTAAACATTTCAATTATTGCCAACACGTGTAGAATAGGTTGTGTGAATATTTAAGTATCTTTTGCGCCTGTGGACTAGCACTGTGCTCTGTTTCTCCTCTTTTTTGTGCTAAGATGTCCAGTTATAATCACAATTCCTTCCTCCAAAGAAGGCAGCAGCACACTGTTCACAGGTCAAGACATTATGACAGTCACTAGGAATGTGCTGTCAGTACTCCAACAGCACGTGGATGACAATAATGTCCCTAATATTAGTGACTAATGCACTCTGCAAGAGGAGGTCATTCCTTTGCTTCTGTGGGTGAAGCCCAGCATGACATACAGAAGGAGATATGACTTCTGTAGTAGCACTGTGCCATCCTTAAGCAAGTCATTCTTAAATGCTCACACTGCAGAGGGTCTGTGGACACACAGGCCACATGCAGAAATGCCTACTGCAGCAAACATCTGACTCAGATTAGACAGCATAGTAGATGACAAATCAATCCAGTAAATTCAGGTAATTTCTTCTCCTGGGAATTTATTCTCTCATCTATAAAATAAGAGAGGTCAGACTAGATAATTTGGGGTGCCTCCCTGTTATTGTTAGTCATGACCATTCCAGTACTGCTCAAAGAAGATGTTATTGGTTAGATATCTTCCTAAACTAACCTGAGCTCATTCAACAAACCTATTATGAAGATGCTCCCCAAGGTTCTGATTAAGCAAGCTTTAACTTTGCACATGTGCACCCTAATGCAGCAAAATTCATGAGTGTGTTTCATAAACATAGACTTCCTCCACTACCCAGCCTCTCCTGTCACAAGACTTCACCGGGACTCAACCCAGGACATTCAGCATGGCAGAAATTGCCTGCATTTTGGTAAAGTGTGTGTTCCCTTCTTTCGATTATTTATTGAGTTTTCACCTTCTTCTGTGGAATTCTTGAGAGTTTTTAAATGTACTTACTCCAAGTACAAATCTTTTTCAGATTTTTTTTAATCTCCTAGTTACTTTTCATTTGCTTAATTGACACTTTTTCGATTTGACATAGTGTAGTTGTTAAGACAAAGCAGCTGATATGAGGGATGTCAGGGAGATTTAAATCCTCACCTTGGGATCTAAAGAAAATTGATTAACATTTATCAGAAAGTTTATATGAATAAATTTTAACATCATTTAGTGTGATTAATAAAAGGAATTACTTGAGATTTATAGGTGTTTCACTAAAAAAAGCAGTAGTCACCAAAGCTTAGTCGTTCTTTGTAACATCTGGATGTTTATACTTTTCTTTTACTCATTTGCCACCCTATCCTCTTTGCTAGATTAAAAGGATAGTCCAAAGAAGTAACTTCTTATAACTATGTAAATATCTTGAAATCTTAATCCTTTGATGTTTCTTAATCTATCTTAATGATGCCACGATTCTTGCCATGATTCTTCTTGCAGTTACTCTTCCTGTCCTTTCATGTTCAATAATTAAAATGCCTAAAAATGGAAGTGGCTGGTGATACTTATCTTCAGTAGAAATTGAAGTCTGAACCATTTTAATGCACCTATATGTAGTTTTTCTGAAGAACAGTGATTTTGACTTTGAATATTTGAAATATCCTGGGTTGGCATGCCCTCTATGATTATTATATGTATGTTTACAGAAAATGGTGCAATGTTAACTTTTTATAAATATTAGCCTTTTGATTAAATGAACTCTATAGCTGGCTGATGTGATTTATCTTACCAATAAACTATGAATTATAATATCAGGGTTTTATATGTGTCCATTTGTCAGAATAAAATTCTGACCTTTGGACTATAGTAATACTACTTTAGATACACCCATGTGAGGAGTTTCCACAAAGCAAGTGAACTATAAATGTATTCAGATAGCTTGACAGTTGTCATATTCTTCTTCCCTATTCTATAAAGCAATATATAACATTGTATGATGCACTGTGGTGTTTGGAGGAGAAAGAATTTTGTAATTTAAGGTAGCTTTTCATTTGTGGGAATAAAGTGTAGATTAAAATTGCATCAATAAAAGACAGATAAAGCTTGTTTATCATCATGTGTTTTAACAGGAAAATATCCTATCATAGATTCAGGAGTTATAAATCTTAGACTCACATTGATTTCTATTAACTGCCTCCCAGCCTAGTCAGTAATTTGACACCTGAAACAAGTCAAAAGTAGCTACAAGATAGTTGAGAATCTTAACCTAGAGGCTTGAGGAGTCAGAAGACCTGCATTAGTTGGTATTATAATTTTGTCTGTCTTTTTACCTGTCAGTTGAAGATAAGCGCCTTGCTATGTGAAAGGTTAGTGTGGTCACAGATTGTGAGACAATGCTTTGTAATAATCCTGCGTGATGCATGAACAAAAATATAGGAAGGAACATAATTTATCCAGAGTGCTTACCATAAGTTGAAATATTTTCAAATGTCAATGAGATTTGAAGAACTCTGCAATTTATCCTGCTTATAATCACAACCAATTGCCACTTCTTGTTCTGAAACTGTAGGTTCTCATGTGTCTGCATCCTCTAGGAGCTCAATTTTGCCTGTTGACTCAGAAGAGGGTTTAGCCTCGAGATGTGAAGGAAAGATGAGAGCATGAGCTACTTAATCTCCTGTCTAGTTCTAATCATTCTGACCAGCATTTGACCACTGCCCTTATCTCCTTCCTGCAAACTCAATTTTCTGCTATTCTTGTCTCTGCCTCCACTTCAAGCTTTCTGTTTTCCTCAATTGTTTATCCTCTCTTAGACTAAAAGGAGAGAATGAAGAAATGACCAACTTTGTAGCCTTCAGTATTGTCATGTTGAATTCATCACATATGTGTTATACACACACAGAACACAAAACTAGTTAATGATGTGTTCAAGCAAATTGCCAGCCTCTTCTGCTTTGCAGGTCCTGATTCTGTATGGATGACCTTAATCTCACTGGTTTATGTTGCTCTGGAATGGGAGGTATTTGCTGACAGTATTATTATTTGGGCATGGGGTCAGACCTAAGTATGACTCTTAAGAATTAAGAGTGTTTACTCTATTTTTATATCTATTTCTAGGGCAGGAGCGATTTGGCAACATGACCCGAGTGTATTACAAGGAAGCTGTTGGTGCTTTTGTAGTCTTTGATATATCCAGAGGCTCCACTTTTGAGGCAGTCTTAAAGTGGAAAAATGATCTGGATAGTAAAGTTCATCTTCCCAGTGGCAGCCCTATTCCTGCAGTCCTCTTAGCTAACAAGTGTGACCAGAAGAGGGATGCTGCCCAGAGTCCTCTCCAGATGGACCAGTTCTGCAAAGACCATGGCTTCACTGGCTGGTTTGAAACCTCTGCCAAGGTGAGATCTGCTCTGGATGAATCTGCCCTTCTGCTTACCTTCTCAGTTTGAGCCGTAACTGTTAAATATTTAGATGGATTTCTGTGAAGGGTTTTCAGAGGCCAGAAAAAGCAACACGTGGGTATATTATAGCTTTCCCCATTCTGTATCAGGAATGCTTAAAAACTGGATAATGGGGAAGTGAGTCAAAGGCCAGCCGAATATTTGCATTAAAATGAAAATGAGTAAATCAAGCAAATCAAGTGACATTTTCTGTGAGGTTTTTTTAATGGACATACTTCTTATGCTACTGGAGTGAGAGATAAGGTATATTGTCAGTTACAAGAATTTTTGACTTTTACAAAAGGCTTAAAGAATGTGGAGACATGCCTCTGGTGAAGGTGTATGTCATATAGAGGATAAACAAAGACATTGAACGGTCAGCAAGCATATTTATTCAGAAGATGTTTGAAAAGCTTTAGATTAACTGTGTAGGAAAGATTGGAACAAGAGGAAGCTGTCAATGTATATGTCAAGCTTCTTCATGAATAGTATAGTAGAATTTTTGTCTTCCATTGTTGGGAGCTGGATGAAATGTTTGTTTGAAGGGGAAAACCTAGTAAAGTGAATTTTCAAAAGCTTAACCATCTAGGTGTATAAAAAAAGGAAGGTGAAAATGAGAAGTACAAAATATGGGGAAGGTTGGGTGCAGCGGATGTTTCTATAAGAGGGTTAAATAGAATAATGATGATATTTGTGAAAATCCTGTGATGATAAGCACCAAATCCTGAATTTGATGTTCATAATAGAGTTCCAGCTTTTAGAATGTGCTCCGTAGGTTTCTTTTATGTATAAGCATGTGTGTGCGTGTGTATCATTGTTCCTCCAAATCACCTCCCTCTTCTGGAGACTGAACGCTAGTTTACTTTTGGTTTTACTAGAAACTTCCCTTTAAATGAAAGATAATTTGATGTCAGTGGTGATCATAATGATGAAAGACTCTACTGAGGGGTCACCTTGGGATGTTAAGTGATGGTGGAGTCTCAGGACAAAAAGAGTGTCTCCTGGATGCAGGAGTGTGCATACCTATGCCGCAGACTCCTTGTTTAGATAAATATGCATCTGACTTTTTTTCACAAATGAAAAATTGCATCACAAGAAAGATGAAGTCCTGAGATGGTGCATCAGCACTCATCTGGCAGGAAGGATGAAGTGTCCAGAGGAAAGGATTCCAAAGAGAAAGAATTTTTCAGGGCTACAGCTCTGTCTGCTAAGTGAATTGCCTTAACTTTCTAGCTTCATTAAAAAGAAAAAAAAAAGCATAACAGTACATGAAAATGTTTATGCAAGCATATCATTTGGTTGTATAGTTTTTCTATATTGCAGATAAAATTCCACTTTAAGTTTTATTTGGCTTAATATTTCAGCTAATAGGTGGATATTTTCTCCCAGAAACTACATGTAAGGTGTCATAAATGATGATGTCACGTGATGTATAATTTGAGAGTGTGTAAGCAATTTGCTTTGTTATATTTACAAATGAAATTACATGGATAGGTGAGGGGAAAATTGGTTAAAAGGGTCAGGTATGTTCTACGCTTCCCTACAAATATATTAAAAATGGCTTTTAGAGAATTTCCTGTGTAATAAGCCAGGAATCTTCAGAAAGTAAAACAGTAACATGAATTTTAAGTTAAAAATTTTGAGTCAAGCTTCAAGTATTGCCTAAGTGTCATTAATAGTTATACTTTAGAGCCAGCCATCTGATTTTTGCTTGGATTCCAGTGGTCAGCATTCTAATAGGAATACAGCCAAAAGACAATTTGAATTTGTGAATTTCATCCTTTCCCTTTTATGGAAAAACACCACCATTTTCTGACTTTAAACTTTGAGATTGATTTTACTAAAATATAGAAATTTGTTTGGGAATTATAACCAAATGCAGCTAGAGAATTTTATAATTATTGATGTGATGGATATGATGTGGATTGGATAACAATTGGACATCTGAAGATCTATATTTCTGCTAAAGTTAATTCTTATCTTGGGAACAAAGTTTTAAAGAACTATTGATGCTATGAAAGAAACCTAAACAAATAGCACAACTCTTCCAGGTTTCCCTGGTCTGAGAAAGGGAATACAAATAGTGAATCTCATGGTATTGAATTCAGTTGGAGATTTCAATATAAACATGTTTCATATATAAATATGTATAGTTCCATATACATATATACACACAGATTTATAAAGAGAAATTAACAGAAAAGTAAAGGTGTGTGTGGGTGTGTGTGTTTAACTAGCTCTATCTGCTGAGAGGGGTTGGAAGCAATGACACTGTAATATTAGTGAACCTACCTAGTCCTCAGAAATTTTTTTTTGAATAGTTTTAAAGTTAAAAGACTTAGGATGACTGGAAAAATAATTGACTCCATGGCTGGGGGAACTGACATGTAAAGATGTACCTGAGATGTTCTATGGTTCCAGAAACTAAAAAAGGATTCACCAGATGTGAGGCATGTCACAAACACATGGGAGCCTGCATGTAAGAGCAACAAAGTAAAATTGAAGCAAATAATCCATAATATGCATAAATAAATGTTAAATACTTGAGGAAGAACCTTTCCTTAACAGTGGAGTCTCAAATAATAAATGTAGAAGGAATGATGGAATTAAAAAGTCAACTGTTAAACCCTGCAGTAATAATAATTGTTTTAAGGAGGAAATAATAGATCTAACAACAGTGAGGAAAAGCATGGTGAGAAACAGAGTACTTACGTATTTGCACTTACTGAGTACAAAGGGGAAAGCTGGTAACATCTTAGTTGATAACAAGCCTGGCAGCATGACATTAATTTGTGTGTCTCCTGATAGTCTGAGAAGGACACAGGCTCCTGTCTTAGTCCTGCCGAGAAAGTAAAACTTGAATGATAAGGAAACATCAGGCAGGCTCAGAATGAGGGGTATTCTCTGGCTAGTGGTCTCCAAGAGGGCACTGAGGAACCATTCCAGATGAAAGGAGCCCAGGGACACGTGGCAACAGAATATAGCTTGTGGAGCTGCGTCAGAAACAGGCCTTGAGACAGTTGGTGGAATTTAAGTAAGGTTGATAGATTAAGGTTGACACAATAATGTTATCTCATTTCCTGATTTCAGAAGTTGTACTCTGGTTTATCTAAGCTGTTAACTTTTGAGGAATGAGTGAAGAGTATACAGTAAATCATACTATTGTGATATTTTGCAAAATCTGAACTTATTTTATAAAGCAAGAACAGTATTTGCTATGTGCTGCTTATTATGTGTTCTCTGATAACTTCTAAAATAGTCACACAAATGCTGTGATAGCTAATAATTCCTTAGGATATCCTTAATGGACATCACACTCACAACATCATTATGCATGACAACTGAAAGTAGCAATCTGTACTCACAGATGGAGGAGCAGTGTGGTACATTTTTTTTATGTGGTTTGAGCCCTTTCACAGTTTTCTTCTTAATATATACTGAATATTTGAATTACATCTTTGTTATGGCTTGGATCTAGAATGTCCCCCAAAGTCTCACATGTAGAAAGCTTGGTCCCCAACGCAGCAGTATTCAGAGGTGGGGCTTTTAGGAAGGTGATTGCATCATGGGAACTTCAGCTACATCAGTGGATCAATCCATTGATTGATTCATAATTTGAATGGATTATCAGGAGGTGGTGGAAACTCCAGGAAGTGGGGTATAATTGGAGAAAGTAGGTCACTGGGGCTGTCCCCTGGAAGGGTGAATCATATTCCTTTCTCGTTTCTGCTTCCTGGCTGCCATGAGGTAAGTAGCTCTCCTCTGCCACACCCTTCTGCCATATAGTGTTCTGCCTTTCCTCAGGTCCAAGTCATGGAAATCAGCTGACCATGGACAGAAACCTCTGAAATCATGAGCCAAAATAAATCTTCCTTTAAGTTGATTTTTTTTTTTTTCAGGTGTTAGTCACAGCAATAAAAAGCTGACTAACACAGCATTCAAGGGCACCGATTTTCTAATCTGAATGCCTTCCATCTATGTGTCAACCCAGTGCATCTCCACAGGGCACTGCTGCTCATTTGAAAGTAGAACAGGTGGAGAGGTATCCCTGCTAGTCGCCCTGCAGCTGAATAGATGACCCCTAGGTTGGCTTTGGTTGTTGCTGCCAACATCTGTAGGATCATATTTACATTTTCAACCATTGAGGTAGCACATTGAGCCTCGATGACAAAAGTTACAACAGGAACATCAAATAGGGTGTCCATGCTAAAAAGAAGAGGGTTCTTTTCATAGACACATGACTCAGTGGCATTGAACTCTTAATGTGCACTTTATTACTAAAGAAAATGGTAGCTGGTATACTTACAGTGCCCCCTCTGGCAAATTTCCCTAGTTGTCCTTAGTACTCAATGCTTTACTCTAAGAATGGACCAGACCACTGATTCTGTTCTTTGCTTCTGTATTACAGGATAACATAAACATAGATGAAGCCGCCCGGTTCCTTGTGGAGAATATTCTCACAAACCACCAAAGCTTTTCTAGTGAAGAAAATGATGAGGGCATAATTAAACTGGATCCGAAGAGCATGACAGAAGCACGCAGATCCCAGTGCTGCTGACGTGGCTTCTGGTTCTCATGTGCCTGCCTCAGTCCTAAGCATGTGCCCAAGAATGTTGATCAGTAACCCTCTGCACTGTTAATCTCCCCACAGGTGCACATCACAGTGCAACTCCACAGGGCACCGCTGCTCATTTGAAAGTGGAACAGTTGGAGAAGTATCCCTGCTAGTGGCCCTGCAGCTAAATAGATGACCCCCACCTAGGCTTTTGTTATCGTTGCCATCATCTGCAGGATCATGTTTACATCCCTTTAAACAGCTCTGTAAATGATTCCAATGGTAGCTCTTAGTGTAAATGCTCGGGGTGGTAATAAAGCTTCCCTGTGGTGTTCCTTCCATTTTGAGTATGTCTTTGTCCCCATATTCCATCCTCACTCTACAAAGAGGGTGTTAGATACAAACGCTTGGAAGTTCATGTTTAGTAACTTGATTTCCTCTTTCTTTTTTTTTCTTATTTTGGTACTGGGAATTGAACCCAGGGACACTTAACCACTGAGTCACATCCTTAGCCCTTTTTATATTTTATTTTGAGATAGAGTCTCACTCAGTTGCCAAGGTTGGCATTGAACTTACAATTTTCCTGCCTCTGCCTAGAAAGTCAGGGAGATTCCAGAAGTGCTCCACCATGCTTGGCTAGCAATTATATTTTCTATTCAGAACTTCAGTACTTTATGTAAAATTGTTACCCTTAATTATGTAATTATAGCAGTCATGGCTGGTGTAGAATGGGTCACACTCCCCCTTTAACACTTTAAGGTGCCATTCCTAATTACTCAGAAAGTGTTCCCGCAACACCTGTATGTTGGATGCCTCCTTCGGATTTGTTTGCTGTCACTTAGAAACAATGTAAATGACCATTTCTTCTCTCCTCTCTCCTTGTGTGCTTATGCTGCTCCCCAAGGGCCTCCTTGACTGGCTGTTGGAATTTGCTCTAACCAGAGTTAGGCTTTGCAGGTCTGTAATGGCAATGGTCACAAGGCAGCTATTTTCAGAGTACATAAAATTATACTTCAGCTTCTATATTGTGAGATGTGAAAGAAACTAAGTCATGTTAGTTTTTGTAGAAGATTTTAGACATTTAAAATATAATGCTTGAGAAACCTACGGCCGATTCACAATATTTCTATTACCACTTAACCCAAAGGAGGAAAAGAATAAATATTTTAACTAAAGCCCATGTTTTAAACTAATGTTCTAAGAAGATACTTTCTGCCTTAGAAAACTTTGTGTCTGTTCACTTTTGCTGTTTATTTTATTTTTTTTAATTTTTATTTATTTTTATTGCTTAATTTTCGGCGGACACAACATCTTTTTGTGTATGTGGTGCTGAGGATCGAACCCGGGCCTCACGCATACCAGGCGAGCGCGCTATCGCTTGAGCCATATCCCCAGCCCTTGCTGTTTATTTTTGAAAGATATATTATGTGAAAGCTCCAACTTATTTCTTTCAAAGAAATGTTAAAGGTCTTTGTGTCCTAGTCCAAAAGTAACACAAAATGAGATGTTGGCCAAATTTGTCTCATTTTTTAAGTGAACTTAGTAGAAAAGATCCTTACATTTTTTGAGAATAGGGAGAAAACCAACACAGGCCTGCATTTGCACTGACAGGTGTGTTCTGTCAATAAATAGAAGTTGCTCTTGGCCATAAGGCATAGATCATTCTGTTCCTTAAACCCAAATCACACAGATGATCTCTTTAGACAGGTATTCTACATAGAATCAGAATTTCTGAGGTAAAGAAATAGAAGATGTTGATTTAATTAATCATCATAATTCAACTAGTATTGTGTTAATCTCATGTCATGAAATTACCAATGGTCTAATCTGCTACATGTATGTCAGTAATTCAATAATATTTCTAAAAGTGATTGTTGTCAAAAATTGTAACTTTTCAAGGTATAATTTGTTTCCTGAGAAACATATGAAACATTCATATTGCTTAATGAAAATTCCTTCAGGCCTGCAGAGTTAGCTTTCTAAGGATGGAGCTCAGAAGTATATTTTTACAAAAAAAAAAAAATCTGATGTTCTTGTTGAAAACTTCCTATATTTAATAGCATTAGTAAAATGTTATTCAGTTTAAAATGTATGGTATTAATCAAAACATGAATACTCAAAATATAGCACTTTCTTTTCCGCTTATAAATCATTGTTATTATAAAGTCTGAATACTTTGAACAATGGAAAAGCAGTAAAAATCTGCTTTCATGAACTGAATGTAACAGAGACTTAGGGTTTTGACCGGTTAGAGTTATCTCCAAGTATTGTTGCTCCCACCAGTTAACCCTTTGGGGATAAAGTAAGTCACAATTCAATCTCACCTCTCAACATGATATAATGTGGAAATTAGTTTAAATGTAAACATAAGAAAAATAGTACAAAAACTTTGGCATGGATGGAGAAAGTTTGATGTTAAGATCTTTTTACATTGTCAAATGCTAAAAGCCAAAGAGGAAAAGATAAATACTTTTGATTACAACAAATTATCTTCTGGAGCAAGATGAAATAAGCAAAGTTAAGCAACAGACAAAAGAAAATAAATTAATCTCTCCAATTTGGTGAGGCTTAACAAAGGCAATGAGTAAAAATGGGCAAAGGATGCAAAACCACCATTTTTACAGAAAAGGTATGCATGTGTCAAATATTAGTAAGGAAAAAAGTAGAAAATAAAGCCAGTAATATTAGATTCATAAAAATGTGTAAGTTTGATTATGTCTTTCATATTCATGTACATATATAAAAATAGGTACTCATATATTGCTGTTGAATTTAATTTATCTAAATAGATGCTACCAAGTTTTCTCCCCAAACTGCTATTCAGTTTACCTTAACTAGTCCATGTCTTACCAAGAAGTGAACCTGTTAATCAATAGGGAAATATACTTCAAAACCAAATCCCTTCCTGATCCAGAAAATTTCTCTGTAGAGATATAAGATAAATGAGTGTTTTATTATTGAATAAGTGTTAAATCAAAATGTGATGCAAATTACAGGAAATCCAATAAGAGTTTGCAAAGACAAGAGGAAATTTCATTCTTTTATATATTCAGGCTACAGTTATCTCCATCAGGGAGATTCAGCACATTACATATCTCAATATAAACAATAACTAGTCCTCCATCAAAAGGACTAAGCAGTTCATCCTAAATCCACTTAGAAATTAGATGATCATCCTTATTAGCCAGCTGTTTTTATCTAAAGGAAAGATTAGTTTCTCAGGGCTGTATGAGAAAAGGTAGGTTTGTGACTTGGTGTGAGGTACTTACCAGGTTCAAGGCTTCTACCCCACCCACTATAGAAGCTATGAAGTAGAGGACTATCCTCCCTGATGATCACATTTCAGAGCTGGACTCCCAGGCCCTCAAGAAAGCTAGTGAGTGGGCTAAGTTAGTTTATAAAAGAATTAGCACATTTCAAACAGAGAAATAACTTGAAACGTTTTTAATATAATGGAAAAGGATGTTTAAGAGTCTCTTCCCCTTCATTTTCAACACAGGGAATTAAGCTTAACATTTTAAAAGTATTTGTTCTTACTGTCAACTGTGGATAAGTACCTTCTTGGGAGTATACGGGGAAGAAGATAACGAAGTCTCTTCACCACAGCATTGTTATATACATTTATGGGAAAAAATAGAAACAATCTAAATGCCCTTCTGTAGGAAAAAAGTAAAAACAGTCAATGCTATATCCATAGTAGGAGATATTGTACAGTAGTGTGGTAACATTTATATAAAAATATGTATAAAGAATTTAAAGACTTAGTGAGCCATCTGGAAAGGTTGCATTTGCCTCAGAGAGGTGCCAGAATTGGTGATGTTGGTCAAAGCCGAGTTTAGCTTTAGACAATGTTTACATTTTCATGGCAATGGATTACAAGTGTTATTGACAATTTATTTCACCCTAATCACAGTGTTTTCTACACTATCATTGGAATGGAAAGAAGCAATTCCATTTGGAACATAGTGCTTTAAAAAAACAAAAAGTAGTTTGAATTATACTATTATACTATTTTTTTACTACATTAATCACATCATCACTGATTTTACCCATCCCAGATATTACATATCTGGTTTATTTAACAAATCTGTTAATTGCTTAAAGATTAATAGCACAAAATATCAAACTTAGAATTAAAGTGTATGTCTACATTTCCATGGGGTGAATTTTTGTTGTTCATTTTAGAGAGTGTTCAAAGACAGACAACTGCCATTTGAAGAACAGGATTTATATGCATGTAAAACCACCTTATGTTTTTCCTATATAAGCTTCTGTTTTGAAAGATGAACCTGTGAAGACATGATTCAAGTTCTGGAAGTGTAGCTTAGTGGTGGAGTTCTTGCCTAGCATGGGTTTAATCCCCAGCACTGAAAAAAAAGAAAAGAAAAGGAAAAAAAAGAAAAATTTAAATTTTTGTTTCTTTATGTGGTGCATATATGGGAGAGGAGAAAGATGAGATGATCAGTTGTAGAGTTACATTTAAAGGACTACTGATTCAATTTACATATTAGTGATTCAATCCACTATTTCTGAAAAGTCACTTTAATACCTGGTATTCTCCAACACTTCCATTGACATTTCCCAAACCAGATTCATCAAATTCATTGTTTTTCAGTCTTCTTACTGCTGTCAAAATGGCTCTGAATTTTTATTTTTTTGTATTGATTTTTAAAAAACAAATGACAGCAGAATGTTTTACAATCATATTACACATATAGGGCACATTTTTTCATACCTCTGGTTGTATATAAAGTATGTTCACACCAATTCGTGTCTTCATTACATGACCATCACATTCCACCATCAGTCTCTGAAGTTTTAAATGTTTCTATATTACAATCTAATAAATTATGATTATGTTCTTGAGATAACATGCAATGGCCAGGCATTGTGGCACACACCTGTAGTCTCAGATACTCTGGAGGTTGAGATAGGAGAATTGCAATGAGGCCAGCCTGGGAATGTATGGAGAACCCTGGGAACATATTTCAGTGACAGAACACACCTAGGTTCAATTTCCAGTACTGTACAAAATAAAATAACATGATGCTGTTTTGTAGTTGCATGATTATTTGCGTGAATTTATAGCATGCATTTATAGAACCTTTGCTTTTCTGTCTATAGTCTTAAGAGTCATGCTGTTAAATTGTGATTTGAGAGCCTAAAGAACTTTAAAGGAATACAGCAATTGCTTTAAATGGGGTCTTATGATAATGATGATTAAATCTAACTTCAATTTCAGTTCCATACTGCTTTTCTTGTCTATCTGTAGTGAAAGACTTATTTCTATGGATTTAGTTGTTTTCTTTTTTTTGTTATTGTTGATTACAAACTTAAGTAGCCTTCAAAAACTTTTCTCTTATAGAAATACAGTGCCATTGTACTTTCATGCTGGTTTGATTCAGAATAATTTTAACAGCTAGAAGAAGAGTCTAATTTTTCCTAGCATAACATCTTTGAAAACTGAATATATTCTCAGACTGTTTTGTAGTACTATATAAACATTTTTATCTGATCTTATTTAACAGGAAGATGATTTGATGATAAATGCAATGCATGAACAATATGGCAATAGTAGAGCTTATATGGAAAGGAATTACAGTAAAACAGAGACTTGATGAAAGGGTAGTTATGAAAGTCATTCCTCAGGGACATAAAATTGTAAGCCCAGAATGTTCTGAATTAATGGTAATAGATTAAGTAGAAACTAGCTTATGGTCAAATATTTAAACATCTTATACTTCATCCCAGTATCAGGTGAAGACTGAAGACTGATTGCTAAGTCCAGGCTAAGTTTAAAATGTTATGTTTTGATATTATTTGTGTATTTGTATATAAAAATATTTCAATGCATTCTCATCACACATTTTTATTTAAGTACAAAAGTAGTGTAAAATAAGTATTTCACTCTGCAAGAGATTTTCAAGGTATCTCACAACTTAATGAAGGCTCCCCAAATAATTTATTCCATGCCTGTTTTAATTCAGTTCTAAGATGAAACAAATTAAGCTAAATCCATACACAGTACATGAAATCCAATCCTGTGCCCAGTTCCTTAACTGATTTATGGCTCTCCTGACTTGTGGGTGCCAGACACAATTCTGATGTAATGACTAAGTTTAGTTAAAGCAATGCCCATGCATGAGCATGAACTGCTATTGGATTATTAGCTCCCCAATACCATTGTTACATCTCAGAGGTGCTGACTACAGTTCTTCTCTCCTATAATTCCTTATACCATATACTAAATCAACAGAAAAAGAAGGGAAACAGATGCTTTCTTGTCTCATTAATGGGGTGGACAAGCTTCTAGGTGGCTACTGGCAATGATATTTTTGGAACTGCATATTATAAAAGAGTCATATTTGTAGGTTCATTTATGATGCTTCCTTGTTCTTTTCAAACCAAGGTTAATGATGAAGTTGAGAAGGGAAATGAAACGAGTTCTGTCAAGTGGAGTCACCTATTAGCTTCTCTACCCACTCAATTTGCTCTTATTAAAGAAGCAACAGTAGACAAAATCCATTAAGTCCTTATGTGCAATTTTTCATTTTGTTCCCACTCGTGATGTTTCGGGTAAGATGTCTAATATGACATGGCCGGTAATTGTTCTAATAGTTGTTTTAGGGGTCACCTTAAAATGTGAGAGTTTTGCTATTTCTAAAACAAGATTTTATATATAGAAATCAATAGTAGACATTTAAAAATAATTTTTTAGTAATGATGAGTGTCACAAGCCATTAATGGGTTGCATGTATATCACCATGCATGGTAGCCTCATGGATAGAGACATCTGGTGTCTGGGAATGGCCAGTGGTCATTTTCTCTGGTCAATTGCCCAGGGACAATGTGAATCTCTTTCCCACTCTGCTGTGGCCCACGTATCACCTGAGATGGGTGATAAGTGGGTGGCTTGGATTTCCCTGGGCAGAAAGAAGAACCCCTTATTGAGACGCTGGCCGTCATCTTCCCCCCGAAAGATGAGCACCACATTTAAAATAATTGTGCTATTTACCAAAACAAAATTGCTTTTTCCTTACAAAATGTTTTGGTGTATTCCAAGATTATTTACATTGATAAAAGAATTTACATTGTTGGCACTCTTGACTTTATAACAAGATCAGAATTTTTACAAAGATATTAGGACAAAAAGGAACAATATGAATGATGTGTTTATTAGAAGACAGCTACATGAAGACGCAGGGTAAACATATGTGAAGACAGTGGATTGAAGAGATTTGTCTCCAAGCTGAGAAACAACACAGATTGTCACCAAGCTAATAAGCTAATAATAATAATGTCACCGCATGCTAATAAGAGGCAAGGAAGGGTCCTTTACTTGCCCTGACATCTTTGGTCTTGTACTTCTAGCCTCCAGGACTACCGATTATATTTTTGCTGTCTTAAGCCACCTAGGTAGTGATGATTTGTTAAAACAACCCTAAGAAATGAATACATACCCCAATACCAGCTACACTTTTCCCCCCTGCTACTGCAGATGGAACCATGAATTATTTTAACCACTGAGTCATATCCCCATCCCTTTTTATACTTTCATTTTGCAGCAGGGTCTCACTGAGTTTCAGAGCTGACCTCAAACTTGTGATCCTCCTGCCTTAGCCTCTCCAGGCAACTGGAATTACAGGCCTGTGCCACAACTTAGCTAAGCTCCACTTCTACTAGATCAGAAGAAATGGGGGAAAAGAGTCAGAAAATAAAGGTCCAATTAGAAACAGTACAAAGGAAAATGTTGAAAACAGAGTAAGGGATACAGAATACAGGATCACAAAGAGAAATGTCAGTAAATACAATGTTTTAAAAGGAAAACAAGGGAGTATGAATAATGGAGGTGTAATAATTATGTATTTAGAACATGTTTAAATAAAGTGACATATGGTTTGAAAAATAATAGAATGGTGTTATGGTTTGGTTATGTTGTATCCCCCAAAGCTCATGTGTGAGACAATGCAAGAAAGTTTAGAGATGACTGGGTTATAAGGGGTTTAACCCAATCAGTGCATTAATCCCCTGATAGGGATTAATTTGGTGATAACTGTAGGCAGGAAGGGTGTGGCTAGAGAGGTGGGTCCCTATGGGCATGCCATTGGGGATTATATTTTGTCCTTGTTAAACATAGCACCTGCCCCTCGTGCTTGCTGGCTCTCTGTGGACCCCCTTCCTGGTGCCATGGTCCCAGCTGCTTTCCTCTGCCACACATTTCTGCCATGATGTTCTATCTCATCTCAGGCCCTGAAAAATGGAGTTGACCATCTATGAACTGAGACCTTTGAAACCATGAGCCCCCAAATAAATTTTTCCTCTTCTAATTGTTCCTTTCAGTCTTTTGGCCATGGCAGACGAAAAGCTGATTAAAATAGATGGTCAAAGTTAATACAAGAGTAATGCAAACCAAAAGAAGACACAAATCAAGCAAGATAAAATCAGGGCAAGAAGCCCTAAATGAAACACAAGGAAACACTTCATTACAGAGAGAATAATTCCGTATGAAGACCTAGCAGTTATGAATGTCATGACATAATCAATGTATAAGGCAAGTTCTAAGACCTATGGGGTAGAAAAACATTTGAAGTATGAGACTTCAGTTGAACTTTCCCTCAAACAAATGAGAATTAACGTAAGATAGATCTTCTGCAAACATACAGAAGTGATCTTCAAATAATCAATCTCATAAAAGTAACTAGACTAAACCATAATGAAGTACCAAGCTCCTAAAAATATTAAGAGCGTTATCAACAATCACCAGAAGCAATATGATCAGAAAGATACCCCCCAAAATGAAATAAAGCAAACCTAACATGGACATATATCTCAGTCCAAGGAGACAGTCAAACTCAAAATTACAGAGTGTCTGGGAAATCACTATAATGAAAATATTCTATATAGAAAGTTCTGAGCTTCAGATAACATAATGCCAAAGGAAAATGTTTCCTTCTAAATAATTAAAGAATAAAGATAAGGGATAAATTATCCCTTCAAGATAAAAGCACTCCACAAATTAAGTTTAGGAAGACTGTATCTCTGTGTAATAAAGATAATATATGGAAAGCCCACAGGTAGCATCATACTCTGGAAAATCTGAAAGCATTTACTCTTGGATCAGGAATAAAGAAAGAATGCTGATTCCTGCCATTTGATCTCACATAGTTGTGGAAGTCCCAGTCTGAGCAATTAGGCAAGAAAAGGAAATAAAAGGCATCTAAATTGGAAAGAAAAAAGTAAATATGTCTCTGTTTGCAGATGACATGTTTTAACCTACAGAAAATCATACCCCTCCCCCACCCACATACACATCTATTAGAACTGATAAACTGGTTCAGTACAAAATTAAGACAGAAAATCAACATTCAAAATGCTATTGAATTTTTATGCACTGAAAATGAACTCTCTTAAAACAATGTGCACAAAAAAATCCCAGCGGCTCAGGAGGCTGAGGCAGGAGGATTACAAGTTCAAAGCCAGCCTCAGAAAAAGTGAGACCCTGTCTCTAAATAAAATACAAAATAGGGGTGGGGATGTGGCTCAGTGGTCAAGTGCTAACGCCCCCCCCCCAAATATATATATATATATATATATATATATATATATATATGCATAAAAAGGAATAAAATACTTAAGAATAAAATTAGCCAGGGAGGTGAAAGACTGATACACAGATAACTAAAAAACACTGATGAAAAATTTAAAGCAGACACAATTAAATAGGAAAATATCCCGTACTAGTGGATTGGAAGAAGTAATATTATAAAAATGTCCACCCTATTCAAAGCCATTGAAAGAGTCAATGTCATTCTTATCAAAATGAAAGTGGTATTTTTATAGAAATAGAAAAAGCAGTCTTAAAACTTAAATGAAACTACAAAAGATCTAAAGTAGCCAAAGCAATCTCAAAAAAGAACAAAGCTGGAGGCATCACATTTCCTGATTTTAAGATTAAAATAGAATAGTGCTGACATAAAGACAGATACACAGACCAATGGAGCAGGATGGAGAACCCCAAAATAAATTCACTCCTATATGGTCAACTGATATTTACCAAGATGCCAAGAACACACAATTGGGAAAAGAAAATGTCTTCAACAAATGGTGCTGGGAAAACCTCAAATCCACATGCAAAAGAACAGAATCAGATGCTTATCTTACACTATTTACAAAAATCAACTCAAAATCAATCAAAGACTTAAGCAGAAGACCCCAAATTGTCAACTCCTGAAAGAAAACATGGTGGTGGTGGGACTCCTTAACATCAATCACAGCAAGTAATTTTTGGATTTAATACCAAAAGCACAGGCAAAAATCAAACAAACAGAAATAAATAAGTAGGACCCCAACAAATTAAAACTCTTTTGCACAGCACAGGAAGCAGTCAACAAAGTAAAAAAAGCAACCTACAGAATGAGATATAATATTTGAACCATCTATCTGATAAAGAGCTAATATCCAAAATAGAAAACTCTTCTACAATGCATCGCCATAGAAACATCCTACAAAGGCTTGAAAAAAAAAAAAAGTCTTAAGACTTAAGTCTTAAGACAAGATGCTCAGCATCGATAATCATTAGGGCTTTACAAATCAAAACCCCTAATGAGTTATGAATTCATACTTGTTAAGATTATATTATACACAAAAGTCAAGTGTTAGCAAGTATGTGGAGAAACTGGAAGCCTTACACATTGATGGGAAGGAAGAATGGTGAAGCTGTTATGGAGTTTCATCAAATTAAAAGCCAAGGTAGAGCGTGATCCAACAGTCCCACTTCTGGATATACATGTCCAAAACTACGGAAGTCACAATATTGAAGAGGCACCTGCACCTTCATGTCCATCACAGTGTCATTCACAGCACCAAGATATGGGAGCAAGCCACAAGTCCATAGACAGATGCATGAACAAAGAACGTGGTTATGGGCATAAAAGAGAATATTACTCTGCCATGAAAACAAGAAAATTCTACCACTTACAAGACCATACATAAACCTAGAGGATAGTCTATTAAGTGAGCTAAGCCAATTACAAATGGACAAATACTGTATGATTCCACTTATGTGAGAGATCTAAAATACTTAAGCTAGGAGAAGCAGAGTCTAGAAAGGTGGTTACCAGGGCAAAGGGAAAATGAGGAATTGTTCCTCAATGAGTATAATAAATAATAATACTGTAGTTTGCACTTAAAATATATTAAGAAGACAAAGCTTATGCTCAGTATTCTTGCCCCAAAAGAAACAAAGCACATATCCATAAACAAAATAAACTTTTTGGAGATGATAGATAGGTTTTTAAAATTGCAGTTGTGTTGATTATATCACAAGTGCATACATATATCTAAACTAGTTAGAATGGATATATTAAACATGTACAACGTTTTGTGTATTAATCGTATCTTAACAAAAGTTTAAATGGTTTTTAAAAAACCAGTGACAGAAAAAATAATTTTAAAAGCAGAAGTTAGTTCGCTAGAAAACAGTAATTACTAAGGTTTTGGGAGGGACAGGAAAAATAGAAGTAATATCCAAAAACTTTGGTAAGAGAAAATAATCACACTTATATAAGAAAGTAAAAGAACTCTAATTAAAAATTGTATCCAAAGTTATGAAAATTAACTCAAAGACAAACAAATTTCTTACACTGCCCCAAGGAGAAAAATAATCTAATTTTACATGTGGGGAGAAAAAAATCTATCTTGATCCTTAATAGTAGATCACTGAGCTTGAGTGCTGATTAAAAAAAAAATGGGGCTAGTTGCAAGAACTAATGTGAATTTCAGGGCAGAGTGAAAAGAAAATCTAACTTAACCTCCTGCCCCCCTCCCTCTAAGCATTATCATAAAAAATAACAATATAAAAGTCTAGAATAAGTCACAGAGTACTTGACAAAATTTTTAAGGGATTTCAAAAGCCAAAATAGTTAACAAGTGAAATCAACACTACAATAAAAATCAATATAAGATGCCTAAGAGACACATAATCACTCAGTATTAAGATCCTTAGGAAAGCTGTTAATGAAATGTACCATGAAATAGATCAAAAGAGGACTACATGATTTTTTCATAATGCTTAAACAGAATTTTATTAAAATGTATTGCAACTTACAAATCATAGAAGTAAGGAATTCCCAGATGTATATATGTATATATGTATATATATACATATGTATATATATATATATATATATATATAGTGTGTGTGTGTATCTGCTGTGACCGAAACTCAATATCTAGGGGAAATAGTGACATTGTGAAGGATCAATATAAATTAGATGCAAATTAAATGTAAGAGACAATATTATTATTTTGAAAACAATATATGTTATCTACACTTAAAAGTTAAATTATTATTATGGCAAATATAATTTAAGAAATATGTGCACTAACAAAACGGGTTACTTAACAGTTAAAGATGCATGTTTTTTCATTCACTTTCTCTTTTCATTATATACTGTCTTCTATCTTAACTTATGTAAACATCTTGTAACTTTTGTGAAAACAGTTTTGTGTACAAAAAGTTACTGGTAAATGTCCTTTAGTTAAATACAGATGTATGTTGATAGTTAATACAATATTAGGAGATTATATTCAGCTAAAAATGGCATATCCTTTTTAAAGTAAAAAATGTTTCCAAAAATGTAATGTAATTCAAAATTGTATTAATATATAATTAATATAAAGTAAATGAAAGTTTTAAATGTAAGATTGAAATTATTTAAAGGAAGACATTATTAAATGGTTCACTAGCATTTTTTTCTAAAGACCCTTGGGGAATTTTAGCCTTGAAATATTAACTCAGAAAATTGTTCAAGTCTTCACTGGATTCAAGACAAAACTGGCTGAGGCCTACATAGTAAATTAAGAAATTCTAATTCATCACCAATATTATTTATAAAGAGCAATCAGCATAGATGAAGCAGCTTTATTGAAGGATAAGCTCTAGAAGACTGGGTAGGCTCAAGTCTGAAGGGCCTTCTGAGACAAGATGGTGCACCCATGTGGTGAGCCACTTCTGCCATTTCTGCAGACTATGGTCGCCATTATAAGATGGCGCTGGCTCCGCTGTGGTCTGTGACAAACAACTCCTTATTTGGGAGAGTTGGCGCATGGTTTTTCACCACCCTATGAGAAAGCTCCACGTGGCAGCTTCGCATTGGGGCTTGAGATGCTTTATTAAGGCTGGGAGGGGCATCCAAAAAAAAGAAGAAGAAATATCAAGGGCCTGAATAAACTGCTGAAAGAAGATTCCTGAGTTGCGTCTTCCTTGCGGGCAAGGGGTCGCGACAAGTGGTGCCGAAACCCGGGAACCAGAACTTTCAGCAGTCAGGGGTGGTGCACCGGTTAGTCCCAATAAGTGGGATCCGCGATCAAAGCGGGGTTAGTCCCAGGTAAGTGGGATCCGCGACCAAAGCGGGGCAGCTCCTCTGTAAAGAAAGAGAGAGCCTTACATTTTATTGCAGCTGCACTGTGTACTTTCGCTTTTGTTTTCTGTGTTTCTTTTGTTGTGTCATTTCGCTTTTGTTTTTTGTGCTTCTTTTGTTGTTGTGTCATGGGTGCCGCATCTTCAAGTCCGCTTCTCCTGGCCCTAGATGGCCTGTTACGTTCCAAGGGCCTGGAAGTGAAACATAGTACTTTACAGAGATTTTTACAGAAGATAGATATCGCTGCTCCATGGTTTGCATTTTCGGGCAGCCTTACTGTACCTAGTTGGGATAAATTAGGCAAAGATCTTGACTTTGCTTCTGAGCAGGGCATATTAGAGGGTGGGGTGATACCCCTTTGGAAAATGGTCCGTAGTTGCCTTACAGATGGCAGATGTCAGGAAGCACTTACTAAAGGACAGGAAGTTTTAGAGCAATTACATGAGGAGAAATCGGAGACGGCAGGAAGTGAGGTGCCTCAGGAGGATGGGAGTGTGCGGAGCGTGAAACAGGGGAGGAGACGATTGTCTCCAGCAAGAAGTGAGGTATCTCAGAAGGATGGGAGTGTGCGGAGCGTGAAACAGGGGAGGAGACGATTGTATCCAGATCTCAGTACGCTGCGCACACCCCCATGTGAAAGTGGGTCAGAGGAAGAGGAGGATGAGGAGGAAGAGCTCGGGAGGCTGTCTCATCAGCTAGAGAGTTTAGCTATAGGAGAAGGGAACAGAAATAAACAGGGGCTCAAGAAAAGCGATCCCCCGGATCCACCGCCGTATGGTGGGGGTGTTTCGGGGAGAGCTTTCCATGCCCAAACATGGAGGGCTGTTAACGCTGAGATGGGTCTTGCTTATCCAGTTTTTCAGGATGACAATAGGGGAAGATTCCATGAACCCTTAGATTTTAAAATTGTGAAGACCTTGGCAGAATCTGTCCGCACTTATGGCATAGATGCCGCTTTCACTCTCACTCAGGTGGAGGGACTTACTAGATTTTGCATGACTCCCTCAGATTGGGCTAGTCTAGTCCGCGCTTGTGTTTCCCCAGGGAAATATTAGGAGTCCAAAGTTGGCTGTTTAATGTTTCTGGCAGTACCCAAGACTCGGAGCGAAGTAGGAGGCTTAAAATTACTGCAAATAATTCACAATTATCTTATGCTACATTACCCTCCGCAGCAGTCTGTCTCCAATCTCCGTTTCTGTTCCTTTTGGCTAATGTTACATCACAGGGGATGCTTAATTGTTCTAATATTACCTGTTATTTGTCTGAGTGTTGGAATGGCTCCTGGACTACGGCAGTGATTATGAAAATTCCAACTTTTGTCTCGATCCCGGTTACTGCAGATCCAGAGTCATTTCCTATTGTTGAACTGATTGGAGTCCGCAGGGATTTTGGAATTACGGCAGCTATAGTGACAGCTGTGGCAGTGTCTGCTGCTGCAGCGGTTACGGCCAGAGTGGCCATGGCCAGTCAAGTACAAACTGCTGCCACCATTAATCAAGTTGTTCAACAAACTTCCACCAGACTTGAATCCCAAAATACAATTAATCAACATATTTTGTCAGGGATTTTAGCTGCCAACCAAAGAATAGATTTACTCCAAGCTCAGGTAGAAGAATTGGCTGACTTGGTGCTTTTGGGTTGTGTTGACCAACGTGCACATTTATGCATAACCTCTGTCAGATTTAATGATTCCAGGAATGCCTCCCGCATCATTGGCGAATATTTGGCCGGAAATTGGTCCATGGCAGCGGAAGACATGATCCAGTCTCAACTAACCCAGATAGCTGTCTTGAACAGTACCCGTGTCGATCCCGTGACTTTGGGTCAATTCACCGATTGGATATCTTCTGCTTTTTCCTTCTTCAAAGAGTGGGTGGGGGTAGGCATTTTTGGTGCAATGTGTTGCTTCGGTATGTTCCTCTGTTTGTGGTTTCTCTGTCGCCTTAAGGCCCGCAGTGCTCACGATAAGGCTATGATCATACAAGCTCTTGCAGCTTTAGAAAATGGCAACTCACCTCAAGTCTGGCTTGCGCATCTTAAACAGTAAACCTTTGACATGGTCGTTACACCCCAAGTTATTATAACATTGCACTGGGATCGACATGACTTTCCTTGTTATTCTCTTAGTGTTGGAAAGCCCTTGCACTCTGCCGGTCTTACTGCCATTGCACGCAGATGGGTTTCCACACTAGTGCTTTTCTATCGCCTTAAAGTCCGTGCCTTTCTTTCAGGGTGCTGTCAACTTGTTTGTCGTTATAAACAGCCACAGTTCAGCCTCAGCTATCCCCCTTCGTCCACCATCGTCACAATACAGGATGCGAGGCAAGGCACTGCACTTGAGTGATCCTTGACGTGGACCTCAAGGAGAGCATGTCCTATTGCATGCGGGTTAGACGCGTCCACGCCCCGCCCCACGAAAAAAGGCGTCAGCTGATATGGCCTCAGATCTGGGGAAGGGCCCTCCTTAGGACTGAGCCATACTATGCAGCCACTTCTGCACAGTGGGATAGGACCTCTACTCTCGCCTGTATTGTTTTTAGAAAACAGAAAGGGGGAACTGTGGTGAGCCGCTTCTGCCGTTTCTGCAGACTATGGTCGCCATTACAAGATGACGCTGGCTCTGCTGTGGTCTGTGACAAACAACTCCTTATTTGGGAGAGTTGGCGCATGGTTTTTCACCACCCTATGAGAAAGCTCCACGTGGCAGCTTCGCATTGGGGCTTGAGATGCTTTATTAAGGCTGGGAGGGGCATCCGAGGAGAGAAGAAGAAACATCAAGGGCCTGAATAAACTGCTGAAAGAAGATTCCTGAGTTGCGTCTTCCTTGCGGGCAAGGGGTCGCGACACACCCGCACTTGCCCTCCTCTGGATCTTTCATGTGCGCTGAGTTACTGAGGATTGAAAACTGTACCTGGACATGTGCAATGCCTTTGTAAATGTTTTGTGCTGTCCGATGGCCTATATTCAAGCTAAATAAATATGATGTCAAATGAAACCTACCTGAGTCCAAGAATGTTTCTCTTAGTAGTAGAGGGGAATTCTCAATTACAGACCTCTCATGGTTGTAGAAATCACTAATAACCTACTTAGTTTCCATAACATTAATGAATTATCCTGTAAAGGGTCCATCTCCATTTTAGTTGTTTGATTCCATTTAGGACAACAAAGAGTCTTCAAGAAAAGATTCCTCCTAGGAATTCTTAGTAAATTAAAACAAGAATGTTTATTTTGCTCCTTATGGAATCAAAGTAATAGAAATACATATAAACAACATCTGTGATAGATAATCTTTAAGCCAGACAAAAATGAAGTATCTAAATAATAATAGGAAAAAATAAGTTCTAAAGAAAGTACCTCATATTCTAAACGTTTTTTTTTTCTGTTAATCAGACTTCAAATTAAAAGATTTGCTACAAGATTCTAACAAGACAATTGCCGGATTTTCTGTTTACAAGAACTAAAAATTTAAAGGACAATCTTAAAGTATCATCATAGACTTCCAACGATATTTAGAAGTTGAAGAAGATAATTTTTTAGGTTTTCTCCCATTAGGAATTACAGTAAAAATTCCTTTAGATGATGTTACTGAAATTTTTTTTCTTTCCCCAACTACATCTGTGCATTTTAAAAAAAATCATAGTGATAATAAGTATACGATTCTGAGTCTTACATTTTAAACTTTTGGACATGCAGGAATAATAAGTTTGACAACATGGTACATTAATAACAAATTCTGTAATGCTTCTGTTTTACTTAATAGCAGAGAGATTTCTTGGTCCTTCACAGAAATTAACACAGTGACATGAAATTGTCATTGACAGTAAAACAAGAATGTTGGAGACTGAGAAATTTAGCATCTTGTAAACATTGTTTTTATATTCAGTAAGTAATTATAGTCCCAGGTAAAGTAATATTTACTGGACAGAAGAATAAAAATAGCAAGCCATTTTAATCACTTCTTTTGAGTCAAAGACAAATTATGTAACATAAAAGAGATTTTACAACTGTCAGTTCTTAACATTTATGAAATATTTGAACAGGTAGAACATGAGGTATTACATGTAAAAAGGAAATTAAATGGAATCAAAATCATTAATTATTGAATAGCTCAAGTTCTCTTAATGATCAATGATTGTGGAGGATGTAGTAACTTTGCTGGAGTCTTCTGATGAAGTAACCGAGCTAGCATGAATGAGAGGTTGAATATTTCTTTTTTCTTTTTAATTTTTTTAGTTGTAGTTGGACACAATACCTTTATTTTATTTATTTATCTTATATGGTACTGAGGATTGAACCCAGTGTCTCGCATATGCTAGGTGAGTGCTCTACCATTGAGCCACAATCCCAGCCCCAAGAGGTTGAATATTTCTTATATGTTATTTCCTACAATATTATTTTATCATTCATCTCCAAGGAAAACACTGATATTGATGAAGAACCAATGTAACTGAAATGCAGATTAAAAAATGAAGAGACTACTTTTTTTACAATGAATAAACATTCATTGTTTCATTTCTTGAGCCACATAATGTGAAATGGGAATGCAAGAAAATATGAGTAAGCATTTGCTTAAGAGCAATAATCCATGTCTACTTCTAGAAATATTCTGAAAGCCCCTTCTTCTAGCAGGATGTGAGATTTCATTTCCAGATATAAGAACCTGAACATCATTACCAAGAAATAGTAGGAAAAATAAATGCACATTTTAGTTATAATTTGAAAGTAAAAAGAACAACATCATCATCATGGCTATCAAAGAAGATTCTAGTGAACATCAATTTAGTATCAGATTACAGTAGAGTGGACAAGAACAATCTTGCTGAGAAACACTTCCTGTGTATTTTAATACTGTTTCTAAAATTTAGCTACTATAATATTTCTATTAAAAACATTATCATTCAAACCATTAATTTAATTCACTTTTACTTCTATACACCAGAAGTTTTCTTTCTGTGATATCGTCTTGGGCCATTCAACACCCTGCTGAAATGAGTATCTATCGATGCAAATCAGCTTGATATCAGCCTCAGAAGAGTAAGGTGGATCAAAGAGTTAGAAAGTCCAAAAGTAAATCTGAATGTAGTATATGATGGGGTGTTATTCGAATTAGCAAAGAAAAACTGATTACTTAATAAAATGGGTTGAAAAACTGGATAGCCATCTAAGGAATATGTTGATCCCTGTCATTATTCATCCAAAAAAAATTCCAGGTAAATTAATAATTAAAAGGAAAAATATATTTTAACTTCCTAAATAAAACATGGGACTTTTTTTTAAAGTTTTGAAACAGAAAATCCTTTCTAATTATGACAAAAAGACTATCCCATCTGATATTCAACTACACAAAAATAAATAAATACATGGCCCCAAATCACCACAACTGAATTTACAAGATAATCCTGGAAAAGTATCCCATAAAACAGCTAACTTACTGTTTTCTTTAATTCTTAATGATCTCTTACAAATCAAATAGACCAACAACCTAATAAAAAAGAGCAAAGAGTGAACAGAAACAGTTCATTGAAGAGGAATTATAAATGGCCATTCAACATGTGAAAAATGCTTAAAACCGCAAATTCAGAACTACACTGAAATGTGATTTGATTGGACAAAACTTTATTTGCTAAAACTTCTAGGTTATGGCAAAACACGTTTCATGTTGCTGAAAGAGTGAAATTCAATGCAATTTATGTGAAAGACAGTGCCTATCAGAAGTCACAGATTCTATTTAACATTGTGTTCCCACATAAACATTCATCCTACAGTTACTTGAATGACTTTCAATTTAATTTATTTTGCAAGGATGTTCATTGCAGTAATATTTATAAAACAAAAACTTTGGAAACCACGGGTTAGAAGCAGAATGGTGCAGTAATGCTCCTTTCTTAACCAGATGAAGGCATTGATACAGAAAAGTACACATCTTTTATGCAGGAATATGAAAACTTATTGGTTACTAAGAGTACTTTGAAAGTTAACTGCTAAAATAACTGCAGTCGATTTTAAATAGTAGCAATAAAGCCTTCTTCAGGCAATGTGTATCTTTGATTTAGCAGGGAATGATTCATTATTATGATTGTGCTCGTCTTGTGTTGAGCAATATAAAAAAGGTTATTTCACCTACTTTTGATAATATATCCCCCATAGTTGACTTTCCTGAACCAGTGATTCTATATAGCTTTTTCAAGCAATCATTTAAGGAACATAGGCACTCTAATAACTGCTTCCTGATTATGACCATATCACTACTGAAATCCTAACTGACCTTCTAATCTACAAAATAGAAATGGTTTCTGTCTTGGTGTGCTCGGCTGTTATAACAAGGGACCACAGAATAGGTGGCTTCTAAACAATGGAAATGCACTTCTCACAGTTCTGGATGCTAAGAAGTCCAAGATCAAGGCACCAGCAGTTTAGTGTCTGGGGAGAACTTGCTTCTTGGCTTGTACACAGCTATTGTTTCCCAGTGTCCTCATGTGTCAAGAGAAGTGAGGAATTAAGCATCCTCCCTGTTAATTTGTGTGAACTAGCTCTTATTAATTTCGAAATCCTCTCTGGTGTCATCCAAATTTGAATTCATTCTGAAATTAAATAGCTAAGCCCAAAATTCAATGATTTACCACTAGACAATCAGCTGCTGAATGCCACAACAACAATTGCATTGCCAGGTCGTACTACACTGTCAGAAAGAAGGAGATAAGCACACTTGGCACATACTATGTGACAAGCCCCCTTTCGTTATGTGTGTGCATGCATGTGTCTGCGTGTGGATTTGATCCTTACTGGTTAATAAGGTATGCAGCATCCATATTCTTACAGATGAGAAGATTAGAGGTTCCAAAAGATAAGGCATTTTTCAAAAATGATTCTGTGTGGCAGAGCCCATTCCGATGAGCTGACTCATTACTTATACAACAAACAATTCCAGAGTAGCTATTATAGTATACCGTTAAGTCAAAGATGTAAAACACATCACTATTCTATGTTCCTCTGAAAAGATATAATTTGCAAATTATATGCATCATACCATATTATCTTCTATCAAATTGCATGTGAAAAGTTTAGGATAGCAGAAATGCTTCTGATAAATTCATGTTTGATGCCTTAATGATAATCCTTCAAACATTGATACCACTAGCTTCTCATTGTCTTGGATTTTCTTCTATTCTGATGACTTCAGTTATATAAGCAACTAAATCAGTGTCATATTTTTTAGGTATATAATAAACACTTGATGTTTGGTTATTTAGCAACAGACACAGAAAAATGAAACTTGTATCTCATATAACAAAGTTTTTCTTCAGTAATATCAATTTGATGCCTCAATGCTACAGAGAAACTTTCTATTTCAAAGCCAATTATGCTCTAATGTTTTGAAAAGAGGTTAAGTAACAGTTAAACTCAACATGTTCAGAAGCAATAATACACAAAACTCAATTGAGTTCATGAATCCTGGTTGAGAATGAGCAAGTTCTCCTATGTCCAAGCAATAGTAATCCTGTTGAGTCTTCTGTGTAGCTAATAAAATTGTAAGACTTCATCAACTATCAACTTAATTTTTTAAATGTAAAAGATGTCTTGCAATAGATGAAAAAGGCATGCATCAAACAAGGGACTAGACACTAGGAATTCTAAGGAGTAATGAGTCTCTTCTTTCATTCCACTGTCTAGTGTAGGCAGAGAAGCAAGCCAGCCATTAGCCATTTATTTATGTGATGATAAACATAATAATAAACATGTATGCAATTTATGTATGTACTTTATACATGTAAATTTATTTAATCCTCATAAAAATTCCACAATGCAGGTATATGATGAGGATGTGATCTGCTGCGCCCCTCCCCTACTGAGGTGGATGGCGCAAGGCATCCATCCTCTGGAGGAGCGCAGTATGTTTCTGGGAATGGGCTGGTTTGTTTTTGTATTCCTTTAATAAGTATAGTTGTGACTTCTCATATGACCATTAAGGAAAAAACGACTTTCCCAATTAATGCAGCTACTTCTAAAGAATAAATCTGTTTGCTCTAAATGCAGTGATTCAGCTGTGGAACGTAAATTGTTTAATGAGAAACCCCCCGTAGGAAAAATCAAGGAAGTTTTTGAGAAATTAAATTAAAATCTAGAGAATAAAAATTAATATTAAGAAGACAGATTAGTGCTTAGTACTGGGCAACTTGTTCTTGTTCCTGTGCACAATGGCTTGGTGCTCTTACTCTTGTTTGATTAAAATTAGTAGCCTCTCATTTCAAGTTAACCACTTGCCATAACCATGGTGCCGATTCTAGTCAGTAAGTCAAGAAAGAATAGTCAAGGTATAGGCCAATAGTCTAGGACATTTCTAACTATTATTAAAAGCTAACTAAGCAGAAATAGCTCAAAGCAAAACGTGGCCTGAAAGTAAAAACGCTTGCTTATGCATAAGCCAAGATACATTCTTCTTATCTAATTGTAGCTACGTAATGCCACAGCTGGATTAGAGGGATTTGTGATTGGGACCAGGGAGATCTTCAGCCAAAAAAAGTACCACAAAAAAAACCGACAAAGTACTGTGAGCCTGCCAAAATGAAAAGTATATATGATTAACTTCACAAGTAAAGATTGGGATTCAGCACCTTCACTCTTGTGACTGTGTTGTTTCTCCACCCCATTTCCTCACCCCTGCCTCACCATCCGCTGATCTCCTGAGACCCCCTGCCGAGCTGGACTCCGACAGTGATCCTCTATTTATTCTCAGTTTTGACAGTTTTTTTTTTCATTGCTTTTATGGAGGGGCAAAACTTTGAAATTCCTTATCTTACCATTTTTTACTGATGCTACATCTTTAATATTTCATAAATTGTTACTGACCTAATCTGAGCCTCCTTATGTTGTAGAATTTTTGAAATAGTGTTCTTCACTGGTCTTTCTGGTTCTAATCACAACTCCCTCTAATCCAATGACAGTGCCCCTGTTATGATTCAAAAGCATTTAAACTGTCCTGCACATGTGAGAAGCTTTGTGTGTGGCGGGGGTGGGGGGGGGTACCTCCGACAGTAGGGGAGAAGGGAAGAAATCAGAACCCAACAAGCTGAGAGAATGGGGCACTTGGGAACATCCAGTGTGAAGCAGTAAAGCTGTTTGTTGTGTTCATAGCCTGCCCTCAGGGGTGGGACAGACTTAGGCAAGCTTTTTATACTATAACAGGAGTGCAGAATTTACCTTACAGCATGAGCATGAGGAGTGCCACAGCTGGATTAGAGGGAGTTGTGATTGGGACCAGGGAGATCTTCAGCCAAGAAAAGTACCACCAAAAAAAAAAAAAAAAAAACTCTTATAAAACTTAATGGGGCCCAGATTAGGTCATTCACATTTGTGAAATATTAAACAATTAATATTAAACAGCAAAAATGACAGAGGAGTTCTGAAGTTCCACACCACCCTGATAAAAGCAAAGAAAAACCTGACAAAACTGTGAGAATGAATTCTTTTGGAACTCTGAAAAGTAGCCAAAGCCTTGCAGCAACTCAGGAAATGTGTTCAAGAACAATAGGGAATCTTAGTAGAGCCCAGAGCTCTTCACCTTTTAAATTTATCCCACCCTCTATTCCCAGCTCAGACACAACTTCGGGAAAACAACAACAACAACAACACCTGTTGCTGGTACTAGAGGATTTCATACTATTATTTTTATCTATCTACTTGTTTCTTGGAAGGATCAACTCAATACACTCACATTTATTTCACCTAACTCCAAATTAACTTACTGCTAAAGTTATTAGTTAGGGGAGCATTTGTCTAAAATATTAACAGGTAGGAATTTTAGTCTCTGGGAGCTGAAGCACATATTATACTAGGGCAAAAGATGGTCTATTTAAAAATCAAGAGAAGGTGAGGAATTAGATGTGTTATAAGGGCTTTGAAAAGCGCTGATACACTGGAAGTCTGTCTATTCCTAGGACCGTGCCTATGTTCTCAGGAGACCTGTAAAAGCTCTCAGGTCTCACCTCCTGTCCTTAGGTCTCTGTGGAAGCAGGAATTAAAGGCTAAGGTAGAGAGTTGTAAATCACTGTTGTGGGTATGGAAGGCATAGCTCTCGGCAAAGATTGGAAGATTTTGTGGTTCCATGCATTTAAGGAAATCTCTGTTCATTGTGCAAAAAAGCACACAAGAAGCAGGAAATGCATCCCTGAGGAGACCCAGAGCTACTCTAACTCAGTTATTTTACCTATAGTCCAAGAGCCAGTGAAAGCCATGTATAAAATGCTAATGGAAAGGATGAGATGCATGACTTGAAAAATATAGACTGTAAAAAACAGAAACTAGGAAAGGAAGCAAATAGAAGTTGTGAAATGGAAATGAAAAATTCCACAGGGAGCCTCAAAAGCGGATTCAGACAGGTAGAAGAAAGATTAATGAACTTAACAATTAGAATGACGGTGTCGGAAAAACCAAAGACAAGGAAGAACAAAGAAAAGAGCTCACCCCAGAGCATGCCAACATCAGCATGATGGAGTGTGAGAGGAACCCAGAGGACTATATACGAAGAAGTAATCACGCAAATTTCCCAAATTTAATGAAAAATTCTCATCCATTCATCTGTGGAGCTCAAGGGATTCCACATAGAATAAATGCAGACACATCTGCCCTAGACATGTCATAGTCAGACTACCTAAAGAAAAAGAGTGAATGTTGAAAGTAGGGAGGGGGAAGTGACATGTCACATAGGAGATCCCCCATGAGAATGACAACTGCTTCTGTCTAGAATCCATGGAGACCAGAGAGCAGTGGGGCAGCAGGATCCAGATGAACTTTAAAAATGGATTTTTTGAGAAATTAGCTATATTTCTATATATGGCAATAAGTAATCTGAAAATAAAGAGGTAAGTGCTAATGAGAGGGAAAATACTACATTTCTAATTTAGATTTGCAATTTATGACTTTGAATATTATGTTTCATACATAGGAGTAAACCTACTCTGAGATTTGAACCATTAATTTTTGTGAAAAAGAAACATTTTATCTGTGCAATTTGCAGAGCTCAGTATTAAATTGCAAGTTTCACATGCAGCTTCTCTCTGTTGCTATGGGCAAGTTACTTGAATGACTTCAACAGATTCTTGAGCTGAACAGAAATTGCTTCCCACTCAGTTATAATTTTACCATGCAGAGGTTAGAAATTGGGAATAAATAATGAGAAAGGTCATCCAGGTTCACACTTAATGTTCTGTGTAGGATGGAGCTGATGATTGAAGATGGAAACATGACCTCGTGGTAGAGAGAACTTGCTTTATAATCTGAAAGAAATTCTGGCAGCTCTGACTTTAATTCCACATAAGTAAATGAAGGAAAAAAAAAGTCTATTGTGAAGGGACAAATGTGACTGTTCAAGTTATGCCTTCATGGTAGTATCATACAGAAAAAAATTAATCACCCATATATAAAAGCAAGAATATAGATTTTCTACTGATTGTGAATGAAGTATCCTTTATCATGTCAGTGGCATAACATTGAAGAAATGGAAGACAGAGAAAATATCTTCACCAAGACAAATATATTGTGAAATCGGTAGCTGTACTAATTGACAAGAAGTCTGGTGCCTGTGTTGGTCAGGTTAGGATAACAAGACACTGTTGTCTGATTAGGTTAAGCCACAGAACTTTTTTTCTCATAGTTCAAGTTCTGGTGTCTATTCTCAGGAGGGCACTAATCCTATCCCAAATGTCCCACCCTCTTGATGTCATCTAAACTTAGATGACACTTAAAAGCCTCATCTCTAAATACCATCACATTGAAGGGTAGGATTTCATAGGAATTTGCAAGTAGTGAATTCAAGATGGCCATATTACTTTATAACTCTCTTTTTTAGGAAGTGGAATTTATTTTCCATCAACTTTAATCAAGTCTGGCTCTGTGCCTGCTTAAGCAATAGATATGACAAAAAAAAAAAAAAAAATGCCGCTGTGTGAATTCTGGTCTCAACCTTTTAGAGGACAGACAGGCAGCTTTTGCTTCTGCTCCCTGGATGCTGTCACTCTTGGAAGCTTGCCTCTCAAAACTCAGCCACCACACTGTGAGGGGCCATGTGGAGGTGCTATGGTCAGCATGACCATTTGTCACCTGGCATTAACTGACAGCCAAGTGAGTGAGGTACCTTTGAGGTTTCAGTCCCACAGGACCTCCAGATAGCTGTAGTCATAGTAGCAACTCAGAACTAGAAGTGCCCAAGTGATCCAAGTGCCCAAGTGATCCATTTTACTATGGGGAATAGTAAAATGGATGCTTCAAGCTATTAAATCGTGGCTGGTTCGTTGTGCAGGAATTGCTAATCACAATGCTCATCTGGCATAGGGATTTTTGTTAAATTGTGTTAAAAGCTGAATATTACAGATAGCAACATGAATAGAAAGTCAGGAAAGTTGATCTATATGAACAATGGCACCTGCTCCCTAATCAGAGCTTTCTCAGGGTAATTTTAGCAACTCAATAGAGTTGCCTGTGGCTCTGATCTACTTTCAAAAATCAAATTTATATTTCACTTGGTCCTAGACAAAAAAGAACATAAAAAAATCTGCAAAAACCTTCAATATAACAAATTGAAATGCTATCTTTTCCCTAAACTTATGTATAGAGACAAGACTTTAAACACTTATCTCAATAAAGCTTGGATGTTTTAATAAAATGAGAACAGAATAGTGTCAAGAAGTTTGTTTGACGTTGAGCTTTTATGTTACCACTGATATGTTTTAAAAATACATTAAAACATAAGCACATAACCCACCCGACGGTAAACTCAGTCACCCTAAAAGAAAACTTTTAGATTCAGGTAACTATGAATAGGAGTCTCTACATATTGAGGTAGTTTTTGAATTTATCATCTGAGTGTGTCTGTCAATATTTGGACTGGAGGGTTCAGTGATATAAAACTACATTGGTTTGTCCCTTTTAAGGTTGTTGGATTTTATTTCAGATTCTACCACTGAATTAAAGGTAAACATGTGTTTCTGTGGATTGATAAGTTTCCCAATGTCATCTGAAGAGAATCATGGTGCACTCTGTGTTAGCAGAACTGTCTTAGGTACTATGATTTGAAGGGATGGCTTTCAGGGAAACTATTAGCTGTGTGACTCTGAGTTAAGTTGCTAATGTATACTCCCTCAGTATCTGAATCAAGAAAAAATAAAAGAAAAAGAATATTGACCATTCTTGCCCTGTTTACCTGGAAGGATTGTATTTCAAAATCAAGTGATCATAAATGTCTCAGGATATTTCAGAGTAGAAGCCATTTATTTTAGTTAAAAAAATTGAACGGTTGTTCTTGATGATTTTGCTTCTAATAATTTTGTGTTTTTTTTTTAATGTTTCTTGTTCAGAAAATTATTCCATTGCACTTTGTTGTGGTCCATAGTCGATCATTTGGTATATTTTAGCGTCTTGGCCTACTTTGCATATAAAGACCTCCGGAGTTGACTTGAGATTTAATTGGGACTTTAAACCATGGCAGAAATATTGGGGAGAGAAGAGAAAAAAATAAAATAAAATAGTTCTTCACACAAAAAATAAGGTGAAAATTTCAAGTGTTCAAACCTCTAGCAAATCTTCCTTTCTTTCTAGCTTATTTTAACCCATCCAAGACCAATACTCTATAGATTCTTCCTCCAGTATACTGTTCATCAATTTCTGAGGCCTCAGTTTTTTCCCACACATAGCTGAGATGCTGTGGCTTATCATTTTAATCACATCCTTGCACATTCCACTCTCATCTTTCTTTCTTTTTCCTTATATATTTCTCCTGGAAAAAAAATGCAGTTACATAGAGTGCCATGGTTAATTTTATGTGTCAACTTGACTGGGCTAAATGGTATCCAGATTGATGGTAAAACATTATTTCTGGGTAAAGGTCTTCAAGGCTATTTCTGGAAGGGGTTAGCATCTGAATTGCTTAGTAAAGCAGATGGGCTTCTCCAAGGTGAGTGCTCATCATCTAATTCATAGAGGCAGGGATTAATAGACCAAAAAGTCAGAGAAACGGTGAATTTTCTTTTTCTCTTCCTTAGCTGGAACAGCCATACCTGCCCTCAAGCATTAGAGCTTCTTGGGACTCTGGGAGTACACTAACATACCACCACTTTTACCCCAGTTCTCAAACTTTTGAATTCAGACTGAATTATACCACAAGCTTTGCTGGTTCTCCAGCTTGCAGGTGCTAGATGATGGGATTTCTGCAACTCCATATTCATATGGACAAATTCCCATGATAAATACCTATCTATCCATCATCCATGTCCTCCTATTGATTCTTTTTTCTCAGGAGAAACCTAAGTATACACATAGTATTTCTCTCCTGTTGTTTTACTGACTGGATTTAATTTTTTTAATAATTTATCCAGGTATGCATCATAGTTTGTTTCTTTTGTTCTCAAATAGGATTACTGAATATATTGAAATTTTTTATTCTCCTGTTTCTGGTCATTTGGGCTATTTCCAATTTTTGATATCATGAATAAAGCTGCTGTGGATGTTCTTGCACTTATCTCTGTGTAAACACATGTTATCATATTTGTTGGATAAATATATAAGATTGAAATTGCTGGATCTTAACAGGGTAGGCATGTGTTTAATTTCATAATTAACTGAAAGAGTTTGCCAAAGTAATTTTCCATCATCAGTGACCAAGAATTGCTATTGCTTTGCATCCTCCCCAGTGTTGGTATTTGAACTGGTTAGTTTTTGCTTTGTAACAAATTGCTGTATAGCTTAGTAACATAAAATCACACGGACCTAAGCCAGATGATCCAGTGCTGCCTCACTTGTATATCTGATGGTTAATTCATTGTTTACTGAGAATGTGGTGGGCATGACTTGGCTTTGGGTGTCTGAGAAGCTGGTAGAACTTTACATTTCTATATTACAAAACCAAAAAAAGGCAAGCTCCAATTCACTTTCACTTTTCAAACCTCTGCTTGGGTCATGTTTACTAATGTCTCAGTAGGGAAATCACATGACTAAATACATATTTCAAAGAATAAATAGATTCTGCCCTTATTGAGAGCAATTGATAAGTCACATGGGAAGGAGCATTGTTACAGAAACAGAAATTTTTTGAAGTCTTTTTGCAATATTCTTTAAAGATATATTGTTTATATTATTCTCAATGAAAAATATAATCATCCTCATTTTAGACCCTCCCAAATTTTCATATAATGAATTACTGAATCTACTTTCACTCTGATTTGTTTTTCTTCCTGATGATTATCAATTTCCTATCATATCGTAGATCACCTGTTTGTTTTCGAGCTCCCTCCAGAGGTTCTAAATTCTGTGTGACAGTCTTCATTGCTGGCTGCTTTATCTCCAATCTTCAGAATATCACCCAGCACATAGTATTCATAGATATTTGTTGTATTAAGTAAGTAATAATTATGTTAGTTGTTTGAGTAAGTCATTTCACTCTTTGAACTTGAGGGTGTGCCCACTACCCCACTTTCTAATGCAGTCCTGGACAAAATGAGATCCTAAGTTTAAAATCCAATGATTGCTTGTGAAACTTCCATCCTTTCTAGCACAAGTTTCATGTACATCAATAGTTTCTTGGAGTAGAAGAAGAACATTAGAGTGATGTTTTCAATAAAGTAAAATAATCATCTAAAGCAATAAAAGACAATATCCTAAAGTGGGAATTTCCTCTAAGCAGCAGGGATTGAATTAAAAAACTAGTGATCAAGGAGACTATTTGCACAAAGAACATAAGCACACATCCTTAGTAATTAATGGTATATCCTAGCATTAGTAATTCCATTTTGATTCTGGGACTCAGAACCCAAACTTATAAACTGTCAAGGAAAAGAACCTTAAGATACTCTGTTCCCATAAACCACCTCCCCCACCCCCACACACACAAGGTTCCTATATACAAAATTCTGTTATTACCCAGCCACCTGCACTCAAGGCCATTTCCATTTTGCTCTTGTTCCTTGTTAAAAGAAAAAAAATGATATAAAAACTCTATTCAAGAAACTGACTGCTGCGCCACTCCACTGGGCAGCCTGGCAGGTTTTCCCTGTTAATAAACTTTGTTTTCTGAGCATGAGACTCTGTCTCCAGAGATTTCTTTCAGCATTCTGTCCTAAAAGTAATCATTTTCTGACTTAACTGAGTTGTTTCCTATGTTCTTGTAAAATTAAAATATTTTTATGGAATGAGTGAAGATTTTTAGAGAATTTGTCTTATGATGACCACCCCCCCATTCCCATTTTATCTCAGACCTATTGCTTGAACTCCAGATTCAATTATCTAACTCAATATCCCTCTATAAAAGGAAGGTAGCAATTCAGTGCTTGAGTTCCTAACCTCTAGCAAACCACATTCAAATCTCAACTTCTTATTTTCTGCCCAAACTTTAGGTTCTCAAAATCTCTTTCATTTCAGGAAAAGGCAGTTCCAGTCATTCAGTTGCTCAGGCCCAAACCCTCTGTGTCGTTTTGATTCCTCTTTTATTTTGTATACCGTGTTCAATCTATCAGAGATATCCTAGTGGCTACAAAATACACCAATAATCACACTGAGTCTTATTCTCCTATAATTTATCCCTGTGTCAGAAACATTGTATTTCTCTAAATTAACTTAAGCATTTTAATGGGATTTCCCTTGCTCCTAACCTCCTCACTTCTCAACACCCACCCACATCTATTTTCAATAAAGCATCTGGAGAGAGCGTTTTAAAGCCTATATCACATCACATCACGTCTTGGCCCCAAGTTCTCTTAACTGCTTCCATCTGACTCAGAATAAATACCACATCCATAATAGAAGTCTGTAGGACCTGTTATCCTGCTGCCTCTCTAAATTCACCTTTTACTGCTTTTCTCTGCTGTTTGTTCTACTCGCAGAGGCATAAAAAACATCATGTACCCTCCTATCTCAAAAATTTCACTTCCTGCTGACAGTTTAGAGAATGCTTTTACCCCCCCATAAGTCCAGGTGGCTTACTCTATGTACTTCAAGTCTGTCTTTAAATGTCACATTATCAGAGTGGTCACTCCTGTGCCTTTAACGTAAAAAACAAAACAAAACAAAACTTCCTTCCTCCTTTCCATCTTTCCTATTTTGTTTATATCCCTTTCCCCCATTGAATACTATAACAATGTAATTTATTTATGAAGTATTTATTATCTGTCTCTGTGCATTAGAATATAAGTTCATGAGGACTGAGCTTTCTGTCTATTTTGTACCCTCCCTATATCTCTTCATCCCTTAGAACTGGACCTTGAACATAGCAGATGTCCAATAAATACATGTTAATTTAAAGAATGGATGGGTCTGTTTATTAAGCCTATCTTTATTATCCAATGCTCTTCTCCCTCTTTCAACCTTAAACTTTAGTTCTGTGTTTTTTAATTGACTCCTTGATAAAGCAAATTTAATTTAAAAGAAGTACTTTTCAAGCAATGTGCATTTTAAAATCATAGGATTTTTTAAGAACTTGGTTATAAAGCAGAAAATATGCACAAATGTAATCAGTGAAAATATCCCTCTGAATGACCAATGCAAACTTGGAGTTCAGAGGATGACAAGTTACTGTCCATCTTCTTAGCTCTCAGTGGGGAAAGGGTGAACAGAACCAAAGATAATTTTCTACCTTTTCACTGCTTTCCTGGGCCTCTGCCACAGCTCACTTCCTGCTGTTTCAGTTCTGCAAGCAGCCCACAGTGCACAGGTCTTCATGGTACCTTCCAGTGGTTCAGATGGCCCATTGCAATGCCCCACCCAAGACCTTCCCACCACAGTGCAGTAATCCTGGAAGGGCTGGTATCAGTACTTTAGGTCTAACAAGAACTGGACCTTCATTTACTCTACCTAAAATGTTCCAAGTGAGGGAAACTAGAATTTGCAGAAGTGATGTGATTTAATCAGAACCACTCACAGTTGGAACCAAAGTCCAAGCCTTTAGTTCCTCATTCCTGTTAATCTCCTCTATACTGTAGCCTGCTGTTCACATTAGGTAAATATAGAAAATAGCCTAAAAGTTCAACAAGAGAGCAATGGGTAAGTACATTCATGTGCTGGCTTGCTACACAGTTATTAAAATTCATGATGTAGAAAACCATTAAACTACATGGATACATATTACCAACAAAGTTAAGAAGAAAAAGTCAAACAGTATAATCTTGATTTTATAAAATAATTTTGTATATTATGTGAAATGATATCAGTGTCTATTTCTGGAAGTTGGAATTCGAAAATTTCAACATATCTTTACTTTTTTATGTTTCTAAAATGAACACTTTTATGATAAAATATTTCAAACTTTTTTTCTGCTCCACACTCCTAATTAACTTTTTCTTTATTTTTAAAAACTATATCATATTAATGAATGTTAAATTTTATTTTATAGTCTTTGTAAGATATGAGATATAACTGCATAGAAAACTGAATAAGATTCATCAATGTAAAGAACTATAAGCAACTAAGTCAAAAGAGAGGCTCACTTCCAACTAAATTAACAAGGTACATAAAGTGAGGGTTCTTTGGGGAGAATAACATAGCTGATTATAATCATGAAATTCTTATGTTTTCTTTTTAATTCTGATGAATTTTTATCCTTTCCAAAGTTTTTAGAATTCTTTATAAGCCTTACAAATCATCATAGCACAATATTTTATTAGTTTCTTTTTTTGCAACTTTAGTTTTTGCCAATTTATTTTAGAAACTTCACAAAGATGAAGTGACAGAGCCTCATAAGAGAATAACTGCACTGTTTTATTTGCTCTGTTTTTGCTTAACATAGATGTCTTAATCACAAATCAGAATAATCAGAGGATGAATGAAGTTTATAAACATTTTGTAGATGAGTAAAATGAGGTTCAGAGAATCTAAATAGCTTGCCTAAAACATTAGACATCTAACACATGATGAAGGTAAGTTGAAGGCTAAGTCTAAATGCCAGTACCCTAGTGCCATGCAGTCTCTGTAGACTCTTTTAAATTGATTTGGTGGCACACTTTTGCAAGAGTGGGAAAATAGGGAGGTTTTCCCTATGTCTTTATACTGCTCTTTCTCTTGTGCTAGGTTCCTCAGAGCATCATCTCCTACCATTCAGAGCTTCTTCCTGCACCAAGTTACCAGGGCTGCTCAACGGTCCAGATTTGAATGGTCCCTCTCACCTGCTTCCTATCTATCTGTCCCTTGCTATGCCCTGTGTCCTGATCTCAGCAGAGACTTCTTTCCAGTTACAATGTGCTGTAGGGCTGCCTCAGAGTTTGATTCATGGCTATCTTGTAAAATTCACAGGCATTGTTTTGTGAATATCAGTTCCAGTTTCTGTTTGCCCCACAAGATTATGAGTTCTTCAGAGGCAGGAACCAAATCTTACTTACCTTTTTAGAAATTCACAGTGCATAAAACTAAATCTAAACTAAACCTTTAGATAAGCACAACCAACTAAAAGTCAGGAAAAAAAATGACATTTATATTGTTTTGTCTTCAAGTTAGCTAATCTATTTCCTGCAATATCGAATCAGCCATCAACCATTAATATCTTTTTCATTATAAACATTGTACTTTAAATTTTTAAATGTTTCTAAAATGAACTTAGCATATTCAACTTACTTCTAGCTTCTCACTCATATAGAGTTCAGTTATAATAAGTGTTTTACTGTTTCATCAGCCAATTCTGTCATCCATATTCTTAAGTCATTTTTAAGAGATTGATTTTTTTAATGAGACATCATTTCCTGTTTGCTTTCATACTTGGTCATTTTTATTAAATACCATTCATTGTGAACTTTCCCTTGTTGAATGCTGGATATTTTAGTACTCCTCTAAATATTCTTAAGATTTTTTTTTCTGTGATGCTGTAATTCGAAAATAATTTGAGCACAATCTGTTAAGTGGGACTAATTCTTATTTCCGTATTTCCCCATTTTAAAAAAATCACTTTTCAGATTTTCAAAGATCATTAAAACTATGAATTAAGGTTTATTCAGAATAATGAGAATTTCCATGTCAGGAAAACTATATGAAAGTGTTTTATATCTACCCTGATTCAAATCCTCTACAACAAATGCAGAGAGTGCACCTTAGTATAAACAACTGAATCTAAACTGTGATTTACAAAACTATTTTCAATAATATTTAGTAAACACTGTTAAACTCTTAAAGGAGGCAATGTAAAAGGGAGCTGAGGAGTCAAGTTGTATTCCAGCTCCACTCCCTGGGTGCTTTGGACTTCAGGCAAGTTGCTTTGCTTAGAAGCCTGCTAAGCATATAACAGGTAGTCAATGACTCTGAGCTCTAATTATCAGGGGCTTAAGGTCTTCACATTGAATCTGAATTTGTGAAGCCAGATGTAAAGATAGGTAGTTAGTGTAGTTAGGTAAATCTGGTCTAATATATGGAGTAAGATAAATAAAACGGAGACCATTATTGAGAATGGAGTCCAGGAAAGCAGAGCAGCACTTGGAGAAACTGAAATGTTAATGTCCCCAAAGCAAAGAGCCCCTCCGAAAGAACTGTTAATGAAATGGCTCCCAGCAAACAGGGCAATGCTAATCAAATGCTGCCCCAGGTCCTTTCTGCCCAGATTACTCCTTCAGCCACCTATCTCCCACCTTTTGGTCCTTCCCACCTGCTTTCTATCACTGCAAGATAAAGGGAAACAAAGGACAGGAATGTGGAAAAGCTGAAAGAAGACCTTAGCTATACAAAAGGGAAGACCTCCCCCTTCCACGGATTCCACCTTTTGGGTCCCCTTCTTCCTTCAGGGAGAAGTCCTTTCTGCTGTCCTTTAATAAAGCTTCTACTTTCCACGCTAAACTTTCCTGGGCCTGCTTCTCTGGTGTTATACTTCAGCATTCGGGGAAGCAAGGACTCCTCACCGGTAAACAGCGGTAACATTTGGTGAAATATTACAACTGTTCTTGCTTTGAGTGAGGTTGCACCCCAGTAAAAGAGAAGAGCCTGGGTATAAGTAATGATAAAAAATGAAGCCGAATATTATAGAAATATAGAAATACGAACAAATAAAGCTCTACAGAAAATAAAGGGAAAGGATATCAATTTCTAAAGAAATGAGAAAACTGAACTTGAAATGACAATCAACCTCCAACTTATTCAGAGCCTGTGGAATTTAACACTTGCTCATTTGATTGATTAAAGTCCAAGCCACTGTACAATCCTAATTATTGTGCAGAAGTGGCTTAACAGCACCATCTTTATAATTCCCTAAGGCGATGGCATTAAACCTCTGAAGCTTCCTGGAACTATGGCTTTGAGAAATAAAAATATTGCTCTTCAGCCATTCACCAATTCCCTAACTCAGTTCCAGCCATCCAGGACTCCCAGTGGCTGAGGGAGAAGAGGTTAATGAAGCTCATTTCCCCATTTAGACAGACCCCCCCACCCCCACCCCAAGCAGAGAGACTCCTGCTTCTTTTGTTTCTGCTAATATGGGGAAGTATTTCTAACCACTTCCCTGTGGAGCAGGGGCTGCTGCTGCCCTAAGTCAAATATCTCTTCCCCCCAAATTAAGTATAGATTGGGGAAAGGTGCTATGCCTAGTAGCTCTAAAGCTCTTGTTTTTAGTCTTTGAATGTTGATCCCTGCATCGAGGTTCAGGGCAAACAACTGAAAGGTAAGAACCTGAACAGTTAGCCTGTAGTATTGGGGAGTCCAGGCCATGAACAGTTAACCTGTAGTATTGGGGAGTCTAGGCCATGACATGATTTGTCTTGCTATATCATTCACCACCTGCTCCACATCTTCTCTGCATTATGGTTTCCAAGGTTCATTTCCTCTCTGCACTGAAGTTTCTTTATCTATGATACAGTATTATGATGTGTCAGTCATATTTAAGGTATTATTCTTCCTTTTTCACAAATGAAGAAAATGGAAGTTGAACAACTTACCCATGATTATTCAGCTAACAAAAATCAGTATTCAAATCTAGGTCTGTCTCTAAAAGAGTTAGAACCTCTTCCTAAACCTGACATGTCACAGGCTCTCAGTAAATTACAGCTATTGTAATTCCAAAGTGACATTGGTTGTGATTATAAAAATTGTTTTTTTTTTAAAAAGGGCAGCTACATTTTTGCACTGACACATATAAATATCATCTTAAGGTCTGTAGCTAGATTTTTACAAAGGAATATATTTCCTTCTTATAATCATAGCTTGACCAGTGTTTTAACTCCAGAAAGAAGAGAAATTCCACATATGCATATCATAGGCACTGTATACTTGTCAAGTTCTCTCATTCCATTCTGATGACAATCCCCTTATGTTAATCCTATTTTAACAGATATTAAGAAAGCAGATTCTAAGTGGAAGAATGATGTTTGACTTAAAAGTTGGCACTTAACTATTTTAATGCTTGTGGCCCAAACTCCATCAATAATCATCCCTGTAACTTTTGGCAAGATACTTTGCTTCTCTTGCTGTGAAGTGCTTTCCTACAAATGTGAGTGGTATGTAGTTCTTTTGATTTCTACGGCTTTTCTTTTCTACAGGTTTTGGTATCTTCCAGCCATTAACAGTGGCTTCAGGGATAGCCATTTCTCAAGATGAATCTTACCTGTCTTAAGTTGTGCTATTTTGAACCAGGAGTCTTTTCATATGCTTATGACTATGCATTTGATAATTCTAATAAGATTTGGTGTAAGATTACATTTCCTCATTGTTTAGTGAGAAACTATCATTCAGGATAATTCTCTGGAAATTCCAGTCCTGGGATAAGCAGGGAGGCTCTGAAGATGATTTCATTGCCTTCAGATATAGTATATAGAGAGATTTTTAGGCCACCCCTGCAGTCAGAACATTAATACTTTTGACTAAATTCATTTAATTTGCATATAGGAATACAATGAAGTTACTGACTGTCATCTCTGTAACCCTCAATAGTAATAATTTTAGAACAGTTTGACAAGGCATAGACTATGCTGGGTGGAGGGGGATGGGCATTCATTTGTCAGAGAAATCAAAAGATTTGCTTTGCCAAGGCTCACTTCCTCTCTGCTTCTCATCTACACAACTAGTACTCTGGGAAATACCTTCTTCCCAAGAGCAGAAAGTATTTATTTTATGTAAAGATTTCTAGGTTTGTGGGAGAGACAGCCTAGAGTTCTTAGGGTTGTGCATGAAGTCTCTCTGAAGTGAAGCTACGTTGGGACAGAACAACATTTTGTTTTGTTTTAATGAATATGAAAGTTATTCCAAACTAAATATAGGCCCCGCTACTTAGTATTTACTTGGGTGGCTTCATTTATTCATGTTATCTGTCTGCTCCTTGAAGTCATCTGAGCTGTCATCTGTAAGAGAGTGACCTCTATTTTTCTGTGCTTTTATGGTGTGCCTAATGTTTTACATGCTTCTTATTTATCCTCAAAACAGAACTGTGAATTAGGTACTAGCATCTCCTGCTTATAAATGGGTAAACTGAGGCCCAAAGGGAAGAACTAGCCAAGACAAGATAACTAATAAATACCTTCATAGATTAACTAATAATTAAGAGCCAGTCTCAATAGTCTTAGTTTACTTGGATCTGTGTGGTCAGGCTCCACAGACTTTTCTAGACAGTCTATCAAGTACCCTTTGGATTTATTCTTTTATATGAATAGCTAAGACACCTGCATGATTATTTTACATATCTTACATCATCTAACCTTAAGTGACTAAGGGTGACCTGACTTGTCATTCCTGTAGGGAACATACCCCCTACACCCACCAGATTCATTTTTTGAATCTCAGTAGTTTTTAAGTCATGGGCAAACTCGGTGTGTCCTTAATGTTTCCTTGAGAATTATTCAAGGAACTTCTTATGTTAGCCAAGAGAAGACCTGGTGTGTGTGTGTGGGGGTGGGGGGGGGGACTCAAATAATATCCACTGAATACTAATATTCAAAGGGCTGAACCTCCAGGAGAGGCCACATGTGTCTTAAGTTCAGAAGAGCAAAACCAGGCAGAGTCCGCCCAACAGAACTCCAGTTAGTTAATCAAAGCTGCCATCAATCCAACTAATTCCTCGCCTGGCACCTCAGTTACTCCCCATACACCAGCTCTCGGTTTCCACCTGGTTGGGACTGGTGACAGGCTTGCAGCCGGCTTGCTCGGTCCAGGCAGGACCCGCCCCGTGCTCAGGACGCAGCGCTGTCTCCTGGCAACCGCCCACGCGGTGCCCTGGGTGCTCGGCCGCTCTGCGCTCAGAGCCCGGCCATGACCTCCAAACAAGGCAAAAAGAAAGAGGTGAATCGGATCAACTCCGCGCACGGATCGGAAAAGTCTAAAGAGTAAGGGACTCTGCCTGCCCATCCGCCCCCACACCTCCCCCAGTAGCCACTGGCTACTGCCACTGGGACTGCCTCCCTGAGCGAACCCCGGGCAGGAGGTTAGCTGGGCCCCTTGCAGCTTCTCTATCTGCCCTGGAAAGCTGAGGCGCCCCTGAGCCACCGCCTATCCCAGAGGCCCTGGTTTTCTTGCTTTGGAAGTTCACTGTGTCTGACTCCCACCCTGAGATCCCCCACCTCCCTCCTTCCTCTGCATGGAGCCCCATCAGGCAGTTCAAAAGCTGTAGCTTCCTTACAGAAGGGGCCGAAGACTTCCAGTAAAGGCAACGTCTACCTGGACCCAATAATGAGAGAGAGAAAGTTTTCATCTTAATGGTGATCCCCTACTTTGTATCAGATGGAATCAGATATAAAGTGGCTTCAGAAAATTAAAATAGTTGAGGTGTATAGTTCGAGTTACTAACGTTCACTCTGAGGAGACCACAACTCGTGGGATCTTTATAATGCTCCTTTCTGCGTGTTGGTATAAGGTGTTGTTGATCTTTTTCCTTTGGCGATATCTGGTCATCAATAGCATAACTATTTAATCGTTATGAATTAATAACTAGTAATTAATATTAAACAATATCCTATGGCTTAAATGTATATAAGTTCTAGTACATTCCAGCTTTGAGAGAATGCCAAAGACCTGACCCTACTTCATTGGGATAATCATGTTCTTCATGCGATGCCTACAGTGGGTGGATACTAAATTGTTTTCTTTTTTTTAATTTTTTAATATTTATTTTTTAGTTTTCGGTGGACACAACATCTTTGCTTGTATGTGGTGCTGAGGATCGAACCCAGGCCGCAGGCATGCCAGGCGAGCGCGCTACCGCTTGAGCCACATCCCCAGCCCCTAAATTGTTTTCTTAAACCCTTGATGTTTGGGCATCTCCTTCCTTGCCTAAAGAATCCATATTGGACTTTTGTTCACAGATCCCTAGTTTAAACTCTTTCACTTTGAGAACTCTTTTTCTGGACTTATTCCAGCATCTGTAATTCTCTAGTCCCAGGCAGATTTCCAACTATCTGGAAGATGATACATTCATGTTATTACCTTAAATTTCAAATACTGTGTTATATATGTAAGTGATTTTAACATGATTGTTTTATTTCTGTGTACCAGGACAAATTGGGCCATTTCAATGTTGTTTAATGGCTTCCATTCTTATAGGTTCAAGGCCTACAAAGTCCTAGAGGATTAGGTCTCTGTTTCTTCTCTAATCTAAACTTTGTTCACTTAACTTCAGATTAAGTAGCATCTTCTATACTTTTGGAAACACCTCAGGCTTGTTCTCACCCCAGGGACTTTGCACTTGCAGTTTCCGCTGGTGGAAAGCTCTTTCCTCCAGATCTCCATATGATTTCTCCTTCACCCCCTTCATGTGTTTGCCTACCTGTCATCTTCTCCTGTCATCCTCTTGGAACACCTGATTTAAAATTACAAACCTCACTTTCCTGCCCAAACCAAAATCAAAACCAAAACACTCCTTATCTTCCTTCACTGCTTTATTTTTCTCCATTGGGCTTTTTTGTTTGTTTGTTTGTTTGTTTTTCCTTCTTGAACATATTTCATCTTTTAAAAATTATGTCTTTAAATTTGTCTTCGTAACAGAATGTAGTTTTCATGAAGACTTTTTTTTTCTTTTTATACACTGTCAGTTCTTAATGCCTAGAATAGTTCTTGGGTCATACAAATATTAAACGAGTGAATAAATGCATGCATGATAGTGTTTGACTAAGAGATTGTAACAGTATTGCAAAAGAACTTTAAATACACCAAAGAAAAAAAAATAGCTTACTCAATGATGATTATGCAATGATGATTAATGCACACTGAAGGCTCACAACTCGTTAGGAGCTAGGGAAAATCTTTGACTTCCAGTTCATATTGATTTTGAGTTTATATTCTGAAAGAGAGGAAATTGTTAACTCCCATGAAGAAACTGATAAAACCAGATGCTACAGAATACATGACCTGGCCCTGCCCTGTGAGGGTGGAGCACACAGTAGAGACAGGGTCCTTGCTGGTAGGTCACTGACTTGTCCCTTGCCAGGACTTCTGTTTTCTTTTCGTCATGATAATGTGTTTCTCACATGTTTCTCTCTTCCAGGAGAAGAATTTTATCAATATGCTTTCATTTATGAAAATAGAAGAAAAAAGGGCTGTTATCAAAAATTTAAAAAGCCAGGCTTTGCTACAAACTACTAAGTGTTAAATACCAAATCAGATTTTGCAGTAGCCTTAAATGATAGGATGTAGAGTTCATTGTAAATCAGGTCTATCCTCTGAGGTTTATTGAAGAAGTAATCAGAGATACCAGGCAAAATCATAGACAGAAGACAAACAAAGTGCTACCTGCCATAAGGTACAGGGGTCAAAGTCTAGCAAAGCTCCACTATGACTGTCATTTGAGATACACTGGGAAAATTTAGAGGAAATTTTTATGTTGCCTTAACCACACCTTGTAGTTACACATCCAATAAAAGCAACTCACTCATCCTGGATGCAGAAATAAGAAAAAAAGGTTTTCAGAGCCTTGGAAAAAGGCATCCCATAATACTCTATTCTCCCGAGCTGCCATCCGTTGCTTCTCTTTTTTGCCCTAAAATGATGTGTCAGTCTTGATCAAGGGCCATGTCTGACTTTTACCTACTAAGGTGACTAGCACGTAATAAGCTCTTCTGTTTATTAAATGAGCTTATAGGTTAGCTACCTACCTTGGTTTTCATTCTTTTGGAATTCCAATTCTCCTTTCTTTTCCTATTTGCTCAGCTATTGGCACAGTTCAAAAACCAAGAGGTCACTAGGAATACAGCAGAATGAACTATGACTTTAATTCATAAGTAAATATGACCATGAATCAGCAATGAAAATCATGCCAGTTACTGAGTTGCCAGTTTTTACATTAGATTCAGTCATTGTTATTACGTTTTTATCTCTAGTCCTCTGTAACCTCCAGTATGAAATCTCTCTTCCAGGATTGACCCTGGCACTAGTGATTTTTGTGGTCTCGGGCACATCATTTTATATTCTGACGTTTGTTTTCTGTCTTTAAAGAGCATATCTAATTAAAATGGCTTTCACCACACACTTCTTGTTCTTTTTTCTGTTTTATTTTTCCTACTATTCTAAACTCCTATGAGTCTATAGATTTTTTAAAAACTCTTCTGAGTCCATAATAAAGGCATTTTGTTATAGTAAAAGGTTTAACATCTTGACTTAATTGGTTTTTCCAGGTTGTAACTTTTTCACATAACAGATTTTAACATAATTTTTACCACCCTTTCACAGGGTGTTACTCTTGTTCTCTTTACTCATCTTAGTTCTAGCTGTTTTAACAGAATATTGTAGACTGGGCAGCTTAAACAACCAACACCAATTCCTCCCAGTTGTAAACGCTGGAAATCCAAGTTCAGGGCGTGGCATGGTCAGATGCTAGTGAGGACCTTCTTGTGGATTCACATGTTGTTGTCTTTGTTTTGCACCTTTACAGGGTAGAGAAGGAGGGAGAGCTCATTCTTACCTCTTTTTATAAGGACATTAACCCCATCTTGAGAGCCTCACATGACCTAATTACCTCCCAAACGCCCCACGTCCTAATACTACTCCTTTGTGACTTCAGGTTTCAACATATGCATTTGCGGGATCCTAGACACTCAGTCTGTAATGATATCTAATAATAATTCACAATTATAAACACATTTAAATTAATTGATTTGTTTTTTTTGGGTACCAGGGATTAAATTCAGGGTCACTCAGCCACTGAGCCACATCCCCAGGCCTATTTTGTATTTTATTTAGAGACAGGGTCTCTCTGGGTTGCTTAGTGCCTCCCCATTGCTAAGGATGGCTTTAAATTCACAATCCTCCCGTTTCAGCCTCCTGAGCCCCTGGGATTATAGGCGTGCCGCCACTGTGCCCAGCCAAATGCATTGATTTGATGTATTATTGATTTGATAATTAGTAGGCATGGCAAAGATTCTTTAACTGGTTAGATACCTCTAGAACGATTTGTAGTGATATCAAGACAAAAATTTTATCTTCTTGAAGTACTAAATAGAAGCCTTTGTATATCACGGATATTACATCAGAGGCAAAGAAGGCATATGATTTAATTATTAAAAGATAGTAGACATTCAATAAAATGTGGGGAAAATGGTATTAGAAGTATTAATACAGACCTTCCTACACTACAATATCTGGCACATTAATGGGCAGTTTGAGATTGGAATGCAATATGGCATTTATAGGCCCAAAATTTTGTTTCACTTCTAATAGTACATTCAAACAAAGATGGAAAAACAAATAATCTGTTCTACTAAAGAGAACTGTATAGACTTTTAGATTAGTAATGATGATGAAATATCTTCAAACCTCTTTCCAAAACAGAATTGAAATGCATTTTTTAGTCTTCAAGTGAATCTCTTTGTAAACATAAGGCACATCTAAATATTGTAGAATTTTTGGAAAAGACTAACATCTGTTTCTATGAAATTTGAAGACAGGACTATTGCAAAAGCTGAATTATGATAATAATATTAAATCAACATGAAATAAATATCTTACTGAATATTCAGTGAGTTCTTTTTTTTTTTTTAATTTTTTATTGTGGGTTGTTCAAAACATTACAAATTTCTTGACATATCATATTCCACACTTTGATTCAAGTGGGTTATGAACTCCCACCTTCACCCCATACACAGATTGCAGAATCACATCAGTTACACATCCATTGATTTACAAATTGCCATACTAGTGTCTGTTGTGCTCCGCTGCCTTTCCCATCCTCCACCCTCCCCCCTCCCCACCTCTCCCCTCCCCTCCCCTCCTCTCTCTCTACCCCCTCCACTGTATAACCCTGAGGGTCTCCTTCCATTACCATGCAATTTCCCTTCTCTCTCCCTTTCCCTCCCACCTCTCATCCCTGTTAAATGTTAATCTTCTTCTCCTGCTCTTCGACCCTACTCTGTTCTTAGTTACTCTCCTTATATCAAAGAAGACATTTGGCATTTGTTTTTTAGGGATTGGCTAGCTTCACTTAGCATAATCTGCTCTAATGCCATCCATTTCCCTGTAAATTCTATGATTTTGTCATTTTTTTAATGCAGAGTAATACTCCATTGTGTATAAATGCCACATTTTTTTTATCCATTCGTCTATTGAAGGGCATCTAGGTTGGTTCCACAGTCTTGCTATTGTGAATTGTGCTGCTATGAACATCGATGTAGCAGTGTCCCTGTAGCATGCTCTTTTTAGGTGTTTAGGGAATAGACCAAGAAGGGGAATAGCTGGGTCAAATGGTGGCTCCATTCCCAGCTTTCCAAGAAATCTCCATACTGCTTTCCAAATTGGCTGCACCAATCTGCAGTCCCACCAGCAATGTACAAGTGTACCCTTTTCCCCACATCCTCATGAGATTCAAGAGAGCAGGTTCAGCGAAATAAGCATCGTGGTTGGTAAGTGAGATGATCCTCTGCCTGCAGAGATCAGAAAAAGAACCTTCCAAAGAAAGCAAGTCAGAGTAAGGAGGTGTCCTGTATAGCTCCAGGGTCACTCCTTAGAGTCCACATGGAAAGGCAGAGGTAGGAGAAGGGACCCTGGAGGAAGGAAACCAGGTGCGTACTGAGCTTTGTGATTTCCCCAGTTGACCTTTGTGGATCTTAACAACTCAAGTCAATTAACAAATTTAAGAGGTTAATTTCATTGATAGAAACTTCTCCAGAGGGAACTCTATGTACATTTCCCAACCATTTAAAGATCATATCTCCTTCTCAAGTCACCAGTGAGCCCTGAAGAGTAAGGGATTGTGAAACATGGTAGCTTTTATCAAAGGATCTGTAAACTGGACTGGGGTAAGATTTATGCAGAAGTAAGTAGGAAATATATGGTGACATCACGATTTTTGGTATGGTGAAGGGGAGGGGCGTATTAGAAATCATAGGTGTCAGCTTGGGGTTAGGTAAAAGAAATCTTGAGACTTCCCGTGTGAGGCTTGTGTGAGCCAGAGGAGAGGAAGCTGCTTCCCTCTGGAGCTACTCCTCCAAACCTTTAACAGCTACTGGGCAGTGAGATGGTGCTCCTTGGCTGGGTGGAGGGTTATGAACTGACTCAGTGCTGACACATCAAAGATCTAAAGTGAGTGTTCAGTAGGAGAGGGACAGATTAAAGAACTTGAACTCTATGTAGTGGGGAGGCAAATGACTTTAAATAACCAAATAATGATTTATGAGGTATAATTCCACATACATGGATCTGGTGCTGGATTAAAATCATCGTAGCAACAAAAGGCAGTGGTCTGAGAGAATGGGACATGTCCAATTCTGGGCACTCCTGATACATTGAGAAACACAGTGAAAGAGGGTTGGGTTTGCTGGCATGGGAGCTAATTGTGGTTGAAGACTGCAGAAGCCAAGGTTCCATCCTGCAGTGGCAGTATAATGTGGCAGTGATGTCATCATGTCTGAAAAGAAAAGGAAAACAATGTGTGTCCATGAGATTCAAGGACAGATTTCTGAACACCTCACCTAAGTCATTTGTGTTCTCCTGGGGGCTGACACAGTGTGTATTTAATAAGTGCATGTGTGATTTGACTGAGGTGAACTGGAACCCTGGCATAGTAGCCAAGCCATAAATCCCTCTGAATTGGAGGGTGAGACCATGAGAAGCCAGAGGGAAGAGGTCCTGTCATAGGCATCCCATCCCCAGGAAACAGTTGGTGCAGATCAGGGCTTTAGATACATGTCACTAGCAAATTCTTAGTAAAACCTTCAGCCAAAAAGCCCTCATCTTAACGGTGCCTGCCTTTAGATCTCCCATTGAAATAATCTTCACCTGAACATTTATGTAGTAATTCATTCAAAGTTGACATTGTCTGTGAACCATCTCTGACAATAAAGCCTTTTTTTAAAAAATTTTTTTAGTTGCTCATATTTGAGTTTTCTTAGCTTTGAGGCAGAAGCAGATTTAAGTTTGCTCTGGGGAATTATTAGACAGGTAAAAAGGTTAGTTTGAAAAGATTTAAATTTATAGACTCATAGAATGAGTTACTCATTGTTAACTAAAAACAATCAAATTTATGCTTTGATACTCACAGCATCATTGCTAATGCTTCTGGATGAGCAGGCCAGTGCTCCATGAAAAGGGAATATTTAAAAACAATTAATTGACTTTCATGTTACTTTGACATTTCTAGGCCACAGATTATTTAAATCAAGGAATTAATTTAAATAATATATAATAAACTTATTTTGCCACTAAACGTGAGATAAAATGACTAAAAATTATATCCAGGACAGTTTAAAAATATATGTTTGACAAATTTGTGTAACATGAAAGATTGGATGAAATATTGCCAGTCTTTCTCATTTTCACCCAATGGGTCTTTCCTTAAATTTTATTGTGAACCTTCCTTTCCAAGGTAGGTGCAAACTAATGAATTCCATTTTATATGGCGGTAGGCACATTTATTTATATTACTGAATGAACTGAATTAATACATGGTATATTTTAAATACTTACAATTTGTTTTGTTTTGGTTACCGGTGTCAAAATGAACACTGTATTTCAAATATTTTATTTTTCTTCCATTCTTCTGATTAATATCAGAATTTTATATATCACTTCAGTTAAGTTCTCAAAAGACTACCAGTGGGCCCTTTCTGCCCCCAACCTCAACCCCCAGTCTCCAGTCCATGGAGAGGGTTCAGGAGCCAGGGTCAACCCAAAGCTGCCACCAGGCTCTTCACTTTCAGTCATTCTGTAGCATTTGTATTTGAGTAACACAACTCCAAGAGGACCCCTTTTAGTAGAGGGGGGTATTCAGGGGCACCATCTATTGATTCCAAGAATAGAGCACATGTCAGTTTAGTCATTAATAAAATACATGTCATCAAATCCTTGTGGATGTACAAGGAAAGGGAGAGAAAGAAGGAAGGACTGTGGCTATTTTGCTTGATTTTGTCCCAGGCATGAGCCAGAAATGCAGTGAGAGTTTAACTGGATAAGGTTAAAGTCAAGGGTTAAGTCTGTGTACTGCACAAATTCATAGCAGGACACTTCCGCATAGTACTGTGATGGAAAAGGCAGATGAATAAATGAGACAAAGTTACATGCTTGCTGTACCTTGGGTCAAGGTCTAGGAAAAATTTAAGACTAATTTACACCGCAAGAAATGATGTTATGAGAAAAATAGTTGGGTCTGTGTAAAAATAGGGTGGCTTGAGCCTGTGCATGTAGGAGCCTTTGGGTCCTACAGACCTGTTTGTTCCCTTCCTGGATTCCGACTGGAGTCATTAGGAAGGCTGTGTGGTGTATTTGCATACCATGATAATGTTTGCTCTTCATAAATCTCGGCTTTGCTGCTGAAGGTGTCATATCCTGGGAAATGGCAGAAGCTGAAGATCCTAGCGGCCTGCATACTTGACTTGGGGCCAGAGCAGCACAGCAGCCTATGCCAGGCTGCTCAGACACCCGCAAGGGAACACACAGAACTGCAGCTCAATCTCTGCTTTCTGGCTCTTTTCTGCTCCTCTCTGTCCCATTAGCCCCACCTTGTTTTCTTCCTTCCACACCCCAAAGTAAGTCATTCTCGGATGGTCTGACTTAAAATCTCTTTTTACTTCCTTTTGATCATCAAAAACAACTGTTCCTGATTTAATTCAGCTAAATTAACATCTGTGATCCTTGTCATGAAAATAAGCTCCTGTGTAAGTAGGAAAACCCACTCTGGTGTGTCCTCCTGCTCCAAATCAAACCTGACAAAACCAGAGGCCTCCTCTTCTCTCCCAAAAGGCCACACTCCTGTGTTGCTCCTATTAGAGAACGTTATCACCAACTTCCAGTCACCCTAACTCAGAGGTCAGTCACCTCTGACCCCTTCCTCTCCTTTCCTATTACATCCAGCTCTTTTCTTTGTTCTTCTAATTTTTATCCTTGGCTCCCATTTATTTTCTTCCCTGACTTCCTGAAGTTGAGGCCCTTAGTAACTCCAGGTAGAACCACAAAGAAAACATTCAAATCCCCTGGCCTTTAGTCAGGTTTGTTCTTATCCAGTTTACTTTATATGCAGATGCTATTAGTAACCTTCTCACTATACCAAAAGGCTGGTAAGATGTTTCTGCTTAAAAAAAAATAGATTGAAGGAAGGAAAGAAAGGAGAAGTAGAGGAACAGGGAGGCGGATGTAGGGTGGGGAGAGAGAGTGAGAAAGCTTCAGTTTCAGCTCCCTCCTACCCCTGCATCAGCCCAATACAAATATACTACCATTCTTCCACCTTTCCTCCTCCACCCCCCTTCCCATCTCCTCTTCTGTGTCTGCAGTGGCCTTCACACCACCCCAATCCCATCCTATTCCAAAGGTCTTCTTTTCCTGCAGACAACATTGACTTTCCCTGTGGGAGGGAGTGCTAAGAAAGCACTTCGTTTTTAACTTTGTTATAACACTCTTCAACTTTTGCCCTTACATTTTGCCTATTTCCTGTATTTATTCTCACGAATTTTAAATTATTTGAGGATTGAAACAAAAATCTTTTAAATCTCTGTATTAACTCAAGCGCAATGTATTGGGGAAAAAATGGATAGATGTTGAATTTTCAAATTGAATATCTACTTAAAGAATTTTGGTGAAAAGGAAGGGAAAGAAGGTTTTAAATATTTTTGATTTTAAAAACACTTTCCATTTGCAGTTTGTTTCCTTACATATTTGATTTTCTGAAGAATGCCCTTAGCTGAGAATGCCCTTAGCCCAAATTAAGTCGATTGTGTAATTCTATTCATATTCAGATTCCTTCAGGCTATTTTGACACAACTTACTTAGGAAGGCATCTGACTGCACATTGCCTAAGTCTACTGCCTCCCACTAGGAATAAAATCATGTTCTTACACTGAACAGCTTGCTCTAAGAAAACAATGGCAAAATTCCAGACCTTCATTTTATTGGAATTTTAATACCCTTACAGCAAGCAGCTTCCATAAAATAATCTAATTAAAGCAGATATATGAATGTGTCTGTGTCTCCGTAAAGCAGATTCAGTTGGGCTTTTATTATTAATGCTTAAAAGTCTCCAATGGCTGTATACATTTGTACCAGCCAATGTTTTCCTTGAAGATAATTTTTCAAGGATCTTTTATTGTGTTATGTAATCTTGTCATTTTGTTGCCTTTGAAAAATATGTGGTTAATGAGTGCTTTAAAGTTTCAAAAATGTTATTTTTTAGTATTTTGTTAATAATAGGATTATAAAATATAAAATATATTTTAATAAACTTAATTATTATACATAAAGACAACTTTGATGTTTTTCCAATTCCAAATTATGCACTATTTTTTTTTCCAAAAATAGTGTATATGATGGAGACAAAATATATCCTATGTAGTACGACTTGACAATCAAGTATATGACAGAGTGTAGACTTAAATTTAACTACATATTATGAGTCTATGAACAGATAATATTGTTCTTGTGAAGTTATGTTTTGAATTTCCTTAATTCATGCTTTAAAATTCCAGGCTCCTCTTCTTTCCTTTTTCCCCCACCTCCTTACACACATAGGTTGTGATTGGGGTAAAAATCAGTTGTCTCTATGTGCATGTGGGCCTATTTTTCAACTCTCATATCTATTCCTTTGATCTGTTTGTCTTAATGCCACCATCTTACCATCCAATTAATGTAATTAATGTAGCTTTACTAATGAGACTACAACACAAATATTATTTAGTCTTTCAATATGTTTCTTTTTTTTCAAAGTTGTTTTGCCTATTCAGGATTATTTGTGCTTCCATATGATATTTAGAATCAGCTTGTCAAACTCTTTAAGAAAAACCTGCTAGGATTTTGATTTAGATTATCTTGAAACTCCGTCAATTTGGGGTGCACTAATGTCTTACCAATATTGATTCTATATATTTATATATGTATATATCTATAGATATTCATTAATTTAGGTATCCTTCAATATCTCTCCCCAAAGTTGATATGTAATTTTCTCTTAATTTTGCTCCATAATTTTAGTTTTTTAGTTCATCTGTTGTAGATAATTTAAACTCATGCACATAATTCTCTGCCATTGATAATCTTTAAGGATGATCAACTCTACTAATTGCTGAAATGCAGTTGGTGTACTCTCATAGAAAGGACAAAAAGGACAGTGTGGCTCTTAAAATATTGAAATAATTTCTTATCAGTTGACAAACTCTCTGAAGAATACTTCTTTCCTCTGAACTCTGACCCCTCCCTAGGAGTTCTAGAACCAAACCACAGTTTGCCTGCTATAGTTAATTTCTGATGACCTGTAGCAGTTTGCTCCAATACAAAAGCAGTCTCTTCTGATTAATGGATGCATTTGCCATGAGCATTTTTTCCCTAAGTTTTATATTAGCCCGCCCTCCTAAGTCTTAGCATTGGAAATTTGGACCATTTCTGTTACCTTGGAAGTGCTACCCCTGGTGCCACACACATTGTGCAGAAGGCTGTCCCCTCTTCACTTTTCTCTGTTTCCTCATAGAATTACAGGAAATGGCACCTTGCTTGTTATACCATAATCTACAGGAGCAGCTGTGCCTGTCTTGGTTCAAGTCTAGGAGCTTATGAACCCTCTAGCTACCTGCTCCTTCATGAAGACTTTTTAATCTTCCAACATTTATAGGGTTAACTATAGCTTCTTTTCCAGGATAGATTTATAGACTTTCAAGCTTGGTTTGCTACTGTCCAAATCCATTTCTTAGTATTTACCTGTGGATTATGATATTTTAGCCCCAAATTCAACAAGTTCTTTCTGTGATTAGTCCACCCATATTTTCCAATGATTCTCAGTCATAATCATTTGCTTCCTTTGTGCTTAGCCTCTTTCCTCTGGAAACAGACTCACTCACACTTAGAATTTATCCTCTGGAATCCAGCATTTTGCCTGGCTATCCAAATTTTTTCCTCCCTCCAAACATGGGCTTATTTTAGAATATTCCACATTGGCCATTTGGAATATACAGATTTTATATTATAAACATTCCTTGCTGATTTTAATAAGATGTTTTTAAAGTAATATTTCCACCATATTATTGTATTTATCTTTGAAATCTTTTATCCAACTTGTAATTTTTTTTAGTTTATTTTTTAGCTATAGGTGGACACAATATCTTCATTTTATTTTTATGTGGTGTTGAGGATCGAAACCAGTGCCTCACGCATGGTAGGCCAGCGCTCTACCTCTGAGCCACAACCCCAGCCCCCAACTTGTAATTTTAATGAATTGAATCATTTACTACTAATTGACTATACTGCTAAATGAATAAAGTAGCTGTGGATAGCTGATTTTCAGGGCTGCATGTTTAGATTTTATAAAGCTTGGCAATTTATTTTCTAATATTATGAGTTCCTAAATATTCTTTGATTGCTTTGTGATTAAAAATTAGCTCATTCTCAGAATTGATGAGACCAGGAATAACGTGCTCTGAATACTTAGAGGCTCCCAAGTATGCCAGAGCACTAGGGCCACTCTGCCAGCAGACTTCAAAGGCATACATACTGTGCCTGTGCCAAGTTTCAAAAGTGACATGGTCATTTGAAGCCTACAGTTCATTTGACATTGGGCTGTATTCACACAGAGTTTGTGTTGTGTGCATAACACTACAGGTGATCTTTTGGACTGATTTGACACCTCTAATCAGATCTTTTAAGTATTATTCTGTGGAAACACCTTTGATGTGTTCCGAGGAAAGCATGCCAGTTAGTGATAAAGGGAGCCAGAACGTTTACTGACACTTAACAGAATGAAAAGAGAAGCAAAATACAATTTTGGTGGAGCCATTACTTCTTTAAAAATTAGATGGTCCTTTCAAATAATAGGTTTTAATATTTTGAGCTTCCTGAAAGAAGTTATTTTATCATTTTTATTTTTTTTAGGGATACAAAATCACCAATTTCTTTTCATCTGTAGGTGTATCCCAATCCTCAATAAAATGAAGATTTTATAAGTCTTGAGTTTTCTGTTAATACTATGAAGAACTTATAGTTTTCCTTGTCAGTTATTCTATTCATCTTTACCTCACATATTCTTAGGACTTCTTCTTAACAATGTATATATTCTCAGACTTTCTTTTCCAGTAAGATAGTAGATTGAGTTTTTTCTTTAGAAAATAATGATACCTAGAGGTGCTTTTATTTTAATAAGAATCTTTAGGATCCAGAAATGAGGAGGGAGTTGAAGATCAAGGAATCTCTCCTGAGCCATTCCTTTATAATATTTTATTTTTACACATGTAGGACACAGTCCTGAGGAAATGAGGAAAGGGAGTGCTCCAACCTCAGAGAAAGGCATGGCTTTCAGAGTTTAAATCCCTTTAGAGGACAGTAACTCCAAAGAAAGAGAAAGTCATGCGCGACAAATGAACACTTCGACTGGGACTTGCTGGATTGATAGCCGCTTTGTGAGTATTTCTGTAGTCCTGGTGGCCTTAGTCACTGGAATTTCCAAAAGAAGAAAAGTCAATATTATATTGAAAGAACATATTCTCAACACAGATGACCTCAGCAGAAGGGTAGAGGAGGAGAGGAAAATTCTAAGAAGGACAAACATATAAAAATACACAAAAGAAGCTGAAGTCACAACAAACAAGAAAATCAAGAGTTAGAAAATTGAAGATGATAAGGGTTGGGATTGTGGCTCAGCGGTAGAACATTCGCCTAGCATGGGCGGGACCCGGGTTTGAGCCTCAGCACCACATAAAAATAAAGGCATTGCATTGTGTCCGTCTACAACTAAAAAATAAATGTTAAAAAAAAGAGTTTTAAAAACTGATCTTTTAAAAAAAATTTAAGATGATAGAAAAATAATCTGTTATATAACTAGCATACATTTATAGATACATATATATGTATGTATATATGTGTGTGTGTATATATATATATATATATATATATATATATATATGATTTAAGATGATATTGAAATCCCAAGAGCTACGCTCTGCATTAATCAATGCTATTAATACTAGCTATAATATCGAACACCTGCCACACCTCAGCAATTTAATGCAACAAGGATATTTATCAGTCATAACAGAGCCTGAAAGAGGATGTACAGTGGTGGTCTGCATTTGTTAAATATGGTTTGCTGAATAGGGTTCCTGGCTCCCTCAATCTGTGGTGTAACCATTTTCTAAGGTGTCTTCATAGCATACAGCCAGTATCAAGCAGGGAAAGAGCGACAGAATGTCTGAGAAGCCTGAAGGAGGGATACAGCACATCTCCCCATATCGTATTTGCCAACGCATCATTGCACACATTATCAGCCAAACTGCCAAAGAAACAGAAATAGGAGGAGTGAGCATCTGGGCATCTCTACCTACATACCCCAATTTGAAGCAACTCTAATTAGGAACTGTAAAAATAAAGAGACAAAAGACATTCCTTCTTTTAGTTCATATAAATAGAGACAGATTTCCTGCTTTGTTCAGGCACTGTTCTACTTGCTAAAGATACAGGAAATTGACAAAAACTCCAAAGTTCCCTACCACTGTGGAATGCCCAAATCCTGCCCGAGGAGACACACAATAAGCTCATGAATAAAGGATTCCGGAGAGAGCTGTCAGGTGCCATAAAAATGAAGCACTAGGAATAGACGAGAGGAGAGAGGAGAGCATTGCTGTAACATCCAGGAAAGTCCTCCCCCCAGTTCTTGCCTTCTGGGAGAGAGGATTCAAGTGTCTTGTTGGTAAATTCAACATCTATTTCTTTTTATTTTCCATTTCTTGAACGATCAGCAGCATTTGGATCTGTTGCTTATTCCCTCATTAAAAAAAAAAAAAAAAAACTGCCTCACTTGGTTTTCAGGGCACCACCTTTTGCTATGCTTTACCTTTCTCACGAGGTCAGTTTCCTGTTGCTGCTCTAATAAAATACAACAAGTTCAGTGGCTTAAAATCACACATATTTATTGTCTCCAAATTCCAAAGGTTAGAAATCCAAAGTGAGCTAGGCTCAAGGTGTCAGAAGGGCTGCCTTCCTTCCTGGACGCTCAAGAAGAGAGTTCCTTTCTTATCTTTTCCAGCATCTAGAACACTCTGGCATGCCTTGAACTGTGGCCACCTTTCTTCACCTCCACAGCCAGGAATTTTGCTTTGGACCATTCTTCGGGAGTCACTTCTTCTGTCTCCTTATTCCACATTTTAGGACCTTTGGGGTGACATTGGGCCCATCCAGATACTCCAGAATAACCTTCTCATCTCAAGATACTTAACTTAGTCACACCTACAAACTCCCTTTTGCCATGGAAGGTCAAGAATCTTTGGTGTCCAGGGACCAGGAAGAGTATAGGCAGGGATCATTATTCACTGACTGCTTTTCCCCTCAGTTTTCTTAGTTGTTTCCTCCTTATATTTCTGATATTTAAATGCAGAGTGTCAAGGCACTGTGGAAACTGCTAACATATTGAACTATTTTTCTATTAATTGATAAGTAGCCTTAACATTAACCTTTCCAGTAACTCTAAGCCCCAGACATTTCCACCTCCTATCCTGGGTCTTGACCACCCCAAGGTCTTTACATCCCTACTCCTTGCCTTCTCTGCAGTCATCACCTGGTCCAGGCCACCATGAGCTCTCACATGTTGTCTCAAAACCTTCTGAGAAGTCTCCCTTGTCTCAAAAATAATGCTCAAAATTTAATCCTACCATGTTTTCCTCTTATTCAACCTCGCTTTGGCCACCTGTCTTGCTCTTCCCTGTTTCAAATAACATGTACCATATTCATGTTTCCTGTTGTTCTCTGGAGTCAGGTCCCTTCACTTCCCCTTCTAGTCACCTTCCAGCCATACTGGTCTCCAAATTATTCTTAATAAAAGTCAGCATACTCTTTGCTTCTGGAAGATTCCTTTGTGATATTTATATTTGCTATTTCCTGCACCTAGAACATTCTTCCTATGGATAGCCACTTGACTTGATCCATCACTTACTTTAACTATTTACTTAATTCTTACCTTATTATAGATCCTTTCCTTTACTGTTTCAAAGAGCACTTACCATAGTTTTTAGTTTTCTTCCTCCTGTTTTATACTTCCCCTGAGCATTTTTCACTGCTAAAACAATGGTAAATATTTACCTCGATTTATGCTATTTATTTTGTATCTACAACTCACTAGAACGTGAACTTTTTTTATGTTGATGGATTGTTATTTTATTCATTTCTTTATATGTGGTGTTGAGAATTGAACTCAGTACCTTGCACATGCTAGGCAAGAGCTCTACCACTGAGCCACAACCAGCCCCTAGAATTTGAACATTTTAAGGGCAATATCTTTGTTATTTTTTTTCAACTGCTTATTCCAAGATCTGAAGCAGCATTCTAGCCTCATGAGCAGTTTAAAAACTTGAGAAATTAAGTAAGATTCCTACTTTTGATTTTAAATTAACAATAATGAATGATCAATAAAGGATAATCAATAATAAATAATAAAAGATAATCACCTTTTAAGTAGTCTTGTTTATAAAAATGAATGTTTTTTAAAATCAAAGCCCCCAAATTTCCAAATATGGTGTCCTCCAAATATGGAGGCTCAGTTAAACAAAATATGGTATTTATAGAATATACACTAGAATATGCAGTCATTAAATTACTACTTTGATATCCATGTATAGACATGGTTAAACATATAATAATATACTGATAACATATATTATAAAAGAAAATTCAGAATGATTTTAATTTTGAATAAATATGTGTATCTTCCATGTTGGTCTGAGAGGATAGATTGCAGCCATTAATGGTGGTGTTGCGGGGAGGGGGGATATGTTTTTATTTGCCTGATTTGTATTTTGTAGATTTCTTTTAAAATAATAATGATGTAGTACTTTTATAATAGGGTAAATCAAAATTATTACGTTTGAACTGATATTTCAGAATTGTTACTATTATGAGTAAAAGATTTTTGGAAGTGTGAATTATATTTAATATCCTTATGTGTTCAGGATAATATACATACAAAGTTCTATTCATAACTTGTTTTGAGTATCTTGCATTAACAAGCAGGGATTAATTTATGATCAAAATATGCTTCTAAAATAATCTCTCTGGGGTCATTTCAGTTGTAGAATCTAAACATATAGAAGCTGTCTGATTGACAAATGTCTTTAACATATTCTGCTGACAAGATAATTAAAGGTATGTCATGCAATTAGTTCAATATTTTTATCTTGGAAATTTTAATTAAACTAATCCCGCCCCTTTCTCTTTAGGCTGTACTCCTTTGGCAGCAATGTAGTACCCAGTTCTGGTGAACAAAAGAAGGGGAAATTCCCAATCTGGCCAGAATGGAGTGAAGCTGACATCAATGCAGAAAAGTGGGATGCAGGCAAAAGTGGAAAAGAAAAGGACAAGACAGGGAAAAGCCCTGTGTTCGTAAGTAGGCTTACCAGTGATTAGACAGATCCTCTTTGGGTTTTTAGTTTTAGAATGGAATAAGATCTGTTAACAGGAAAGGTATTCATTCTTCTTCTCCACAGTCTCCATTCCAAAGAGAAATTTTGTCTTTGTCAACCTGGTCTCCCTTATCTCTTTGTTCTTCCAAGCCTTAGTCTTGAGCTTAGGTAAATCACTTTGGGGTAAATGGGAGGAATGAGATATGATTGGAGTCCTAATAAAATAAAGGGAAATGAAGAGAGAGAAAGAGACAGAGAGAGAGAGAGAGAGAGAGAGAGAGAGAGAGAGAGAGAGAGAGCAGTGTAGGCAATGGAACCAGAAACCAGGCATCTAGAGAGGGTGGTATAAATAATGAGAATCTGCCGCACAATTGCTGTTCTCTGAAGATTTTAGGAAAGATGGTTTTAAAGAGATGTTATGGTGAGATAAGAACCAAATAAGAACCCAGAATCCCCTCCTAATACCTGGATCTGAACTGTTCGTTGTTTACTTTTAGTCTTATAAGCATGATGTGTTCCTGAGGTTGGGGCTATGTGGAGTTTCTCAATTTTCCAACCATATGAATTTAGGTTATTTTGTCTATTTAAAAATTTATATTCAGGCTGAGGTTGTTGCTCAGTGGTAGAGCACTTGTCTCACATGCATGAGGCACTGGGTTCAATCCTCAGCACCACATAAATAAATAAAATAAAAATATTGTGCCCATCTACAACTAAAAAAAAAGGTCTAAAAAATTTATATTCAATTACTAAAGATTTCTGTAGGTCTGGATTATATCTAAAATATGACTTGGTTATTAGGTGAGGCAATTCATTAAAAAATATCTGTAAAACAAAAAAATTTCAAAACACAAACAAAATTGCCAAAATGGCTAGATTGAATTATCATATTTTCATTTGCATAGATAATTCTAAAGTGGTCAATATTAACTTTTAAATTTTATTCAGAAAAGGTAGAAGCAAAAACTGCATGATTCATGTCAGTAAATTTTTTTTCACAAAGGATATTTATTAAATGTATCTAATTGCTGGCTCTATTGCACCTGCAGAACAATTTCCAAATTAGCAATTTGTGTGGGTATGCATTCTTTGTACCATACCTAAAGTCATTGTGGAACTTGCAGAAGCAAAAGGTCTCTGAAACTCTCAATTCAAATGTAAACTGTTCTATGTATTTTTAGCATCAGTTCACAACTTATGGGGAGTGTGTGTGTGTGTGTGTGTGTGTGTGTGTGTGTGTTGGCTGTTGCTTTCAGAATTTACATCATAGAGTATGAAAATCCTTAGTTGAGCAATCGAGCTCTGGAAAAGAACTTGTGGAAAAGACCTAATGATGAGTCATTCCAGGTTCAGAGAAATAATATGAAGGGGAGAGCAAGCAGTGCCTGAAAACTTTGACATAGGGTACAAAAATTACTTGTGTTCATCAATGGCTTGTGGATCTCTGAAAGGTCTGGTATCGAGTTCTGGGATTTTTTTTTTTTTTGAGTTTTTTTTTTATTGGTTGTTCAAAACATTACAAAGCTCTTGACATATCATATTTCAAACATTTGATTCAAGTGGGTTATGAACTCCCATTTTTACCCCGTATACAGATTGCAGAATCACATCGGTTACACATCCACGTTTTTACATATTGCCATACTAGTGACTGTTGTATTCTGCTATCTTTCCTATACTCTACTATCCCCCCTCCCCTCCCCTCCCATCTTCTCTCTCTACCCCATCTACTGTAATTCATTTCTCTCCCTTGATTTTTTTCCCTTTCCCCTCACATCCTCTTATATGTAATTTTGTATAACAATGAGGGTCTCCTTCCATTTCCATGCAGTTTCCCTTCTCTCTCCCTTTCCCTCCCACCTCTCATCCCTGTTTAATGTTGATCTTTTTCTCATGCTCTTCCTCCCTGCTCTGTTTTTAGTTGCTCTCCTTATATCAAAGAAGACATTTGGCATTTGTTTTTTAGGGATTGGCTAGCTTCACTTAGCATAATCTGCTCTAATGCCATCCATTTCCCTGCAAATTCCATGATTTTGTCATTTTTTAGTGCTGAGTAATACTCCATCGTGTATAAATGCCACATTTTTTAATCCATTCATCTATTGAAGGGCATCTAATTTGGTTCCACAGTCTAGCTATAGTGAATTGTGCTGCTATGAACATTGATGTAGCAGTATCCCTATAGTACGCTCTTTTTAATAGTGTTATTAAAGCAAGGTCAAGTCTTTTAGAACACTTTTCAGGGTGGAAGCATAAAGAATGGAGCAATAGTAAGTATGCTGGAGAGTTGATGTCTGTTTCATTTGGGGGCAGCATATATGAGTCATGGGGCTGAACATCAGACCCCAAAATAGGTACTATGTTGCTTTACCAATTCTGAGAACAGGTATTAACTGGGTCAAATTCATCTTATATTCTACCTGCCCAAAGGAAATAAAATCCTCCTCTCTGGAAGAAAGTATCATTTTTGAGGGACTCTATTCATTTTTATACCCAGTAAATATTATTCAATCAAAAATAACCAAGCATGAAGAAAAAAGAACCAAGTAGCTGAAAACCAACAGGAAAAATCAGATAATAGAAACTGAGCCACAGGTGGCTTTGACTGCCAGATAGAGAGTACTTTAAAATAACTAAGTTAATATTTGTAAGAAAAAAGGAAAACCAATCAAAGTGAGGGGAAACCCAGAAGTCTGTAAGTCCTTTGAGAAACCTCAGTTTTTCTAAGACTCTTTCTGCGGGCCCTTTGGCTAGATATTGAAGTGTCCTGATTTTTCTTCAAATTTGTCCTGCATCTTAAAGTTGGCAATAAGCCAAATGTTCCAGATAAGCATATGTACTTATTTTGTCAAGTGAACAGTCAATGTCTTCAAATTTAGTCCATTTCTTAGGTCACACCAGTCTTAGGGTAAAAATAGGATTACTAAGGAAACCACAAAGCAGTTCATCTGTCCCTACCCTTATTAGGTGAAATACAGTTGCCTTTTCTTCCCATGCTGATATTCCTTAAGTGTTTTATTCTTAATTCTAGCACTTTTCATGTTGTTTCTTGAAAGAATCCATTTTCCCCAGTACCTTCTGAGCTCTGAGAACTTTTTTTACATAGTAGCTACCTGAAGTATATCTAGCTTACTATACTGCAAGGATTGGAGAATTGACATATGAATATCTTTCTACAGATAGGATTAAAATATTAATGAACTAATTGTATTGTTGGATATTTATCCCAGATAAATAGAAGTTTAAGTTCACAAAAATGTGTAATCTGCACATGAAAGTCTATAGAAACTTTACTGGTAGTAGCCAATAAACAGCCCAAATAACCTATGTGATAAACAAATAAATGCCTATGCTGTGACATATTAGTCAGCAACAAACAAGAATACACTGTTAATGCATGCAACATTTCTGATCAATCTGTAGGTCATTGTGATGAGAGGGGGAACAAGCCAATCCAAAAGAGTTCATGCTTTATGATTCTATCTACACAATAGTGGGGCAAACTGTTTTCCATGCGTTAAAGATGAAACATAGGTTACAAAGGGGGAAGGTAGGTGTAGCTATATAAGGCATAGGAAGGATCTTTGTGGCAATGAAGCTGTTCTAGGACTTGACTGTGTCAAGGTCAACGTCTTGGTTATGATACTATACTACACAATTTTGCAAAGTGTTACTATTGGAGAAATTGGATAATGAGAATTCAAGAACTATTTGCATTATTTCATACAGCTGCACTCTATATAAAGTCATTCTCTCAAAGGAACAAGATTAATTATAATAACTAATAATCAAAAGTCAAGTCAAAGGTTGAAGTTTCATATAATCTTTTTTTAAATATTTATTTTTAGGTGTAGTTGGGCACAATACCTTTATTTTATTCATATATTGTTATGTGGTGCTGAGGACCAAACCCAGAGTCTCGCAGGTGTAAAGCCAGACCTCTACCACCGAGCTACAACCCCAGCCCTCATATAATCTTATTTATGTTTCCTGCAGCTGACAACTAAGTAAATAGTTTCAGTCCTTCTCAAGTAAAATAAAAATATTTTCAGTGGAAAGTTTGTCCATATCTGGCTCATTCAAAATAATCTTCCCACCATATCTAATTTATATTCCAGAGCACTTTGTGCTTGTTTGAGCTGCTGTCTCTACAATCAAACTGCTGCTCAGGGATCAATGTTCTGTCAGTGATATACAGAATTATTAAATCCTCCAAATATTCCACGAACTTGCTCTGAGAATAAACATGCAAATTACTTTATATATCCTTAATTGTTGATCAAATCTATATACTTACTTGTTTTTTTATCAAGATTGAGTTGTTTTTATTTTAATAAAACCTCATGAAAAAAAACTTGATTTATATTTTCATATAGCATTTGTTTGAAGACCCTGAAGGAAAGATTGAATTACCACCATCATTGAAAATCCATTCCTGGAAAAGGCCACAAGATTTTATAATGAGTCGGGTAAGAAATATTTTTATTTTTATTCTTAAACAAAATATTTATTAACTACAGGAATACAATATCCACATGATAAAAAAAATGCTATATTTAAACAACTTAGAGGAATTTTTTCCTGTGGCATAGAATAAGAAGAAAAATAATTGTTTGGGGGATTTAAACTAGAAATTTAAGTTTATCAGTATAGTTTAATATGTTTTTGTGCTGATTTCTAAGAAATTACTTGAGAGACAGGAGTTTTCTACTTCTCTCCAAAATGACAGGTGATTGCTTAGATGTTATGTGAAGTATTCCTTCATTTCTGATGCACAGATTTTCTTCTTACTTTTGCGTAGCACAAACTCACATGGCATGGAGGTCTGCTTCCTGTAGTGTTAATTAGCATTAATTTTCCAGTCCAGAAGGCTTGCATTTGGATTCCTCTATTGCAGGGATTCTGTAAGCATTTTCCAAAGGCCACTTCATTTCTGGACTCCGTGCTCACCCACTTGAATCATATTGACTGGGACATCATCTGAGAAACCTTCATTTTAAACAGCACTTAGATACTTTAAAACACACTAATCTAACTTCTTAATAGCTATGTTAGTTTGAGTGTATTTTTTTGGTTTGTTTCCAGGGGTTTAGTAATCACTAATGCGTTTTTTCCTTGTAGAATCTCATATCATTTTCATTTAATGCATAGAAAACCAGTAGATAAATTATTCTGTCCTAACCAAATGGTTGTAGTGGAGCTGATTCTGTACATTTTCAGAATCTGTTGTATCTCTGTCTCTACACAAAGCCATTTTATTCCTAAAAGTTCTAGCCTCCACTGGCAGTGATACTAATGCAATATCATTTATCTACAATACTAATTGACAAAACTGGATATATGCAAATTTTAAATAATTATTAAAACAAGAAAATAAAAAGGCACATCCTAGCTCATCAAAATGTGTTCAATGCCTTGTAAGACATTTTAAATAAAACAAGTCAAATATATACAAGGCATGCTTTTAAATCATTGTTAACATTAGATAACACTGACGTGAAGAAGATAAATTCTGTGATGTCAATATAACACAGTTGATACTGATATTAATAGTAATTAGCTGAGTTTAGTGATGCATGCCTGTAATCCCAGCGGCTTGGGAGGCTGAGGCAGAAGGATCACAAGTTCAAAGCTAGCCTCAGCAAAAAGCCTGTCTCTAAATAAAGACACAAAATAGGGTTGGGGATGTGGCTCAGTGTTTGAGTGACCCTGAGTTCAATCCCTGGTCCCCCCCCAAAAAATAGTATATTAGTAGTAATATTAATAATTATATAGTATATCATATAATTATTATATATTCATGGCTTACTTTTGTGAGAATTTTATAAATTCGAATACTTATAAAAATTTTGTGAAAGAGCTCTTAGTTCTGAGAGATACATTGGTAATGAAAAAAATACACTCATTGTGGATGGAACTTCTACCACTGTATCACAGTGCTTGCGCCTCTCTGTGCCTCTCTACATGGACTCCCTCTGCACGACTCATCTTGATCCATTATCTGGAATGTGGGCCAGATCAGGGAGAAATGAAAGTCTGGCTAAGTAGGAAATGTTTTAGAATAGTGGCGTTCAAGCCTCATTGTCCTTATCTACAGTGATACCTACCTTTTATCTTTAATATTGATGCTCCTTAAATGTACATATATATAAAGTTGAAACAAAAATTTCACAAGGCGACACAGCCTGTGGAATTATGGTCTCTGAAGGGGAATCCATCTGCTTCTAGCTATTTCCCAAGGATTTTACGGAACCTCCTTTTATAGTCAAGCCCTTTAATGTTTTCATTAAACCAGACAGGCTGTTAAAAAAAAAAAAATTTCACAAGGCAATAACAATCTTCTTATATAAGATATATTCTATTTTATCCTCTCTCTCCTCTGCAATCCTGTTCCCCTAAGCTGATTTCATGAATCACTAAATAATTGCAACCCACATTTAAAACAATACAGAACATACCACAGAACTCTCTAAGCAAAAGACAAAATCAAAGGACTTGATTGAAGTCAGAAGTTATGTTACTAAGATCTTTAAATCCTGGCTTTAAGGTAACAGGGTTGACAAAGGTCATTCCAACCAAGAGAATTAATTAGTAAGCTGTGATCACAGAGTGACTGATCAGATGTGCTTATTTTTTAGCACTAGAAGTCAGTGATCCAGACCCTTGAGCACTGATCATGTTGAGCACTGTGAAACATCTTAAAGATTTCTCTCACCCCAGTACAGGTGGAGGGAATAGAGACACTGTAATGCCACTGGAGAGACTTTTGCTTAATATCTGTTATCTTTTATGATGTCAGTGCCCATTTTTATTCTGTCGGCAGGTGACTATTATGTCTAATGCTTCAAAATTTAAGTATCTAATATCTTATCTGTAATCACGTTCACTGCACATTGGTACTTGCTGGAAAGCTTAGGTATTTTAGGAGCATTCCAACATAGTCAAACTACAAAAAACTGTGTTTATGATTTATGATTAGAAGAATCAATCCATATCTTCAAAATAGATTTAGGTAAATTTTTCTCAAACATAAAAAAATCATTTTTTGACTTTTTAAAGATACTAGTTGTATAAGTGATTGAAGATAAAAGATCACATTACCTTCCATAAAAATCTGATTTTATAATCAAGACCATCTGCATTTTAATTTGTAATGTTAACTATATAAGCTTTAATGTGAATTATAACTCATTTAAAATGTTATAAGCAATATTTTCCTATTTTATTGTTTTATAAGTTACCCCAATTAAATAATGACCATCAAATTTATTTTAAAATGTGATAGAATTTAAAGGTGGACAAGATTTTAAAAAACTTTCAGAGCTAATATTTTTCATGCAAGATGAAGATATTTTTCCAGCTACCAGATGTTAACTAAGCTTCAGGTTTTACTTGAGTGGTTAATTTAAATTTCAAATCACTTTTTAAACTCTCTCTGTGTGTATGCATGTTAAGTTTATCTGAATATATAATATATTGTAATATTTTATTTGCATATTAAAATACTCTGTTTTATCAGTGTTACATTGAATTAATGTCACTTATAGCTCTAAGGATTATCTTAGGGAATAAAGTGCTTATGTGTTTTTTCTCTTTTGTTTGAAAGAAATGAGATCAGCTTGGGCCTATTTCATTAGGTTGTGTTTCCTTTGTGTGTGTTTTTTTATGGAGTAATATCTATACATATATTTTTTATTTCAGGTTCCAGTAGTTGTGAAAAATGAAATTATGTTTGACTTGTTTTCAGCAAATGAGCATTTGCTCTGCAGCGAGGTATGTAGGGAAACATTGTCTGAAGTCTCCTTGCAGAAGACCTTTCAGGAAGTCAATTGCAAGTCTACCTTTCCCACCTTTCAGTTTTTCTATAATTGAGAATTGTATTTTTTCAACTTTTTGAAGTATACTTCAAAGTATACTTAGCTATAGCTAACAATTAAAAAATCATAAGTCTTTATGGTATACAATTTGATGATTTGATATACGTATACAATATAGAACATCCATCAACAAGAAAATTAATATATCCATCATCCCACATATTGTTGTGTGTGTTGAGAACATGAAAAATCTACTATCTTATCTCACTTATTTGTTAAAGCCTTTAGTTCTCTCAGATAAATTCAATCTCTCACTTTCACACACACATAGAGCTGAACAAATGTCAATGTCAAATGGAGGTCTGTTTTATTAGATATTAGTTTGTAATGTAACTGTATTTCCTAAAAAGAAAAGCAAGACTTATGATTTTATTTTGTAGGTGAAAAATCAAAATGTGGAATGACTTTTAATATCACTATTGAAGTAATTTTTTTTTTTACTGCATTTCCTTCTAAATTCAGTATCTATCTTTGAAAAGTAGCCAAATAACATGAATGTTGTTTGTTCCCAGCTGATGAGGTGGATTATCAGTGAAATCTATGCAGTGTGGAAGATATTCAATGGAGGGATTTTGAGCAATTATTTTAAAGGAACTCCAGGGGAACCTCCTCTTCTCCTCTGGAAACCCTGGGAACATATCTTTTCCCTATGCAAGGCTGTGAAGGGTCATATGCCTTTGTTCAATAGCTATGGAAAGTATGTTGTGAAACTTTACTGGATGGTAAGTTCAAGTTCATGTGCATTAAAATTTATGATGCTTTCATGTTGAAATATAAGGTTGGGAAAAAATATTTAGTCCACTTTGGAAATCTCAGTCTGATCCAGTCATTTAGCCCACCTCTTTAGGTCTGTCTCAGCTCTACAGGGCTAGGACTGTAGCAGTCAGACTAAATCAGGTGTCTTCCTGGTCCCTCATTAGACGTCTCCCATTCACTATTCTTCACCTTCTTGATGCTTTCCTACCTTTTTACTTTTTTCTTCTTGGGGATAGATTTTCCTTGCTTGTCTTGTTACAGAATTTCTTCTTCCCCTTTCCTGTGTTCTCCTGAAGTGTTTGCCTTTATGTCTTCATTGGGGTAAAGCAATCTTGCAGGGCCTCTCTTCATGACATTCAAAATTCTGACTTTCACACCAGAATGTCATTTTTCCATAAAAGAATTCCATTATTTCCAATTTGGATTCTAAGAAAATTACAATAAGTTCTTTGACATCAGCCAGATAAAAATTGTATTGAGCAGCCGTAGGAACAGGGTCATAAAAGAGAGATCAGTTTCCTCTCTTCTTCCACTGTCATTGATAATGATGTGGAGGGCACATAGCATCGTACCAGTTACTTTCCTAGTGAGCATGAGCATCTTTTGGTTCCCTGAAGCCCTTTCCTCTCTACTTGGAAGGAAGACCAATTGCTGTCGGTGGCTTTTCTCTGAACTTCTCTATGCTTTCATTTGTCTCTGATAAACAGGAAAAAAGAGACATTGACATAATTTTTCTCAGTTGCTATCAATATGTTCATATGAAAATGGGTTAGCTCTTATTTCTCATTGACCCTTATGCTAAGCACAATATAGTTGTAGAATTCAAGGATCCTTAAACTGGGGATACAAAAAACTCTCAGCACCTACAGTACTTCTGGTGCTTCATAAACTCCTGCCTCCCATGTCTCACCTCTGACCTCCCAAGTCCCTCTGGTGGAACAACCTGAATGCTGCTCTTTAAATCAACTCTCAGTGACATTGGTGTTTATTAAATTTGAGGAACAGTGTTTTCAAGGTAGGACAAATTATTTTTCTATCAATTACTATCTTTCAAAAAGAAAATGCTATATTAATGTTTAATTATTATGATTATACATACTTTTAGTAAAGCAAATTCAAAAACTATTAACATGTTCAAGGCAGGAAAAGAGAGTTCCCTGTAATTTTATCCTACTCAGACAATCAGTCAACAATTTCACCTAAACCCTCCTGAGCTTTCCTCTATTCTTATAAACTTACATAAATGTATTATATGTAATTTATAGCAGTAAGTTCATACAATACTTATTGTTCTGCAAACGATTCTTTTTTCTAGCCGTGGGCATTTCTATGCTGATATATTCTGATGTATATTGTAATCGACTCTAGGGATATATAAATAAGTAAATGCATTTTGCTACATTAATATAATTGATAGGTTATAATCAGTGTTTTACCAATACAAACAAGGCTCTAAAAGAGCATTTTTATGTATATATGTTTTGCCCATTTATATGGATTTTTTTTTTCTAGGATTCGTACATGTGGAATTATTTTGTTAAGAAAATGCAAATTGTTAATTTTGATAAGTATACTCAAGTTACTCTTGTATTTTATTTATAGATCGTGATATGTCTACCACTTTATTATCTGCTTATGACTTTTCTTATTTTTAAATTTGCACTTTTGGATTCTTTAGCCATTTTTGAATCCTCCAACCCAATTCTTGAATGTTCTTTAGGATTCCTTTTTGAATTACCTATATAATCATAGTGCTTTCAGAGTATCTCTTTGCACGTTGTTTTCCAATGGTTCCCTAGGAATTAAAAAAATATATATGTATAGCTTATGACATTCAACTAATATTAACATTTTTTATTAGTTGCTCAAGACAATACAATGATCTTGACATATCATACTAATATTAACATTTTACTACATAAATTGGAATGTAGATACTTTACCACAATTTTTGGCCCCTCTACACAGTTCCCTTCTGGTCTAGTTTTCTTAAATATGTCACTTATATGCATATTTAAATTAAATCTGCACAATTTAATTTGTTATACTTTAAGGAAGCAATGTGTAATATCAGTAGATCAAAAATATTACTATGAAAATATCTATAGGTCTAGTAAATCATACTTTAAAAATATGTTAATGCTAAATATCTATTCCTGTGCTTTTTAAAAATAGATTTCTTGAGAGACAATTCACATGCTGTATACTTTATTCATTTAAATGCACTGTTCAGTAGTGTTTAATAATAAAAGCATTCTTAACAGAAAAATGTTACCTTTGATCATCTGTGAGCAGGTGTTCTTTGTTGAATTGATCTAGATTAATATCTCATAGTTGCTTAAAACTTTTCCTTTATAGGAATCCTGAACCCTTTAAAAATTGTCTTTAAAATTGAAGTGTAGGAAGGGAACACCAATCTGCTTTTTTATTATGGTAAAATAAACATAATGTAAAATTTAATATTCTAATCATTTAAGTGAACCATTCAGCGGCATTAAGTATTTTTAACTGTTGTGCAACCATCACCACTACCTATTTCTAGAAATTGCATCATCCCAAGCAGAAATTCTCTATTCATTACAAATAATGTTCCATTCTTCTCCCCTGTCCTAGCCACTAGCAACCTCTTACTATCTGCATAAATTTGCCTTTTCTAGTTGCCTTAAATAGGTGTCAATCACATAGTGTCCTCTTGCATCTTGCTTATTTCTCTGTAAATTCTTATTGGTCAGTTCATTTGAAATTAGAAGGCAGGTGTCATACCCCTGCCTTTGATCCTGGCTAACTCTACATAATTTCTTAAGGAAGAATGTAAAAGAGATAGAACCACTAAATAAAGCAACATGAAATTCAAGATGGTGAGTGTTGTATGTTTTAGAATTTTTTTAATCATATTGTTCACATGTACCTGAGAAAACCATGCTTTCATGAATCTTTATTCTAGTCTCACTTCATTTTCCATACTTCCAAATGTTGCACTTCTCTTTCTGTCCCACAATACTTTGAACATATGATATTCTGTGTTGTTGGCATACGTGCACTCCCCACTAGATTGTAAGTAATTAATGGTAATAGACCATGTGTTATGTGTATTTTGGAAATTTTAATGGTTGACACAACTGGGCAAAATATTTTGAGGAATAAGTTCATAATAAAAGTTAGCACATGAAACTAAAATTAAAAAAAAAAACTCTAAAAGTTCAAAATAATTAATGTTATCATTTTGTTTAGAAAGTAATATGCATATAGGCAAATATACACTGATTTCATTAAATGAGATAAGAATTTACTTCATGATAAAATATTAGCCTTTTAAAATTTCGAGTAGGTATAACATGGGAATTAAAGTATAAGATCAATGAGCACATATCAGAATAAGCTATAATTATTAAAGTTATATTTGAGGAATTTACATTATGACAATATAAAGTAAATTAATTATGCCTAAACTAATCCCTGGTTGTATAATGTTTTGGTTTTGCTGTTTGAAACATTTTAAATTACTGCACTATGTGTTCACAAGCTCTCATAAATAAGGACAATATTAATATGGATGTGCTATAATTAAATAAATCATAAGCTAAAATGCCCCACCAATATATTACTAAAAAACAGTATCTCAGTCTTTGAATGTGAGATGCTGACATAAATTTATACAACAGTAAGTAACAATGTCAGCAGTGTGTGATAATATGTGAGAAAAATAATATAAATCACTGATAGTGTTGCATTCTTTCCTTCTTTATTTTAGGGTTGCTGGAGAAAGATAACTATTGATGACATCATGCCTTTTGATGAAGATAACAATCTATTGCTTCCAGTTTCAACCTGTGAATTTGAACTCTGGCCAATGCTGTTGTCTAAAGCCATCATCAAGCTGGCAAATGTTGAGTATGTAGTGAGAAATTATTCATCATTTATATAAAAACAAAAAGGCACACAAGAGCAACTGTACATCCGTATTGAGTTGCTTTAGTTTTTAAAAAGGATTTCCTTCCCAACAGTGTGAACGTTCATGTATAAAAACTAATGTGCCAAAGCCACTGATTTGAAGTTTTGGGTAGGCAGCTATCACACAAAACTCCCTCAAGAAAAATACTGAAAATTATTTGATTCCAGACTCTCTTACTATAAATGGAAAATAGATTGCGAAAAATAGAGTTTCCATTTAATGGGAGAAAGAAATTGTTTTGTAGGGGGAAATATTAGTTCATCTAAATACTGAATAATATATACTGGGATTTGGTTAAAGTTATAAGTTCTGTACATGCAGCAACATCTTATGCAACTTGAAAAATCTGGACTTTTCAGAATGATATCAATGTGCTCCTTGTGCTTTGGTAACATTGGCCCCTTTTAAAATGTTCATGATAAGAACTACTCATATTTGCTTCAGTATGCTTACAAATCAGCTTGTGTCTTCTATGCCAATATGACTTGAGTGCCCAACGTATCATGAGGCATGTCTGCTGTAGTCAATAGACAAGCTATCATTCTCTCCTGGTGCTAGCAATACAACTCGCAGTGCAAAAATCAAGAAAATAAAAGAAAATAAAAAATAAAAAGAAAAGAACATAGGAGCTTGAACTGGTAATGCATGGCGACTTTTTATCACTGCTCAGTGGGAGAATCCTCACACGAACTGCACAAGCCTAGATCTCATACCCTACTGCAGCGTGTCATAGCAACTCAGAATTCAATAGAAGACACCCACATATTTTACAGACCCTGTCAGCTATTTGCTTGAAGCACAGCCCCCTCCCTTTCCGTAATAAACATAGCAGTGTCAGTCAGAACCAGGTCTGCTTTGTGTGGATTTTCTTTTGGCTCAGCTTCTTTTTTGTCTCCTGAGGCTACAAAACAAAAACAGTTCTTCCTGCTGCCACCCTCTCCATCTCTCTTTTCTCTTACTAACCCTCAATTTTCTCTTGAGAATTTGTTTTACCCAGCATTCAGCCCTAATTTCAATGATTTTTTTAAATGATAGATGAAAACTAACTGAGGATTCTTACTGGTGGAAACTATGTTTACTTGACAATAATCATTAAGGATGATGATGTTCCCAATGGTTCTAATTCTCAGACCTCACTTGAAGTTCTGAGAATTGGAACGGCAAGACCAGAAGGCGTGAAGTACACAACCTGGGTAACTAGAGTGGCATTTTGTCTTTCTTTTTTTTTTTAATTTTTTATTGTGGGTTGTTCAAAACATTACAAATTTCTTGACATATCATATTCCACACTTTGATTCAAGTGGGTTATGAACTCCCACCTTCACCCCATACACAGATTGCAGAATCACATCAGTTACACATCCATTGATTTACAAATTGCCATACTAGTGTCTGTTGTGCTCCGCTGCCTTTCCCATGCATTTTGTCTTTCTTAAAGCAATAGTTCAGTAGCATGTAATAGGAATGTGAGTAACAGGGTTATTATTACTTAAATAAAATGAACAAATCCAACTTGAAAATAAAGGACCAAGCTAAGTGGAATACATTTTGTTGATTTCTAGTGGAAACCTGCCCTACATGGTACAATTTATATTTTTCTATAAATTCTTAGGGTTTTTTTTATGCTATATAGAGATATTTTCATATGAGGTTTAGCTTTCTACATTTAAAATCTAATCATAATAGTTATTTAAATATCCATGTGAAACATGTAAAGAAAAGAGCATTATTTCTATAAGGTTTGCAGTTGATTCATAAATAAAATCATACAAAAAGGAGTTCAGACTAGACTTTGTGAAATTTATCAACAGGTGTGTGTGTGTGTGTGTGTGTGTGTGACCACAGTGGCATTTTGTCTTTCTCAAAGATTTTGTGTGTACATACACACAAAATCTTTGAGAAAAATATTTATATATAACTACAGTGGTATTTTCTCTTTCTCAATGATTTTATTATATATATATATATATATATATATATATATATATTGTGTATCTATATACATAAAATCATTTGAGATATGTAGACATATAGCAATTCATAATCCATATACAACAAACCAATGGAAATCTATAAATACTGCTAAATACGAATGAGACAGGATTCCTTTCTGAAGAAAAGGACACAGATGTTGGTGAGTGCCATTGCCACCACTATTGATGTTTAGTGGACTGTGGCTGTGAGTCCTGAGTGGAATGGAGGAATGCCATTTCTGTTTATGAATGTAAATAGTATGAACACCTCAAAAAATATATATGAATAAAGAGAGCAAATGAGAAGAGTGTTATTTGGTTAAACATTACTGACTTTATGTTACACTGGCAGGTCCACTCTTCTTTATAGGGTTAACCAGATGTCTGGTTTCTCTGCAGTTATATAAGGAATTCATTAAGAACTTCTGATGCCCATTTTGGCCTACCATGGATGAGACTGACTTAACACACACTCTCATAGGCCACTTAAAATACTTATTGAATTGAAACAATGAAAATCACTGCTGTAGTCTCAAAAGAACAATATAATCATATATTAAAAATATGGAATGAGTTATGCATTTTTTTATGTTATATATTTCATAAGATAAAAGTTTTATGTATATGGCATTAATATTAATTTTAGATCTTTTTAAAATACAGCTTATATGCATGTTTTTCACATATATTTTGAACTTTACCATTGGGGCATACTTAGGGTTTTAATGAATCATCTAACTGATGAGACAATATTTTCTTGTACTATAATGTATAACCATTATGACCCCCTTATGTTGATTATTATGCTGCTGTTTATTAGTGATTCTAGTTCTTATATATTCCTCTGTGTTCCAAATTTTGGTAAGTATTGCATGATGTGTTTTCTCTTTTAGCATTCACATAGCACAGAGGCGAGAACTGGGAGAGTTCACAGTTATTCATGCGCTCACAGGGTGGTTACCGGAAGTCATTTCTCTTCAGTAAGTTTGACTATTTAGTCGCTCATATCTATTTTTTCTTTCTTCCCAAGATGTATTTAAAATATTCTTAATCATTAAAAAAATTCAAGAAAGTTTCTGTTTTACGTATGTGAGAATAACATTTACAATGTTATATAAAACTCATTGGGTATTTCAGGGTAAATTCTACTTCATTGTATAGAAGAATAACCCCCTACAGATTCTTAGTTGAAACTGACCCCTATAACAAAAGACACATCAATAATATAGTAATAATAATAAACCTAGAAGTTTACTAAGAATGGATGTGTCACATATAAATGGGAAAAACAAAGAATTAGTAGTTTTAAAAGAGGTGGTTTTGGGGCTGGGGTTATGGCTCAGAGGTAGATCGCTCACCTGGCATGCGTGAAGCACTGGGTTTGATCCTCAGCACCACATAAATATAAAATGTGTCCACCTATAACTAAAAAATAAATATTTAAAAAAGAGGTTTTTTTGAATTTCAGTGCATCCGTATCATCAGTAAAGAACAGTAAATTTTTAGAGAAATGATATGAAAAATGAAAGACTTTCAGTCTCCACAGTGGTAACCTGTGAACGGCAAATAAAAGTTGGAACGGACATAATGGTTGTTAACATAGATTCTTCTGACACCATCTTCAGGCAGATGAAGTTCACTGTTACCTTTAGGGGCTAACTTATATTCTTTCTGGTAGACAAGTGAGTAAGGAGATAGGATACTTTCTGTCTTTGCAAATTTAAGTTCTGCTTTTAGGAAAATAGAAGGAAGACAGAGCACTTGCCTGTTATCTGCTGCTTTTTAGTTGTGTTTGTCTTCGGTTGACCCTCCTTGATGGATAATTTTCCTGAAAGAAAGTTGATCTTTGTTTGTATCTTAGGGAGAAGTAAAAAATGGCACCTTTTCAAATCCCTTTTCTGATATCCAAAAGATTTTCTGATGTAGTGTGGACAATGTTAGTGAAAGAAGTAGAAGGGGAATGAAATTGAAAGACTATGAACTGCTCTAAAATTTTAATTCTAGTGTTGATGGAATGCTAAGAGTAAAATTGTAGGTGAATATTAAAGGCATTCATATACTTTCATAATATAAAGATACCACATGAATTATAATTGTTGACAAAATGTCTATGAAAGTGACATAAAAGGGAAAAAAAAACATGAGCTTTGGTGTTAGAACAGTATAGTGAGAGTTAACTTCTTATACTTCCACTTTCAAGCTATGAGAATCTTGCAAGTAATATAAATTCTCAGAGACCAGTTTCCTCATCTGTAAAATGGGAGATAATATGATGTACTCTGGATGGTGTACTGAGATTTAATAGGTGAAAGAAAAGGCATCTACTCATAAAAAAGTAGTTAGATTATGGTATAAACATAATTATTCAAAATGCCTTTGCCATCTCTAATGACTTTCATTATATTGTTTAATATTATCTAGAAAGATGCTTGGTAGTTAATAATCAACCTTTGGAAACATGTTGAATAAATGAGAATAAAAGCAAGTGAAGAATAAGTGAGACTCACCCAGACCATTAATTCTACCTTACAATTATACCATAACCTTAAAAAGTTTATATATATATATATATATATATAAAGAAAAAGAAGTCATGAAACAGTATATAAAAAAACTGTCCAAAAATGTTTAAATTGAAACATGGGAACAGAAACCATCTGCCAAGAGGGCAGGGGACGGACGGGTCAGGTAAGGCTTTATGAACAAGGTTCTGACTTGACCTGAGCCTCTAGCATTTTCTGTGGCAGGTTAGAGAAAGGAAGGCAAGAGAATGAAAAACAGGAAAACAATAGGCGCAAAGGCCCACAGCATGTTCAGGAGTAGGATGTCTTTGTTAATAAGAAGAATTGGAATATTAAGCAGTCCTATTCATGGTTTCCTGCAAGTCAAGGAAAAGTAGGGTGTCAAGACTTCAAATTTTTATTGACTACATTTTTTTTCCCATAGGAAAATCAGTAAGGGAGAAAGTGTGTTTGTAGCAACTCCATCAGAAAACTCCTTCCTCCTATTCTCCCATGTGGACCACCACCAAGGGCAGGCACTACTCTATTTGTGAATTTTGACCTTTTCCCTATTTTTTTCCTTACAGATAGTAAAGTTTTATCTTTGAAAATAAAAAATGGAATTGATTCTAATTCTCCATGTAATGACTGAAGCACAAAATTAAAGACATATCAGAGTAGATGTTAGAAATCAGACAATTTCAAATAGAGGGATTACTCATTTGCCTATCTGATGGGTGGTCCATCTGTGAATACAGCACTCTGCCACCTCATCTTTAAGTCAAATTGTCCAAGAAGTTTTATTTGTCATTCCATGGTGACATTTGAACATATCATCTTCATAGAATAGCATTTTTTATATTTTAGATAGAAAAAAATGACAACATGTGTTTGGGATTCACAAAGATCTTTTTGAATCCTGACTTTCTCATTTGCTAATTGTGTGACCATGTAAAATTTACAACCTCTTAACACTCAATTAAATTGCAAAATCAATGTTGCTGAGGTGTAGTGGGGTTAAATGCACAGATAAAATATACTGAAAGCTGCAATATATGGGGAATCCAAGAGGACTAGGGGGCAGTTCAGATACTCAAGCCAGTCTCAGACACACAGGGAACCCTATTCTTTTCAAATCAGAGTTTATCTCACTGATTATTCTCAGAGAATGTCAAATGAATGAGAGGTTAGGGTAGGGTTAGGGTCAATATACTCCACTATCCTCCTACCTCCCACTGTCTTCTCATCGAACTTTCCTTCCTCTCTGTCATACCAATGAAATGGCTTTTCGTAAAGTCAACAAAGACTTCAACACTGTTTAATCTGGTGGTCATATTTCCCACTCCCCCATTTACTTACCATCCCTTTATTTGACTCCCTTGAACAACTTCTTTTGCAACACTTGATTTTCTTGGCTTCCATAATAACCCTGCGTTCTCCTCCTATCTTATTTGCTGGTCTTTCCCAGCCTTCCTGAATAGTTCCTCAACCACTAAATGATGGTTTGTAACAGAGATCCTGTCCCATGACTTTAATGAACAGTTTGCTTATAACTCTCAAGTTTTTATATCCAGGCCTGGTATTTTCTTAACTGTAGACTTTACTGGCACACAGCTTTCCAAATGACATAGCTTACATTGGTGTCAAAAGTGTATCTCAAACTCAAAATATCCAGAAAGGAACTCTAGATTCTCAGTCTCCCAAACCTGTACCTTTCCTACCATCCTCTTCTGAGGTCATTGCACCGTCATCCACTTAGTTCTCAAACTAAAGAAAATTCTAGAAATCTTCCTTGATCACTCATCTCCTCACCTTTCACTTGCAGTCTTTCACTGAGCTCTGCCCACTGCAGCTTCTCTACTTGGGCTGAATCTTTTTGTTTTTCTGTCTTACTATTACCCTCCCAGTTCAGCTCACCACCACAGCTACAGGGTGAGCTGGCCTCTCTGGGTCTATTTTAACCTCCTCTAGTGAATTTTCTACATGGTAACTAGAGTAGTTAAAAAAAAAAGCATAATAAACATTCCCCCCCCCTCTATATATAGCCTGTGTATACACACACATATGGTCAGATCATATCCCTCACCTTCTTTTAAACCTTTCAGTGGTTAGCTATGATACTTGAATGAAGTTTCCAAATCTTCACCCTGGTTCTCACACTATGCTGACTCATACACAGTCTCTTATCTCTTCCGTGACCTTATCTCCATCCTAGCAACCATTCATTGGCTACAAACTCATTGTCCCTTGGGGTCTTTTCTTGAGTTGTGGTTCCTGACATTGTTGTTTATGTTGTTTTCTTTCTGTTTTATTTTGCCTAGAATGCTTGTCCATCAGATATCTGCTTTGCTGAATATGTTACAGAATTTGGGTCTCAATTACCATAAATATCAACTCCTCAGACAAAGCCTTCTTGACCATTGAACCTAAATTATTCCTTTAGCAACTTATGCCCTATCCCATCTGCTTTTGGTTCATTTTCATAATGGAAGTTATACTCCATGCTATATTCTCTCTCTCTCTCTCTCTCTCTCTCTCTCTCTCTCTCTCTCTGCTGTATCCATTCACTGGATGTTAAGGTCCATGAGAGTAGGGAATAATGATTCTTTTTTTATCTTACTAAATTTTATGCCTAATGTGGTTAGAACAATGCCACAGAGTAACTGCATAGAGTAAGTGTGTGATAAATGAGTAACTTGAAAAGTATTTTTATAGGCCACACTAGATGTGTGTAAAACAGTCTTTGGAATTAGATCAAAAACAAGTAGTTTAATTCCCCCAAACATAATACTTAAGCTACCATCAAAGGCATTGAAATTAATGAAGCTGTTTGAGATGGGAAAACCAACTCAGAGAAGGAAGAACAGCAAGGGAGTGGGAGGGAGAATAGCGCGATCTTAGAGCAGCACTTGATTCTGTGTGGCTGGATTATGTGCTGCTGTATTCTAGAAGATGAATGGGTCTGGGGTGGGGGTAAGCAGGAGCCACATAGACTCAGCCCTTTTATGGCTTGTTAAGAAATTTCCACAGTATCCTCACAGGGAAAGCATATCATTGAGGAATTTAGATGAGAGGGTGACCATATCATATTTGTGATTTTGGAAGATGGCTCAGAGCCATACAACAAATGGCAGGACTGGAGCAAGGAGACTGGCTTAGGCAGTATTCCAGAGGGATTTTCTAAGGCCTTCTGCTGAGGAAGCATTGATGAAAATGGAGAAAACATGATTTACTGCAGGGAGAGAAGATAGGGTCAAAGTGACACTGGATTTTATTTGATCAGGATTTTAAGGAGAGAGACCTAGTCATTCTCAGCTTTTAGTTCTGAGTACTTAGTAGAAGGTGGTAGCAGGACACACTTGTTTCTTATTTTTTATTCCTTTTCAGACAAATGTCTATTAAGTCTCCCTTTTGCATGGTAGACCACCTGCTACTCACATAAATAGACATTTTTTCCCCCCATCGTGGTTTCAACATACCTGTTTCCCTTGCTGGACTGAATGATCCTTGAGATGAGTAAAACTGTATTTGGTCTCTTAGTGTCAGCAAATCCCAGCACACAGTCGGTACTCAGAAAAAGTATGTTGCATGAATGAATGTATGATGGTGGGGGATTTTGAACTAAAAATTCATGTAATGATTAAAATTACTCTTATAAAATAGCAAATTGTCAATAATTTATTGATATGAAGTGTAAAGGTATCTTTTGAAAGTTATTATTGATGTTTTTTCTCTAAGCCCTGGATATATGGACAAAGTTTGGGATCTCTTGAAAGAAATATTGCCGGAGTTTAAGCTGCCAGATGAGCTCAACTCTGAAAGCAAAATAGCAGAGATAGAAAACAAACTAAAAGAACAAGGGAAAGAGACAAAGGATAACAAAGAAGTCAAAGATGGGAAGGAAGTGAAAGACTCAAAGGAATTCAAAACTGATGGTTCCTTGACGACTCTCAAGCCTCCTGAGAAAGGTGACAAGGTTACAAAGGGTAAGACATTTTACATCAAAGTTTCATTCAACATGGACACTGCATGTAAATCCCTTGCAATATTGTGAACCTAAAGCTCCTTTAGTGTCACAATCATCCTTAAATGTTGTAAAAACTGCCATGTAATAAACATGTTTCTCTTAGGACTTGAGAATTTACAGCAGTGTTCACCATGCATAAGTTATTGTTCCATATTTTGCTTTCCTTAAAAATTAAAGGCAATTCTCTACTTCAATGATACTAAATTAATTCTGTGTTATCATTTACTAAAATATTAATATAGGAAGAGACACCAAATTCTAAATTTTTATCAAACACATTTTTCTCTTATGTTTTTATGCACAGAATGATGGACCCAAACAGTAAAGGGGAAAAGTTATCCTGTTTTGTTCCAGGGAAGGTGAAATAAGCATGGATGATTTTTCCAATATTTATTCTAAAGTGGAAGTTCAAATCTGAAGAAAAGTAATTTTGATTAATTTTATGAAGTACAGGATCATTTCTCTTGTCAAGATGAAAAATGTGTTGGATAATTATTTATTTTGTGTCTTCTAAAACATTTTATATGGACAATAATGCTTGTATAATGAAGTAGAATCAAATATACAAGAAAATAGTCAACTTATTTGTATATCTTGGTATTATTTACAATGATCTTTCAAATGTTTATTTATAAAATATTGACTGTTATTATAATTATTCTTTATTAAGATCTTGTCCACCAAGATTTCCTCTAGTATACTGCACAGAAATTATTACTTTAGATTTTCCTCAAAAATATAACAAAATTATCTGTCCCTATAGACCCCTCTTGAAATGATCTAACATGTATTCATTATGAAAAGAAGCCTGACTAAATTACTTTTATCCAGTATATTCCAAACTGATTTGCTTCTAGAAGCTGTTTCTCATGTAGACTCACAAATTATCATTTATCCGTCCATTCACTAATTCATTCAAATATACTGCTTGCTGATTAGAATACCAGTTGTTTCCCAAGAATTGATGGTGTCTTGGTAAACAAATCAGATGTGAAATCTGCCTTCTAGAACTTACATCTAGTGAAAGAGACTAACATTCATGGTGTCAAAAATAGTATATAACCACATACTAAAATATGAGCCTTGAAAGGAAGTATAGGATCTTTGGCAATTCATTGGGGTACCTGTTCTAGGCCATCAGGGAAGAATTCTCTAGGAATTTTGAGGAATTACCTAGAGGAAGATGAGGATTGTAGAGGAAAGAGAACCCAGGCAGAGTAAATAATGATTACAATGATTATCAGGCAGTAGGAGGGATGACCGTGTGTTGAAGGAGTGGGTAGAAAATGTGTTTAGTAGGAGAGGAAGTGAAGAGATAATGTGGCTCAAGAAAAATAATTGGATCAAGTCGTATAGGTCGCTCCAAGGTTATTGATCTTTTTGTCATCAGAGTTACTGACTGCCAATGGTGAGTTTAGAATAGAATCACAATCTGATTGCTCTTTCAAAGGATCACTTTAATGCCTGAGAAAAATAGTCTGGAGGTGGAACGGGGTATTAGGGGTGTGGGCCAATGTGTAAGAACCAACTTGGCGACTGTCACATCAGCTTATAACAATAGGGAAGAAGGTATTGGCAGTGCAGATGCAGATGAGGTGGTTGATTCAAATGATATTTAAGAAGTAAAAAAATGGCAGAACTTAGCAAAGATAATTGGGAAAATTTTGAATTGCAAACCTGGATAGATGTAGCACCTATTAGGAGAGAGCACAAAATGGTTTTGAATATATTGAATTTGAAATGCCTTTAAGACAAGAGAATTTTTTATACTGGTTTCAAGACTGGTAATGTGCATTTGGGAGTCACTGACAAGTGCACACTAAAACCATAGAAGATATTTCACAAGGACAAAGTATAGTGTGAGAAGACTAGGAAGGCTGAGATTTGAAACACCTACACATCTGAGAGCTCATGGGCTGATGAATGAGATTAAGGAGTGTCAGAGAAGCAGGGAAAGCCCAAACAGAGCATGTGGGCATTGAAATCAGAGGGGATAATGATGTTTCAAGAATCAGAGAGACTGTCAGGTATTGTTGAGAGATGAACTATAATGAGAACTTAATTTTTTCCATTGGATGTCTTCATGGGAATGTCATCAGACACTGGGGACTGATGGGAATGAAGTACATAGTGGAGGCACTTAACGAAGTAAATGGGACATAACATAATCTATAGAAGTTCTTGAAGAACAGGAGAGTCACAAAGTGGAACTGACAGGGAATGATGTGGGACCCAGACAGAATATATATTTGCTCACCTAATCAGGGAGAACGGCAGTGGTTTTAGGTGATGATTGGGAGGATCTAGAGGAGATGACTTCAACAGCGCACTTTTCCTGAGAATATGGGAGGAGTAGGATCCACAGTCCAGCAGGAGGGATTGTCCCAGCCCAGGAAGACTAATGGCTCTGCCATTTTAATGGCTGGACACAGGTCATGTAGGGACAGGGGTGTTTGATACAGATGTGGGTGGGTGAACAGGTTTATTTAATTGGGAGAAGTTGAGAATTTCTGACAAAAGACTTCGACTTTCTCTATTAATAGAAAGCTTAGCTCTGAGCCGAGAGTGAGGTGGAGATGGAAAATGTAGTGTCCTGGAGATTTGAGTTGATGTGGAGAGGATTGTACAATTAGGACTCAGATAGCAAGTTATTTAGAACAGGGTTTTGCCCTATGGTTGGACTTAAATGGAAGAGAAATAACAACTACTTAGGATATTTGTCAAAAACACATTTTGGTAAATACTGTTACATATTATCCAAATTTCTAAATGAAACAGCTTATTTTTTTCTATTATTTTCATTAGATAGTAGATTATTTTTAAATAATAAATTCAGCATAGGTGTCTGAAGACTGTTAAAGTTCAATTTTAAAATTATAAATGAAATCACAAACTGCTACACCAAATTTGATGCATTGAATCAAGTTAACATTTGAAAGTTAATAACACATTTTTGCATGGAAGTTTCCCAGTTAAATATTTCTTCCTCCCCTTGAAGTTATGATCTTCCTCAATTTTATATCAAGCATAGGTGTTAAATCTGTTAACGCTAAGAAATGAAACAGGTATATTTTGGATACTAAGGAACTGTATAAAGCTTTTAATACCCACTGTTTTTAATTTATGCAAAGTTTTAAGAAAATAAACCCTGTGACTAATGGTGATTATAAATTTAGTAGCTTATACAGAGAATGAAATGACCAAAATCTAAAATTCTGATTTAGAATTGGAAGGGATTGTGAGTAAAAAAAATCTTGGAGGAAATTTTGGTTTTATATTAAAGGAGGACATATTTCATAGAGATGCGTTTATGCATAAGAATTCAAACAGTGGGGATAGTTCTGGGCTCATGGGTTTTATTACACATGCCATGCTGGCAAAAGGAGGTTGGTTTGTGGGTGTTGGTTGAGTTCCAGTTCCACAAAAAGATATTTTGGGAACAAAACTTGTTTCCTTGAAATGAAGGCCCCAGATAAGATTTAGAGGGTCCCACAGTCAGGACCCAACCCTCAGCCCATGCTTTGTTGTTTGTTGTTTACATTTTTTAATTGAGAAAATTAGCATGGCACTCTAATTTTACATAAATAAAATATATTCCAATAATGATCTCCATGAAATGCAAAATTATGTATAATAATTTAGTTATTATGTATAACAATAAGCAATGTTGGATGTCTTTCAAAGTACATGTGGATTTTCAAAAACTTCTCTGGCTTTATTGTGATGTTTCTAATTAAAGGAGATTATGTTTGGGGGAAGTTGTTGCTATAGTTTTACATTTCAAAAAATATAATTGTTCTGGTCTTTTTTTAATACAATGACTAATAAATGTAGCTTGAGAGTTACTAGTTAAAAGATTTATGATTTTTTTGCTATGTTAGAGAAAACAGATATGAAAGATCTTGGGAAGAAAAAAAGTAAAGATGGAGAAAAGGAAAAGGAAAAATTCAAATTTTCAATTCATGGCTCAAGACCCTCATCAGATGTACAGCACTCCATGCAGTCCCTCTCCGATTGTAAGCTCTTTGTCTCTTTATTTTAGTCGTTCCCTAAAATGCTGGAAAATGTGGAAGCACAGAGATGTATTTTCTGTTTTGAAATATCTAAGAAAGATTGTTGGGCTTTTCCCATAAGTGTTGGGCCCTCTATGTAAAGGATGGCTGTGCACATCGCGGCCAGGTCCTCTGTAGAAGACAGAAGCAAGCCAAGTTCTTCCCGCATGACAGTCCAAGGAGAAGCAGCCCCATGTGGGCATTTTTCTGAAAGATGCTTACAAGTCTAAATTTATCATCCAAATCTAAGTAAATTTGAAATTCCTCGTTTAGTAACATCCAAATTAAAGAAAAAGTGTATGTGTAACTCTTTGCTCACAGTGTATGTACCTCCAGCTCTTTGACAGTTTCAGACCATGAAGCATGGTCTATAGTGGTGGCCTGTTTACTGACAACCATACTTTTTTTGTGTATCACATTGTGACTGGACAGATATAGCAGATCTATACAGTCTCATTGTATAAAGATCATGTTTTCTTAGTGAAAATGCTCAGGATTCTATCTACTACATAAAAATCATACTGTATTTCCCTCGTTTTAGTTAATATCTTTCCAACTTACATAGACAGATGGTTCCAAAGGTCCTGGGTCAGGGGACCTTTATCCTCTGTACAACCTAAAACAATCTAGTACAACAGCCTCTAATGGTATCATATACTATAAAAAAAAATTACACTTCAGATTGTTCAAGAGGAGATTTCAATATCTCTTTTGAGACTCTGTAGTCCCAACAAAGGGGTCCTCTATCTTAGTGCTCCCAGAGTGTTGATTACAATTTTCAGCTCATCCTTCATTACGTGGTTGAAAATATGTCTTTCTGACTCCAGCACTGTGCTTTATCTATCTGGTTTATTTTCATTTTGTATTCTTCCTTAATATATTATAATGATTTTTATTAGAAAATTTTAATAGTTCTGGCCTCTGATGTTTACTGAAATGAGTCCAGTGATGTGGTAAAGAAAATAGTCACTAGTTACTGCATCTTTAATTTTTCATTAAAATTTATTTTCTTGTATTGATGCCTTAAGTAATATTTTCTGAAAGTGGGAAATATCACATTATCAAAGTTCATCTTTATTAAAATGGCTGAAATTTGCTCTAGTTTCTTTCTTTGTGAAAGTGAGGGTAATGGTGCCTTTTTTCCACTGGAACACAGTTAAGGTCAATGTCAATATACAGAACGCAGGTTCCGATTGGAGCCACTGCCTGAGTCAAATCCTTTATGGAAAGAGTAAGCACCAGGCAATTGATGGAGGCTCCTTAAAATCAGAATCTTCTGATTTCTTAAAGTGAGCATGGTATCTGTGAGGGCTCCTCTGAGAATTAATTATTAAAGTCCAAGTAAAGTGCTTGGTAAATGTGGGTAGAAATACATTTTAGGATACTTATTGCTGAAGTCTTTGTTAATTCCTAAACATGTCCAAGATACCATGTTAAAATGAATTCTACAGGACTCTATCTACCATAAATAATAGACAGTGGCCATATGAACTTCCTTCTCCCATACAGTTAAATGTAAGTGGTTTGGGAGATGGTATTGTTAAAATTCATTTCCTTAAAACAGCTGTTTTGGTTTTACTTATACCAGATTATACAGGGACCCCGAGCATTTAAAAGGTAATTGACTTACAATTCAAACTCTATGAAAAAAATAACATGACATTTATATTATTTATATTCAACTTGACATAAATAAAATGTCATAGGTAACTGAGAAATCATGGAAAGTTTAACATGAAGTACTCCTATTTTATTAATTTTATGAAAGTAGTGCATTTATCACAGATGTTATTAAAATAATATGTCACTCAAAGTTTTAAAATGTTATAAATAATATATAATTATAAGGTGTCAAAAATCATGCAGATATTTATTCATGTTTATACATATATGTATATATTTACATTTATATATCTAATATATACTCTAATAACTATGTGGCATTTAAGAGTTTTTTTATTTTGTTTTTTTGAAAGTAAATGTATTAATTAAGGTAACTAACAAATGGTTCAAACAGTATACATATGTGTGTGTGTGTGTGTGTGTATAAATTACATAAAATCAAAGACCTGTGTTAATGACTGGCATATGTATATAAATTACATAAAATCAAAGACCTGTGTTAATGATTGGCAAGAAGCTCATTTCTAAATGGTGTTTGGAAGACCCAGCCTCCTTATTTCTTATGGCTCTGACAACTTCAGCAATGTGGATTCTAAATTTCTATACCCGCAGACGGAGAAAGACCTAGAGCTCTGCAAGAGTGGCATTTTTAAGGGCAGAGCTAGCTGTATCCTGTATCGCTTCTGCTCACCACCTTCTGACTGTGATAGAAGTCTATAGCCCACCTAACTGTAAGGGAAATCAGGAAATAGAGTTTAGCTGAATGTTTTGGAGAAAGAGGGAACCATTTTGGTGGCAAACCGTCAATAATTGCCACATTCCACTTCCTTGATCTTCAGGTGTCCATGTCATTCTTCTTCCCACATATATAATATGTTCACCTCTTACCAAGAATCTCAACCAAATTGCTATTTAGTAATTGCATCTAGTGCAAAGTCTGGGATCTCCAAGTCATGTGCTTATACCCACTACCATGTAGGTCCACCCCTATATCTAATGTATTGTTGAAGAAGGACAGAAGATCTGCAATATAAGTTTCCACCATGAAAAGAAGAGAATAGGAGCTGTATTGTAGTCACTCACCACAGCAACTAAAAAACTCTGCTGAGAGGACCCTGTGCAGACCTTTATTCCGGCACAAGGGGCAGCTTCTTGGCATTGACTATTCTCTTGGAGGAACTCTAAATGAAGTGTTAACTAGCTTTATGAACCCAGGGAGTACTGCTCCAGAGTTCACACTGCTGTATTATACCTCCTTCAATATCTGTGGATATTAGCAGCTTTAAAATTTGTTGAACACTTATTCTCTAAACAACTAAATTTGAAATGTAACTTAATAAAATCTTGAATTCAAATTGTAACATTAATTTAAAATACTGAAGCTCTAGAAAAAAAAATGAACAAATCAGACCCTTCTCATAGCTGAGAAAGAAGTAGTATCAGGAATATTAGAGATTTGAATTTTGAAGTTACCTAACTACAAGAAAACTTAGAATTTGTTTAGTAATATAAAATAGCTCAGTAACATGGTAACTGTTAAAAACTTTGTTAAAAAAAATACAAATCAGTAAGATTGGAATATGTCTTGTTGGAAGAGTAAGGTTGACTATTTTCTGACCATGAGAGAGATTTTGCTGGATGTTCATAATTTCTTCTTCCTTCTGAGAACAGATTTTTCCAGCCTCTGTTGAAGTAAAATGTGGCCTGTGCCTGTGTTCTAGCCCATGGAACAGGAACAGAAGCAATGTGCACCATTGCCAGTTGACCCCTGAAATAAATGCTCTTATGTGAAATCCCCCTTTTCTAACTTGGTGTGGTTAAGGTTACACTGTTAAAGATGGCGGAAGACTGGGAAGAGCAGGGAGACGTGTATTGCTGCTTGGAATCTGTCTGGGGTTTAGTCATGTCTGTGTGAAATGCTTAGATCAGAGCTTACCATGGAGTAAGCATTCAATAAAAGTTAGCCACTATAAAAAATTGAGTTAATATCACACTGAAAAATGATTTATAATCTTAGACAAATATCCCTTATGAATTTGCAGTAGTTATGTAGTAATTTGGAGTTCATCTCACTGTGAATCATCGTTTCAGGCTGAAACTGTTATTTATTAAGGCAGTGAATATCTAACATAAAATGAAATCAATGATAAAAATGATACTTAAGCAATCTTATTTATTTTATAGCAGAGTCTTCTGAAATATAGGGAATAAGAAGAGGTGCACTAAACTGAAACATCTAAATTATACCAATGAAATCCTCCTAAGCAATAAAATACATGTAATTAGCAAGGCAGTTTTGGAAGCTGCACAACTTCTAAAGACTGTACAAATATTTTAAGGCAGTTTTAGAGGTTAGAATTTTAAATGTCATCTCCTTAAGTGGGTCTTTTTTCTCCCTTAAATTTATTCATCAATTATTCGACTTGATTGTATGCATTTGTTTTTATTCCATGAAATACTACTTTAACATCTGGGAAGACAAATAAGAACATTCTATGGTTTATGTAATGAGTTGTTCTTTAAAAGATACAGAGCTCCTGGATCCAAATATTTGCCTCTAAGATATTCTGAAAGCATTTTTTTTCATATGTAATGATATGAGGAAGTAGTATTATGGAAATCAGATAGCATATTTACAGAGATATAATGGACCAAATATGAATTCTCTGAGACTCTTTTCAAATATCTCTTATCTTTTTCATTAACAGACTCTTTGAGAATCTTATGAAAATTATGAAACTTCTCTCTTTTCCCAAATACTTAGTGCTATTAATTGAATGTGCCCCACAATGATCATGATTTGAAAACTTGGTCACTATGCAAAATTTTGGGGAGGTGAGGCTTAATGAGAAGTGCTTTAGGTCATGAGGGTGGAGCAGAGGGATTAATGGCACTATTGCACAAATGAACTGGTTATCACAGTAGTGGGCTTACTCTAAAAGAGGGAGTTTGGCCCTCTTTTCTGTCTAACCCTCTCTTTGCCCTTTGGCTTTTGCCATGGGATATTACAGCAAAAAGACTGTCACCAGATGCCAGTTCCTCAATATTAGACTTCCCAGCCACTAACTGTGAGGAAATAAATTTTGGTTCTTTATAAATTACTCAGTTTGAGGTATTCTGTTATAGCAGCACAAAATAGACTAAGGCACTTAGTATGCACACAAATGTGCAATGTTTTACCTATTTTGGGGAGTTTCTGGTCCCCTGAATCCCTTTTATAAGATGTAAATATTTTAGCTTAAAATAACCTGTTTTTATTATGTTGCTACCCAGAATTCATAGGTTAGTGATAAGATGATAACACCAAAACTGTGATACCAGTATTTATAAGCAGCTTCAATTTGATGGTCTGTGACATGATATATGCTTATTAAATATTTAGAAGTTGACCCCTGAATAAACGCTGATGTTTTCAATATTTTCACATTAAATATTGCAATCCCATGAAAATGTTATTGTCATAGAATTTAAAGCACATTTTTTCTGTCATCAACTGATGAGGTCCACAACCAAGTTAAGATGGCGCCTGGCAGTATGCTAGGAGGAGTGGTTTGTGAAGTAAGGCCAGCAAGCCATTAGGATGATGAGGATTCCTTAATGACTGACTGCTGTGTCTAGATTATGTCATTTAAGTTAAGCTGTGTGTAATCATTAAGATGATGAGGATTCCTTATTGGTTGACTGCTGTATCTAGTTTATGTTAATTAAGTTAACTGAGTGTAATTAGTTAAGTATATATACCTCTCTGTCCCGTAATAAAGCGGTTTCTGCTGTATCAATCTTCACAAATTGCTTGTCACCACCCCCCCAGTTATTTTGCCCAGCCAGACTGTGGCAATCAACATTATTAATAGCTATATGTTAAGACCATGTTCTTTACCTCATATTTCTAGTAATTATTGTTCTATGACCTAATTTAGAATTCCCAAGTTTCTGTAGATTTTATCATTCAATACTATAAAATAAATGGAAAATGTTCTCTCAAAATACTTGCATCATAGTCAAATTTTTATTTTAATATCATATAGAGTCTAGAGCTTAAATGACATTATAGGTTTATGGCAAATTATTTGATTCCTTAATATTAAATATTTGGCTTTAAGAAACTTTAGGAAAGACATAAAAACTTTCATTGTATAATATGCAAATATGGGATATAATTTGAACTAAAAAATTTTTTAATATTTAGTTTTTAGTTATAAGTGGACACAATGTCTTTATTTTACTTTATGTAGTGCTGAGGATCGAACCCAGTGCCTCATGCACACCAGGCAGCTGCTCTACCTCTGAGCCACAACCCCAGCCCCTAAAAAACTTTTAAACTTAAAGATTTTAAAATCAGAATTTAGAAGAGAATTAATTTGATGGTTGATTTTATGTGTCAACTTCACTGAACCATGTAATGCCCAGATATTTGATTGTAAGCCATTAATATTTAAAAGAGTAGGCTGGGTAACATAGACTGCTTGATCTAGTGCAAGTGGACCTCATTCAATCAGTTAAATGCATGAGAAAAAGTCTGGCTGTCCCCCAATAAGAGAAAATTCCTGCTGCCTGATCGCCTTCGGACTCAAAGTGAAACTCTGACTATTCCTGGGCCTTGAGTCTGTTGACCTTCAGACAGGAACTATATAGTTAGAACTTGTCAGCCCCCATGATCATGTGAACCAATTCCTTATAATAAATCTCCTTTTATATATTTTATATTGGTTCTGTTTCTCTGGATGCACCTGACTAATACAGATACTCGTACCATGAAATAGGGTGCTGCTGTAACAAATACCTACAAATATGGAGGTGGCCTTGTAACTGTGATGGGTAATGGCTGGAAGAGTTTTGAGGTGCCTTCTAGAAGCAGCCAAGATTGTCTTGGAGGGCCCTTCCCCCCAATATCTTTCTTTGGTGCATTATAATTGTATATAGATACATATATGTAGTAAGTTGTTATATATTCGTACATGCACACAATCTAATTTGGCTAATGCCATTCCCCAGTTTTTCCCCTTGCCATTCCCTCCTCCCTCCCCCTAGTCCCTGGTCCCTTTCCTCTGTGCTACTGATTTCCTTTTGGTTTTCATGAGATTTCTCCATTCTCACCCCAATTTTCTTTTCCCTTTTCCTCTTTAGATTCCACATATGAGACAAAACATATGACCCTTGACTTTTCTGAATTTGGCTTATTTAACTGAACATAATGTTCTCAGTTCCATTCATTTTTCCTCAAATGACATAATTTCATTCTTCATGGCTAAATAAAACTCCATATATATACTAATTTTTTATATCTATTCATCCATTGTCAGAAACCTACACTGGTTCCATGGTTTGGCTATTGTGAATAGTGCTGCAATAAACATGGATATGCATATATCACTCTACCATGCTGACTTTTTAATTTTTAGGATAAATACTGAGGCATGGTCTAACTACATCATATGATAGCTCCATTCCTACTCCTTGAGAAAACCCCATACTTTTTTTTTCTTTTTCATGTTAGTTTTATTAATTTACAATCCTGCCAACAGTGTAAAAGTGTTCCTTTTTCTCCACATCCTCTGCAGCATTTAATATTGCTTCTATTCTTGAAGGCTGCCATTTAAACTGGAGAGAGAAGAAATCTAAGTGCAGCTTTGATTCGCATTTCTGTCATTGCTAACCATATTGAGCATTTTTTAAAATATATTTGTTGGCTATTTGAATTTCTTCTTTTGAAAAGTGTCAGTTTAGTTAATTTGCCCATTATCAATTGGGTTATTTGGGGGTCATTTTGATATTAAGTTTTTAGGTTCTTTATATATTCTGGATATTAATCCTCCATCAGAAGAGTATCTAGCAACAATTTTCTCCCATTTTGTAGGTCTTTCTCTTCACAAACTTAATGATTTCCATTGCTGTTTAGAAGCTTTGTAATTTGATGCTATCCCAATTTATCAACACTTGGCATTATGTCTGAACTTTAGAATCCTATTGAGAAAGTCATTGCCTGCACCTAAATGTTGGAGTGTTGACCCTATGTTTTCTTCTGAGAATTTCATAGTTTCTGGTCTAATTTTTAGCCCTTCAATCCATTTTATGTTGACTTTTGTGCAACTCTAGCTTCATTCTTCTACATAAAGATAACCAGTTTTCCCAGAACCATTTGTTAAAAGGCTGTCTTTTCTCCAGTGTATATTTTTGGCAACTTTGTCAAGAATCAGAAGACTATATCTGTGTGGGTTTGTCTTTATGCCTGCTATTTTGTACCATTGCTGTATGTAATTGTTTTTATGTTCATACAATATAGTTTTGGTTACTGTGGCTCTGTAGTAGTAACCAAGTTAGGTCTTGTGATGCCTCTAAGCATTGGCTTAGAACGGCTATGGCTATTGGGGTCTTTTATTCTTCCAAATGAATTTTAGGACTATTTTCTCTAGTTTGAGAAGAACATCATTGGTATTTTAATGGGGATGGCACTGTATAATCAATAATATTAAAAAATATTTACATAAAGTCATTTCTAAGCAAAAATATGTTGAAGATGAAGCTTAACTTCTCCTTACTACATATAGTGAGATATGAGAGATGAGAGGTAAATTGTGAGGATTATGAAGCAAAAAAAAAAAAAAAAACTTGAAGATTTGGGAAATCCTCAGTCTCTATTGCAAAACAGAGAGAGAGATAAATCTTGTTGTAGAAACAATACCAAGAATGTGTGAACAATCACTCTGTAAGGAGATTAGCAATGGACTAGACATCTCAGCAAAGATAAGGAATACAAATGAATTTGTACCCACAGAGTCAAGACCATTTTAACTAAGGGAATAGAGAAATCAGGATGGAATAAAAGAAGGCTATTGGACTTCTAAAGTCTACAGAACAGAACAATAGAGCTGTCTGGCTTTGAAAATAAATATGTGTTATCTTTCAAGAAAAGGGAAGAATGATCCCTTGAAGTGATTCAAAGACACTCAGGGCTTCCACTGTCATGAAGGCCCAAGGAGCTAGACTGTTTCCACCCAGCCTCAGCGGGTAGGCTCACCTTTCCTGTTTCAGTAAGTCAGGCTACCCCTACAAAGAGCAGGTGGGCACTCCTGCCAATATCCTTATGAGTGGATCCATTGCAAAGAGTCACCAGGCAAGGCCTCCACCCAGGTCTGAGTGGTTGGAGCCACTACCTAGAGCTATTGGGTAACAGTGAGCCCAGAAGGCAGAGAATCCAGCCAAAGATTATTCTAAAGCTTTAAGATCTATTGGACTTTGCCTTGTGAGGTTTTAGACTTACTTGGAATCCGTCTCTTCTTCCTCTTTCCTCCTTTCCTGTTTCTTCCTTTTGGAATGAAATCATCTTTCCTTTGCCTGCCTCAACATTGTGTTTGGAAGCATCTACCTTGTCTAGTGTCACAGGCTCATAGTTATGGAGCAGTGACTCAAACCTCAAGTCTTAACCATATGCTATTTAGATATTTATACAAGACTTTGGACTTGTTTGAGGTAGAAATTGAGGTAAAAATCAGCTAAGATTTTTTTTTTTGGTGCTTTGAGGATGGGATAAATGTCATTTGCGTGTAAGAAGGGCATACATTTAAAGAGCTGAGATCAGAAGGTTACAGAAGGAAATGTGTATCCCCCATATTCAAGTGTTGAATCCCTAACCCCCAATGTGAGTCTATTTGAAGATAATTTCTTTTTAAAAATTTTTTTTTTATTATTAGTTGTTCAAAACATTACAAAGCTCTTGACATATCATATTTCACACATTTGATTGAAGATAATTTCTTTAGAGAAGTAGTTAGGGTTCAATGAGGTCACAAGGGTGGTACCTTAATTCAGTGGGGACTGGTCTAATAAAAAGAGGAAGACAGTAGATCTCCCTCCCTTCCTCTCCCCCCTGCCTCTCTCTCCCCCCCTTCCCTTTGCCATGTGAGGTCACATGAGGCACAGTGAAAACGTGACTGCTTAGACCCATTTTTATTAGAATTTTCTTGTGACAATGTTTGTTTTACAGGTTCTTCAGGAATTCAGTCCCCTCATATGGCTGTTTATGCTACCTTTACACCTCTCTATTTGTTTGAAAACAAGATTTTTTCATTAGAGAAGATGGTAAGCATTCAAAACCAAGAAATACATTATTATTTAAGGTGTGTGTAGGTGGTGTGGGGTGGAGGGGTTCTTTGACTTACAGGGACCTGGCACATCCAAAATTATCTTAGATGATTACAATTCTGATTTTTTAAAAAGAGAAAAAAATACAGTCACACTTTAGTTTTAAATATTTGTTATTATACACAGAAGGAAACGTTGACTTTATAAATGTCAGTGAAAATGATATATACCTTTCCTGAATACTGATTAATGAACTTCCCATACATAGACCACACATATTTTCCTAACCTAAGATGATTTGAATTAATCCACACTCTGGCTGGACAGCCACTTTATGAACTTGCTTGTATCCAAAAATAATATAATGTAAATGCTACTTGCTTGTTTTCTTTCAAATTTAACAAATTTTAGAAAATGTGGTCAAAAGTAACAAAATATTCATGGTATACATGCCTAAGCACAGGCACTGCCGACATTTTGGCACATATCCTTTAATTTTCTTCTATGCATCTATTCTCTGTGTACTTGTGTGCTTTTTTTTTATAGAGTGGAAACCAGTTTTTCATTTAACAATTACATTATTAGCATTTTTCTCATGGCATTACATTTTAGTCATTATAATTTTTAGCAGATGCATAATATTATGCTGTTGTATAATTTGTAAGCTACCTTTTGTTGTTAGGGAAATTTTTTTCCATTTCCCTGGTAATAATAAAGTGTATCAAGTTTCTATACAATATATTTCGACAAATGCTAAATTGCATTTAGAGTGTATTGGGTCCCAATACTGTTTTGGAACTTTAGACATCTAATACTTAATTGCTAGGATTCCTTACATTCTAAAGTCACTACCTTAAAGTATAAGACTAAGAGTTACAGTGACATAAGTGCATATGAATGTTCCTTTGGTTAGTTCGAAAGAGCTGAGCTTTAAAACTTTAATGAAAATTAGCTTGAAATGTAAATACTCCTATTGGATACTGATTATAATACTTTACTATGTGCATTGTATTTGTCTTTTAGATTAGCTTGGGAGCATAATGTTATCATTTTTATCTTCTTCTCCTTTTCCTTTTCATCCTCCTTCTTCTTCTTGCTCTTTCTTCTCCTTCCTCCTCATTCAATTTTTTAGATAGAGCCATTCCTAACTGCAAAAATGTACCACGGAGCAGTGATAACATCATAAAAATGATCAGACACAGAATGCCATCTTGAGTAGAGGGATAGTAGCAGTTTCTCTGATTTTAAAGTGAAGCTGTGATTAGCTATAGTTCAATAGCAGAATCAGAAATTTGTTCCGGTTCTTAAAATAAGTAGCACAATATTCCAAGTGTGCTTCCAACTTCTTTCTCAAATCAAGTATCTTGTTGAGATTAGGGCTGGCCACCTCATCCCTGATTCTTAACCTCTTTTCCTGCCACTGATGCGGTCTGGCTCAGATATTCTAGTTAAAGACTATCTGCACTATTAAAGAACACTAGCGTGTTTTGTACAGTGCTATGGCCTTGGGTCTTGAGAGGTACTCAGACTCTTTTAAAAACATTAACATGTAGGCCTAGGATGAATGCTTTACTTAACAAACAACAGTATGCAAAATAATCTAATTGAACTTATGGTGGTATTACTGAAAAATCTAAGATTAAACACAAAGTTAATTTTGAATTTAAAAGACAAAAAAAAAAACCCTATAAGCATATATGCACATTTGCTGGTTAATTCAGTTTATTAATTATCTATTATATGCTAACAATATGCTATGTCCTAAAGATACAAAGTAAGTAAGATTGACCAAGTCTTTCCTCACAAAGCTTAAGAATCTGATGAGGCAATCAGACAATTAAGCAAACTTTGCTAATACAGTTAGAAACCTGTCATAACACCAGGCTCATGAGGTGCCTGCATCATGGTAGATGTAGCTGCACCATGTGTGTTTGGAGTTGTGACCAAATGAATAATTGAATGAATGAATGAAAAAAAAATCAATGGAGAAGAAAAAAGCACAAATGTCAGTTTTTCCAATGGATAACCAGAGAACTCCCAAGAAAAACTAACAGTTTAAGCTAAGACCTTGAGACGTTATGCAGGTAAACAAGAAAGAGTGTGTTAGCAGCAGAGAGAATCTTACATTGGAAAGGCTGGAGTGAAAGAGGCCCCACTGGGTTCAGGAAACTACTGGAAATCAATAGCTTGTAAAGGGAGACATGGGAAAGGCAGCCGCAGTTGTGGGTGGAAGTCAGGTCTTTATAAATCCACACCTTGGATGTTGAAATAGTATAAGTTGTCAGGGGATCTGCAATTAACACAGCAAAGGCAACAGTAATTAACCTGCCCCCAAGGCTATGACGGTCATATGAGGGTCATGCTTCTCCTAGCTTGCCTGCTGATTCTTTTAGGTTAGCTCTATCTATGAGGCTGTTCTAGTTTCCTGATAAATATCAGATTATAATAGAGATACAATGTTTTAATAATAAGCCTATAGGAAACAATCTCTTTCCTAATAAAATTTTATTAAATGGAGAACACTGCTAAACAAAGACAATGAGATCAAGTAAAACAAAGTTAATAACTTGCATTTATTTAAATAAGTGAAGAAGATGACAAGAGAAACTATAATAAAACTTGAAAAGGAGCAAGATGCCAGGAATTACCCTACACAATTCAACATCCTCCCCACTTGGGTATTCTAAATGGTTATAGTTTTATTTAGATGGATGACTTAGGAGTTTTAAGAAAGGTTCCTCTGTGTGCCAAAGCTCCTGCTCCTTCCTTCAGAAAGTTTGAAATGAAATGGGGTAAAAGAGTAAAAGGAGTTTAGGAAAGGAAATATCTATTGCAAGTGTTATGAATTATTCAATAAAAACTTATTGGGCACCTACTGGGTGTTTCAAGCACTATTCTAAATCCCTGTCTGCCTCTAATGCTAATCCAAGGAACTTTGAATTCTTCGATGAAATTTCTTATCATTGAACTCTTATTAATAACATTGTTTTACATAAATCAGAATCATTGTGTAGTACGTTGACAATAAAATGAAAAATTAGAAATTGCCTTTTTAAAATTTCTCATGCTAAAGTCAAGTTGGTACTTTGGCAGATGACTCAAACAATAAGTAGGTGCTCACACCATACTTTGTTATTCGGACTGGTACTTTACATTTTCAAAATACTTGAAATCATTTTACTTTCAAACACTCTACAGTTCAATAAAGAAAGACTTTAAAAATGCAAAGGCTTGTTGCAATAATGAGAAATTAACATAGGTAGGCCAAAAATATCACTTGAAAAAATGTTCAATTTATTGAATGTATAAATACTTCTTTGAATCTGACCTCTATTTTTGATACTGTTAATATGTGACTTTTTGGGGGGGTCACTGGGGATTGAACTCAGGAGCACTCAACCACTAAGCCACATCCCCAGTCCTATTTTGTATTTTATTTAGAGACAGGGTCTCACTGAATTGCTTAGCACCTTACCTTTGCTGAGGTTGGCTTTGAACTGACGATCCTCCTGCCTCAGTCTCCCTGGCAGCTGGGATTACAAGCATGTGCCCCCAAAAGTATGACTTTTATAGAACTACACCTTTTTAAATACTAAATGAGGCAGGTTTTTATTGAATGACCTCGAATTCTTTCATAAGATTTCATTGAAAGGGGCTGGGGCTGTAGCTCAGTGGCAGAGCGCTTGCCTAGAATGTGTGAGGCACTGGGTTAAATCCTTAGCACCATGTAACAAACTAAATAAATAAAGGCATGCTGTCCATCTACAAGTATAAGAAACAAAATTTTAAAAAGAAGATTTCATTGAAAGGATTACTTTCAAGTATTAACTTGATCCATGGAAATTTCTAAAATCTGACAAGGTTCAAGCTGTAGGAGAAGTTTCTAGGAAAGTTTTTTTAAAGCCACTTTAAGACATAATTACAGAAATTTTGGAATATTTTTCAGCAAACTGCTAAAGTCCAATTAAAAAAAAGAAAAAGAAAAAGAAAAAAAATTCTCTACTTCTTAATTAGGCCACTCTAAAGACCATTAAGTCACTTTTATCTTTACTTTGAATATCTTTACTTTTACATGGTTCTACTTGACTCATCCTTCTTCCCCCAGTTCTAGCTCATGGGTGCCCCCACCTGTTTTGTACATGTCTTGGCGAAGTATAGGTTGAGCTGAGTCCTGAGAGCAAGGTAGATTCCAGCTAAAGCAGTAATTTGGAAGAGGCTGATGGGTAGACTGCAGGGTCTTCTAAGTGACCCTTTTATAAATTTAGAGACTCAATTGCAGTTATTCTATCAAAATCAATGATGCAAAATTAGAAGGAAGGAAGAGTTATTGGCAAAACCAACTTTAATGTAGTAATATTGCATTTTATTTTAAGTGTTAAAGCAAGCTGTGAAAGTCAGAATTTGGATATGGTATACATGTGTTATTTAGACTAGTACTTTACATTTTGTGTGTGTGTGTGTGTGTGTGTGTGTGTTTATAACTTCAAATTTCACACACTTTTAAATTTCTGATGGCATATATTAGGCAGAAGTCAGTAACCCAAGTCTATGTAAATATTATTCTGAATTATTCCAAAGTAGAGTGGCTTCAGGAGAGCTGAGAATTTGAATATGGAAACACTCCTAGATTTGGCAGGGCAGCTTGTGTCCTGTGCACTTGCATGAATGCCACACTGTCATGAATAATCAGGGGGATTTCCCAAGAGGGAGCCCGCTGTTAGAAAGTGAGGGAACAGTCTTAGAAAAGGCAACCGCCTGCCACCCAGTTGACCTGAGCACATATAGGACAGTGAATTGTCTTTAATATTAGGTAACAATTCCCAGTAATAAACACTAGGATTAAAACTTGGACCTATAAAAATCATGGTGAAAATTTTGGACAATGACTAGAGTGCTAAATTGCTGTCTCATGAGGATCTTGAGCCTTTAGAACTGATTCTAGTTCTAGTCTCTCATTTTTTTCAGAGGAGAACATTAGCCTCTCTCCATCAAAATTAAAAGATGGAAAGAAATATAAATGGTGACAGTGCTTATAATAAAGGAGGTACAAAAATGGATGGTCAAATTTTCTAATTACCAGTCTCATGGTGATAGCATTTTTATATTGACGAAAGTAGGATCTTAAAACTGGAGGTGACTGAAAGAATCCTTTTGAATCTTTTCTCCATTTCCTAGGCAAATTCTGCTGAGAAACTTAGAGAATATGGACTCTCCCACATCTGTAGCCATCCTGTGCTGGTGACGCGAAGCAGGTCATGTCCTCTTACAGCCCCACCAAAACCACCTCCCTTACCTCGCTGGAAGCTCATCCGCCCCAAAAAAGAGATGGTCATAACAGATGAAGCTCAAGGTAGTGTCGTGCTGTCTTGAAATGTTTCCAGTTACCAGTTCTCTTCATAAAAGTTTTTTTTTCTTTATTTTTTTTAATTTATTTTTTTTATTGGTTGTTCAAAACATTACAAAGCTCATGATATATCATCTTTCATACATTTGACTCAATTGGGTTATGAACTCCCATTTTTACCCCAAATACAAATTGCAGAATCACATCGGTTACACACTCACATTTTTACATAATGGCATATTAGTGACTGTTGTATTCTGCTACTTTTCCTAAAAGTTTAATAATTTCTTTTGTGATGAAAGATGAATGTTGAGGTCCAGCTCCATTTAGCAGGACCTAAAACCTACTTGAATTTTATATCTAAATTCTATGTTCTTAAAAGACATCTCAGAAACCCAAGCCTTTTTGTTCATTTCTAAATTGACCAGCCAATCAAGCTCTCTCTTTGAGTGATGGCACTGTTTTCTTAGCATGATAGGAAAGTAGCTTATAGTAAATAATATGGAAACTTAATAGAGTACATCAAGCCTCTGGAATGAATTTCCAAGGGGAAAATCACCATGGAATATCATGCAGAACATAATCTTTGAGTTATTCGATTTATAATTAGAATTCCTATAAAAATAGAACTTCTACTATGAAGTGGACCCCAAGTTAATACCTTCATACGTACACTTACCTAGTGAATGATGGTCATCTCCTTAGAAATAAATAGGTTCTCATGGACTAAGGAGAGAGAGGAGTGTGTTCCCATTCTGTTATTATATTCTCACAATTCATTTTTAAATTCCTCACAATCCATGTCTTCAAACCTTCACATCTTTATTCTCTACAAGTCTTTGTTCTTACTCTATTTTTTCCCCCATGCACATAATGTTTAAATAAAAGCAGGACCAAGAGGGCAAGAAAAGGAATGAATGAGACCATAAGTGCAAAATCAATTTTAAAGCAAAAACACGAAATGAGGGGATGGATTTTTAAAAAGAAATACTAATAATCAAACAATTGAGACATAAACCAATAATTCATATTTTTGTATGTCTATTCAGCATACATATTCTTCTCATAGCTAATTTACATGTATACTTTTAAATACAGGATGAGGAAAACTGGAATGCTATGGGTTGTATGTGTGTAGTGTATAAAATTATTTAAGTATTAATTTTTTTTCTCATTCCTAGAAGCTTAAATTATCCTGTTCAAAATAGATTTTATTATTATTTTAATGTACATCTCCTTGGTTTTGCATGTTTTCCATTTGTTTTGTCTAATATTTCATTATTTTATAATTCTATTAATTCAGTAACATCATTTTCTGGAAGTTATTGCATCAGAGATTGTATAAGTGATCACTTTCTGTTACTACAATTAAATAGCTGAGGCAATTAACTTATAAGGAGTAAAGGTTTATTTGGGCTAATGCTTTGAAGATTCCCCTCTAAAATTGGTTTGGTACTCTAAGGAGCCTTCATACACAGAACACATGAAAGACAGACCATTCATCTCATGAGCCAGGAAGCAATGAAGAAGAAAAAAAAAAGACTGTGAATCCTCAGTCTCTTTCAAGGGCACATCCCCAATGGCCCAAGACCTCTCACAAGGCCCTACCTCTAAAGGTTCCACCACCTTCCAATAGTGCCATTCTGGGGACCACGCCTTTATTTAACACTGGGCCTTTGGAGGGCATTCAACTTTAAAGCTATAGCAGGAGTTTCATTCAAAGGTCATCTGAACATACAGTGAAACAGTGAAGGCAGAGACATAGTGAACGTACACTTGCCACTTACCAAAGGCATCACTGCTGAGATTTTAGATATGTTTCAGCGGTCGATCCCAGGATTCATTCTTGTATCCTTATGAGTGGTGGGACTGTCTTTGCATTGCTTTAACTCCTGCTATCACTTCAAAGGTGGGTAATAGTTCATTTCAAGTGACAAGAGAACTGTGTCCCAGTCACAGAGGAAATTGTAAGACTCAGTGGTACTCAGGAGCCTAAAACTGCACTAATCACATAGATTGAAATATTTACCTGTTCCTCGCCTCTTATATCCCACCATAATTTATACATTCTAAAAATATAAATTACAACTGGTAACCATGTAATTTTCTTCACATTTGCTCTCTGCCTACATTGACACCACCAGTACAGCTGGTAGCAAAGATTTCTCTAGCACAACATGGGTTATCCTTGCCAGAAAGGAACAAAAAGAAAAAAAAAAAGTCTGTTTGGGGTGGAAAAGAGAAATGGTGGATTTATTTTTTATTCAGGCTCAGCCACCTCGCCCCTTTCTGCTAAATTCTTTCAGACATTGCCACATATTATTTTGAGTTCAGCAGTGACTTGTTGGTACCAACAAAGTGCGTGTGCTGCTTTGAGTTCCAAGAACTCCTTCTTTCCCTCCCTCATCTCTTCCTGACTGCCTGCCTCCTAAATGCTATGTTTTAGTTAAATGCAATGAGTCACTAAAAACAGTTGTTCATTCAGAGCATTAAGGAACAACAGAATGAAAGGAAGAACACTGAACATACAGGTGTCCTCTGATTTTGCAACTGACTGTTGTGTAATTCCATGTCATATTCTCTGTAAATTGGGGATGGTAATCTCGTGATTAGTAAAATTCTATACCGGCAGTGTCCTTACCCTAGGGATGTCATATAATTGTCTTTATTCTCTCTATTAGTCTCAATAATTAAATTAAAAAGTAACCAAAAAATAGGGAGAGAGATCATTTTGGAGGATGACAATGGAATAGTCAGAGAAAATTAGTCTGTACTGTGTTATAGCCTCACTTCTCTTCCTCATGTCCAATTTCAGTGCTCACCATGGGAAGGCACAAGCTGTGTTCCCACTTCTAGATCAGCTTCAGAGTTAGGAGTGTCCGCAGATCCTCTCTCACCTGGTGCTTTTGTTTCTACTCTGACCTTTAGTTTATTACATTTTCTGTTCTTCCACTAAGTTCTCCCATTTCCTCTTCCAGTCTTAAGTCACTGTGTTGTAGAGGCTAACAAAGAGAACACATTCTTAGTAAAAAACTTTCTTTTATAGAAAAATCATTCTTGTACTTGAAATAGCAGCAAATGCCAAGTAATATTTCTTTAAGATATTACCATCTTTCCCCCTCGAGACTGTTTCATGTCACACCCTAGGAAGCAAATGTGGTACAGAAAAAAAAAATTAATATTGGCAAGATCATAAACTGTTTCAGTAAAAAACCCTTAAGTATCTTTGTAAATTTCAATTTAACTGTATTGAAATATGTTGCATAAACATAAAAATATGTTGCATAATTAATCTAATCAGAACTGCATTTAATGTTAAGATCTGCATACAATTCTAAAAGACTTTTTAAAATGTATACCACAATTCCTAACTGCTACTTTTTAGAACCAGTAATAAAGAAGCCTGAACAGTTTCTTGAGATTTCAAGTCCATTTTTGAATTACAGAATGACTCCATTTACAATTCCAACAGAAACGTAAGTATAAACATTCTTTCTCAGAAATACATCTTGTTGACAAATAAAGTACTTTGTGGTGTGTGTTGTTAAAAGAATGACACTAAATGGAAGCATTTTGAAGAACATTAAGGAAAAGGCAAAATATAGGTAGGTAGGTAGATAGGTGATAGATAGATGGATAAATAGATGATAAATAGATATTTACTTGATGTCCTAAAACTTGTGAATATACTTATTCACTTATTAATATTAAACATCTTTGACTCACCTTTTTATGTGTGAATCTTATAGACTAAATGTTTGTCTTCCCTCCAAATTCATATATTGAAGTCCTAACCTGGAATGTGGCTGGATTTGGAGACGAAACCTTTTAAGAAAGTGATTAAGGTTAATTGAGGCCTATGGTTGGGGCTCTGAGCTGATAATATTAGTGGCCTAAGAGGAGAGATGTAGTTTGTCTCTTTCTCCTCCTGCCTGCACATACACCATGGAAAAGCCATGTGCACAGAGAGGAGGTGACTGTCAGCAAGGAAGCAAGGAAGAGGCCCTTCTATGAAACCAATCCTGCCAGCACCCACTCTGATCTCAGCCTTCCTGTTCCAGAACTGTGAGAAAATAAATGTTTCTTATTTAAATCACCAGCCTATGGCATTTTATTATGTCAGCAAACTAATATAGATTTTGGTACTAAAAAGTGTAATACAGTGTAATGGCAATTTGAAAATTGTGGGTGTTGCTTTAGAATGGGGTACAGCTAGAGGAGTTGTGAGGTACATGCTGGAAAAATTGCACATTGCTGGGAGGAAACTGTTGGTAGGAAATGCTGACAAGGCTCCAAAAGAAAAGAGGAGAGCTGGAGAGGAAGCCCCATTATCACAGGAAACACATAAATGACGATAAACAGAATATTGGTAGAAATATGAACATTAATGGCTGTCCTGGGGAGATCTCAGGTGGAAACAAGGAGCAGGTTATTTGAAACTGGAGAGAAAGAAACCCTTATAGTTAAGTAACAAGGTAATTGGCTGAATTGCGTTCTACTGTTGTATGGAAGATAGAATTTGCTAGCAATGTTATTGGATATTTAGCCAAGGAGATTTCTAAGCAACTCAAGATGAGAGAGATACACTGAAGAAGGAATTATCAAGTAAAAAACAAAAACAAAACCTCAGAACTTAAGGATTTGGAAAATTGTCAGCTCCCTCATATTGCAAAAAAAATGAGAAAGGATGTTGTGAGGAGAAGGCCAAGGGTATATATGAGCCATCACTAGATAATGGGATGACACCAACAGAAATAATAGTTTGTACTGAAGGAGATGAGAATAGGACTGAATAAGGAAAGGCTGTGGGAATTCTGAAACTCATCAGAACTATTCAGCTGCAAACATGCACCTTCAACTATGGAAAGAATGACCCCTGAGAGGATTCAGAAGTCATTTGGGCCACCTCTCCCACCACAGGCCATTGGTTTTAGCCTGAGGCACCAGAGCCACCCCACAGAACTCTGGAGGTGACACTGCTACCCCAGCAGGCAGAACAGCAAACTAAGGAGGATTATTCTCAATGCTTAAGATCTAATGAAATTTGACCTGCTAGGGTTTGGATTTACATGGGACCTGTTACCTTTTCTTCTTTCCCATTTCTCCCTTTTGGAATGGGAATGTACATCCTATGCCCATATCAACATTGTATTTTTGAAGCACGTATCTTGTCTAGTTTCACAGATTTACAGCCGGAAGAGATTATTGCTTCAGGATAAATCCTACCCTGAGGTTCAATTGTATCTGACATAGATGATATTTGGGAAACTGGGACTTTTGATTTTAGAGTGGATGTTAGGCCAAGTTAACATTTGGAGCTCTTGGGACTGGGTGAATGTATTTTTGCATGTGAGAAGGAATTTGGGATCCAGGAGTAGAATGCTGTCAACTGAGAATTTGAATTTCCACCAGAATTCATATGTTGATGGACTGACCCCTAGTGTGGCTCTATTTGAAGATGGAAGTGGTTTGAATGTGTTTGAAGATGGTTTGAATGTGTTCCCCAGAGTTCTTGCATTAGAAACTTAATACCCAATGCAACACATGGGAAGATGGAGAGTAAGAAAAGGCTTATTAAAGGCCAAGACCCTCAGAGGCTGGGGATATATCAGTTGGTAGAGTGCTTGCCTTGCATGCACAAGGCCTTGGGTTCAATCCCCAGCACACACACACACACACAAACCCCAACAACAACAACAAAAATTCAAGACCCTCATGAAAGAATTAATGACATTATTATGGCGTGGGTCAGTATCATGAGAGGATAAGAAGGGATATATGATAGACAAGGGTTCTGACTTCTTGTGCTCACTTGGTCTACTCCTTTCCTGCCCTCTTGCCTTTCTGAGATGATGCAGCATGAAGATCCTGCCAGATGCTGGCAGCATGGATTTTGGACTTCCTAACCTCCCAAACCATGAGCCAAATGAATCTCTTTTTTAAAAAAATTAAGTTACCCATTCTTAGGTGTTCTGGTATAGCAACAGAAATAGATTAAGACAGGAAGTCATTAAAGTTAAACAAGGTCATAAGTATGAGGTCAGGCCTGATCCAGTAAAGTAAATGTCCTTAAAGTATGAGACACTAGGAAGTGCCTTCTCCAAGCACACATTGTGAGGAAAGTTCATACAAGCACATGACTTTAATTTTGTCATGGGATCCCAAGCAGACTGACAGAGCAAGCACCATATTTCATAGGAAGATAGAAAAATGACACCTCATCCTGCATAGATATCAACTTTTGGGGTGGTGGAAGGATCTGTTGCATGTGTAAGTAAATAATTACAATAAAATTTAATAATTGCCATTAAAAAAGTTATGACTCAGATTCTGTGGTTATATCTCCAAAAATGTATTTGTAGAAATAATTAGAGCCCTAAGTACAGGACTCCTAGCTTCGGTGCTTGTGCAGGAGGTGAAGAACTTGCCTTTAGCCGGTGATGTGGGTGACTTTCCTTCTGACTATCAAGGTCCCCTCTTCCTGTCAGGCATAAGCTCATCCAGAGCTTGATATCCTTTCTTCTTCCTCTTCCTCCATCACCCATGCAGTCTTCCAGTTGAAAGTCCACACTTTGGAGACACAATGGAGGCCTTGTCAGGGGGGTAAAGTTTGGAGGCAGCTGCTGTGTCATGACTGCATGGTTAGCTTAGTTACCCTTACAAACATTTCTTGCCACACAGTCCCAGCCCTTGTCTGTCACCAGCCTCTGCTGTTTTTGACTTAGGATTTGACTTAGGATTCAATGGAGAGGTTCTGGGTACTTCTCTGATTTGGGGTGCCTTTTGGTTTTCCTAATGGTACTAAGGGTTTTTCTGGCCTGATGTTTTGCCAACAATCTGTTCTCATCTGTCCCTGAGGAATGTAGCACAGCCCAGATCATGGCACTCCTATTTTGCCACTTCTACATGACTTTGCTTTTATTTTTTGACTTCTTCTGAGACCCTAGTGGAATGGTAGTTGGGAGAACGGGGACATTTCTGTATTGAGTCTATTATCTTGAACTGTGTAAGCCTTCTTGGGCTGTCCCCTCATTGACATTTCACCTCCCAAGCCTGTTTGCTCCTCCTCATTCCTTACCCAGTCAGACTCAGAACTCTGTTCACCTTGATTAATCTGCATTCCCCGTTTCTTATGACCAATTAGCCAAACAACCTGAAATCAAGAAAAATACCCCAATTAGTAACAAAAATCACACATTTTTCTGAAGTTTTGATGGAAATTTTTGATAGATTGAGGGATGCCTTGTATTTTGGTCATATTTGAGCAATCCAAATAAGTAATAAGGGAATCCTAGGTACTGCTGCTCCTAAATCATCAGTCACAGCACTGATGAGGATTCCTCTGGTCACCATCAGCCTTGGCCTCCCAAGCTTCTCACCATGCTGTGTGGCCTCTCCTGTCTTTTCCTCTCCTGATCCTCCTATTTCATTGTTATTCAGAGAGGAGGCTAGCTTGCATTTTTGTTTTGCATTACAGCCCGCTTACAGATCATGCTCTCCAGTACTTAGCTCCTACTCTTTCTCTCCTATCTTAGTGTGGCATCTGCCAGAGCCACTTCTGGGGTGCCAAGGATCCCAACAACCAAGTGTGGGGAGTGGAGCCTGAGATCTGAAGTAGCACTGGCAGCAGCGCTGGGCAGGGAGGCCCCTCCTCATCCTAGGCCTTTATGTCAGGGGTGTGTGGTGAGAAGAGCGACACCCCTGATCGCCAAATGCCTCTCTGTCCATTCTTCCCTTGTCTTGAACAACAGGCCCTAGACGGTTTTTAAATAGACAAGGATTAAATTCCTCATTGTCTAGATTCTGTGCAGTGACTGATTGAGCCCAATCTCCCGATCAAATGTGGCAATACCTTCTGTGTTCTCTCTCAGTTTATTTTTTTCCAATATGAATGCATCAAATGTTTTCCAAATTTTTAGTCCGCTTCCTTTTTGATTAACAATTCTGGAATTATTTTATCTTCTAGCATTTTATAGTAAGCAGTCAAGAGAAACTGAACCACAACTTCAACAGTTTGCTAGAAATTTCCTCAGGTAAAAATCCAATTTCATTTTAATAGGAAACAGACAGACATGAGTTGCAGGAACATGAAGTTCAGGGGGTAGGTAATTCCATAGACTGGGCTTACTCGCTGGCCCCCCAGATGCTTTTTAAAAAGCTATTTACCTGAGGCCAATCTGGTCCTGCTCTGGCTTGGGTCAGTGAGATTTTACATTTCCTTATAAATACCCTGTCATCCCCAGGATTATTCTCTGGTCAGAGAAATCTAAGACTCCTCCCTGTAGAAAAGAACACAAATTACCCTAAAGAGGGGACTTTTGTGACCTTTATACAGACCAAAGATTCCAAGATCCAGAAAAACAGTATAATTAAAAGCGAAGACCATTGATCCTAAAATCTGAAATAACAAGTTCCAGTCAGAACAATTTCACACTGGCCAAGGTGACCAAGAGTTACCTTTAGATCTTTAACATTATTTTAATCTTATTACAATCACAAAATTATCCCTCTCAGTGGATTTTGCTAGGGTACCTGTGGCTAAGACCATGCACAATAGAGACTTAGAAATCTGATGCAATACTACTGTCAATCAAGAGTTAAGAGGTGATATCTGGTGGGACTGTCTAGAAACTTCCCTAAGACCGCCAACTAGGGAACAAAGGGAGCATGAGGGCATTCTCTTTTTTGAGAGAACCTATCCTCTTCCTTGAGGGCATCTTTTACTTCCTCCCCTAATAAGCTTTGCTATAATTTTACTATGTTTTGTGTCTTGCTTGAAATCTTCTCACATGAGGACACAAGAGCTGAGAAACACAACACAACCCCCAGATTCCTGGGACTACAGTTAGTAACAGTCTCTCAAAAGTTCCACCTTCCACAAAGCACCAGCACAAAACATAATTCAGTTGTGTTCTTGCCCACTTGATAAAAATGATAGCCAACAATATGTCCCATTGTTATGCTTGAATTCGGGACCCCCAAAAGACCACCAGAGACCCAAGATCGATGTAAGCAGCAAAGAGGTGTTTATTGCGAGCTAGCTCGGTCCTCCGCGCACGCGCGCACACACAGCAACTGGTGACGCCGAGAGGCCCCGAGCCCAGGGTTTCCAGCAGTTTTATACATTCTTTGGAGAAGGCAGGGACCCCCACATACATCATAGCATCTCTTAGCAAATCTTCACACACCTAGGGAAAATCAAATAACAACTCTAAAACATGATTAGCACATTCACTGGCGGGAACAAGTTGGGTAAGGGTGATTGGTCAGTACAAAAGGGTATTCATTTGAACTGATTGGTTTAAGCCAAGAGGGGTGTACGTGCTGAACTACATGGTTTCCCAACACGTTATCAACCACCATAAACTACTGGGAGGGTCATCTGGCATCCCAGGTATTTCCCTGGCTCATGCTGATTGGTGGCTGCTAGGGGGTTGCTATGGATCCTGTTATTTGTAGATAAACCACTTAGCAGGGTGGGAATGTGCCTAGGAGTGCTCTGTGGGTCTTTCCAAGGACAAAGGTCATGTCCCTTCCTTGGACAGGCTTTGCTCTGAGGTAGAGGCTGGTTTTTCACCATAATATGTTCCTCATTTCCATGTGAGACCTGGACAGACTTGCCCTTACCGTCCATATTTCTATATTTCTACCATCACTGTGCCTATAACTCACCACATGGGAGTTTGAGGAAGTCTCTCAGAGGCAGAAGAGACCTTTACTCCGATCTTCCAGGCTCCTGACACATCACAGAAAATAATTTAGAGATGTGTCATGTTTTAGCAAAGACAAGAAGAAGAGCTTTATTAGGAAGCAAAATGTAAAAGTAAGCATTCTCAGATAGAACATGTGCTATCTAGAAAGCAAGATGGGTGGTGACAGGTAAATAATTAGGTGAACTGTGTTTGATCCAAAGGGACTGGACTTCCTTTGGGATTGGGAAATACTGATAGTGGTCCTGGTGTGGCATGTAGGTTTTAGTTCACATCAAAATTTCTGGTGGTCAGGTTGATCAGGTTGATACCGCTGGTTATCAGTGACAAGTCCCGCTTCCCCACATGTTGAAGTTTGAACATTAGAGAAGCATGCATATGAAGCAGGGGTAACATAGACTTCTCCTGAGAGGGAGAACAGGGCCATAGCTGGTAACATGGTATCCCAACAAGAGAGGTGTTCTGCCCTTTTTATATGTCCTAGGCTTCCTTTGTTCTCCTGCCTTTCCCCCCTTATCTTTCCTCTTCCTGCCTAGGTGACTAGGCCCAGGAACTGCTGGGTGGGAGGGCCAACAGGTGGGAAATAGGTGGGCTGAAGGGGAAAGGGCAGGATGGAGTAGACAAGGACACATCCTTATAGCTCCCTGTAGGGAGGGGAAATTCCTGGGACAGGTTACCTTGGCAACAGGTTGGAGCAGGGGCAGGTTCTTGATAAGATCCCTCAGGGGGCAGTCTCCAACATCCCAGACTCACTCAAAATTCCTAGATCTGACCTGACTGATTTACCTACCCTGACTGCCTAATTCTGGCTTCAGATGTGAGCCCCTAGATTTAGAGAGTTAAGGGTCTCTTTCGGTCCCTCAGCCTCCTTTGTTTAGCTCACAGCTCAGGAGTTGTCCACAAGCCACCCATTCCACATTGCAACAGGGACATTTCTCCTTTAGAAATTAGTTTTTTTTTTTTCCTTCTTTATTTCTAAGTTTCTATCTCACAACCACTTCCTTAAGAAGACTGAGAAAACTTTCTATACAGTTCTCTTTTGTTTGTGACCTTTCACCAGAATCATCTTTTAAAGTATGTGCATGGCAACGTTGGCTTTTTGTTAGCCTCTCCCGATTATGCAGTTCCAAAACTGCTTCCACCTTTTTAGGTAGTTATGTATAGCAGCAACCTGACTTCTCAGCATCAATTTTCTGTCTTAATCTATTTGGGCTGCTGTAACAAAATACCACAGACCAGGTGGCTTTTGAACAACAAAAATTTGACTTGATCATTCTGGAACCTAAGAAAGCTGCACTTGCCAGTAGACTTAATGTTTGGAAAAAACCTCCTCCTTGTGCTTCTGACCCTCTGGCTGACTCCTGATATGGTGAGAGGGGCAGATAAGTTCTCTGGAGTTTCTTTTTCAAGGGCACTTGTTCCATTCATAAGGGTTCTGTCCTTGTGACCTAATTACCTCCTCAAATTTCGGCCTCCTCATATCATTACCTCAGGGGCTAGGAATTAGCATGAATTCTGGGGATACAAACACACATTCAGATCACAGCACTTCCCTCACCCTGTATCTCTTAAGTTATGTGTTCTTTCAGGAGGTTTCCAGAATGAATTTAGTTTTTCCCCCTAGAGAAATAACCCGTGAAGCTGCTAAAGTAATATGTTTCCATTTTTTATTCCCTTTCTATATGAAAAATCTTCAAATATTTGGCAACAGTTTTATGCCTACTCCATTTCCTTTATGTTATTGGGTTTCTTGGTATGTAACTGAATTTTGTGTACATTAGCTTTCATTCCCACTGTACTTTTCCGTCCTAAAAGCCCACAGAATTTCTTTTCCTATTAAAGCTGCAATGAATAAAGCTTCTGTCACATGGGATATAATCAGTCTTAACTGATGCTGCAGTATAGTATAAATGAAATACAATTTTATCATCACTGTCATTAATGTAATTAAAATTTGTGCTTTAGTATCTTCTTGTAATGCACATATAATGAAAGTTTTAAATTCTTTGTTTCTTAATAGAGCATATTCTTGTTTCCTTGACAATCACATTCAGCATTACTACTATACTGTCTTATTATGTCAAACGAACCTCAAGGACTTGAGAAAATACAATTAATTACTCTAACACTCAATGACCCCAAACTACTGGCCCTTTCTGGGTTTTATTTCTTTTGTTAGTTTAGTTGAAGTTTTAATTCCACACTATGAATGAGTTGTTTATTACACTTAATATTGTCTGCTTCTAGTAGCCCTGCCTCTTCCCAATTTGTCTAATGTTCTAGATGCAATGAGAAATATTACCAGATTTTTAGAATTATTTAACATTGGTTTATATATATTGATAATTAAGACCTCAGGATCAGCCTAGGGGCTTTGCGTCTACACTGTAACACTTTGATACTTAACACAGTTATAACAGGCACTCCATAGATATTAATTGAATAGAAAATATTTTGAGATATAAGTTATTAAAGATTTTTTATTATATTCCATCTAATATGGTAGCCATAAGGCACATGTACTATATGAGTTTGTTACTTAATATTATGTAAACTTAAAAGCTAAATCCCTTAAAAAAAAAACACCTAAGTCCCTTGGTTAAATCAGCAACATTCAAATTTCTCAATAGTCAAATATTTTAAATGAACATTTAATAATTATATAATTGTATACGGGAACCTGCCCGTAGTTGTAGCATTTTATTATAATGATATTTTTGCTATTTTATAATGCTATTAGTTTTAGTTTTTTTAAATTAACTCTACCTGTATTTCTATTTATTGATTAAAATAAAGAAAAGCTGGCTTATTTATATAATACAGTTATATAAAATTTTCTTCATCCTAACAGAAAGGTCAATTGAATTTAATTGTTCTAACGTAATAAAGTATTTCAATCTTTTCAGTAAATTTTATTTCATAGAAAATAATGCTTTGATGACAAACATACTAAATTTGTATCAATACAGTGATTATAGGAGAGGAATGTTTGTGCTTTCTATTTATGGTAATCTATACTCATTTTAAGATAAATTTTAAATTGAGTAAAATTTACTACTTTGAACAGGCTGGCATAAAACATGAGAAAGGCTGGGTGAGCCTTCCTATCAGAAATGTCAAAATAGTGTTGAAGTGCATAGTGATTTACTAGCAAGGAAACTATAGTTTATGTGAAAAGAAGTCTTATTTGTTGTGAACAATATGTGAGTTTGTTAATCTAATCATACTTCAATTATCCCTCAACAGAACTGCAAAAATATAAAATGTATGTAAAATTATTTTTTTAAAGAAATAAAAGCTCTAGACCCCCAAAATATAATAAGCTAAATTAAGAACTCAATAGGTATGTTAAATAGCAAGCTATATGCAGCCTGAAAGAGAATTAGCAAAATGGAAAATAGGTCAGAGATAATACTCAGACTGAAGCATGGAGAAAATGGTGGGGGTGGTGATGAGAGAATATAACAAGTACAGGAAAAGACACACACGACAAGTTGAAAACGCCCAGTGCAGTGTTTAGTACATATCAAGAAGTACAGAGTGTACCCTCAGAAATAAAGGATAAATATTTGGAAATAATAAGACTGGTCAAAAGAACCCCAGAAGTATAAAATTAAAGTCAAGATTCAGTAATTCCTGAAAACACCAAGCAATAAAAATATAATGAACACCACAACTAGACACAGCATAATCAATCCATGGATAAACCTAGTGCAATAATATAGAGACATAAAATGAAAGCAACACTGCTACACAAAGCAACAGAGAATGAATCTTGAAAGAAAAAAAAAATAGACCAAAGAAATCTGGTGTAAAACTATATGGTTTGTTTGCAATTATTCTTTTAATATGCATTAAGAAAAGAAAAATTTCCAGAATGATACAAGTTTTAGAAGTTGTGGTGGCAGTTGTGGTATGGAATATTCACCCTACCTGGAAGGTACTCTAGGAGAGCTTTTGGGGTGCTGCTGACACTCAATCCCTTCCTTTGAATGGTGATGATACAACCGTGAGAATGTTGAAGTTTTTCAGCAAGTGTATATTATGTGGGCACTTTAAAAAAATGTATTTTCCACTCTTTAATAAAAATGGTTGGCCAGCTGATATCTTAAGATATAATGGACACACATCTAATGCCATCAGATGGAGCATTAGCCTTTTCTTGGCTATACTATAATCCCTGATGGGATTATAAATTGAGAAGGGAAAAGAGTCTGTTAGTCATACTAACAGACTACTTTTAGGGACACTTTGCATCTTACCCAGTTAATTTACATTTCTATAGCTTCTATTTATAAATTTCAGAATACTAGAAATGCTCATTACAACTTTTACCTTCAAGGTTCTATTAGTTTTATGAATTTATGATTGAATGCTAAGGTGCATGGGTAGGGACTCCTACACAGTATGGGTAGACAAATATTAGCAGTTAGTAGTGAGAAGCCATGAGGGAGAGGTTAATAAACAGAAAAAAAAAATTTCTTCATTGGTTTTAAAAATTTGTTACTATTACAAATTTGTAAATCTAGTTTTACTCAAACTTTTGTTATAAGTAAATCAATTTCTATGAACATTTTAAATACATTAAATTTATTTAAACATTTTAAATTTTATTTAAAACTTACATATATATATATATATATATATATATATATATATATATATATATATATATATACGTGTGTGTACACACACACGTATATATGTATATATAATTTTCTTTTTGAGGACTTTAAAACCCAAAACTTGTAGGAAAAAAAAATCTTGGCAACTATTTAAATCATCACAAAAAAGTCATATAACCAAACTGAAGTATTCATAGACACTTAATTTTTCCTATAGATCATTAATGTTTATAAACCAAAATTTTCATTTGACTTTTAACTTAATCATATAGGTAAAATTAAATACTAAGCCATACATTTAAAAGCCTAACTTATTAGATTATGTACCATGCTAAATACATTTATTTATTACAAAATACCACATACAGTGTCTTAGTTTGTTTCTGCTGCTATAACACAAATATCTTAGATTGGGTAACTTATGAGCAACAGAAATTTATTTCTCACAGTTCTGGAGGCTGGAAGTCCAAGATTAGGTGCCAGTAGAGCTGGTGTCTAGTGTGGTGTTTCCTGTATCATGGATGACATTTTTTTCTCTGCAATCTCATGTAGTGGAAGGGCCAAAATATACCTTTCTATGGTCTTTTTTTGAAAGGCCACTAATCAACTCATGAAGACTCCACTCTTATAATCTGATGGCCTCCCAAATCTCCACCTCAAAATACCATTACTGGAAATTAGGCTTTAACATTTGAATCTGAGGAGATGCAAACCATCAATCTCTAGCATACACGTGGATTTTTTTAAAAAATATAAAAAAATGTTTACGCTTCACAATTTTTCTAATTAATTTTATTAAAAGTTAATTAAAATTTACTCACTGTATTGTCAGGATTCTCCTGAGAGACAGAATCAATGAGATGGGTAAATAGATGACAGATAGGTGATAGATAGGTGTGAGGGGATTTGTTGGGGGAGTAGGATCACACATCTGTGGAAACTGAGAAGTCCCCCAGGTTATCTGTAAGCTAGAGAACCAGGGAGGCCACAGTGTGGCTATCCAAGTCCAAAGGCCTCAGAGCCGGAAGCCAGTGTTGTAACACTGCATCTGAGGTCAGAGGCTGAGGAACTGCTGGTGCAAGTCCTGGAGCCCAAAGGCCAGAGAACATGGAGATCTGATCTCCAAGGATGTGAAAAGAGGGTGTCCCAGTTCCAGGAGGTAAGGAATGAATTTCCTTTTCTATGCTGTTCTGTTCTATCAAGGCCCACAGCTGATGGGTGGTGCAACCCACACTGAAGGCTGATCATTCCCATTCAGCCCACTGATGCACCTGCCAGTCTCCTCCAAAACACCCTCACAGACACACCATGAGTAACCAGTTAGCGAGGCGTTCCTTAATCCAGTCAAGTTAACACCTGAAATTAGCTCTCCCCTCTACTAAGAGTATGAGTTTGTCATCCGAGTAAATTTTGGGTTATCTTTCAGCTGACTGGGTGTGAGTGCTAATCAGAGACTAGCTGGCTATCAGAACTGCAGCTGCAGCCCAGCAGGAAAATTTTTTCTCACAATTCATATTATACCCAGCTTTGAAGAATCTCTGGGCCCTCGGGAACCATAAATGAGTTGATTTCCTAACCCAATCCCCTTACCTGATTTTCTTTTACTTTCATTCAGCTTTATTATGTGATTAAGGTGGATGGAAATTCTAATACCTGAAACAGGTGACTTCGTGGCTTGATTGGATTCAACTCATCTACTCCCTGCTTGGATCTCTGATGAATTCATCTGCATGTCCTTGCTATCTGGCAGACTCCAGTGCAAAAATGTGAACAGCATCACATCCTATATGAAAGGCAGTGTCCTTAGTCCTGCCTTGCGGTACAGTCAGAGATCCCAGAACAACATAAGAGCAAGCCCTTTCTTGGGAAGCCCTTCAAAGTGGCCCCTGTAACAACTTGCTTTCCTTGGAAGGCTGTGTCTGTAGCAACAGGCCAGGTTTGCCCATTCTGGCCTATGGAAAAATGGGAGTCTCTTAAATATGCTTGTGCTGCGCTCTAGTGGCCCATCTGTGTAAATCAGAGAAGTTTAGTTCCAGGTAACAAGTCAACAAGTGAAACTTGAGCTTGTAGTTATTTTAGTTTTGCCAGACATGCTGGGAATATAATTTATAGTTTATAACTTCTATACATGTCAAAGTTAATTATTTTTTGAACATGTCTAAATATATATAATATGACACATGTGTTTTTACTGTGCCTGTAAAATTCTAGCTCTGGCAATAGTGATTTGGGGAAATATCAATTATTCAAAAGGAATTACTAAAAATACTTGTATAGATACCATAAATATCACAGTTATGAACTTTAGTGCTCAGCATTTGTAATTAAACTTATGCCTCTGGGCCCTATTTCATGAACATTACCCTCATAATTAATTAGAGCAATTCTAAATATCTGATTTCTGTTTTGATCATCAACATCCAGATGGTTACCATAGAGAACTTATATACTGATACATTGACTGATTTTGAATATTTCTTCAGTAGTATTGAAGAAAGGTCATGGTTTAACATGAAGCTTTAAAAAATTCCAGGTTGTAAAAAATGGGAGAACAACAAAATGAAGAATATCCAAACTTTCTCTTGTTGAAAAACCATAGTCACTTAAATCTTGAGATTAAAGTTATGGAAGTTTTGTGTTTTTCCCCATTAGGCATTACGTACAATCTGTTATTAAGAAAGGGGTAACTCCAGGATCTGGTTTACCTTCTCTCATGGAAAATGATGAAAGTATAAGCCTCAGCCAGCCAGAATTGAATCAAATAACAGGAATGATTTCCCAGGTATTTGGCCTAACCTTTAGTTACATTCACAGTCAGCATGTATGATATATTTTTATTAATTGTGAAATATAGTATGCATATAAAGAATGTGTATTAGGCATTAAACTGCATAAAGAATACTATTAAAATAAATTTCTTATTTATCTCTGACTTAGGTGAGAAAATGGAATATTGATCAGTCCCTGTGTGTCTCCTCTGGGGCATTTCCTATCTGTCATTCAGACACTGGTATTAATCAAATCTATACTTTTCTAATTTTGCCGTGGGTGTATATGTATTTCCAGAACACACCCAAGTGGCCTACTTCCTCCAAATAGGCCCCACCTCCTGCAGTTTCCACCACCTCCCATAGTTCATTCAATTATGAACTCATCAGTGGATTTATCTATGGAGGAGATCAGAGCCCACATGATCCAATTACTTCCCAATATTCCTACCTCTGATTTCTGCTGCATTGGGGGACCAAGCCTTTAACACATGAGCCTTTGGGAGTCATTCCAGATCTAAACTATGACATGAATCTGGAATATAATCAATTGATCATGGAACATTCACTTGCTTAATCTTATAATGAAATGCCAAGGAATTTTCCAGTATGAGTGTAGAAATACCGCTTCTATCAGCACTAAATGAGAGTTTTCTTTGTTCTGCTTACTGGCCATCATTCAGTACTGTATGATATTTGTCAATCTACTTGGTGTAAAGGGGTGTTTTATGTATAAAATAGGTAATATATTCACATTTTCCAAAATAAAAATAGTGCATTCATTGCTTCTATCTATGTATCTCTCCATCTTAAATCTTCCATAGGAAACTTTTAGAATTTCTTTATGTAAATGCAAAGAAATTAACTAGGTGCAGTGGTGCGCGTTTGTAATCCCAGCTACTTGGGAGGCTGAGGCAGGAAGATTGCAAGTTCAAAGACAGCCTTGTACACATAGCATGACTCTGTATCAAAAAAAAAGAAAAAACAAAACAAAACTGAGAATATAGCTTGGTAGTAAATCACCCGGGCTTCTATCCCAGTTTCATGATAAAAAAAAAAAAGGGAAAGGAAAGGAAAGAAATGCACACATACGAACACAATATTCCACAACTTCTCTTTATCCAAATTTTTTAAAAAATTAAATATGATAATTTTAATCTATACCTGAGAAATGTCTTTATTTCTTGTGCGAATGAACCATAGTTTTTATTCTACCAACCTCTATAAATCCACTGTTTGGTCGTTTCCTATCTTTTCTTTTTTTTTAATTTTTTTTTATTGGTTGTTCAAAACATTATAAAGCTCTTGACATATCATATTTCATACATTAGATTCAACTTGGTTATGAACTCCCAATTTTACCCCAAATACAGATTGCAGAATCACATCGGTTACACATCCACATTTTTACATAATGCCCTATTAGTAACTGTTGTATTCTGCTACCTTTCCTATCCTCTACCATCCCCCCTCCCTCCCCTCCCATCTTCTCTCTCTACCCCATCCACTGTAATTCATATCTCTCCTTGTTTATTTTCCCATTCCCCTCACAACCTCTTATATGTAATTTTGTATAACAATGAGGGTCTCCCTCCATTACCATGCAATTTCCCTTTTCTCTCCCTTTCCATCCCACCTCATGTATCTGTTTAATGTTAATCTTTTCTTCCTGCTCTTCCTCCCTGCTCTGTTCTTAGTTGCTCTCATTATATCAAAGAAGACATTTGGTATTTGTTTTTTAGGGATTGGCTAGCTTCACTAAGCATAATCTGCTCTAGTGCCATCCATTTCCCTGCAAATTCTATGATTTTGTCATTTTTTAGTGCTGCGTAATACTCCATGGTGTATAAATGCCACATTTTTTTTATCCATTCATCTATTGAAGGGCATCTGAGTTGGTTCCACAGTCTAGCAATTGTGAATTGTGCTGCTGTGAACATCGATGTAGCAGTATCCCTGTAGTACGCTCTTTTAAGGTCTTCAGGGAAAAGTCCAAGAAGGGCAATAGCTGGGTCAAATGGTGGTTCCATTCCCAGCTTTCCCAGGAATCTCCATACTGCTTTCCAGATTGGCTGCACCAGTTTGCAGTCCCACCAGCAATGTACAAGAGTAACCTTTTCCCGACATCCTCTCCAGCACTTGTTGTTGTTTGACTTCATAATGGCTGCCAATCTTACTGGAGTGAGATGGTATCTTAGGGTGGTTTTGATTTGCATTTCTCTGACTGCTAGAGATGGTGAGCATTTTTTCATGTACTTGTTGATTGATTGTATGTCCTCCTCTGAGAAGTGTCTGTTCAGGTCTTTGGCCCATTTGTTGATTGGGTTATTTGTTTTCTTATTGTTTAATTTTTTGAGTTCTTTGTATACTCTGGATATTAGGGCTCTATCTGAAGTGTGAGGAGTAAAAATTTGTTCCCATGATGTAGGCTCCCTATTTACCTCTTTTATTGTTTCTCTTGCTGAGAGAAAACTTTTCAGTTTAAGTAAGTCCCATTTGTTGATTTTTGTTATCAACTTTTGTGCTATGGGTGTCCTATTAAGGAATTTGGAGCCCGACCCTACAATATGTAGATCGGAGCCAACTTTTTCTTCTATCAGACGCAGAGTCTCTGATTTGATATCTAGCTCCTTGATCCACTTTGAGTTAACTTTTGTGCATGGCGAGAGGAGGGGATTCAGTTTCATTTTGTTGCATATGGATTTCCAGTTTTCCCAGCACCATTTGTTGAAGATGCTATCCTCCCTCCATTGCATGCTTTTAGCTCCTTTATCAAATATAAGATAGTTGTAGCTTTGTGGATTAGTCTCTGTGTCCTCTATTCTGTACCATTGGTCCACCCTCCTGTTTTGGTAACAGTACCATGCTGTTTTTGTTACTATTGCTCTGTAATATAGTTTTAAGTCTGGTATCACTATACCGCCTGATTCGCACTTCCTGCTTAGAATTGCTTTTGCTATTCTGGGTCTTTTATTTTTCCATATGAATTTCATGATTGCTTTATCCATTTCTACAAGAAATGCCGTTGGGATTTTGATTGGCATTGCATTAAACCTATAGAGAACTTTTGGTAATATCGCCATTTTGATGATGTTAGTTCTGCCTATCCATGAACAGGGTATATTTTTCCATCTTCTAAGATCTTCTTCTACTTCTCTTTTTAGGGTTTTGTAGTTTTCATTATATAAATCTTTCACCTCTTTTGTTAGGTTGATTCCCAAGTATTTTATTTTTTTTGAGGATATTGTGAATGGAGTGTTTTTCCTCATTTCCGTTTCAGAAGTTTTGTCGCTGATATACAGAAATGCCTTTGATTTATGCGTGTTGATTTTATATCCTGCCACTTTGCTGAATTCATTTATTAGTTCTAGTAGTTTTTTTGTAGACCCTTTTGGGTCTTCTAGGTATAGAATCATGTCATCTGCAAATAGTGATAATTTAAGTTCTTCCTTTCCTATTTTTATGCCTTTAATTTCTTTTGTCTGTCTAATTGCTCTGGCCAGTGTTTCGAGAACTATATTGAATAGAAGTGGTGATAGAGGGCATCCCTGTCTTGTTCCAGATTTTAGGGGGAATGCCTTCAATTTTTCTCCATTGAGAATGATGCTAGCCTGAGGCTTAGCATAGATGGCTTTTACAATGTCGAGGTAAGTTCCTGTTATCCCCAGTTTTTCTAGTGTTTTGAACATAAAAGGATGCTGTACTTTGTCGAATGCTTTTTCTGCATCTATCGAGACAATCATATGGTTCTTATCTTTAAGTCTATTGATGTGGTGAATAACATTTATTGATTTCCGTATATTGAACCATCCTTGCATCCCAGGGATGAATCCTACTTGATCATGGTGCACAATTTTTTTGATGTGCCTTTGTATCCAATTCGCCAGAATTTTATTGAGGATTTTTGCATCTAGGTTCATCAGAGATATTGGTCTGTAGTTTTCTTTCTTTGAGGTGTCTTTGTCTGGTTTCGGAATCAGGGTGATGTTGGCCTCATAGAATGAATTTGGCAGAGCTCCTTCTTTTTCTATTTCCTGAAATAACTTGAAAAGTATTGGTATTAATTCTTCCTTAAAGGTTTTGTAAAACTCCGCTGTATACCCATCCGGTCCTGGGCTTTTCTTGGTTGGAAGTCTTTTGATTGCTTCTTCTATTTCATCTATTGTTATTGGTCTGTTTAAGTTGTGAGTATCCTCCTGACTCAGTCTGGGCAAATCATATGACTTAAGGAATTTATTGATGTCTTCACTATCTTCTATTTTATTGGAATATAGGTTTTCAAAATAATTTCTAATTGTCTTCTGTATTTCTGTAGTGTCTGCTGTGATATTGCTTTTTTCATCCCGTATGTTAGTGATTTGAGTTCTCTCTCTTCTTCTCTTCGTTAGCATGGCTAAGGGTCTGTCGATCTTATTTATTTTTTCAAAGAACCAACTTTTAGTTTTGTTAATTTTTTCAATAGTTTCTTTTGTTTCAATTTCGTTGATTTCCGCTCTGATTTTAATTATTTCTTGCCTTCTGCTACATTTGCTGTTGTTTTGCTCTTCCTTTTCTAGGGCTTTGAGATGAAGTGTGAGCTCATTTATTTGTTGGTTTTTCCTTTTTTTGAGGAATGACCTCCAAGCGATGAATTTCCCTCTTAAAACTGCTTTCATTGTGTCCCATAGATTCCGATATGTTGTGTCTGTATTTTCATTTATCTCTAAGAATTTTTTGATTTCCTCCTTTATGTCTTCTGTAACCCATTGATCATTCAGTATCATATTGTTCATTTTCCATGTGATGTAGGATTTTTCCTTCTTTCTTTTATCATTGATTTCCAGTTTCATTCCATTATGATCAGATAAAATGCATGGTATTATCTCCACCCCTGTATATTTACTGAGGGTTGCCCTATGGCATAATATATGGTCTATTTTTGAGGAGGATCCATGTCCTGCTGAGAAAAAAGTATATCCACTTGATGATGGTTGATATATTCTATATATGTCAGTTAAGTCTAGGTTGTTGATTGTGATATTGAGTTCTATAGTTTCTTTATTCAGCTTTTGTTTGGAGGATCTGTCCAATTGTGAGAGAGGTGTGTTGAAGTCACCCATAATTATTGTGTTGTGGTCTATTTGATTCTTGAACTTGAGGAGAATTTGTTTTATGAACGTCGCAGCACCATTATTTGGTGCATAAATATTGATAATTGTTATGTCTTGTTGATGAATGGTTCCTTTTAACAGTATATAATGTCCTTCCTTATCCCTTTTGATTAATTTAGTCTTGAAGTCAATTTTATTCGATATGAGGATGGCCACCCCTGCTTGCTTACGAGGACCGTGTGCGTGGTATATGTTTTCCCAACCTTTCACCTTCAGCCTGTGTATGTCTTTTCCAATCAGATGTGTCTCCTGGAGGCAGCATATTGTTGGATTTGTTTTTTTGGAGAGTTTAAGCCATTAATGTTTAGAGTTACTATTGATATATGGTTTGTACTTCCAGCCATGTTTGATTATTTATCTTCTTCTTTTTTTTTTTTTTTAATTTAGTTTGTTTCTCCATGGTTAGCTTTCCCCCCGCCCTCTGTCTTTATAGAGGCACTTCCCACTGATGGTTTTGGTTATTGTTTTTCATTTCTTCCTCGTGTAGTGTTTTGCTCAAGATGCTTTGTAATGCTGGTTTTCTGGCTGCAAATTCTTTTAGCTTTTGTTTATCATGAAAGATTTTTATTTCGTTATCATACCTGAAGCTTAATTTTGCTGGATACAGAATTCTTGGTTGGCATCCATTGTCTTTCAGTGTTTGAAATACGTTGTTCCAGGATCTTCTCGCTTTCAGCGTCTGTGATGAAAAATCCGTTGTTAACCTTATTGGTTTACCCCTGAATGTAATCTGCCTCCTTTCTCTTGTAGCTTTTAGTATTTTCTCTTTGTTCTGTATATTGGATATCTTCATAACAATGTGTCTTGGCGTTGGTCTACTGTGATTTTGTGTGCTTGGTGTCCTGTATGCATCTACAATTTGTATATCCGTTTCCTTTTTTATTTCTGGAAAGTTTTCTGTAATTATTTCTTTCAGCAGGTTACTCATTCCCTTGGTTTGAATCTCTGTACCTTCTTCTATCCCGATGACTCGTAGGTTTGGTTTCTTTATGTTATCCCATATCTCTTGGATGTTTTTCTCGTGGTTTTTAACCAGCCTTTCTGAGTTGGCTAGGCTCTTTTCAAGATGGTATATTTTGTCTTCATTATCTGATGTTCTGGCTTCTACTTGCTCCACTCTGTTAGTGATACTCTCAATTGAGTTTTTAATTTGGTTTATCGTTTCCTTCATTTCTAGAATTATTGTTTGTTTTTTTTTTATAATCTCAATCTCCTGATAAAGCTTTCCTATCTTTTCTTACCATAATAATGCTCCTATGGATGAAGTACATGGTTTGATCAATAAATAAGATTTCATGGGCTGGGGATGTGGCTCAAGCGGTAGCGCGCTCGCCTGGCATGCGTGCGGCCCGGGTTCGATCCTCAGCACCACATACAAACAAAGATGTTGTGCCTGCCGAAAACGAAAAATAAATAAATAAATATTAAAAAAAAAAAAGTTTAAAAAAAAAAAGATTTCATAAGATTTTATTATGGTTATTGTCAATATCCTCCCTCGGCTTGGTATTATTCTGCATTCACAGACAGCATGCATGAATATTTTCTTACAGCCTCACAGAGAGGATGGCAAATTCTATTTTCAATTTTTGTTAAGAAGATTGGCAAGGAAAAGTAGATCATTTTCTTTTAAATTTCTACTTAACTGATAATGTGGCTGACATCTTCCTGAATGTTGACTGCCATTTCTGTGTGTGATTCTGTGAAGTACTTGCTTTTGTCTTTACCCTACTTTGTCTTTTCTCTTGATTCGAAATTTTCTTTATATATATATATATATCTTCTATTGATTTTATTTTTTTTTAAATACAGGACAGCAGTGGAATGCATTAGAATTCTTATTACACATAAAAAGCACAATTTTTCATATCTCTGTATATAAAGCATGTTCACACCAATTCATGCTTTTATACATGTACTTTGTGGGGTTTTTTGCATTACAATTCTTAATACACATATTTACCACGATTTTTCATATCTTTGTTTGTATATAAAGTATGTTGACACCCAACTCAAGTCTTCATACATGTGCTTTGTAGAATGATGTCTACCACATTCCACTGCCCTTGCTAATCCCCTGGACCCTCCTTTTCCCTCCCACCCCTCTTCCCTATCTAGAATTCATCTAATCCTCCCATGCTTTCCCTCCCTACCCCAGTATCAGAGAAAACATCCAGCATTTGTTTTTTTGGGATTGGCTAACTTCACTTAGAATTATCTTCTTCAATGCCACCCATTTACCTGCAAATACCATGATTTTGTTGATTTGGTGTTTTTCTTTACCAATTCATAGATGCTCTTGGTGCAATAGAAACAGTTACCCTTTACAAATTATATGTGTTGTGGTATGTTTTATCCAAGTTTTTGACTAATCTTTTCACTCTTTTTTTGTCTTTTTCTTTTTAATCTATTTCTAATTGACGAAATAGCACATTTATCATGTACAACATGATATTTTGAAATATGTATATATTACTGAATGGCTGAATTGAGGTAACCAACATACTTAACATATGTTTTGCTGTGGGAACACTTAAATTCTACTCTCTTAGCAATGCTTAATAATCTGATACATTATTATTAACTACACAGTCACTGTGTGGCACATTAAACCCCTTAAGCTTATTCCCATGCTCTAAAAAATATAAAATTCCTCTAATCACTATAATCCACAAAACACATCTGCTATTGTATAAATGTCAGTTTTTATCTTGGACACATCATCTCCTGGATTCCTCTGATCTCTTCTTTTCGTACAAAACTAATGACTGACAACTGTCCTCTTGAAAATTCCTTCTGTCTCCCTCTGATGGGTTTATTTGGGAAGACCATGTCTTCTTTTTTAGTTTGTATCCTAATTTTGGTGCAGTACATCTTCCAATACCTCCTACAATAAGAAGTAAGAGAAGTAATATTATGAGCACTTGTATGCTTGAAGGTACCTATATTCTACCTTCCCACCTGGTTGATATTTGGGCAGGATATGAAATTCCAGTTTGGATGTCATTTTCTTCATAATTCTGAAGGTTGTGTTAGTACCTGTCTTCTACTTTTACTCATTGCTCTTGACAATACAGGTGACATTCTGATTCTTAATGTGTGTGCCACTTGCTGTGCCACTCTAGAAAAGTTTCAGGATCATCTTTTCTCTCTTGGCACAGTATAATTTCACAATGATTGTCCTGGATCTGGATCTCTTTTGGCATGAATCTCTTTTGGGTGTTCTGTGAGGTCCTTGGGAAGTTATGATTTTTCAGTTCTGAAGAATTTTCTTACATTGTTTCCTTGAGAATTCCTTCTTATTTTCTGTGCTTTCTTGATTTTCTACTATTCTCACTGCCTCTCAATTTACTCACTAATGTGTTTGAATTTTTCCCCTTTCTTTTTTATCTATTTGCCTTTACTTTAGATTCATAATAAAAATGTTTAGTTGTGCTAAAATACCCATAACATTTGTCATCTTAACTTTTTCAAATGTACAGTTCAGTAGCATTGAAGATATTCACATTGCTGTATAACCAATATGCAAAACTCTTTTCATTTTTAAAGGCTTAAACTTTATCTCTAAGCAACAACCTCCTTTTCTCTTCTCCCAGATCCTTGAAAACTGCTACTCTGCTTTCTATCTCTATTCACTTTCCTGCTTTATGTACCACATAAAGGGGGAATCATAAAATATTTGCATTTTTGTGACTGGCTTATTTCCTCTAATATCATGTCACATTTGTGATTGGTGTTAGGAGTTTATTTTCCTTGAAAGGCTGAATAATATTCCATTATATGCATACTGTATTAGTCAGGGTTCTCTTGAGGAACAGAATCAACAGGAAGTATAATTATAAAAAGGGGACTTATTAGGTTGGTTTACGTGACCAAAGGCTGGATAGTCCTCAATGGCTGTCTTCAGATGGAGAGCTGAAAGAACCAGTAGCCCAAGAGGCTGAAACCTCAGAACCATAGGGATCAATGGTGATACCCTAGTCTGAGACCAAAGACTTCTGGTGAATCACTGTCAGAGTCCTCTTTGGAAGAGTGAAGAAGTGATAATTGGATATCCTCAGACAGTTGCAGCAGCAATCAAGAACCAGTTCAAGAAGAATCAAGCTTGAATTTGGTGCTTCCTCCTTGTTCTCCCAACTTTTATTCCATCCAAGCCATCATCCTATTGGGCTGTGCTGCCCACACTTAGGGAGGGTCTCCATTTCAGTTGGCTGTCCCACATGCCAATCATTCCTAGACACACTCTCATCCACACATCCATAATTCTCTTAATCATGGGCATCTCTTAATCCAATCAAGTTGACAATTCAAATTAGCCATTACTCATACACCACATTCGAAATATGCATTCATCCCTCAAGAGACTTTTGGGGGGCTTCCACCTTTGGGCTGTCATGGACCAGGCCTCCATAACATGGTCACATACACCTTTCTTTGAGACTGTGCTTTCAGTTCTTTCAGCGGGTCCCAAGTGTTCCAGTTTCTCCATTTTTGGCGACTCTTGTTATTTCCTGTGGGTTTTATTTTATTTTGTTTTGTTTTCCATGGTAGCCATCCTCCTTGGGGTGAGTTGATGTTTCATTTTGGTTTTAATCTGCATTTCCCTGATGAGTAATGAGTTTGAAAATCTTTTCATGGGCTATTTGCCATTTGTATATCTTCTTTGGAGAAACGAGTATTCAAGTTCTTTGCCTATTTTTTGTGGGGGAGCACAAGAGATTGAACCCAGGGGACCTTCACAACTGAGCTACATCTCCAGCTCTTTTCTGTTTTTTATTTTGAGACAGGCTTTTGTTAAGTTGCTGGCCTCAAGCTTGCAATCTTCCTGCCTCCGCCCCTGAATCCCTGGGATTACAGGCATGCGCCTAGCACCTTTATCTATTTTTTGATAAGGTTGTTTGGGGATTTCATTGTTGCTGTTATTCTTTGGAAAATTTCTTAAGTTCTTTTTGTGATACTTATATATGATTTGCGAGTACTTTTTCTCACTCTGTAGGTTACGTTTTTACTATGTGGATTGCATCCTTTGATGTACATTTTGTTTTGTTTGTTTTTGTTTTGACATTCATTTTTGCTATTGCTGCCTCTACTTCAGGGTCACCAAGATCAGGGGGTTTCCCTCTGGATTTTTCTCAAAGTTTTACAGTTTGTCTCTTCGTCTTTTGTATTCACTTTAGATATAACCTTTACATATATAACCTGTTAGATATAACCTTTCTATTGAATTTGCTTCACTATCCTATTTTCAATTTTGACGAAGTCTTCTTTATTTTTTATTACTTTCTGTAAAAGTTTCTTATTTGATAGATGAATATCCTCTTCTCTTTATGATATCTCTGATATCATTATTTTTTAAATGCCCCCTATTGTTGTTGTGTTCTTGACTCATCTGTATTTATTGCCCTTTAAACAGAATGTGTCTTGGGGACTACATTTCCATTTACAAGCCTTATTGAGTTACTTCTCTAGCAAACTGTATCCCTCAGTAGACCAGATTAGATCTTTGGTCACTGAAGTGTTTGTTCCAAGGTAGACCTTCATGTTTAAAAGAAATATATTTGTTAAAATGGCTTGAGTGTCATCTTCTCAGGATCCACTTTTTAAGCTTTCCATTCCCTGTAGTTACTCTTAGTGTATGTACTCGTCCTCTAGAACTAAGCATGCTAAACTGAGAAGAATCCTCCAGGGCTTGTTTTCCAAAGGAAAGTATTTAGAGGAGCAAAACTGTAAACCTCCCTAGCTGTGTTATGATACTCCCTATGTACTGTTTCTGGTTTTTATCAATCTCCTCACCCATACTCATGATTTTTTTTTTTGTATAAGAACCTTGACTCAACTCAGGATACTTTATTGCACATGAATACATAAGGAATTTAAGGTGCTAGGATCTTCTGATTGGAAGCAGCATGTGGCACAGCTCAACTTGTCAACTGGTGTTTTTAACCTAGGAGAATTAGAGATGAGCGAGATTGATTTGGAGGAGAGGCTGGCTCCAAATGTCAAAATCCCCATGTTTGTCTCTGCTGCTGGATCAGTTTCCTGATCTCCATCTGATGGAGTCCCCTGATCTCCATCTGAGGGGAACCACAGGGATATATCCATCCAAATAAAGCCCAAGGCTAAGCAGCACAGAGGAACTTAAAAGTCTCAACACTCAGCTTGTGAACTTTCATTTAAACCTTCTGGTTTCTGTACACTAAGCTCTCCTGCTTTCCACACTTCTGTGAATTCAGACCTAGAGATTTCTCATTTCTCCGTGAGGAACTTTCCAGTGTCTGGTTTAGGCAGAAGGGATTAGAGAGAAGAGGAGCTCCTTATACAGTCAAATCAATCCATTTCCATGTTTCTAGCTCATTTCTCATTCTCTCCTCTTCAAATACCTGCTAATTGTTTCTGGGGTCCTAAAGACAGAAGTGCTTCAAACTAGCACTCAGTATTTTGTTATTTCTACTCTGGTATTTCTTCCATTCACTTTATATCATCCAAACTATTATATACCACCCATAGTCAGTCTAGAAAAATTTACATCATTTCATTTTTCTACATTTATTTTAGTTGTGTTCCAAGTAAAACAGAGTTGTACATATGAATTCAACATGATTTCTCTATTAAAATATTCAGGAACCATTTTTGTAAGTGAGACCAGCCTTTCTGGGTTCTGTACACTAATTGACACTCACACTCTCAGTTTCTCTGTATTTATGGAAGTTACCTCATGACAAGTGATATTATTGTTTTAACTTTTATTATATAAGGTTTTATCATTTTACAAATTCATATATTCTGTTTAATATCAGAAGCTTAAACTTCAGCTGATGATTTAATTGCATTCACACCTTTTGAATTTTAAGATTAAAAATCAACTATAGGTTTTAGTTCAGTTTTCTAGAAATGTTAAAAAATCTTAAGAGCTTTGATGCTTCGCATAGCTGTAGTGTTTTGTTGCACTAAAAATCATTTCTTAATATGTTCCTTTCATTTCACAGGGTAATACTTCATCACAAGTTGGACTTGGAAAAGGTGAGTTAATCTTTCATGGCTTTTTTTTTTCCCCCCAGTAAACACTGCAGCACACAGGGGTCTCTCCTCCACAGCGCTTCTGCATCTCCCCTGATTTTTTGAGTCTAATCTGCTTTGGGCTAGGAAAAGTGAGATATATTTTTACCTGTTTAATTTAATGTTAAATTCAAATTAAAAATTAAAAGGATCTGAGGGGGATCGACACGTAGAGCCCATGCCTTCCTATGTGTGCATAGCATGGTCAAAGTGCTGACATCATGTGTCATCTTCAGCTGCTGAAGCAAGACTCAAATAGGATGCAGATCCAGAAAGATGTCATGTGGCATGTAGATACACACAATGTTGGTTTAAGAATTCTACAGGAGTTGTTTGACAATGCTTTACCAATACCAAGGAGACACAAAATCCTGGGCCAATGGGAACTCTTAAATGGCTTACTAAAATGCATTTGTGGCAACAGATCTGTCAAGTTTTCACTTTCCTTTCTGTTTTCTGAGCCTTCCTTAGTTATGTGAATATATTTTAAGTACATAAGCTAACTGATGTTGTAACATCACAATTTTTGAAGAATGTGTTCACAAATTTATCAATGATTCAAATTTCTGAACATGCTAGTCTGCATAGAATTTAGGTTCAAATTCACCTACATGTATGATATATGTCTCCATAAACTTGAGGTCTGTATGTAAATGATTATCTCATTAAATGTTGCCCCTCCCCAAAGAAAAATGGACAGATGAACAAATAGACCTTGGATTGAATGACATCCATCAAATTGATGGTACGGAAAAGGATGCCGTCAGCCAGATAACAGAAATACAGGAAAAATCACAGGAAGAACTTGTAACAATAAATAATGGTGTTTCTAAAGAAATATGGTTAGATTTTGAAGACTTCTATGTTTGCTTTCAGTAAGTATTCAGATGGGAATCATCAGACCCTACTGTGTTGGATAAATCCTTAGCTGCATTATTATACCAATATACATTAGGATTTATTTTTGTACTTAATGTAATAGTTATATTGTTTATTAATTCTTAGCTATCATTAAAGAGTTAAACCATATTTAGCTGGGTGTTGGCCTATCAAAGAAAAGTTTTGAAAGGAAAAAAATGGATGTTTTGACTATCCACACAGTACATTAATAACAAAACCCATCCTAGATAAGTTTCAGTTTCTCCTCAAGATTTGTTTGTTAAGAGACACATAAATTTTTCACTGAATCATTTTTGTCCATTTAGGGAAACTGATTCAATATTTCTTTCTATAATTTTTAAACGTTCTATCTCTGATTATTTGATTTTGAGTCTAAGAACCTGAACATGTGGTACATGTCTTTTCATGTGATGAAAATAACCTGTTTTAAATATTTTTCTTCAGGAATATATATGTATTTCACAAGCCAAGTTCTTATTGCATTAACTTTCAAAAGTCAGAATTTAAGGTAAATATATCATCTCTTACCTTTAACTTTATACCCCTAAGTTTTTAGTTGAATCTCACTAGCAAAAACACATTCAAGTTTCTCAAGTATCTTTAAACTTTTCAGCCCTTATCAAAACAATAAGACTCCACAAGCTCAAGTCCCTAAATGTGATCCACATGTGGCCATGTTGTAGTGGTTAAATCTGGGTATGTATTATGATACAAATTCACATAAGGAAAAAAATGATTTGGGAATAAATGAAAGAGATGCATAAATTTATATTTGGTTTTAATTGGTATTTAGTGAAGAGTATGTAATTGCTCAACCACAAGCACACTGTCCCTACCATGTCTGGTTTGGTGGGATATTTTCCCATGTTCTTTACTTTCTAGCATTTTTTTGCTTTCATCCTTCTTTTCTTCATCCAGCTAACGTCTAGAAGTCCTATAGAGCAGAAAAGGTGTCCTTGGCGTTCCCTGGCTATGACATCAGGTCCAGTAGCAGGACCTCATGCTTTCTGTCAGCTCTGTGCTTACCCAGGTGTGACCTTCTGACCATCCCAGCTGCCTGGTTCCTTCCCTGCACCCTTCCTGCCCCTCACTTGATGTTAGCAACTTTAGAAAGACTGTTTTTGTTTGCTACTGCAAGACTTTCATGGAATTATATAAAAACTCATTAAGGCATTGTTTAATAAGTTGATTAACAAACACTACTTTGAGTGGAATTTGGAGGATACTATGAAGTGTATCCTCAGGGACTAAATTGTACTGATACAAGAACCATACAGCTTCTGATGATAATCCCACAAGTCCATTAGCAGTATGCAGAGGCAGTGGAAATAAGAAGAACTTCAAATTGCTCATAATAGATTAAAAAAAAATGTAAGCAGGCAGAGGAAAACATTTTGAGCATTCTTTGAAAAGTGTTCTGTAGCTGGTTACCTGCTCTGAAAGGAAGATTAGGATCTTTGTCCATAATTAGGGATATAGTGCCATAGGCACTGAGATCATAAGTAGCTTTTATGTCATCATTTCCAGGGACCTTCTGGTTTTACTCAGTACTGTATTGCATGTCCAAACTAAAAACCCAGTCGGTGGCATTAGCAAGCAATGGGTACATTTCTGAATATTTTGTGAAAAGGAGGAAAAGAGGGGTTTTGTTTATTTTAATCACATATGTCCCTGCACACTACCTATACACATCCCCATTAGACATTTCCATTTTCTGCCAAGTTACTCTGTGGTCTCACCACCTATCAGCAACTCATTCTCTGAGCTCTCGGCTCCTTGCCCTTGCATTTCTGGAATAAGAAGATCCTTTTTCTTTACCCCAGTAAAAAGTTTTGCTTCTCTTTCATATGGTGGACTGTCTCCCTGAGTCCCTATAGACCCAACCACTACAGACTATCTCCAGCATTTACCCAGTAGGATTTTTTCATATTATTAAACCCATAAAGTAGTATGATGTTTAGAATGCAGTAACTTTCTTTCAAACAGCAGACATTATACTATATATCATCATTAGAAGTAGAAAATAATAGCATGAATGGATTGGTAATAAGTACAATGATTGACATCTGATTTCTTGCAGCTCTCAGATGAACGTGTATCCTATTATCTGTTTGTGGATAGTCTAAAACCTATTGAGCTACTGGTTTGCTTTTCTGCACTGGTACGCTGGGGGGAATCTGGAGGTAAGAGGGCTCTGGGGAAGCAATTGTGCAAATGTGCAGATCACATGCAGTTGGTCAGAGAACACTTGATCATATTTTTAGGCATAGATGAAGGAGCTTCCTTTCTTCCTAGAATTTCTCAAAAGTCATTCAGGAATACCTAGGCCACCTCCTCTGATGCTTTCTCTGCATGACACAGAGGACTGCTCACTCCTGCCATGTGCTCCTCTCCTGGTCACAGTTGTCTGTTCACATCCTGTTTTACTTGTCATTATTTTTTATTTTTTCAACATCTATTAAAATCATGAACCCTTTCTTCTTTTATCTGAAAATTTGAAGGATCCTTTCCTCCATTCCATGTTGGCTTTTGCTATGGTTCACATGTGGTTCATCCATCCGCCAAAGGTCCATGTGCTAGAGGTGTGGTCCCCAATGTGGTGATTTGGGGTAGAGGAACCTTTAAGAGGTGGGGCCTATTGGGAAGTGACTAGGTCTCTGGGGATGCTGCCCTCAGAAAGTATTAGTCCCATGGAATGAATTAGTTTTTATGAAAGTGGGCTGTTATGAATGGAGTCCACCTGTCACCCCAATCCCCTACCTGAACCCTTCTGCACATGGCCAGGTTCCATATTCTTTCTCTATCCAGTATCATGCTCTTAGGCCTACAGACTGTGAGATAAATAATCCTCTTTACTTTATAAAGTACCCAGCCTTGAATATTTTATTATAGCAGCATCAAATAGACCAATACAACCTCTTACACTCATGATTAGACTGTAGACTATCTTTACCAGTGGTGTGTCATCTTAATTGTGTTCCTTTCAAGCATCCACTCTATGACCACTGCCCCCTGACTCTCAAATTCATTCTCTAGAACTCCCAGCTCTACAGTTTTTGACCTTCCAGGGTTTCTATTCATGTACTCTACCACTTCTCTGTCCATCAATCTCCTTGTGTCCTTTTCTCTCCCACCTCCAACATGAATTTTATGGCCCCCACTATAATGATAGCTTTGCCCATACCCCAAGCACACTTGTTCTTACCCTCTCTCGTCTTGATTTCCTGATAATAATCCCAATATTGGTTAAACTTAACTCAATTCCCATCCTGTGCTTGTAACAGAGTAACTGAATATGATTGGAGAAGATGAAACAAAAAACAAAACCCTGGCTAGCCCCGCTTCACTTTGAGGAGCTCAAATCTCCACAAGAGCTATAAATTCTGCCAGCATTTCTTGATGACTATTTCAGCCCTTTAAATCTCTATTTTCAGATTTTCAACTCACACTCTTACCTTCATTCGTTTTCAGCTGATGGCCATGCTCCTGACTTCAATGAAGATGGAGGAAATTAGACATAAGCCCAGAAATGAGCCTTTTATCTTCCCACAGTCAATGCCCAGCACTCCAGTGTGCTGCCTTCCTGCTGTGGGTGGGCTGTACCCACTCCTTTCAAGGCCAGCACATTGCACACACAAAAGCATCATTCTTTAATTCTGTATCCTGTTTTGTTAAAGTATTTATCTTGAACTCATTAGCACCTAGGGCTGCAGGTGTTCAATAGCTATGCACTGAATGCTTACTGTTGACTGTCTTGCCAACATTGAGGACAAGGACTTTTATTTTCCACCAGGGTGTTGCCAGTGATTCCAGTAGGGTCTAGCAAACAGCAAGTGACCAGTTAATATTTGTATAATTAACTTCCCAAAATTCAGTGATCTGATATAATATGTCTAACTCACCAATATATCTTAGGTCACCATGTCCTAGAACATTCCAGGTCATATTGTAGCCTTGAGTGTTTTCTGGATATAGGGCAAAAAGTATTTTGTCTTTAGCCATTGGTGAAAACTAGTTCATATTCTTTATCGTGTTAAGAAGAAAACTTGCCAAGTTTGTTAGTTACTTTCAATCTCAACATAAACTCAAACACTGACAATCAAATTTAGATGAACAATGGGCTACTTTGATTTTCTTTGACACTATCTTTGAGAAATCCCTTACTGCCCCCAGATGTTAGGTATTTCCTTTTATTACCATTGTATCTTGGAGGGTATCATAATTACTGCCATAAAGATAATAAAATGATGATCTACTGCAATGAAACACCTGCCTATCATCTTTTCATAATATTCCCGCTCAGTACTTATTCACCTGAGGCAATGATAATGAGGAAGCAGACAGAATAGGGAGGAGGATCAGGGTTCCAACTAAGTGTTCCTTCCAATAATTATTTACTTGAAGTAGATTTTTTAGAATATATCTCATATCTGAGTTATTACTATTATATTGCTACTGGCCAAAAAACAATAGTGGTGAAGGTCAACTGTACATTTACATCCAAATTTCATTTTATTTTCACTTTTCCTATAGCCTTAATGAAGGACAGCCCTCCCATAGAGCCAGGCCTCCTAACAGCTGAGACGATTTCTTGGAAGTCTCTGAAGCCACGCAGCCTTGTTCTGAAGATCCACACGTATGCCGCTAAGGCTGCAATGTTGCGCTTGCCTGTCGGGTATGGACTGACTTGGTTTCCCCACCTTGAATCTTAGAAAGCCCTTTAAACCTCTGATTCATAAAGAAGTGAACAATACAAACTAACTCCAGGATATTGATACCCCAAGCAATTTCAAAATGCACACATCTACCCTTCAGATCCTTGAGAGAAATAATTCCATGAATGAATAAATTGAGAGCAATCATACACAGGCCACTCTTTTGGAAAATTCATCATTGCCAATAATTTTGGGAACTCATTTGGTTAAGAAAACTGCTCAGACTCATTTAAACCAGAGATTTCTAATATTAATTAGTAAAGAAATCCATTTTTTCTCATAAATCTTAGTGTGTTCCTTAATTCCATTTAAACATAGTTGAGAAAGAGCATCTCTCCCTACCAGTCTGGAGTTCCACCTGTGGTTATTTTTTTGTTAGATGTTATTTTTAATTAAGGTAAAGGTGACTAAATGTATCACACATTCCATTGTAAAAAAAAATACATAAGGAGCATGGCTTCTTGATTTTGGTAAATAAAATTCAGAGTATTACTTCATACTTCATGTGAAATATTTTCACCTAATTTTCCCCCCATGATCAATTATGCTAATTCTATGTGATCAATATAAACCAATGGCTCTGGTGCAAAAGGCAAAGCCTACATAATGAAATAAAATGCTAAACTAATATATGGCAAGCATTTAGGATTTGCAGAAAATGATGAATTTTAAAACTTCACTATTTCTCACTTCTGCTCTAAAACTCTAGGAGAAAAGATTCTTCCAAGTTACTTTGAACACTCAATCATTGACACAAGCAAGGACAGAGAATTAGTAAGAGTTCTCTTGTGGCCACATTCCCACAAGCCCCGTCCATCAACATGAATACCCCTGTTCTCAGTAATATTGCAGCTGGTAGCTGATATGCTATTAACTTACATAAAATGATGCATTTTTTTTTTTTTTAGAAAAAGACTGTAAAATTGACAAAACCCTATAGGCACATAATTTGTTGTTGTTGTTGTTAGGAAAAAATCAAAGCTAGTCTTTCATAATGTGAGTGGAATGTGTGGGATGTATCCCCAGCATGTTCAAGTTTGTCATTTGGCATAACTATTTTTGTCCTATGTAATTAGTCAAATATATATTCCATGATCGTCAAGAGTTTTTTTTTTTTTTGAGTGAAGATTCAAAGTTCTTTATCCCATCTATGTAAAAAAAAAAATATATATATATATATATAGTAAAACTCAACGCTTCAGAGACCTTTATCCTAGTTTTAGTTTTAAGTTGTTCTCGAATAACTAATAAGGGCAAACATGACAGCAGAGGAGGCAGCTGGTCCTCACAGAACCCATTCCCTTTAGGAGACACATGCTGCTCTTCACCGTGTACTCCCCAGTGGGACACTCCATACATGTCTGCAGCATGGTGACCTTCGTCATTGGGGATGAAGATGTGGTGCTGCCCAACTTTGAGCCGGTAAATATCTTAGCAACTGCATTCTGTGTGTGTTTTATCTTCAAAGATTTTGAAGGAAATTCTATCTCCATTTTTCATTTACTTTTTGCCCTTTTAAACTATTTGGTATATTCTTTATGAAATGCCTAACTGCAATTTGTATAGTGGACAATCTAAATTCTGTATTGATATAAATAAAATAATTTAATTTTCCTCCAGTGACTGCCCTGACCTCTTCTCTGTTGAGTCCCTTTTCACATCTGTTGACTTCTCAGGGAGGTCTCATAATGTCATTGTTCCTTTGCGGAATAAACAATCAGTACAGTCCTGTTTGATATGGTTTAAATTTTTGAAACTCCTTTCATTCCTTCCTTGGCTTAAGAAATGGGTATGTCCCTGGGATTCAGAAGGCAAAGGGCTCATGGGAGTTTGTTTCTGTTGCCACTTTTTCTTGGTCTCTTCTTGATTTCTCTTGCTTCTCTGTTCTGACATGGCCAGCAGGGCCAGCACCTCTTCTGAAGTCTTCTCTTTGCTGTAGATCTTTTCTCTGCCTATGTGCATTTGGGGGAAGCCTAGAATATGGCCCTCCCCATAGCATAATTCCTGGTACTTTCTCACCTCTAACAACTCCTCCCTAACAACCAAAACAAAACAAAAGAGACCCAACTCCAAGTGAACAACCTTGTACTGATGGGGGGCTCTATGCCAGCCCACAATTCTGCTAGCAACAGTGAAGCTCAAGGGCAGCTTCCTTGCCTCACTCACCCTCTCTCCTCTCTCCACTGTGCCATCTCAGCGACACCATGTCTTTTTGAGGCACAGAAGGAACATTAGCAAGTCCATCTTATATGCATGTGCCCCTTATTTCCTTGACTATATTTATCCTGCTTATTTCAAATTCTTATCATTTTAGAATAATTTGGCTTCAGATGATCTGTTTTATCTAGTTTTTCATCTTCCTGCAGGTGATTTAACTCCCTAGGGACTTAATTGTTTTGGTGTGTGAGCTTGTTTCCTTGGAGGTACCATTTCTGTGTCTTGTAAAGATTATTGGGACTCAAGCCCAGTACTCATGTCTCTTTGATCCTACTGAAGAGACAAAGAAGGACAGACTGACCCCAGGGTCGGGGGACTCATGCTCCTCAGAGTCCTGAGTGGTCATTCTCTCTCTCTCTCTCTCTCTTTTTTTAATCTCGCAGATTTTACTTTTTAAAATTGATTTTATTTTTTAAATACATGACAGTGGAATGTATTACAATTCTTATTACATATGTAGAGAATGATTTTTCACATCTCTGTTAAATCACGTTCACACCAAGTCATGTCTTCATACATGTACTTTGGATAATAATGTCCATCATTCTCAATGCTGCTACTTACCCAGACATTGTCTTGGCCATAAGTTCCCCTTAAGGGGAATCACTGCTTCAATGAGCCTTTTTAAGACTGGGACTTGGAAGAGGTAATGGGGAGGCAAATTCACTAGGATAGCATCAGTTTCTCACCCCAGTGAGGCATCTGTGCTGTCCAGGAACACGTGCTGAGCCATTCCACAGTATTTCTGCAGGAACCAAGATGCAATGGTGGCACTGTGATGCACCCTGGGAAGAGGTAAAGCTGACTTCATGGTTCTCCTCTGGCCTTGCTCTGTTCCTGCGCCTCCAAGTACCTGCCAGGCAACCACCACTACTCACCACACACCACACAAGACAGTCTTCCATCACCTCAGGAAGTTCTCAGGTTTTTAAAAATATGACTTATTTTCTGAAACCTCTGTCTCCCTCTTGCTCTTCTTGTTTCCTCAGAGTTGATAGCCAACAGCCTGAGCTAGCTCACCCTCTTCGGTTTTTTGTTTGTTTTTATGATTTTCTCCCAACAATTTTCTGTGCCCCTCAGTCCTCAAACTCCACTTGGTTTTTGTCAAACTAATTTCCTTGCCATCCTTCTGAACTAAGTCTGGATGTTGATACTGTGTGGAAATCTTCCCTGACCTCCAGTGTCAGCTAGGTATCCCTCCTGTGTATGTACCACTGAGACTACAGCGTCTAGTAAAAAGGCTTTGTTCAAGTAAGTTCTCCACAGAGAGCTGCTGGGCCAACCACATAGTTAAAATTTGTTTTCCCCCCAGAAATCAAATTTTTGTAAACTGAATTACACTTCAATAAACTCAAGGTTGGCTCCTATATATTCTTCATTTTTATAGGAGAGCTACCGATTCACAGAACAGTCTCTGCTTATTATGAAAGCTGTTGGAAATGTGATTGCTAATTTCAGAGACAAGGTTAGATTATCTGCAGCTCTGAAGGATCTGCAAGCGGCTCATTACCCTGTGCCTCTCCACGACAAAGAGCTCATGGTCCAGCACTTCAGGGTAAGCTTGTCCCAGATGGGATGTTCCTGAAGAGGGGCTTTCTATTTGAAATGCAATATATTATCTCAGGTGACCTCCAGAATCTGAACCCGAGAAAATATTCTGGATGGAGGTAATTTATTTGGGAAGAGATTTCAGAAAGAAGAAATGAGGGAGTGAAAAGAAGAGAATGAGAAAGAGGAAGAAATTGGTTAAAGAACGTGATTATTATGTGGGGAAAAGGGTACACTTGTACATTGCTGGTGGGACTGCAAATTGGTGCAGCCAATTTGGAAAGCAGTATGGAGATTTCTTGGAAAGCTGGGAATGGAGCCACCATTTGACCCAGCTATTCCCCTTCTCGGTCTATTCCCTAAAGACCTAAAAAGAGCATGCTACAGGGACACTGCTACATCGATGTTCATAGCAGCACAATTCACAATAGCAAGATTGTGGAACCAATCTAGATGCCCTTCAATAGACGAATGGATAAAAAAAAATGTGGCATTTATACACAATGGAGTATTACTCTGCATTAAAAAATGACAAAATCATAGAATTTGCAGGGAAATGGATGGCATTAGAGCAGATTATGCTAAGTGAAGCTAGCCAATCCCTAAAAAACAAATGCCTAATGTCTTCTTTGATATAAGGAGAGTAACTAAGAACAGAGTAGGGACGAAGAGCATGAGAAGAAGATTAACATTAAACAGGGATGAGAGGTGGGAGGGAAAGGGAGAGAGAAGGGGAAATTGCATGGAAATGGAAGGAGACCCTCAGGGTTATACAAAAGTACATACAAGAGGAAGTGAGGGGAAAGGGAAAAATAATACAAGGGGGAGAAATGAATGACAGTAGAGGGAGTAGAGAGAGAAGAGGGGAGGGGAGGGGAGGGGAGGGGGGATAGTAGAGGATAGGAAAGGCAGCAGAACACAACAGACACTAGTATGGCAATATGTAAATCAATGGATGTGTAACTGATGTGATTCTGCAATCTGTATATGGGGTAAAAATGGGAGTTCATAACCCACTTGAATCAAAGTGTGAAATATGATATATCAAGAAATTTGTAATGTTTTGAACAACCAACAATAAAAAATTAAAAAAAAAAAAGAACGTGATTATTGCTGCAGTGGACTACTGGGCCTCCATCATCCTTATAAACCATAGGTTGTCCCTCAGAAGGGTGGAGAGACTAAGACCCTTGCCCACCAACTGTTTCCCTATTGATATGTGGTTGCCCTTGGGGACTTTAACTTTCTTTCAAGTAGAACCTGTGTCTCTGCCAGGGCTAAGTAGCATTCTGGCTTCACAAACAGCCAGGAGGAGTAAAGCGCAGGCGCTTCCTGGTGGCCTCTTGACAAGGGAGACTGAGAGCATACTTGAACCTGTACACCCTAGCTGCCCAGCAGTCAAGTGGACATATGTCTGCATTTTTTAACCTTGACATTATTGACTTGTTAGGCTAGGTAATTCTTGTGATGGGGTTGTCTTGTGCACTGCAAGATGTGAAATAGCATCACAAGTCTCTACCCTCTAGTTGCCAGTAGCATCCAATTGTGACAATAGAAAATGTCTCCAGACAGAAAATGATCATAAAAATGGGAAGTTATACTCCATGTATGTATGATATGTCAAAATACATTCTATTGTCACATATAACAAAATATAATCTATTGTCATGTAAACAAAAAAATAGAGAACATGCAGTTAAATTTGAATTTAATGTAAACAAACAGTATGTACCATATTTAGTTCAGGCTTATAACAAAAAATATTTCTAAAAAATATTCATGTTATTCGTTATTCAAATACAAGTAGATATGGGGTGTTATTGAAGTAACAATTGAAAACAAAATCTTCTCTCCAACCTAGAAGACCTTTTTACAAAGACAGAAAAAACATTTTCTATTGAAGAAAACAGGATATGATAAACATCACAGGCAATCAGCTAAGAGATTGCAAAGACAAAAAAACTCATCTTTTTCTGTAGTCAAGTAGGCGCAGTCCCCCATACATACTGTAGAGGCAAACAACAGGGAGGTCTCAAGTAAAAAGACCCAATGGCCCCATTTGTCACACATAGTTCATCCTAAATTCCCTAAGCATCAGGGGTGTCCATTTGTGTTAGTTAATTGTCTTTTTGCAAAAGAAAAATGAGTTTTCCCCACATTTCAGACAAGGGGCAGTTTTGTAACTTAAGCATAGTACCCACCGAAGTCAGACTCCTACCCTCCCAAAGAAACTGGAAGGTGAGGGCGTTATCTTCCTTGATGACAACATTTCAAAGAGCTGGTTCCCAGGTCCTTAAGAAAGACATTTCTGGAATTCAAAGCTGAAAGAGGCTTATTTACCTTTTAAAAAGAAAGAAAGAGCTTAGAATCATGTTTTCTAAAATAAATACCCCAAGAAAATGAGTGGGGCTCTTATTTTAAATGTGCATTTGCCTCTACAGTGTAGTATATTTTACCCATCAACCTTACCTGGGAGCAAATCACCCCTAGGTGAGAATCATTTACCTAGGGCACAATTACAAGGAATAATTACAAGAAATGCTTGCCAAGATCCAAAAAGCACTACATATTGGTCTTAGCTCAATAGATGGACACTCTCATTCCAAGATGACTTCTTACTTAGCCTTTCATGTGACATTCCAATTACCAGGAATTCAATTCTATCTATAGAAAATTTTAGAACCACTGGGTACAAGACAATTCTCAAAGGTTAAATATCCTCACTGTATAGCCTGTTTGTTGGTGCAAGAGTATGTTAGACTGGATTGCATGTTTATAAATCATATCTTCTACAACTTTCTGGACAGTGATACTCATTCCTGTGGTAGCTGTCAATTCTAGGAAAGATGAATCTATGACCACCTTGTTGGAAATACATGGAAACTCACTTGCCACCAAGTGACTGGCTGGACTCCTCAGAGGATGTCACAATATCAAGCACCATGTCAAGGATAGTCAGTTGCTGTTACTGACAGGTTAGATGACCACCTAGAGGAGAGACAGACTGTGCAGTAGGGCCTTGGGTAGTCAGCATCTCTGCTCCCCATGACTTTGTGCCTGGGCCTATCATGGCTAGCCCTGATTTAATATATAAAGGGTCCTCATGCATGCATCCCTTACAAAAAGGGGGGTGTTCTGGTAACAAAACATCTCCATTATATATTTTAAAAGTGACATGCTGAAAAACCTTACTAAATATATCTGCAAGAACTTTTTCAATATAAAAAATACACCTGTATGATAAGAAAGTGATAAAAACTCTAAGCAACATATTTTCTTGGTTTTTTTTACCATATTAAACAATGATGTCTTTCTAGCATCTTTTAACAATGAAATATGGTGTTGAACTTGCTTAAGTACATGGATCATATTTTTATCTTACTCTGTATATTCTCAACCAGTTTAACACTGTATTGTGATTGGATATTTATCATAAACTTATGGCAGTAATTAAGTTTTATTAAATTAGAAAAAAAAGAAAATGATAAATTTGATCTTTACTAGGTGAGTGAGGCTTGGAAGAGTCTTCTGTTACCTGGGTGTGGTAATGCATACCAGCAAGCCCAGTGACTTGGGAAACTGATACAGGAGGATTGTAGGTTCGAGGCCAACCTCAACAACTTAGTGAGACTCTGTCTCAAAATTTAAAAAAAAAAATCAAAAGGCTAGAGATGTATAGCTCAGAGGTCAGTGATAAAACACCTCAGAGTTCAATCCCAAATACCACCCCCGCCAAAAAAAGAGTCTTCTGTTAGATTGTATATATATTTAAAAATGTTTTTTTACATATCATTAAGATTCTATGGCCAGGTTATGGCATTTTCTTGGTTTCAAAAATGTATAAATGTATTTTATCTTTTTCAGGTTTTTTATATTTCTTTATGGCGTTTAATGAAAAAAGCTCAAATGGCAAAGCCTCTTTCAAACTTTAAATTTGCATTCCGTGCTATGGTCTTGGATGTGGAATTACTTGATTCTTCCTTAGAGGACGTTTCTTTAGGTATTAATTTTAAATACTTGACCAAAGAATCTCTAGCCCTATAGAGATAAGTACTTGGTAAAGAATGCGCTTCAGGTTTTTGTGGTGTAGGTTGAACAGATCTACGTGGATATGGTCACAGAGGTCAAGGAGTTCCTAGGATCTGCTGAGTATCCTTCCTAATCCCTGCCACACCTACTTCCAGAATTTCCCAATTTTATTTTCTCCTAACCTTAAAAAGATATGAAAGCCACTCTAGGAAGATCCCCCAAACAAATTGTCTTTACTTCCCCCTCTTCCCATATGCAATCTTCATTCCCACCATTTTTATGCTTCCTTTCAGTTCTCAGGAAAACCTCTGGCTCTTTGCACAGAGCAATCTCTAATAGTTCACTGAGGTATCCCTAGTTCACGTGTTTCCCTTCTCAAGAATGTTCCCATTCTGAAACAGACAACAGGTAACATTCAATATAATGATAAATCCAGCATGGTGGCCTTGGACATGTCAGAGGGTTTAGTAGGCAAAAGCATTGAAATTTGGGGAAGGGATTAAATATGGCTTTTCTGTCCAGAGCTTGTTTTTCTTTTCCAGCAGAATGGATAGACGCTAAATTTTTTTTGCCATCATCAAATGACAAACAGTATTCTCCTGAGGAAATGGCAGCGGCAATTAAAATTCAATCCATGTGGAGAGGGACTTACATTAGATTACTTATGAAAGCCAGAACACCAGGTATTTTTTGAACACGTATAAAATGAACTGGTGTGTATAAGAATAATTGTATTTATGTGTGCTAATTGAAAATATCTAAGAATCAGTCGTCCTACTTTATGGCTCTGCTAATTAATTGTCATTCTACAAATACTGAAATTACTTGAGGTCAATAAGCGTGTCAACACTCACTCTCCTGTTCCCCAAATTTAGCAGAATGACTGACACAGAGCATACAATAAATACTTGCTGAAAGAATGCATGAATAATGAAGGAACAAGGGAGTGATCAGTTTTGTTTTCAAATCCATTGCAAATTCTTTCAAAGAAGGAACTAATCTTTCTCTCAATACCTAACCAGTGACTATCAGCGAGCTGTATCACTCATCAGTTAAGTCGTAGAGATTTCTACATTTCTAGAGTGGATTTCAAATGAATGAATGAATGAATGAATTAATTAATTAATTAACTAATAATAAAGAAGCCTCCATATGAGTAACCACTTCGAGAATGCATGAAATGCATTTTTTTCAAGTGTATTCTGAGATTTATTAAATCAAATATACTTAGGTGTTTAAATTTTATGTGAAAATGTGTATATTATAGCTTAAGAGAAAAGAGTAGAGATTATATTTAATTATTTTATTGTGGTATTTCTGTCAGCATGTTGATAGGAAAATATCTTCAATAAGATTTTTTGGTTATCTTGAAAAATATTTGTTATAAAAAAATCTCTATTTGAAACATTTAATGCCAATAGTCAAAACATTCATGTAAGGAGCCAAAACTATACAGAAACACCAAGGGAAAAACGTTCACTGCTTAGTTTTATGACAGAAAATATTACAATTGCCTTATTTTAATTTTTTCTATTAGAAAAATATATGTATTTATCAAACTAAATGTATGGTGAAATATGCTTTTAGTTGTCCATATATATTCTAAAATTAAATTCATACAATGATTTATTTTCCCCTTTAGAAACTGGAAAACTTGAGCCATTTAATAATGTTCTTAGTGGTATTTTCATTTCTTTCACTCACCACATAGTTATTGAGTAAATCTCATGAGTGAAGCACTGTTGTAGATTTTAGCATTATAGAAGTCAGTGAAACAGACAAAATTTCTGCTCTAATGAGACTTATGTTCCCATATGCATTAAGTATATATACAGTAGACAGGTAAATATCTTACGATATCAGTTTTAGATATCAATGGAAAGACTATGTGTTTTAGTCAGCTTTTTCTCTGCTGTGACTAAAAGACATGACCACAATTTTAGAGGAGAAAAAGTTTAGCTGGTGGTTCACACTTTCAGAGATCCCAGTCCAGAGATAACCAGGTTGATTCTTTGGGACTCAAAGTCAGGCATAACATCATGGATGAAGAGTATGCCAGAGGAACTCAGCTCATGTGATGATCAGGAGGGGAGATAGAGACTCCACTCACCAGATACAAAATATATACCAGAAGGGCATGTCTCCAGTGCCCGCCCACCTTCTCTAGCCATACACTAACCAGCTTTGGTTCCCACTCAGTTAATCCTATCAGGAGAGAAATTCACTGATTGGGTTAAGGCTCTCATAACCCAAACATTTCTCCTCTAAACTTTCTTGCATTGTCTCACACATGAGCTTTTGGAGGACACTTTGCATCAAACCATAACACTACAAAAAAATTGAAGTAGGATAATTGGAAAAAGAATGTTGGTTTCTGTCAAGTTAACTGTAGGGTGCTGATTATGGGATGCATCTTCCTACAAGATCACCTACTTTTAAGCCATTTGTGGATAAATGCAGTAGATTAAGCATTAGTGGAATCCTATTAGCTCTTGTTCTTTAGAAAAATAGATTGAATTGCTTTTTCCAGGATGAAGATTTTCCATAAGAAATGTCTGGTGTGACAGAATCTCTCCTTACATAACCCTTTTGATGAGTATCTTCCACTACATCAAAAAAAAAAAAAACCAGTTTATGATATTCAAACTAAAGATGAAGGAAAATAGCATAACGTCGTGAGCAGAGATCTTACCTAAAAGTTTATAGTTCTATACTTTACACATGATCTTTTTGGTTAAGAAGCTTGTGAGTTTGGAGCTGTCTTGCTTGTGAATTTCAAAGTCTTCATCTGTGCAATGAAGACTGCGAACAAGATGATCTTTCAGGCATCTCACAGATTTAATATTGTTATTTTTATTATTATTTTTAGAGACAAAGGAAAATGCTATTGTTGCAGATACACTTCAAAAAGTTTGGGCTATGTTGGAAATGAATTTAGAACAGTATGCAGTTTCACTCCTAAGGTAAGGCACCATAGTGACATTGATGTACTTCAGGGTCCAGTTCAAATGCTACCATACCTGTTGAGTTTTCCCTGAATCATTACAGTTAGAAATACCACTGCTTTTGAACTTCCACTACATTTTATCCAAAATATTTCACTACAGTTTATCAAAAATATTGCTACTTTTTGTTTGTGTCTGAGTTGTACATGGCTAAAATTCTAAATAGAAAAGCAGAACAAAGCCTCCTGAAATCTTATTGAACCAAGAAGACAAAAGTTAAGAGTTTAGGATCAGGTAAGGGAGATGTCCCAACAAACAAAGTAATCAGATAAAATCCCTAGAGGACAACAGGGGCAAATTGGAAGTAGATTGAGCCTTAAGAAAAATGTATTCTAGCCACAAGTCTGTTCCAAGAGATAGGAAAATCTGAATAAAATAAAGAGAAAACTATTCATGTATATGTAATTTTAAGCCTCACCTGATCCAGATATTGGAGATGGCAGAAAAAAAATCCTATTATAGTTGGCTATGATATGACTATTATGGAAATGCTCAGGCACATAAAGAAGAAAGAAAGAAAAACTAGATGTAAAGTTTAGTACTTTTATTAATAAAATATAGTAAAACAGAAAGTGTATACTGGAACATTTTAATATTTGAAAGCAAGAGTGGATATAACAGCAAATTAGGCAGAAGAGAAGAAGAGATCAGATGTACTACAAGACAGGTCAATGCAAAGTATTCAACTGAAGCAGGCAAGAATGTAAAAGTAAATAATGAGTCCAAGGGACTTGAGGAACACACTCATAGAGTCTAGAGTATATGTAATTAGTGACTGGAATGCAAGAAAACAATAGCTGAGAACTTCCAAAAGCTGATAAAAGACAACAAGCCATATTTTTAAGAGAATCTGCAGACCCCACGTAGGAAAGACATAAAGAAAACTGCACCTAGAGAAAGTTTTCCCTGAGATTGAGAATGAGACAAAGATATCTGTCCGGCCACTTACACTCAAGATAGTCCTGAAATTCCCAGAAGGGTGTAACAGCAGTAAAGTAAAGCGGAAGTCACAAGGGCTTTAAAGGAAGAAACAAAACTTCCACTATTAACAGGTAATAGGATTATGTATGTAGAACACAACAAAAAATGCATAAAAACTGTTAGAATTAACAAGAGAATTGAAGAAAGTTGGATACAAGACTAACATAAATTAAAAATTGACTTTATTTGTGGGCAAGAGAGAAATAGAAAATTATATATAAATACACTTTGCAATTTTACAATTTGTTTCTGCAAATTGTACATTTTACATTTTGCTTCTGCATTGTGGGGGCTCTCCTGGGAAGATTTCTAGAACCCAGGGGTACTTAATCTCTGAGCCACATCCCCAGCCCTTTTTATTTTTCATTTTGAGACAGGGTCTCACTGAGTTGCTTAGGGTATCACTAAGTTGCTGAGGCTGGCCTTGAACTTGTGATCCTCCTGTCTCACCTCCTAAGCCACTAGGATGACAAGCATGTGCCACTACACCCGCATACACAGGAAGATTTCTATCTAGTCAGATCCTACACCTACTTTTCATGTAAAGGTCATGCTAAGGAACAAGTTCCCCTGTGAAGAAGTGGGGTCAATAAAAATCTGACTAAATTAAGTCTTAATTATGATTAGGTCTTTTACCTCTATTGTGGATGTCTTTATGGGTCATTCACAATATTCCACATGGTACATCAAGATTTGGATGACCTTATATTTATTAGGATTTCTTGAGTTAGATGAAAACACACACAGAGTGTGGGGGGAAAAGAGACAGTTTAGAAAGACTCAGTCTTACCCTTACATTAGAATGGTGGGAGGTTTCATTTCAGAGCTCCATATGACCTGCTTTGTTCTTGTGTTGGCTCAACCAAAGCCCATGTGTAGATTGGGTCAGTCCCATCTGCCTTACAGCAGTGTTCTGCATCAGCAGACCACCACATTTAATTCCTCTTATGGTGATCATGTCATTTGCCATTCACATTCAGACGCTTTGACAAGAAAATATGGAGAACTATTAATATTTATGCCAGGACTATAAGCAGAAGTCACCTCTACCCCAGGCAAACCTTACTCTTTGTTCTTGTTACCATTTTAAAAGGCTTTATAAACCCATCCAGGTATAACCCTGCTAATTTTCTCCCATCACCAAAGACTGAGGATCAACTGGCTTATATGAACTCTGTCCTCCATAAGGGCTCCATGGCTTTGCTTTCCACTGACCACCAATGAAACCATCTGCCTTCTGGTAGCCAAGAACATCTCTAGGTCTGAATTGACCTCTAATAGAGAACCATTTTCTATGTCCATTATAGTCTCTATCCCAGAAAATACCTGAGACTTCATATAAAAGAGCCTATATTGCTGGTACTACAAAGGCTGGATCTAGATTTTGGTAGGGTGGGAGGAAAAAGACCCAAGAGGAGCCATCACATGAAATTTTGGAGTATGCCAATCTTGCAGGGGGCAAACGTGGACAGACTGCAGTCTATAATTCTTTTAACCAGCTGCATTCACCACTTCCTTATATAGCAGAAATCATGCAGAAGGAAAGCTCTAGTACTCTTCCCTTGTTCATGGCTTTAGTTCTTTTTTGTTTTTGTTTTTGTTTTTAGTCTATTTTTCCAAACCCACTTTTAATATTTAAATTCCATTCTGGTCTCTTATTTTCTACCTCAGTTCTAGATCATTTAGTGGCTGCTACCTAAAGCTGGTTTGCTTCTGATTTCCCCAGCTATAAACTCGGGTCTCATTTTCCACCGATGAACTTTGATTACCACCAATAACTCTCCCTTGATCTAGAGTTCAGACAACTTAGGGTGCCTTCAAGAGACATCTTTTAGGAGTGCTTGGGATGGGCTCCTTTACCTTGGCACCAGGTACTGGCTCACATGGCCACACTTTGATTAAGTACTCAATCTACCAAACCATTGCCTGCACTATTTATTCTCTATTTAAGAGTTTATTTTAAAAGTAGCCTGTTTTTCATTTATACTCAATTTACTTTTACATTTCTAGACTAATGTTCAAAAGCAAGTGCAAATCTATTGAATCTTACCCTTGCTATCAAGATGAAGAAACTAAGATTTCTTTTGCTGACTATTCTGTGACCTATCCAGACCAGCCACCAAATTCTTGGTTTATAGTATTCAGGTGAGACTATTAAATAGTGGTGAATTATATCATCTTTAAATGGCATACAGTATTTATATCTGTAGAGTTTTACTTATAGTAGTAAAAGTAGAGTAGTAATAACTCGGTTTATAGTTTGCTTTCATAAGTAGGTTAAAATTTTCCACATTTGTTATGGATGAATAATATAGACATCCTTATCTATGTTCCTTTCATCAAAATATGATGATGTGAATTTTATAGTCACATTTAGAAATATGATTAAAGTAATATAACACATTAATATGCTTGTAGTATAGAAATAGATTTCACTTCTGAGCAATAGAATATCAGCTAAAAATAACAAATTATATATAAAATGGGATTTCTTAGTGTAGTTAAGATTTATATGTCAAAATAAAATAATTAATGATAATTTCTGAAGAAATAATATGTGAACCTTTTAGTTAGTTGGAACTTTATTTAAACTTCTAAAAAAATTTTCTTGGCACTAAATCTAGTTTCAAACTTTAAGACTCAAGTTAAGAAAAGTCCATAATTTTGTGATTGCAGAGAAACATTTTTGTTTCCTCAAGATATGATTTTGGTCCCTAAAGTCTACACTACACTTCCAGTCTGTATACTACACGTCGTTAATAATGACACAATGGAACAAGTGCCAAAGGTGTTCCAAAAAGTGGTACCTCACCTTTATACCAAGAATAAGGTACGTGTAAAATTAATTCTCCCCATGTGATATAACAGTGGTGAAGACTACCAACTTGGAATAGAGGAACAGAGTCCTGTGTTTTCTTAGTACAATTCCTCTTCATTTGACAGGGGGAGGTGGTTAATGTGAATTACAGTGCATCCTTTACCTCTTGGACCTCTCACTTTTTCCTCCCGAAATATTATAAAAAGAAAGCATTAGATATTCTAATTACTGAAATCATTCAAACTCTTGAAGCAGAAATGAATTATAGAGCCCATTTTAGTCTTATCCCCAAACCAATCAGTTGGCATCTCTCTTTCTCACTGAGTTTTTTATTCTACTCATAAATATTTCAGAAGATTGAGATTATACACCTGCTCACCACCCCCATTAGTCTTTTCAAAGGCCACGTAAATTCCTTTGGCATCAAGAAACACTTGGCAATGCTCCTGATAAATGAAGGATAGACCCTGATCTCTGATCTCCCCTCAAACCCTTTTTCCTCTCTATATATTTAAGTCTTATGTTTATGTTTTTAATCATTCCCTCTAACAAGGAATCATGACAAAGGATAGTATATACCTGGACTGGAAGCCACAGGATCTGTTTTAGCTCTCTCCTTCCATTCTTTAGCTGTATGGTTTTGAACCTCTTCATTTTTCTGTTTGGGTTGAGGTTGTATTTGACTTCTGAGATTCATTTCAGTCTATGATTCATGCATTACTTTGTGTAATACAGATCTAGCTAACATATTTGTAGGAATGCAGAGATAAATTAAAAATATATTAACAGCATAAAAATGTAATAGTTATTTTGAACTGTTTTGGGAATTTTAGGAAACTTTATCAAAGTCAAAACAATATCATTTAATCCAGTTGATATATGTGTGTGTATATATATTTTTTTAAAGATATCTTTATACATACATATGTATACATGTGTGTATATATGCATGTGTGTGTATATAGATTCATATATATATACATATACACACATGCATATATACACACATGTATACATATGTATGTATAAAGATATCTTAAAATAATTTTTATTATTTTCACTGATATTTCATTCTAATTTAAAATCTTATATGTCTTTATTAAAACCTTAACATTTTAAATTATTTTACATGAGATAAACTTTTTTGATATTATAGTCAGATCTTACTAAATTTGAACACATTATTAAATTGCAATTTGAGCTTCAATTTTTACTTTGAATTAAATGGGGCAAGTTTCACACTCATACTTATGAAAAAATATGAAAAACAATATTTTTGTGTGCAGTTATCTATTTGGTATTATACATTTAAACATAATTTTAAAACACTTCATTAAAGCCAATTTATCAGTATGTTATTTTATTTGTATTTAGTTACTTTTATTAATATTGATTATTTTATCTACTTTTGAAAATATATTCATGTCTCACTTAAAATAGAATAACTTGGTAATAAAACTCAATTTCTGTACATTAAACACATATTTATAAACTATATTTAACCCACAATTCCTTTTATATTATAGTTAAGTTCCACTAAAAATTATAGTATAGTAGTGGCTCAGTGGTCGAGTGGCCCTAAGTTCAATCCCAGGCACACCCCTGCACTCCCCCCCCCAAAATGATAGTATTATGAAATTTACTTTACTTATAAATGACACCTCCCAGAAGCAGAACTCCTGTGCTGAAACAAATATTGCAGAAGAGAACCAGTTCTTCAGTAACAAATTTGTCTTCACACAAATTATGGATGTTTTGTGCCTGTTTATCAAGTTTGACTTAGATTTCCTTTTGGATAGAAATAGCTCATTTAGACCTGTCCAAGTTCTGCTGGCCTAGCCAGAAGCCACTTCTATGCCACAGATTGTGCCCAGTTCGTGAAGAACAGAGGCATAGGCCTCTGGCAAGGGTCAAGGCTCACTGATGTCAGCAGGCCCTTCCTTGAATGAGACTAACCAAAGCCAGGTGGAGTCCTAGGAGCTCCTCACAGTATCAGCCACAACCCCTGGACCGGGCACTGTGGGTGTGGTTTGGCCTGTGCTGGTAGGGATTGTTCTGGGGGCTGTGATCTTCTCTGTGCTCCTTGCACTTGCTGCCAAACTCCACCTCTGCTGCCACTACCATGCCAGCTACTGACACCGCCCACTGCCCAGAACAGAAAGTGGGAACCGCCCAGAGTTGAAGATGAGGACGATGATGGTTTCAATGAGGACAATTACATTCAGCCTGAGGCTGGTGAGCTGGAGATGGAGGGATGCAGGGAGCAATTCTCCCTCTGAGCCCTGATCTTTGGATACTCCCTCTTCCCTCCATGCCTGGCAGTTTTAAGGACAGCAGGTGCTAAATGAGAGCCTCAAGCCTCAAGGACAGAGGGGAGAAGGACTTAAAGGTTGACCAGGAGTAGCACTATCCTCTCCTTCCTGACACTAGCCACCAAGTGACAATGACCTTCTCTTGCTTAATAACTCTAAATGACTCTCCGCGGTACCTGGAAAAAGCCTAACAACCGTATGAGTATGGAGAAAAGGCCCTCTGTGACTGGCCTCAGTGGGCCTCTTGGTTTCCTCTTTTGCCTTCCCCTACTTTACTCCCTTCTTAATTAGATGAAGTTTTTTTTTTTTTTTTTTTTTTAAATATTTATTTATTTTTTTAGTTCTCGGTGGACACAACATCTTTGTTTGTATGTGGTGCTGAGGATCGAACCCGGGCCGCACGCATGACAGGCGAGCGCGCTACCGCTTGAGCCACATCCCCAGCCCATAGATGAAGTTTTGCTTAGGTTGTTCCTTGGCCTGGGCTGCCTGACCCTTTTCTAAGTCCCCTTTGATAGTGATGAAAATCCTATCCCACAGACTAGAAATAGTTAATTTAATTTGCGATTAAATTTAAAAGTTCAAGAAAAAAAAAATACAATTTTGTTTAAAGGTAGATTCTATCAAAGGGATAGATAACATCAGATTCTACAAATAAGCTCTTCTTTGCTAGATAAGTTACTAATATTAATCATCAGTACTTAATTTTGGAAGGGACATTTAAATAATAGTTGAACCAAATAAGAATATGATGGTTAAAGCTCTGGTTTCTGATTGTGCAGGCTTTAATTTCACCTGTGTCTCTGCATCTAGTCTTGAGGAAAGACCTGGTTGAGCCCTGACGCTCTGGACACCTACCAGTGCCTATACTCTACAGCATACTCTCAGGGAGGTCCCCTCCTAACCCCATGGTCTCTGGAAGATGGACTACTTATTGCAAGTTCCCCATTTCATCTTCTGTGCATTGGGAGCTGGGAGGGCTCTGGCCAATCTCTATGAATATCACAAGGAGGGACCAGGACCCCTACCAACATCTGCATGTGACTAATGGGAGCTAAGGAAGGTCTCCAAAGTAGCCTACAACCTTGGGATTTCAGCTGTTAATGTAAACAGCCTCAATATCATTCAAACTTGTTCCAAGGGACCAAAAGTCAGGCTCATTCATATTTATCACTTCCAGGACTTCAAAAAATTGGAAGAAATAAATGTAATAACAGATGTGCATAAATCAATATAAGAACACAAGAAACATGAAAGAAAAAATATCACTTTCAAAGTAAAACAATAATTCTCAATAAGCCAATCTCAATTGAAGGAAATCTATGAGATGCCTGAAGGACCTAAAATAATGATCCTAAAGAAATGTAGTGAGATACAAAAGAATGCAAATAAACAGGGCTGGGGACATAGCTCAGTTGGTAGAGGTGCTTGCCTCGAATGCCCAAGGCCCTGGGTTCAATCCCCCACACCACCAAAAAAAAAAAAAAAAAAAAAAAAGCAAATAAACAATACCAAAAAATAAGGAACACAATGCAGGATATGAATGAAAAATTTACCAGAGAGGTAGAAACAATAATTTTAAAAATAACCAATCATAAAACTCAGAACCAAATATTTAGTCAATATAAGTGAGAAATTCAACAGAGAGCATCCACACAGATCAAACAAAACAAAGACTTCTGGTACTCAAAGACCAGTCTAACAAACTAACACAATCAGACAAGTAAAAAGAAAAACACATTTAAAAGAATAAAGAAAGCCTACAAGGCATATGGGACATAGTCAAAAGACCTAATATAGGCATTGTGGAAATTCCAGGAGACAAAGAAAAGAGGAAGCCATTGAAAACTCATTTTATGAAATAATGTCTGAAAATGTCTCAAAACTTCAAAGAGAAATGGACATCCAGATCCAAGACTCTCAAAAGACTCGACAAAAAGCATCACAAAATCAACAAGAAAAAAAAGTCAAGTCAAAGGGAAGGCCCCTGAGACCTAGAGAGATTTCTCAGTAAAACAAAAAAGAATGCTTACAGGCCAGAAGAAAGGGGGAAGATGCATTGAAAACATTGAAAGAAAAAACTGCCAACCAAGAATATTATACCAAGAAAAATTATCTTTCAAAACTAAATGAGAAATGAAGTCTTTCCCAGATAAGCAAAGTCTGAGGGGATTCATCACCACTAGACCAACTTAAATACTTAAGGGCATTCTACACTAGAAATGAAAGGATAATAACTACCATCTTAAAACACACAAATATACCAATACTCTCTAGAGCAAACCATGAAAGTGAAAGGGAAGAGAACTAAAACTTAACATGTCAGAAAACTACCAAATCACAAAAAATAAATAATAAAAGAGGTGTAAAGAAGCAAAAAATATACAAAGCAAGCAGAATACAATTAACCAAATTTCAGGAATATACTCATACTATCAATAATATTCCTTAGTGTAAATGGACTAAAATTAACTAATCAAATGACATAAACTGGATAAATAAACAAAAAACCACAAGATCTAAATATATGTGCTGCCTACAAAAAACTCTCTTCACTGTTAAAGATACACACAATAAAAGTGAAGGGTTTAGAATAGATAAATCATGCAAAACTGTAAAAAGAGACAAAGAAGTTTATTATATATTAATAAAAAGGTCAATTAAATAAGAAGATATATTAATTATAAACATATATGTTCTTAGGATCACATAAGAACATAAAGCAAATATTATTTAACCTGAAGAAAGAGATAGACTCTAATGAAAGGATAGTGTAGAACCTCAATACCTCACTTTTCTCAAAGGAATGACAATTAAAAAAATAAAGAAACATCTGAGTTGAACCATACTATAGATAAAATGGACCTAACAGATATTTACAGAACATTCCATCAAATAGCAGTAGAATACACATTCTTTTTCACACATAGATTGTACATTAGGTCACAAATCAAGTCTCAATAATTTTTTAAAAATAAATTATATCATGTGTATCTTCTCAGATTAGTATTACAAATCAACAAGAAGATTGGAAAATATACAAATAAGTAAAAATTAAATAGCATGCTCCTAAATGACCAATCAATAATGGAAGAAATTAAAGGGAAAAAAACGTTTATAGAAATTAAAGAAATTGAAAACAAACATAACAAAATCTTTGGGATACAGTAAAAGCAGGACAGAGGGAAATTTATAGCAATAATGCATACACCAAAACCTAGAAATGTAAACAATGTAACAAAGCACTTGAAAGACCTACAAAAAGTCAATAAAGTTAGTGAAAGGAAAGAAAGAATAAAGATCAGAGAATCAATCAATCAAAACAAAAAAGTTCAAATGATCAGTGAACAACAGAGTTTTGTTTGTTTGTTTGTTTTGTTTTGTTTTTTGAAAGGATTAATAAAATTGACAAAACTTTAGCTGGGCTAACCAAGAAAGAGAGAGAGAGGGGGAAGAAAGAGAGAGAGGGGGGGAAGAAAGAGAGAGGGGGGGAGAGAGAGAGAGAGAGAAAGCTCCAAATAAAGTGAGAGGCCAAAAGGAAACCTTGCAACTGATACCACAGAAATACAAAAAATAATAATAAGAAGAAGAAGAAGAAACTACCTTGAACAATTAATTATATGCTTCAAAAACAGAAAACATAAAACAAATAGATAAATTTTAAAATACATACAACCTACCTAATTTGAATAGAAAAGAAACAATCTAATATTAATTATAAACATATATATAATGAGATTATAATAACTAAAAATAATTTAAAATCTCTCTTCTATAAAAGTCCAGGACCCAATGGCTTTAGAGGTGCAGCCTAGAAAACATTGAATGAAGAACTAAACCCAATTCTTAAACTGTTCATATTAGAAAATTGAATTCAACTGTGTATTAAAAAGATCCTATATACCATGACCAGGTAGGATTTGTCCCGGGACAAAAGGATAGTTCATCATATACAAGTCCATAAATGTAACACAACACATCAACAAAATGAAAGACAAAAACATATGATCACTTTACACAGAAAAAGCATTTCATGATAATTGAGATCCCTTCATAATAGAACTCTCAAGAAATTTGGCCTAGAAAGAACCTACCTCAAAATCATAAAATCAAAATACAGTATAATAAGACAGGTAATATACTGAATGGGGGAAAACTGAAAGTGTTTCCTCTATGATTGGGAGCAAGAGAAGGATATCTAATTTATCTCTCTTATTTGATATGTTACTAGAAGTTTTACCAAGAGCAATTAGGCAAGAGAAATAAATAAAGGAATCCAATTAGAAAAGATGAAGTTAAATTAACTGTGTTTGCAGATACATGATTCTCTAGATAGAAAAACCTAAATACTCTAAAAATTGTGGGACCTTACAATAAATAAATTCACCAAAGTAGCAAGATACAAAATCAACAAAATAGTCACATTTCTGTACCCAAATAAAAAACATGTTGAAAAAGAAATTAAAGCAATTTCATTCACATCAGCTACAAAACAAATAGACTTAGGAACAATCTTAACCAAGGAAGTGAAAGAGCTCCACAATGAAAACTGTAAAACACTGAAGAAAGACATTATAGAGGACAGCAAAGGAGAGAGAGGGGAGAGGAGAGAGAAAGAAAGGAAGACAGAAAGATAGATAATACATGTTCATATTCATATTCATGGATTGGAAGAACTGATATTGTTAAAATAACCAGACTGTCCAAAGTAATCTAAAGGTTCAATGTAATTCCCATCAAAATTTCAATGACTTTTTTCACAGAAATAGAAAAAAAACCCTAAAATTCCATAAAACAACAATAACAAAACAGAATAGACAAACTGATACACAAATGAGAAAAACAAACAAAAACCTAGAGGCATAATACTTGTCTTGAAAATATACTACAAAGTTCTGGTTACTACAACAATATGATAGTAGCTTAAAAACAAACCCATAGAATAATGGACTAGAATAAAGAACTCAGGAATCAATTACGCTCATCTGCAACTGATTTTTGACAAAGGTACCAAGAATATACAGCGGAAAAGACAGTTTCTTCAATTAATCGTGCTGGAAAAACTGCATTGCTTATGTGGAAGAATGAAACTGGATCCCTTTCTCTCACCATATACAAAAATCAACTAAAAATGGATCAAAGCCCCAAATCTTAAAGCTGGAACTATGAAATTATTACCATAAGAAAATGGAGGAAACACTGCAAGACAATGGCATAGGCAATGATTTTTTTACATAGCACAGGCAACCAAAGTAAGAATAGACAGATGAGAGTATATCAAATTAAGAAGCTTTCACGTTGCAAAGGAAACAAGAAGGAGGATTGAAACAATCTACAGAAAGAGAGAACATATTTGCAAATGATACATCCAACATATGTATATGATGTATATGACGACATCCAGAATATACAAGGTACTAAAACAGCCTGTTATGGTTTAGATATTAGGTGTCTTCCAAAGATCATGTGTGAGGCAATGCAAGAAGGTTTAGAGGAGAACTGATCGGGTATGAGAGCCTTAACCCAAGCAGTGAATGAATTCCCTGATGAGAATGACTGAGTGGAAACTGAAGGCTGGTAGGGTATGGCTGGAGGAGGTGAGTCATTGGGGACATGCCTTTGGCGTACATATTTTATATCTGACAAGAGGTGTGTGTCTCTGATGTCTAATCATCATGTGAGCTGCTTCTCTCCACCACACTCTTCCACCATGATGTTCTGCCTCACCTTGAGCCCAGGGGAATGGAGCCTGCTGTCTATGGATTGAGACCTCTGAAACCATGAGCCCACAAATAAACTTTTCCTCCTCTAAAATTGTTCTTGTCAGGTGTTTTAATCACAGCAGTGAAAAAGCTGACTAATACACAGCTGAACACCAATAAAACAAACCCAACTAAAAATGGGCTAAAAAATAACAGACAATTCTCTAAAGAAAACACACAAATGACCAACAAGTATATAAAAAAAGCACTCAATTTCAATTATAATCAGAGAGCTCCAACTCAATATCACAATGAAATATTATTTCACCCTAGGTAGAATGGCTATCATCAGGAAGACAATAACAGATGCTGGCAAGCATGCAGAGGAAAGGGAATTCTTGTACTCTATTGGTGGAAATGTAAAGTAGTATAGCCAATATGGAAAACTATTTGCAGATTCCTCAAAAAACTAAAAATAGAACTCCATATGATCCACTGATTCCTTTACTGGCCATATATCCAAAGGAGGTGACATTTTTATTCCCCTCAAAGAGGTGTGTGCACCTTTTTTCCTGTTACAGCAGTAGTCACAAAGACCAGTACATGGAATCAGCCTAGTTGCCCAGTTATCCTTTAGCAAGAAGAATGGATAAAGAAAATGCGATATCTTTACACAATGGAATGCTATTCTGCAAAAAAAAAAAAAAAAAAAAAAGAAAGAAAAGAAAGAAAAAAGAAAAAGAAAAAGAAAAAATGAGAGAAAGAGAAAAATAAGTTAGTTCTTGACCTCATAAATTCATGTTGGTTTTTAGAAATCTGATTTCTTCTTCTTTTGTTTTTTCATGAGGCATCCTTTTTATCGTCTGCTGTACAACTTTGGTAAAGAACCATTGTTAAATATTAAACTTACTAGCCCATGTTTGCAGGTACATTTTAATTAAAAAAATAGAATAGTTTGCTCTCTTTCTTTTCATGATTCTTCAAGACCATACAGTATGTTCCAGAATACTCACCTATGAGATTTCTCAATTCTTGGTACCTTATTATGTCACTCTTTTATTCTAATAGTTCTAAAGTCATTTAGCATAGCCAGCTCCTGTCTTATAATCCTAGCACTGGTTTATCTTTGATTTTCACTTGCCAATATCTCTCAGATGATTCTATAACTTTTTTTCTCTTAAAATTACAAACACAAGAGTCAATGTTTTGTTCTTTAAATGCATTAATACAGTAAACTCAAACACAAGAATAGCAATAAATCCGTGCATATTACACTTTGTGAATAAATATGCTTTTGCATATGTAATTTTTATTTGTCCCAAACATGATATCAAGAGTTTCTTATCAGTATTTGAATTCTCATCTCATTATGAATATTGAATTTCTGGATTATATCCCTAGATAGCTACTGAGATTTTATCTATTCATTCTGGATTGTGTGTATACAAATTTTTGTTTCTGGAAATCTAAAAGCATCAGAGTTTCCTCTGTAACAGAATAACTGGAAGACAACTCTTTTTATTCCTTATTAGGAGCATTTAGATTTACAAACCCTGAATTTCTTTGAAATTTTGCATCTTGTTATATCAAGCTGTGATTAATTGATTCTTTTGACAAAATATCCAATTATGTTGAACCAAACTTTTATCTATAATGAAGTAGTCAATTTCCTATATTCTTTAATAGTCTGTTTTCTCCAATCTCAAGAGCTCATCTCGGTATACGAATCCAGGCTCACTGGGATCAGATGCACTGTTACTTCCATAGCTTTCATTGCCATCTCAAGGGAACTCCACTTATGAATTCCTGATTTCTTCATCTCAGTATTTGAGAAAGATGTGTCTTTGAGAGTGGGAACTCAAATAAGAAGCCATTGAGCTATTCCAGAATGATGTAATCATTTTAAAATTTGCCTTAGGAAGCATTAGGGGAATTAAAAGAAAGCATAGAATTATCTATCACAATAAAGTACTTTATTTTATTTTTATGGAACCACACACACAAAAAAATGTTAATAATTTTCCTGAAAAAATTTAAGATGATACTTTCTAAGAGGAATTTCAAGGCCTACTGAAAGTGGTTCCATGTGTATTAAGAGATCTTGGGATCTATATGTATATCGAGATAGTAAAGCATTTTAATATTATAATCTATATTATACATTTAAGAGAACAGTGACAATATAAGTCCTGTCTGTGTAATTGCTCTTTCTTATAGAAGGGATACACATTTGTGGCTGAAGCATTTACTGGTGACATGTATGCAGCAAACTCTCGATGGAAGCTACGCCTCATTGGTTCTTACACTCCACTCCCATGCCTCTCCCGGGAATCACCTTGCAATACCTTCACCATAAAAGAAATCAGAGATTACTACATACCCAATGATAAGAAAATTTTATTCAGGTATAAGTATATGATAGATGGGGACAGGCATTATTTTAAAAATATTAATATTTCTGGATAAAAATTGATTCTGCAGGAAAATCCTGCATCAGTTTTGAATTTCAATTTCTATACTCATTTGGAAAGAATGAATTTAGAGTAATGTGATTACATGGGTGTTTCACAGGATCAAGACTACATGATTGCACATAATGTTAATGATGTTTTCTTAGACTTCATCTTACTTGACTTTAGTTACACATTCTCCTTGATACTTCTTTCTCCTTGTTCATCTCCATCTCTGCTCCATCTCAGTTCCTGGTGGGGTTTCTCTTCTACCTGTCACCTTGACCCTTTTATGCTCATCTATACTCTCCTTGAATATCCTGTGCATGGAATCCAAGCTCTTTCATTAGCTGGTTCTGTTGATTCTAATTCTGACATGTCTCTGCTCTCCCTCCTCTCTATTCTCAATGTCCCTGCACTACTTCAGGCCTTTATTATGTTTAAGCTATAAAACTGTTGTTTCTGGAATCTATGATTCCATTATATTCCATTTTTTACTCTATCATTCTCCCTTTATTCACTTATATATTCATACTTTATTCCAGAGCAATCACCTTTCTAATACTCATATTTAAATGTGATTTCCCTACCACAAAATCTTTGACAGTGTCTCACCAATTATAGAATAAAATCCAGATCACAAAGAATGGAGTTCATCAGCCTCATCCAGTCATCAAGCACAGTGAAACCTCTCCCTGGAACTAAAGAGCTCATCCTGACATATAGATCATACAGTTTTATTGTGTATTTGTTTTTCCTCTTATCATGGGATATTCTCTCTCCACTTCTACACTTGGAAAATTTTATCATTTTAATAATAATATTCATCAACAAAATCTTTGCATTAAAGACTCTAGATATAGTTCATTCAGGTGATGTTCAAGTCCTTTATTCTTTCTGAGAATATGACATACAAATTTTAGCTAATTACCTTCCCATGAACTTCTATGTGAATTGACATTAATGGAAGGCCAAACCCATGTCTTCAATGTGGGACTTAGCACAGCACCTGATACATAATTGGCCTTCATTAAATATTTGTTGGTGTTGAGTGCATTGTTGGAATACTAATTTTCTCTCTTGCATTTGTCTCACACATGAGCTTTTATGGGATAGTTCACATTTAAACCACAACATACTATTATGCACAGAAAATTTGGAAAATATATAAATATATTACTAAGTAAAGAAAAGTCATCCATAACCAGACAACCTAGAAATGACTATTGTTAGAATTTTGTTGTATTTTAATATAGTGTCCCAGTTGAACATTATTAGAATCATAACTGGAGTTTTATAATTCTGATCATTTTAAGTAGCATTATAGAGTTCCACACACTGGGCTTAAACAACAGAAGTGCATTGTCTCACAGCTCTGGAAGCTCCAAGTCTGAAATCACGGTGTCAGCAGGGTGGGTCACTCTTGAGGGCTGTGCAGAGAATCTGTCCTTTCACTTTTCCTGGCATCCTGTGGTTTGGTGATAATTGCTGGTGCTACCTGGCTTGTGGATCAGCACCCCAATCTCTGCTTCAATTTCTGCATGGTGTTTCTCTTATGTGACTCTATTCCTAAATTCCCCCTCTTTATTATAAAACCACCAGTTATGTTCCATTAGGACTCTTTCCCAAATGACCTCATTTTAACTTGATTACCTCTGAAAACTCCTGTCTCCAAATAATGTGACATTGTGAGACATGGGGTGGTGAGAACTATAAAACATCTTTTGTGAGAGGAGGTGACGCATTTCAGTCCATTATAGTGACCTGGATCTGGAGAGAGGAAAAAGATTTTAACAAATCAAGGCAAAAACTGAGAGCCTTGATTTATTGGAATACCTGGGGCTTGACAAATATTTGGATAGTGCCATTTATGCAGTAGAGGATACAGAGGGAGAAAGTCATGTGTAAGGTGGTGGTCAACAGGAAGACAATTAACTCCTTCCTAGCTGTTTAATAGAGTAGACAAGCAAAATAGCCACGTGACACGGGTATATGGTTGGTAGGACACTTTTGTTTGGGAATTGTTTTTCTGTTTTGGCTTGTGGGGTACCCAGGAAATTGTATAAAATGAGAATCAGACTCAGAAAAGAACATTAGGATTCTCTTGATATTTGTGGGAATGTCAATGTCTGAGAAGCCTGAAAAGAGCAGTCCTGAAAAAAAGAGGGAATGTTGCTCTGCTCATGGGGGGGATTTTTAAAGCAGGAGGAAATGAAGGTAGACTCAACCCTGTCAGGTTCTCTTGAGAGGTCAAGGAAGACGAGAACTGAAGTTTGTATACAGTAGTGATAAGCTGCTTGACACCTTGACAAGAACACGTTTAGCGCCTGGGTTGGTGACAGAGCAGACTGCAGAAAGTGACATGGTGAGAAGAGCAGAAGTAGGTGATCTACCGAGATGGCTCCCAAAAAGGAAGTGTGGCCATCCGGACTGCAAGGTGGATGTATTTGCTTCAACTGCACATGTAGGAATGTTAATGACAAGGAGGAACAAAGAGAGGGTGTTTATGATACAGGTAGCAGGATACTCAGAAGGGCAAGTTTGTAGAGAAGTGGAAAGTTGATAAAGTCCTGAGCATTTGTAAGGAATCACTAGAAATAGAAAAATGAAAACAAAACAAAATAAGACAAAACAAACAAGGCCCCTACAACTCTTCAGTGGCACCAGGGAGGAGTTAGAAAGTATGGGTTAGATTGCACGTTTTAGATTTTGAGGTTTCTCATATATACGGAAAAGGGTGAGGGTGGAGGCTGTGGGTGCTATTTCAGCTTCTCTGTGTGTTTGATCAAATGAGAACACTGAAGAGTGATGCATGGAAGGCTTCTGCCTCTGTAAGCTGTGCTCTTTGTGCAACGTGAAGGAGGATCTGATGGAATGAGTTGGTGTGGTAGTAGCAGGTTGCAGCTCTATGAAGTATGGTGGCTTTTGGGTCTGTCAAGTTTCAAAAGTGGCTCATCATATCCAAACAAAAAGATGCATTTCCTACTTGGGGATTTAAGGATGATAAAAGTAGACTCATTTTGTTTCACCCTACCATGTTGGGATCCTTTGCTAAAGAGGACTTCACAGCATGGTTTTACTTTTTGACAATGCTTTTAGAAAATTATGCCATTTTGTTTACTGACTTGAAGAAAAACAATGCACTTGCTTATGAAGTTCATATTTTTCCCAATAGGTATTGTGTTAAAGTGGCATTACAGCATCCTCTTACAATACAGGTACGTACATCCAAGCCAGACGTATTCATCAAGCTTCAGGTGCTAGAAAATGAAGAAACCATGGTGAGCTCCATTGGAAAAGGCCAAGCTCTCATCCCAGTATTTAACTTCCTGGGGAGTGAGAAAACTGTGAGCTCCCAGTGTAAGTGTGCCTTTTGGACAGCGGGATCTGGATCCATAAATTATGTTTTTTGTAACATTTTTTAAAGGTTTAAAGATAAGACAGCAAGTTACCATCTAAATCAGTAAAAATTGGTAGTAGAATAAAATATTTTTTAAAAAAAACATTATTTGATGCCACTGACATTTGTGTTTCAAATTAGGCTATGACTATCAGCAGACTGGTTGTAATTATACTTTAAAGACTCTTCACCTTGAAGAAAAATAAAAATTTATTTTCTTCTTTATGGGCTTTAATAAGAAGAAGAATGTTCTCATTTTGAAAGACCTTTTGCCTTTCTTTTATTTCTAATTTATTGTTTTTTATAATATTCTATTTATTAAAATTAATATAAGTTTAAAATTAGGTTATTACTTTCTCTTATAGAGTTTTTTTCTGTTCAATACAAGATTCTAGACTTTAAATAGAGGATACAATCTACTTACATTTGATTTGATATGCAGAATTTTTTTCTGCCATCCTGTTATATTTCTCTAATTGATTATATCTTCTACTTGACCTTTGCATAGCTATTTGGTTATCAGCATGCTTCCTGGGTGCTGCTTCCAAATAGAGCTGGTGTTGATTATCTTAAGTGTGCTAGCAAACTGCTAAAAATAAATTTCTTTTTATATATAAAATAAGTTTTGTACCTATTTCCAGTCTAATATGTATATGTGGGCTTTTTGAGGGTTGGTTATATCTGGACCTACCAAGCAATATAGACATTAACTGGTGACACAGACTATTGACCTCTTTCCTTCTCTCCCTAACAACTGTGGGTGGGCAAGGTTAGGAAGAGTGGGCTGAGCTGCAGGCCACTGCAAATACTCTGATATCCAACCACTTTACACAGAAATTAGTAGTGTGAGCCTTTTTCTTTTCCTAATACAATGTTCTATCCAAAACAACAGTACAACTAAATGTTCAACATCTCCAGCAATTAGAGAAATGAAAATTAAAACTATACTGAGATTCCATGCCATTCTAGTCAGAATGTTAACTTACGAAGAACACAACTAATAATAAATGTTGGCAAGAATGTGGGGGAGAAGTTTCACTCGTACATTGCTGGTGGGACTGCAAATTGGTGCAACCACTCTGTAGAGCAGTATGGGGATTCCTCAAAAAACTAGGGATGGAACCACCATTTGACCCAGTTATCTGACTCCTCTGTATATATACAAAGGATTTTAAATCAGTATACTACTGTGACACAGCCACATCAATGTTTATAGCAGCACAATTCACAATAGCTAAGCTATGGAGCCAACCTAGGTGCCCTTCAACAGATGGATAAAGAAAATGTGGTATATGTACAAGATGAAGTATTACTCAGCCATAAAGAAGAATAATTTTATGACATTTGCTGGTAAATGGGTGGAAATGGAGACTATCATGCTAAGTGAAATAAGCCAATCCCCCAAACCAAAGGTTGCATGCTTTCTCTGATATGTAGAAGCTAACCCATGTAATGGTGGCAGGTAGTGGGGAAAACAGAAGTTTAGTGGAATAGACAAAGGGCAATAAAGGGATGTAAGGGGGATAGGAAAAGGACAGGAAGTGGAATGAATCTCACATAATTTTCCTAAACACAGGAGTACACCACAGTGAATCTCAACATCGTGTATATCCACAAGAAATTAATTTAAAAATAAGTAAATAAAAATAACAACAAAGCCAGATGCAGCGGCTCAGACCTGTAATTCCAGCGGCTTGGGAGGCTGAGACAGAAGGATTGAGAGTTTAAAGCCAGCCTCACAAACCACGAAGCACTAAGCAACTCAGTGAGACCCTGTCTCTAAATAAAATACAAATAGGGCTGGGGATGTGGCTCAGTGGTGGAATGTCCCTGAGTTCAATTCCCGGTAATAAAAAATTTAAAAAAATAAAATAAAAAATAACAATAACAGCAACAACGACAAACAATAAAGAAGAAAGCCCATGAAGCTTACTTAAATAACAGGTGCACAAAACAGTAAGGATCCTTTTGCTCAGTCCACAGAATATTTCTAAATGATGTCTATATAAGTGGGATTTTAAAAGGCAATTTTATTTTTTAATTTAATGGATTTAATGATTTTAATGATTAAAATATTTATGTGTGTTTTTGTCATGTATATAACTTGAGTGAATTTCTATGCACACATTACACCCATATTTTAATGAGTTTCCCTATTCTTATTAAACTATCCTTTTTATTCTAGAGAGCCCTTCATCAAATATATACTTTGCAAATATGATCTTCTAATCGAAGCCTTTTCTTTTTAATTCCTTAACAGTAAACTTTTAGTACAGAATCTTTTAATTTTGATAAAGCCAAAGTTGTTGTTTTTAAAAAATTACAAGAATTTTTTTGTTTCATTTAATAAAAAATTGCTTCATCTAAGATGATAAATAATTTATTTGATGACTCATTTTATAAGTTGTATAATATTAACATATGTTTACTTTTATGATCCATCTTGAAATAATTTCTATGTATGATATCAGGAATGAGGTAAATGTTCTTTTTACTCCCATGTGGATATCCAGTTGTCTTAGCATTGTATGTTGGAAATAAAATATTTTACCTATTGAATTACCTTGATAGTATTCAAAAATCAATTGACCACGTCTGTGTGAGTCTACTTTTAGACTCTGTTTTAATCAATTGATTTAATATCTATTTTACTCTGAAAACACATTTGCTTGAAAATCTTAGCTTTCAATTTTTATTTTTGCTTGTGTTGAATTTGGAGAGCTTAACAAAATTTGAGTTTTTCTGGCTCGTGAATATGGGTGTATCTCCCAATTTATTTTAGTCTTCTATTTCTGTCAGCAATTTTCATATTGCCAATGAGCAGATTTTGCAATACTTTTTTAAAAATTTATTTCTAAGTATTTTACTTTTATAGGATTTCCATCTAGGACTAAAAATACGTACATCATACCATTGATATCTGCATTACTTTCCTTGGGTTGCTTTAGCAAACTAGATTAGTTAAATTAGTTACCCATGATAAAGTCTGGTTCAAAAATCTTAAATGGAAAATTCTAGCAATAGCAATTTATCTTGTGCCATTTTGAGTAGTCTGATAAAATCTTGCACCATTTTTCTTTGTCCTGCCCAAGATGCATATCATCCCTTTTTCCAGTGTGTCCTCACGTTATACACTACATGACCATTAGTCACTTAGTGCCTATCTAGCTTATCAGGTCATCATTGATCTTTGTCATAGTATCACAGTGTTTAGGTTCATGTAACCCTTATTTTACTTAATAATAGTCCCAATACCCAAGACTAGTGATGTTGGAAATTTGGATTTGGAAAGTGTTTCCTTTAAGTGAAAATGTGAAAGTACAAATACTTTAAGTGAGAGAGAGAGAGAGAGAGAGAGAGGAAGAAAGACAGACAGACTACATCCACACAACTCTTAATACAGTATGTTATTATATTTTGTTATTATAATTAATCTCTTATTGTTCTTAACTTATAATTTTATCATATATATGTGAATGAAAGATTTTTTTTCTTTTATTGATTGCCCATCTTAGATTTTTTTTGGTGCTGTTGTTCTAATTAGTTATGCATGACAGCAGAATGCATTATGACTCATTATACACCAATGGAACACAACTTTTCTTTTCACTGGTTATATGCGATGCAGATTCACAACATTTGTGCAATCATACATCTACATAGGATAATAATGTACATCTCATTCCATCAACTTTGCCACCCCCATACCCCCTACCTTCCCCTCTGCCCAATCCAATGTTCCTCCATTCTTCCCTTGTCACCTCCCCACCCCCACCCCCTTTATGCATCAGCATCCACATATCAAACATTTGGCCTTTGGTTTTGGGGGATTGGGTTTATTTTGCTTAGCATGATATTATCCAACTCCTTCAATTTACCTACAAATGCCATAATTTCATTATTCTTTAAGGCTGAGTAATATTACATTGTGTGTATATATATCCGAGTTTCTTTATCCACTCATCTATTGAAGGGCATCTAGGATGATTCCACAGTTTAGCTATTGTGAATTCATCTGCTATAAACATTGATGTGGCTGCATCACTGTACAATGCCAATTTTAAGTCTTTTGGGTGTATATTGAAGAGTGGGATAGCTGGGTCAAATGGTGGTTCCATTCCAAGTTTTCTAAGGAATCTCCATACTGCTTTCCAAAGAGGTTGCACCAGTTTGCAGTCCCACCTGCAATGTATGAGTGTGCCTTTTCCCCCTACATCCTCTTCAACATTTATTGTTGTTTGTATTCTTGATAATTGCCATTCTGACTGGGGTGATATGAAATCTTAGAGTAGTTTTGATTTGCATTTCTCTAATTGCTAAAAATGTTGAACATTTTTTTTTCATATATTTATCGATTGATTGTATTTCTTCTTCTGTGAAGCGTCTGTTCAGCTCCTTAGCCTATTTATTGATTGGGTCATTTGTTTTTTCAGTGTTAAGTTTTTTGAGTCATTTATATATCCTGGAGATTAGTGTACTATCTGATGTGCATGTGGTAAAGATTTTCTTCCACCCCGCAGGCTCTCTCTTTACATTACTGGTTGTTTCTTTTACTGAGAAAAAGCTTTTTTAGTTTAAATCCATTTCAATTTTTGATTCTTGATTTTATTTCTTGTGCTTTAGGAGTCTTGTTAAGGAGATCAGGTCCTAAGCCAACATGATGAAGATTTGGGCCTCCTTTTTCTTCTATTAGGCTTAAGGTCTTTGGTCTAATTACTAGGTCCTTCACCCACTTTGAGTTGAGTTTTGTGCAGGGTGAGATAGGGGTTTAATTTCATTTTGCTGCATATGGAGTTCCGGTTTTGCCATCACCATTTGTTGAAGAGGCAACCTTTTCTCCAATGTGTTTTTAGATCCTTTGTCTAGTATGACATAACTGTATTTATATAGGTTTGTTTCTGTGTCTTCTAAGGAAATATCATCTTAGAGTTTGTTACTAACCTCAGTTTCAGGCATCAAACAGGAGTCTAGGAACATATCCCTATAGATTAGGAGAGACTATTGTACTACAATCTGGGTAACTTAACAAACAAACAAAAAATATTCTCTCACCATTCTGGAAGACCGAAAATCTTCACAAGGCTCATGTCTTTCTTTATGATTCTGTATCTTCTTCTTTTCTGATTCTTCAAGGACACCATTGTTGGATTTAGCATGAGTATAATTCCAGACTGATGTCATCTCAGGATCCATCCTTTAATTACAGATACAGCTACCCTATGTCAATTAAAGTCATATACTGAGGTTCTGTGTGTATGTACTTGTTTTGTGAGGGTCACTTTTTAATCTACTGCAATATCATACCATTAGCCTCTATCCATTATTCCACTCCATGTTTCTTTTTAGATTATTTCTATTACTTATCTTCAAGTTCACTGATCTATTATTCTCAATTTGATAGGAAATTATATTTCATACATAGTTAAATATAGATTTATTTTGATTCTTTATATATTTTATTTTTCTTGTTGGTGTTCACCATTTTTCGTTAGATAGTCTCATCTTTTCCCTTAACAACTTATGCAAAAGTTTTTTATTTTGTGTATGTGTGGTACTGGGGATTTAACCCACAGAGACTTTTTTTTTTTTTTTGCCATTGAACTACATCCTTAACCTTTTTATTTTTTATTTTGAGACAGGGTCTAGCTGAGTTGCCAAGGGTGGGTTCAAACTTGTAATTCTTCTACCTTAGCTTCCCACATAGCTGGGATTACAGGTGTGTTAAATCCATCATCTATGTCAGCTATGTATCTCCTTTTTTTTTTTTGCACCAAGGATTGAACTCAGGGCACTCAACCACTGAGCTACATCACCAGCCCTATTTTGTATTTTTTATTTAGACACAGGGTCTCACTTGCTTAGTGCCTCACTAAATTGCTAGGGCTGACTTGAACTCACAATCCTCCTACTTCTACTTTTGTTGACTTTATTTTTCAGATGTGGTCACATTTCCTGTTTCTTAATAGATCAATTATGTGTTGTACATTGTGCATGCAACATTGTTAATGATCTACATTATGCTCTCCTCATTGAAAGAATGTTGAACTATGTTCTGGAAGTTAGTTAATTTATTAACAATTTAGCATGCTTCTACCAAGATTTGATCATGAGATATTTTGAATCCAGTCCTGAGTTGCCATTACTCTAACATCAGGCTAACTCTGTTCTTGAAGCTTGGACTTCCTTGGGTCTCAACAGCATATTCTGTGTGTTTATTAAATTCACTTCATTTTGGCAGGTGAGAACATCAATATCTCTCAATACTGTGCAACTAACAGAATCTCCATTAACTCCCCACTCCTGCTCCCAGATCTCTTCTAGTAGTTATGATCTGCCAGGAGTTATTTAGTGTTTGTAAAAAGGAAGTTCAGAATTCAGCAAAAGATTCAAATGAACTCCTGTGTATATCCTAAGCTCCTCTGCTGCTCAGATATGTCTCTTTGCTTACTCAGTTGACAAACTATAGTTCTTTCGAACTCCATATTTATTTCTGAACCTAGCAGAATTACTGCTCAGGACTGCACCTTCCTGTGTCTGCCTGAGTGCTTTCAGACAGAAATCTGGGGAAGTAGAGAGATCACCTTGTACATTTTCTTACTCTCAAGGATTACAGTCCTGGACTGTATATTGTCCAGTTGCTGAAAAGAGTTGATTTATAAGTTTTGTCCAATTTCATCATTCTTTTTATGATAGGAGAATGTGTCCAGTGCCCATTATTCAGTCATAACTAGAAATGGAATTTCTTTCTCATTCACTTAATGTACCTCCAAGTATATTTGAAAAATTAATTAATAACATTTAATACCTTTCTGTTTTTATTGCTCCCAGTGGTACTTATATCATCTGTTCATTACAAAATAATTAATATAGAAATTAAAAATTAAAGGAAACCACTTGCCTGGTGTGTGGTGTCATTCATGCAACAGCAAATGAATAAGAGATTGTAACATATTCTTTTAGCAATCAGTGGTTGTTCAGAATATGTAGTACTCTATGCAGGTCACATATTATTAGAGTAGATTTCTTTAAAGCCAGAATATTCCAAAGAATCCAGTGGTGGTAGTTTTTATCTTGTTAAGATAAACCTCTCCCTCTGAACATAATATAAAGGGATATAACTGTTTTAGTAATAGTTGTGCATATCACATATTAATATTATACTTACTGTTTCTCTCATTCAGCTAGCAAGCAAATTCTTTCAAGTCACCTATCAACCAAAAAAGAGCCAGAAGTATATTCTAAGAAGAAATCTGCACAGGGAAGTCAGAAATCCTATAAGAGTAGACCTGGAAGTGCAATAGTAGATACTGGTCAGCCTCTGGTGGAGGAGGAAGTGGTCACTATGTCATCTGTAGAAGAAAATTCTAGCACACCACAGCAGGTATATTAACATTAAAAATTATCACTCAATTGCACTGCTCCTAAAAAAATCTAACAATAAAATAATTCTCTTCCTAGAAGTTGTCAAATACTTTCTATCTGCTATGCCATCAGTGAACAACCTGAATTGAAGAATGAGACTTTCTTGAACAGTTTCTCTATGCTAAGATCTTTAATCAAATGGCAAACTTAACCTCTATGCCAACCATAGGATGTATATGTAATCATGTTAGTTTGAAAATAAGTTATAATACATACCACTAAAGGTCATATTCTTATAACAATTACACATTAATAAAAGGTGAGTGTATGTGACCCAAGTTAGAAAGGAAAAAAAGACAATGCATTTATTTTAAAACAGCAGAATAAAATATGGCACAGCCATTGGAAACAATAGCATAAAATAGTAAAAGGAATTGATAAGAAAATAAGGTGCCAGAAATATATCATAATATGACAGTAATTACAATAAATATCAACCTAATAATCAACTGAAAAGCTACAGTTCTAAAGTTATATAAAAATAATATTCAAATATAAGTAGTTCTAAATAATACTTTTAAATAAAAGGTCACAGATAATGTAAAGACAAAATGAGAGGAAAATGTATCTGGTAAACATTAATCAAGAGAGAGCTATAATAATAATTTAAATGTCATAATACATAGACTTCAACAGGGATAGTATATGAAAATTAAAAAAACAAATAAATAAAGTAGATATGACATTAAGTAACACAGAGGCACTTAACTACCAAGAGACAATAAATAAGACTCAAAAACTTTGATCACAGGGGAAAAAAAAGATAAGTGTACAATTCACAATTGAAGACTTTAATGCATGTCTTTCACAAACTAATAAATCAAGCTGAAAAACAAAATGAGAATGGTCGTGCATATATTTGTCAGCTTTTCACCTCTGTGACAAAAATACCTGAGAGTAACAGCTTAGAGGAGGAAGTCATTTTGGGCTTATGGGGTCAGATTTCTTAATACACTGTCATCCAACTCCATTGCTCTGGGTCCAGGGCAAGGGAGAACATCATGATGGAAGGGTATGGTTGAAGAAAACTGCTCAGCTCAAGGTAGCTGGGAAGCAGAGAGGGTGGTTGAGGTATCAGAGACAAAATACAAACCCCAAAGTCATCCCCCAAGTGACCTAGCCACAGTACTCCTTTCAAATAATTAATCCATGAAATGAACCTCTGAACATTGCTCCATTGTCTTACAAGTGAGCTTTTGGAGGGAAGTCCTTATCCAAATCATAACAGTGATGATTTGAAAAATTTAATTACGTATCTAATTATGTAGATATGTATATAAAACACCAAGAAAACAGATAACACAATTTTTCTTAGCACATTTTTAAAAATCCAGACCGTGTAATAAGCAATTAGTGGATTAAAATCCAATAAAATCCAAGTTATCTGTACTATGTAGTTATGTTTTCTTAGCATAATGCAATAAAATAGAAATTAATAATTAATGGATAGTGTGAAAGTCCCCAATGTGAAAATTAGATAAAATATATCAAATAAGAAATTATGCAAAGTATAGCACTCAATGATTATTTGAAAACTTTCAAATTGAAAAATTTAAGCAACATCTAAATACAACATCTAAAGTAGCATTTAGTGTAATATTGACTTTTAGATTAATTAATAAGGAGGTATGAATGATTAGAACTGTGTGGGCTTAGCTATTAAAAAGGAAAGGATTCAAGATCAACTCAAAGCTGAAGAATGATTTTAATAATTAGGTCAGAAATCAATGAGATGGTGAGCAAAACGCAAAAAAAAATCAATAAACCCTAAGTACTTATTTCTAAGATTAATAAAGTAAATATACTTCTAGTAAAATCAATCAATTAAACAGAGAGAAGATATAAATTAGCCAAATGCAAAATTTAAAAATACAGTTGATGTATAACTACACCCTATAGGTGTTTTTAATGCTATTACTATTATAAACAACTCTATGCTAGCAAATTTAAAACCTGGCAGGGATGGGGGTTGGGAAATACACAAATTCCTGTGTGGGAAGAGGAGGTGGAGAATATCAATAGTTGATTCATAAGAAAATCTTAATAAAAGAACAAAAAGTTATAAAATTAAATAGGTAATCAACATCTCCCAAGACTCCCCTTGTCAAAGTGCCAAAAGCCATGTCGATCAGACTTTCAAGGAGTAAGTTATTCCAAAAATCAGAAGAAAAGTTTAAACTTTCCAATCCTTTTAAGAGATTACTGTAATCCTGATTCCAAAACTAGATAAGAGTAACACAAGATAAATGCGTAAATTTTATTTATAAAAATGGATGAAGAAGTATAGATAACAGATAATCAGTTCTAATGTGCCAGGCAGTCAGGGAGCATTCATCTCAGGAGTTCAGGAGTGGCTTGCAATTAAAAAAATGTGTCAGTATAAGTCACCACAGTAACAGATTAGATGAGAACAATCGGATAACCCTGAAACATTTGATAAAGTTCAACAACCTTTGGGTATTTTTCAAACATTCTCTTATCAAACTAGGCATAGAACTTCTAAACTGCAAATGTTACATACCAAAAATCTTGAAATTAATTGAGAAATCTTATATACAAAAGCAATATATGAACATACAAAATTAAAGTGCATTTCTACTAAAATTAGGATAAGAATGCTCACTATCATTGTTGATATTTAATGATACTGGAACATTATGATGGTGGAAAGTTAGAACAATGAGAAGAAACAAAATAGAAATTCCACTTCAAAGAATTACTGAGTTATTTACAGACTTATATGACCAAAGAAACCAACAGAATAGACAAATTCAGAATTAACAAGAGATTTTAGGAAGATTGGCAAGACATTACTAATAGCAAATTCTTGTATATTTACTTATTTACCAACTATGTACCTGTTACAGTGTATGTACATTGATCTTTAATCCTCCCATCATCTTTTGAAGTAAACAGTTTCACTCTCTCCATGTGACAGTTGAGGAACCAAGAGCACATAGACCTTAAGTGATTTGTTCAATGCCAAATACCAGGTGTGTGCTAAAACTGAACCTGAACTCAGACAGATCCAACTGGTGAGGCTATACCCTTACTCACCATGCTCTGCTGCTTCTACAACTATAGCACTCAGTAGCCTTCCTCTACAAGCAGCACTAATGCATCAGACAGTAGAATGTGCCAACTCTTGCAACAGCAGCAAGTATCTAGACCATAACTTAACCAAAAATACACAAAGTTCTCTACATAGAAAAACTTGATCCTTTAGTAAAGGTCATTGAGGTGATTAGAACAACTAAAGAATATAGATGGCTTCTCTAACACAGGAAAGCAGTCCATGCTTTTCAATAAGGTGTCATAATGGTCTTAAGACATCCTTTATTCCCCCAATTAATTTTTAAATTCGATGTGGTGCTAATCAAGATTCCCACTGTGTTTTTCAGAATAGGAATGAATCAAAACTCACAAACAGTTAAGTCCACTTTAAAAAAGAAAAGCAAAGATAGGGGACATCCCTTTCTAAATATTAAGACAAACTAAATAGTCATTGCAATAAAATAATATTAGTACAAGAACACATAAATGAAGCAGTAGGAGAAAAACTAGAAACAGATCATGTTTCTATGAAAATTTGATACAGTATTAAGATGATATCATAAATCCAAGGAGGAAAGGTAATCCATCAAGTAGATGGTACTACAGAAATGACCTCTACAAAGACAGAAATAAAACCAGACCAAAAACTAACTCCATGAATAAAGGTGGACTCCAAAGGTATTTTAGATTTAATTGTGAAATTTTACTCCACAAAAGCAGTAAATGATGATGTAGGAGGCCATTTTTGTGCCTGAGCACAAAGAAAATCCTAAAAGTCAGAGAATGAAAAAAACTACTCAAATTCTTTAATAATTTGAAAACTGCAAAATACAGCAGCAGTGAGATTTCACTTTATACCCACTGTACTGGCAAAAAATAGAAACAGAAAATGGCCAGGCATAAGTGGAGATATGAGAGTGTAAACTTTTTAAATATATATTTATTTTATTTTTTTAGCTGTAGTTGGACACAATACCTTTATTTTATTTTTATGTGGTGCTGAGGATCAAACCCAGGGTCTTGCACATGCGAGGTGAGCACTCTACCACTGAGCCACAAGCCCAGCCTCGAGAGTGTTAAACTTATGAAGTGTTGTGCAATAGAGTTTGAGAACATCCAGTGTTATTGAATTAAATTATGAGCATATAATAAGGAAAAGTATATACTTATCACATGCCCAGTGTAACAAATTCTATTATGTACATATTGTGTATATTCCTATTGCTTATTCTTAAACACTGTGTTTTATTTCACAGAACTACAAGTATATCATACAGTGCTTGATATTGTATAATAGTTGGCCTCTCACTGAAAGTCAGCAGATATTTGTTCAAGCACTAAAAGAATTAGAGAAAAGTGATAACAAAGGTATGTCACCCTAAATGTTTGTATGCGCATGTTGCGTTTCATATAAATATTTAATACTAAGTGGATCACATAATTATTAGAACTGTTGTCTATAATTTATCTCCTGTGACCTGCCATATTTCCCATTGTGTTAATTATGTTTCACATTATTACTGCCTAGTTCCTGAAAAACAAAATACATGATTATTTAGGCCAATTTAAACACATTTTATATAATTTGCAAAAATTACATATTGATTATACCTTAGCATTTTCAAGAAACACACAGGAAACTTTATTACATTTTAAAATTATATTTGTCTGTAGTTATTGGAAAATCATAAAACTAAAGTCAAGCTCTTCAAATATTAACAAATCTTTCAATTACAGATTGGGATGAAGTGTGTGTTTTCTATTTATGTGCTCAAATTGAAGCCCAATTGCCTAATAAAATAATACATGTACATTATTTTTAAAATAAAATAAAACTACACAAAACAAGAGAGAATAACATCAAAAGTAAAAGCTCCCTGATCCTATAAGCCTTAGTTCTAACATTCCATGCTAGACCACATCAGAGCTTCCTTGGTATTTTGTAGAGTTTTTAGTGCACATCTATCATACACGTGACAAGACAAACCCTCTGCTCTTATCATCCTCTAACAGTGTTCAGTAATTTCCCCTTTTCCCAATTTCCTTTCTGTGGTTTTAGTCATCAGTGGTCAACCATTAACTGAACATATTACCACAGTGCAATAAGGAATTAAGGTATTTTGAGAGAGACCACATTCACGTAACTTTTAATATGGTATATTACATGTTATAATTATTGACTTTTATTTTTACTTATTTTTGTCAATTTCTTATTGCACCTAATTTGTTAAACTTTATTGTAGGTATGTATACATAGGAACAAACATTATATATAAATATATAGAGAGTTTGGTACTAACTGTGGTTCCAGGCTTCCACTGAGGATCTTGGAACATATTCTCCGCAGATAAGGGGGAACTTACTGTCTAAATTCCCCTACTAGAATGGAAACCTGGGAGGCAAGGAGTTCTGTCTATGTTTGCTTTTCTGATGCCTTGTGTAGCCACTGGTTAGGTATTGTCCACTCGATTAGCACTCCATAATATTTGTTGAGTGACTGAATGAAAGGAGACATGTAAACTACTCTTGTTATTATTGCCTTATTTACCAGTTGTTAAAAACTCTATTCAGGTGTTTGCTTGCCTGTGTTATCACCTAGACCCAAACAGGTAAGTGTTAATAGAGCTTCATTTATACAGAAGTTAAGAGAAAACGGTTGTTAGTACGTTTATTAAAAGGGCACATTCTAGTGTGGGTCATATGATTCAAAGAAAAATTATTAAAATAAATAAGAAGAGTCCCCACTTCTTCCCAATGTACTCTGTGTGCCTCGACTGTGTGGAAATCCTGACCTTGTGGCCTCCCCTGTAGTGCTCTTGTCTTTGGGGAGAGGAACCATGTCTTTCCCAGACTCATCTCTGTGTCACTAGATCCAGACAGAACGTTAGTTCCCTAACATTCACTGAGTGGATGCGTGTAAGTGTTATGCCTGTGTCAGCAGGTGCCTAAATCCTGATGGCTCCCTGGCCTGCCGTGTTGACAAGATTCTGAGGCTGGGTTTGTGCTCAGTGAGAAAATGTTGTCATCTTTGATCGATGTCTGACACAGATACAGGAAGAGAAAGCCGTGGCCTCTGAGCCACATAGCGGCCACTTCTTTTGCTAGTCATCTGTGTCATGTGTAACTCCCAAAGCAGTTGTTCAGGTGCTCAAAACTGGTTTGTGAACAAAAAAGCTGTGCAACTGCTTAATAATGATATACATTCGACCTTGTTACGTATTCCCTAGTTAATCTCATGGAATTAATCTCATGAATTTTGTTGAACTATCTCTTCATTCTAGCTCAGCCTCCCCTCCACAGCCACTGCCCAGCACCACTAAGGATGTCTGAAATACAGAACAGGCAAGATTTTGATCTGGTGTTCTTGCTAACCAGAAGAGAAGAGTTTTTCCATGAATAAGCATCACATGCAAGCTGAAAGCTCCTTGCAGGCCATGTCTAATGCTGCATGTGCCACTGGTTCCCTCGTGGTGGCAAAGGCACTGGCTTTGGCTGTCGCTGCTCTTGCAGCAGCCTCTCTGACCCAGTGCTGCAGGCCCCAGGCCTTCCTTTGGATGCAGTGAAGGTGTCCTAGGTCCACCCAACTCTCCCGAACTTTGCCTTAAAGACTCCCTATAGCAGTGACTCGGAGGCCTTTATTTCGGAATCCACTGTCCATGCCCACAATGTTCAAATGAAAAATAATTGAGAACAAACTATTAATCTTATTTGTTTATTCCTCTTTGTGGATTACTCTCTCCCCCGCCCGCCCCCCCACCACCTCTTTCTCCCTCTCTCTCTTTCTCTCTGTATATTCTTTCCTGTCAGGCTATTGCTTTTGTTATCCTTTAAATCAGCCTTTATCCTATCTCCACCTCCCCTGTGGTCCAAATCAAAATTTCTTGGCACATACTATACCTAAAAAAAAATTCTTTTTTATGTGTGTAAATCAGTGCTAGAAAGAGTGGTACAAATTGTGGTAGTGTATTCCCCCATCCCAAGATGTAGAGACATCGTTTCTGCTTAATATCAGTGGAATTAAATATTTTATGCTAAAGACCTATGTGCAAATAAAAAATATTCACTATTACAGAAATAAATCAAAATAATAGGAAAACAGCACAGTTTTGTTCATGCTAATGTGTTCAGCAAAGCTATTCTCATTTTTTTGTTGCATTGTTGTTGTTCTTCAAGGACAGTTTGTAGTATTAGTAAATTTTACCTTATGTTCCTGGAAACTAGAAATTACAGTAAATCAAGAGTGAGAACCAAATCCCAGTTTTGTTTTTTTTTCCTGCATGGCTTCTTTCATGAATTGCCTGTATTTCTTTCATGATTTTTTACGTTGCAATATTTTGTTATGCCTGTCTTGCTACTTCCAAAATAGTCATACTATTGTCATTTATAGCAAGTATAAATATAAACTACATGACAGGGAATAAATAATCCCAGCATAAATCATGAAAAGAAAACTACAGCATAGCTCTGTGATAGAATACTTGCAAAGTCCTGGGTTCAGTCCCAGGCACTGGAAAATGATAACAACAACAATAAAACCTACTGAATGTTCTGGTTAAATTTAATTTAAGATTGTATTCATAGGTGAAACTGGTGTGTAAATCCATTAGGATTTATAAGAACCTGCAACAATAAAGGAAGAAATATTGGGGTAAATGTTTTAAGCTTTCCAAGGCAAGTTAGCACCATATAGTACAATGCTATCAGAATATCAAATAATGTAAGAAAAACAGAGTTATGTAAGAGAACAAAGTTAAAATGAATTAAAAATTTTAAAGGAACAGTATTATCAATTGGGGAAATACAGCATAGTGGCTAAACCACCCTAGGTTCAGTGATCTGAACCAGGATGTTCATCACCTGCAAGACTAGAATAAGTGCTGTCTTTCAAGGTTGTTGTGAAGAATCAAAATAATGTATAGAAGTTCCTAGGTCCTAGTGGTATTTTAAAAGATGTTATTCTCTAAGTAGCAGAAAGGCTTTAGGAGAAATAATATGTATTCTTTTCTGATATAACATTTGAAAATTTATTGTATGAAAGAGCAGCTGCTAAAATTAAATTACACCTTCTATTGAATAATATGTTTGTTGCTGAAAAGCAGCAAGCAAAGAAACTAAAGCTGAATTGTGTTTAAAATGAATTAGGATGTTTTTCTATGTGGAAGAAAATGTTGAACAATCTTTGAAAGGCAGCTTTCAACTTCAGAATAATTGATCTTTAATGGCATATTTGTAAATGTGGATTTTTAGACAGTTTGATTATTAAAACATATCAATGCATTGACTGCTATGCTTCAATAATATTTACAACTCAAAACCCACATATCCTAATTTTAAGGGTATGATATATTTTAGAAACATTTGTTTACTAAAGTTTTCAAATTATTAATTTGTTTGCTTTTAAAATATAAATACTTTATGTCAAGAAGAAATTGGTCAAGTTCTTTTTATTATTATATTGTTTAAAATATTCATTCCAAAGTCAATAGAAATGTTGCTTTATTTACTCATATCAAATACTGAATTTCTGTGAGAAATAAGTGTAAAACTTGATTTTTTTTTCAAAAATTCACATCTTTATAGCTCAGCTCACAATCTCACAATACAAAATAAGGCCCGAATTATAGTAATATTCAACCTAGGATATTTCTTTTAAAATTTTTTTAAAAATGTGGCCTCTGGTTAACATGAGGCAACAGTGCCACCTTTAGTATATTTTAATTCCTAAGTTGCAGTAAATATTGCTTATCAAGGTACCTTTCACTTAAGGAAACATGAAACTGGAGGACTTTGAGCAGGGAGGAACTTAGTGCTATCATCTGCCTTCATATGAATTTGTGGCATGATCTTAAATTCCTTTTGCCTATGTTTACCATCTTTATGCTGCTGACCTATGCCGTTGAGGTTCTGGTATATTTGCTGAAACACATACAAATGGTATCATTATCAAAAACATATATATTTTGCTCCACCACACACTCTCCACTGTGATGGTGGTCTGCCTCATCTCAGGCTCAAAATCAATAGTCAAGTGACCATGGGTTTCAGGCCTCTGAAAGCTTAAACTAAAATAAATTTTTCTTTCTTTGTTTCCCTCAGGAATTTTATTAGAGTGATGGGGAAGCTGACAGGAGTTAATGCGCATTATGAATTCCATATTATAATAGATGTGAAATCAGGGATTTGAAAGGAGGTATATAATGATGTTCTGGCCTTCCAAAAACTTGTACTTTATGGGAGAAAAAGCTAATATATGTTATGCCATTAAGAAATATGGAAATTAGTTTTATATTAACAACATTAGGAAAGTGGGCAGCACACACCAGCTGTGTCTGACAAAATAGTAGGTATAGATTTACATATCAAGTATAAATTTATACATATTAATGTATAAATTTACATATCAAGTATGTTTCAAATATACCTTAAGGTATGACTCAACCATTACTAACTATGGGCAGTTAGAAAAGAGAGCCCCAGAAGTTCTTCAGGAATACCTTGAGATTCAATTTCAGCAGAAATTTATTAAACACCTTAGAAACCCAGGGTGTATGATACTAGGTAGAATGCTATTTTACCTGCTCTATAGTGATTAGTTTGATTTGTGTGTGCGGAGTTAGTATCTTCATTATACAGAGGGGCAACTTAGGATCAAATTACCCGGCAAACTGAATGTATCCAATGCCTGAGCCATGATTCACTGCCAAGTCATGAAAATATTTAACCATGAAATTTTCTATGGCCCAACACTTCTTAGCAGTTGGTCTTGTCAGTAGAAGAACAAGTGCTACCCATCATCCCTTGGCCATCTACTAGTGTGACCTGCTTCCAATTTGAACGTAACATCAGAGCATCAAGTAATTGATGAAATCCGGATTTTTTACGATTACTATTTTACTTGGCTAATGGGGTGACTCACAAAACTTTGATTTTGTAAAGGACTGACAGCGTTTTTGAACTTAAATTTGAATGCTGATTCAACTCTTAGCAGTAAATTACATTAACTGAGTAAATTACATCAACAGATACTCTCCGAATCTGCCTGTCTGGGACCCATTGAGAATCAAACTAGGAAGAAACATAGTAGGGTTCAAAAAAAATTACTTGCCTCTCTGCCACCTGGATATTTAACTATTAAAAAGAATTAATAGAACATAAGTTATTGTAACCCATTTTGTGCTACTATAACAAAATAGCACAATTGGATAATTTATAAAGAACAGAAATTTACTGGCAAATGGTTATGGAGGCTAGGGTACTTCAGGGTAAAGTGCCAGTATCTAGTGAGGGCCTTCTATATCACAACACAGCAGAAGGCAACATGTTGGAGAGAGACAGAGAGGCAAGGGGACCAAAATTATTCTCTGATAAGAAATCCACACCCTCAATAATAAACCTACTCCCACAATAATGGCATTAATCCATTCATGAAGGCAGATCCCTCGTGACCAACTCTTTTCTTCAGGTCTCATCCCTGAACACTGTTGCGCTGTGGATTAGGTTTCTAAATCACAAACTATGGGACCTAAATGTAAACCAGTGATCCTCAAAGTGTGGTCCTTGGACTAGCAGCCTCAACACCACAATGTGCCCATGGAGGACCCACACTAGACCCACCAAATCAGAAACTTTAGGGGAGTGGCCATAAATCCATTTCAAAAATTAGCCCTCACAGGCTCAAATGCAGGATCAAATTTGAAAACCAGCCTTGCAAAGTATCTTTAGCTTCTTTGAATTCTAAGCCATTAATGCTCAGCCTTTCGGGCCATCCCTTTGTAGTACTTGCATCTAACAAAAGAGACAAGTGTGTAGAATTCTTAGGGCAGTGTTTCTCAAGAGTATGATCCACAGGATACTTGTACATTCACAGAATTGTGAATTGCTGTTACAGAAACCACAGCATCATCAGTAACAGAGTTATCTGGAAGCACCAAGTGAAAAAAGTATTCTTCTACTCCAGTGTTGATAAAGTTCATTTAACCAGCACTATCCACAAGTAGGACTATAAAATACAGTTTACTTTATATTCTGTTGTCAATGAGATCTCTGGGAGTTGGATTTTACTGGGGCAAGAATTTAGAGAAGTGACTATAGCCAATGAGGCTGGCTGAAGCCCATTTCCCTCATACTGAAGGAAAGGTTCATTTCGGTGCAAGCAGTGTTTCTTCAACCTTCAAGTTTTAGGCTGGCAAAGAATGCCAAAGAGCACAGGAGAAAATGTGTATTCAGAAGCCTGTCCTGGGTTTCTGATGAAAGGTGATTTTACTGTGTGACTTCCTATAAAAATCTTTGTCTTTATTTCTTATTTTTTCTTCTCTTGTTCCTGTTTTTTTGTGGTTCATCATCTCTAATTTTATGCCTTGTTCTTCTCTGGTTTAAATAACCTGACTCTCTTTCTGAGGGCTCATTTATCCTATTTTTCTGCTCACGTGTTACCAGTCCATTTGTATCTTGTCCTACTCATCACAGGCAAGAAACAAGTTGCTTAGAATGGAATCTCACCTTTTCTCCCTGAGTTCTTTTTAATTCCAAAGACTACCAACAAAGTCTCCAGGCAGCTGTGAGAGAACTGACATATAAACTGCACATTTTCTCAGGACCCTGCCTCAGACTATTTGTGTGTAAAGATTCTTAGTAGGTTTAGAGAAGCAAACAAATCCAGGAGCATATTGGGGAAAATGGTAGAGTAAGAATTTTGATAATTAGCTTCTCCATAAAGCAATTAAAAAAATACAAAACAAATAAAAAGTGTTTATTTAAGGAAAGCAAGATATATTCTATTAAAAACCAATGGTTTATGTTTCAGTCCAAGATGGTAGCCGTCAGGAATAAAATGGTGCTAGAGCTCTTCAAGGTCTTATTCCAAAGTCATATCATTATTATTGGTCTGGTGGTTTCCTGAAACACCCTACTCACAAGGCTGACTCCAAGCTAAAGTCAATAATGGGTCAATGTTGATAGACGCAACATGTGTAAGATGACATTTAGAATAACAGCATAAAGGACAGAACTGTTTAAGAGCAAAGATTTTTGTATGCTATTGAAATTAAACTGCATGAATCCAAAGTAGATGGTTATAAATTAATATTTGAATTGTAATCTCAAGGAAAACAATAAGAAAATAAAAATATATAATAAGCAAACAAACAAAAAACAAGGGAATTAAAATTGTACATTAGTAACTATTTATTTGAGACAAAAGAAGGTATCAATGGAGGAGGGGGAGAAAGAGAGAGAGAGAGATAAGCCCTAGATGAAAACAGGAAAATAGAAGACATAAATCCCTCATTATTAGTAATAATTTTAAATACAAGGTAAATACACTATACAACGTAAACAAGATCTAGCTGGATGCTGTTTATGAGACACACTTTAGTTTCAAAGATACAAATAGTCTGAAGACAAAAAGAATTGAAAAACAGTATTATGCAAATAGTAACCAGAGAATCCTAGGGTAAATATACTAATGCTAGGGGGGAAAAAGATTTTAAGACAAAAGACACTAATAGCAAAGGGACACATTTTATAAAGGTAAAAGGGTCACATATTCAAGAAAGAAAACACATATTAACAACACAGTTTAAAATACAAAAAAATGGGTACAACTGAAAGAAGAAATAAGTAATTTGACAATAATAGTTGGAAACTTTAATAGTCTAATTTTGAAAATGAATAGAACAACTAAACAGAAAATCAAAAAGGAAATAAAATACTTGAATAACACTGTAAACCAAATTGACTTAACAAATATCTATAGAGTAGTCTCTTCAACAACAGCAGGATAATCCTCTCAAGGGCACTTGAAAGATCTGCAGGATAAACTATAGCTAATGCAACTCTAAATAAATGTCAAAGATTTATGTCTGAAAATGTCTGAAAATCATGTAAATGTGTTCTTTGATAATAATTGAAGAAAATTAGAAATCAATAATAAATGAAGTTGGGTATTTCAGAAATATGTGGAAATTAAACAATATACCCTTAACCCATGGCTCAGAGACTAAATAGCAAGATAAATTAAGAAATACTTAGAGATAAATTAAAAAGAAAACAAAACATATCAAAAGTTATGGGATGCAGTAAAAATAGTTAAGAGGGAAATAGCAAAGATTAGACCTGAGATAAATGAGATCAATATTGCACTGCAGGTACCAGACAGGGAAATTATTCAACAAATGAAAATGTAAGTACATTAAATAGTAGTGATTGCTGCACAGTGTTAGATGTCAACGCCCACTGACCCACATACACCTAGGGTGTTGATGATAGATGAATTAAACTCAATTTTATAAAAAGAGTTAAGCAGACCTTCATAAAAGATATGTTTGCTTGTTGAAGAATGAAAAGAAATATGAATTTATTTCACCAACTCACTCCCCTGGTTCTTACGTGAAATGATTTTATTGTCATATAATGTCCACTAGTTTCCATTTTTGTGTCTCTCTAGCTCATGGAGAGAAGCATGAAGAATTAATTACCATGGGAAGTCCAGATTCTCATACCATCAGTGAGGGTCAAAAATCCTCAGGAACTTCCAAAACAACAAGGAAAGGCAAAGAAAAGTCTTCAGACAGAGAAAGGTCAACCAAAGAAAAACAAGCACCTCGCTTTGAGCCTCAGGTGGGTGTGGTCTTTTCTCCTATCGGAGTCACTTAGTGAACCTTGGCTCATTGGTTCCCTATTTGCCCATTTGTACAGAAGTTGAAATTGTGAATAATTATATCTCCCGGATTGCAGCAGCAACCTAGATACCTTGAGGACATTTCTTGGACATTTTTCCCAAAACCCCTTCAGCAGCTCAATATTTAAAAGTATTAATTGAACTATCAGTATGCAGGACACTATTACTGGAATGTGGATTTTTAAGATTAATATCATATAGTCCTTACCCTTAAATAACCCACACTGATATACAGGAAGCCAAAGATAACAGGACTTTAGTGTTAGATGTTGTGTGTGCCGTGGTAGGAAGGGTAGGTATCTAATCCCACCTCTTCTAGGAGAAAGAAGTAGGCCCTGAACTGAGGCAATGAGCAAAGACATGCAGAGGCAACATCAAGTCAGTCTGGTATTTTGGACCTGTCTGGTATTTGGGGAAGCACAGACATTCATTGGATTAGACAAAGGGGAATGAAAGGAAGGGAGGAGAGTTGGGAATAGGAAAGACAGTGGAATGAATCAGATATAAGTCTCCTATGCTCATATATGAATACATGACCAGTGTAACTCCACATCATGTGCAAACACAAGATGGAATCCTAATTAGAATGGGTTGCATGTGTATAATATGTCCAAATATACTCACTGTCATGTATATCTAAAAACAACAAAAAGACACGCAGCTCCCTTAGTACCTTCATAGCTCTCTCTTTCCTGATCAAAATTTGATCCTGGAAAAGTTTCTGAAAAACTCATTTATCAGCCATTTAAAAGATGATAAAAGCTAAAAACTCTTTTTTAAATTTTTTTTGTTTTTATTAGTTATACATGATAGTAGAATGCATTTATGCACTTTGCTATAACATACATAGATGGGGTATCCTTTCTCATTTTTCTGATTATATATGTTGTAGAATCACATTGGTCATGCAACCATATATATACATATGTGTGTGTGTGTGTGTGTATATATATATATATATATATATATATATATATATATATATATATAATGTCTGTTTCATCCTACTATCCTTCCTATCTTCATATCCCCTCCCCTCTCCCCCTTCACTCCCCTCTTTTAAAAGTAAGAAATAAAAGAATTTCTGATTGTGGGATTTGGTCTCAACAGAATATTAGAGGAATTTTGTAAAAAGCAAGGTCTTTTGGGTAGCACTATAACCAAACTGTATATGAAAACCTCATTCAATGGCTGCAACCATTCCCTTCCCAAATGCACTATTGCACATGGATAACTGACAGTCTCAACCTAAGTGCTATGTGACTTCATAAGTTTTATTATTTAATTGTCTGGCAGATTTCCTGGAAAATCCCACTTCCCAAACTGAGTCCAGGCTGGTTCACAGTGAGAAGTCTTCTTCCCCTGATGAGAAATAGCTTGAATGAGATTTTTCAATCAGAAGATAAAGGGTGGAGAAAAAAAAAAAACAATCCATAGAAATCTGAGAGACACCTCTGCATGCTAACAGGCATGATGGCAATGAGAGAGAAATAGGAGCCAGAGAAAGTGGCCATGTTAGCTTTTCATCACTGTGACCAAGATATCCGACAAAAGTATCTTAGAGGAGGAAAAGTTTATTGTTAGGTTAAGAAGTTCAGTTGATGTTTAGCAAACTCCATCCCTTTGGCCTAAGGTGAGACAAAGCACCAAGACAAAAGGGCTGCTCATGCCATTGAGGCAGGACTCACAGAGAGAAAAGAGAAAGGAAAGGGACCTCAGGGAAGATGCACCCTTCCAGGGCCTCAGGTGCACCTCCTCCAGCCCTGCCCACCTGCCTACAGCTACTACTCTGTCCATTCAAATAGGATGGACAAATTAGGTTAAGTTCTCAGAATCTGATCATTTTACCTCCTGCATTTACACAGTAGTTTTGGGAGCAACATCTCATGTCTAAACCATAGCAATGGCAAAAAGGCTATGTGAAGAACTAAAGTCTCTCTCCCTACCTGATTGCCATCAGTGAGCATCAAATATATAGAAATTGCCCACTCTGTGTCAAGGCTGCCCTAGCCTATGGTCCATGCCAGGATCCTAGGAAAGCTCAAAATGTTGTTCACTTTCATAATGAATGGATGGCAAGTATACAGACCTGGAAATGGTCAACTATGCTGCTCTCATTTTTGTGAAGAGATGTTATGAGTACAAATCAGTATAATTTAAACTTTATTGTGCATAATTGTAAGTATATTTTACAGAGAGTGATATGTACAAATATTCATTGTACAATTCAATGACTTTTGACAACTGTAACCATGATATAATTCATGCCCCTATCAAGGTATAGATTATATAACATCCTTAAACTCACTGCAGTCAGTTCTGTCCTCCTTATACCTCACCTCCAGACAACCACTCACCTGCTTTCAAACTGTAGTTTTGACTGTTATGGAATTTTATACAAGTGAATCACACAAGGTGTGCTCTTTTGTGCTCAACTTTTTCATTGCAGTATGATGTCTTCCTGAGAGATTCATCCACACAATAGTATATAACAGTAGTTTCATAATGCTTCATATTAAGTAGTATGCAACTTTAGGAATATATATAGGAGTATATATTATATAATACATTATCAATTATAGGAATATATAATTTACTTATCCTTTCATCGGTTGATAAACTGCAATGAACATTCTTGTACAGTCTTCTGTGAATTATGATTTCATTTCTCCTGTGCAAATACTGAATAGTAAAATGATGAATTGGGTGTAAAACTTAGATCCTACTGAAAAGAGAAGAGCATTTGCCTCAAAGTTTCATTTTACCTTTCAGGTACCCGCTGTTCACTTGCAACAAGAAGATCCAAATAAACCCTACTGGATTTTGAGGTTGGTTTCTGAACACAGTGAAACTGAATTACTTGATGTGAAAAAAGATACAGAACGAGCAGATGAAATCCGAGCCATGAAGCAGGCCTGGGAGACCACTGAGCCTGGAAGAGCCATTAAGGTCATGTGACTGAAAAACCTCTCTTTTTTTTTTTTACTTGTCATCATTAGACATGATATGAAGGAAGAGCCATGTTGGTGAAATCATGCAATTTTCCTTTTAGGAATGATACCTGAATGTTATCAGACATTGCCTAGCTAAATATGTTAAGACCACATTTGGACACAATGTAAAATATTACCTTCCTGATTCCCAGAGGATCTGCAAAACCAAAGCACGTAATGGTGCCACTTATTCATCCAAACTATAAGTTTCCTCTCTCTTTCACAGAGCCAGGGCTATATTTCCATTTACCCTTAAGGCCCTCAAGTCATAAAGCATAGCAATGTTTAATGTATGCCTGCCTGTTCCTGGACCAGCCCTAGATAGAAGGCACGCGCTGCTCTACCTTGAAATATTCTCTCCCTCCACTCTCTGCCTGAGGCAGGAATCTTTGCCCCAGTGAAACACTATTACTACTGTTTCAGTGTTTCAGGTCCCCACTCAGGGTAATTGGGGTAGATGAGAAAGATTCAGGAGCACCTGGATTTAAGATAGCATGCCTAGGACTGCTTCTTCATATCTTTTTAAAAATAACTGTCAAAATCACAGATGGCTCAAAATTTGAATTTATTTATTAAATTTAGCCTGGTTCAAATTGTCTTATTCCATTCACGTGTTCCTATTTTGTTCACCCACCACTAACATGTTGTTGCCTGTACTGTTTTTTTTTTTTTTTAATTTTCAAAGCATTTTAAAGACTGATAATGTTTCTCCTATAGGCCTCTCAAGCTCGTTTGCTCTACCTCAACCAGTTATTTAAGAGACCACCTGATTTCCCTGAGAGTTTGCTTTTGCCTGACAGCCAGATTAAATTTGGGGAAGAAGGTCAGTGGATCCTGTCCCTGCTGCCTCTGAACACAAAGCTATTGCCTGCACTTCTTAAAAATTAGTCAGCTCTTCATGCTTGGTGAAGAGGAAATGTTTCAGAACCCCTAGTCTCAAGTATTGCAAGGCCTTGCAATTTCAGATCAGTATATATAATAATTAATTTATCAAATCACTTCCACTTGTTTTATCATTTATATCCTACTCCCTCCTCCCAAGTAGATAGGATTTTCCAATTTTAGAGAAAACCAAAGTGAGAGTACAACTAGCTAGAAAATACTAGCATGAAACTTGAAGGCAGGTCTACTGCTATAAATCTGGTACCTATAAAATAACAATTACAGTAAATAATAACAATAGTCATCATCATAATAAAGCTAGGTACTTTTGTTGAGCGACTGCCTTGGGCCTGTCAACATACATTATTTTAATTTTAGTCAGCCCTCATATACAGGGCATTGGTTTCAGGACCCTCAATGGATACCAAAATCCCAATGTTGCTCAAGTCCCTTATGTAAAATAATGTAGTGTTTGCACATTCTCCTGCATACTTTGAATCATCTCTAGATTACTTAAAATACCTAATGCAATATAAATTCTACATAAACAGTTTTTTAGTATATCACTTAGAGAATAATATAAAGAAAATACTCTGTACATGTTTAATACATATGCATAAATCAAAGGACTAACTACCTAGTGTATGACAATATAACTTTTTTCAAATATTTTTGATCCATGATTGTTCAAATCCATGTATGCAGAATCTGCAAATACGTAGAATCAACTGTATACAACATTATTTCCAATTTACCAATTAGAACACTGGCCCAGAGTGCCTCAGTAATATGTCTAAGTTCACAAGACACCCAGAGACTGAGCCAGCACATAGATGGGCCCTCCATGTCAATGTATTCTCATAGCACCTTGGCTACCTCTACCTATCATCCCTCTGGGCTTTCATGGAGGCACGAGGGATTCACATTCCAAATTGTGTTATTCCATGTTCACATCTTGAGGAATGTCAATCAATAATTGTTACAGGAATAATATCCCTTTTCATATGAATAGTGTGAATAGCAATATCACCCTACTCCTGGAATGGGCACTGTGAATTATGTTTTTTGTGTATTATCCTATTTGCATATATCATAATTATGAGGCAGTCCATTACTACTTCCATTTTACAGATAGAGAGACCAAAGCTCAGAGAATCACTTTTACTCTTCCTAAGTCATATGTCGAGAAAGTGACAAAATTAGAATTTGAAATATTTCTAACTCCCAATCCCATCCCTCCATTATTGGATTCCAATGTAATGCTAGAAAGACAAGGGTGAATAGGATCCAGTTCTTGACCTTTAGAATATAGATTCAATTATTTTGAAAATTGTATTAAGGTGTTTGGACAAAATATGCAGACAATTGTAAAAAATAAGAACGACTTTAAGGCTACTGAAATAGAAAGGAAAAATAGAATTCAACTCAGAATATAACAAAAACAAGGGGGTATTTATACCCAAATGTAGGGAGAGTGGGTGGAAAATTACTGAGAGAAACTTTAGTATTAATGATTAGGGAAAAGAAACTTGATTGGATATCAGGGTTGAGGAAAGAGGAGCTTGGGTAGGGAGACTCTAGCAGGATTCTTTGCTAAAGCTGAGAAAAACAGGCCAAGGAGAATCTCTAGTTGAAAACAAGGCTCTGAGAAGCCTAACCTTGTCATAAAACATACACAGAGTTGAGGCACAAATCTTAATGGTACAGCTTGATTGATTTTTGCATATGGAACCACCATTAGATTAAATCAAGACATAAAATATTCACTGCAGCCCAAATGTCTTCTTATTCTCCTTCCCAGTTATTTTCTCTCTCAAGGTAACCACTAGTCTAACCTCCACCACCATCAATTAATTTGGCCTATTCTTTAATTTCATTTGTTTATATTCATACAATATGTCCTCTGTGTGTCTCACTATTTGGCAGTTTAATTTTTCCTATATCAGGCATGGTTGTTTTTACAAGAGATTCATCTATTTTTACCTAAGTCAAAATTATTGAAATAAATTTTAATTTCCTCCTCTTTGGTTCTTGATCAGTCTTATTCTAGGGGTACATCAACTTTGATAATATTTTTCAAGAACCAAATTTTGACTACTGTATGTCTTGCTTTTGTTTCAACATTTATTCATGCTCTTAAGCATTACCCTATTGCTGCCTTTCATTCAAAGCAAAATATAGTGCAAATTAAGTCATCCAAATTAATAAATAGAGGAATGAAGTCTGCCTAATGTGGAAGTTGTGGTAAGTTTTACAGTTTTTGCATGGCATAGGGAACTGAAACAGTGGATTAAAGAGAAACCACCAAGCTTTAGGATTTCACAAGCAGAATCCCTTTTCAAATATAAGTTAGAACAATTTTATAAGTGCCTACACACAGGACTCCATTACCAGAGAGAAGTACCTTAAAATGTACAGTGGTCAGGACAGGGCTGGTGGCACTTTCTCCAGGGCTCACCTTCACAGCAGCCCAAGTAGTTCCAAGGTCTCATTTCTATTTGTGTTGTCTCAGCTCCCAAAAGCTTCTACTTTTTTATAAACTTTTGACAACCTGAGGCAGCTTCCAGACACTGCCATCCTGCAGTTCACACCATTTCTGGAGGTACAGATGACAGGTTTTGCTAGTGCTGTGATTATAAGTTGCAAAGCTATTGAGTCACCTCCTCCAAAATCTGTGTTCCCACATGCAAGCCCTGTTACTTTTTGCCATGATTTAGTAGAAGGCAAACTTTATCAGCAATGTACATGTCATGTTGTAGGAGAAATGACTGCATTTTTGAAAGAGACAGATGCAAAGAGTCTTCAGCGTCAACAGAGTAGGGATATACTACTATCAGGAGGAGGAAGTATGTTGTGGAAGACGTGGCAACTGAGCAAGGGCTTGAAGGATCTGACAAAAACTGTTAGCAGTGAAAGTGGAATAGTGCCCTCACCAGGGAAGGAAGAGCGTGAGCAAAGTTTGAAGAAGGAAACCATCAGTAAGTATTGAAATAAAAATTCTATAAAAGACCCTTAACATATATGTGATGCTAAGGTTAATAAAACAAAAAAAAATTTATTTTGGATTTAAGGTTTTCATTTTACTTATCTGAACTGATAATTTACTTAAGAACTTGATTGCTAAATATTTAAAGAAAAAGTGGGCATAAAAAAAACAAATTAGCAGGTATTTTTTTGTGTATGTTTGTGTATAAGTTTTCTGTGGCTACAAATACTGAAAATGCCATTCACATTCTTTTATCTACAGCATGCTGTATGATAGATTTTTTTTTTTTACATTTTAAGTATTTTATTTATAAAATGCTGAAAGAGAGCAATTTTCAGTGGTACAGGAGTCACATTGACTTGACTTGTGTCTATGTGGTTTATAATTCTTCACTAAAATGAATCAAAATATTTGATGGAAGGTTTTACAGGGAAATGACATTCCACACTCCTGGTTTCCATGATGAGTGATTATTCCTAAGAAACTCCTGGACTTTTTCAGTCCAGTTGGGGCTAAGTGTCTTATTTATTGATACATTTGGAAGGAATCCATTGGGAGCCTGGCCCCCACGGGAGCCTGAATATGTGCTTCTCCCTGAGCAACCCAATGGGCTGGAGGAGTCTGCCAACCCTGGGGTTCTGTGAAAATGGTCTTTCTATTTCTCACATCAAACTTCATCTCTTATTTAACCTGAATCAATAATAACGGTTATTCTTTGTTTCTCCATTTGTTCAGAACTCAAGCTAGAAAGAATAATATTTAGGAAGGAAATATTCTCAAAAACTACAGTGTTGGTTCTACTCTCAATATTGCTGACTCATTCTGAGAATTTTAAAGTTAAGAAGGGTTTTAAGAGTAAAACATGGCCTTGAGTGATTTCTATAGTAAAGAGGAAAATTACAACATTCAAAGACCCCTCTCTTACTGTACAAATAAGAGATTCTGATATATCTGAGCTGATGGAAAACAAAGTGCCTATTTAATAAGCAATGATACACATGACAGTGGCACTAACACTTATTGGAATTCCCTTTATATTAATATTTAATTTGTAGAGTGACTTTATATGTATTATCTCATGTAAGCCTCTGTGGATTATAAAAAGCAAATAATGGAATCTCTGCTTTTCAAATGGGGTATTGAGATAGTGGATTAGAGGAAGGCTGTTTTCAGTTGATCCATAAATCAGGATTCAAGAAATGGGATTCCTGCTTCTTAGTAATGTGTTGGAAATCTCTAGGAACACTTCAAGCTCACAGGGTAGAAACTCTGCTGCTGAAATACACCCAGTCCAAAGAAAGTATACATTGCTGAACACAAAACTTAACGACACTCAAACCTCAGTTACACTTTAATACAAAGAATAGAAGAGGCAAAACCCCCAACAAGGCCCCAAGTAGGAATAGCTGTAGGGGAGGAGTCTTAGGTCTCACTCATGGACATCTACTTCTGTAGCAAAAACAGATAGAATGAGCACAAAGTCTGTGGATAACACACCTATGAAGGGTCTCAATCTAGATCACTCTAGGACTCTTTGGCAAGAGAATGCTGTGCCCTTAAAGCCTCATACATAAGCGTGGAAGAGAAGTTTATCCCAACATGTGCATAAAATCCAACATAGGAATATAAGAATTATGAAAAAGCAAGGTAACACAAGGCCTTCTAAAGTTCATAATTCATCAGCAACTACAGAGATTTTGAAATGGATGAAATACAAGATAAAGAATTCAAATTATTATAACAAATAATTGCTGAATTCTAAGGAAACATATAAAAACAATTGTATGCATTAAGCAAGTCAGTAGAGGACAAGTAAGGAGAGGAAATACTGGAAATGAAATACACAATAAATCAAATAAAATGTCCAGTTGAATGTTTCTCTGATAGAGTAGGCTACACTGGACAGAATCTCAGAACTGGAAGACAAAGTCACTGACCTTGAGCATTCAGACAGTATTAAAGAAAAGAAAATAATTAACTATGATCAGAATAAACAAGAACTTTGGGACAACATTAAAATACCCAGTTAAGAATCATTGGAATTGAAAAGGGTTGTGAGATATAGGCTTTTGGAATGGACAACTTCTTCAGGGAAATTACTAAAAAGTTCCCAAACCTTTGGAATATAGGCAATATCAAAAAAGAACATCCCCATGACAAATTATAATTAAAATGCCTAAAATACAGAACAAAGGAAGAATTTTAATAACCTCAAGATAAAAATGTCAGATCACATTTAGAGGAATTCCAAGGAATTACTTTAAATTCCTCAACACAAACTCTAAAATCCAGTGGACTTAGAATCATGTGTTCCCAGTCCTGAAAGAAAAATAATTGTCGGGGCTGGCATTGTGGCTCAGCGGTAGAGCACTCGCCTAGCATGGGCGGGACCCAGGTTCGATCCTCAGCACCACATAAAAATAAAGGCATTGTATTGAAAAAAAAAAGAAAAAGAAAAAGAAAAATAATTGTCAACCAACTTCTCTATATTCACAAAATCTATCCTTCAGAATAAAATTAGCAATAAAAACCTTCCAAGAGAAGCAGAAGCTCAAATAATTCATAGAAATTAAGTTAAAACAACAGAAAATACTTAAATTCACACAGAGAAAATAAAAAACAAAACCTTATGACTAACACATTACTAAGTCTCCTTTGAACAGCAGCTAAGCAAATGAGAAACAAGATCAAATTAAACATTAGAAAGAAATTGGAAATAAATTGAAATGACAGGAATTAATATCACTCTATGATAACATTTAATGTAAATGGTATCAATTCTGCAATTAAAAGACATAAATTGGCAGAATGAATTAAAAAACAAGATCCAACTATACGTTGCCAAGAGACTCACGGAAAGGCAAAGATAGCCACAGGCTGAAAGTGAAAGGATGAAAATTTATATACCATTCCAGTGGAGCCAGAAAACAATCAGGAGAAAATACACTCATCTGTGAAAAAGTAGATTTTAAGCTAAAATTAATCAGAAGAGACAAAGAAGTTCACTTCATACTGGTAAAGGGAACAATCAAAAAATATATAATTATAGTAAATATTTATGCCCCAAATGTTGGTGCACCTAATCACATAAAATGGACACTATACAAATTAGAATATAATAATACTGGGTCATTTCAACATACCTCTTTCATCCAGATGTAAACTCAGTAAAGACTCTTTTGAGCTTAAAAATTATTATAAATCCAGTGGACTTAACAGATATCTATAGAATATTTCATAAAACACAGGCAAATACACTTTCTTCTCAGTGACTCATGGAAACTCCTCCAAAATGAGTCATATTTTAGGCCACAAAGCAACTCTTAGAAAATAAAAAAAGATATAATTTCTTATATCTTATAAGAGTAAAATGAAATGAAATTAGAAATCAGCCAAAAGAGACTCTATAGAAATATAAACACCAGACCTTAAATTATACTACAGCACTATAGTAACAAAAACAGCATAGTATTGGCACTAAAATGGGCAAGAAGACCAATGGAACAGAATAGAAGACACAGATAGAAACCCTCATAAATACAGTTACCTTATACTAGACAAAGTTCCAGAAACACACCCTGGAGAAGGGATAACCTCTTCAACAAATGATGCTGGTAAAACTAGAAATCCATATGTAATAGAATGAAAGTTAATCCTTACCTCCATGCAGGAAAAAAAATCAACTCTAAGTGGATCAAAGACCTAGGTATTAGACCAGAAACTCCGCACCTACTAGAACAAAATGTGGCAAAACATTTCAACATATTGGCACAGGAACTGAATTCCTGAACAAGACACGTAAAGTACAAGAAATAAAATAAAAATTCAATAAATGAAATGGCATCAAATTATGATGTTTCTTCATAGCAAAAGAAAGAATCAGGTCGGGAACAATGGCACACACCTGTAATTAAGCTAAAATTAATCAGAAGAGACAAAGAAGTTCACTTCATACTGGTAAAGGGAACAATCAGTTGGCTGGGGAGGCTGAGGCAGGAGCATCATGAGTTCAAAACCAGCCTCAGCAACTTAGCAAGGCCCTAAGCAATTAAGCTAGATCCTGTATCTAAATAAAATTTAAGAGGGGTAAGGATGTGGCTCAGTGAAAGAAAGAAAAAGAAACAAGCAAGAGAATTAAGAATGTGAGGAGAGAATCTACACAATGGGAGAAAATCTTATCCATCTACATCTCATATAGAGTGTTATTTCCAGAATATACAAAGAACTACAAAAGCTTACTACTACTACTACTACTACTACTACTACTACTACTACTAATAATAATAATAATAATAATAAATAATAATAATAAAAATCCAATCAATAAATAAGGAAGGTAATTGAACAGACCCTTCTAAAAAGAAGAAATACAAATGATCAACAAATATATGAAAAAGTGTTCAACATCTCTAGCAATCAGAGAAATGCAAATTAAAACTACACTGAGATTCCATAGAACTCCAGCCAGAATGGCAGTTACCAAGAATACATGTAACAGCAAATGTTGGCAAGGATGTGAGAAAAAGGGAGCTCTCAAACATTGGTGGTGGGATTGCAAATTGGTACAACCACTCTGGAAAGCAGTACAGAGATTCCTCAAAAAACTGGAACATAACCACCATTTGACCCAGTTTTCTCACATCAATGTTTATAGCAGTACAATAGTTTAGCTATTAAACCAACCTGGATGTCCATTACAGATGAATGGATAGAGAAATTGTGGTATATATACATGATGGAATATTACTGAGAACTAAAGAAGAGTGACTTTGTGATGTTTTCCAGTACATGGGTGGATCTTAAGAATATCATGCTAAGTGAAATAAGCCAATCCCCAAACCCAAAGGCCAAAAGTTTTCACTGATGTATGGAAACTAAACCACAATAAAGAGAGGAGGGGCAGTTAGAGAAGAGAAGTTCAGTAGATTAGACAAAGAGGAATAAAAGAAAGGGAGGGGAATAGGAAAGACAGTAGAATAAATTCAACATAATTTTCCTGTGTATGCATATTAAATTACCTAATTGAACCATACCATCGTGCCTACCCACAAGAAATGGGGTTCCAATTAGAATAAGATATAGCCTATGCTTGTATAATTTTATCAAAATCAATTCTACTGTTATGTCTAACCAGTAAGAACCAATAAAATAAAATTTAAGAAGAGGAATATAAAAACATGGAAATTGAACAATACACTTTTGAATGATGAATGAATGACAGAACAAATCAGGAGAAATTTAAAAATTCTTAGAATCAAACAAAAATAGAGATATGACATACCAAAATTATTTCTGGACTATGAAGATGTTTCTAAGAGGAGTGTTTATAGCTATAAGTGCCTACATAAGAAAATCAGAAAAATTCGGAGTAAACAACTTGATGCATCTCGAGGTCCTTGAGAAACAAGAACAAACAAATTTCATAACAAGCAGAAAGAAGGTAAAAAGTAAAATTTAGAATAAAACAAACAGTACAAAGGATCAATGAAACAATGAGTTGATGCTTTCAAAAGATAACTGAGATTGATAGGCCCATAGCCAAATTAATCAAAAGAAAAATGGAAAAGAAAAAATTGGAATGAAAAAGGAGAAATCATTACAAACATCACAGAGATTCATTAGGGACTATTTTGGGATGTATATTCTAATAAATTGGAAAACCTAGAGAAAATGGATACATTTCTTGACATACATGGCCTGTCAAAATTAAACCAATGGGACATAGAAAACTTTATCAGACTAATAATTAGCAATGAAATAGAAGTAGTTATAGAAAGCCTTCCAACAACAACAACAACAAAGCTCAGGATCAGATGGATTCTCAGCTGAATTCTGCCAGACCTTTAAAGAAGAACTAATGCCAATTCTCCTTAATTTATTCTCTGAAATGAAAAGGGATGGAACACTTCCAAATGCATTCTATTAAGCCAGTATTATACTCACATCAAAACTAGATAAGGACATTCAAGGAAATAAAACTACAGACCAATATCCCAGATGAACTTACAGGCAAAATTCCTAAATAAAGTATTAGCAAATGATATTGTAGAAAAAATATAGTAGAGAAAATCCAGGCTTATAACAAAAGGTGCAGGGGAAACTTGTCATCCACATGTAGAAGAGTGATAGCAAATGATAGTCAATATAAAGATTACACATCATAGCCAGGTTGGCCTTATCTCAGGATGCAAGAATGGTTTAATATACACACAAAACAATAATTGTAATTCATCATATAAGTAGAATTAAGGACAAAAATCATTTAGTCATCTCAATGACACAGAGAAAGCTTTTTAAAAAATTCAGCATGCACTCATGACAAAAAACACTGAAGAAACTAGTAATAAAGGGAACCTACCTCAACATCATAAAGGTTATACACAACCAACCCCAAACCAACATCATAGTAAATGGGGAAAAGCTGAAAATATTTCCTTTAAAATCTGGAACAAGACAAGGATCCCCACTTTCAATACTCCTGTTCAGTAGTACTATAAACTTTAGCTAGATCAATTAGGCAAGAGAAGGAAATGAAAGGGAATAAAAATAGGAAAGGAAGAAGTCAAATTATCATTGTTTGCAGATGATGTGATCCTATACTTAGAAGATCCAAAAAGCTCCATCAGAAGACTGCTAGAGTTAATAAATTCAGCAAAGGAGCAGGCTACAAAATTGACATACAAAAATCAACAGGGTTCCTGTACATTCATAATGAATCTGCTGAGAACAAAAATCAGGAAAAGAATTCCATTCATAATACCCTCAAAAAAAAATTCTAGGAATAGACCTAACCAAGGAGGCGAAAAACTTCTACAATAAAAACTATAGAACACTGAAGAAAGAAATTGAGGAAGACACAGGAAGATGGAATGGACTCCCATACTCACGGATATGCAGAATTAATATTGTTAAAATGTCCATGACATCAAAAGCAATATACAGATTCAGTGTAATCCCCATTGAATTACCAAGGACATTCTTTACAGAACAAGAAAAAAATGTCCTAAAATTTATTTGGAAGAAAGACCTAGAACATCCAAAGTAATTCTAAGCCAAAAAAGTAATGTTGGAGGCATCACAATACTTGTCTTCAAATTATACTACAGAGTTGTAATAAAAAAATGTCATGGTTCTGATATAAAAACAGACACATAGACCAATGGTAGAGAATAGAAGACACAGAGACAAAACCTCAGAGATAGCCATAATCTTTGACAAAGGTGCCAAAAAATGTAGTAGAGAAAAATCCAGGCTTTATAACAAAAGGTGCAGGGAAAACTTGTCATCCATATGTAGCAAAGTGAGACTAGATTCTTATTTCTCAACCTGAACCAATGTCAACTCAAAATGAACCAAAGACCTACGAATTAGACCACAAACTATACAACTCATAGAAGAAACAGAGTCAACATTCCAACATATAGGTGCGGGCAATATCTTTCTCAATAGAACTCCTATAGTTCAGAAAATAATGCCAATAGTCAATAAATTGAATAGCATCATATTAAGAAGATGCAACAAAGGAAATAAGAATGTGAAGAAAGAACCTACAGAACAGGAGAAAACCTTTGCTTGCTGCTCTCCTGATAAAGGATTAATATTCAGAACATACAAAGAACTCAAAAAAGTTAATACAAGAAAGCCCAATTGATAATGGGAAAATGAACTAAATAGACACTTCTCAAAAGGAGAATTACAAGTGGCCGACAAATATATGAAAAAAATGTTCACTGTCATTAAAAATTAGGGAAAGGAATTTTTAAAAAAAAAAAAGTACACTGAAATTTCATCCCACTCCAGTTAGAATGGCAGCCATCAAGAATACAAATAATAATAATAAATGTTAGAAAGGGCTAACGAAGAGAAGAAGAGAGAAAACTCAAATCACTAACATACGGGATGAAAAAGGCAATATCACAACAGACACTACAGAAATACAGAAGATAATTAGAAAGTATTTTGAAACCCTATATTCTAATAAAATAGAAGACAGTGAAAACATCGATAAATTTCTTAAGTCATATGAGCTGCCCAGATTGAGTCAGGAAGACACACACAATTTAAACAGACCAATAACAAAGGAAGAAATAGAAGAAGCCATCAAAAGACTACCCACCTAAAAAAGCCCTGGACCAGATGGGTATACAGCGGAGTTTTACAAAACCTTCAAAGAAGAATTAATACCAATACTTTTCAAGCTATTTCAAGAAACAGAAAAAGAAGGAGCTCTTCCAAATTCATTCTATGAGGCCAACATCACCCTGATCCCAAAACCAGACAAAGACACTTCAAAGAAAGAAAACTACAGACCAATATCTCTAATGAACATAGATGCAAAAATTCTCAATAAAATCCTGGCGAATCGAATACAAAAGCATATCAAAAAAATTGTGCACCATGATCAAGTAGGATTCATCCCTGGGATGCAAGGTTGGTTCAATATACGGAAATCAATAAATATTATTCACCACATCAATAGACTTAAAGATAAGAACCATATGATTGTCTCGATAGATGCAGAAAAAGCATTCGACAAAGTACAGCATCCTTTTATGTTCAAAACACTAGAAAAACTGGGGATAACAGGAACTTACCTCAACATTGTAAAAGCTATATATGCTAAGCCTCAGGCTAGCATCATTCTAAATGGAGAAAAACTGAAGGCATTCCCTCTAAAATCTGGAACAAGACAGGGATGCCCTCTCTCACCACTTCTATTTAATTTAGTCCTTGAAATACTAGCCAGAGCAATTAGACAGACAAAAGAAATTAAAGGCATAAAAATAGGAAAAGAAGAACTTAAAATATCACTATTTGCGGACGATATGATCCTATACTTAGAAGACCCAAAGGGTCTACAAAGAAACTACTAGAACTAATAAATGAATTCAGCAAAGTGGCAGGATATAAAATCAACACGCATAAATCAAAGGCATTCCTGTATATCAGTAACAAAACTTCTGAAATGGAAATGAGGAAAACCACCCCATTCACAATATCCTCAAAAAAAATAAAATACTTGGGAATCAACCTAACAAAAGAGGTGAAAGATTTATACAATGAAAACTACAGAACCCTAAAGAGAGAGATAGAAGAAGATCTTAGAAGATGGAAAAATGTACCCTGTTCATGGATAGGCAGAACCAACATCATCAAAATGGCGATATTACCCAAAGTTCTCTACAGGTTCAACGCAATGCCAATCAAAATCCCAACGGCATTTCTGGTAGAAATAGATAAAGCAATCATGAAATTCATATGGAAAAACAAAAGACCCAGAATAGCAAAAGCAATTCTAAGTAGGAAGTGTGAATTGGGAGGTATAGCGATACCAGATTTCAAACTGTACTACAGAGCAATAGTAACAAAAACAGCATGGTACTGGTACCAAAACAGGCAGGTGGATCAATGGTACAGAATAGAGGACACAGAGACCAATCCACAAAATTACAACTTTCTTATATTTGATAAAGGCGCTAAAAGCATGCAATGGAGAAAGGATAGCATCTTCAACAAATGGTGCTGGGAAAACTGGAAATCCATATGCAACAAAATGAAGCTGAACCCCTTTCTCTCGCCATGCACAAAAGTAAATTCAAAATGGATCAAGGACCTAGATATCAAATCAGAGACTCTGCACCTGACAGAAGAAAAAGTTGGCTCCGATCTACACATTGTGGGGTCGGGCTCCAAATTCCTTAATAGGACGCCCATAGCACAAAAGTTAATAACTAGGATCAACAAATGGGACTTACTCAAACTAAAAAGTTTTTTCTCAGCAAGAGAAACAATAAGAGAGGTAAATAGGGAACCTACATCCTGGGAACAAATCTTTACTCCTCACACTTCAGATAGAGCCCTAATATCCAGAATATACAAAGAACTCAAAAAATTAAACAACAAGATAACAAACAACCCTATCAACAAATGGGCGAAGGACCTGAACAGACACTTCTCAGAGGAGGACATACAATCTATCAATAAGTACATGAAAAAATGCTCACCATCTCTAGCAGTCAGAGAAATGCAAATCAAAACCACCCTAAGATACCATCTCACTCCAGTAAGATTGGCAGCCATTATGAAGTCAAGCAACAATAAGTGCTGGTGAGGATGTGGGGAAAAGGGTACACTTGTACATTGCTGGTGGAACTGCAAACTGGTGCGGCCAATATGGAAAGCAGTATGGAGATTCCTAGGAAAGCTGGGAATGGAACCACCATTTGACCCAGCTATCGCCCTTCTCGGCCTATTCTCTGAGGACCTTAAAAGAGCATACTATAGGGATACTGCCACATCAATGATCATGGCAGCACAATTCACAATAGCTAGACTTTGGAATCAACCCAGATGCCCTTCAATAGATGAATGGATTAAAAAACTGTGGCATTTATACACAATGGAGTATTACGCAGCACTAAAAAATGACAAAATCATGGATTTTGCAGGGAAATGGATGGCATTAGAGCAGATTATGCTAAGTGAAGCTAGCCAATCCTTAAAAAACAAATGCCAAATGTCTTCTTTGATATAAAGAGAGCAACTAAGATCAGAACAGGGAAGAAGAGTATGAGGAAAAGATTAACATTAAACAGAGACGAGTGGGGGGAGAGAAAGGGAGAGAGAAGGGAAACTATGGAAATGGAAGGAGACCCTCATTGTTACACAAAATTGTGAGGGGAAAGGGGAAAAAAAAAACAAGGGAGAGAATTAAACAACAGCAGATGGGGTAGAGAGGGAAGATGAGAGGGAAGGGGAGGGGGGATAGTAGGGGATAGGAAAGGTAGCAGAATACAACAGTCACTAATATGGTATTATGTAAAAATGTGGATGTGTAACCGATGTGATTCTGCAACTTGTATTTGGGGTAAAAAATGGGAGTTCATAACCCACTTGAATCAAATGTATGGAAGATGATATGTCATGAGCTTTGTAATGTTTTGAACAACCAATTAAAAAAAAATTCATAAAAAAAAAAACAAATAACATACAGGCTAGGCACCATTGGAAAAGTAGTTGCACATAGGTAAAATGTAGCATAATTTGTTTTTTAAATATAACCATGAAATAAAACACATAACTTTGCAAAAAAAAATGTTAGAAAGGATGTGAAGAAAAAGGAACACTTCTATACTGTTAATGGGACTATAAATTAATACAACTGCTATGGAAATCAGCATGTCTGTTCCTCAGAAGAGTAGGAATAGAACCACCATATGACCCAGCTGTAGCACTCCTCAGTATTTACCCTAAAGAATTAAAGCCATCATACTATGGTGACACAGGCATACTAACATTTATAGCAGCACAATTCACAATAGCCAAACTATGGAATCAGCAAAGGTATCCGACATTGGATGAACAGATAAAGAAATGTGGTATATACACTCAATGAAGTTTTATTCAGCCATAAAGAAAAATAAAATTATGTCATTTGAAGGAAAATAGATGAAACTTGTGAACATTTCTTTAGGCAAAATAAGATATTCAGGGGTTGTACATTTTCTTTCATATTTGGAAGCTAAAAAGGAAAGAGGAAAATAAAGGTGGGTGAGTGGTCTCATAAAAATTGAAGTGAGACTAATACAATAGAAAAAAGGGACCCTGGATAGATAGATACAATAGAGAAAAGGAAGTAGGGAGAGAAGAAGCAAACAAAATAGCATTGAAAGTCCTAGCCAAAGCAAACAATCCATGAAGAAAAAAACAATGCACGATATCCAAATTGGAAAAAAAAGTCAAATTGTCACCTTTGCTCATGACAAAACATATATATAGAAAACCTGAAAGATTTCACCAGGAAATTAGAACAAATAAATTATTAGAACAAATAAATAAATTAGCCAAAATTGCAGAATACAAAATCAATATAGAAAAATTAATGCTAAGAGTGAATTATATGAAATAAAAACCAAGAAATCAATTCCATTTATAATAGCTACAAAAATAAAATAAAGTACCAAAGAATACATTGAACCAGAGGTAAAAGGTACCTACAATAGGGAGTATTAAACATTGATAAAATAAATTGAAGAAGACCTACCAAATGGAAAGACATTCCATGTCCAAGGACTAAAGTATGTTAAAAAAGTACATTCTACACAAAGAAATCTAGATTCAATGCAATCCCTATCAAAATAACAATGGTGTTCTTCACAGAACTATATAAAACAATCCTAAATTTTGTTTAGAATTACAAAAAATAACAATCTTGATCAAAAAGAAAAAAGGAGACATTAGGCTTACTGATTTCAAAATAACTACAATGCTGCAATAATCAAAACAGCATAGTATTGGCATAAAAGCAGGCACATAGACCAATGGAGCAGAATAAAGAGACTAGAAGTAAACCCAAACATCTACAGCCAACTACATTTCAATAAAATTGCTAAGATCACACATTGGAGAAAGGATATTCTTTTCAATAAATGTTGCTGAGAAAATTTGGTATTCACATACAGAAGAATCAAACTATATTTCTGTATCTGATAAGTCATGAAAATCAACTCAAAATTAAAGACTTACAAATAAAGCCTGAAACTCATGAATCTTCTAGAAGAAAACATAAGAGAAGTACTTTAAAATATTGAAATTGGTAAGGATATTTTAGAGAAGACTTCAGAAGCACAAAAAAGGCAAAAATGCACAAATGTCATTATATTAAGTTTTATTACATCAAAAAATGAAATTACATAAAGTTACATAAAGTGAATTGATAAAGGATAAAGGTCCTCTTCACATCAAAGGAAATAATTCTAAAAGTAAAGAGATTATCTGAAACCAAACATCTGAAAAGGAATTAATATCCAGAACATATAAGGAACTCAAAATCTAAATAGCAAATAAAAACAAAATGATAACAAACACCAAACAATCCAACTAGAAAATTAGCAGTAGAATTAAATAGACATTTCTCAAAAAACGACATACAAATGGCCCACAAGTATGTGTAAAAAATGCTCAACATCACTAATGATCAGGAAAATGCAAATTAAAGCTGCATTGAAATATCACCTTGCTTCCATAGAAGTGTTTTTTTTTTCAAAAAGTAAAAAAAAGTTTGTGAGGATATGGAGAAAAGGGAACACTAGTAGAAATGTAAATTAATACAGCCATTATGGAAAACATTATGGCGGTCCTCAAAAAAAAAAAAAAAAAAAAAATATATATATATATATATATATATATATATAATCACCATGTGATTCAGCAATCCTATTAATGTACATATAGTCAAAGGAAATACAATTGGAATGTCAGAGAGACATATGCACTCCATGTTTATTACAACACTCTTTATAATATCCAAGAAATGGAAATAATTTAAATGTCTAACAACTGATGGATGGATAAAGGAAATCTGGTACAGAATGCTGTTCAGCCATAAAAATGAACGAACTATTAACATTTGCAACAACATGGATAGAATTCAAAATTATGTAAAGTGAAATAAGCTGGTAATAGAAAAACAAATATTGCATGATCTCACTCATATAAGGAATATTAAAAAGCTGATCTCATGGAAGTTGAAAGTAGAATGGTACTTAACAGAGGCAAAGGAGTATGGGGGTAGGAAGAATGAGTACCAAGTTATAGATAGGCATTTTGATTTGTTTAGCACAGTAGGGTGAGCAGAGATAACAATAATGAACTGTAATATCCAAAAAAGAAGAACCTATATTGAAAGCTTTGTCATAAGAATTATAAATATTTGAGGAAATAGACATGTTTTACCCTATTTAAACATTGTACAATATATACATATATAAAAATATCACATGTACCCCATTAACATGTCCTAGCCACTCCAATAAAAAAGGAAATAAAAAATAGGCTGTCCAAAAGAAATAAAAGTCTCTTTATTCACAAATGATATGATTTTGTAGAAAATCTGTAATTGTTGACAAAAACCTACAACAGCTACAACAAACCTCAGGGAATTAATAAGTGGTTATAGCAAGATTTCAATATGCTTTGCTAATACATAAATATCAGTAACTCACCTACATATCAGCAATGAATAGGTAAATCTTGAAATTAAAAACACAATACCATTTACATTAGTACTCTCAACAATAATAATCTAACAGGGTATATACAAATATACATATGAATAAAACTGCAGAACTCTGATGAAAGAAATCAAAGAACAGAATAAATGGAGTGATATTCTGTGTTTATGGATAAAATGACTCAATATTATCAAGATGTCAATTCTGATTGAATTGAATTATAAATTCAATGTAATCCCAATCAAAATCCCAGCAAGTTATTTTGTGGATATCAACAAATTGATTCTGATATTTACTTGGATAGGCAAAAGATTCAAAAAGGCAATTGCTACATCGAAGAAGAAGAAAGTTGGAGAATTGACACTTCTCAACTTCAAGTTTTACTATGAAGATACAATAATGGAGACAGTGTGATACTGGCAACAGAGCAGAGAAATAGATGCATGTAACAGAATAGAGAGACCCAAGTGAATGTAACTGCTGTGGTGTGAATGCCCTCTCTAAAACTCCTGTTGAAATTTGATTACCATTTTCACAGTGTTAAAAGGTGGGCCTTTGATAGGTAACAATTAGGCCACGAGAGTGCCATCCTCATCAATGGATTAATGTCATTATTATTGTGGAAATGGGTCAGTTATTATGTGAGCAGCGGATTCTTGGTGAAAAAGTATGAATTTGACCCAATCTCCTCTCTCTGTCTCACAGGTACTTCCTTGCCCTTCCACTATGTTATGATGCAGCACAAAGGTCCTAGCCAGATGCTGGAGCCATGCTCTTGGGCTTCCCAGACTCTAGAACTGTGAGCCAAATGAACTAAATTTTTTTAAATTACACAGTCATTTGGATTCTGTTATAGCAGCAGAAAATGAATTAAGATGATAGTCAGCTGATCTTTGACAATAAAACAAAGGCAATGATGACAAGAGAGTTTTTTCAATAAATGGTGCTGGAACAACTCCATATCCATTTGCAAAAGAATGAGTCTAGAAAAAGATTTTATAATCCTTCACAGAAATTAACACAACATGGATCACAGATCTAAATGTAAAACGTAAAACTCCTAGGAGATAATACAGAAGAAAATCTAAATGGTCTGGTGTTTGGTGATAACAGAGGCACAATTTATGAAAAAATTGATAAGGTGAACTTCTTAAAATTAAAAACTTCAGCTCTACAAGAAACTCGATGGAGAGAATTCAAAAATAAGTCACAGACTTAGAGAAAATATTTTCAAAAGATATATCTGATAAAAGACTACTTAATAAAATATACATAGAATCCTTAAAAATCAACAATAACAAAACAAACAACAGGACTTCAACATGAGCTAAAGACCTTAACAGATGAGACACCTCACTAAAGAAGATGGATGGCAAAAAAAAAAAAAAAAAAAACAGATGAAAAGATGCTCTACTTAGGTCATTATGTAAATGAAGGAAGTACTTCCACATACCTATTAGAATGACCAAAATCTAGAACACTAATAATGCCAAGTACTAGTGAGGATTTGGAGCAATAGGAACTCTCATTTATTGCTGGTAGGATAAAAAAAAAATGTCAAAACCACTTTGGAAGACAGTTTTGTGGTGGTTTCTTACAAAACTAAACATTCTTACCATACCATACAGCAATTGCATTCCTTGGTATCCACCCAAAGAAGCTGAAAACGTATTCACACACAAAAAAAAAAAACAAAAAAACTACATATGGTTGTTTACTGCGCAGTTTTATTCATAAGATCCACAATTTGGAAACAACCAAGATGACCTCCATAGGGAGATTGATGAACTGTGGTTCATCTAGGAAATGGAGTCTTATTCAGCCACAAAAAGAAACGGTCTGTCAAACTGGAAAAGAGATGGAGGAAACTTAGTGATGTATTACTTAGCGAAAGAAGCCAATCTAAAAAGACTATAAACACTGTTGCAACTACATGGTCTTCTGCAAAACGCAAAACAATAAAAGGAGGAAAAATAAAAGCAGTGGGTGCCAGGGTTAGGGGTGTAGTGAAAGAACAGGTGGAGCATGGAGGATTTTGCAGGAAGAGAAACTACTTTGTATAAAACTGTGATGGTGAATACATGTCACAATAAAATTATCCAAATCTATACAATATACAAAACCAGAAATGAATCCTAATGCAAACTATGAACTTTGGGAGATACTGTTCAATAAAAGCTACCAATATAGAGACAAAGGAAAATTCATGGTTGCCTGGAGCTAATGATGAAAGTTGAGGCTGAATGCAAAAGGGCACAAGAGGTCTCATTAAAATCATGGAAATGTTTTAAAACTGCCTTTTGGTCATACAACTAGGTACTCAAAATGGATTGAATTATCTCCTTAAAATGGGTTAATGTTATTGTATGCAAATTTTGTTTTATAAAAACAAAAGTTTTTTAAAAAGATTTAATGGTCCGGAGAGACCAGAAGAGTAGTACCTACAGAATCTAAAGCCTTAAATCCATGGGTCTACTGTAGTAAAATTTTAGCTGCTGTTAATTTTTCAGTATTTATCTTTTATGTATTACTTATGGTAAGTTTCTAGAAGGCTGGATAATGTCTTAAACATTTATATCTCAACTCCCATAGTGCTTGGTATAGTTTTCACACATTGCTTAAGCTCTTTAAAGTTTGGGTCATTCTGTAACTTAAAGTAAGGCTTATGGTCTCTTCTCTCATTTAAATGCAATTAGAAAACACGTGTTACTCTTCTAATGGAGTACATTAATCTTTTTATCTCCTTTATTTCAATACTGGGGATAAATATAAAATATCATTATGCATATTTCTGATAAAACCTTAATAAATGTCAAGTCAAATTGGTGTCTATTTTTTTAACAGAAAATATTATTTTCAATTAAATTGAGAGATAGCAACAATTTAGTTCTTTATGAGTTATTGAAAACCCACGTCTTGTCAGGTGCGGTGGCACATGCCTGTAAACTCAGCAGCTTGGGAGGCTTAGGCAAGAGGACCACAATGTAGAGGCTATCCTTAGCAACTTAGCAAGGCTCCAAGTGAGTTAGTGAGATCCTGCCTTAAAAACAAAAAATAAAAATAACCAATATGATTAAACAACATGTACACTCGGAAAAATGAGAAATTATATCCCATCTATGTATGATATATCAAAGTGCATAAATGCATTCTACTGTCATGTATAACTAATTAAAACAAATCTAAAAATTAAAAAGGTCAAAAAATAAAAAAGGGCTAGGAATGTGGCTCAGTGGTTAAGAACCCCTGGGTTTAATTCCTCCTTCAAAAAACTCCCACAAGACAAAAAAACAAACCTAGGTCTTCTTTTTTAAGCAGGGCAACAGTCAAGATCCCAAACAATTTTGGAAATATCTCCAGAACTCATTCAAAAAGCACTAGAATATGTGGACTTAAGTCAATATGTACGGTAAGTTTTAATAAACATTATTAATGCAGACAACTTTGTTATAGAATTTTGGATACATTGCCAATGGGCGGTTGTTAAGCAACTGAAATTTTGAAATTAAATGTTATTAGTAATTTAAAAAAATTTTTAGAACTATGTGGTTTTTCATATCAACTTTGGCAATCATTTTACGAATTCAATCACTAATGCATTTAAATGCTTTTTTGTAAAAACTTTAATTTGAGGCCGGATTAAGTCAAATTGAGCTACAGAAAATTCCCATCATACCTGCCACTATTATTCAATTACAGATTCAGTTTTCTTAAGAACCAGATAATCAGATTAATGGAGAGACAGTAACTCATGCATATTTGTAAATTTGGAAATATTAAAATTATTTAACTACATAAGCTCAAAAGAGGGAAAATCTACAAAATATTCATGTAGTTTTAAACAGTTCCACAATCACACAACAAATGATATATCCAAATTTACTGACATTTTCCAAAATATTTTCCTGAAATATCAGTGCTTCAGTAAATGGAGCATTTAAAAATTAATAGTTTATTTTTTTCTATCCCTAATGTTTGATTTGATTCAGACCACCACATTCTTGACACAATTTTAACTTATTTTTGAGTTTTAAAGTGTCTTCTACAGTGCCCGAAAGACATGGATTTGTTTTGTTGATTTTACATCAAGGAAAACAAATGATGAGGCTATGCTGCAAACAGAGGAGCTGAATCAGCTGCAAACAATGCAAAAGGCAGAAGAAATTCATCAGTTTCGGCAATACAGGAACAGAATGCTTAGTATTAGAGACGTAGATCAGGAAGAGCGGACTAAGTTAAAGGATGAAGTCCTGGACATGTATGGAGAAATGCGGGTGAGTTTCATGGGGAGCCGAATTAAGTATGTTAAAAGCAGAAGGGCGAAGTGAGCAGAGAGGTGGGGGAAACAGATAAGAGGGAAGTGGTCCTATGGTTATGTGGAGTGCTAGGGGTCATACGCCTGTGCACACATGGATCCCAGCTGACCCTCCTTTTGTAATATTCAAAAGCAATCAGAATCACATAATAACTGGGCTGGGGATGTAACTCAGTTTGTTGAATGCTTGCCTTGCATGCACAAAGCCCTGGGTTCAATCCCCAGCACCACACACACACACACACACCCACACACACACCCACACACAAAGAATCATACAATAACTGAATAGAAGGAAGTCTGACCCCTTCTCACTGTGTCTGTCCCCACCACCCTAGTCCAAACCATCATTGCTATCCATTCAGAGTCTGCTACGGTCCCCTATCTGGTATCCCTACTTCATCTTTGCCATCTCTAGGATGTGTTCTATGATCAGCAGTTGCTGATCCATTGTATATCATAATCAATTGATTATCTGATAATCTGTTACCTATGGTAACAAAACCCTCAACATGTCAGTGGTTTAACACAGGATTTGGTAAACACATTCCCTGTAAAGACCCAGACAGTAAACATTTTTTATAAATCAAAGGTAATACTTACATGAATGGGATCACCTATAAATAAAAGCAACTTTACTTAGAAAAACAAATTTTATTCTGTTTGTTCCCCAGGCTTTAGTTTACCAACCCTGGCATAAAACAATAAAAGTGCACATCAGGTGTTACTATTGCTCCACAGAAATGACACGTTATTTCCATTCACATTTTATTAATTAAAGGAAGTCCCATTGTGGTACACAGCTTCAAAGAAGGAACCAATCCTAATGGTTCCTGGATTTTGAAATTCTAGCATCAAGAACTGTGAGACACTAAGTTTCTGTTGTTCAAGCTACTCACCTTGTACTTTGTTATAGAAGCTCTAGAAAATCAGTACAGAAGTCAATACTACCAAGTACCTGGAAGAAAACTGGATGGTTTTGGCAAAGTATTTTTAAAATGGAGGTAGGCAAAACACAGACTTATGACCCCTAGAGCTCCACATAGCCATAGCCCAGGTCCCTCTTATCTTTCTGTTCTTACCATACAGAATTCGGCTTTCCATGCACAAGCCCCTCTGGGCCTTTGAACTTAACTACTTCTCCCTAGAAGGACTTTTCCCCAGAGAGCCAAATGGTTTACGTCTTCATTTTATGATCTGTCTTATCTATTACCACTTCATTAAAGGGACCTCACTAGGTACCCTTTCAAAATTAGCATTCTCAAAATTTGCATATTAACTGGGACAACTTTGAATTCAGACCCCATTCATTAAAGTGTAAGGTGCAAAATAAACACCCTAGTTTTGAGTGGAGCCATTTTAAGAGAAACATGATAGTAACATATTTCTTATCAAACAGGAGAAAACATGCCAATTATCAAGAGAATACTGACACAGATTAAATTTACTTTACACAAAACCTTAGTATGTCTCCCCACCCCCATTCTTGCTCTCTCTGTATATCATATGTCAAGGCTATCATCTTGTCTTTGGGCATTTGGCTTAGGGAATCCAATTTTATGATGGATGGTAGAGGCAGTACTTTCATCAGGCGCTTTGGGAAGTCTGTTCTGACAAGCAATTGGTCCCTATATCTTGACAAAATTGTACCCGTTGCAGAAACATGGAAAATTTCTTGAACAATTCAGAATGAAGAAAAGAGCAGGAATCTCTAGAAGGTTCTCTTGAGGCTAGTATCAGTTCATCAGTCCTTATTCTTTTATTACATCAGTTTTGGAATTGTAAGGAACAGCATGACCACTTCCTCACTAAGAGATCAAGGAGAAATCAGCAAAGGTGACTGAAAAGCAGCTAGTAAGACAGAAGAAAGGTGAAGTGTGGTGTCCTGAAAGCCAAGGGCAATCAGTTCATCCGGGAGGACAGCGTGTGGTTAAATATGAACAAAAGCAATAAAACACTCCTGCATTTAGCCGCCTGTTGGTGACCAGTGTCCTTGAGAAATGCAGTTTTGTAGAATGATGTGAGTAAAGGCCAACAAAGAAAATAAACTGTGGTATTTTTCGGAAGTTCTTCAAGTACAGCTCAGATACATGTTGTGAGAGCTAGAATACATGGGGGAATTAGCCATCTACTGAGCACAGTCACTCTATGAGCAACACTGGGCTGTTTTATATAGATATTACCTCAACTCATTTAAAGCAAATGGTTTCTTTACTAAAAATCCCTACATACTTTTTTTCTTTACCTTTCTCTTTATTTTTCTCCTACCAAAGCTTTTATTTATTATTTTGTTAAAATCTTATATTGCTGTCTCATGTTTGTTTATTGATAAACCTTGGAACCATGATTTTCATCTTCAATAATTTTCCTCAACCTTCTGTTGGCATAAGGAAGGATAAAGGTATTATACTCCTCTCCCCCACTTTGGCAATAAACCTTTATAAGTGGGACTGATTTGTTTGAGGCTTTATTTTGGAACAGGACTCCTTAGATGAAGCCAGACAGAAGATCTTCACCATCCGGGAGGAGTACAGAAACAAGTTGCTGGAAGCTGAGCACCTAAGATTGGAAGCTTTGGCTGCTCAGGAGGCAGCAATGCGGGCGGAGTCAGAGAAGAAGACCCCAGCTCCTGACACAAAGGGGAAGAAAGGAAAGAAGAAGTAACCAGGAGGTGCCCAGAACCACCCTTTTTCTGTAGAGAAGAAATATATCTAGTGATCTAGGACTTTGCCTGTTGATAAAGTATCAGGGTAATTGAAAATAGAAATTTCCCTATCTTACAAATTGTTCCTAATGTTAATGCGTTGGTATTAAAGTTAGTATTTGAATTGTTAGAGCTTAAAATGTTCTGATTCAGTAAATTGCTAACAAATCTGTAGATTGTAATAATATTCTATATATCTCATTCTGAATTGCCTACATTTCAAATTAGTAGTAAAACAAGATCAATCATAAATGAGTCAAGAGGACTATCTTTGAAAAATTCAACAATGAGAAAAAGAGCTATTGTCCTTAGAAGAAATGTTGTCTCCAATGTTAAGGATTTTAAAATATTAATAAATGTGTAATCAGAATTGTGCCTGTTTTCTTTTTGTTGTTGTTCATTTGTTTGTTAGGGTTTTTTTTAGTCAAATTTCAATAAATCTCCTTCATTGTGCAAAAACTAAAGTGGTTCAGTCCACCCAGAATGTTGGTTAGGACTAGAAGACTAACAAAAGTATGGTGACCTTGCACAAAGAATGTGGTTGCAAACAATCTTTCACCTATCAGAATCATACTTGTGTAAGGCAGAGAATAAAGCCTAATATACCAGCTTAAGAAAAATACAATTAGTGATTTAACTGAGGAACACAGTAGGGAATTGACTTTCTCAGGAAGCATCTTTCTAACTCACGACAGTCTCAGATGAAAACTACTGTAGTATTTTTTTTAAATATTTATGTTTTAGTTATAGGTGGACATAATATCTTCATTTTATTTTTATGTGGTGCTGAAGATTGAACCTAGTGCCTCATGCATGCTAGGTGAGCACTCCACCTCTTGAGCCACAACCCCAGCCCCACCATAGTACTTTTTAATTAGTTCTTTTTAGTTATATATGACAATAGAATTCATATTGACACAATTATGAAAGCATGGAATATAATTTGTTCTAATTCAGTCCCCAGTGCCTCAGTCTGGCTGGGCAAAAATCACAAGCCACTGAAGCAAGAACAAACTTTATTTTTGAACTGCAGGAAAACACTTCACACAGCCCCCTCCCGAACGCCAGGCGGCTGGTCCAGGAAACCCCCAGCCGGAAATATCTCTCCCGGAAATCCCTCCTCCTGCACTTCCCCAACCAATGGGAACTCTCGGGGAATCCCCGGAAATCCCCACGAGAACTCCAAAATAGTGCGAGAACTCAAAAGTTGCGGCAGAGGCGGATAGTAATGCCTCGCCTGTCAATCAATACTGTTGGCAAAATGCCAGGGACCATACAGACTCTGCCGTGGCTCTCAGCACCCCAGTACTTTCCCTTTCCCTCTCCTCCTCCCTCCCCATCCCCTTCCCTCTACTCTACTGATCTTTCTCTATTTACATATATATATATATATATATATAATTACATATATAAATATACATATAATTTTTAATATCTGTCTTGTGGATGTATGTGATAGTGAGATTCACTGTGGTATTTTCTTTTATGTACATAGGAAAGTCCAATAATATTCATTTCACTGTCTTTCCCTATCCCATTTTCCTCCTTTTTCTTCATTCCCCTTTGTCTACTGCAGTGATTTTTCTTCTATTCTTTTTTTTAATCCCTCCACCTCCTTATTTTAAAATTAACTTTCACATATCAGAGAAGACATTTGACCTTTGGTTTTTGCAACTGGCTTATTTTACTTAGTATGATATTCTCCAGTTCCATCCATTTATTTGCAAATGTAATAAAGTCTTCTTCTTTATGGCTGAGCAATACACCATTGTGTATATATATCACATTTTTAATCCATTCATCTATTGAAAGGCATGTAGTTTGGCTCCATAGTTTGGCTATTGTGAACAGTGCTGCTATAAACATTAATATGACTGCGTCACTGTAGTATACTGATTTTAACTCCTTTGGATATATTCCAAGGAGTCAGAAAACTGGGTCAAATGATGGTTGCATTTCTCATGTTTTGAGGAATCTCCATACTACTTTTCAGAGTGGTTTTTCCAATTTGCAGTCTCACCAACAATGTATGAGTGAATCCTTTTTTTCACATCCTTGTAACATTTATTGTTACTTGTATTCTTAATAATTGTCATTCTGACTGGAGTGAGATGGAATCTCAGTGTAGTTTTAATTTGCCTTTCTCTAATTGTTAGAGGTATTGGACATTTTTTCATATTTTGTTGACTTTTTCTTTTTCTTTTGTTTTGAGAAGTGTCTGTTTAGTTCCTTTGCCATTTAGTTATTGGGTTGTTTGCTTTTGGTGTTATTTTTGGCACCTTTGGATATATAAAGATGCCCAAAATAACATCTTTTCATGTACTTAGGACATAAAAAGATTTTTCTCCCATTCTGTGGGCTCTCTTTTCATGCTCTTAATTGTTTTCTTTGCTGTGAAGAAGCTTTTTAATTTGATGCCATCCCACTTATTGATTCTCAATTTTACTTTTTGAGCTTTAGGAATCTTATTAAGGAAGTCAGTTCCTGGGTCAGCTTGTTGGAATGTTGGGCCTACTGTGGCAGTTGCAGGGTTTCTGATCTAATTCCTAGGTTTTTGAACCACTTTGCATGAGTTTGTGCAGGGTGAGAGAAAGGGGTTAAATTTCATTCTACTAGATATGGATTTCTGATTTAACCAGCAAAATTTGTTTAAAGAGCTACCTTTTTTTCAATGTGTTTTTGGTACTTTTGTCTAGTTAATATACCTATATTTATGTGGGTTTGTCTCTGTGTCTTCTCTATTCTATTCCCTCAGTCTTCATGCCAATTTTGGTGCCAATACCATGCTGATTTTGTTACTATAGTTCTGTAGTATAATTTGAAATCTGCCACTGTGATGCCTCTTGCTTTGGCTATGCTGGGTCTCTCTCTCTCTCTCTCTCTCTCTCTCTCTCTCTCTCTCTCTCTTTTTTCAAATGAGTTTCATAACTGTTTTTTTCTATTTCTATAAAGAATGTCATTAAAATTTTGATGGGGATTGTATTCTATATGCATAGTACTTTTGGTAGTATGGTCATTTAAACAATATTAAATCTGCCTATCCAAGGACATGGGAGGTCTTTTCATCTTCTAATGTCTTCTTCAATTCTTTCTTTAGTGTCTTGTAATTTTCATTGTAGAGGTCCTTCACAAACTCTTATTGTTAGATTATTCACAAGTATGTTTTATTTTATTTACTTTATTTTGATGCTATTGAGAATGGGATAGTTTTCCTAATATTTTTTTCAGCAGATTCTTCATTGGAGTATAGGAATGCAGTTGATTTAGGGGTGTTGATTTTGTATCATGCTATTTTGTTGAAATCATTTTAAGCTCTGGAAATCTATTGTTAAAGTTTATTTTTGAAGTCTTTTAGGATCATGTCATAAGCAAACAAAGGTAATTTAAGCTCTTCTTTTCCAATTGTATCCCTTTAATTTCTTTCTCTTGACTAATTGCTGTGGCTAGAGTTTCAAGGACTGTGTTCAATAGGAGTGGTGAAATTGGGCATACTTGTCTTCTTCCTATTTTTAAAGGAAATGCTTTCATTTTGTTCTCCCTTCAAAATATTGTTGGCCTTGGTTTGTTGTAAATAGCCTTTATAATGTTGAAGTAAGTTCTTTCAATCCCTAGTTTTTTTTAGTGCTTTAAACATGAATTGGTGCTGTACTTTGTTTAATACTTTCTCTGCATCTATTGAGAAAATCATGTGATTTTTGTCTTTAAGTGTATTTATGTGGTGAATTACATTTATTGATTTCTGTATCAATAAATGAACTAATCTTTTGTCCCTAGGATGAATCCCACGTGGTCACAGTACACTGTCTTTTTAATGTGTTTTTTATATGCATGGTGCCAATATTTTATTAAGGATTTTGGCATCTATATTCATCTAGGATATTGGTCTGAAGTTTTTTTTCCTTGGTAGTCTTTGACTAGTTTTGGTACCAGGATGATGCTGGCTGCGTTGAGTTACTTTGGCAGTGTTCTCTCCTTTTCTGTATCATGGAATAACTTGAGGAGGATTAGTATTAGTTCTTCTTTAAAGTACACACTTTTTACAGGTGGTCTGTAATCATGACTCAAATATTTTGAATGGGATTGCCATGTATGACACATTTTGAAATCTGGTTTACTGAGTAAATTCCCAAGGACAATATTATATACACTGTCCTTTTCGTACATAATTATTTAAATCCTCAAATATTCCATGAACATTAAAAGTTTAAAAAATTACTTTGGTTTTATATATCTTAAAAAGTTAGGTTCTGGGGTTATTAACTGTTTTTCAAAAACAAGTGGTGGGCCATTCAAATCATATAAAAGGTAAGATAATTCTTTTGGGCATGTGACTATCTCGAAAATTGCAGAATGTCTAATATCCTTGCCTTCTACCACTACATTAGCAGTGGTTCTTCTTCATTATTGAGATAGCTAAAAATTTCTCCACATATGTTCTAAAATAACATTCCCTAGACGATGTCTTGTTCGCACTGAGCATGATCTCCATGTGTAAGAAGAGTAGAGATTGTTGAAAAGCTAAGGTAGTAAAGTCTGTGGATCACAGTAAATGACTGGTGGGATACATTTTCATATAATACTTTCCCTTGGGTTCATTAAGTGAAGTAGGGTATATCTGTGAAGAATGTCACAGTGCCTCAAATCCCTTTGGCTATTGACAAAGGGTCAGACCTATCTCTCCATTTACTCTTCTGTAGCCCCTTACTACCTACAGTATCTATATTACCTCTTAATAGCCTCCCTAATATTTCAAGGTCAATCTCTCCTTCCTCTGTAGCTCTTATAAGGGCAGAAACAAACAAACAAACAAGAACAAAACAACAACAACAACAAAAAAAAAAAAACAGTGTTTCTCTTCTGTGGTCACAGGACTGTTTCTGAGATAATAGCAATCATCCTCAGGGTGCAACTCTAAGATAATGAAGTATCTATCATTACACAGAGGGATTCCACTACTCATTGCCTCCACCAAAGTACAGGATTATAGTTCGCCCTTTATATAACAACAGTGTCCACTAAAGTGTTGTTTGAAATGTAATAGTCTTCATTTAAATGAATCTGGAAACTGCTGATAGTTTAATTAACTCTCAACTGGCTTCTAGGTATTGAATTTTTCAAAACAAAACAAAAGTTAAATTCTAGTCTCAGAGCCCCACACATATAATTTACTTACACACAAGCAAAGGCGGCACAATAATCTGTTATGATAGCCAGGATCTACCTTGTATCCTCCTCACATTCCAAACAAACCACTGCAGCCATTGCTTCCTGGAAAATAGGAAAATAAAAAGAGAAATGGCAAGAAGAGCCACATAAGAAGGGAGAATTTCTCATAGAAGAAACACTGTGCCCTGCCACCTTCATGCCCTGGCTTGGGCCCTATTACAAACTGTTTATATAAAAATTTTTTTTTAATTTTAGATTAAAGGAGATTTATAATGGTTTTCACAGAAATTTCTGAAATTAACTCTGTGAAGAATTTTGTTTCAATCTGTTGTTATAAAGTTTTTGTCTAATCAATTATATAACAGATTTTATTCATTTAATTTAGATAAAATGGCTTCTAACTACAGGTGTATTTTCATAGAATAGCTCCATTACATCTTGAATGCATTTAGAACTTTAAGCTAAATATCCTTGTTTTTTTTTTTTTCTTTTTTGGTTGAGCCCAGATGGCTGTATCACCACACATATGATTTATTTTTTAGATGAAACTATTTAACAAATAACTCTACCATGCATATGTATATTCTCATAACTTTAAACAATTCTAATTTTATTCAAATAAACCAAATATTTTTCATTAATTTTACAATTATATTTACTAATCTAATCTATAAATGCCTTTCCCATCTGATATATAATGACACTTCCTATTTTCACTATTAGTCATGCTATTCAGAATCAGTAATTCAGGTAATACAAGGAAGTCTCTTCACTCTAGGTAGTTGATATATTCACAGACATCTCATCAAAAAATGTGTATGATTTTGGGGAAAACATTCAAATAATTATGTCATATTAAAGACTGATTAATATTTAAGTGACTAAATAATATAAATCATGGTTTTATATCATTGGTGAAAATGGGCAAATTTTGTTAACATCACTATCACATTTTAACGATTTTGAAAAGGCAAGTTCCATGCTATTTTTATACTTATGTAAATGGCCAAAATCATATTAGACACAAACTGATGAATGATCATTCCATTAATTAATAATAAAATATAATATTGTTGCCAAGTATTTTTTCTCAAGGAACTCAGAACTGTTTATATAACATCTCCATGGATTTAGTTAATTTTTAATTCAATTACTTCTAGAATAGCATGTGTTCAAAGTCTGCATATTTTACCATCTGTTATGTAGAAAATGAACTTTGGAAAATAATATTAAGGTTTTCCTAAGAACTATAATTTCTCTAGAAAATCATCTACAGCCATTAAATTATTAGAAGTAGAATCTAGGAATATAGATCTTAGAATATTCAATTAGAATTCAAAGATTTATTTTCAATTCATATAGTCTTCTTATATTTACCATACCTTTTCATTTCTATCAACATTAAGTCACCTAAGTACTCATTTCTGCTTCCATAAATACAAAGATAAAGAAGTAGTTTAATTTGTGATTTGCAGATAAGACAAAAAGTTCCTTGAGGGAAGTTGAAATTCCTGATGAGATGTTTAAATATCCCTGACACATTTCAAAAACCCTTATCCTCTAGAAATCTGGACAGGATGCTTGTAATATGGCTGATAACTTCTATTTCTTCAGTTATACATTGTTGTTTAACTAATTTTCCATTAAGACCATTTTATATTATTTGATATAAGATTTCATTTTTCTGTTAAATAATGGGCTATAGTACCCTTGAATGTAAACAAAAAACAAATATCACAATTTTCATGTATTATGTATTTTAAATACCCACAGAATGTTGCACAAAAACTCACATAATTGTTTTTAATAGATTATAATTGAACCATTTTAATAGCCTAATGGTCCAAATAATTCAAATTACATATGTAACACGTATGTACTTATGGTTACTTTTCAAAAATATCAGATTGAATAGTCTTCAAGTGAAAATAGAACCACAGTTCACATTGCTTAAAGGAAAGAGTTTCACCCTTAGTTTGCAATAACACCAGATGGTAGTTTGTCAATAGTAGTATCTTGTAAAGCCCACAGAAGACCTGTACCATGAACCATCAAACCATCTTGATGATGGCTTCATTTTCAAAAGTGGATCTTGATTTATATACCATTAAGCCAGGCAGGAAGTCATTGATCTGGAAGCTCAATAGGCAATTAAAGTGAGAAGGTTTCAAATATATAGCATTATACGTATTTCACCTCTATCTTTGTCCAGAAGGGCATCCCTTTGTTTTTTACCTGCTTTTAATAAAGATGTAACTTGCCTTTGCAAAAATCTTTAAAGTTTGAGAGTGATGATAAAATATGATAGTGATATTAACAATTTTAACACTCTCATTGAGAAAGGGGGAAATGGGTGATCTCCCCATTACTGATTCAAAGCAGTTCTCAGATCCCTCACAGTAAACGCTGCAAAATCCCCACCAAGAGGCAGAGAAAGGTCTTCAGTCAGGTCTGATTCTGTCCTTTAAGACCTCTCTGTCCACTGATCTCCACAGCCCCTTTCCATCTTCTTAGAATTTCTTCTCCTGGGTTGCATTGTTTGGTCACATCTGAATGTTGCAAGCCATCCATGGGCTGTATGTGAGAGCTATGTGCATTTGAGCATACGAGGGACTGGCCCGACATTATTGCATGACCTATGTGTGCCTTTCCTCTCTCTCTGCCTGTGATCCCACATAGTACCTGAGATGGGTGTGGCTTTCCAAGGCGTCAGCCAATCTGCTGACCACAAGACATCACCAAGCAAGACTCCACCCTTCAAAACCCAATCCCTTGCCTTATTTGGGTGGAACTTTCTTGAATGTCTTTCCCCTAAATGAAAACAGGGGTTCCAGGTGCACTCACTGTCTTGCTCCTTTCGGTGCTGGCGCTAACTCTTGGGGTCACCGAGCTGTCCTGCTTTAGAAACTTGCATTCGTGTGCCCTGTGGTTTCTTTGCCATTTTCTTAGTCACTGGTACAGCCAGCTCCTTTGAACCCAGTTCATATCCAGCCAGCTGGTGATATCTAAAGTGACTAAAAATATGTCCTTCTTGACTTTGACTAATGTTTCCACCTGGTTCCTCCAAATTCATGTAGGTCTGATTTATGTAAAATGATGAGTTAGGAGAATAATTACGGTCATTGCAAAATCTAAGACAGTAACATTCTTAACTTCTTATAAACCTGTAGCTGCTCTCATGGATGTTTCTCATCTCTTCCTGACCCATATTCCTTCTACTGGTGTGTGTGTGTGTGTGTGTGTGTGTGTGTTTTCTGGCAGCCAAAACAGAGCTGAAGATGAGTTCTGAGCACCATCTCTACGAGGGGGTCATTACATTAGCACTACTTGTTATTCTTGCTAGTTGGGTTTTCTTCAAAACTGAGGCACTCAGCTGTCATCTTCAGTGGCTTCCCCCCACCTCAAGTTAACCAGAGTTTGTTTCTGTTATATAAATTCAAAGAACCATACTGATAGACTATTCCCTGAAATCCCTATTTGAGGGATTTTGAAGTTTAGAAGATACAGCTTGAGAGTTCTGAGAGAAAATTACCGGTACTCCAGGCAAAGGATTTTAATGTGAGAACTTTGCAATTGCTTTAAGCAACCTCTGTACCTCCTGCAACTACCAAAAGAGTACAACAGATTAAAAAAAAAAATTCTAAGAGAATGGAAGCAGGAGCAATGGAGATCCAGTGATTAGAGAAGTCTTATAGAGTCAGACCTGACCAAGCTTCTTTCTCCACCTCTTGTTGGGGATCTCTACAACATTTACCCTGAGGGGTTTCAGATGTATATAAAGAGAAACTCATAACTTACAGCAGATTCTTACAGGAATTATAACCTATAAACTGCTAAGAACTACTGCTCTCGAAATTTATTTTTGGTTTCCAAATATCATAAGGAAGTACAATAATAAAATATTTTCTTCTGATGAAGATTTCTTTTTAAGACTATCCAAATATGTAGTCAATTTAGAGACTTTTACATAGAAATAATTTAGAGGCTATTCAATATTAGAATGCATCATCAAGTGATACTATGAAATTGATTTCTCTGTAGGTCCTTAAACATAATGTAAATCCTTGGTTTAAACTTGCTCTCTTGAAAAGATTGAGTTAGATAATTTGTGAATCTTAACCCCTTGCCAATTCCATGTTTGAAGATCCCATGTTCTGAAGAAAAGTAGGATAGCATCTAAATACAAAATGATGTATGATATCAGAATTCTGGGCCACCAGGTGTTCCGAATGAAATAGGAGCAGAAAGACTTAATTGGAAGGTTTTCAATGAAGAAGTAAAGGTGGAGATGCTTTCCTTTTGCAGCAGAATTGTTACGTGGGAGGAGGGAGGGCTGAGGTGAGCATAGATTTGCTGTAGCAGCCAGGATCCTCATTCAAATGTCGCACTTGTAAATGTCAATATGAGGTTTTTAACTTTTTTTTCAGGAAACATTTCTTTATTCCTTTATTTTCATAAAAGTATTAAGCAGATAAAAAGATGTCAAGGAAAATAAGGCTGTTTCAAACCAGGGACAGAGTGTTACTTCAAAAACATAGCTTCCTATGCTTGGATATGTGTGTAAGTCAAGTAGGAAGATTGTTTCATTTCCAGAGTGTTCCAGGGCGTTTCCTTTCCAGTCAGACCTTGGTAGAACTCAGCATCTACCTCAATTTACAAAAATGTCATGTTCCACTAGTTAAAGATAGAACATGAAGAAAACCACATGTGATTTTTAGTCCCAAGGGAAGTTGGAAGATCAGTATACTTATTCAAATTGGAATTTAGCCCGTGCTCTATTTTTGATAAAGGAAAAGGAAAAAAGAAAGAAATATATATTTGATAATCTATTTTTGATAAAGGAAAAGGAAAAAAAGAAAGAAATATATATTTGATAAAGTACAAGAACATTGATTAATTTGAAATATAGTATTCTTTTTCCAGGCTTTAAAATTTTGGTACAATTCTTCATAAAGTTTCAAGGGTTGCTCTTGTATATTAGTATACCTTTTATTTTTAGGTGACCATTTATTTATGACTTTAAAAAAATCTATTTGATAGATCCTGACTTCTGGTCTAATTTTTGATCCCCCTCACTAACCCAATTATAATGTCTGGAAATGATTCAATAAATAACCAACGTAGCTAAGTGGATAAGAAGATGAGCCTGTTTAAAATCCCAGCATTGGAGAACAGCACAGCAGCAGGGCAACCCTTTCCCTCTCCCCCACCCATTCAGACTTATTGTTTTCTGACTAAGCATAGAAAAAGGCAGCGACAATAGGGTTTTATTCTCCTAGATTAGGTATCCCTCTGTCAATATTAGGTGAACTGCTACAGTTGGTAAGTATGATCGGTTGGTAACCTAACACAAGCAAGCAACCAGAGGAAATATTCTTCTTCTAGACCTGGTGTTGTAATGCCAGATTCATGAGACCCAGTAGACCTCCAGGAGCCGAATCCGATGCAAGAACACAAGAGTCTTTATTGCAAGCTCCAGCCTGGACTCACAACCATTCCCAAAGCAGCGGTCCCGAGAAGTGAGTCCTGGTCCTTGTATTGCTTGAATTCGGGACCCCCAAAAGACCACCAGAGACCAAGATCGATGTAAACAGCAAAGAGGTGTGTATGCGTGCACACAGCAACTGGTGACACTGAGAGGCCCCGAGCCCAGAGTTTACAGCATTTTATACATTCTTTGGAGAAGGCAGGGACCCCCACATACATCATAGCATCTCTTAGCAAATCATCACACACCACGGGAAAATCAAACAACAACTCTAAAACATGATTAGCACATTCTCTGGGGGGAACAAGTTGGGTAGGGGTGATTGGTTACTACAAGAGGGGGATTCGTTTGAACTGATTGGTTTAAGCCAAGAGGGGTGTTCCTGCTGAACTACAGGGTTTCCTAATACCATAAACTACTGGGAGGGTCATCTGGCATCTCAGGTATTTCCCTGTCTCATGCTGATTGGTGGCTGCTAGGGGGTTGCTATGGGTTCCCACCTAGCCTGACTGAGTCAGGGACACCTGGCTCAGCAGATCTCTCCTGTCATTTGTAGATAAACAACTTAGCAGGGTGGGAATATGCCTAGGAGTGCTCTATGGGTCTTTCCAAGGACAAAGATCATGTCCCTTCCTTGGATAGGCTTTGCTCTGAGGTAGAGGCTGGTTTTTTCACCTTTGTTCAGTGAGATTTTGTAGTTTTTTTTGGGATACTCTATGCGTCACAACATCACACAGCAAATCATTTCACACCACAGGAAAAATCAAACAACAACTCTTAACATTGATTATCACATTCACTGGTGGGAACAAATTGGGTAGGGGTGATTGGTTAGTACAAGAGGGAGATTCCTTTGAACTGATTAGTTTAGGCCACGAGGGGTGTGCGTGCTAAACTACATGTTTTCCCAACATGTTATAAACCACCATAAACTACTGGGGGGCATCATCTGGCATCTCAGGTATTTTCCCTGTCTCATGCTGATTGGTAGTTGCTAGGGGGTTGCTATGGGTCCTCAGGTAGCCTAACTGAGTCAGGGACACCTGACACCACAGATCTCTTCTGTTATTTGCCGACAAACAACTCAGCAGGGTGGGTATGTGCCTAGGAGAGCTCTGTGGGTTTTTCCAAGGACAAGGATCACGACCCCTTCCTTAGGACAGGCCTTGAGGTAGAAGCTGTTTTCTCAAAAATGGAGTTACATCAGTTTCTCAGTGTGAGACTCCCTTTTTAACTGAGATGCCAAACAGGTCAATGGAGTAGGATAAAGGACTCAGCTATAGTTGGTACCTGGTCAAGGAAGCCTCTTGGTCCCCAAGCACCCAAGATTCTTTTCCCACTCATAAAAACGACAGGGAGGCAAAGAACCAAGTCAGAGAAAGGGGTCCCGTTTAGAAAGTCATTTTGTGTCTGCTGACTGAGGCTTTTCTCCTCTGGCCAGAGACAATGAAAGTCAGGAGGCAAAGACAGAAGAATGCCATCATGCCCCACTCCCACTAAGAACCCTCAGCAGCTTCCCTGAGGAAATCCAGATCCATTCCTGAGGCAATACCAGCAAAGATCAACAGAAACCCATGAGCACCAGGTAAGCCAGGTAATGAAAACATCACCATAAAGGCTCTGCAAATTAAAATAAAGTGCAAAAATAGAGAAGAGTTGCATGCTAAAACTAATCAGTGAGACAGCCTTCAAAAAGAAATAGAGTCCAGAGTTTTCTAGCATAAGAGACAAAATGTCCAAAATATCATTGGTTAATATCCAGAATCAAGAAAATTATGATGGAATGAGAAAATGAATTATTGCCAACACTGAAAGAAAATCAAAGTTGTCTTGTTCAAAAATCATCTGAAAAAGGAGTTTAAAGAACTTTTATAAAAATTCTTCATAAACCAATTATAAATATTCTAATAGAAATTAGAGTACTTCAGCAAAAAAAAAAAAGAAATTTATAAAAAAGAAGCAAATGGAAATAGCTCTTGGAAATTACAGAATTGTAGAAAACGATAATAGAAAGAAAAACGTTATTGGAGGAACTAAATAGTGAAGCCAGAATTAGGCAGTCCGTGAGGGTAAATCAGTCAGGTCGGATCTAGGAGGCCAATGTTGAGTGAGTCTGGGAAGTTGGAGACTGCCCCCTGAGGGATCTTATCAAGAACCAGCCCCTGCTCCAAACTGTTGCCAAGTCCCAGGAATTTCCCCTCCCCACAGGGAGCTATGAGGTTGTTAATGTGTCCTTGTGTACATCCTGCCCTTCCCCCTTCAGCCCACCTGTTTCCCACCTTTTGGCCATCCCACCAAGCAGTTCCTGAGCCTAGTCACCTAGGCAGGAAGAAGAAAGATAAGGGGGGAAGGCAGGAGAACAAAGGAAGCCTAGGAGGACAGATAAAAAGGGCAAAACACTTCTCTTCTGGGGATACCAGGATACCAGCCATGGCCCCCTTCTCCCTCCTGGGAGAAGTCTGTGTTACCCCTTTTTAAATAAATCCTGCTTCATATGCTTGCCTAGAAGTGCTTCTCTAATGTTCAAACTTCAACATGTGGGAAGCAGGATAACCAGCCGTATCAATAGTAAAGGGGAGATTTGAAAGATAGAATTGGCAAATTTTTAATTTTAGGAAAGTTAATTTACATAATGTGAATGACAAGAAAATAGATGAAAGTCTTTAAAAAAAATAGTGAACAGAGATTCCAGATTCTGTTAAGACAATGTCAAAAATACATTTATATCACCAGAGTCCCAGAAGAAAAGGGGGAAAAAAAGAAATAAGGCTGAAATAATGCTTAAAAAAATAATGACTGAAAACTTTCCAAATCTAAAAATAATCAAAAACCTACAGATCTAAGAAATTGACTGAACCCCAAATAACAGAAATCCATAAAAAAAACAAAAAACAAACCATACGCCAAGATGGATGGATAATTAAACTTTTAATTAGCAAAGATAAAGGAAAGTCTTGAAAGCAAGAAGAGGGAAATGATATAGACCTGTTCTGAAAGATAAACTGAAATGAAACAGATTTCTCATTTGGAATTAGAGAGGTCAGAAGGCACAATACTTAAAAACTGTAGGAGAAAACATTGTCAGGACAGAATTCTGCTTCTGGTAAACACTATCCTTCATGGACAATGAGGAAATAAAAACAATCTCACGTGAGAGAAAACTGAAAGAATTCATTGTGGGCAGACCTCCCTTAAAGAGTGGTTAAAATAAATGCTTCAAAAGAAAGGAAGGGATAAAAATGGGAATATCATAGCATCAGGAAGGAAGAAGGAATAACCCAAAGAGCATTTTCCTCATAAGTTCTAGAAACTGATTGAGTCAAAAATCACAGCACCATCTTGCATCCAAGATGATGACATTTGGAGATGGTAAAGGGACTGGAGTAGAAGGAGGCATCTGCATTTTGTGTGATAAAATATTGAAACCAGTGCCCTCTTTGAGTCAGGTATGCATATTATAACTCTCAGAGCAACCACAACAAATGCTACTCCAAAAGATACACTCAAAAATACACCAGGAAGAGAGAAAGGAATAAGAGGCATGGAAAACAACTAGTAAACTAACAATAAAAAAATCTAGATTGAAATGCCAGCCTATCAATAATTACTATGATGTAAATTGCCTGCAGAGACCAATCAAAAGGTGTAAATATTCAAAGTTTGGATGCAAAAGCACAATCTAACAATCCTGCTTCAATAAACTTGCTTTAAATTCAACAAGGGTAAAATATTAAAATGTGGGGAAAATATCATGCAACTATTATTTTTTATAAAACATAAGAAGTGGCTAGATCAATATAACAAAGAAGATAACTAGAGAGAAAGGAGGATGTTACATAATAATAAAAGGATTAGTCCACCAGGAAGGAAAAACAATCCTAAATGTGTATGCACCAAATAGCAGAATCTCAACAAATATGACCCCCAAACTGACAGAACTGAAAGGAGAAATAGACACAAGCATAGTAAGGGATTCTTCGGCCCTCTGTAGCAACCCATAGAAGTAGAGAGGAAATCAGCCAGTGAACAAAGGTCAATCACAAAAGGTTACATACTGGTTCCATTTCTAACACTGATGAAATCACACAATTTTGGAGATGGAGGACAGAGTAGTTGCTGCCAGGCTTTGGTTCAGTTTTAAAAGGTATCCTACTGATGAAGTGCTCCAAATCTTGACTGTGGTGGTGGGTACACAGATCTACATGGGTAATAAAACTCTGTAGAACTCAACACACACACATACACACACACACACACACACACACACACACAGGAGAACAAGGAAAACCATGGAAATCTGAGTAAAACTGGTGAACTGTTGATGCCAAGATCCCGACTGTGACATTGTGACATCATATGGCCTGGCCTGCCTGGCCTGCCTGGCCTGAGGGCTCTGGAGTGGCCAGAGCTGTCTGCCTGTTGCTTTCTGCTTGCTTTACTTCTAGGTAGGAAGTGGGTGCAGCAGTCTGAGGTTGGGCTGTGCACAGCAGAAGCTCAGCACCTGGTGATGGGGAAGACACATCATGACAATGACATCTGGAGTGGTGAGGTTTTCCTCACAGGTTCCAAAGAATGGATTGCTGCTTGGATTCTGCATGCACACATTTATATTACCAAGGATTCGAAACATATCCTCAGTTATTTGAAATCAGCATATTAATCCTGGGTTTCAAAGAGAATGTGAAATTGCTTCATTAGTGTTCCTTTCCAAGTGACTTTTCCCATCTGTTATATTTTAATTTGGCTGAAATTTTGTGTGATAAAACACAGACTCAGTTATGAAATAACTCGATGCCACGTTTAAAGCTCTGTTGAGGTATGGAATGATTCCCAGCCTCAGACACAGGGCTGAGTAACCAGAACAATCCTAACCTGTGAGGATCTAAAACCAAGGAAGACCAAGAGGGGGAGGGGGAAAGTTTGATGTTGCAGGTCTGTTTACTCCAATTTCCAACAAAATTACAGCTTGTATAGCAAATGTATATTTGCTATACATTTTTTCTTCCTCCTGAATTTCCACCTTCCATCTTCCTCCTCTTCACAGTTGCAGGCTCTTGTTTATATTTCAAGGAAAAGAAGGTCTATTTGCTGTCTCTTTTTTGAGTACTTCTAAGTACCACACTCAACCAGAGAATGCTGTCCCTGGGGTGTTAACCAAGTCAGCTTGGTGTGACTTTAGTGTGCTGCTGCCTCATTAATTTACCTGTGAGGACCTGCCTGTCTCTGGTGTGGCAGTGCATACAAGTTTCAATTTCCCAACCCCTTTTACCAGTTTTTCCAGCCAGCAGATGAGTGGAAACCTGGAACTCAGGGTTTTCACATAAAGCATTATCATGACCAAGTCTCTTCTCTCCTAAAAAATGAAAACAAAAAGCAACATGAGAAAGAAACAAAACTTAATAGTAGGAATTTACCTGTTATACCAAAAAAAAAATCTATTTGTTATTTAAAATGATGGTATTCATGATAAAAGATTCACTTTACCTTGGAGTCCTAAACTAGAAAATTATCTTTGTCAGGCAGCAGCTGGAGTGTGCAAATAGAACCAGTGCTAGACCCAGAGATTTACAGTCATGTCTTAAAAACACATATTCAAACTTATTCAAATATATACACTTTTCAAATTCCTTAAGAGAGGGCAGTCATATGTGGCATAGGAAAATCTATTCCAAAAGCTCAGCACACTTCATAGATTTATTTAATATTTAGAAATTTAATAAATGTTGATCCTATTACATATAAAGTTGAACATTTTTAAACTTACATCCTTCTGCATAAGTGCAACGATTTCTTTATATAGATTTTCAAATGTGGAGTTGCTGAGTTGTGGGACACACTTGCATAAAATTTATATAAAAATAAAATTACTTTGCACACGGTTATTGAAATCCACATTCCCTACAATAATGTTAAACTGTTGCCTATTTTCCCACAGCTTCTTTGGAGTTAGAATCACCCATTTGAAATAACTTCCATAGTTCTGAGAGGTGAAACTTTTCATTGATTGCTGGAGATTATAACATCATTGTCAATTTGATTATATCTTCTCTAGGCATTCTACAAATATCTTTTCCCCATTTTTGTATTGGTTTATTGTTGTTTTGTTACCCATTTATTGGAATTTATTTATACCTTAGAGATATTAACAGTTTGCAGCATATTTTGTAATTACATTTGCCACCTTTCCTTTATGGCAGATTAATTTATTTTCTTGTTTAAATAGATTTCATCCGCCATTAGTTTATTGCAACTAGTAGCCAATGTTTTCTACCATTAGTTACAATATTATAATTTATTTTTGGATCTATCTGAAAATATTTTTATTTTTATTCAGCTGTATATGTTAGACCTCAACAGTGCCCACTAATACATGATTCTTCTCTCCTGTCTAGGTTTCCAAAGATGATATTTGCCAGCCTCTAGCAAGTGAAAAGGATGTTTGGGCTAGCTGAGGCCAGTGGATATGAACAGATGCAATACAAGTATTATTTCCATGCTGGAGCAAAACCAGCCCTTTTGTGATTTCATATTGTTTGATTTCCTTAAGGCAGAAAATGTAGAGGGCACGTGTTGAAATGTCAGAGCCACAAGATCCAGCAGTATTCATCTTTAAGTAACATGTGGAAGACAATAGCCATGAAAATTCTCCTGTCCTATATTAGATTTTGCATGATGTTTATTAATGTTGTTGGTTTAAGTTCAGCCATCTATTAACCTGGAAAACAAATACTATTGCATTTTGCATGAATAAGAAATAAGCACTCTAAGACCTTAAATGTGTTTTACAACTTTATGTTACTAACCTAAGTTTAATGTGTCCCGACTCAGACAACATAATATGACTTTGAAATGAACAGGTTAATGATACACACACACACACACACACACATATACACACACACAAATAGTATGTGATGTGGCTCCGGAGCTCCTGTGTAGAGACACCTTCAAGTTGCCCACACATGGGGAAGGTATCTGAGGTGCTTATCCACTAACCCTTACCATCATTCAAAGACCCCTTGCCTGGAGGACCTAATTAACCAGTCCTTCTAGTGGTCCCCATTCAGCTGAGTAGGTTCCTATGGCCAAAGGAAGCCACTATGTGGAGACTCTTATTTGCTTGTACAGGAAGCAGTGATACCAAGAGCAGTGGTAAGTGCTGTGGGGTTACTAGTTGGGCACTGGCAGCTGCTGTCAGGTACAAGCAATGCTTCTCCATTGCCCCACTCCCTAACCACTCTTTTACTCTCTGCTTCTATGAGCTTGAAGTTTTTAGATTCCACATGTCAGTGAGATCATGTAGTGTTGGTCCTTCTGTGTCTGGTTTATTTCACTTAGCCTACTGTCCTTCCAGTGATCACAAATGGCATGATTTCCCTTTTTTAAGGACAGATAATATTCCACTGTGTATATAAACCACACACTTGTATTCATCTATTTCTCTTAGAAGGACACTAATCCTATTCATAAGGGCTCCACCTTCATAAGTTAATTGCCTCCCAATGGCCCTGCCTCTTAAAGCCAACACACAGGGAATTAAATTTTGACATAGCAGTTCTGGGTACACAAACATTCAGTTACTAGCAGAACTGAAGAGAGCAGAGGACAACTGTGAATCCAGGGACTGAGCTGGGAGTCACACCTGACCACCAGGTGACAGGCAACAGTGCTTTCCCACTTTGAGGGACTTGATGGTCAAGAACCTCAGAAGATTCACAACATATATCCCCTGAGAAAGCTTCAAATATCTAGTGAGGCCAGAGGAGACCAGAACTTGAAGACAATGTATCAGCCACTGACCCTTTACCATTTCTTTATATTCATCTCTCCCATGGACCCAATTCCAGAGAAATTAAAAACATGAGTAGCTCACAGACGAGGACAGAGGCAGAACTAGGAAGCAGGGAGAAGGTCAACTATGCGTCTTACCTTTCTCTGGACTCCCAGGCCTGCATCAGGTCCAAACTGGAGGAAAAAGCTTCCAATTTCATGAGCATCCAGAGGTTGCATTGTAACCATAGGCACAAATTGTGTGATTCTTAGACTAGACGAGGTTTTCTAGAGAAACACTGATGAGTATCTGTTAGTATTCAAGACTTCCCTAAAATCTCCCACCTCTATCAGGGAATTTTACCCGACAACTCCAGTGCATTAAATAAACCCGTTGTATTTGGAATGTCAGCTGGTGAGAGATGATATTTTAGAATAATAAAGCAAATCATTCTGAGGTGACTAATAAGACACATTGCTATTGCTTTGCCCTGACCAATGAGAAAAACTGAGTTATTAGTTCCACTTTCTGAATACAGAAAACCTGAAAATAAGAAAGGAAATTTGTGTGTGTGTGTGTGTGTGTGTGTGTGTGTGTGTGTGTGTGTGTGAGTGAGAGAGAGAGAGAGAGAGAGAGAGAGAGAGGAAGGTGGTAACTGGTCAGCTCAAAGCCTGGAGATGTAAGTTTAAGGGCCAACTCTGTCCAACAGAAGGTGATTTTTCTTCTGGGCATGACTTAAGCACTTGGCTCCTTTCTAGAGATACACCTGCCCTGAAGGCCTCCATTTGGTGCCATCCTTCACTGCAAGAATGGTAGACCCATTTTCAATCCCATTGAATTTTAATTTTACCCTTAATTATTCAGTAGGTTCCCCACCTTGGAAGCCAGTTCACTCTTATATGTTTGGGGAAGTAAAACTTTCCAGGAGTGTCTGAGAAAGACATTATTCCTTGACTCAGGAGTTCACCTTCTGGTTCGGGTAGGAGACCAGGTGTGCCGGGATCCTTAGTCTCCCTGATGGGCTGTGCTCTGCCTCCTCTAAGCAGACAGGAACTCTGCCCTCTCTCCAACTACCTGGGCATGCCAAGCTCTGCATGCTCTGCATTTTCAGGAAAACCCTCTGTAGGGCCAACTCCTTGAATACAGGCAGGATTGGCATCCTGTTTCAGTCAGCTTTTTTGTCATTGTGACCAAAAGACCTGACAAGAATAATGTAGAGGGGGAAAAGTTTATTTTGGCTCACAGTTTCAGAGCTCTCAGTCCATAGATGGCCAGCTTTATTGTTCTGGACCCACGGTGAGGCAGAACACATGGCAGAACAGCATGGCGAAGGAAAGCATCTCAGGACATGACACTAAGAAGCAGAGAGACAGCTCCACTTACCAGGGACAAAAATATAAACCCCAATGGCATGTCCCCAGTTACCTACCTCTTCCAGTTACACCCTACCTACCTACTTAACCACACAGTTAATCCATGTCAGTAGATTAATGTAGTGATTGGGTTAAGGCCCTCAAAACCCAATCATTTCACTCCAAACTTTGTTGCATTATCTCACACATGGGCTTTTGGGGGACACCTCATATCTAAACCACCTTTAAAGAAAGAATTTTACTAGGCCATTAACAGCAACAAACACAGGTTACTGTGGGGCATTTTTCCATCAGTATTAGATAGCTGACCTCTCCCTTGAAGTCTACTGAGCTTTCTACCCCAACTCTAAGAACTGTCTTCATTTTCTCCCCTACTTTTAGTGATTTATTTATTCATTAATCACATAGTTTAGTATTTGTCATAAAAGGGTATTTGTCTGTTTCTGCTTCTCCCAGCCTTCATTCATTCATTTACTCATTCATTCATCAAACATTACTGAGTTCCTACTTTGTATATAGTCATGTTCTATAAGCTGGGAAGATAAAGACTAGGGAAGTGGTTCTTAATCTTGTATGATAACTACACTTCATTTGGAAACCTTTAAAAAAAAAGAAAGAAAGAAAGTCACATGGCTCTGTCCCACCCTGAGAGATTCTGAATGAATCCGTCTAGTGCAGAACCTGATCACCATTGATTTTTTAAAATCCCTGAATGATTCTAGTGCAGCTGGGATTGAAAACTGTGAGAAGACAAGGGCATAAATCACAGATTAAAATTAAAAGCAAGGCCTCAACGCTTCCGAAAGAGTACTCTGAGAAAGGTCCATTTCCTTGGCCTGCATGGCACTGCCCGCCCCTCCATCTCTGCTCAGTGTCATCACCTCAACCTGACCACAATTTAGCTACAGCTCAGGTGAGACATGTGTCACATCTGATTCAAACTGAGCAAAGAAAACGTGTCACTGTCACTTTTTCTCAGCAAAATAACCTTTCTGTGATGTAAGTGCACAGTGGCTTGGGAAATGTGTGGCTGCACCCTTCCTAGGTTCAGGGGTTTTCTTAGCCCGTTTTTTTCACTGCTATAACAAAATATCTGATGCTGAGAAATGTATAAGGAGATTTATTTAGTTCACAGTTTTAGAGTCCGAAAGCCCAAGATTAAGCAGACCTTTGGTAAAAGGAAGTGACCCCAAGAGATCACATGGACAGATAGGAAGCCAGAGAGTCTCAAGGGGCCAGTCTTGATTTTTTATAACCACCCTCTCTAAAGCACTAAGCAGGTTCCCTAAGAGCTACTTCCTTCTGAGGGCAGCACCTCCCATGACCTAAATAGTCCCCATTAAGCTCTACCAGTGGGGACCAAGTCTTCAACACGTGAACCCTTGGGGACAAACTATATTGGGGTCATAGGTTTTGAAAGACATTTATATTTTAAATATTTCTAAAAATTTTATGGCAAGAGAGATAACACTGTAGTTCTATGGAAATGACAGGCAGTTTGTTGCTGAGAGTCTGATTCTATGATAAGATGCAGAGTTAAAAGCATGAGAAGTCTTTAAAAACAGCCCTTTCACGTTCTCCTGGGCACTAAGAAATCCGTTCTGGCCCTTTGTGGGCTCTGTCCATGTGAGGCCTGGCCCCTACCTCCTGCAGGTGCTGGGAAAGGACCTAAGCTTGAGTGGGGAAAATGCTGAGAACCAGCCTTCCCTCCTCCAAAACCACTTCGGGCGGATGCTCCACGGTGTGCTTCGTGATGCACGTTTCTTCTTTTTCTCTGCAGAAAATTCCCTTCCTATGGTGGCGCGATGAGAAAAGTGTCCTGGAAAGGGAGAAAACTTGGGAAAAGGAGTAGCCCAAATGCCATTTTCGTGCTTCTCCAGCAGGGGGCGCCAATGTCAAGCGTGCCGGCGGACAGGCGCGCCAGCAGATTATGCAATGATGAGCGCGCAGGCTCCAGCGCCTGGGGATGCTGACGCAGGCCTGAGTCGGGAAAAGACTGGCACGTCTGGGACCCATTTCCCCAGAGGAGAGAACGGACTCTCAGGAATCTTCTTCCTTCCCATGAAACCCTGGAAATCGCTTAGTTGCTTTTCTGGTTGATTTGCTGCTGCATACAGCTCTCAGCTGCTTGTGAGCTGGGTGACACTTGCTCAGGGCTCCTGTTTGTTTTCTGAAAGGGACTGACCTGATTTTTTTTTTTTTTTTATGATTAAATAATAACGGTTATTATAGGCACCCTTTCCGGAACCGCCCCTGAATGCCTCCAGGGTGCTAGGGGCTGGACGGGCATGATGTATCTTTTTTCTGCCATTTTTTATCCTCCCACCTGCAGTCAGGGGGTCCTGCATCAGGCTCCTCACACCAGGCTCCCTGCTGCGCTAAGTACAGCTTGAGAAAGAGAAATGTATTCCACCTGAGAGGCAGAGACAGAGAAAAGCCAGCTTGTGTTTAGAGAATGAGCAGGAGTATGAAAATTGCCTGATTTTCCTAAATGAGCTTCATCTTTTCTCCATTTTATTGTTTAAGCCTTTGTTTTGTTAATTCCCTTCAAATGTATCAGTGATCTTTTTAAAAACTGTTCTAGAGAAGAATTAAAGAGGGAGATTAAAGGCATGGAATTCTTTCTGGTAGGGAAATAGGGCTGCTGTTTAATCCCTTTTCTCTCTTTCTTATAAACAAAATCATTAAAATTTTTTAAAAGAAATTTGAAAGGTCAAAACCGGGCTTATATCATTGAAGACATAACTGTAGAAATTTTTGAAAACACACGTCTAGGAAAAAAAAACACAAAATGCTCTTACAACTCCTTAACTTCAAGATAATGGTTATCACTTAATTTTATATTACATTTGTTGATGATATTTTTCCTGACATTATATATGCTATGCTTGAAAGTGTTATATTACACATACTGATTAAAAATCTATTGTTTCCCTTATATATCTATTGTTTCCCTTAAAATATCTTAATAATTCCTAATATTTGCATAGTATTCCTTTTCATGTCATGTAAATGTAACATAATATATTCCATTTACGAACTTTTGCAAACATCACTAGGTTAGTAATTTTTGTATATATTTATATTTTAATTCCTTAGGAAATATCCCTAGAAAATAAATAAAGATCAGTGATTACTTGGAGATACTCAGTGTGTGTCTGCAATGCTCTTCCAAAAGCACTGTGTCAGTTTGTATTTTCACTAACAGTAGGAGCCAATACCAGTAAAGGTCCTTTTCTTGGGCTTTGTCAATTTTGTAGGTTACAAATGTATGTCATTGTTGTTCTCATTTGCATTCCTGTGTTTTTTTTCCTCTTGAATTTCTCAGATTCTTAAGGATCTTTGGATCTTTCTAAAGGGCTTAGATTCCATTGTAAGCAAAAAGGGAAATGTGGCATTTAAGACATCTGAGATTTACTGAGACAGTATCACTTGCATAAACATGTTTTATAGCCACACTGGACCTGCACTGGATGGAATGTTTCTGTCCCCCGCCCCCAATTTATATGTTAAAATCTAACTCTTAATGTGAAGGTATTAAAAAGTGAAACCTTTTGGGAGATAATCAGAGTAAAGCCCCCTGAATGGGATGAGGGCCTTGTCAAAGAGGCCCCAGAAAGCTCCCTTGCCTGGTACTTTGTGAGGACATAGTGAGAAGATAACCATCTATGATCCAGGAAGTGGAGCTGCACCAGAAACCAAATCTTTCTGTGCCTTGATTTTGGACTTCCCAGCCTCCAGATCTGTGAGATATGTTTATATAAGCCACCCAGTCTATGGTATTTTGTTATAGCCATCCAAATGGAACTGTCATGGCAATTTAAGCTGGCATTATTCTTAAACATGATCACTCAACTGTGATGATTAATGCTCAATAAGTCTAAATGCATGAACTCTGGGGATGTTTGCTTTCAAGATGGCCTAATGTGAGTCAAAACTATAATGTGAAAAAAGGGGATGAAGTTGAGAAGTTGTTCTGCACCTTATGACTCAAATTCAGGAAATGGATTCCATGTACAGGTACGCATATGTCATCTTGTCATGTGCAGATGTGCAAGAGTGTCCTTGCACATGTTGTCCCTCCTTATTTCAACTGAGTATGAAAGCAGCAGTATGACCTTGTGCTAAGAAAGAGACAATTAGGAGATAACTGTGCTTTAGAGAGGCAAGTCAATTTACCAAACCACCAATTTACTGAAAAACAATTTGCCAAGTATCCAAGTCAATTTACAGAACCACCAATTTACTGAAAAAACAAATTTGCCAAATGCTCAATTTACAAAATCTTAAGGATGTTTAGGAAATGTTAGTTTCACGCTTGCCTTGTCCTTTCCTTTGCTCCTGTCTCCAGGATTTCCCAGGGCTGTTTGGTTACAGAGGCAGGGGCAAGGAAAGGCCAAGAACTTAACAAAAACTTATAAACAAAACCCCTTTGTACCCCTTCAGATCACACTACTGATCAAAAATAAGTAAATAATAATCATTGCACTCTCCACTTAGATATGCCCCTGGGGTGAATTGCCATGCATTTGATTCAACATAGGAAAGGGGTCTTGGAAAGTTCCGAGGCTGGCAAGAAGAGTGGGGTCTCTCATAGAGATCTGGCCTCTGAACGGTAGACAAAGAGAGGAGCAGAAACACTGCACTGGGATCGGCTTCCTGTTGGTTCCTCCTGGATTTTCCTTTAAGAAAACAGTATATCCCATTCTTAGCTTGATTCATTTTAAACATTCTTTTCTACTGCTGTAGGCTTCATAGCTACTAGACTTGGAAGGATTAAAGGTGGAGGGGGAGAGTAAGGAAAGTAAACCCTAGATGAAAATCATCCTCCAACATATTGAGTCATAGCAAATATCCAAAAAGCTCATATTATTTGTGGTGCATCATTGTGGCTTCTGCATGGGAAATACCAGTTTCAATAGATTTACAATGTATAGGGGAAGAAAAATGTATTTATGGAAGCTTCAACACAGATTGTTCAGTGTTAAATGCTAAGGTTCTAGAATTGGTCAAAACTTGACCAGGACACCTAGGATGTTGGCAGAAGTAGCATGGGAAGCAAACTTGTGAACCAGGTGCTGAAATGATTAAGGAAGGTGGAAGAATGAGTGGAAGATAGTAGAGGGTGTATGGACTAACGTATGGACTGAAACATAAAAGAGGAAATAGAATCGAGTAATGGATGCAGAACATTTTTATCTATTATGTTGGAAATCCAGCAAAATCTGAAGAGTTGGTACCTGTTTAAAGTCAGCTCTTTAGAACTATAGAGCTGGGTTGATTTTTCTGCAGGAAAAATCCAGATTTGCTCTGGACTGAGCATGAAAACATATTAATATATAGACTTTTAAAGACTCTTACTGCTGTATTACAGAAAGATAGTTGAGGTAGACAATAACATAATTAATAAATAATTAGCAAACTGCTCATGTTCCAATTTTTGTGTGTGTTTGATCCAAATTCTGCCCAACAGAAGGAACAATTTCACACTTTACCAAAGACAGCATCACCTTTGATCTATGAAGCATTTTATTTTAAATACATCTTACTGTTACAATTTTGCTTGGTTGGGAAATGGCCTTTCCATATATCACTCACTGCAGAGCAATCCAATTTTCTTGTAATATCCATCTGGTGTTTATATCCATCTCTTGAAATGTAGGAGCTATTAGAATTAGATCCGAAATATTCCATGTAGAATGGCAGAGATTCATGTCACTGACAACTAAGAGAAAGAAAGTAGAGGAAAGAACGTCACAGAGATGGAATGGACTCCCTTATAGAATTTTGGTAGGCCCACACTGTATCCTTCTGAATTCATCAATTACAAGACAAACTCTGAGGTTCTGAATGCTGGTCACTGAGGCAGTAAGGGCCCTGACCCACTGTGATGTAGACTATGTGGTCAGTTTCTCTTTGGAATCAGCAGAATAGCTCAATCGGTTATACGGGTCATTGCAAAATGCCCCCCTCAGCACTTATCCCAGTTGTTTATTGACCGTAGGAACTTATTTTTTAAGAAGAACAAATCTTCATATTTCACTTAGAAATAAAGTTGAAAGAAAAATATGTGGGAATGGAGACACGTTGCTGAAAGATCAAAAATGGCTCTACAAGGTGGACAATGGAACCTTGTCTAGGAGCTGGTTTCCTGCAGAAAAATGAGCTCAAGTATACATGCCACAGGCTACTCACAGCAAAGGGAAAGCAAGAGCTTGAGGCACCAAACCCATCTGGGAACTTGGCATGCAGACAAGGGCCTGGCCTCTTTATTATCTGGGCACTTTTTACTTTCTAGGAATTCAGTAAATGTACTAAAGGCCAACTTGGCAAAACTATACTTATTCAATATCACCAATATGAGAATTTAAGTTTGAGTTTGTGAGGGACTACATAGTTTGTATTTGAAAATCAAGTGTTTTTAAAATTCTTTCCAGGTCAGATTCTTGTGCTGCTTCTGGTACATGCCAGTCTCCAGCAGGAGTTAACCAGAAGCATCATCTCATTATAGAATGGTGATATCAGCAAGTAAGAAGGGAACTTCAAGCTCCCTTGGTCCAGCCTCCAAAGCTGATAGAGGAATTCTTCCTACAAGATCCCTCTAAGGTGGCTATCCAGCATCTACCTGTGTTCATCCAAACCTGAGCTGCGTGAAATCTAAAGAAAAGCCCATGTGCTGCTTGATAGTCTCCATTTTAGGAAAAAATTTTATTTTCTGATCAAGTATGCTTTTGTATAACTTTGACTGATTGGTTCTCTTTATTGACCCAGAAAACACTGGGCTCCCTTTGGCATCCATTCCTTTGACTAAGAGTCAGCCATGAATAGAAAGATCGCTGGAGTTACTTTGTGGACATCTAATTTGTTCCTTCTTCACTCCACTGCAAATCAAATGTGTGACCTGTGCTCAAATTCTGTTAGCCTTTTCCTTCAAGGTTTCATTTTCTTTTTTCTGTTCTTATAAATTTCTTTTTTAAACTTCTACATCTGTAGATTTCTAGCAGATTGTTTTTGTAAACAGAAATATTTTAAATTAAGAGATAAATTTTAATTTTTACATTTTATTACAGAAAATTTGAAACATACACAAAAGTAGATATAATACAATAATGAATGCCCTGCCTGTACCTACTGCCCAGCTGTGAATAGATCCACTTGTGGGCAATCTTCTTTCATCTTTATCTTCACCCAGTTTTCCCTCCCTGGATTGCTTTGAAGCAAATCCTATTTGGATGACTGTACAATGTCACCCATATGATTCACTATTTCTCTAAAGCATAAGGACTCTGACTTTTTAAAAACCACAATATCATTGTCATGCCCCCTGCCAAATAAAGCTAATTCCTAAGTATCTTAAATTTTCTAGTGTTCACATTTTTCCTCCCTTTGATCCTTTGAATCAGGATTCAAAGGTGATCGTACTGCTACACTTTCTTAATATGTAACTTAAGTCTCTTTTAATCTGCAAGTGCCCTATCCATCTCATTTTTAGTTTTTCACTAAAAGTTTATTTGTTGAAGAAACGAGATTATTTATCCTGGAGGGTATTTTTTTAGTATCTGGAGTTTTCTACATCACCATTATATTGTTAGTATTTCCTTTGTCATCTGGCAGAGGCAAAATTGTTGTATCTAGAAATCTGAAGAGATTCCAGCTCAGGATTAATTCAGAATAGGTCCCAAGAGACGTTGTGTGCTTCTACCAGGAGGAAAATCCTATCTGGATACCTCTCTCTTTGTAATTTTCAAGCCATTGATGACTTTTACTTAAATTTATTAATACAACAAGTGGCACATTTGAATTGTTATCATTCCTCTTTATTTTTATTTTTTTGTCAATTATTTGCTTATTCTGAAATGCAATTTATATAGGTAAAGCAGGTAGATGCTTCTTTACCTTTATTTACCAAATGTCAAAATTACTAGTTCCCTAATATCCTCATCAAGAAATATGATAAGTAAGAGGTTTTAAAATATTATTATGAACTTACGAATACAGGTAAATTTGATGTGTTTTATTTCATTGTAATTATTATCCTCCATAATCCTCAGCTTGTCCCACCTTTCACTAGTAGTCTGTTTCTATTTGAATGGCCTCTTCAGAATCCATAGTCTGGATTCTGAAGGTGCTGGCTGCTCTGGAATTAGTCATTGTTTGTAGGTCTTTAAAGATGAAAATACATCATGAGTTCACACTGATTCTCCTTAAATCCAAACTACAAAGCTTTTACTTAGAAACATATATGCACACACATATTCATACCTTTATGTATGTGCATATGTGTTTCTTGTGTGTATATCCTTCTGTAAAACTGAAGAATCCATTATTAGCACTATCCTATTTTTATTTTATAAGAACGGTCTCACATTAACTATGCCTACACTAGCTTCTACAATATAAATATTAAAAACAGTTTAAGGTTTTGTTGTTATTCATTAAGGATGAACAGACATCACTGTTTTCTAGAGTCACGTGAATTATTTTCTTCCTGTGTAGTAACACCATCAGCTAGATGCATAGTTGATATCATTTGTTACATTTTCCTTTCAGTTATAAATGAGATTATACTTTTAAATATCACTTTATTTTATATTTATATAAAATATTCATATGATTAGAAAGGTACATGTGTAATCAAACTATATTCAGAAAACTCTAACATCTATCCTTGTAAGCTCCCTCCCTCTTTATTCAGCATTTAACATAATTTCTGGGTTTTCATTCTAATTTTTAATAAATGAATATATTCATCTCTCTCCTCATCCCCCTCCAATAAACCTTTCCTAAGTAAAAGGTAGCATGCTATGTAAAGTTGTCTGCACACTGCTTTATTCACCTTATATTATATCACAGAGATCTTTCAGTAAAGTATATAAAAAATTTCTCATTCGATTTTACAATGCAGTGAAGTGAGTATACCAGAGTTTATTCAATAAGTGCCTTATTGATTAATTTGGGGGTTGTTTTCAGTCTTTTACTTTTACAAATTATTTGTTTTCAGTCTTTTACTTTTACAAATTATTTGCAATGGAAAGCTTTGTCAATTGGCATTCATTTGTTCAATCTTCTGCTTTTTAAAAAATTCTCATTAGTGAATCTTTGTAATATCTTAGAAGTGAAATTTCTGAATCAAATTGTAAATTCATATGTAAGTTTTCAAAGAAACTGTCAATTATTGTGATATTGCAAAGTATTGTCTCCATTGGTCTTGTGCCACTTAGCATTCTCACCATTCAATCAGGATATGAACTGATGATACTGGAGGATAAAGCTTTAAAATTATAGAATAAGTGTTTAATGAGACTACTGCATTTTCATGAGCCTTCTCTTTTCCAGGCTAAACTTATTCTAATCCTTCCTTTCAAGCTCAATAAATATATCTTCTATATTCACAGTCATTAATAAAAATTTTAAGCATAAACCAATCAAGTAAGAAACTTTGGCAAGTACCAGCAGACTTCCCTCCCAATTGGTGTTAATTGAGCATCTTGAATTTATCTAAATGCATGTCTCACATTCCTCCACCCTATTGGCATAAAATTGAATACTACAACCTTATCTTTACAACTACATTGAAAGACAGTGAAGTATACTAGGAAAGATAGTGAACTCTGAACTCACATGAGTTTTTATTCTTTCTTCATTGCTAAATAATTATGTTTCATTACATCAAGTCCATTATTCAAATATGTATGCCTCCATTTCATCATTTCCAATATAGAGAGTTTAATAGAACCTGATGCAATGGCTGTGGAACATAATTCATAAAAAATACTTAAAACAGTACCTAGATATCCTCTAATAATATTAGTTACTAAGTGAAAGCTGGTAATCTAAAAACAAGGTCCCCCAAAATGAGGGTGACATGGCAATAATTCTTCCTATGGAATGTGTCTTTTCTCCTTTAAATCACCATTTCTATCTGTAAGTACATTCTAGGAGATAGAATTCTTTTAAAGTTTCCCCCACCTTGGATTTATACCCACATATACATCCTGCTCTTAAAATCTACTTATAATCCTAATTGATTAAGTTCAGCTGCATATAACATATAACATTCCTCAAAATAACATAATTTAATCAAAATACAATTTTTTTTCCCTAAAGTAAAAGAAGTCAGAGGTAGACTAGACGGTTTAGGCTGGACCACGACTGCATTGCAAGACTACAGTAGTCAGAAGAGCAAAGACACGCAAAGACCCCTTTTCTTAGCCGAATAATTTCAACCCCAAAATCACATTAACACCTGTTGTTGTATTTTATTGCCCAGAATATAGTGACAAAGTCATATCAAGGTGTAAGGGAGGCTGCAAAATGTATACTTTTCTTTGAATTACATTGTCCACCCTTGCCAAATAAAATCAGAGTTCTGTAATAATGAAGAAAAGGAGAGTCACTAAGGGGTATGGCAACTAGGTGTCTCTGCCACCATATTTTTGAGTATTTGGATCCCTCTGTAGTTTTCTGTTTCATCACATATACCAGCAACACAAGAAACAACTTCCTATTTGAATAGTGACAAAAGTCCTCCAAACTCTAGAACCCATGACAGGAACTTGGTGACCCTAGAGATGCTGGAGTTAGTTACAAAGGTGAATAAATAGTGCCAAACTTCAATCTTTTTGGAAAACACTACATATCATGGGTATGTAAAACTGTTTCATCTGTATATACTAACCCTTCCTTTGGGGACCCAAATCCTCCTAAAAATAGATAGGAAGGCCTCGCCTGATATACTAGTTTCTCAAATTGCCTTTTTATCAAAGTCTTCCAGAATTATGCATCAGAATGTATTTCGAATCTCATACCTTTTGAGCTGCTTTTACTTTTTAAAATCTCTAGTCATGAGTTGTACCATTTCCCACACTAATTTAAAAATTGGAATATTTTGTTAGTGTCTGTATTTTCAACCCCATTTAATAAGGACATGGTTATTTTCTCCCAAGGTTCTTAACCATTTCATTTCACCTTGCATTTCTTTCCAGTGCTCAGATGCACATCCACAAAGATAATTTGTGTTTCTTTGTTTCATCTTCTGAAAGGTGAGCCTAATGCCAAAGTCCATCAATAATTGCTCAGAAGACCTGCATTTATCAGAAAAAATTTCTGCCCGTGTTCTCATGATCAAATTTAAAAATTCAGTGTGCACCATGGGTTACCTCCACTGTCAGCACACACTAGAAATAGGGGGAAACCACCACGATGTGCGTGGAAGGAAAGAATTCAGACCATGTGATCATTATGAAACCATGTGTTAATAATAGATGGTCTAATGAACCAAAATAGAGCTTGGCAACATCCCAGGTACTTTTCATAAAATAATTTCCATGACCTGCTTTGACCTGCTTTGAAGAGCAGAACACATTATCCCACGTGTACTTGGGGGTGGAGTGGTTGGCGCCAGTCCAAGACTGTGCAGTGAGTCTGTGCTTGGCTTTCTACCTCTCCAAAGCCCTTGGTCTCTTCCTTTGGTGTGTATGCAGCTGTGACAAGGAGCATAAGAGCATGTTATGCTCTAGAGAATGAAGTACCGGGTCCCTGAGCTCTTCCCTGTAAACATGCATGGAATCCCCTCTGACAAATGCAGAAGTTCCTAAGAAGAGGCAGTGGGTCTGTTTCCCATCTGAAGGATGCAGTATAAGTGCACAGAGGAAACTGTGAGAACTGGTGGTATATTTCTTGGTTTCATCTTCAGTGATATAGTTCTGAAACTGACCAGGGACCTTCAGAATTGCTAACTTGACATGCAACAGTTAATATATGGGGCAGGGGTAACCTGAGACTTTCTCTGACTCCAAATCCTACACTCTGCAACATAGCAGGGTTTGGAACCTATTTAGGTTCTAGCAGTCATTAGGTGCTCTAAAAAGCAGTCATTAGGTGTTCCAAAAGTCAGAGCATATGTTATTAAGTCTTCTGAATATGAATTTATATGTTAAATAAATGACGGCACAGAATTGTAGGTGGAGATTCATAAGTATTCTTGGCTGGGCAACAGAAAAGTGAAATAGTTTGCAACATACCAAGAGGAAGGATCACTTTGTCACATGTGTACAGGGCACTACTGTCATGTGCTAGAAATGATGCTAACAGCTTTCAGAATGAAAAGGGCAGTTGAAGCAAAATGGATCTATTCAATAAGAAGCCCAAAACTTTAGTGGCTTTGGAGAGTATTTTTGTCTAGTCACATGAATTATAAATTCCACATTTGCAAGTTCATTTTTACAAATGGAATTTTATTTATTTATACACATTCGTTCAGCCCATTGAGTGACTCTAACTTATAAGAAAATATAATCACCAAAAAAGTAATTCTGTAAGGGAGAATGTAGCAAAACTATCAGAAACTTCTCCAATTACCTGATATAAGCAGTACCTTTAAAAAGTACTGAAATGAGGCTCAGCATAGCAATGGAGAAAATCAACTTGTTTATCTCTAAGTCACAATGACTATTCTACATACAGTTACGAACTTCTCGTATTGGAATAGTCAATTAACAACTTAGCAGGTGAGGTCAGAGAAGATGCACATTCTCTGGGCCCATAAACAGCCCACAAAAAGAGACCAGCTATATCCTAAGTCATTTTCATGGGGCCTAACTCAAGTAGTGTAAAAAGCAAATGCATGTTTATATAACATATTTTCAGAAATAATAGCACTTTTATTACATTTCCTCAGTGGCCTTAATTACCTTATGACATTTCTCTTCCCACTAGCCAACATGATATTTGTGGAAGTGCATTACACAGAAATTTCTGTGAACATTCAAACTGAACCACCCAAAAGGTTGTCTTGTGAAGTTTGGGAACTATCAGCATAAGATACCTCTTATCTCCTGGGTCATAGGGAGACCTGTTTTCCCTAAATAATGCTCAAGTCACAAAGTGGTCCTTTCTGCTATCATTTTTGTTTGAAAAATAAATGCCAATACTTAGGAAAGAGGAGTTAGAGAAGTTCCTCTTTAGAGGTGGCTCCCTGGAGTTTCACAAAGTTTTCTCCTCTCACTTCCCCAAAGGTATTCTTTTTATGCCTGCCTGTTTCAGCACAATATCCACTACGACATGTAAAGTCTATGAATAGGCCAGGCATGGTAGTGCACGTCTGTAACCCCAGCGGCTCAGGAGGCTGAGTCAGGAGGATCACGGAGTTCAAAGCCAGCCCCAGCAACTTCAAGGGGCTTAGCAACTCAGTGAGACCCTATATCTAAATACAAATACAAAATAGGGCTGGGGCTGTGGCTCAGTGTTTGAGTGCCCCTGAGTTCAATCCCCAGTACCCCCCAAATAATAAAAATAAATAAAATAAAGTCTATGAACACTTTAAAATATTGAATTAGAAAATATCAGAGCAGGAAATGTCTACAAATTAATTACATTAATAAAATTTATGTATAGCCAGGATAGTCATTTTTTCAGCTTGTGGTTTAAAAGAGATCACATCTCTATTTTATGCATCCTCCTTCAATTAAGTTTTGAGTTCCCACAATTCTTTTTTAAGAAAAATATCCAGCATAACTTTACTCTTATGTAAATGGATGCACCATCTCTAAAGAGGGTCCAGGGAGGGAGCCTTCAAGTGGCTGAAGGTCCTAGTCTACTTTTATCCTAGGCATTAAGTGCCTCTTCAACAGACATAGGCAAAATCTGAACTTGTGTGTGTGTGTGTGTGTGTGTGTAAAAGGGAATGTTCCGAACTCCTGTATTTATATAACTCTTAATTTTTCACACCAACTTTTTTTTTTTAGAGAGAATTTTTAATATTTATTTTTTAGTTTTCGGCGGACACAACATCTTTGTCTGTATGTGGTGCTAAGGATCGAACCCGGGCCGCATGCATGCCAGGCAAGCGCGCTACCGCTTGAGCCACATCCCCAGCCCACACCAACTTTTTTTTGCATGTAATATATTCTTACTATAGGATGCTCTGGGGGATCATCAAGCTGTGTCTTATTTGTTTTATATAGTCCCAAAACACATAGCACATAACACTTCATATATAGAACTCAATAGCTACTCAATACATAATTGATAAAGACTTAATGAAAACAGACCCAAGAGTACAGAAATCATTTCTTGGTTGTTTCCTGATTTGGACTTGCCACTTAGTTTAGACAAGGAAGGGTGTATTTTCAAACTTGCCTAAAGTGGGAGTCATTACTTCCTTACACCATGAAATTCATAGAGTCATCTGCCCCAGAATCTATACCATTTCTGAGCACGTCTGTAGAGCTGAAAGCAAAAGTATTTATAATAAGACATTTTAACAGACATTCAGCATATACATTATTAATGTTTATTAGTATAATAGAATTTTAATAGCCTCTGGAAAGATAAAAGTACTTCTTGAAGGATATATATATATATATATATATATATATATATATATATATCCTTCAAAATATATCTATATCTATAGATAGATAGATAGATATAGATATAGATACATATTATCCTGAATAAAAGTAGTCTACTGCCTCAAATGGCTAGGAATGTGCAATGATTAAAAAAATGTTGTATCTCAAAAACCATGATACAATTATATGACATTTATCGAGTTTTATCATATGCCCCATCATTAGATGCATTATCTCACTTAAAATTCACCATTACTGTGTTATAGAAATCACTGTTTTTGCCCTTTTTGTGAATGAGGGCCCTGTACATAAGAGACGGCAATTAAGTTGATTAAACTTACACAACTAGCAAATGATAGAATAATATGGCTGTGACCAGAGTTTTCTAAATCCACAGGGCTTTCCCAGTAGTCAGGAAAAAAAAAATAGGCCCCTATAGCTTGTTGCCAGGGATTTTCTCTGCATGACTCAGGCTTCATCAACAGTAAAAGCCCAAGCAGCCAGGATGCCTGCTGTCAGGTTGCACTGCCCCAGGAAGAGCGGCCCTGGCTTGCTGTACTAATCTGCCAAAAGCTTGAGATGAAAGGTCCTTCATGACAACAAAATCATGTCACATCTCCCTCTAAGACAGGCTCCAAAGAGTCCACTGGTAAAGCCCTCACCTCCACACCCAACAAGGGAAGCCAAAGGGCTTGTCAAGCCAGGTGCAGGAAAACCAAGAGGAGAGGGAGAAGGGACTGCAGTGGAGGGGAGGGGGACTTGGGTTTAAGGGTGGCAGAAAGCAGGCCCTTTGTCCTAATAATGGTGCAATTTTTATGAAACAAAAAGACAGTCTAGCACAGAAAACATAATGAGTTGTTGAATCCTCCACGAACAATGTCAACATAACTGTGACCCTTAAACCACACAGCATGAAAAACTGTTTCTATCGCTACCATCACCCACCATGGTCAGCTGAAAGTTGAATACTGTGTGTCTCAAAGCAGCTCCAAGGAAGATCACTTCTATTAAAATTGATTTTTAATTCACCACTACCTGACAGTTCCATCGGTTACTGCTGCATGCAGTGACCTGTGTAGTTTTGCACATTTCAAGCATGTTAGGGACATTGGCAGCACTGAGCTTTTTCCTACTTGTGCCACTCTCCAGTAATTGTAGGCAGATTTCCTTTTCTTCTAATAACACAGACAAGGCACACAATATTGATCTGATTGCAGCACAGAATCATCCTGAAATACTAAAAGCCAATTACCTCATACTGCATTGAACAGTAAATTTTAGGATAGCCTTAGCAAAAGGAGTCAGCCGAGTGTTTTATAAGAAAAGAAACTATAAAAAGAGTGTTCTTCAGATTCTTCTCTTGCTATAATTCAGTCAGGTCATATTTTATTGGTGCTCATTACCAAGGGAGACAGTGATAAGTGTGGAAACCATGGAAACACATTATGGCCGAATTGCTGCTTCAAAACACCAGTGACTCATGCTGTGGAGCACTACCCATGATCCACTAAGACGAGCCTTGGACTTCTGTCAGGAGGGCCTTTCATGTGTGCATTCCAGATACAAGTTCAGCCCCAAGTTCACTGGGAGAGCTACCTGAAGTAAAAGCAGTCTAAGTAACCAGAATTTTCTGAGAATCACCAACATGATATCATAAATCACACAATCATCCTTGACCAATTTTATTCAAACAAATCCCTTGAAATAAAAAGCGTATTTAAAGATTCCAAAATGTTTAAGACATTTTGCTGAATGTACTTGCTCATGGACATGAACTCTCTTCTTTAAACCCCATCATTTGACTTCAATTTTTTAAACTTCATACAAGAATATGCATTGTCACATATCATTAAGGTGGTGAATTAGAAGTGCCTAATGCTCATCCCTCCCATAACAATGGACCCACACAATGAACAAACAACTAAATTTCAATTACAATGACTAAAGGTGAGTGTTGGAGTACAAGAATGGACCAGTAGAGATCTGTGGAGCATAGAAACTCAGGATGGCCATTTAGAGAAAGGTACAAAGCATGTTCTTTCTGCCACCCCACCTCTGGAGTCAAGGGCAGCTCACAACCAGGAAGGACATCTCCCTTGGGGAAAAGGAAGCCAAGAGTCCCCCAGCAACCCCCAATACCATGGCAGACAGATGTTGCCTTTGATACTAGAGAATTCTACAGTCCTCACAAATCCTGAACTCAACTTGAGGGAGCTATTTGGAATGTACCAAGCTGCAGGACTCCAGAGATGGAGCCTACATTGTACCCTGACCCTCACTGACCCAAGCTGCCACTGCACAATAGGAGCCATTGACTGCCTGCTGTTCCTGAGGCCTTTAGCCAGTATATCTTTCCATCCCTAAGGTCTGACATCATCGCACCGTGCCCACCCACATGGCAGTGCACCCTTCCCCATTTGAGTGGCTATAGCTCTTTATCCCCTGGGAACAAGACACCTAGGAGGCACTCCATCTTCCCCATTCCAGGACCTCCCCATTCCAGGAACTATACCACATTCATGGTTACTTGGTGCAGAGGCCCAACAGAACAGCTGTGGCTGCAGCACCCAAGCTCACATAGTGCCCTGCCTCTCTGGGATCAGGAGAAGCTGCACCAAGCTGGCAGAGCATCCATGGCCCTATGTGCCTGAACCAATCCAGTGCTCTGCCTCCAGAAAATTAAAGCTTTGGTCCAGGGGAGCAGATACTTTAACTGGCATTCTGCCCCTTAGGGACCAGATACTCCAGCCCAGAGGGGAAGCCACACCTGAGCTGGTAAAGCAGGTGCATTCCTTTGGTACCTGAATTAAACCAGTACCTCAGCCTTAGGTATTTAGAGCTTTGACTTAAGGAAACAGTCATGATTCTGGTGCTTTAGCTACATGTCACCTGGCTCTCTATGGAAACATAAACTTGGCTGGTCTATAACTCCCCATACTCTCATGCAGAGTGCAGTGACCTTCCTCCAATTATGCTGACCAGTTTTCCCAAGTCTGAGCTGCTGAGCTGACCCACTTCTCTGGGGAGTGAAGCCAACATTGCCCTGCTTCCCAATCTCCAGAACCACAACCATCACTTCACCACACCATTCCTGAGATATTGATGTCACTGTGCCTGGCCACACAAAACCTGGACCACCACTGTGTCTCACCACTCCAAGGTTCAAAGTCACCACTATACATTAGTCTTTGTCCCAGTGCCCAAGCTGCCACTGTTCCCTGTTGGTTCTGGAACCTGAATTGTAGCTATGCCCTGCCTGCTGGCCCTGAGCCTCTGGAATACCGCATTTTCTCTGGAACTGTGCCAGTGTTGCCCTCTGATCACTCTGACCCCTTGGAGAGAGTCAGCGATATATCTGTTCCTCCTGAGCCTGAGTTACTTGTAAGGGACTCAGAGTTAAATTCCTTGGTTTGGTGGAACAGTTGTATCCAATTGTGCCTAAGAGAGTGAACCTGCATCTAAGTCATAGATTTCACAACAGTCAACAAGACATTGAACCCAGACCTCCAGCTCCACTGTAGTGTTGAGCACCTGTGCCCTGGGAAACAGCACCATGTGGCACCTGGGGCCCATGTCAGACCTAGTATCAAGAAGAATCCCAGCAGTTAAATCTTTTGACTATGGAGAAAATGAGAACAGGAAAAACTATAAAGTCTGAGCTACTAAGAATCCTGACATCTTATTTTTCATTACCATGGCAACAAACAAAATGGTCAAAAATTACTATGGCTGTAATCAACTGTTGAGGAATATGCAATATAAAAATATATAAATTGTGGTGACAAAAATGTAATTTGTATGGAAGCATTAAATCCTAGAATATTTGTATGTAACCAAAACTAAGTTTTTGTTAGCTTAAACTAACCCATTATAACTATGGTTTTTTAAAGCCCCATGATAACCACAAAGACAAAAAATTTCAACCAATGCACAGATGAGAACGAGAGAAAAATAAAAGCTTAACACTGAAAATCACCAAACCACAAAATTAGACAACAAGAAGGGAAGAGAGGAACAAATAATGTATAAAACAACCAGAAAACAATTAACAAAATGGCAAGAGTAAGTCCTTACCTATCAATAATGAACTTGGGTATAAATAGATTAAATGCTCCAATTAAAAGACATAGAATAGCTGAATGGATTAAAAAAAAAAAACAAGATACAACAACTATATGCTGCCCACAGGAGGTCTATTATAACATTATGGCGGAAAGTAAAGGGATGGTTTGTTCCAATGAAATAGTAATCAAAAGAGAGACAAAGTTGCTAGTTTATAAGAGATAAAATAGGCTTCTATTTTCTGTAACAGTTAAAAACTGTTACAAGAGCCAAAATTGGTCATTATTTAAAATAAAGGGATCAATTAATCAAGAAGACACAATTATAAATATGTGTGTGTGTATCTATATGTGCATATGTATATATGCACCCAGTATCATAGTGCTCATCCATATAATATGGCTGAATATTAATAGACATGAAAAAAGAAATAGAAATACAATAATAGTAGGAGACTTAACTACTCAAACAATGAGTGGATAGGTAAATCAGACAGAAATTTTACAAGTATTGGACTTGAATTGAATTTCAGATCAAATGGACATAACTGATAAATACAGAACATTCCATTAAACAGAAAGTGAATGCACATTCTTTTCAATTGTTTATGGTACATTCTCTAGGATAGACAGTAACTTAGGTATAAAAAAAGTCTTAACAAATTCAAGAGGATTAAAAGTCATAACTAGTATTATTTCCAAGCACTATGGTATGACATAAGAAGTCAATAACAGGAAGAATCTAGAAAAATTTACACTATATAAAATTGACAACATGCACCTGAATGGGTAAAAGAAAATTCAAAGGGAAACAAACTTAAAATTGCATTGAGATAAACAACAGTGGAAAAAACTTATCAAACCTTATGAGATACAGCAAAAACAGTTATAAAAAGGAAATTTATAGCATTAAATGGCTACATTAAAAAAGAAGAAAAACCCCAAATAAATAATCTGTCCTTATGCTTTAGGGAAAGAGAAAAACAAACTAAATCCAAGAAAGGAAGGAAGGAAATAATAAAGCTCAAAACAGAAATACAGAAAAATTAATGAAAACCAAGAGTTAATTCTTTGAAAGAATAAATAAAATCAACAAAGTCCTTGCAGACTAAAGAGGGAGAAAAAGAGAAGACTCAAATAAATAAAAACAGAAATGAGAGTGGAGATATTATTACAACAGATACCTTAGAAATTAAAAAAGGTGGGACTGTTGTAACGCCAACAAACTAGATAAGCAAGGATAATATTCCTAAAAACTATAATCTACCAAAATTAAATCAGTAAGAAAGCTTATACAGACCAATAATCAGTAAACAAATTGAAGAAGTAATTAGAATCCCTCCAACAAAGACAATTTCAGAACTAGATTGGCTGAATTCTGCCAAACAGTCAAATAATTATTACCAATACTTCTTAAATTCTTCCAAAACTTAAAGCTAGAGTAAATATTTTCCAACCCATTTTACAAGGCCAGGATCACCTTGATCCTAAGCCAGACAAAAACATCACAAGAAACAAACAAACAAAAAACAAAAACAAAAGTGAACAAACAAGAAAACCATGGAAAGCCGATATTTCTGATGAAAATTGATACAAAAATCCTCAATAAAATATTAGCAATTGAAATTCAACACACCAAAAAATTATACATAATGGGGCTGGGGATGTGGCTCAGTGGTAGAGCCCTTGCTTAGCATGCATGAAGCCCTGAGTTTCACCTCCAGCAACACATGCATGCACACACACACACACACACAATTATACATCCTGACTTTGTGGCCTGGTCTGCAGAACTAGTTTCATAAATACAAGTCAGTTTATGTGAAATATATGTAAACTGAATTAAAGATAAAACAATTGACAAGTTCAGTTTTCTTTCTTAATAAAAACAGTTTTGGAAGAAAAGTTCTTCAATATAATAAAGGGCATTTATGAAAAACCCACAACTAACATCATCATCAGCGGGAAAAAAATGAAAGCTTTCCACTAAGATTGAGTACAAGTCAGGGATGCCCATTTTCCTTATTTCTATTCATCATAGTCCTGGAAGTGCAAGGAGATCAATCAGGTTAATAAAAGAAATAAAAGGCACTCTCCAAAAAAGGAGAAGCTAGCATTATGTCTATTTGCCAGTTACATGACCCAGTATGTAGAAAATCCCAAATACCCACAAAATAGTTGATAGAACTAATAAAGAAATTCAGTAAATTTGCAAGATATTAGATAAACATGTAAAAATTAACTGCATTTATACAAATAAAAAAATAGCTGAAAAGAAAACAGAAAACAATTTTATTTATAGTAGCATTACAATTTTTTTCTAGAAACAAATTTAATCAAGGGGGTAAAAGATATTCATCCTGAAAATTATTTTATGTCTCTCAAACATCATTTTGTAAATTTCAACTATGTATAATAAAATTGACTTTTAATTCTTAAATTAATAAAATTTAAAAGAATACATTTTCAACATAATAATTTTTATGGAAATATTAGATTTTAATATTTTGCATCTGAAAAAAACAAATAAATCACAGTATGTCATTAATTTTTTAAGTTCTCAAACCCATGAACACAGAGGCCATATCTCACTTAGTATGTGCCACCAAGACAGGTTAGATCAAGCATTCCCTTTTTATTTACAGTTCTAAAAGTAAAACTACTTCTTAACTAATAAATAAGATTGAAATATAGTACTAAATAAATTGTTCATAACAAATATAAAATAATAGTGAATTTTAGTATAATTTTCATCAGAAAAATGATGTACAGCTCTGCAATTTAAGTAAGAGTAGGAATTTTCAAAATTTATAAAAATTACCATATATATATTAGATGTTGAAAAAGTATTTATTCAGGCAATGCTATCTCTGTGGAATGGCAAGGCTAGAATTGTGGAATCTTGGCTAGTGCATGAATCCGACTGAATATTTCGATCCTGTTTTGTCATTCCATCTTCGAAATCATACCTATCTTCTATGATTGCAGCAAATCAATAATAGAATAGCAGTTCTCTGATGTTAGTCCTGATACGTGGCCACAGTTTTCATCAGCAACTCAAATCATGCATATATGAGCATAGTTAAAATGGAATGAACCATAGTTTAAATTTTTTTGTATTTTCATAAAATCTTTTAAAAATAGTGTTAAGGTATAGATATGAGCTTTCCCCCAAAAAGCTCATGTGTGAGACAGTGCAAGAAAGTTCAGTGGAGAAACAATTGGGTTATGAGAGCTTTAACCCAATCAGTGCATTAATCACTGGTAGGGATTAACTGAGAGGTAAGTGTAGGCAGGTAGAGTGTGGCTGCAGGAGGTGGTCAGTGCAGCTGCAAGGGGCATACCTTTAGGTATATATTTTGTGAGCTGGGCTTAGTCTCTCTCTGCTTCCTGGTGCTAGATTCCCAGCTGCTTTCCTCCACCACACCCTTCCGCCATGATGTTCTGCTTCACCTCAGCTCCCAAAGAATGGAGTTGGCCTTTTATGGACTGAGATCTCTGACACTGTAAGCCCCAAATAAATTTTTCATTCTCTGATTGTTCTTGTCAGGTCTCTGGGTCACAGCAACAAAAAAGCTGACTAAAACAAATAGGTAGAAAAGAATATATTTAGTGTAGTTAACTTAAAAAATGAAAAAAAAATCTAGAAGAGGTAAACATTATCTATGCTTTAGATATATTAGATAATCATTTACATTTTGCTGTCTGCCTAACTATGTTTTTGTTTGCTTATGTATTGATTGACTTACAGAAATGGTATCATATTCTTAAACCTTGCATTTTATTGCTTGGCCTTATAGTGTGAATATCTTCTCTTATCAGTTGATAAGCATTTTCTGTAACATTTTCAATGACTAAACATATGACTAACAATGACTAAACCATAGTAAAAACGTAACAAACTGTCTAGATATTCCTCTTAAAGAGCTTTTAAATTTCTTTAAGTTGTTCCTTTTATAGATTATGCTGAGATGAACATTTAATAGTGAACTTTGGCCCCATCTCTAATTATTTACTTAGAATAGATCCTAAGATTTATAAGTTATAGTTTGTGGACTTTTTAAAAAATATTTTCTAGTTGCAGATGGACACAATACCTTTATTTTATTTGTTTATTTATTTATTTATGCTGAGAATTGAACCCAGTGCCCTATATGTGCCAGGAAAGTGCTCTACCACTGAGCCACAACCCCAGTTCCTAGTGTATAAAAAATTTAAAGGCCTAGAAAATTGATTTTCAAATATTTCTTTAACAGTTTATCTCAGATCACTTACTCCTCAGTAATATATGAAAGTCCTCAATGTCCCATGTGCTAGTCAACCCTGGGAATTAGGAATCTTTTTATCTCTACTCATTTGATAACTGAAAAAATATCACTGTTCTTTTAATTTGCATTTATTTGATGTAAATGATCTTTAACATTTTTCCCAAGACTGATGGTTTTTAAAAACCATTGGTATAAATTTCTTTCATACTTTCACTTTCTAAAAATATGGAGCCTTCTGTATTTCCCTTATAGATTTGTAGGATGTTTCAATTATTTCTACTTTGCTGGATATTTTCCACATTTTGTCACTTGCCCTTTAACTCTGTTACTATTGAGGTTTAGAAATTTTCATTTTATCTCATCAAATCTTCTCATTTTCCTTCACAACTTCTGTTTTAATTTTCCAGAGGACTTCCTGGACCCAAGTCATTTGATCATATTTTCTGGTAGTTCTTTAACAGTTTCATTTACATTTAATTTTTGAACCCATTGCTTTCTAGCATGTTTTGCATCAGAAATTGCTATTTTTCATGGCATTCTGGGGGGCTTACAGTGGAGTTTACCAGCCACTCTGGTAACTGAGAGCATCTCATCCTAGCTCATCTGGATCCAGGCCCAGTATAGCACACTATGTTGTGGCACTTCTGATACAAGCAAAATAAAAATGTGACCTTTGAAAACATATCCAACCATTCAAGTTATTGAGCAATTTCATTCTTCTCCCTACTCATTGGAAAGTCATTGAAAATGTCATTTTAATCATGTACTAAATCATGTATTAAAAACTTTAATCTGGGTGTTTTTTTTTCTATTGTATCTACCCTGTTTTGTTGATCTGCCTATCTATCATGACACATACTATGATATTTCATGTTTTTAGTTTTTTAATATGTTCAAGTCTTTAGCAAGTTCTGTCTTATAATTCTTTTTCCAAAATGGCAATTCTGAATGGTTTCACTTTCAAATAAACTTGAGAAAATTTTCTCAAGAATTCAAATGTTTGAAGAGGATTGCATCAATTGTAAACATCATTTGGGAAAGTGTTGGCATTCACACAATACTTTGTTTTCCAATTTGGAAGACATTTACTCAAGTCATTCATGTGTTTCTTAGTGAAGGTTAGTTTTGTCCACATAAAGAGACACTTCTTTTAATGTAATACCTAGAGATTTTCTCTATTTGTTGTTATTTTAAATGGTATCCTTTACCTACTATATTTCTATATGGTTAGTACAACTGGTTATCGATGTTAAAAAAGTATAAATATTTTATTTTCAACCAGCCACCAAAACATAAAATTTGGTCTACCTTTTTTGCCATGTTCTGTCTGTAAAGTTAGTATAGAGGAAAATACTATCCTCTTACTATCTTGGGAATATGCAGTATAAGCTGAACTGATAACTCCTCATTAAGTGAGTGGCTCCTTATTTTTTAAAAAATATATTTTTTATGAAGTTCATATTGGTGAAAGTTAGAATCACAGGATATTCTCCTTGATTTCTCTATTTGGTTCTCCATTAGACCTAAAAATATCACTAAGATGTGTCTTAAAAAACAAAAGTTATGAAGGATGAACTAATCACTATAGTTACTTTTCGAATTTATAGGCATTTAGGTTTGTAATAAATCTCTCTGCTTGTCACATTTCCCCTAATTATTTCCGAATTCAATAGCAATTTTTTACAATGGTATTTGTGACAGCAATAGAGAGATAAAATTAGAGTCAAATGGGTGACTCTTATAAGCAAATCTTTTTAAACAGTAGTGCCAAAGTTAAAAAGAATCACAGAGATTTTAATGAAACATTTCAAAGTATAAAACCAAATCTTCAAATCAGGAAACAAATGATTTGTTCTCCCTGAATTACATCTAAAATTAAAATGTGAGAAACATTTTAAAATGATACCTCCATCTTTTATAAGACTGAATATTCTCTAAGTCTGCAGAAAACAGGTTTTGGAGAAGGGGAGAGAGATCAGCAGGTCTCTGTCTTTTCTAGGGACTAGACTAAATAGATTTTTAAACCAGTGCATGAAGGCTGCTATCAGGCCTTATCGAATTGCTAGTTAATACACAGCAACTAAATTAGGTCTATAATTTCACATGCCCCTTTTTAATGATCCATTTTTCTGTCAATAAGATTGACAACAGAGACCAGTGTGGTTCCTTTGTCGGACTCTGATCTGCCCTGTTGTCATGTGACACAGTCAAGTGTTGCCACATAGGCTGTCACTCTCCACTGGAGTTTTCATGGAAATAAGATTAGAGAAATGTGGCCTGTGCAAACGCAGGGAAGTTTTCAGCAGCCACAGGGATGGCATCAATCATTTGCCAAAAGATCTCACAAAGAACATTTCTTTTGATAATGTAGACTTGATTTGCGTGATAAAAAATAAAACCAGTAAAAATTTTTACTTTTTTCCAGTAAAAGTCATTTATTTCCTTTGTCATGGAATTTCCTTTACTAACCCCACAACCCCCTAAAAGATTCAGTTAGTGTATCTATCTTCCATTCCTGAGAATAAAGAAGAATCTCTAAGATGAATTAGGGACGTTAGGTTTAATGGTGAACTGAAGTCACAGAAAGAATTTGCAAAAGATGTTCATCATAAAGGAGAATTTTGAATGATCCTTTAATAATCCATTCCAAAGGGGGGTGGAGAATAACCCTCACCTTATTCTGACATTTTCCCTCATTGATACCAATCTCATCACGTATCCAGATAGACTGTACTCATGAATATTTTAACATCATAAGACAGATAATGAAGGGACAGATATATAAGCTTGGTGAAGAAATCCTGAATAAAAGCCACCTTGGTGATAAAGCACTACTTTCTCTCTCTCTCCCTGTCTTTCACCCCCCCCCCATACACACACACACACACACACACATCTCTGCTTTTGCATGAGAAAAATGAAGAGGCTCACCAAAAACTATAGGTCAAGTGTGAGGGTGACATCAGTCATTACAATATAAATCACAAATACTTTTCTAAAAGTGTTGTTAACTTTTAAAAATTGTAATTCACTTAATTAATAATACAATTAAAAGATAATAAATTTTTTAAAACTGATTCTGCCTATTCAAGAAAATGAATAAATTACTTTAAAATAGTTAACAATATGCTCACTACATTAAGAAAAAATAAGACATTAAAATAACATAACATTTTGCATGAATAAAATTGTCATTCATAAAATATTTAACATGCTCACATTGACCGGGGCTTGGGAAAACAGGCATTCTCATGCATTGTTGGTGGGAATAAAGTTTGTGGAACATCATGTAGGCATATCTACAAAAGTACAGATGCATCCTACCAATTGGTCCAGCAAGATCCATCTTTAGAAAGAGGTTCTATCAATATACACAAAAAATGTCTTTGAAGCACTGTTGGTAATATGTAAAAAAAAATTGGAAACAAACTAAATATGAACCAGGATTATGAAAAACATATATCCTTCATTTATAATAATTAGTTACAATGAAATACATAACAGTTAGGAGGGATAAAGCAATAAAGTATAAGAATAAAAATGGAAAAATAATTTATATCAAGCTCAGGTAATATCAAGACTCAAAAAAAAAGATACTTTATAAAATAGTTCAAGAGAAAAAGAAGGAAAGAACAAAAGCAATTTTCTGTATATAGTGAATTCAACACAATGAGTAAAATGCTTACTATATGAAAGGTACTAAGACTTTATGGGCAATTATTCTCTCCATTTTTATAGGATTTTTAGAGTTCAAAAGCATTTTCCCAGAGTTGGTGCCAAGCAATCTATATTTCAAAATTTTAGCCCATGCTGACTCATTGTCTAATGATGAGAAAGTCATTTCATCTTTTTTATACTTTTCTATCTTACTCTTTATACAATGGTTAAAAGACTTAAATTCCCTTTTCAAATAAAATGTAATGCTGAACCATGGGATTTTTTTAGACATGCTTCGTCATTCTAAAAATTGTTTCTGTACATGGGCTCTTCAGAGAAAGAGTAGAATATTTTAAGGTAATTTCTTTTATTTTAAAACTTTCACTTCTTATACCATTTCTTTCTCATGTATTTTCTCTAACTTAGTAGATTTTAACTACTTCTCAACTTGAGTTCTTGTTGGCAGGCTTCAAAACCAGCGTTTATTTAGTTGTAAATACATGAGTTGTTTAAACCTTTTGATGGTTGCTGATCTATTTCATATAACTGCTGTGTGTCCTTCCAGCTCTCCTGAGTTACCCTGGTACACTTATAATTCTATTCCCTTTTCCTTTCAGCTTCCCACCAAACTAGGTTCTCACTTAAACTGTGATTCTACTGAGGAACTGCCATCAGCTGTAGATTAGATTCTCGTTCTCACTACAAACCTTGTGTAATGTACTTCCCTAATAACATTTAGTCTGAAATAGACTGTGTTAAAGGTCAAACTATCACAGCCTTTGGTTTCCCACTAGATTCTAAATTAATATTCCAGTTTGTGAGTCTCTTGTCTTACACAGGTAAGCATGGAACACTTCTTGAGCAGTTTCAATTGTATTTTAAGGGTGGGTAGAATTTTGGCAATTGAAGTGAAGGGTGAAACACTAACAATGGCAGAAAACACATAAACCAACAGATAAAAGCAGTAACAAAGTATGCTGTTATGCAGTGGCATACCTCAGTGGGAAAGAATTCTGATAACCCACCTAACTGCCTTTGGGGCTTTACTTGGAATGGATAAAATTCTGAGAGTTTGAAATACTTGCTGCCTTAAAATTAGGTCATCAAGCTCATTGTATTTCCTTGTCCACTGTTCTCCTGATATTTCTCTCTGTTATGGAATATGATATCTTCCTTCCCCTCTCTGACAAAATAGAGCTCTAGTGAATGGATCCTTAGTACACTTCTGGTCCACTAGTACCCCAAGGAGTTGGGGAAGCTCTGTAGGACATTGATTTATAAGAGACAACCAGACATGTGAGAGTTCCCCAAGATGACAGAAGGGACTTTTGTCTTTTATTAAGCACCTATTATGTAATCTCAAATAACATATAACAGTTGGGGAGATGAGAAATGGACATGAGAATAGGTAATAAAAAGTAGTACATAATGATGCTAAATAAATGCCACATAAAATGTCGTGGTAATTAACCTAATGGAGTAATCCACTTTGCTCTATTGAATTGTCTTAACATTTCCTGTTTCAAATAGCTACATTAATTGATTAAAACAATGATAAAATTTATTCCCCCCCCCCCCAGATAAGCATGGAACACTTCTTGGACAGTTTTAATTGTATTTTAAGGGTAGGTAGAATTTTGGCAATTGAAGTGAAGGGAGAAACATCAACAATGGCAGAAATCACATAAACCAACAGATAAAAACAGTAGCAAAGTACAAAATGGGTTTGGAGTGTAGCAGCCCACACACTGGCTGGGAGACAGGTGTTGGGGATATGCAGGTTATCAGGCATGCCATATTCAGAGGCCTCCTCTTGCTAAAAATGTTCATCCCACAACCTTCTGCTAGGGAGAGAAACCCCAGCCCAGCTGTTCCCCACCCCATTGGTTGGGAACCAGGGAAAAGAATGATACAAAAACAACCCAACCAGTTATGACTATGGTGTTCTGGCATGACAACCTCTGCCCAGAAGAGGTAAGAGAACCTAAGTTATTTATACCAGTTACCTTTGAAATTTGAATACTGACATGTAATGGCAAAATAAGGCAGGGACAATATGACGAAAAGACCCTATAGGACATGATCATGTATTCATGCTCCTTATGTCTTCAGTCTTCTTTGTATTCACAAGAGGCCAATGATCCTAAATATGTCCATATAGAATGGGTAAGTTATGAGTTATGGGGTAAAGCTCTGGACATATTTTACTTCCAAAGATTCCATATAAGTACAATGTATACTGTGTGTCACATAAATTTCTCTGCCAGCCTAGCTCCATGTGAAAAACCACCATGTTCATGATAAATAGATGATCTGATATCATATAGAGTTGTGTGAGTACCCTGCTAGTTTGAGTGACAATCACAAAAAGGACTAACATCTTTTCTACCCAAGACTCTGAGCAGCAGAGAGAGAGAACTCCACACATTATGTGGAGAGAGTGACCCCACAGAGGGTCAGCAGTTCCAGGAGAGGACAGCAACCCAGTCATCTATTCTGTGTACACATACCTATGGTTGTGCCACACAACTGGATTGAGAGAGAACATTTGCAGGGGACTCATTTTTTTCTTTGTGAGGAAAGGGCAAGAGAGAGCAATAAACATTTTAAAAATCAATTATCATTTGAAATCCTCCAAAACCAAACAACAACAAAGAAACAGGAGCAGCAGTGGCTAAAGTGCATACCTCAGCAAGCTACTAATCACCCAGGCACTGACCCTGCCCCAGCCAGTCCTGGGAGGCTGTAAGCAGGCACCTGGAGCCCGTGCAGCTCAGAGATTCAGAGAAGAGCCTTTCACAGCAGGTTTGGGAAGAAGGAGGACCAGAATTGAAGACAAGGACTGGCTGTTTTGCAATGATGACTGAGAGGGACAGGAGAGTAAAAGCAATGGGTGTAATATTAGCCTGGTTTCTAGCCTCAGAAAACCCACTCCAGGCTCACATAGGACCATCTTTCCTTCCTGTGCTTTCTGGGAATCTCAATATCCTTCAGATCATTTCAGCCTTCTTTGGTTCCCACACACTCAAAATCCAGCAAAGCAATCCTTCTGTGCTCTCCAAACATCCATTGTCTCTGTCTTAACATTGCTTTCCAAACAAGATCTTTATCTCCTTGAATCTGCTCTATCCATGATCTATTTAAAACATTTGAAAAACTTTTCTTTCCAAGTATCACTTTGTCACTGTATTTCCTTTCTTAGAATTCTTATAAAATTCTACTCTCAATTTCTTCCTAAATCCAAGACCAAAATCTAAGACCAAGGCTTTAATGCCTTCCAGCTACTGGATTTCCCATGTTCCCACATTTTATTTATACTTATTCCACTCTGAATATCATTTTGCATAAGATCTTTTAAATGTTAATTTACTGTTCTATTGCAATCAGAGTTTAGCCATCCTCTCTCCCCTACCTTACCGTATGCTACATTATCCATTTGAACACATTTGCCCTGCTCTTTGTCCAACCATGTCTTTAGAAATCTTCAGCATGATGGTTTTTACTCAAGATCTGCCTATTCAGTAATTAGTTTTTTCAAATGGTAAATTGTTTTCCTTTTTCCTTCTCAATTCCTTAGAACTTCACAGTCATGAACATAGAGGATAGTGATTCTGATAATAACTTTTAATATTATTATTTTATTCATATGAATAAGATATATTCATATTAACAATATGAATTTTAAAATAATTATATTAATAAGATCATATGGATAAAAATTAATAATATTTTATTCATCTGAATAAAATAATAATGACAATTTACCTTTGGGTAAAAGTTTATAATATATACAGCAATTACCCTGGGGTGAGGGTTCTAAGAAAAAAAATCATGATTTTGCATTACTATGAGATAAATGCTCTATTTTCTTATTTGAGAAATGGTAATATTCTGGCTATTGTTTTTTTCTAAACTACTGATTTCTTCCTCTTAATTTTGCAAAATACTTAATACTTACCATTTTAAGATGGCCCTTTTAGGAAACAGAGCAACCTTACAGAGCTGCCAGTTATTGCCATTCCTGGCATTTCTACAGTACTCTGCCGTTTTCTGCTTAATGCTTTTTCAGAAACTATTTTTGTTTAAGTCAATGTAACTAGACCTAAGAATAATAATAATAATAAAAAAAAACATTGTGGGTGCTTATCATGACTAGGGAGAAGTGAGCAAACTTAGCAGAGGAAAAGGTTAACTAACGTGAACTAAGTAAGCACAGACACGGTGCCTGATACACTGCCAAGTGCTTTATTTATAATTATTCCGACATTATACATTTTATTTTGAAAATTTGAAAGCATAGTACAATAAACTTCCATATACCCTTCGCCTTTATCCACTGATCATTAATGTTTGGCCCCACTTATTTTCTATCTTTATAGTATAAAGTAAGTTATAGGTAGCATAATACTTCACTGATAAATACTTCAACATGCATCCCCCAAAACAAAGTTGCTCTTCCACAAGATCTCTGTTCCATTATTGCTGGTGATGTTAAATTGGATAATTTGATAAGATACTATCTGCCTGTTTTATCAATTATGAAGATGCATTTTCTTTTATAAGCTAAAAGTAACATGATGTTGCTACCGTGAGATTGTCTCTTTTTTTTCAACAATATTTTACATACTTCAGTATCCATTAGTGACCCTGAATAGATTATTAGACTGGGAGTTACAAAAATATTATTCCCATTTTACTGATGAGGAACCTTGGGCTCTAAATTGTATCTACTGCTATTAACCAGCTAGTGTGTGGCCAAGTTAGGCATGGGACCTAGTCAGGGCCTTAGACTCCTGATAAGCTACATTTGGGGTTGTGCTGTCCCATTAGGTCCATGGTATGATTGGCCTCAAATCCTACATCATAATCCAGAGAAAATCCATTCCCTTTCTTAAGGTTGCTGTAGCTTCTTCCAAGATTATGTTCTCACGGATACTTTGGGCTCTACCTTCTGAGTCTGATAAATCACATTTCCTTTTCTGCACTAACCCAAAGATGTACTCAAGCTCTTTCATACATAAAGGAGCTCAGGTGGGTGGTTTTTAGATGTATCAAAGGAAAGTAAAGGTTGGCTTCACCTCTTTACCACAATTTCATAATTAAATGCTACACATTTGTATTGTATTGTACTTCCCTCACATTCCCACCCTCATTCATTTCAGCTCCTCTGTATTTGTCCTTTTAGGAACAAAAAGATTAACTTTCTCACATGTTTTTGTTGGAGTTCAGATTTACAATGACTGGTTTGGGGATATTCATAGAGTTTTACTTCCTATAGTAGGGAAAATGCCTCTAACATACATAAAAGGAACAAACGATGACAGACTATTTATAGAGGAGTAAATACAGACAGATATTTGAGAAATAGTATTAAGTGAAATGAATTATTTTCTGCCTTTGGAAGAATCAAGATAGGTTCTTATAAGAAGAGAGAGAAAGAAAGTAATATCCCCAAGCCAGACCAAAACCTAATTTAATATAAGTGACAAGAAAGCTACTAAAAATGATAGGAGAATTTTCAATAGTTGCTTTAATTTTATAAAAATTTTTAGAGTAGTTTATAGAGTTGGTTATTTTTTTAGCAGTTTTTTCCTTTAACACAAAGACTATATTTCAGGGGGAAAAGCATAAAAAAGAATAGACCTCATCTCTGCAAGTTTCAACATTTGTATTCTCATTTAAGAAAGATTTATGGGTATTAATATCAAGTATTTTACTCAAGTGATATTACCATATTTCCCCCCAAATTTGAGCTGTTCTCAAAACAACCAACTTTCCCAAAGCAGTTGCTCCCTCCAGCTTTTTCTTTCTGTGCTGTTTAGCTCAGGGCACCAGACAACCCTGTATCCAGTTCCTATCACACACAACCTTTCACTGCTCTGAAACTCAAGAGGCTACTCTCAGCTTGTCACAGGACAGCAACCTTGACTTGTGAAAAGGATGAAGGTCTCTGCTCCTGTCTGCACAGCCCTGAAAGATGCCATTTTAAGATGACTCTGTGATCCCCCTTGAGCCCCTGAATACTTACTGGCCTCCTGTTGGGTCTTACCTCTGTTTTTTCCAACCACTGGCTATTTACTAGCTTTGAAAATGTTTGTCACCCTGTGAGCATGCTCGTGCCACGGTTAATGCACAGGGTTCCCCACAGCTGTGCCTCTCTGCTGACAGCATCTCAAGAGAAGCAACTCCAGCAAGAATGGAAATAAAAGAAATTTTAGGTGTTGGTATTTAAAGTCCTCTCTTTCCTACCAGGATCAAGATGAACTATCTCTCCCCTCAGTGCCCCTCCTCTTCTCTTTATTGTTATAATCTCTTGTGGACAGACCACTCTCTCTCTCTCTTCTTTTTTAATCTCTAGCTTTCAGAAACTATATGGACTTTAAAGAAATGGAAGAAAGTCTAAGTTCAGCCAGAGGGATGGATTTGAAAGTTTGAGAGGAAGATGTTGGGAAATGTTGAAATGTTTTTGAAGGGGAATTTCCAAAAAGGAAGTAACAGTAGACAGAGGTAGCCTAAAGCTATAGAGATTCCGGTATGATGTTGGTAACAAAATTTTAGGGAATTATAGAAAAGCCAGTTTTTGTTCTTATGAAGGGTGATATTTTCTTTAATATCATTCCAACAGTGAGAAATAAAAAATAGTAAATATTTATTTAAAAAACAAATCAAAGGAAAACAGTCTGTTAAAAAGATCTAAATTTAAGATATATTTAATTGTCAAATTAAAATTGCTCTGAAGTGAGAAAAGTCACAATTTTGTAATGCTTAAGATGAATCAGGCAATACTTTGATCACTCCAATTTTATAGATAAGAAAGCTAAAACTAAAAGAAATGGAAAAATTTGCCTGAGTTCCCAAATTCACATAATTATTATATCGTGAAACTGCCAACCTATACAACCTACTCAACACCCTCTGTGTTAAAACTGGATTAGCCAATACAGGAAAACTCCAAAGGAAGGATTTGGCTTCGTTGGGGATATAGAGATACACAATTTTAATATCTTACCAGTTCCTCCAAAATCAACTTCTAATCAGTTTCATCATTACAATTTCTAGGGAAAACAAAAAAAAAATGAAAAAAAGATCATCAAGAGAGGGTCATAGAGTTTCATTGGCTCTAGGAAGAAGTGGGAAGGGAACACTTTGAGGTAAGCTCAGAGTATTCTCTGGGTTCTGAGAACCCAGGGGCCCCACAGTTCACAGATACCAAGAGGACAGTTACTGCACTTAAAATCCATATGTACACAGACCTTTGAGTACTGACTTCCAACATGTTAGGAAGTTCTCATGCAAAATTGTTTTCCATCACAATGAATACGATTGATCAAAAGAAATTCACAAATGGTGAGGGAAAGGAAGAGAGAGCATTGTGAGCAGCCTCATTGTGCAGATGCCCACTTTGAGGAGGTTCTATCATGACTCAGGCAGAAAGGGTACAAGGAGCTCCAAGGAAAGCAAAACTGTCTCTATCCCCCTAGGGAGAAGGACCTGCAACACTCCTTGTGACTCTCTGCAGGTAGCAAAAGTCTGGCCTTATAATCACAGTGTTAAAGTGAAAATGCATGCCGGGCTCTTAATTGCCTCCAGATCCCTGCTTCATTTAAGCTTTCTAGAGTAAGTAAACAGCAGCAACACTTCCCAATCAAACTGGCAAATATTTTATCTTTCTGTTGCTCATAGCCAACAGTTTGTCTTCAATATTTCAGCTGAATCAGTGCTTAGAAATAGGCCTTAGAGAATCACAGCCCTTCACCTTGCATTAATTCCTTTGCTTGCCCAGTAACAGAAATAATACTGCACTCTCCAGGGGCCCTACTACAGATAAATTAGCTAATGTCTATAAAGGATTATGAAGATTAAAATGATGCAGTGTACAATTGTCATGAATAATGAATACATTAGCTGTATCTAGTTACTCAAAACATACATAATAAAGATTATTGACTATGAAACCTAGAGCTTCAAAGATGGTTCACTTTTAAAGGAGGCCCTTTTGAAAAATGATCTTCTAGCTTTAAATTGATTTTTAAATAATTTTTATTTAGCTTATTTTACATAGTCCTCATTACTTGCCAGAGGCTTTCAGATCTTTTACAAAATACTTTCAAAGCAAGACTAGATTTTTTTTTTCCAATCTAGATAGTAATGGTCCTTTATTTTTCTTAAAATAATTTTCAGGAAATTGAGAAAAAAATAAATAAACTTGATTTACTGAGATCTACCTACTCATCAGTTCCCTAAATCTTCCTGTTGCTGCCATTTAATGACATTTGGCAGTGTGGATCCCTTGGTGTGCTTCCCGCTGAGCCAAGCAGTTGATTGGCCCTCCTCTACTTACCTGCTTAACCCACTCCCGTTCTCATACCATGATGGGTCCTATGAATTTTGCTTTCTGTTATGTGACCCACCAAATCAACCTATGTTAATGGCTTCTAGAGCTACTACAACTAGATAGCATCATCGCAGTTTCACCTGGGACCTCCTAACACAGGATGACTGCATCAAAGTATCAATATACATAACGGATTTTAGACACTGTCACCGTCTTCTTGGTCTGTAAGGTTTGTAGCTCTCACCGTTCTCACCACCCAGGGCATACTCTATGCCCACCTCAAAACCCTGCCTTTGGGCTTCTTCAAGCTCTTTATTTATTGTGCAAACTAAATCTGCTGTGACATGTCCCTTGGCATTAACTCTGGATGAGCTTCTTTACTAGAACACATTTTAGACTAATCTGCTCTTTGTGACTGCTCATTGGGAATTCTATCATTTTGAGAGTCAGAGTCACAAAGGAGAAAATAAGTGAAAAAGAGAGGCTCCAGCAACTCAATCATGAACAAAATCCTAAAATTAACATGACTTTCAAATGTGCATATAATTTCTGCTTCATCTGTTATGTCCAGCACACAAGCAGAGAGTTGTATGTCTTGCTTATCTCTAGTAAATGAAGTATATTAAAATTAAAATTGGATATGCCATCAATAATATTCACAGGGCAGGAGTTCATGTGGAGAAGGAGATAGGATGTCCACAGAGGGAAAACTGAAAGATCTGCCCCAAGACACTACTGTTGGACATTAGCAAATATAGTGTCAGTTGGAAACAAGGTGTTGAAGTGAGGAAAACATGGGGAACTGTTACTTACGTGACATTCATGGAGGAGCAAAAGAGTTTACCAAACAGGTCTTTAGCTGAAAAAGATAACCCTGGGAGGATGTTTCCTTACCCTTGATGTTAAATGAGACTTCTTACAGTACAAGTTCTTAACCTGGAGTCTGTGGAACCTCTGGGGGTTCACTGACAGAGTTCAAAGGGAAAATTCTGGATTTAGATGCAGGATCACGTAAGGTGTGTGTGCAGGCATGTGTGTGTGTGTGCCCAAATCAAATAAGAATCTTTGGGGAATAAGAGTCTTAAATATTTTCAGAGTCTCGACAGATAGTTCATAACCTCAGCAACTTATAAAACTGAAAAAAATTAAACACTTAAAATGACCTTAAGAACGATATGCTTAATTACTAGCAGAGATATTATACCTAGATATGGATTTTAATGTTAAATGATGGCCAAGATAAATTAAAGATACTATCTATTTATTATTTTGTACTTATTATTATTTAGCCTTTTTTTTTTCTTATGCACAAACTCAGTGAAAGTGAAGTGCCTCATGAAAGAGTGTCTCTTGAAAGACAGATGGAGGGAAGAGAATGAACAGGGTGCTAGGATCTCAGGGAGTCGTGTAACACTTCTGAACCTGTTTTTTCTACTCTAAAATAAATGTTAGGTATGGTGATAATTTAAATGATCTTTCAACATTTTATGTTGCAGTCTTTTTCATATCATGATTTAAATATTTGTTTTCAAATATATATTCAATACAACACAAAGTTGTAAAAATAACAAAACTATCAGGAGGAAAAAAAGCTTTTGCATTTTTTAAAAACTACCCCCAAAATAAAGATACTTTGATGTCAGAAAACTTTAGACTACTTAGAGATTTTTGGCTTGAACCATTAATTGCTGATGATTTGGTGGCAGACCTTGAAAAGAGAACTGAAGCGTGGACGATTGCCTATTTGTCGATTAGTAAAATACTAGCTGTGGTTCTTAAACTTTAGCCTGCATCATATGAATTTATCTATGTAGTTTTCTGTATTGTGATTTCTTGGCCTTTAAATTATCACACTATTGTAATATAATAATGTGTTATTAGTGTCAGGTAATGATAGCTGGTACATTTGCTCTTACATATGAGAGAGTTCTTGGCTAATTTTATATAATCTTCCAGAAGAATTTCAGAAGTTTTTGCTTTCATCCCTTCTTTAACAAAAAGTAAAGCATGGTGAAATTTTGACCAGTTATTATTATAAATTAACTTGGGGAAAATGGTCATCTTTATAGTAGTCTTGTCCTCTGTAAATATGCTGTATATTTGAGTCTTTTATGTGCTTTTCTGAATTTTTATTTTCTCAAATGCTGCACATTTCTTTTTTAAACACACTTGCATATGAAATGCAATATTCATGTGACATCTACATAAAATATACATGGTGTTTTATATTTGTCAAGCTGGATATAATATAACAACAAAAACAACAACAAATTCTGGCTTCTAGAATTTATTTATTTATTAAATTTAATAATTTATTTATTAAATTTAATAATTATTTCTTCCTAAATGTACATCATCTTTAACCATGCCCCTTGGTTTCAACTCTGGAGGAATATGGCTATATTCTCATATGTACAGTTGCTGTAATTTCAGTCTCTGTTTCTGGTAGGGGTGTATCATACATGTTTGATTACAAAACAGTTTCCACAAATGGATAATAAAAGCTTAAATTATATCTTAAAGAATAATTTCCTGGAGGGCCATTTGTTAAAGTACAAATTACTAGGTCCCCTGCACACCCCCCCCCCCAAGTCTCTTGTTCAGTACATTGACATAGCACCTAAGACCTTGCATCTCCACCAAGTTTCCAGCCAAGTAACCACTGCTACTGGGCAACACCCTCCCTAAGCTGTCCCTGTCATAAGAGGGCTGTCTGGGCCCAATACAGCATAAGAAAGAGCTGGGATGCTCAGAGAAGAAACTGAGAGGGGTGAGAGACCACAGATACAAGCTGGGCCCCATTAAGGTCAGGCCAACTCCTATGTAAACAGAAAAACTGATATTGAGACATCCATTGCCTAGTGCCCAGACCCTCTTTCCCAAAAGGCACAGTAACCTGATTGGACCAAAGGGTGAGTGAAGAGCTCGTGGACACTGAGAGCCATACCCAGATTTGGGTCACAGCCTAACTTCCTTAACCCTGTCGATTCATATAAACCTCTAGACAATAACCACTCACTAGAAACTGTCTCTTGAGACCTTTCCTCTTTCAGGAGTTCTGCTTTAATTCTTTCTACTATTTGAATAAATCCTGTTACTTTGCTCCCACAAGCCTTTTTATCTGTGGATTTCATTTTTTTTTTTTTTGTATTCATGAGACAAAAAACCCAACCAACCCCATACTCTATGTTATGCCAGCAATCTTCTGTTCGACTGTCATGTTAGATCTGTTTTGTCTTTTTATCTCCAAAAGCAGACAAATGATGTACAGAGATTCATAAAACTTTTCTCCCTACTTCCAGATATAGACCTTCCCTGATAATTAGTTTCATGGACTTATTCTTACCTCTGGGTGTCAGCAGCTCTAATCTCTCCCATTTCTCCCAAAGAGCTGGAAAGGGCCACATGCATATTTGAAAGGGGCGCAGGGCAGATAATACCACAGAGCCTTGATTCTTGACCAGGTGAAGGCAGAGGCCAGAGTTTCATGTTTCAGCCTAGGAAGCACATCATTATGGTGCCTAGGGAATAGTGAATGACATACAGAGTGTACATGATGTATTTGCCATCTACTCATTATGACTCAAAATAAATTGGGAATTTTTTGGTTGCTTTCCTGGGCTCAATCCTAATATTTTCTTAATGCCTGGTATTCAGTTCCACATAAGATGTTACTGACTCTGTAGAAGAGCCACAAGCAGAGCAGAATGTGCATCAAACCTGGCAAACTGAAAACCTGGAGCTCTGTTTCTGTGCTGTGCATGCTATGTGACATTTTGGAGCTCCTATTTCCTTGTCGGCAAAGTAGGAACTACTCCAATTGACATGAGTCTTTGAGGAAATTTGCAGTTTTCATTCCTTCCAATTCCCTTCTTTCTTTCATTTCTTTCCTTCCTTTCCCTTCTTTATTCATCTATCACCCCAACTCTCAAGAGTCCCAGTACAGAGCAGAATAGATTGAATGAGACTTAACCATGAATCTGTCAATATTTTCACTTTATTAAAACTCTGCTTCTCTTCATAATCTGAAATAAAACCCATCTTATCTATATTTTTAGACATTCTATTGTAAGTCTTAATGGAATAACTTATTTTTAGTTGAAAAGCATGGCTAACAGCATGCCTGCTCCCTGATTATTCAGTAAGTGTTTGTTGAACCTACTATGTCTAAAGCATTATGTCAGGCCCATAATACAAGGGTTTCCTGACCAGCAGCATAGCAACACCTGGGACCTTGCTAGAAATGTAAATTCTTGACCCCTACCCTAAAACTACTGAATCAGAAGCTGTGAGGTGAAGTCCACAAATTTGTGCTATAACAAGCCCTCTGATGCTTGCTAAGTTGGAGCACGACTCCTGTAGGAGACCCAAGAACATAGGAAACTATGGATGGAGATCAGACACGAGTTCAAGTAACTCCCACACCAGGCAGTAGGCAGCATCTTTGAGTGTGACGGAACTTGGGAGTTCCAGGGAACTTTTGAGTTGGAGTATTAATAGAGGATTCATGGAGGGAATGTTAGAACAAGGACTAAAGGATCTTAGGACACAGAGAGATAAAGAAAATGAAACAAGCTGTAGGAACAGCCTGAGCAAAGCTAAAGGGAGGGAAATTCATGATTAATTCAAAGGAGCTCTGGGTGAGGAAGCAGAAAGGTCAGAAAGGTGCTACAGAATGGAGAAGTTGGAACTCTGTGCTAGAAACTTGCTCCTGGTGAGGACAAAGCCATTGTAGACTTTTGAGAAAGGAAGTTACTCAAACTGAACTGTGTTGTAGGAATAGATTTTGACACCAGGTGAGGGATTTGACATATGTGAGTTTAGAGGCAGATAATAGTTTGTTATAGCCCTTCTATGAGTGACTGTGAGTTCTAATATGAGATTCCCAAGGTTTGGGGGAAGCTGCTGCTTTAAATAAGGATGATACACTTAGTTCAAATGAGAAACACTGCCAGTCTGCTTGCATTCTGGTGCAAACCTTGCATTGTTATGTCACTCAAAAATTATTTGATTGAATCGGTACATGCTTATTGTAATATTCTCCTGTGTTGTAGAATTGTGATATGACAGCATTTCTCTTCCCAAGCTTTTTTATTAAGCAAAAATATGCTTTTGGGGCTGGGGATGTGGCTCAAGCGGTAGCGAGCTCGCCTGGCATGCGTGCGGCCCGGGTTCGATCCTCAGCACCACATACAAACAAAAATGTTGTGTCCGCCGAAAGCTAAAAAATTAAAAAAATATATATGCTTTTGAGTCAGTGGTCTTGTGCTTATGAGGGTCAACCTAACTTCCTTCTTTTTCTGGTAAAATGACCCAGCTTCCCTGTTTATCATCCCATCTGGTTTGTTTATCGTTCTTTTCACAAGATGGATCCAGCTGGGAATTTCCCCACCATTTACAGTATGTGTGCCTCATGCAACTGACAGGACACCTATGATCCTATCTGTTCTTTGCTAAATAATGACTTATCCCTATCCCCCCCCCCAAAAAAAAAAAAGGTTTTTTTTTTAAATTCAAATGGGAAATATCTATATGACCTGGTGAGATCAGTAGGTTCAGTGGGACTTGAAGGCTGGGTAGGGCTCAATAGGAACAGGAACAATGCCAGTCCTTCCCTTGTCAGTATGTTGGCAATTGCATTTGGAGTTTGTTTGGCTTGTTTGGTTTGGTGGTTGTTGCTGTTCTGGTAATGGAGATTGAAACTAGAGGTGCTTTATCTCTGAGCCACATCCCCAGTCCTTTTTATTCTTCATTTTGAGGTAGGGTCTTACTAAGTTGATTAAGGCCTTGCTAAATTGCTAAGGGTAGCCTTGAACTTGCCATTTTCCTGCCTCAGCCTCCAGAGTCACTGGATTTCAGGTATGCTTTACTGAGCCTGGCCATTTGGAGTTTTTAAATCTGATGTCTTCTGAGTGGGGAATTCTTAGTGTGTAGGCGTTGATGGTCTTGTTTTTATATCTTAAACAAATTGCTTTGTGATCTTTGGTTTCTCATTTTCTCTCACTTTACTCATTTTAAAATGCCACTTCTTATACCAAGATATGATTAGCACAGAACTATTATTATCATTTCAGAATTGTTACAAGCAAATTGAAGCCCATTAGTTTGAGAAGAAGTTGATCATTAAATTACTGAATAATGGAAAAGATAATTGTTAGCTGTAATAATTCAATGATGTATATTTTATTCCAGGTATTCAAAAGGAGAATGGGGTATAGCTTGTTCAATAAACAGAAAAAGAGAAAAACTTCAACTCTAGACATGGAATTGAAGCACAGAGTTCTTAAACAGCAAGATATACTATTTTAATATTTATGTTTCAAATAAAAAGAATATAAAATTATGCACAAAGTATGTATGAAGATATATCCTTATAAAATGCAGGAGAGGGATAATTTGGCCCTAAAATAAATTTATAAATTGCTTTCAAGTTCAATTTTACTCTAGAGTCAGAGGACTTTAATCAATACTTTGGGTTACAAGGACAACTATTTCATTTTACATCAAAGAAGTTAGAACATCTAACTTTGATTTAGACAAAAAAAAAGAGAAGGAAGTTGCTAAGATTCTCATATTACATGAATGGAACCTCACAGAAGGATTAAAATTGAATACCTGTTTCATTAGGATACAGCTGGGGTCGACTGGGCCAGAAGAATCCATGAGGATGGAGCAGGGACCTAGAAGAAACTCCAACCAGGACAGGGAAACGAGCAGTGAGCATTTGGGAATTGAAGTCTATGGAAGTGACCCAGATGGGATTTAGAACTGTTTGCTGATAGGTAACGCTAATAAATTTTAACACAGTGTGTATTCAGTGCTAGCACAATTCCCAGCACCCAAAGGAACAGGCAATAGATGAGAACCACAGAGAAGTGCTTATTGTAAACTTGAGAATGAGAAACATAGAATCGCTGATTAATCTAATGTATAAAACCACAAATCAATCCATAATGGACCATGACAGAGAAGTCAAATTTACTTTAAATATCTAAAGTGATTCCCAGATTCTGGAGACTAGATGACTTGACAGGAACTCATATCAGATCCAAACAAGTCTCCTGTTAGAAGCAGAGGCACCTGTCATGGAATCAGAGGAAAGCAAACTGGCTCTAGGACCAACATTAAAAAGACCAGAGTGAGGCTGAGACGATGAAATCTGAGTGCCACAAATATACCTGGCTGTATAATATTCATCAGAATCATCAGTTGTTGGAAGTAAAGATGGAGTAGACTTAAAGCTAGGTTGACTTCAGGTTAGGGTTTAGATGGGCAAGTGAAATGAGAGGCCAAGCAGGCAAGAACAGTAAAAGAAAGTGACTATAGTGCTATGTCAAGGATTCCAAATTGCATGAGAAAGGATGAAGAGTGCTTGATGGACAGGAAGACAGAGGCCTGGTGGAGGGAGTGAGGCCATGGAAGAGGCTGATGAACACAGGAACCAAAGGACAAGCTATGTACCTATGTACCTGAATGTGAATGAGGAGCATGCAGGGCACTGTGATCAGAGATAGGTCTCGTTGAGTATGAGACCACATGGATGAGGAGCTAAAGTGAGGAAAGGTGAAGATGATTGGAGCTGCAAGACCAAAATTTGCAGAGGGTGCTGCAAGGATACATGTGAACAGGAAAATGAACCGTGTGGAGGTGGGGCTTGGCAGGAGAATAAGGCTGCATGACAGGTGCTTTTAAAGCATGAGAAAGAGAGAGATCAAGGAATTTGGTGACAAGGAGAGCTGGTGATTAAGTGGGGTATCACAAATCCCAAAAGAGTAAAGATTTTTTTTTCACATGAGAGAGGAGAACTCATGGCCTGGACATAGCTTTGAGAGTGAGAAGTATGCTGGGTCATGTTACTGAGATTGGGTTCCCTGTAATTGGTAGAAACAATGTCCTCAGAATGAGTCCAGCATCAGCTGAGGCAAGAATGTGAAATGAATGTTCAGAGAAGCAACTGAGGGCTCTAGGCATTATAGACATAGGATAAGAAAGGATGAGGGAGAGGGCAGAATTTTGGGGTGAAAGTCTAGATGGTAGGAAGAAAAGCAAAGAAATATTTGAAAATGAAAGGATGGGGAAAAATGAAAGAGCTTTGTTTTGTATAGTTAACAAAAGTAGGAGCATTAGGAGGCATTTGTCACATCAGTCCCCAGGGAATTGGAAGAGTCTTGCTTGGGAGCCGTGGATAAAGCTTAATCTATGACCTATACTCATGACCTATTAATCATGACCTATACTCATGGTGCTGTCTGGAGAATTAGGGAGGTTGGGATAGATTTTTTTTTTTTCCAGAGCAAACAAGTAAGTACGAAAGGGATAATAACTAACTAGATTGAATTGGGGCAAGAGACTTATCTTACTGGCCCTAAATAACCCTTAGTTCAAAGGCATACTATTTGAACTCCTCTGTGACCCTCTCTTCATTCCTCCTGAGTTTCCTTCAACTCAGAACATTTCCTACCCTGAGCAACTTGAGAGTGAAAGAATACAGAACAAAGAACAGTGCAAGCAACAAGAGAGAATAGGAATTTCACAATATGTCCATAATGCTGTAAATATTTTAAAGTTCAGCTACCCGGGGATTAGTGTTTTGAATCCAGGGGGGAAATTCGGTATGTTGTTAGAGTACCCAATAAAATTGAGAAGCAGCACCTCTTCTTGTATCCTGCTTTTGCAACCTTCCAAAAAGCTACTGGTTCTCCTTGTATATGCTCCTGTTCCTGTCACCTGGCTGCTTAAAACAATATCTCTCAAACAGCTGACTTTCTGAAAAGAGATAAGAGGATTTGGGCTTGTCCAAGTGCAGCCTGTTCAGAGGCAGCTCTTATCTATTCAGATTCCCTTGGCTTCATTAACTATTAAATCCTAACCTTTTCTATTTAACAAGAGGAGACTAATTTTCCACAGTCTGATGAGAAAGATGTGACGGTCTATCAAGGCCATGTCTTTCACATTTTTGCCTTCTGGAAGATTAAAAAAAAAAACAAACAAACAACCAAAAAAAAAAAAAAAACAACCAGCACTGTCATGACTATATTTATCCTTCTGTTAACCTGGAACTGCTTGGCTGAATTTGATGTTCTTTATATCTGCAAACTGTGTCTACAATGCTCATGGAAAATGTTGGAAACAGGCCTTTAGTACCTCAAGCAACACACCATGGGTAAAATCCTCCAAGGGAGAGTCTTACTTTCTGCAGGAGAGTCCGGTAGGCTTTCTGAGCTGTGGCGTGGTCATTTTTCCTTGGCATTTTACCTCTTTTTAGTTGGGCATTTTCTCTTTTGAAGCCTTTGCACATTTAGTGGTTAAGACAAGTGGAGTCTGGATGTGAAATGTTACAATTTGTAAACCAAAATGAGGTGAACATCTTGAGAGTTAGTCTTTTTAAAATTTTAATTAGGTATATATTACAGTAGAATGCACTTTTTCATTGTACACAATTGCAGCACAACTTTACATTTCTATGGTTGTACACCATGTAGCATTGCACCACATGTGCAGTCATACATGTACGGAGGGTAATGATGTCCATCTCATTCCACCATCTTTCCTACTGCCTTGCCCGATAAGAGAGTCTTTTGAATGCAATTGTTTCTTTCCAATATTCTAATTTTAATTCATTTTAAGATTAAAATTCATCTTAATTTGGTTTTCAAATTGCCTTGAGGACTAGGGTTCACCTCAATAAGTAAGCACATTAGTAATTTGTTGCCTCTTTGATCTAATCCTTTAAAAATATTTATTCAACATGTATTGAGGAGATGGGTCATACGTTCTGTAGGATAAGGCATAGAGGGAGGGACTAGAGGCTCTGCCAAACTGTTCTAAGAAGTTCAGTCCAAGATTTAGAGAAGCCCTACACACTGCAAGCACATGCCTGCCATTACCTGACCACAGCCTCAGAATCAGGCAGGACCTCCCTGTCTATACTCAACATTCATCTTGGGGTGTCTCTACTCTTATCCCCTGGGTTTTCAAAGTAATTCTTTTAACCACTTTTCCTTGGAGGAAGTCTGGTAAATGTGATTTCTTCTGCTTATTATAGTCCCATCAATGTCTTTGCAGCCAGTGACATTTAGCTACCTTCATAGAATGATACCTAGGGATGTTTACCTTTTGATTCAACTCTTCTAATAAATAGGTGTGTGTGTGTGTGTGTGTGTGTGTGTGTGTGTTTGTTGCTATGGCAGGAATAAAACTCAAGGCAATATTGTTATATGTAAGAAAGTTATGCCCAAGATAGGCAAACAAAGTTAATGTATATTGTGAAAACATTGAATTTTTCTTTTTAATTTAATATTTTAATGTTGACTTCAATTTGAGAAATTCTGGTAAATTTACAAGACAATTAACAGCAAGAATTTATTTTAAATAGTGTTTTTTCTAAATGAGATGGCTAAAACTAAGTATAAGCAAGAAGTTAAGTTTTTTATTTTGGAAATTTTCAAGGATATACAAAAATAGGACAATGCGATATCATCTTAGTTTCAACCATTCTCATCACAGGACTTACTATTTCATTAGTACCATCACTTCCTTCCAACTTTAACAAGATTAAAAAATAACTTGAAACACAGAGAAGATAATTTGATATTAACAACATTTCATCAGTACAAATAGAATAGTTTCCTTTGGATAACTTTTACATTTATGCTTTTAAAATTAAGTTTAATAGATTTTAATAATGGAGAAGAATTGGTTTTAAAAATTGGAATTTGTGAGCAAAAATTCTTGAGTGGGTTAGCTCAAAATAAAACAATTCTGTGATGCATTACTAACAAGTGGCACCATTTAAGCCAGCATAAAAAATGATTTTCACAAAAAGAAAACAATGTGAACTTTCATCTCATGACCCCTGAGGTGACACCTTCGATCCTAAGCACCATATATCCAGCAAACCACCCTGCGGGAGAGACAGAAAAGGTGAAGATTCTAAAAATCGCCCTAAGTAAGAAATACATGAAGAATTTAAGCATGTTTCATATGGATTAAAAATATTTTTTTAAATGGAGAGACAAGAAAACTGCCTTAAGCAATTGATTCATTATTCATGGACAATTGTCTTATTTTGTAGAAATAAAGATATGATGCTTGTTTGTGTGACCCATGGCAGGATTTCTCGATGGGTTTAATTTAGTGATAAATCTTGGTGTTTTAGTATAAAATATACACTAGACATACCAAAACCGTGTTATTTTCTAAGACATGTTTCCAAATGAACAGATCAAATCTAGTTTCAAAAATCACAGTCACTACTGGGTATGTATATGATCATAACATATCATATGAGTCTGTTAAGGTTTTTTTATCCTTAATAAAAAACAAAAAGAAGAAAAGGAAAATTTAAAAAAAAACTATGTGCTGGGGACATTGTTTCACAACTTGAACTTCGAAAAATGAGGGTCATTTGTCAAAGGAAAGGGATGGTAACAACCTACGCCAATCATTTCCATAGCCTCACACGGAGCTTGGCAGCTGTATGTGCTCCATAAATGATATGCTGTCTTGTCTCAGGGACAAATTCAACACTGCTTTACTCCATCCTTTCCAATGTCTGGAAGCTCGACTTTGGAATCCTTTTCTTCTTTTTTTATGGTGCTCAAAATTCAAATGCAGATCATTTTAGGACCCCTCATCACCCAGGCACAAAGTGATCCCATAATACATAACAGACAAGCTTCAGAGACAGGGTTTTACTAAGTTGCTGAGGCTGACTTTGAACTTGCTATCCTCCTAACTCTGCTTCCTGAGCCACTGGGACTGGCCAAATTTATTGATCTCTCTGTAGCTTTTGTAAATGCTGATATTTTTAAAATATATATATTTAGTTGTTAATAAACATTTATTTGTTTATATGTGCTGCTGAGAATCGAACCCAGTGCCTCACACATGCCAGGCAAGTGCACTACCACTGAGCCCCAGCCCCAGCCAGCCCCCGTAAATGCTGATCTTTATAAGGACAAACAACTCGAAGTGTTTAACAATCACACATGTACAAGTAACAGTAGTTACTATTGATTTGATTTCCTACCCACAAATTTGGAGAGAGGAAGAAAGGAAAGCAGGTCCTAAGGAAAAGGTCCAAGGAAAGCAGATCCCAGAAGGGCAGGCCATCCAGGATCCCAGCTAAAGCAGCAGCTTGGGTTTGGCACTTGGGCACCATGACCTTTCTGGAGGTGCCACTTCAGGCAGTTCACTTCCTCCCCCCGCCCCGGCTTCCTGGTTGCCCAGTCATGATCCCCTTCTTCTCCCCCTGACCCTGGCCCTGTCAAAATTCTGCCCTCCAGTCATCATTTCCGATAGTAATTATTTGTCTTAACAATGCTGATGGCAGATCTCCTTAGCTACATCATGAGCAGTCCCTTAAATAAGTAGTGATCCTCTAAATCCCGAGGGATTCCTCTATGAGAGATGAAAGGGAGCCAATGAGACAAGAGAACTAAAAATTTAAAAATAATAAGAAAGCAGTCAAGAAAGAAGACATTTAACATCTATCACTGTTTTAAACAGAGCATAAAATCTGGTTTCCAGACCTTGCTCTGAGGCAAAACCAGATTCTTAGGACAACTTAATGGCTTTCAAGTAGTTTTGAATTAACTTCAAAGACTGCAACTTTTCCTTATCTTTTGAAAATAGGAAGGAAAAACCTTAGAAGGCCTAATTTAAATATCAAAAATATGGAAAATCAGAAGAGATTTTATATTGAAATTCTATACCAGGATTTATGAAAGAAAGAGTCTGCAAAGAAAGAAATGGTTGTGTTTTTACCAATCTCTAAAAAGAGAATATTTAGATATTTCCAGGCTGTTCCTCAACCAGACCCTTTCCTTCTGAGTCCACTGCCCCTTCTTGCTGTCCAACCTCCAAGAGAAATCCCTTTGATCAACCCTTCAGCTGTTGGCTTAGTGTGTAAAACATCAAGCCCAGGGCCAGGCTGCATAGCAAGTACACTACAGCACTGGCCAGCTTTGGCACAGTGGGCAATCTCCTCGTAGGCTGCGTTTCTTCTCTGCAAAATGGAATTTATATCAAATTCTACATCAATGTGCTGTAGAGAGGGTATAAGATAAAATACAAAAAAATAAAAAAGAACTTATCCCAATGCCTGTTGCCTGGAAATCTGTTTCTTGACCTGACAGGCACAGAATTGCCTCAGACTTTTCTCTATATTGTTCCTTTTGCCTGGAATGCTTCTGCCCAACATATTTTCAAGACTTCCCCTCTAACCTCCTTCATAACTTCATGTCTCAGTGAGGCCTTCCCTTGTCACCTTATGTATAATTGCAACACCATCCCCCTCCAATGGGGCCTTCTCCCCATTCTCTACTTGATTTTTCTCCTTAGTTTTTATAATCCCACAACCGCCAATACATTTTACTTTTTTTAAATTTCTGTATTTCACAAGTAGAATACAAGTCCTTTGAAATCAGGGAACTCTGTCCATTCTTATCTGTTTGTTCTCTTCCATTATCCTTAGTCCCAGGACTGTACACAGAGCTAGCTCTCCATATTTGTTGAATGAATGGATGCAAGCATACATGTTAGCTCCTCCTACCAGTAATGTCCTTTTTATTTATTATCAAAAACTCTGGCAAAGCTATCTTTTCCCATTCCTCTTTGTGTGACAACTATAAAAATACTTTATACCCCTATGCTGAGGGATGAACTCTTATTTGTTAACTGGGTTCACAAATATTGAGAAACTTATTTTTCCCTTAGACTTTCACCTCTCACCTATAATGTGAACCTATACTCCAATCATGGGGGCACTAGGAATAAGTAAGCTCACTTTCTCATAATAAGCAGGCTTTTGCCCATTAGCATCTCACACAAATGATCCAAGTGTTTATTACTATTGTTTCTATGATTGAACATGAGGATAGGCTCATTGATCGTGATGCTAGTTTATTGAGAAAAAGTAAAACTATATGTCTTAGGATCAATGGAATTTTTGTGCTTGACAGAGAGTTTACAATATGATGGGCCTATACTCCAGGAAATGGTAACTACAGCAACATCAACTGGTCACAAGACAATGTGTCCCCCATTAAAACACTGTGATGCCTTGAGTCTATTGTCATGACTCTCACAATTTTTGAACTTTTGCCTGAGCTGAGTCAGTAGAGAATGTGTTTTCTATTGACTTACCTCATCCCCTAAGGTGTACCCTGGCACACTGGACCATGACAGTGTTTAATTAGAGGACATTCATAATCATTTATATGAGAAACCTGAAAAGACAGGAAGAAAATATTTACTACAAGGAATATCAGTTCAGCATTATTTTTTTTTTTTAAGTGGAGATAAGTTGGAAAATGTAGTGGTAGGTCTCTCCACGAGATGGCACTCATTGACTTCTTACCTTTTATTTAATTTCAACACAGTCGGCTACAGAGTATATAAGTACCTACATGCATACACATACACACATTTATGCATGTGCATATCTACATGCACATATACACACACATATGCATATATACACATTGGTATTTAGCTTAGGCTTTATAATTTACCTAGATTGCTCAATGTTTTAATCATTCAATGACATTTTGACAAAATTATCATGTACTTGGGACCTTGAGCTCATTGGGATAGACAGTACCTAGAGTCTGATGTTGATGGGTATAAGGAGGGTATCACCATTTTACTGCTTCACTCTCACCCCAAGCCAAGGGATGAAAATATCAAGTTACATTTGAGTCTAGAAATCTACCCCCAGTTAGGCAAGAATGAAACACAGAAATACATAAACAGAACAAACAAGTATGTAATGGATCTACTTATAGAAAGATGATCTACTTAGAGAAATTCTATTTTGGGGTTAGTGATTGAGCTAGTAATTTGGAATCCCAGTAATTTTGTTGGGAAAAGCAATGAAGTTCACTCCCACAGGAAGAAAGCTTGTTCCAGTTAGCATCTGAGGCCTAGAGTAGCAATCTTTTCCTTCATTAGTGGGGTCTAATCTGAATTGAGTTCTAATCTGAATTAAAATCTCCTTCACTTGAAGTTCTCCCACTAGTCATTCCAGCCCTGTGCTCTAGTTAGAATGTTCCACCAGTGGCAGATTTTTGTATGGATTTAGAGGTCAGAGACTCACAATTACAATCAACTGGAGAATCACCTAGGGTTTTGGATCATTGTGGACTCATTCTGTTTTCATTACATTAGCTCTAAAAGGGTGAAAGAATTCAGACCCTATAGACTGGCATATTAAATGATCTACAAGTTTCTTAGCATTAATGACATCAACATTGTAGACAGGAAATTAAAACTCAAATTGACCTTGTAGTACTCAAACTAAGTGGGCACTTGGGAGTCAGTAGTGGAAAAGGCACTTACTGCTGTCTCCTCCCACAAGCCTTAGGCTGCAGCAGCTGTTCCCCCTGGCCTTCCCAGGAGCCTTCCTTCTTCCTAGGTAGGAAGAAGCTCTGCATGTCCGACTGGCATGCATAAGTTTCCCTCTATGTTAATCCCCAACATCTTAGCTCATATCTGTGAAGCACTTTGTTAATTTTGAAATAATTTCACATCTAAAAATCTTTGTCCTTCTCAACCTCAATGGTACAGAACTGATACGTTCACCCTCATTTTACAGATAAGAATTCTGCATCAGAGAAGTGATCTGGCCAAGGTCATAAACAAGACAGAATCAAGGCCTAAACTAGAGAGAACTTAGTTCCCAGACCCATAGGTCACTTTGCTTTTTTTTTTTCCTAATCATGAAACAAAACTAAGAATGATATATCATAGGAAATAAAATCTTCATTTTCAGGAATATTGTAAATCAAAGACCTCTTCCCAGCAGATATTTTACACATGGTACTTCCCACCCCAAACAGTTTTTGCTGTAACCTTCATGAGGATAGTCATGATTTCAGAGAAAAGACATAGCATATTAAATTTCTCCTAGTCCCCAAACTGGATTTCCATTAAGGCCAGTGCCTGATTCATTTTTAGTTCTGCCCTCAGGCACATGGGAAAGAGCTTATTTTCATGGCTAGCAAGGGCATCATTCAAAAGGCAGTTTGTGGCCTTTGATATATATTTTTTTCCAAAGTTACTGTTTGGCTAACCTGCAGGGAAATCTTTTAAAACTTGAACATGAATGCTGTTTCCAATTTCATAGACACTCATATACAGATACAGAAGAACTGATCATTCTGTGTGCTGTCATGAATTTATGTGTGTGTCTGTATGTTTTTAGGAGAAGAAATTTGTTCTTGGGGAAATAGCTGATTCAGAAATTTTTATTAATTCATAGGCCAATAAACCAGTTCTTTACTTGGTAGCATTTTGGGGACTTAAGGAGTCTAAGGATATAAAGACAAACCAAGGGAAAAAAGAAAAAAAAAACCAGAAGTCTGAGGTAAAAATACTACTGGAAAGAAATATTCATATGGACCTTCTACAAAGATTTCACTCTGAGTTACCCAGTTATCCTGCCTGAGATCTGACAGATCCCAAAGTAGCCAGGTCTACTTTCTACTCAGGCAACCAAAATGTCAATGTGTCCATGTGCATGATAGGAATAAATATACATGCATCTTTCACAATCTCACTCTTTACATGCTTTTTCTCTATGACTGTGCCTCTGTGTACATATGTATGAGATAAATGTATGTCATATGAACATTTAAAATGTGTTTTCTGCTAGTTGAAATTTTTCTGCTTTTTATTTTTGGAGATAGTGGAAAACTTCTTAAAGGGAACAGATTGCATCAAAAATCTGTTGCACCAAATTGGCTCTCAGAATTGTGTACGTGTAATTATTTTTTGTGTGTGCACACACATGCACACACGTGTGCATGCACATGCACACACATGCACAAACCTTTTTGACCCCCACTGCAATAACTTAAATGATTAATAGTTGCTTTCTCTCAGATCTTTTAAAAGAAGCATTCTTAGCACTATCACTCTGCCAAAATGCAGTAGAATTCTCTACTGCATAGCTGTGCCCTGTTGATTTTGTTCACTGCCAAATTTCACATCATGAAAAAAATAGCTTAATATTGGAGTGATTAAATTTCAAGGAGAGCTGACAAAATGTAGTTCTTCAAAACCTAAACCCTGCCAATTTTCATGTCCCTAATTTATTCTAACAACCAGTTAACTCTAAATGCCTCCATTTTAATCACATTAACGGTATATTACAAAGAGGCTGAACACCCAGAGAACTCCAGTTGCAAAATGAATTTGGCTCTAGCCCCTTCTCTTTATATTTGGTATTACATCTGATGGCTGAAACCTTCAGCCAGACTCAGCCTTTAGTAATTTCCCTTTGATTCCTTTTGCTTCCTTAGCCAGAGGCCTGGACCTTGGTGCTCTCTAGATATCAGAGGGGAAATATATACACCCATCCTATAAGCAATAACAGAAGTACTGAACTACCCATTTTTCCATTTAGTTTATATTGGGAGCTCACATTTTCCAGGAATTTGACTGGGGCTAGAATAAAACAGCTTTATGAAACTAACCCACATCAATTCCTATCAGTTACGGACCCAAGTCTGATTGGCATCATAATCTAAACATGGTAGTAATAGTTACAGCCCCCCAGAAACTGTACGGCCCAGGTTCTGTTTCTTGCTCTCCCCAGGTGATAATGTATACAGCCTTCAGTAGGGCAGATGTTGAGATTTGTTAATGCTTAGCCTGATCCATTGCCAGTTTGTCCATGCCTCTGGTAGTGAACTCACACAAAGCAGCAGGAAAGCTGAATATTTAATGCAGATAGTTTATTGGAAATCAAGTGCCTCTCTTCTCTCGGGCCTACTTTCTGTCAACAGCCTATACCCCAGGAAACATAATAAACATGTTTCTGCCCTGCACAAACCAAGCTATTTTCGTATTTATTTTCCCAACAGTCCTCAAACCATGTGTGTGCACAGACTCTGAACATTCAAATACTGTTTACCATTTTGTCACTACTGTCTAGCAGTTACATGCTAGAACTTTCCTATAAGACAGCTTGAGCTAACCTCTCAGCTCTGCCACTTGCTGTGTAACTTACACCAAGTCTATTTGTATTCTCAATTATTAAGATGGGAAAAGTAATTGTTGCTGTGAGAAACAAGTGTGATAATGCACAAAAAGTACTTAACAGAGTTTGGCCAAGAGTGAGTGCTTAAAAATGCACTTACTATGGTAAGTGAATAAGTGAGTGTTATTCAGCATGTGATCATTACTAATACTCCCCATGTACAACTTCCTTGAATTCAAGATTTATCAAAACACAGTAACAATACAGGAAAAGAGATGATCAGGAAGCTGATTATTATGAGCAGGAATAAAATTTCTTTAGAGATTTTGCTATTCTTATTAAGCTCTATTGAGTTGGAAGATGGTAACTTCCAGAATTTCTACACAGTGTGGGCTTAAGGGCAGCTCTATGCTTTAAAGAGAAGTTGGGATTGTTTTCAAGCTGTATTTACATACTAAATTTACATTTGCCTTAGATGTGTAGTTATTTAAGGTAGGTTGGTGAATGAAGCACTCATGGAGATATAAAGATGCCACCCTGAAGTATGTTCACCTTTATACCCTTCTTTTCTGCCCCATGATGTTCCCTGTCTACTTTCTCTTGCAATTTCATTTCCCTTGGCAAAGAATAGTTATACATTTTTAACATTACATTACAGCGTCTCCTATTTCTGCTTAAAAATCATTAAAAAGATATACATTGTGAAAATGGAATTAAATACATAAACAGGTTATTTTCTTTCTGTTTTACAAACCAAAGTGACATCTTCTAAAGTCCAGGCTCTGTTGATAACCTTGGCTAAAATCACAACTTCTTTTGGATGAAATCTCATGTTGAAAGATTAACTGAATGCAGACAAACATGAAGTAATTTTCCTTAGTCAGGCAATAAAGGTGATGCAAAAACGTGTTTTGTTTTGTTTTTTAACATCTACCTCTCATTCATTCAACATGCTTTTGTGTGGTAGACAAATAGCCATGACATTGTAAAAGGGGAAATTGAACATCTTTGGTCCATCAAAGTAGATGGAGTATTCAAGTTTCTGTTCAAGCAGATTTATTTTCCATGTAGAAATCAGCAATGCTCCCTTCTATCTTGGTTTGTATCAGGAATCATATTCTAGTCCAGTAAATCAAGTTTGAACAGATTCTTTCATCCCCTCAACAGATGGCCCTTCACACAGAGACTCAGACTCAAAAGGAAGGAATAAAACACAAATATTAATACCACCTCTTCACCTCCTGAAATGAATTCTTAGACAAAGAGAGAAATGAAGTATTAAAGTTTCTTACCTCTTCAAAGATGATTCTCATGTTTACATTTGAGAAGGAAGAGTGGAGTTTGGGGACATCTGTAAGTCCTTGAGAAAGCAGAGTCCATTTTTACCTGGCTAGAGAAATGTGTGACATTTTTGTTGGTAGAACTCAGTGGTGCTAAGAGCAATAGACAGTCATGGAGGTATGTCCCATTGCCATAGTCTTCCCTGGAATTATAGATACTGAATGTCCTTTCTTTGGAGGCCAAAGATTTTATTACATGTAACTAGACAATCAACAAACAATAAACCCATTCATTTGGAGAGTAACAAAATACTTGGTTTAAGTTTCTGAAAAACATCAATAGTGTTGGGATATTCAGCTGCTGAACCTCTCTAGAGAAAATATTACTTAGAGATAAACTTTGAAATATAGCTGAAACCAATCACTTATATTACAAATATAGCATTTACTGCTTATTATAATACAGTAACTTCACCCACATATATTTTTATGTCTGTAGGGAATAGACTGGTGACAAAATTTTTAAAAATGTTTCTTAAACTGTACTATTTTCTTGGAAGGTCCTTGGTCCTAGATCCTAAGGATTAGAAACTCATTCAACACATAAGGGGAAATAAAATTTATCTCATAAATAGGATAAAATTATAAACCTCTTTATCAAGTTTGAAATTCTTTTTTTAAAGAATTTGCAGCCATCTTTTTTTAAACTTTATTTTACTTATTTAAAAAAATTTAGTTGTAGATGGACATAATACCTTTATTTATTTGTTTATTTTTATTTTTTTAATGTGGTGCTGGGGATTGAGCCCAATGCCTCATGCATGCTAGGCAAGTGCTTACTGAGCCACAACCCCAGCCCCTCAAATTTGGAATTCTGAGGACTAAATTTATTATTTTTATATCAATGTATTTTAGTAAGCTGAGGAAATTTAGAAGACCTGGTTTCCTGCAGATTCCTTTGATTAAGCACAAGTAACTTCAGTCTATGCAAAAGAGGACTTATTTAGTTGCATGATTTAAAACCCTCAGGACAATCTGCAATGAAATTTTGGTGCCACCAATAACAATTGTTAGAAAGTGACTTTCCTCATTTATCCTTTAGGACACCATTTCCACCAAGATGGCTTCCTCTTGGATATACATGCTCTGAAATTTCAGTATTTATTTCCTTACTAATGTTCTAAACCCAGATCTGGCTATAGATTGCATCTTTCAATTTTTACTTCCATCCTCTTGGCACCAACTATCTGAGATATTGACTGATCTCTTGCCATCCTGTCATTCTCTCTGGCTTACAGAGCCTGAGTCATTTATGTGCATTTAGAGATATCTTTGGATGCAGACCTGCTAAATCACAAGGCAGTCTGATGATGGAGTACCTTATCCATTTACACTTGTTCAGAGGAACATCATCCACTTATCTTCAGTGTACTTCTCAAATAAAGCAAGTTTGAGATTTGTTCCTATGTCTGCCTTTATGTGAAATTCTCTTTTCTGTCTTGATCATTCTGGCAGCAAGTACGTTTGACATTAAGTATGCTGCACGCTGTGTCTTTGTACATGGTGTCTCTGAGTGTTTGGAAAAATCTCAAAGTCAATGCTAGAAAATAAAGTTTTAACCACATTTGAGCAGAACATAACAAAAATTTACTTATAGAAAAATATGCTCAATTATAATAGAATCTGCACAGTATATTCCATAGTATTTTAATATTTAGATGAGGTAATACTGAGAGAAAGAAACAGGACAATTCTGGAAATCAGAAGACACAAGTTTTATTCTGCTCCCCTCATAGCTTAAGTGTGACCTTGGATGAGTAGCAACTATTCTATCCAGGGTTCTCTCAATTGCAAAATAGAAGAAGAAGCACTTTGATGATTTCTTAAGAGCCCCAGTCTGGCTTTAAACCTCCATGTCCTCAAGATATTGTTAGACATTTTCTTTTCGTGGAATAATCAGAGGTAGAAATTCAAAAGATAAAATTTCTCTTTCTTTCTTTCTTTTTTCTTAAAAACAAACAAACAAAACAAAACAGGTATTGAACCCAGGGGCACTTAGCCACTGAACCACATCCCCAGTCTGTTTTATTTTTAGTATTTATTTTTTAGTTTTAGGTGGACATAATATCTTTATTTTATATTTATGTGGTGCTGAGGATCAAATCCAGTGCATCATGCATGCTAGGCAATCTCTCAGCCACACCCCCAGCCCCCTAGTCTTATTTTTTTTGAGACAGGGTCTCCCCAAGATGCTTAGGGTCTCCCTAAGTTGCTGAGACTGGTTTTGAACTCATGATCCTCCTGCATCAGCCTCCTGAGCTGCTGGGATTATAGGCATGCACCACCATGCCTGGCAAAAGATAGAATTTCTAAGTCCTGGTTATGTTTTGTGTCATATCACAGGTGATCCTGTAAGAAAGGTGGCTGTCAATTCACCTCTCCAGAAATGTCTGGGTGACACTCCTGATGACTGGAGGCATGAGCAAATGGATTCTAAAGCCACTCAACAGAAGGCAAGTAGGCAAGTTATTGCTCAGGATGATTTAAATCCACTAAATGACAATCAAACCACTATAATATAGGGCTTTAGTATGAACTTGAAGATAAACCTGTGCCAGGGCCATGATCCAAGTAAAACATTTGAGTGGCCAAGTGTAGTGGCTGACACAGAATCCAGAATATCAAGTCATAATGCCTGTCTGCAGGAGAAGTGGATGCCGAAACCAAATAGTTACAGTGGTCTGAGGAACAAGTACAAATAAGTGTACTGATTCTGAGGATCTTGGCATGGACTGTACAATAATGAGTTGTTTTGACAAGTCCAAAAAAATGTTTCTGTCTCTACTCTTTCCTCTGATTTGGCACCTACTTTACCTTGTATTGATTTGTTCCTCATTACTCTTGCAATAAAATTTACCTTCTTGCTTACTTTCAATATTATATTCTTTCCACAAAGACTATTTCTAGTTCTGCTTCCCTCTTCCTAAATGATTTAGGACTTTTTTTTTTCCCTGTCCGCTGTTATTCCTCCCTCCATTGAAAAGCTAAAACCAAAAGCATAGACTTCACTAACACAGAATAAGATCGTGTGTTTTCTCAATTATTTTGGAAGTGAAGATAAAGATGGGCCTGGAGTTGTTTGGACAGCTTCCTTAGTTGTAAAGGATGAATACTATCAGAGATCCTTCCAACTGTGTTTGCAAGGCAGAGTCTCCATATCTATCTGTATCTGGATTCTTGTTCTGTGTTCTTCCTATGTCTCCATGCCACTGTGTGGTGACTCATCTCTCCCTACTGTTTCCGCCTCTGACTCCACACTCATGTTCAGCTATAACTGAGAAACAGGAGATAAGATATTACTCTAAGGGGAGATGCCAAATTCAGTCAACAAAGCTTCAAGAAAAAAGGCTGATATCATTATTGATACTTAGTGCTTAGAACACAACTTTCCGTTTTAACATACAAATTCTATCCACTGTTTCCTGATTGAAGTTTCCATCCCTTCTCAAAAGCTAACTTGCTTCTCATAGATACTTTCTAGATCACCTCTCCTTCACCAAGATAATCATTGCTCACGTGTGCAAAGTGCTTTCTGCATAAATACATGTGTCTTCTCACACAAAACATGTGTCCTTCTTACGATTGCTTAGCGGAGTGCCAAGCCCCTCTTCTCCTTTTTCTGTTCCTTCAGGAGGAACAGTCATATTTCTTATGTGGAAATTGTATTAGTCCATTTTTTTTGTTGCTATAACAAATGTCTGAGTCAGGTTAACTTAATAAAGAAAAGGAATTCATGTAGCTTTCAATTTTGGAGGCCAGAAGTCCAAACAGCATGGTGCAGACTCTGGCGTGGACATCTGCCCTCAATGGCTGCATCATCTCACTGCAGAGGGCAATGGTAGGAGTTCACGTAGAAGAAAAAAATCATATCACTTATCAGGAAGTCAGAGAAAAACTGTGTGGAGACAAGTTCAGGCTTTTATAACAATGCTTTCGTAAAAATAACCAGGGTCCTAACAAGAGAACTGCTTTACTCCATTCTTAGAGCAGTGTTGACAACAACCTGAGGACCTCCCATTAAGCTCCACCTCTTAAAGATGCCACACTAAGGACTAAGTCTCAAATAGATGGCTCCTGAGGAACAACCACCTCCAATTGTAGCAGAAACTATGATTTTGAGAACTTGAATTATTTTCTCCTAATTATTACCTTATCTTAAACTATTACATCAGTAACCTTTATAGAAGGCTGTCTCACTATATTTCTTTTAGTATCATGATTTTAAAATGTGCCCCAATCCAAATTCTATGTTTCATAAAAGAAAAAGTAAGTCCTGGAAAGGTTTAATGACTTACATAAAGTATAGACGGTAGCCCAGATTTTCTAATTTTATATTTATCACAAAACAAATGAAAAAAATTTGTTATAGTTACACAGGTGCTAATGCAAAAATCACATACACTTATTAAATATGTTTAAATACATTTTAATTCTGGGAATGCTTTCATATTTGAACCACCAATGTCACCAAGACCTCTTAGAAATAGTAGCAGCAATTTGCACAGCATTCTACATTTATAAAGGGCTTTCACAGTCATGGTGACATTCTAACCTCACTCTAATCATAGAATATCAGCTTAAACTAATAGTTTTACTTTGTAGAGGAGGACAGCAAACTTTCCAGAGCAGAAACCTAGTCATTGCTTGAGACATACAACTATGTTCAGGTAGACCTTGCTCTTGCTTGAGATCCATTGAAAGTAGTGGATATGTCCATAATTTCACAGCTAGAGAGAAAGAGGAGTTCTAATGGAAGCAAAGGCACAATCTGGTTCCATACTTCTGCCCCAACCAGCACATCTGGCGCATATGTGTGCTTACAAAGAGGTTTCAATAAAATGATGCCACAATAGTTGGTCCCCAAATATCTGCCAATTATGATGATAAATCCTGCAGTGTGGCACCCTATTTCTAAAAATTTAAACTGGATTTCAGCAAAAGCAGTTACAGGTCCTATTAAATTCTTTTTGACAAAACCCAAAAAGTACCTAGATGAATATTTCGGTTTAAATATTTCTGTTTAAATGTCTAATTTATGAATCACTTAAAAATTGCACACAAATTATAACAATGTTTCCCCTCCCCTTTGAATGACATTAACTTACATTTTCCCATCTTTTAAAAAAAATTTCAATGATTTATCACATTTTATAAAGTTGGCTGCTAAAAGCCAAGATAAAGGCATATGTGGTTTAGGTTCACAATATTTTATTTCTCTCTTTGCTCATAAGATGTTTGGTCTCCCAATTGGGCTGTGCTATATTGGGAAATATTCTGCTAATTTCTTTTGAAGTGTTCAATTTTTTTAAAATTTATTTTTTAGTTACAGGTAGACACAATATCTTTATTTTATTATCATGTGGTGCGGAGGATTAAACCCAGTGCCTCACACGTGCTAGGCATGTGCTCTACTTCTGAGCCACAACCCCAGTCCCTTAAAGTGTACAAAACTTTTAATATTTTTTTCTAAATGGAAAAAGAAATAAAGGTATATTTCAACATACAGATTGATAAGTTTGTTTTTATCTTAGAGGACACTCAAAATAGGACCACCTGCTTTGAAAAGTAAGAAAAGCTCCCATTCTTTCATGGGACCCCAGTGCAAAAAGAAGTCCACATTCAATGCATTTAGATTGTCAAAAGTATATCATCCAGGGGAGCATTCCTCAAATAATCCCATCCAAATAATCCCATCAGGTGGGAAGCCACAAAACATGACAATCCATACAGATTAGGGAGAGGATGGCATGGGAAGAAGGGAGAAGAAAATGTCATCTGCCTCGAGTGTTGCCTGTCTCTTTCCCCAGTTGTCCCTCTGGGATCATCCAGGGCTCCTATATCCATGTGTCTGGTGCCACCCCTTCACTCCCCCTCCATCTCTGCTCTGGCTTTCCTTGTTTCCCATAGGTGCTGCTTCCAAAATTCTTGACTATTTAGAAAGCAATCCAATGAAACAAAACTTTCTGCAAGTTTATGATTGATAATGGGGTCAGCTAATCATTTTGCCCCTCATCTCAGATTCCCTGTAAAGGCAACAATGCAGCCCAGTGCCTTAGCCCAAAGGGATGCCAAGTGGCAGAGCTTTGGACTAGTAGCCTTGTTAACTGTGCTAGAGTAGGAAGCTCTGAAAAATAAGGAGATGTGAGTTCAAAGCCTAGTTCTATCATCAAGTAACTCCTCTCACCTTAGGTAAGTCACTTGACCTTAGTTTCCCTACCTGATACATGAAGTATTAAAGAATATTTTGTGAGAGCTTGTTTGAAAAGTGCTTTCAAGATGTTATATTTCAACAATGCAGTCATGACTTCACCTACATATTTTGTAGGACCAACACATAGAGAAATGTTCTAAGACAAAGATGAAGGGAAGACAGACAAACTCCTTTGGTTAATCGTTTCCTGAATGCTTAGCGTGAGGTGGGCATTGTCTTCCACACGGGAAATACAGGAGTGAATGAAACAGTCAATTATCTGTATTGCTGCTTGCATTAAAGGAGTTCAAAACTGTATTGCATCTGTTATACATTTATTGTGCATGACATAAAACAGCCACACTATTAGCACTGCTTTTAAACACAGTGATAGAAAATATCCAAAGCAAATCGGAATAAATTAATTTTTACTTTTTTTGCATTCATTTCCATTTCTTTCAAGTACAGACTCACGTATAACTACTGTCAAATACACATTTCGCCTTCGCAGTTGGTCAGTATTTGTTCAAGGAATCAGGAAATGCAGATATACAGGCATAGGAAGTCCTTGTGTGATGGGCCTCCTCAGCCCCTTCCTTAAGCAAGGGTGGATATTATGCAAAGGATGTGGTAAGGCACAGTCAGGCAGCCTGGAGTTTTCCTGCATGCTCTACCGGTTCCACAGCCTGCTTCAACCCCAGCCTTAACAATCTCCAAACTGCTGATTCATGCTCATGATGCAAGCCTAATGACCGTGAACATGCTCCTATTTTTTTCTTCAGGCACATTTTCTTGGTAACTAGGCAGATGATATGCTAATGCAAATTGGCAGACTTGAACTCAAGCTAAAAAAATGATCTGCCTTGTGGAAGGAACAAGGGACCAAAGAGACTTCAAGGTTGCCCTTTCAATGTGGGTTTCCATTCTGTTAGAAAGGCACCCAGTAGGTGCTCAACAAAAAAATTTGGTATTCCAAAGGCACTTCTGGTGACCATGAAGATTTTAAATCACTGTGGACAGCATTTTATTTCTTTTTAAAATAAATTTGCTTTGAATCCTTTTAGTAATATGCTGCCTGAGACTCTGCCAGTTTTTCTCTCTGTGCCAGGGAGCTCTGGATCCGCAGCAGAGTGAATTCAGTGAAGCAGAAAAGTCAGAATGTGCCTCCTCTCAAAATCCATTTTGGCCACAACCTGGCTGCATCTGCTTCTGAGTCATACAGCAAGGGTTCCTTGGAGGTCACCACAGTTCCTGGGGCTCATTTGGAGGTTTAATGTATTGCTGTTGAAATAATGTTTAATCTCTTCTTGTCAGCTGGCTGGATGATACAGTAATATCATCCTGCTTTGTCACACAGTGATTAAAGTATAAGAACAGAGCAAGTCCTGCTTCCACAGCCCTCTCACAGGAAAGCACAGAATATTCTGCAGGAAGAACGAGCTTTCTGCAACATACAGATATTCCCAGAAAGACTATTCAGAAGCCAGTTTATTCCTGCTGGGTTTTCATGGCACTGCTGAGTGGAATGCCAGGCAGTTAGCTCCTGTTTTATAAAGGTTGTCTTCTGTATGACTCACACCCTAAAATTTCTGACCACAAACTTGGGACTTACTGTAAAGTGAGTCATTTGGAATGAACCAATCAAAATTCTACAGGCAAATTCAGCTCAGATGTGAAGTTGTTATTTCTATTCTGAGATGGCCTTTTTCTTTATTATCAGGAAAATCATCAGTGAGGTGGGTCTGGGTGAATCTGTGTTAAGATGCTAACATTAATAAATCACTTTGAGTAATTTCATGCCCAAGCCACAACCTGCTCTTGATAAAAAGGAAGATGTTTGGTTTCAATTGAAAAGGTCACAGTCAATCTGCTAAGCTGATTTTAAAAGTGATATGCTGATAAGCATAGAAAAGGGGAAAGAAAGTCCTTACAAAGCAGAATGAAAATGAGGATTTTGTTTTTCCTCACAAAAGAGAAAGATTCAAATCAAAGTCCTGAGAAAGAGGTCATTTTGAGATACAGAGATTCAAAGTGTGGCTCTGATACTTTCAGGGTTTTTTTTTTTTTTTTTAACACATTGCTTGTAAGAAGTTGCTTCCTTAATTAGTTTAGGGCCTAGAATAATCTTGAAGTATTATTTTTTTATAAAAAAAATTCTAGAAATGAGAATTTTATTTTTTCTTCCGTAGTAGGGAAAATCAAATCTCAATTGAGTCTAAACAACTCAATCTCTAGTATATCTTTTGATGTGATACAGAGCCAACAATCGAAGCCACAGATCCTTACTGCTATAATAATGGTCCTCAGGTTGGCTGTGGAGCTCTTCTTGAATGATGGGAGCAGATTGGAGAAGCCACCTAATCCATTATGTCCCCAAGGCTGTCAAGTGTACAGCATCACAGGCAATATCTAAAGTCCCATTACCATAAATCCTCGCCTACGAAAGTCTCTACAATCGTTTAGTCCCAGTGAGAATGACCCTTGCATTCAGGATTTTATGGAAGTTTTCAGGCAGGAAGTTTAAATAAAGGAAGTTATATGAGAATAACTGCCCACATTATACCGGAGGGGAAAATGAGACTTAGAGCAAGTCGAACTCCTTTATATCACCCCAAATCAAGGGATGAACTAGAATCCATGTATTTGTTTTCATGCTTTAAGTTGGACATCCATTTATCAAGCCACTTCAAGTGACAGAAGGAATAAAAAGTTGGATGATCAAGCACAAAAGCTGAATTCTGGGGTTAAAGAGAAATCCAATAGAAAAAATTACACCATAATTTGCTATTTGATAACTAAATGATAGATGTGGTTTCCACAATTTGTTATCTGAAAATTGGATGGTAGACATGGGTTCCAAGGAAGAACCAAGGAACACATTCCATTTGATAAGATTTGAGTCATAACAAATATTTTGAACAAAATTCCAAAAAGGTGACCCTGACATATATTTCCTTCTAATAAATGATTTGGTTAGAAAGAAGTAAATTGTTCTTCCCACAGATGAAAGGGCTAATTTGGTTTTTCACAAAGTACTCATCATATCCCGAGTGTCTATGCAGAAACAAATGATTAAAACTAAAATATTCAGAATAACCTATTTATCATACACACACACACAAACACACAAATAAGATCTAATGTCAGATAAAAGTGTTGGATTAAGAGTATGTTTATTGTCAGATGGAATATGTAAGAAGAGTAAGAATAATAAAGGCAAAGTTTAGGAACATATGAAAGAGATGGCAATTAGAACACAGAGCAGACCTAGCCTTGGCATGAAGGTGCTGGCCTAGATGTCTGATAGTGAACTTCGCAGTGACTGTGTGTAATACCATGTCTAGCTCCAATGAATATATGTTCCCTAGTAGGCTCTTGTTTCACTAGAGTGCCATACTGGAGCTGTGGCCCTAGTGGAATTCCCAGCCCCAGTTCAAATGTTTAAAGGAAAACAAATTGCAGAAACATAACAACTGAGACCATCAGCTTAGGAAAGATTACTTTTTTTATGTTCTTTTTTTGTTTGTTTTAATTAGTTACACATGACAGTACAATAACCTTGACATATCATACATTTGAATCATTACTTAAGTGTAATTGTGGGTACCCAAGATGAGGGAAAGAACAAATGCTTTATTAAGCATTTTATTGCCCAAGCATTATTTGCCAGCTATCATACCAAGAACTCTTTCATTGAATGTTCTTGACAACTATTTGAGATATGGACCGATCCCATTTTACTAGACACTGAGAATCAAACAGGTTCAGTTACTTCTTCAAAGTTGGAAAACTCAGTTCCAGGTTAGTTTTAAATCTGCATGCACTTTGTGTCAATTTCAATAAAAATTCAAGTGGAACTTATGCACATGAAGTACTTAAGTATTTCAAAATGCATGCCAAATAACTAACTTCTTTATTTTTTATAAAATTATGGCAGCTTATCACAGGCCAGAACTTAATGAGGCAAAATTTTCCAGCAGGCATCTATAATTTTGAGTACTGTGACATACAGACAAGTCATTCTCAGCAAGAAGAATCCAGAAGGAGAAATACATCAGAAACGTCTGAGTGACCTGTTCTATCCCATCACCAACCCACTTCACACTTGTTAGTTGATGTTACTGGGAGACTGGGTCTTATTAATTAGCAGTGCTGGGTTAGAAGAGGAAACTGTTGTGATACCACTTTATAAAATTTCATGCTTGTTTGTTATCCAGTCTCCTCTTTTAATTTATTTAACAAAAAAATTTTTCAGGTAATCTTTTCTCAAGTTATTAGGTTGTATGTTTTGGTAGTTCATTTTCAACTTTTGCCTCCCACAATTTTACATATAATTAATATTCTCACAATAATATGAACAATTTATATCTTCCTTTTATGCACTGGCATACTCTGCACATATGCATACACACAGTTTTATAAATGTACTGACTGACTCCTGATAAGCTTAAAATATAGTAAATTTTTCATTAGGAAATAGAAAAATCCTAACAATGGTATAGGAATTGATGTCAGTGAATTAGACATTGTATCATCTATTCATACTGTAGTCAACATCTCTTTACTATGGAGTAGCTGCAATATACTTAGCAGCTGATTTTACCTTCTAAAGTAGAGTATATTGGCTGGGGTTGTGGCTCAGATGTACAGCGTTTGCCTAGCATGCGTGGGGAACTGGGTTCGATCCTCAGCACCCATAAAAATAAAATAAAAATATTGTGTACACCTATAACTAAAGTAGAGTCTACTTTACTCTCTTGCGCTATCATTCACTCACATTGGAGAAACATCCTTTAAGGATGCACCAAACTGTAGAAAAAGGCATTCAGAAATATTGTAGTAATTGTTATTTTGCCCATGAATGACCATAGGTTTGTTGGAGATAGAGCATTCATATCTCTCTACTGACACTTTCTAGGACTATACCAAATTGCTCTCACAATCAGTAATAATTATTGGTAATATTTCTATCACTACAACTTATTGCTAAGATTTGGACCTGTAATGTCCTCCAAAGCTCATGAGATAAACAGTGCATCAATGTTCAGAGGTAAAATGATTAGCTCTTGAAAGCTCTGACTTCATTAGTAGATTAATTCATGTAATGGAATAATAGTTTGAATGGAGTATTGAGAGGTAGAAATTGTAGGCAGGTGTGCATGGTAGGAGGAAGTAGGTCTTCGGGGTATGGCCTTAAGGAGTATATCACTCCCTGGCCTCTTACTGTCTCTCTCTCTTTCTTTCTCCCTCTCTGTTTATCTATCTCTATCTCTATCTCTGTCTCTATCTTTGTCTCTCCCTTGCCTGGCTGCTATGAGTTGAGTAGCTATCCAAGTCCTTCTGTCACGATGTTTTGATGTTTTTGACTTGGAGCTGGATGACCATGAACTAAATCCTCTGAAATCATGAGCTAAGACAATTCTTTTCTCCTCTAGGTTTGTCCTTGTCAGGTATTTTGGTCACAGTGACAAAAAGCTGACTAACACACTTCTCATGTAGGCTAAAATCTGGGCTTTAATGAAAACTGGGTTTGCTAAGCTTTAAGGAAAGCATTACCAAGACATAGAAATGGGCCTTGTAGGCTCTGAATACCTTAGTGATACTAGTCTAGGGAATTCATAGTAAAACTCAAATTTTAAAGTGAATTTATACCAATATCCTATATTATACAATTCATTTTCTTTTTTTGTGGTGCTGGGGATTGAACCCAGGGCCTCATGCATGCAAGGCAGGCACTCTACCAACTGAGCTATAGTCCCAGCCCTATATTATACAATTCAGAACCCTAGAATTCATATGGAACTGGGAATCTTAAGGCCTACACCCAGATCTTTCTTTTCAAGTCTTGGAAGCACAGGTAAAATTTATTATTTGATGTCTCTGAATTCCTGTTACTTCATCTGTACAACAGAGAAAATAATGGTTCTGCCATCAACACACTGAAATATTGTAAAGATCAAATGATCTAAGGTTTATAAAAATGTTTTGAGAAACTGTGAAATTATATTTTTATAGAAATTGTTAGTTTGGGTAAAATGTTTCAGGAAGTATAAAATGCTATATTAATATAATATAAAGTATTCATTTTGCTATTAGAACTCAATATTTTACCTATAACTTTATAATCCCACTTAGGATTATTTAATATACTACTATTGTTCATTACAAAGAATCTACAAGATTGAGAGGAGAGGCAAAGCAATATAAAGACAAGAATACAAGGGTGGGCACAGCTGAACTCGAATTCCACTTACAAAATTTATTGGCCACATTTCTTTTCTATACCTGTTCTTTCATATGTAAAGCATATACATCAGTATTAACCTAAATGAAGGAACTAGTATAAACAAAGCACTTAGTCCCAGATGCTTAGTACATAGAGTCAATTTATGAATATTATTCCTGGTACTAAATTATAATAGACTTTGTTTTCTCCAAAAACCAGTTATGAATATCTATATGGCTTGAGGATTATACCAAATTCTACTAGTTTTGTAGTCTTCTTATTTTTCTTCTTTCCTCATCTTCTTCTAAGAGCAAAGAATTTGCAACTGCTGCGCTTTTATCATGAAAATTTACTGGATGCATGATTAATAAGATAGCATGACTTATTCTCTATACTAGAGGTTCTATCCCAACAAGACATCTGAACAGGAAGTCTGTTTTGAAAGATGAAGCCAGGGGAGGATCACATGTGGTTGGTTGGATACATAAGCTTATCACAGTGATTCTTTTCAAGGTTATAGCCTCCCTTTTGAATTTCACATTTTCTTTTTCTTGAAGTGAGTATTTTGAAAACATTATCCCACCTGCAGGAATCTAGTAATTGGGAAAGTGAAGTCCTATCTGTGAAACAAAATACTGCTATAGAGAATCTGATTTACCACTGTGACTTTAATTCATTTTTAATAAAGAATTTCATGGCTCATCAAGGACTGAGCTAGTCTATCGTGTCTTTTTATTCATTTCAGAAAGTGCTGTGCTGTTATTGCATGTGTGCTTTTGAAAAAATCAACACGGTTTAATGGGAAGGAGAATGACACTCCGTTCTCGTTCCCCGCCTTCCTTCCAAGTTCACTGACTGTGTCCTAAAAGTCCCTAACAATTTTACCAGTTCCTTCCTGCAGCCCATATTAATGAGTGTCATAGCTTAGCAACAATTATCATTTCACATTAAATTTACAGTTAAGCTAATGTGGTGGAATGATCTCCATGTCAGAATCTCTTAATTTCTTTTTCTTTCCTTCACACAACTGCAGACCAGAACCAAATGCTCAAAGATCCTTCTTATATAACTAAAGGGAGGTGAGTGTTTTCCTGTTTCTCTTTCTCTCTCCCCCTTATTTTCTGTCTCTCATTATATTTATAGAACCAGTTTTAATTATAATTTACTAGTGTGGTGGGAGCATATCAGTGATTCTCCAGATGGCTCAACAGACCCATGAGAGTAGATTTCTTTTCACATTTGATCTTAGAATAGCCAATATGCTCCCAGGAAGAACTGATTAAGCAGTTGAACTGTCTATTTGTAATTAGTTTCCTTTTATTTGCCTCCGATGATGAATACTAATATTCCTTAATATTATCTGTCTCCTACACATTTTGGTATGTTTTCTCCTTTTAGAATTTTCTGTACATTTAATCTGTGGATCAGTAGGAGGGAAAATTCTAATTAAAAAATAACTGTTTTACTAAAAGAACTTTTCTTCCAGAATGCTACAGCTTCTGAAATGAAGGTTTTGAACTTCATATTGAATAGTGCCAGATATTTATTCTAAAAGCATTTCTAAGCAAGGGAAAAGTGTGCCTACATATAAAAGAAAGATGAAGTAAAGAATGGAAATGTGTTTCCAATGTTCTTCTATAACCTTTAATCACATTCTCTGCCAAACTGTTTAGAATTAAGTTATATAAGACCAGTTTGGTTGCTAACAATTACTTGTTCAATCAATGCAAGTTCTACTTTTCTCTAATTCTAAAATAATATAAATTAAGTTATTCAAAGTGATTCTGAGAACTGTAAATAAACTAGTCACGAGGAAATATCATTGTAAGTGATAATTTATATCTAAAATAAATTGTAAGTGATAATTTGTAACTATATATAATTTCTATATCTATCCAAATATGGTATAAACATTTAATTTATATCTGTATGATATATATATATATATATATATATATATACATAGACATGTGTGAGCCTTTATATAATATAAAAAGCAAAAGAAGCAATATATGAGAAAGAAGTCTCATTCCATTGGGTTCTTTATTCTAAAACCAATTAAATATTATAACATAATGTTCATGGCAAGTGACATATTCTTTCTCAGCTTGTTTGAACTGCCAAAACATTTTCATTGGCCAAACTGGGACTAAGAAATTAGAACTACTATTAAAATCCAAACAAAATTTAAGAATCTTAGAATGATTATATTCACAAATAATGAAATATAAAAGTTTTAGCTTTCACTGCCTATTCTGAAAATTCATTTTTTTAAACTTATTTATTCACTTGACATGGTTCTGTGCACAGTCATTGGGAATGGGAGATGGGTAGGAAGGAGAAAACTAGAGGTTGTTAAGAAGATTTCAGCAATTTGCCATTTATGATGATTACCTTGGTTCTCTGCAATATAGGAAGAGGTTCACAATTAACATAGATGGGAGATGGATACAGACAGCTTTGTTTGTTAAACTTTGGAATATGGATTTTGTCCCTTACCTAGAGATAAAGAGGAAAACTGATCAATTTGAAAAGGTATCATGTGTTAACAGATTTCCTTAAATATTTACAATGCAGCAATGTGAAGGGTGTCACCATAGACATGTATGCATTACAGTACCATTGCCATGAAAAGATAAGAAGAACATCAACCAAACCTGAACCCAAGATGTAGGAAGATAATGTATAGGACCTTACTTACTATTAGACATTCAATTTGAAATAAATATCTAAGTCTAGGGTTACTCCTTTTTCACATGAACAGCTTGATAAATTTTTAAAATGAGCAATGCAGAAGGTGAGGTATGCTTGTGGAGGATAATGTAAGTTTTGGACATGCAAAATGTCTGAGACATTGCACTGATAGAAGTTGAGAAATATAAGTCTCAAGCCCAGAAAAGAGAGGCTTGAGCTGAACGAAATGATTTGTTTGTCATGTTTGGAAGTCATCATCATAGGTGCTTGTGGAAACCCAGAAAGTAATGAACTTGCTCCGAGAAAGCATGTTAAGAGAAAAAGACCCAATATTAGAGCCCTGGAGAACACACTGAAGTTGTCATTTGAAGAAAAGAAATTAGCAAAGGAGAATTTTATATAGGAGGACTATCAGGGGAGAGTCATGATTCAGAAAGGATGGTAAAAAAAGCAATTTCAAAATTAAATAAGATGAGTTCTGAATGATAACATTGTCTTTAGCCATAATTATGTCATTGGTAAACATTGCCAGAGAAAATTAGTAGGGTAGATTGCAGAGGCTATGACCAGTTAAATTTAATATGCATTAATTTTATCAATGGACCATGTCATCAATTCCAAAAATTGCATGGAAATAACTTATTCCAAAGAATAAGTTTGTTTAAAATGAAAAATGCACATGTGCTACACATAAAATTGATATAGAAATTATATTACCCAAAAGAAAATCTCTTCAAGTTAAGAAAATTTTATTATAATAATTGTATTTTGGGAAAATGAACCCCTAATTTTTGTTCTTATATAAAGCAACTGATACTAAATTAGCCATCACTCATTTACAGCTAGAAAGTTGGACAAAACATATAATATTTTCAGACACTAGACAATACTCAGCATGGGCACTGATTTCTGAAGGAAGGAAAACAAAAATATGAGCTTTATGATTCTAAAACTTTCTGTTAAAGGAAGAGGCAAGAGGAGGAAACCAAGCAAAGCACAGAAATCTCACTAATCAGAGCTTGGAATGGTTGAAGTGTTTGAAATAGCAGGACTGAGTAAGGGAGAAAAGGGAATACACATACACAAACCTCCAAAAATCCAAACAGGACTATATTTGGGTATTTGGTGAAATAGAGTTGTTCATGGCTATAGGCACTTCACAAGCTTAAGGTAACTACAAGGAACTACCAATTCAGCAACATTGGAGCCAGAGTACATTCTAATTACAACCAGCAAGAGTGTAGAGACATTTATGCATCCTCTGCATATTCAATAGAGATCACAGAAAATCCATGACTAGGGGAGGGGCCTAACCACCCTGGAGAATAAAAGAATTCCTAAACAAACTCTAATTAAATTTAAAAACAAATCCTGAAAATATCAAGCTGGTCACCAAGTAAGTTGCTTTCTGACATCAATCAATCAATCAATCAATCAAAACAAAACAAAAAATACAACATTATTGAGAGGAAAACAATAAAACCTAAGAGTCACTGGTTATGATTTGGATATGAGGTGTCCCTCTAAAGTTCACTATCAGATTGTGAGAGCTACAACCTAATCATTGTATTAATTCATTTAGTGGATTAGTAATTTGAAAGAACTACAGACCTGGGGTAACTGTAGTCAGAGAGGATGTGGAGGAAGCCTTTGGGATTTGGCACTCTGTTCTTTCTCCAATTTCCAGTTTCCATGAACTGAGCAGCTATCCTCCACCACACCCTTCCACCATGATATTATGCATTACCTCAGTCCCAGAGCAATGGAGTTGGCTGACCATGGACTGAAACTCTGAACCTGTCACCCCCAAATAAACTCTTCTTCTTCTAAGTTGTTCTTGTCAGTGTTTTGGTCAGAGTGACATAAAATTAGTACTGAGAAGTGGGTCTTTGCTGTGACTACTCTGACCATGTGGTTCAGAAGCCTTTGGAACTGGTTTTCAGGAGGTGTTTAGTAAAAATTTTGAGCTGCAAAGTAGAAAAGGCTTACAATGTTGTAAACAGAGCTTAATGGGTGATTCTGGTTTGAGCTCAGAAGACCAAAATATCAATAGAAATTGGACAGTGCTCAGAAAGCTTTAGAAGAAATTGTAGACTCTTTTGGGAATTGAACAAGAAGCCATTCATGTCACATCCAGGCAAAGAACTTGTCTACATTTTGCACATATCCTGAGACTTTGTATGAGGCTTAATTTAAAGGTGATGGACTCATAAATCAAATGATGTAAATTTCAACTTAGCATACAATTAGTTGGATTAATTGGCAAGGGTTTTGCTGGAAACATTTAGCCAGATTTATTGTGGGAATCAGAAAAGAAAGCAGAAGAGAAGGATCTGAAAAAGTAGCAGTTTGGCTAGAAAAGCACATGTAAAACTGGGGCCAAGAAAGATGTGGTTGCTGAAGAGATTACAGTCACTAAACAGAAGCTAAGTATTTTGCACAGAGACAATAGGAAAGATGCCTTGAGGACACCCTGGTCAGCTTTTCAGGTACTCAGCAGTCACTGAAACCATGGTCAAGATGGCCTGGCTACAGCTTGAGATGGTGGCAGACCTTGACATCATCCATGTAGTACTGGTTCTTCAGGAATGCAGGATGCTAGAGTTAGGGAGTTCTAGGGGCTTCTACTAATATTTAAAGAGAAAGACTAGGGTATCAGACAGAATGTAATAGGCTCAGAATTCCTATGGGTTATTTCTGAAAGAGTAATACATAAAGTTGTGAGAAGGAAGCCAAAGCTGCAGTGTAGATGCCCAGGGTTTAGAGATGCATGTAGCATGGAACATCCTTTAAGGAAAATTGCTGGATGTGGACAGAAACAGCCTAAGAGAGAAACCATATAGCTGCAACCAGCAAGGCCATTGGGGCAGAGCTGCCCAAGCCCTTTGGAGCTCATATCTTATCTTACTGCCATGTGCCCCAGATGCCAGAAATGGAGCTACATGATATGTTTGCCAGCTGAATTTTGGTCTTATTTCGGTTCCATCCCTTTTTTGTATTCCCCAATTTTTCTCCTTTAGAATGGGAATGTTTATCATCTGCTATTATAGGTTGAAAATATGTATCATGCTTTTGATGTTTACATGAGCTCACAATCAGGAGTTTTCCTTGAGTCTCAAATGAGACTTTGGACTTGGACTTTTGGGCAATACTAGAACAGTTAAGACTCTGGAGACTCCTGAGGATGAACTAAATGCATTTTGAGTTGTGAGAAAGACAAGAGCTTTTGAGGATCTGGGGTGAAATGTTATGGTTTGGTTATTAGGTATCCCCCAAAAGCTCATATTTAAATTATCAGAACTATAACATAATCAGAGGATTAATTCATTAGTTGGATTAATTATTTGAAAGAACTACTAACTAAGAGATAAGTGAGGTTAGTTGGGATCATGGTCGGAGAAATAGGTCACAGAGATATGCCTTTGGGGTTTATATTTTGTCTTGGGCACCTTGCTCTTCCATATTTATTCTCTCTCTCTCTCTCTCTCTCTCTCTCTCTCTCCCCTCCCCCTCCCTCCCTCTCTTCTCTCCTGGTTTCCATGAATCTAGCAGCTTTCTTCTGCTATGATGTCCTGTCCCTCTCAGACCCACAGCAATAGAGTCAGTTGACCATGGACTGATCCTCTGAAATCATTAGCCCAAAAAAACCTTTTCCTCCTGGAAATTGTTTTTGTCAGGTATTTAGCCCACAGAAATAAAAAGCTGACTAACACAGTCAATAATGATGTACTGAAAATGTTCAGCTTACAATAAAAATTTACTAAACACACAAAGTAATGGGAAATATGATCCATAACTGTAAAAAATTAAAAGAGATAAACCCAGAAATTACTGAGAGGATGAATCAGCAGATGAAATTTTTAGTAGTTATAGGCTAAAAAACACTTATCTGAATTGCTTTGAACATGAAGTATTTCAGATTCCAAAGTTGTTTTGATTTGAGGATATTTGTGTAGAGTTTACAAGTGGAACATCACTAATTTGAAAATCCAGAATCCAAAATGCTCTGAAATCTAAAACAATGATGCTAAAAAGTTTTGGATTTCAGAGATTTCCAGATTTTCAGATTAATAATGTTTACTCACATGTTCAAGGACTTTAAATAAATAACTTAAAAGTGAGAAGATAAAATGAACCTACAAAAAATTTCTAATGCTAAAAAATGCAATTCATTAAATGAAAAAATTAATCCATAAGTTTTAAAGTAGATTAGATGGTAGAGAATTTAAAGGCAGAAAATACTCAAAGCAGAAACAAACATACAATATAGATTTATAGAATAAATTCAATCTTTTAGGTGGAATGGACAAAGCCCTTGAAAAACACTAATCATCAAAACTGAAAAAAAGAAAAAAAGCAAATCTAAACATCTGTGGATCCATTAATGAAATTTAATCTTTAATTTAAAACCCCCCTCACACACAAATCAGGTCCAGATTTCACAAAATTGTATCAAATATTTAAAGAAAACAGAGTCAAAGAACACTGTTCAATAGTTACAAGATGGTGAAAATCATTCTAACCAGAATTTACATGAGTTCATGAGGGAGGAAACTCTTTAGGAAATTATAGACCTATCAAGAATCTGAGGGTTAACTTTGTATTTAAAGTATTTCAATAAAAGGATATAGTAATTCTAAATTGAGGAATGACATGGACTGACAGAAATCAAGGAATTTTTATATTATGGAAAAGTGAGTACAATTGGACCATAGCATAAGAATCATTTCAGAGACTTTTTGAATTTGGTTTAGACTTAAGAAAATAGATGACTTTTAACCAGTCATAGAACACCTTCACTTCCAAATGAGGATGTTTGTATTTTATTCCAAAAACAGTTGGAAGAGTCAATGAAAGTTTTTGAGCATGGGAATAGCACAATGAAATAAAAATTTTAGAATCTTGATGTGATAAATGGTAAAATCGAGATGTGAAATTCTAAGTGGTGTGTGTGTGTGTGTGTGTTGTATGCATGTATCATAGGAATTAGAGTTAACATAAATATGTTCCCTTGTGATTTCTCTGCCCCACATAATTTATGATAATGGAATACTGGATTAGGAAAACATTGATTTGAATTTTCAGTAGAGTAGGTCTTATAGTTACATGGGGTCAGTTATATGCCAGGCACCTTTCTTACCACATTACATGTATTAAATAAATTAATCATCAAGACAATCATAGAAAGCAATGCTTCTTATCTGACCCATTTTATATATGAGGAAACTCACTTTAGGTATGAAGCACAGGGAAGGAAAATAACTTGCCCAAGGTGACACAACTAGAAATTATCTGAGGCAATTTGGGTCCAGAGCTAGCTCCATAATATGATGACATTTAATAAAGAAAGAGAATTTCCTGGCTCTGAAAGAACCACATTATTCAGGTACAATGTCTGATAAAGATTCTAGTGATTATATTTTAAGGCAAATATTAGCATATATAAGTGTTATATATATATATATATATATATATATATATATATATTGTATATTTCAAATAATTTCCTATAACATCTTGGCATGAATTGTTTTTCTGGATTAACTAGTTACTATTTGCCATTTACTGATAACTTGGCTAGGAGGGTTGGATCAATGAATAACTAACATTTTGGGGAGGATAAATGTTGAATGATCAAAAGCATGGAAAATCTTCCAGAAGGTTAGGGCTATATACAGGCTGGTACAGAGGAGCACATGAAGCCAGAGAAGTGCATTTGATGTTTAATCTTGGGCAGAAGGAGGCATAACAAACTCAAGAGTCAAAGGTTTAAAGGACCTTCCAGAAGATATTTTCAGTCTGGGAAGGTAGGCATCCATGTCATACCATCTACTATTGTGAGATATGTGTTCCACTAGAGATGTGCGCACAGCTCAGAGAAAGTTAGGGGAAATGCTGACTGACTTTCCCAGGGCTACAAGAAGTGAGAGAAAAGACATGTCTGAAGAGGCAGCTCCTAAAGAAAGGGCAGAAGATCACCAGGTAGAACAGGAATTATAGCAGATCCTTACTGAAATGTTTTGATTTCTGGAACATTGAAAAGCTCATTAAAAGGACAGAATGCTTTAGATATTTTAAATAAGGGATAGAAAATTTTACTATTTAAAATAATTTATTTTAAGATGAGACAGTATAATGGAATTTTCAAAATTGCTAATAACAGAATATTTTCTATCTCAAGTTTCAATGGATAACAAACCAACCAGAAGACAGAAAGTATCATGAAAATTAGGGAAGTGGGAGTGGGGGAGGGTAGCATTTAATGGGTTCCTATTACATCATAGTTTTCTGCTTATCTCCTTTCACTGAATTTTCAAAACAAACATGCCAGGTATTATGCCCCTTTCAGTGAGAAAATAAAAGTCTAGAGAAGTATCTTCCACCAATAAGTGCACACCCAGTCTCCAAATCCAGACAGATCCATCTGATTCTCAAACTCATTCTCATTTTTAGGATACCATTTGTTTCATGCATCCTGACCCGTCCATTCTAAACTACTCAGGAAATACAGATATGAGAGTTCCATCAAGGCCTAAAAATGCCTCTTGACATAATGTACAGCAAACTGTTTCTCAGGGTTGGCTAAAGGAACTTTTGGGGGAAAGATCAGAGGAATTACCAAAGGTCCCTTCCTCCTCCTACATTCTCCTTTTCATGGGGCAAGGTGTTTCTTTTCTTGCCATGTGTCTTAGAGTTCTAGACATCTGTCAGGGGTAAGGAGGACCACAGTGGACAAAGGAAAGGGTCAACTATGACTTGACTATACATAACAAGGCTTTAAAAGAAAGGAAAAACAATCAAATACCTACTGTTGGAAGCCGTGTATAAATTATGGGTTTGTTTGAGCCATTGTAAGACAGGGAACCTACTTTTCTGGGAACTTCTGGGTGAAATTCCCTTGTTCGAGAAAGCCCAGACCATGCTAGTGCCCTGCCTTAGCTCATAGCACTAGGTTTAAAAGCAGCCACCCAGAGATGGGTGTAACCTGCCAACCCCAAACAACTTTTTTCCCCATTTTTATCCTGTATTCCTCAAGAAGCTCCTCACTCAACCCCTTTGCTGTGTTTCACTCAATCCCTTTGATGTATTTCACTATAAATATAGCATTCAAGGGCTTTTCCCTGTCAGGTCCCTTCCACTCATCAAGCCCCTGCTTTAAATATGTATAATTCTCGTCTTTTATGTTTATTTCTTAATATTTCCTAGTCTTTATTTCCAGCTGGCCCACACCTCCAACAGTTACCTACTCCCTCCCCAGGCAGGTCACAAGCAAGAACCTACCAACAGGTCCTACCTCACAATACTGCCACATTGAGGAATTAAGTTTCCAACACATGACCTTAGGGGTACATACTCAAAACCCAGGTGGAATATCCATGATGAGGAGAAAGGGTACATTCAGTCGTAAACAGAGATCAAAATATGTTAAATGTCAAGGAAGTTCATGAGAAAGATGCCAACTCCCTGGTTGAGGGTGAACTGTTGTTACTTTTTCTCTAGACTCTTTTAACTCTCCTTTCTCCAGTACTCCTTTCACTACCTTCATATCTGCCATGAAACCTTCAACATCTTCCTTAAATTAATGGAATGGTACTTGTCTCTCAGGCAGATATTCATTATGCTCTCAATGGCCTGACATCCCTTTCAAACCTAGTCTTCTATTCTGAATATAAGACCCCTCCACCATATGAAAATGGTATGTTCCATTCCTAAATATATTCTGTTCTTTCTCATCTTCTGATCCATGTGTTAATTCTGCCCAAATTACCCTTTTCATTATATTTTGCTTTCTTGCCTTCTCTAAACTTTTATACTCTATGAAGTACATAAGAATTATCACATAAATACTGCATTGAATTTATGTCTCTATGTCTTATCTCCTTTGTGTTTATAAATTCTAGAAGGCCAATGAAATATCTGTATAAGCAACATTCCAAAATGCAATTACTTGTATGCAATAGGTAGTCAACATATAACTGGTGGATAAAGATAATAAAAGGAATAAGACTGTATTGACTAAGGAGATCTGAAAGTATCATTTGCCAGCATGTAGTTCAATGCTTTCATTTTAGAGAGGAGGAAACTGAATTCCAAAGAAGTTAACAATCTTGATTTACATAATAACTAGTTGAGACAGAGCCAAGAATAAGAGCAACAACTAACACGATTTGACTGTCTGCCCCGTACCAGGCACAGCTCGAAGACAATTTATTTGCCCTTTCAACAATCCTATGAAGGAGCTCATTAAAAAAAAAAAAAGTTACACAGAATGAATAATTCACACCCAGGGACATAGCTTTGTAAATAGCAGAATAAAAGATTTAAGCATACTCAGTCTGATGCCAGAGTACCCATTCTTAATCATGACTATATTCAGTTAGACCTTCTATTAGCTAGTCAACATGTAAGATAATGTGATCTCCAATTTGTTAGCTTAGTGGTTTCATTCATATTTGTAAATAAGGAGACATAAAGATATTAGCTAACCACAAATTCTTGCTATAAAAGAAAAAACATGGAAAAATCATGTATACACAGGCAATCACTTATATCACTAATAAATCTTAAAAATGAGGTTGGTCCAAGCCAATAAATTATTATACTGGATAAATAAAGTGTAGATCCTTCTTAAATTTGCTTTTTAGTCTTCTTCACAGCAGGTAAGTAAAAGCCCTACCCCTATGGTAAGACATGGCTACTCTGAGTCCACCATCTCTTTGATTTTTATTATCATATACTTGAAAGAAAAAAAATATATTATGCAATACTGATAGTACACATGCAGGTCTTGGGGTTTAGATGGTGGTTATTGTTAGTTAAGATGATAACAATATTTCAATTCCAAATTCTCCATAAGATTATTTTCTAGAGCTTCAGAAACTAAAGCCTGTCTTAAGGAAGAGATTTTGAATTGCTTTATGCTTAGCCTTCCCTACTAATTAAATTCTAGTTTGTAATTTATTACAGTGTTCCTTTTTCTCATTCACTGTGTTTCTGTGTGAGTTATCTCAAGAGTAGAATTTTGAAATTTTCTCAAGGAACCGTAAACCCTGGCTTTCCTGTTAATTATAAGAGGACGTGAAAAAGCAATTAAGCAGTATTTCAATCTTTTCCAAAGTTGCATATTTGCAATTAAAATCCATAGTCTCCAAGTTCAACCTATGCAGACTCCTGCTCATTGGGAGCATACTCTTGTCGCCTATGGATAGCAGAATCTGCTTCCTCAGTACAGCCAATAGAGTCTCCCAAAATACAGATCTGCTGCTTCTAGCCCTTCTCTCATTGACCAACCTCTGACTATGGCTTACACCTTCTTCTCTTTGGCATTTCTTTGCCTCCAGTCTCTTTTCTCACCACTTCAGTTTCTAGCAGAATATCTGCCACCTTACTGTAATATTGGTCACTGAAAATCTAAGAAACAAATCCAATGCTTCTTTGAAACCATCTCCCAAACACTTAAGTACAGTTAATGTGTACCAATTAAATATTCTTTTTTTTTTTTTTTTTTTTTACAAATTAAATGCTCCTTAATTTTTCTGATTCTGGGGGTTTGTCAGTAATTATGACCTAATATATTCATGTCTTTTACAAAACCTGGCAAAACTGGATATAGTATTTTTATATGGTCTAGTCTATCCAGAGAATGGTGAACTTTCATTTTCTAGGCACATATCTGCAAGACAACATTTCATAAGCCTTTTCTCATCCACTTCTACTCGTATATTGCATTGGCCACCTGAAATCCTAAGTTGACTTTCATTAAATTCAAATTCTCACAACCTACACTTTGTATTTAATGTTTCAAACATAGACATGGTCATTTATATTCATTTATGTTGAATTGAATCTCATTAATTTTTGACTCATCATTTCAAGCTGTTGAAAATATTCATCTTTCAGAATGCTATGTTTGTATAACTCAAAATTAGATAAATGGGCTGTCTTTGTCTTCATTCAAGCTATTGACAACAAGGTTGAAAAGGACAGAGTCAAATATTTCATTTTAGGGCAGCTGCCATATCTCTAATAATCAAAGTCCTATTTCTCCATCTCATTCTTCAAGACATTTAGAGACATTAACAAATATGCTGTCATCGAGAGTATCAAAATAATAATATACATTCTTGATAAATCCATTTCAGTTCTTTGTGATCTGAAAAGCAGCCTCATAATCCTTGTGGGAAGTATATTAAGCACTGAGCTCATTATTCATGGTCCCTGAATTGATCTTTTTTCTTATTTGGAATACTTAGAAAAAGAGAATTCTTACACTTTCCACAAGTTTTTGAAAATACATAACAATTCAACAATTGTATTAGAAATTTCTTCATTATTAGATAAATATGCTGCATCCACTTCCTAACCTATACTGTCATCTGATTTTTCCTTAAAACAGTGACTTTACCCTTGTTAATGTGAACATCATTCCCCAGATAGAGAAAAGAAAAATAAAACAGGAATTTGATATATCAAATATGGACCAGTTTTAATTCAATTTATTCCATGTTTTACAAAATTATACTAAATAAGAATTGAAGAATGCTCAAAATTATTGTGCAAAAAATTATTTTTTCTGACAGTCCCCTCCTGTAGAATTTCAGAAAGTTACACCATGTTTTCTATCTGCCCCAAGCATTAAAGAAATCCCAATCACATTCCATGTGCACTTCTAAATGTATGATTGAATTAATTCCTTAGTTTCTGGTGGGCAGTGGCGCTCCTTTGTCATAGCAATTCCTTCTTTGGTACACTTCTTTCTCCTCTATTCCTCCTATCCATGTTGCCACAGGCCCAGCGTGCCATCTCTAAGTCCTCTGCTCCCTACCATGAGCTATGGGCACACTATCCAGGTCATATTTTTTCCTCCTCCTCATATGGGCTACTCCAACATTCCCCCTGCTCCCTTGCTGTGTCTCCTTAACTATAAAGCTATTACTTCCTCCTTTCTGCCAGGTTCTAACACAAATTCCTGAGGATGAGGATGAGGATTAATTTGAGCAGTATATTCAAATGGTATATTCCCAACTCACCCTCACTGTTAACCGAGACCCACTGTATTTTAGTACCTTCTTGGCTCTAAGTTAAACTCTCTTTTAAATTAGAATGAGTTCCTTTTCTACAGGAAACTCCTATTTCTCATTAAAGGAACATTTCTCCCACAGTTAAACAAGACCTCTGCCTTTTCTCTGGGCATGTCTGTTCAGGGAATGTCCACAACACAATCGAAAGTTGTAGAACATTTTAGATGTTTGGAATTTAACACTCTTACAAAGGAAACACATGAACTCTGTTATGCTTTATATAAGAGGCATCCCCCCAAAGTTTATGTGTAAGATAATGCAAGAACATTTCAGAGATAAAATGATTAGATAATGAGTTATAACCTAATCAGTGGATTAATCCACTAGTAGGAATTAACTGGGTGGTCTGTAGGCAGGTAAGGTGTGGGTAGAAGAAGTAGGTCACTGGGGCGTGTGCCTTTGGAGTTTACATTTTGTCCCTGGTGAGCAGAGCTCTCTCTGCTTCTGGATTGCTATGTCCTGAGGTGATTTCCTCTAATATGATGTTCTGTCTCACCCTAGACCCAGAGCTATGGAGTTGGTCATATTTGGACTGAGAACTCTGAAACGGTGAGTGCCAAATAAACTTTTCCTCCTCTAAAATTGTTCTCATCAGGTCTTCTATCACAGTGATGAAATAACTGACTAAAATATACACAAAGTCCAGCCAAGTCTTATTATTTAGAGTTGTGCTCTATAAAGTATCCATGAACACTGAATTAATAAACACTGAATCATTGCTCCTAGAGAAAATACAGGGCTAGTTTCATGGAAGCCTCTGGTCACAACATTTTCATCAACCAATCAATATATAATCTTGTTTTTTGTGCAAGTCTCCAAGGACATCTTATTTAATACATATTACTGCTTTGTTAATGTTGAACTCACAGCCAGAAGCACTATAATTCAAGTCTAAGCTTTTATATTTTTTTTCAGAAGACATATGACAAGTTTCTTGCATTTAGGGTCACCAGACAGTACTTCAGCACAATGCTTAGGGGCCATTTTAAACTGCAAAATCACCAAGAAAGAGCGTAAACACTTAAAAAGTGGCATTAAATATACAATAAAGAGAATAGTTATTTGCAGTGTGAAAAAATGAAATAATAAGATAAAATGTCACCTTGGTCAACATCATCTGGGAACATGCATCTCAGTGATTCAAATTTTTCAGCGTTCTGTAATTTTCCACAAAGATACCAGAGTACTGATTTGGGAATTAACAAAACTTAGTGGTTAAACAATCTTGTGAATCCTCAACTGTCAGGATTGGCAAATGAATTATGGGTTTTTGAACTGCCCAAAGACAGAGGGGATGCCTCCTTTGGAAATTTTTCCATGCAAAGGCACCAACTGAAAACTGCCCAGTTGTATTGGTGACACCCTGTTCAAAGAGAAATTCCTTGATAGACAAGGAGTTTTATTAGTTCACAACCTTGGGTTCAAACATATACTTCCTGGAGGAAGAGAATTATGAGCACAAGCTATTAAGTTCTCATTGGGCTACTTTTACCCTCAGCATTCCTTTTTGTTTGTCTTGAAGAAGCTCTCTCACAACAAATCCTTCTGATGTTTAAGCCTACATAATAAAGGTGCTGAGCTTGCTAGTAGTCAGTCTTTCCTCCCCCAGAGGCAGGCTGAACCAGAAAAAAAAACCCAGCTTTTTCTCTACTTTCGTGTCTGTCTTTTTCTTAATCCCCTTATTGATCAGTTCATGTAGCTCTTAATAAACTGTTGTGCAGGATTTGAAACTGAATAGTGAGGATTGGCTCTCTATATACATGAATGTTGACTGCCAAATGTGTACCTCACTTGTGTAAGGCTCTTGATCAACATGCATCTGGGAGAAGTGGCTTTCCTACCAGACCACTTGTCCCCTTACCTCTCTCCCTCTCACTTCACAATAGACCCTACATCTCTTTCCAGTTGGTACACAGCAACCTTGGTTGGAACACTCTACTCTCCTAATACTAAGTGCTTGTTCTCTGTACTGTTTTCCTTCCTTTCACGTTTTAGCTATTAACTTTGCTTATCTCATTTTGGAACTATTATTTTACTTAAAGTCTAAGTTTTGTTCTGTTTTAGTTTCATTTTTTTAGAACAATTTTTCTTTGTTATTTAAAAAAATTTACATGTTATACACCCACATAATAAATATTTGAAAGTTAATAAAAGAATATTTATTAAATCTTAAATCTCTCCCCTTATGCTGTCCCTAATCACCCAGTTCCTCACCTTTTCCATTGTGACAATGAATTCTACCCAATTGTTAGGTATCTTTCCAGAGATATTTAATCACGTACAAGTGCAACAATTTGACATAAACAGTAGTCCCCTCTCAATATATTGTCATGCATCCATCTTTTCTTAGTTATCTATGTATCTCAGAAATAGTTCATATCAATAGATATAATCCGCCAGATTTTATGTAACCATTTCCCTAGTATTATATTGTAGAAGCAATTGATATATTGTATGCAACTTTAAGGAATTTATCTTTGATCCTTTTATATTTGTGTCATGAACATAATCATCTCTTGCCCCTAGAGAAGACTTGGACAGTGCCCTTGACTTTATGTATATGCCAATGGTCACTCAAGTCTCAATGTGATGTTCAAGGTATATGCTGTTGCTTGGGTCTTCATACTACGGTTAGGTCCTACATGATTTTGGCAGCCACCTGTTTTGCATTCCAGGCAGAAGTGATGCTGGTTCCACTTCTGCCACTCTTCCTCTCTCTGAGTCTTACAGGAGGATAACACAGAATATTTCTTTTTTTTTTTTTTATGGAGAATTTTCTGAGTTCCCCAGAGAAGCAATTGTTTAAAAACCCTGTATTTCCCATGACATAAGCAGATGAGAGTTCTAAGCACAGCTTCTGGGCAACAGCTTCCACCTCCTTCCTTGCCTGCCTTCCAGTTTCCCTTTACACCTCCAGGTGGTCATATGGAACAGTATCCAGGGCCTATGCAGAGACACTACATTGGTTTCCTATTGCTAATATAATAGCATACCACAAACTTAGTGGCTTAAAACAATGGTAGATTTCTGAAGGTCAGAAATCTAAAATGGGTCTCATTGGACTAAAATGCAGTCAGTAGGACTATGTTCTTTTGGGGGACTTTAGGGAAGAATCCATTTTCTTGACTTTGCCAGCTTCTGGATGCCTGTACATTTCTGATTCATGGTTTATTCCATCTTCAAAGCCACCAATGGCCAGTTGAGTCTTTTTCATGCCAAATCACTCAAATTCTCTCTTGCCATCCTTATTCCCTCAAAAGGATTCTGGTGATATCACAGAACCCATAGTTTAGAATAATTTCTCTGCCTCAGTGTTAGTTGATTTACAACTTTACAGCTTTAAATTTAATTTCTTTTCCCATGTAATTTAATATATTCATAGATTCTAGGAATTGGGATATTGCCATCTTTTGGAGGCCATTATTCTGTTGATATGCCCACTCTACAGAGGGTGAAATACTCATGCCTTGCTTGCTTGGACAAATGGGTTGTCATTCATCCTTATGCAGCCACTTTAATGAACAGGCACAAGGTACTTGAGCTATCTCTGACAATACCCAATGCCAAGTTCTCTAAAACACTTGACTTTAAGGAACACATTTATCAGTGATCCTTTCCACTGTATCCAACTTGGAGTGCCACTACATCTTTCCTTGTCTTTCTTGGTAATAATGCTACTATAGACATCTCTCCAATCTTATAATCCTTACAATCCTTTACTGAATCTAAGGGTTCCAAGAGTAATAAAATCACTTCAATAACATTTTATTTGTAAACCATGCACATGAAGATTTGTCTTATGGTTCTTTTAGTATATGAAATTCACTTTATTGTCACCCTAGTAAAAATTTTATTTTTAATATCCTTGTTACATGATATTTTCAATTGTTTGGTATTATAAATTATTCTGCATTGAATGTTCTTGGATATACATCATTGTGTACATATTCGAGATGTTAGATTATTCTAAGAAGTGGATTTAATTGATGGCAAAAGGTTGCCCTTTTTACTTTTGATGGATGTTGCCAAATTTATGTCTATACTGGTTTATGCTCCTGTATAAAGATGTATACCCCAAATTATGTTCCCAGAAGCCAAAAAATTAAGGGAGAATATTTCCCACACCATCACTAACAGGATATGATATCTAACTATGGACCTTTACCTATTAAACTGATGGTAAAATATACTTCATGGGATATCTCATTCTCTGAGTGGATTTGGGCATTTTATAATTATGAACTATGTGAAGTTATATGTGTTTCTATATGTTTCAAACATTCTGGGAATTTTTAACTGACTTTTAAGAATTTAAGTAGCATGAAGCCAAAGTGTAGTTGAAACTGATTTTGAGAATTCTTTCCAAAAGAAAGAATCAGGAAAGGGAAATGTCAAGCACGAGGAGTCAATAATCAGAGCGACCAAGCCCCAAACCTCACGTATATGTTCTAATTCTTCAAAATTTTGCTTTGAGCATTAATAGGTTGACAATAATCATGAAAGTCTTCTTTAGACTAATAACATTTCTTTTTTTTTCTGTCTTTTAGGAAGGGTTACAGAAGCATTGACTCTACTGCACGGAGTGCAGAGAAAGTTTTTCTTTGATTGAAGTCTTCTGAAATTAGTGCTCTGCCCTCCTAATATTTTAACTTCAATCAGTTCCCCTCAAAAGCAATACTTATCCACTGTACCTGTCAAAAAAAACTGTGATGGATATGATGAAGATTTTTTATTAAATGGTAAGGAGGACTCTAGCTTTCCAGAATATAACCATTCTATGGAGAAATTTGATTTGTCAAGGTTATTTTTATCTTAGCATAATGAAGTTCCTTTAGGAAAACTTGTATGTAGGATTTTACAAATAAGTTGTAAAGGATAAAAACTAAATTTGGGCTCAATTTTATCAAGGCAGAGTCAATAGTATATGATCATAAATGAATAATCATTCACATGTGAAGAACTTCCTTCTTACATGTGTTCAATTAGATTTTACTATATTTAAATGTAGGGATGGGTGGAAACAGATGACCAAACTATTCAGACTTACTTTCACTTTACAAACAATACAAAATAATGTTGATACCTACATACAAACTTCTAATTTTTTTTTTATATTGGATAAAATGACTGTAATATTCTTGGTAGTTTAGCTGAACATGGAAAGTCAGTGCCCTTAAAGGCAGGGTTTTACACAATCCAAGTTCTATATTGGGATATTGCCAATATATCCCAATATAATTTATTTCCAACAACAATCTTCCTTGAATTTCCAAAAGAAAAAGAAATACTCCTTCCATTTCTTTCTATGAAAAATTTAGGGCTAGAAAATAAGAGTGCTGACTTGTGGTATTCTAATCTCTTTTTAGAAAATCCCTGGTTCTGAGAAATCCAAATAAATATAAGTTTCTGATACTATTTAGTGGTAATTGAAAGCTGGATTAAAAACATCCCAAGGATAGAATAGCTTTTTAAATTTTTTTTTAAATTGTAGATGGACACATATTTTTTTTTAAAAGAGAGAGAGAGAGAGAGAGAATTTTTTAATATTTATTTTTCAGTTTTCGGTGGACACAACATCTTTATTTTATTTTATGTGGTGCTGAGGATCAAACCCAGCACCCCGAGGATGCCAGGCGAGCGTGTTACCGCTTGAGCCACATCCCCAGCCCAAGACACAGTATCGTTATTTTTATTTGTTTATTTTTTATGTGGTGCTGGGGACCGAACCCAGGACCTCATGCATGTGAGGCAAGCACTCTACCAATGAGCCACAACCCCAGCCCAGGATAAAATAATTCACTATTTGTTTGACCAAAAGCTCAATTGTTTTCAAGATTCTTCTTCACCAGAACCACCATTTTGTTCAGATGATCTTGCTAATCCTGCCCTCCTACTGGGTTAGTCCTTCCTCCAAAGTAGTACAGGCAGCCCTCACTTGGCATGGTAAGTGCAAGGCTATAAAAATGCAAACTAAAACTGTAAAAAGAGATTTTAATAACTGAGAGGAAAAGTTATGATTTTTCCATTATCTTTAGAAATTTTTGCCAAAACTTAAAATATCTCTTACTATAATCTATAGATACATAGGAAAATGTAAAAAAAAAAAAAGTGAAACTAATATTTATTTAGTACATTATAAATATACTGAAACTAAATTTTGGTACTTTGGTATATAATTTTATAATGATATATACCAATTTGAAATTGTCTTGATGTTAAAATATTAGCTTCATTGAGAATTAAATTTATTTCTTTGCACTTTCATCAAAAACAGTTTGAACGATGTTTGCCGTCTCCATCTCCTCAATGTATGACTTAAAGTACATGGACTGCCTTGTTTCTGCTTTGGGGAATTGTCATTCTGCTTTCCAGTTTTGATCATCTTCAAACATTTCATCCTTTGTACTTTCAATGTCATGAAATACCTCTGAGAGTTCTTTTAAAGTGAAGATGTCACTTCCTCTAGGACAGCTTTATTCCTTTTGTCACAACCTCTTTATGTTAGTAAGTTCACCTTCAGGAAGGTTCTCTGTCTGCATGTCTATAATCACTCAGATGGAACCAGTGCCAATACACCTACAGTCTGCTATGTCCTCAAGAGTTCCACTGGTGTTCATTCAATCTGCTGTCTTTATTGCATTTTCATCTGTGTTGGCCAGTTGATTTTTCCCTTGTGTAAAATGCAGAATGGGTCTGTCAATGGGAGACCCATTTCCCTGCAAAAAATGTCCACCCCTCCAACCACTAATCTAAAAGGAAACACAACTACATTTTGCTGTGAGTGTGAACTGAAAGCAGATGTGCTAACAAATTTTGGAAGAAGTCACATAATTGGTCAGTGATCACAATGCATGTCTTATATTTGCATAATGAATGTGTAATAAAAAGCTAATAAGGAGTTTGTACTGTGTAATAATTCAGGTGTTAACTGAAATTTGAAGCATGTTGTTGGAAAACTGTCTTAACTAAACCATGGTCAATGAAATTCATACATGTAAGAATTATGTAAATCAAGCACTGACTTGATAAAAACAGAAATTATGTATTTATTTATTCATAAGGACTGGTTTTTTGGAAACAAATGGCTCAATGGCTCCTCTTTCTAGATTTAGTTTAAAAAATAAGACATAAAACTAGAAAAATACTAGAATCTGATGAAAGATCATTCCCATATACATCTTTGTATATTACTTTATCAAACCATTTATATAGTATTTACTGGGCCATGAATTTTTCTAAGAGCTTAAAAACATCATCTAATTAAATCATCTTGACAATGAGGTAGCTACTATTATTTTTCCCTCTTAAAGATGAAGAACTAAGAATAGAGAAGATAAGTGACTTGCATACACAGCTTGTAAGTGGGAGAGCAAGATTCAAAACCAGGAAGTGTAGGTTTGGATAACGTGCTTTCAACCACTGCACAATACTGTCTTGTGTTGCTAATTGGCCTGTGTTGTTAATTCTGCAAAGTAACACATTGCCAGGTTATTGATCCTGCTAGTAGAGTGAAGTCTATCTCATTTATTATTGTTGTTTATGACCATAGATTTAAAATTCAATACATAAAGCTGGGAGTATCTACCACAAAGATTACTAAGGCTCCACAGAGCTTAAGAGAAAAGTTATTCCTTTATTTCAGAGAAGTCATAAAGCAAAGGGAATGTTTTGAAGGAAAGGGACTGCAGTTACTAACATCTCTTAAATTTTCAAGCAAATGGTTCAGAAGCTTAGAAGACTGGGGCTCTGAGCATGAAGCTCTTCATGAATGTGGGGGGCATAGAAAGTAGAAATCAAAAAATCAGCCAAATATTTACCCCATTTCCACCCATCTTTACAAAGGTCTCTTTAAAGAAATATTCAATTCAATTCTACAGAAATTTAAATGGGATAAACTTGATTTTTCCCTGCAAAAGCTGTCCATCCCTCCAACCACTAATCTAAAAACTATAAAAATACATTTATTGACCCTGACAAATATATTAGGAGGAACTATACTCGTTAATTAAAAAAAACTGACAGAGCACTAATACTTCAAAAATATCCCATTTCTCTTTTAAAAAAAAGTTTGTAGAATACTAGTAATCAAATAATTTGATTTGAATCATTGGAATTGTAGTTAAAGATTACACTTGTTGTTTATTTTAAAATCTTCTTGTGTTTCATTGCCATCTCCTGAATGTCATCTTGATGCCTAGCAACTGCCAAACCTCCCACTTTCAGTGCTATTCCTTTTTTCTTTGTTAAGCAAATAGAAAGAAAATGTCAAAAAGGTCTATAGGCTGTTACTAGAAATAAATTATTTCATAAAACAATATGGTGACCTAGAATATGCCATTCATGAAGGTAAGGTCTCAGAGAAGAGCACGGGGACTAAAGTGCAAAGATAGATTTGCATCCCAGGCAGGTGAATCAACCCATGTGGGTACCGGCTTCCACTAAGAAGCAATAGTTGAGCTAATAATCTCTACATTCATTTTGGTTGAAAATTTGAATAATACTAAAAATAATGAAAATAATCTTTTACTATGATCCCTAACACTTGTGCTCCATTTGATTAGTTAGTCTTCAATGTTGGTTCTCCTTTTTTTTTTTTCCTGATATTACGCAAAAACATTTGGAAACCAAGATTTGTGCATGTTCTAAGGATGTTCTTTATCAACTATTGGAACTGGACTCAGAAAGTAGAAGAAAAGATTCCAAGCTCCTGTGCTCCTCTCGGCGACCTTATCTTCACATATGGCATTGTCTAGGTCATTCATTTTGTTTTTGAAGTAATTTATTTTGAGGCCACCCAAAACAAAACAAAACCCTGCAGTCCCCATTAGATCATGGCACTCAATGCTTTCATGTTTCCATTGGCTTCCTACCTGACTCAGAACAAAATCCAAAAATTTTAACATGGCCTAGGAACCCCCAAGCCATCTCTCGTCCACAATCTTCTCCATTCGTGCTGCTCTCCAGGCTCACTGGCCTCCTTCAGGTTTTTACCTTTATCAATTAAGCTCACATCCATCTCATTGCTTTCGTCCTTAAGCCTAGGACATCCCTCATTTGATCTTGTCAAGAATGTCCCCTTCTTATCCTCCTAGCACCAGCTAAAAGGACACCTCTTCCTCTTCATAGAAGCCTTCCCTGGCCAACTTATCTAGGGAAATTTTCCTTGGTTAATCTCCATTACTTAGCCTGATTTAATTTTCTCTACCAAACTGAACATAACTTGTAATTATTTTATTTATTCACTTGCATGTTCTCTCCTTTTTGCCATACAAGAGGGTAAGCCATGTGAAGTCAGTTGGTATGTAGTACATTCAGTAAATACTCGGGAGTTTTTTGTTTTTATTTTTGTGGTGCTGGTGATAGAATCCATGGCCTCACAAGTGTGAGGCAAGTGCTCCACCACTGAGCTGGATCCCCAGTCCAGTTTCTTAATGGAAATGAATAAGTAAAGTTACTCACCATAACACTAGTATTGGTATGAATTATTTATTATTGTGTATATTGATTTACAATTGCTCCTGTAACAATTTTGGTGGCATAAAGCAACACAAATTTCTTTCTTTACATTTCTGGAGGTCAGAAGTTTACAGAAGTCTTACTGAGCTAAAATCAAGGTATCAGCAAAACTTCATTCTGTCTGGAGACCCTGGGAGGAAATCTATTGCCTTGACTTTTCCAGTTTCTAGAGGTTGCCCACAGTCTTAGGATTGTGTCTCCTTCCATCTTCAAAGCCAGCAATAGCCAGTTGAATCTTTCTCCTGCTGCACTATTCTAACACAAACTCTTCTACCTCCCTCTTGTACTTATAAGTATGCTTATAATTACATTGGGCTCACATAGATAATTTCTTCATCTTGGTATAATTTCTCAGGATAATTTCATTATCTTGGGATAATTTTAATTTAGCGACATCTGCAAAATGCTGTTTATAATGTAAAAACATGTTCATGGGTTTGAAGGATTAGGATGTAGACTGTTTGGGGAGACACTATTCTGCTTAACACATCATCACTTGGTATGATTCTGGGAACAAACTGCCCTTATTTTGGATATTCCCATGGAAACCCCGTCTATTATCTTCCAAACATGTGCTACATGATCATATTCTGGAGAAAAATTCCTTGTAAGTAATCTTATGTCTTATTTTCTCATCTCAGGTATAATATAGGAGTAATGCTATTTTGTATAAATTGAGCAATGAGTTTAGACTACTACCTCCTCTGGATATAAACAGGCTGAAAATAAACAGACATTGACATCTCTGAACAGACTAAGAATTCATTTCTGTTGCTGGTAGAAGATAATTACAATAAGAGAAAATACATTCCATTCCCATCACCAAAATTAGAACTGCAGTAGCACTGTATCTTGTAAAAAGATAAAATTCAATGGGAGCCAAGCAAATTGCATCATTATTAGAAGGATCTATCTTAAGATTAGGGGGATAAGCAGAGAGAGGCAGGATTATGGACTCCAAAACCTACATTTAGCTGAGGCAATTCTCTTCATTTTCCTGGGACAAATCAGTCTATGCAATTAAGCAAACCCAAGGGCCCAACACATTAACTTGCCATCAATATATTCTATCTGCCTTGGCACAGCTAGTGTTTCTGGCATTATTTATGAAGGCACTCTTTTGATATTTGCACAGTATGCAGCATTGTTCATAGCAGGTTGCAGATTATTGTCAATGAATAATGCTGTGGAAGCTCCTAACCCTTTGTGCTTTTGTCTAACAAGTAAATCAGCAATAGCTGCTTCTCTGTGTTATCCTTGAGATTATAGCACAGCCATAAATAAGCTATCAGTGGCAGGATCCATTTGGCATCAGTGACTATGACTGCAAGACCTACAGGTTCATACTGTTCCCTTGTATACAATAAAGAAAGCTCACCACTAAGAATTTTTTTTAAGATGAGAAACCTAAAATATGGACACCAGAATTTTCTAAAATTTCACTTTGTTTGAAGTGAATCATCCAATGTTTATATTAGGTCTTTTTAAAGAATTTATCTATAAGAAGCTTAAAAAAGAATACCAGAGAAATGGAAATTCCTACGCAGTTGCTTTTCTCTAAATTATTATAAATTTCATAAAAGTAATCTTCTACTACAGAGGAAGGGGAGATTTTTATCTTGACAGCTTCCATAGCTTGTCATAGAGCTTCAAAAGAGGCCAGTGGATCTCTTACCTGTGTTCACAGCCCAGTTTGATAAAGACAAATCTCCCAGAGGATTGCCATTTATAACTTTCTAAAGGCCATGTAGAAACACTTTACTAATATTCATGGGAACACACACAATCCTTTTGCTAAAGCACCACAAGGTCATTGTCCATGCATAATAGCCAGTTTAAATGTGTCTAGTGAATATTTTTCAAATATATTCAAGAAGTAGGTACCTTTTTTTCTGTGAGATCACTAAAGGCATCACTCAATACATGACTCATAGCTTAGACAATATGAACAAAGCACCATAAACACTAGAGAGAGGTAGAGCAAGAGTCCTGGACAGAGTTGATCCATTTGATGTCTGCTTTGATAAGTGACTTTGCCACTAAATGGCACAGGAGAGTCCCTTCCACTTTTGGACTTTACCTAGCGTCATCATCATACCCAGGTATACCGTTTCATCCCTGGGATCTTTAAGTTACTATTCCTGTGAAATCCTTGCTTCTAAATAAGGTTGCATTGTGAGGTTCCAGGTAGGCTAATGTAGGAAGACTTTGTGTTTGCATAGCCCCTAAATCTCTCATCTTTTGGATCTGCCTGGTGCCCTGGCCTTTACAAGAAATGTATGTAGCCTCAAGACTGGATGCATGCAGAGCATAGCAGAGCAAAGCAGAAGCCTCCCCATCCTGCTGGATATTTTTCCCCCACATGCAGCACCAGATCCATGTCAGCCAGGCTTTCTCCCAGCAGAACTCCCAGGCAGATTAAGTGCCTATGTTCTAAGGAGATGACTCTCAGTCTCCAAGGTTCCCTTCTCCTCCCTAGAGAATTCTACAATCTTATGCTCAGCATTCGAACAACCTGGGGAACTCAATTTATTTTTATTTTTATTTTTTTGTTTAAAGTACACAGTTTTTTTTTTCTGACTATAAGGTAATGCATTTCATTACAAGGTGAATTTTTTAAAGGATACATCAGAATATTAAAAAGATAAAAATCATTGATCCTACCACATAGAGAATAACCACAACTTAGATGCAATCCCCAACCATCTTTCTCAATGAAATATAAAGTCCAAAAATAACTGAGGCATGATTGCACATACTGCTTCTCCATCCCCTTGGATCTCTGGGTTACAGACTGAAACAGCTCATAAACACAACTATGACAACCATGAAAACAGCCAAGAATAAGAATATCTTTTAAGCTTGTTATTTTCACATTATCTATCCTAATCATTTATTCATGTTACTAATCTCAGCTTTGTAATGTTTTGAACAACCAATAAAAAATATATAAAACATAATTTTAATGATTTTATTTCATGTTATTTATGCATTGTAATTTAAACATCTCTGCATTATGGATATATAGACCAAGTCCAATTTTCAACTATTCACAAATCTTAAATATCTCTGATAATTACATTAAAGCACACATCTGAATCAAAAGATAAAAATGTTTTTAACTTTTTGATATATATGTAACTAAACCTTTAAAATGCTTATAACAATGTATAATTTTACCATCTGTTTCATCATTCTCTTAAATCTTGAGCATCAATTTTGACTAATTTGAAAAGAAGACAATGTTATTCTATGGCATTTTAATTTGTTATTTCTTTTATTACTAGTGAGGTTAGATAGTCATACTTTTAAGAATTATTATATTTCTTTTGCAATTGATTCTTCAAATTCTTTTTTCCAGTGGGATATTTATTTTTTTCAATAATTCATCTGTTCATTTAAAATAATTTGTATTGAATGATTACAATGTGCCAGACAATGGATTAGATTAAGGGAAAAAGAATACTAGATAGATGGGATAGTACATGGTTTATTGGGTTTTGCCTTCATGGAAAATGACATTTGCTTTCTCATTGACTTACAACATCTCTCTATGTGTAGAGGCCATTAACCTCTTGCTATGTGTCATTAACATTTTTATTAATTTGTCCTTTTTAAATTTTGTGTATAGTAGTTCTTGATCTTTGGACATTTAAGAAGGAAATCATCAGTATTTTAGGGGGAAGGAAGAAAGCAATTTATACTTAGAAAAGAACTTCCTCACCAAAAAATCCAGCTATTCTTTCAATTCACTTGCATTTTTACTCTTTTCAAACCAATTATCCATTTGAATTTTGTTTTGATATATGCCAAGAAATGTATAACCTTATTACTTTGCTAACTAGTTATTCCAGTAACATGCAATAATGATGTGCCATGTTTTCATTGTTTAGTAGCTCAGATTTATCATGCACTAGCATTTTTAAGACATCAGGTTCTATGTTTTCTGTTCCATTTTATTGTCATATTTAGTCTTGGGTCGATGTCACAGTGTTTGCTATAAAGACTTTATATATACTATGCTTTAGCATACAAAAGTGCAGTTCCCCAAACTTATTTATTTCAATTTTCTGGTATTTTCATTATCTTATTTTTTCTGATCCAGGGTCATTCCATTATAACCAAATAAATTTCCATTAGCACTTTGTTTGGAATTGCCACAATTTCCCTTTAGACTGTAAATCTGTTATGTGATTTTTCATTCATTTGCATTCTCAGCTGATAAATATTCTTCCTAATTATCTTTTATTCCATAGTCCCCCTTCACATATCTGACTATAATTTCCCCCACTTTAAAAGACCACATTAAGCAGACTCATCAATTCTCATTCTATTTCATCTGTCAGAAACTCCACATGATAAAAATGTGGAGAAATGTAGGCCAAAAAGAAAGTTGCTTAGAAATGAAAAAAGAAAACTGAATTTCAAATCCAAATTTGAGTTTCAAATTAGCAGTGTGAGCTATATATCAAGGCAAATAAAAATCCATTTAAAGTATTTCCTTTTTTAGTGACTAAAAGTGGAACAAGTTTTTAATCCATTTTATTGCAAATACAAAGAATTTCAGATATTTTATTATTTTTAAGCTTTATTGAGTTGATGGTTCAATATACTATTGTTCTAGAGAACAGAAAAAATATGTTCCCTGAAATTTTTATTTGAAATTATCTATCAATAGAGATGCATTAGATTCAGATGGCCATTCCCTGTAGCTTTTCACTAAGGACATCTCTGTAAGATTTAGTTCCTCTACTGCTCATCCTACACTGTCCCTAGTTTTCTAACTTGCAGTATTCTCCACTTATTTTCAATCATCATCTTTGTATAGTTGTTATCAAAAAGCAGATGTAAGTATAGGATCACAAGCAAACCTATGAATAGTTTCCATTACCTTGGGAAAACAAATTAAACAATAAACTGGTCTAAATTTTCCAGAGAGTATCAACAGAAGGAATCATCTTTATTATCTACAGACCTTTAAAAATGAGTATTAAATTGCTGTGTTTATCCAACTATAGGCCATAACAGCTTGCTTAAATTTTTTTCAGTCCATTCTATATAATAAAACTCACAAAAGCCATGGAATTCATTAAGTATGCATCCTTATCTCTCTTGGCACCAAAAAATAAGGTCAAATTCTTATTCAGTGGTGCAAAGAAACTTTATGTATACATGTTAGTTTTATTTTTTCTGTTTTCAAGAACTGGATTGAAGAAAATCAGGTATCTCTTAGGTTGAGAATTAATACCAATTCCAATGGAAAATAAAGGCCTGTGAAGCTCAGGATAAAGGACCTCAGAGTAAGATGAGAGTCAAGAATTCTGCCTAGTCATGTAAACAGGCAAACACTCAATGAGCCCTTCTATATGATGTTGTACACATGTTGCTGAATGCATTGATCTCAATCTTAGCCCTTTTAAATGGTTAATTTCTCAATCTTAATAATGCATCTCTTTGGTGATCAGCATGAGGCTTGGCAAGTTCTGAAGTACCTCCCTAGTGTCTCTGCATATTTTCCTGGAGGTTCTTATGATAACATCAGAGCCAACCCAGAGAATCACTGTGGATTCTCCTGTGGGTCTCATGACTTGCACCTACCTCTCACATGATGCTGAGAGGTCCTTTGCAAATGCCTATTAAGAAGTGTGTAAAAACCTGAAGCTCTCTGGCAGTAACTCGCTCACCTAATTATAGGGTGCTAAGGTCAGAAATGTTGCCTCAAACCTCCAGTCATCAGACTGGGGCTATAAATGCAGGCAGCAGTAATAAGAAGGCCTTTATTCCAAGTAGGTCCTCTTCAAAATTTTCTTTCCAAAGCCTATGAAATGTCTTATATTTTCCCCAGTTTTAAGTGGCAATTACTCTATAACTGGATATAATTTAATTTATATGTAAATGGAATTATATTTTCATTTATATTTCAATTAAAGCTGAAAAAATTCATTATGTCTGGCTTATTACAAGTGAAAAGACTGAGTAGAATGAGTCTTTTTTTTTGTAGACCAAAGATAGAATTCTAAATTATATTTATACTTTCCAATTTAATGGCATGATTATGTTGAATGAGAGTTATGACATTTTCTAAAATGTCTACACTTTTCTCAACTCAGCAAAAATTTTGTCTACTTTCCTAATTAAAAGCTAATAAACTCATTGTCACACATTTTCTTTTCTTTTCTTTTTTTTAATCTCATATTCCTATTGTAGCCATTGCACATTTTCATGGCAATTTCAGGAGTTAATTGTTCCTTTAGGAGAGTTTTAGTGACAGAATACTTTACCTAAACTTCATGGCACCCTTGCCATTTATGTTGCTTTATTTATGATTACAATAATTTTAAAATCATGAATTTTTCCATGTATCTTTTACACTCTTATTTCTCTGGTGTAGAGAATGATGGAGATTCCTATGATTCCAGGTATGGGGTCATGCAATTAAAATATGCATAGCATCATTTGATTAAACATATAAATACCCAGGAACATATAATTAAGATATTAACATATAATTCCATCCTTTTGTGGAATGAATTAATTCAAAATAATGTTATTTACAAGCAGTCTGCTATAATTTGGATCTAAATTGTCCCTCAAAGGTTGGTGTGTTGAAGACTTGGTCTTCAGCCCTAGAAACTTCTGGGAGATGGTGGAGCCTTTAAGACGTGGGGCTTATTTGGAGGTCTTCAGGTCTGGGTATGTGCCCCCAAAGGGACTGTGGGTCTCCACCGTCTCCTCCTTTTTTCATGTCCCAACCATGATGTGAGCAGGTTGCTCTGCCACTCACCCCTTGCTGTGATGTGCTATCTCACCACAGGCTCCAAATCAATGGAGCCAATCAATCATGGACTGAAACTTCCAAAACTATCAGCCAGAAAAAAAATGTGTCTCTTTATAAATTGATGAACTCAGATATTTGTTACAGTGATAAGAAAAAAAAAAAAAAACTAACACACAACCTAAGGTTAAGTTTTTAAATACATAAAAGTATATTAAGAAATTTATGGGGGTGTCCTAATAACAACCAATATTTACACAGTTTTTATCATGTGTATTAGTACATTAACCTTTAAAACAATGTTAAGTTATATGTTCCTATAACCATTTCATAGCTAAAAATGCTAAATAACTTGCTTAAAGTCATGTAACTAGCAGTGGCAAATTCAGGTTTCAAACTCAGGTTACCTGACTCTAAACTTGAGTTCTTAACCAGCACGCAACACTGTCCCTAAAACTTATTCCAGGCAGTTTCCCATCCAAGTGTTAGCCAAGAGCCTTACTAAACTTCTTACTTCTCGCTAAGTGTCTACTTTTAGATGAGTTGTGATTAATTTACATACCTTTGCAAAACAGAATCTACAGAAAGTTTCACAGTAACACCCTAAGCTGCTTTCTGTCCCTAATTTAATCCAGACAAAAGGTCCTGATTTAAGATTGCTAGATTCAGCAAATAAAAATATAAGTAGCTAGTTAAATTTTAATTTCAGGTAAATACATGTTTTATAATATGTCCTGTGCAATACTTTAGACATACTTAGAGTAAATAATTGGTTATTTACCTGAAGTTCAAAATTAACTGGTATAGTTCTATATTTTCCCTGGCAACCCTAGGTGTATTTTATTCCCAAATATTGTCCACTGGACAGGAAAGAAATCTATAGGCAAACTTGAAGCCCATCTTGCCATCTTGAGCCAAATAATTCCAACGTGGTCCCTAGAATTATTCAGACCTCAAAGTCACCCTGAGATGAACTATATCATATGATTCTCTCCCTCCATCTCCCTTCTTCTCCCAGCCAACCAGCTCATATGTGCTTGAAGTTCCTCAGGCCTAGTGCACTTAGCAGTGTGAATTAATGAACTAATTACAAGAGGATTCTTCCCAAAATTTTAACCCACCTCTTTGTATTTCAGCTGAAGTATGAAGCATAGAGAGTAGTGTATCTGGATGGCATAGTATCAACAAAATTAATCATAAACTTTCTGTGGTCATTCTCACTCCTGCCATATTCCTCGTCCTTAATCCAAAATTTAATGAAGCATTCAAAACTCTGTATTGAAAACAACATCATTCTCATTCTATTGCTTTCTGGGTATTCAGTCTCAGTCATAAAATGTAAAGACCAGATGGACATGGTGCTTGCACATCTGAGGACAGAATTTGGCCCTGGATGATTTTCACTTGATAGCCTTAAAGCTAACACTGGGGATCATGCCAAAATGTGTGATTCCGTGTGAAATTAATTATTGGGTAAGCTGCCCATTATTGAGTTCACAGTGACCTTGAAAATATTGTCCTTTGGAGTATGCCAAGTCAAAATCATGGGCAGAGCTATTTAATTGATGCAGAGTTTTAAAGCAGCCAACTCTATCATATTAGTTTTGTGATGGTCGCATTAGCAAGTGCTCAATAACTTGTTGACCGATCGAGGGTATATTGGAAAAAGTACTGGATAATTTTCTTTGCTATATGACCAGATGTCCTTTGCAAGGGTGAACTCAGCAGAGCACAGCAGGGCAACAGAAAGCAATTGGAGGAACTGCTGAAAATTATTCATTGAGAGTGAAAAAGAAGAAAAACACATTATCTGCATTCCATGCTGGATGTATAAGCTTTTGAAATGGAGTTATCACAGCAGTAAGAACAGAAGAAACTGCACAGAATTAGAAGTTTAGAAACTTGGATTTTGGTACTCTGCCAATAACCATGTGTGAGCCCATGGGAAAGTTTATTTACATTCTCTCCACATAAGTTTGGCCAAATGTTTTCTAAGGTCATGTCTATTCTTTAGTTTTATAGTTTTTCTTGAACTCAGGTTTATATGCATTTAAGCATCAATAAATTTTAGGTCTCTATCTCCTCTCAAGTATTGATTGAATGTTTTTATTTCTTAACCATTTTATGCAGATCCATACTTCAAATGCAGTATTATCAATGTCTTATGAGTATCCCTTGTTCTAAGAGAGTTCAGCTAATTAGGTAAATTAGCCTACTATAGAACTATCATACAATAGATCTTTCTTATATTCATCCATTCTTTTATTTGGTGAATATTTAAATTTTACTTCAGTAAATATTTAATTTTGCTAAGTATGTTATGTGTTGAACCAGGTGTTAGTGAAAAGGTTCCTACCTTCAAAGAGTTTATGGTCTATTTAGGGAATTTCCACCATATATGGTAAGTGCTTTCACAGATGTGTTAATAATAGCTATGGTAGCTTTGAGGGAAGGTGAACATCTCCTAAGTGAACTACCTGAGGAAAACTTATGAGATTGTCAGACAGAACAGGAATATCAGGCAAAAATTAAGAGAGAGAGAGAGAGAGAGAAGAGAGAAGAGAGAGAGAAAGAAGAAGGAGAAGGGGGAGGAGGAGGAGAAGGAGAAGAAAAAGAAGAAGAAGAAAAAGAAGAAGAAGAAGAAGAAGAAGAAGAAGAAGAAGAAGAAGAAGAAGAAGAGGAGGAGGAGGAGGAGGAGGAGGAGGAGGAGGAGAAGGAGGAGGAGGAGGAGGAGGAGGAGAAGGAGGAGAAAAAGAAGAAGAAGAAGAAGAAGAGGAGGAGGAGGAGGAGGAGGAGGAGGAGAGGGAGAGGTGGAAAGGGGAGGGGGAGGAGGGAGAGGGGGAAGACGGGGAGAGAGGGAAGTTATTCTGCTAGAGTTGATAGCTAAAAAGCAACCAGAATGACAAAAGAAATAAGGAAAAGAAGTAGAATATAATCACAAAAATACATAGGTAAGTACATATGTTTGTAGGGAGATAAAGAACACGAGGCCCTGCCCTAGACAAAATCTTCGTGAACAAGACACAGAATACTATTATCATCCAGAGGCCCATTTTCAGAACAAGACATTTTGTCATAGTATCAACCAATGATAAAAATGTGTGGGGTCTCTCATTTTCCTAATGCTAATTCTTCACAAAGTTTACTTCTCCTTGTTCATCACACTAAAGTTGCCCTCTCTTCCCCAGCAAGTCCTCCCCATTGTATAATCCCATTGATTACAACATGTATCTTGTCTGTCTGTGTTTGGGCTTTGGACTAGGGAAAAAAAAAGATGATTCCTTCTGTAGATGATATTATTTGAGCTTCTATTTCCATCCTTGAGTAAAGAATTAATTTCTTATCTGCTTCAAACTGTCAGGACCTAGGTACAGTGTTTGGCATCTCAAAGTCAAAAATTCCACATTAACATTGCAGAGCAAGAACCACATTTTCTCCAGATATTTCACTAACCTTCACAACCTGTCATGTTGCCAGGGACCTTGTGAGCCTTCAGGAAATAAAAATAGAATCTGTTACTTAATATTTGTATTATAAGTTATTCTTTAAAAAGTCCTGAAATTGGCTCTCAAATACTACAGACACCTATTTCTTTCTCTACTAGATGAGTTAAGGTACAAGAATAGGAATGAGCAAAAAAAAAAGAGAGATAATTAGGAATGAGCAGAAGTTGTGGCCTTTCTATTTGTATTGCATAATTCCATGTATTGAGTATGATATATGAGCTTCAGCGTAATGTGTAATGTAGTAGTCAATTTTAATCTTGCCAGCCTTTCATTTGACTATTTCTGCCATTCCTATCCTAATCTTCAAAGTGCACTGCCAGGATAATTATCACAACCACCAAATCATTCTCCTGAAATGTCACTGAATCTGATCAACCTATTTTCCTTTCAACTTGGGATCACAGGTAGAGAGTTATTGCACTCACTTGGCTAATCACCTTTCTGCAAAAGCACAGATTTTAGGATAGTGATCATAATCACATATGCTGTTATATAACTCATTTCAAATACTGTATGCTAGTCTGCATTTAAATGGTGATCCCATATGGACTTTACAATCCTGCCTCTGCTTAGTTGAGGCAAGGTTTACATCATTAAGGACAAAAGAAAGCATACTCAAATTTAGTCCAGAAATTCTCTTTTTTTCTCTAATGTTGCTCTTTGCACATTTTTTTTTACTGAGCCCAAGTATTCTTAATGCAAAAATCAGTAGTTAGTACTAAAATTCATGAGTAATGTGATTCTAGTCAGTGTTTTAGTTCAAAGAGGATATTTTTTAACACAAATCTACCTGAGCAGATTTGCTGAATTACAAGTTCAGTCTATGAACATTTATAGTCTCAGAGTCCATTTGGCATTCTCTAAGAAATACAGTCAAGGCATTTTTTTATTAGGCTGTTATTTCCTTTCCTCTAAAATTTGAAGAAATCCACTTAATATCTGCATATAACCTAACCATCTGATAAATGTCTTTCCTTTGGAATGGCAAAATATACAAGTCACTCCACCAAGTTATTAAAATGAAATTATGAAGGAAAACTTTATGCAAGCTGAGTTCTTAATTTCCTACAATAAATTCAAAATTAAACAGAAAAAAAAATCTATTTTGCTATCCTTTCTGGCTAAATTCTATTTTACTCATTATTTACACATTTATTGTTTTTCTCACCTAATTCCATTACTCATATAATTTTTAATGGATCTCATATATATAAACATACATGTTGTATCATCTATACTTCTGAAGTAAATTTTTTAGCATTTAATGATGGTAGAAATTTTTTAGCATTTAATGATTGTAGAAAATCATCTTTTAAATTCATACTCTTATGAACACACTGACATATGCTAGATAGTTTTGGTCTTTTTGAATGCCTTTAAACATGTGTGCATACCTACACCATGAGTTTATAAATAATAATTATTATTATAAATAATGGCATTATGTGTAGCAGCTAATTACTTCTGAATAATCAGTATCCATTAATATCTCTTCAGGTTACAATGTTAATAAATCAGTGAAGACAACTACAACTGCAATACTCAATTTAATGGCCTGAGTCACCAACCAAACTGTAGGCCCAATAAGTAAGAAATGTTTAATTTTCTTTACCACTGCAGTAACAATGAACAGTGCCTGGATTAGAGTTTGTTTGTAATAAATCAATTGTTTAGAACATAAATGAATAAATTATCTGGAAATGATTTATTTAGTGGAAAATTGTTTACTTCCTTTGAAATTCTTTGTAGTAAAGTAATATCAATAAACATAAGAATATGCTTTGGATCAAGTGCAAACACAAACTTCACCTATGCTGAAATTAGATGGACAGGGTTTTCAAGTGAATATTGTAGGAGAATTTATAATGACATAAGTATTGGGGAAAACACAGTCATTTAGAGTTGCTGAAAAACCTTATATAACAAGTTGCATAACCAAAAGACCATTGAGTATGAGCTGACACAGCAAAAAAGTCAATCTGGATAAGACTACCTATAGATCCTATATCTGCGGGCACCTGTTTACATCTAAAGATTGCAGACATCTCTCTGATTAGACATACTTGATCTTGATCTAACATACCCAGTTTGTGGGGAAAAGTGTGCAATATTGCCTGGTCCATGGGAAAACCTAGTTCTCCACAGTGTTGTCACTGGGCCTATACACTGGAACAATCATTCTGGTGACTCATCCATTTTCTCCATGATGCTGATACACCTGAGTTCTACAGCCTTCTCTCTTGGATGGGATCCATACCAAACAGGATAATGGGACTTGTTCCAACAAGACAATTTACCACCCAGGTAATTCTTGATGTCCAAGAAGGATATATATATATATATATATATATATATATATATATATATATATATTTTTTTTTTTTTTTTTTTTCCCTTGCTTATTCTTTGCCGCAGTCTGGCTGGGCACAATCAGGAGCCACTTGTCAAAAGAAACTAACTTTATTTTTAGAACCACACACGCCAAACAAAACAGCCTCTCAGGAAAAACCCTCAGAGCCTCAACTGCCACCACCGGCTTTCCACAAGCCTCTCTCTCCCACCCAAGCTTCTCTCCACCTCCCACAATCCTCCTGCTCTTGAGGCCGATTGGCTGGGTCACGTGGGACGGAGCCAAAAAAGTCCCCCAATGAGCAGCTCCGTGGTCTGAAAGGGCAGGGAAATAGCCCAATGAGCATCACCGCAGAGGAGCCAATCAGCTAGATGTTGCTGGGGCCGCTGTGAGCCAATCATCAGCCAGCAGCTGGAAGTTTGCTGGCAGCTAGAAGTTTGCTGGGGCCCCTTCGGCTGTGGCTCTCAACAATCCTTAGCGTGGTCTAAATCAAAGGAATACAAAGGTGACTTCAGAGGCTCAGGCTATCTTTCTAATCCTCTGTTCCTATCATTCTACTGGACCTACTCCAACAGTCTTGCTGAGAGTTTCATTTTTCTAGAATATAGTTGTTCTAGATGCATGGAGTCTACTTGTCAACTTTTTGTTGTTGTTGTTAAATCAGATGTCTTCTCATGACTCAAAAACTCATGATAAATTATTGTAAGGATCTCTCCTACATCTTATAATGTGAAGACAAAGGAAAATAATAATAATAATAAGCAAAACTAAATACAATGTGGAAAAATCAGAGAGATTTCACACCTTTGGTGTTTTTCCATCCTCCCAGCTATTTTTGTTCACTAACTCTGCCATCTATTCTTGGATGGTGTGTTGCTCTCTGCCTGGGTGATTTACACAGTGCTGGTCGCACTCTCAGCTCCATCATCACCTTTCTCTTCAAGTACAGCCAGAAAGGTGTCACTGGAAAAGGTAAATTACTATACATAAAAGACACAAAATAAAGTACCTGGCCTAGAGGGTGGAAGGCTAAAGAGAAAGCCATTAATGGGATTCAGACAGGTGCCAGTGCCTGTCTGACCTGCTGAACTTTGTGTTCCCTCAAGACTGAACAAAGCAGAAACCTGAGGAATTTAGTGATAGAAGGGACTTCAGAATTTAATCTGGTCCAACATCCTCACTTTATAGCTAATACATTGATGACTGAGATAGAACTCTTAAAGCCTAAGAAATTGAACTTGACAAGCAAAGCTAACACTCAAAGCCAGTCAAAGCCCCAAGGAGAGGGCCAAACTGACACTTCCTAGATCTATTTTCCAATAGGCAAGATGATTCAAGGAGGTACAAAAGCAAAAGCATATTTTAATAGTTATGTATTTCTCTCCATATATAGTTTTTTAAAATAGAATCAGTACATCAATTTAGTGATATCAAATTCTCTGTAACTGAAAATAAGCAAATCAAACAATGGCCCAAAGAGAAGTGGAAATGTGACCTAGTATTTGCCCTTAGTTTTCTTTTTATTTATTTATTTATTTACTTACTTACTTACTTATTTTTTATTGATTTTATTTTTTTTAAATACACAACAGCAGAATGTATTACAATTCTTATTACACATATAGAGCACAGTTTTTCATATCTTTGTATAAAGAATGTTCACGTCAATTCATGTCTTTATACATGTACATGTTGTTGTTTATTTTTTCCACTGTACCATCTCAGCCACCTTCCTCAGAAGTGGAATGGGGGGTGGGTGGAGAAAAAAAACTGGGGCTTCTCTGAGAGGCCAATGATGATGAAGATTTTCCTAATATTAAAGATCTTTATTCTTAAGGGGAATCAAGTTGTACACTGAGGTTATGGGAATTCTCTAGGTGCTGTCCTGAAAATATTAAACGCAGCCTTCTTTGAAACTACAAGACATAAGAATTCTTTACATAGTGTCCACTCACTAAGCGTCTTATGATTTAGAAATTGTTAGAAGCGATAATGCCCCTAAAACTAGAGCGATACATTTAATACCTACCCTATATCATGTGGGACTGGGGATGGACTTCCGTGGTAGACTACTGGCCTGGTGTATATGAAGCCCTGGATTTGATCCCCAGCACAGCACAAAAATTTAATAATAATTAATTAAATTAAATAATAATAAAACATATAATTTTGAGGACAAATCAGGCTTAGGTTAAGACTGAATGTTAGATTATTCCAATTTCTTATCACTGCTTTTATGTTGGGTAGCAGGAAAACAGGAAAGGAATAAACAAAATTTTAACAAAATGTAGATTGGGGGGTCAGGGTTAATCACCACTATTTCTGTGACAATATGGACTAACACCCCCTCTAGATATAGTTTGTTGATTTCAAGTTATAGTATTTCAACAATTCCCACCTTTCAGTGGTTAGAACAAGTAAAGAACGCCAGAGTTAGGTCATGCTTAATTACAGAAGCTAAACTCAATCTACAGTAGAGGTGACTGTGGGTCATGTGGATACCCTTTTCTGTAAACAAAAAAAGAAAAAAAAGAAACACAAGGTCACTGGACCAATTGCTCCCTATCACTGAGTACAAAGAACACAGTAAATAGCTTTAGATCACTCCACTTTAAAACAGTAATAATTCATACTACATTCTCAAATGGATGTTTTTTTCTCCAGATGAGGAGATGCAATGGTGACACTGTATCTCAAATCCCTGCCCAAGAATTGTTTAATCTCAATCAAACTAAAAGAATAAGTATTAAGAGAACAATAGCATTCAGTGATTGACTTTCATGAATGAATACAGGACTTGAACTTCTGCAGAAAAATTTGTAAAGGGACTTCAAAGATCCCCAGCTCTTCTCAGAAGGAGATAACAAAAATACAAAAGTCCCTGCATAGTCACTTCTCAAGAACATCAGTTGCCTTTTAAGATTTATTTCAAGTCTCCTGGCATAGGATATGCTGCCATACTTTTAAAACATTATAATGAGTGCTAGTCCACTAAACATAGTTCATACCAAAATTCTTATGCCAATTACTTGAGGGAAAGATACCAAGATAATGGATTAATTACCTTTGGGAAATGTAACAAAATTACTCTGTCCAAATACCTTCTTGGTTGGCATTAAAATGCTGCAAATTATAAAAAGTTTAGATTCAACTAGATTTCTCGTCACAAGCTACACTTGATTAGTACAAGGATCCTGTGTCATTTTAAAAAGAGAATTGCTTCTGGAAGAGCAATTACTATAGAGTCAACACAACAGAATCTGAAATCTTCAGTGGCAGAATTACAAGTGAAACAGAAAGACTTCAGTATTGACACACGGTCACAAAACTATGAACATTTGGGTTTATCAAAGGGTAAAAGTCCTCAACAAAAAATTATAACCATGCAAATTATTAAAATAAACCCAGAAAGGCATTGTTCTTTTCTTTTTTGTAATTTTTTTTTTGGTTTGTTTGTTTTATTTGGTTTGGGTTTTTATAAAGTAATTGCCAGTTTACAACAAAAGTCATAGGAAAAAAATTTTTTTAGTAAGGTAATCAATTCATCTATTGATTTAACTCAGGAATTTTCTACTGATTATACACAGTGCCCACTATAGCATTTGAAAAAGCAACATGCATTTTTACAATCATCATTTGCTTCAGATGTTAAATGCATCTTCTAGGTTTGGTCATGTATCCACATAGGCAGAAACTATTTTGCCTTATAATTCATCTCATCAAATTTGTTTTAAATTGCTTTCATTTCTTTGACTTTATGACAGAGACATAATTATATAGATAGACTTCAATTATGTATGTCAGTTTTATCTGTTGGAACCTCATCTCCACAACTTCTAAATACTACAATGCCCCAATACTCAATTCTTTTTAAAAATTTTTTACAATATTTATATATTTTAAGTTGTTGATAGACATTTATTTATTTATATGTGGTGCTGAGAATCGAACCCAGTGCCTCATGCATGCCAGGCAAGTGCGCTACCACTGAGCCCCAGCCTCAGTCCCAATACTTAATTCTTTGGTAATTTATTTCAGTCCTGTGGCTTTAAATATCTATTGTAAGCTGTCAAATAGAAGATTTACATTTCCAGCTCAGTCCTCTTCCTCAAAACACAGAACTCCATGCAGCTGCTCATGTCACATCTTCACCTTAACAGACGTTAGACATCTTAAATTAATGTGGCCAAAAGAAACAGATGATCACCATCAAACCTGCTCTGCATGAAATCTTCTCAATCTCAGTCAATAGTAATTTTGCTTTCTTCCAAATTCTTAACTCCAAATCTGTGGCTACATCTTTGAAGCTTCTCTTTCTCTCACATTCACATTCAACCATGAACAAATGAGAGCAATTTGAAACAAATTTAATGAGATGAATTACAAGGTAAAATAATTTTTGCTTTTGTGGATACATCACCTAACCTAGAAGTTGCATTTAACATCTGAAGCAAATGATGACTGTAAAAAAGCATGTCGCTTTTGAAATGCTTGAAGTAGGCACTCTATCTTCAAAATATATCCAGACCTTGAAAATTTTAACACAGCTATTGCTGTCAAGCTAGTCCCAGTCTGTGTTACCACTTAGCTGGATTATTACTGTAGCCTCCCATAGAGTGTCTTGCTTTAATCCTTATGGTCTGAGGCCTATCTTCATCATCTAGCCATAGGATCCTTTTTAGTTGCACAACAACATAAATGTATTTATGCCACTGAACTTTGCACTTAAAATTGTTAAAATGGTAATTTCAGTGTTATGTTTATTTGATTACAATAAAAGAATAAATTAGAAGGGTTTCTAGATTTAAAAAAAATGCTCAGCCATCACTGCTGTTCTCTGCCTTAATCTCTCTAATGTTTTTCCATGTTGTTCAAAAGAATATCTGCAAGACTCTAATAAAAGATCTAGCCCCAGCCCCTGGGCCTAACAGTTCTCAAGCTATGTTCTATTACTGTTTTACCCCTGGCTGGCTTCTAGATGTGGCAGCAGGTGGAGGTTGGAGGGGGGGCATAAAGGGAGGGGTGATAAGGAAGGAAAATGGAGATGAATAGATCAGAATCATAAAAGGTTTGAATTCTATATCGTATTATCCCTCCAGAAAAGGTTTTGTGTGGCTCAATTGTGATGATGGTGGATGGATGTTTGGTTGTGAAGAAAGCAACACAGCTTCTGACCACAGCAACCATTGCCTCCCAACAGTACACACTGATCTCTTCTGTCTTTTGCATTCCTGGGCACTAGAGCAGCATATTCTAATAACATACATTGATACGATGTATAACATATATTAACAGAAATTTAAATGTGCATTAAGTGTCAAATCGATGTAGAAAACATAACTCTTTCAATAATTTTGGGAATTTATCTTTTGAAAAATGTCATAAAAAGTATCATTACCAATTCATGGTGTACTATAGCCAACATCTGCTTCCATTATCCTGATGCTATTTATCAATACTTTCACTAACACCACAAGATCCTCAGTGCTGTTAGCCACGTGGTTCCTAGTTATTCTGTTAATGGCCATGACAGCAAGCTGATGCCAACCTACATGAGGACTTGAGAGGCCCGGTTTCTAGGCTCTATGCTAAGGGTTTCTAAATAGGGAGCATTCCCAGCATGACCCTCACATATGTTCAACTTATGGTCTATATCTTTGAATTTACAAGTAGTTTGTTGATTTTAAACAAAACAAAACAAAAATTTCTAAGGCTATGCATCTATATATTTTCCAGAATTTACATTTCCTGTACCAGACTGACTCAAAGAGAACATCATTTGTATGACTAGCTGCTCCTTCAATTCTATGACATGAAATTATACAGGCTTCTGACTGGAAAGTTTTCCTGGGGCCTTTCAAATGTCAGATTGATAAGAATAGCAGGAAATCTCAGCATAAAATTTAATATCAAATGTGATCCAAAATCAAGTCACTTCTAAGAAAAAACAACAGAATAGTATTTAGAAAAGACGGTAAGATAACATAAGCCTCTATCCATTTTTCCGAATATAAAAGTCCCCTGTTAGCTTTTAGTCATGACTGACTGGCAGTGGCCAATGAGATTCCTAAAACAACTGAACATTTAAAAAAATGTGTCAGTCACAGTTTGCATGTGGCCTGGGTGTAAAAATTTTATAATAACATATATTTACGTCTTAAAGAGTGACAGGAATGTGTGTTTTGTTTTGTTTGTATTTTCATTTCAAATTTATTTTCTTCCACGCAAAATAAAATGAATACTAGCAAATAAAATGACCAATGTTAAATTTCTCAAAAATAAGCAATTTTATCACAATTTTCATCTGTAGCATCCTTACATACATTATTCCCTCTGTTTCTAATACTTTTCCACCTAGCTCAGAGAATTCCTAATAATTCTTCAAGAATTAGTTCAGGTGTCAATCACTCTCTGTTATGGTTTTGATGTGGCTTATTTCCTAAAGGTCCATATGTTGTAAACTTGGTCCCCAGGGTAACAATACTGAGAGGTGGTGGGACCTTTAAGAGGTGGAGCCTCTTGAGAAATTATTGGGTCATGACCACCCTCATGAAAGGATTAATGCTGACTTGCATAGTGAATTGCATCTTGGAGGAGTGTATTAGGATATAAAGTGTGTTGTTTTATAAATGAGCAAGTCTTGCTCCTCCCCATACTCTTCTTCCTTTTTCACTAGTTGCCTCTCTTATATGTGCTCCCACCATGTGATTCTGTTTGCCATGAGGTCCTCACAGGAAAATGTCAGTACCATGCTTTTCAACTCTCCAGAACTGTGAGCTAAATAAACCTCTTTTCTTTATAAAGAATCCTATTCTCAGGTATTTTGTTACAGCAACACAAAATGGATAGGCACTCTGCTATTATTTCTAAAGAATCCCACCCACTCCCCACTCACCCATCACAATTCTAAACAAAGAATTATTTTAACTTTACTCACTAATGTTACAGAATTTCTTATATTATTAGGTAATATCTACATGTTTCCAATTTAATTATGACCCTCTGGATTTCAGAAAACATATTTTAGTTACTCCCAAATTCTCAATGTGAAGCCAATCAGATGTCAAACAATGTTTTGGATTTGAAGGAGTGAAAGCAAGTAACATTGTAATGTTTTTATATCAGATGTTCAACTTTCTTTTCTCTTACAGAATTCATGTTCTGCATTTCTGAATCTGAAGTCAATTATCATCATGACCTGAGTAGCAGTCAGAATGTCTCATTTGATGAGCATGTCATATTAACTGCACATTTTCTGGTATCTAAGCTGATCCTGTTGGCTAGAATTCTCTACCTTGGATTGTAGGCAGGGTGTATAAGAGAAGCTGCCTTATCAACTTCAATAACAAAGTACCTTTCCTGAAAGTGGAATCATACTACCTGTTCTTCCTCAAATTCCTCTAGCAGAAGCCTATTTTCCTTGACACATATTGGGCAGCAAATAATATAAAATATTAATAAATATCCCCTTTTCTATACATTTTTTATGGCAAAACAACCTTGAACCAACAGTTCAAATCACCACTATCCTCAAACCAAGGCAACTTTCAGGTGACCGAGCAAGCCCTGACCTACCACCTCGCTTCCCACACCCAAAACTTCTTTTTATAAGCATTGACCACAAAGGGATAAACTATTAGAAGAATAGAACCAACTTTAAAAGAAGAAAATATGAGTTTAATAAGTACACATAATTAATTTCACCACCTCAAGGGCATTACTTATTTTCAACAAGTAAACATACACTGCAATTTGCTTCCTTGATTTGGTATTTCTGCTTCCATTAATGGACAGATATGGTGGCTTCTAAAACAAATATTTTGGCATTAGGAGGACACAATGACTTTAAAATTCCTATAAAGGTAGATGCAAAGGAAGCAGAAAGGGTATTACTCCAAAATACAGACTAATTTTGTTATTGTGGTTGTTGTTTTATGCTGTGAAGTCTATGAGTGTTGTTAGGAATGGGAATACTGTATTTGGGGGGGATCCTTACATGCTAATATTTATTCACCACTGATCCTTGAGCAATTTAACTCATTGGAAATTAACTCTGTGCTTCAAATTCTCTACGCTGTGGAATGAAGTGTTCCCAGCGTGTTCTATTTTTGCCCTTGGACCATTTCATTTTGAAGACACACTTGGGAAAGATGACAGCATTAATTTAGCTAACAATATTCATTTTGTTTTCATTAGTTGCTTTTGTAGTTTTATATTTTGATGCTTGATCTGATAAATTCATAACAGCCAGAGGGTGACTCCATTTGTATTAATAACAGCACCTCATTCACACCTCATCAGTGATAGAACAGCCCACCGAACTTCACTGTCTAAGGAGTATGAATCAGAAATGCTCACAGGAGAAGGGCTATTTATAAGGCAGATGAAAACTACCTACAGGGAGAGTGGGGATGTGGTGACTATGGAGGGCAAGTGTATTCTGAAGTGTAAGACATGGTATAGAATTCACACCTCAATGACTTGGGCAAGTTACTGATGCCAGCTAAGCCTCAGTATTTTAGTCTGGAAAATGGGTTGAGGCCAGTTCCATCATTAAAAACATCTCTGATTCTATAGTTTTATGCTTATGCACATCAAGTTTATTAATTTTAAATCCTTGTGATTTATTGACTGAAAATTTTAGAAGGAAAAACTCTATGTACAAGTACATTTTTAGTCTCACTTAATAACAGTAACATTTACTATTTACTGGATGATTGTAAGACAGGTATTATGCTTTTTATGCTTGTTACATTACTTAATCACCACCACCATGCTGTTATATGGGTACAATAATTGGCCCTTTGTTCATATCCACAGGTTCTGCATCCATAGATTGAACCAACTGCAGATCAAGACGTATTGAAAAAAAAATTGCATCAGTATCGAACAGATATTTTTCATCTGTCATTATTTCTAAACCGTATAATATAGCAGCACTTATATATCATTTACATTGTATTAGGAATTATAAGTAATATAAAGATGATTTAAAGTACATAGGAGGATGTGCATAAGTTATATGCAAAAACCATGCCTTTCTATCTGTAGATCTGAGTGTCCTGGAGGGGCCCTAGGACCAATCTCCTCAGGATACTGAGAAGACAGCTGCAGTTCATTCCTACTTTAGAAACTGAAAATCCCTGGATGGAGGTATAGCTCAGTAGAGTGTGCATACTTAGCATGTGTAAGACACTGAGTTCAATCTCCAGCACCAAAAAAAAAAAAAAAAAAAAAAAAAAATCCTCAAAGCTTTTCATGTAACCTGCTCAAATCACAAAGCTAGAAAATGACTGAACCAAAATCTGAATCTTATGCTCTCAGACTTCCAAGCCTGAACATTTAACTCCATCGCCTATAATTTAAATTCCAAAGCAGCCATGCTTGTTAAATTTCATCTTGCATGAGTATGTGTGTGTGTGCTGTAATCATGTGTCTGTCTCAGTGCCACAGAAATGACCTGTCATTTTGTTGTCAGCGTGAATGTCCATATACAGAGATTCACTCCACCACACCATTCTACACAACTGATAGAGCAGGTACAGAAATATGTAGCCTTAGAAAGGAAAGCTTTGGGAAACATTCTAAAGAAGAAATAATAAGTATTTTAATTTATTTTATCAATTGATTGTGAATATTGTTTAAGAAGATCCACATCCCTCTGTTATCACCCTTATTGCACAAGATGAAATCATCTTATATGTTGGCTTCCCTTATTAGAGTTGGTATTTCTGAACATAAATGAGCAAGGCCTTACTTATCTTTCAACACCCAACTCGTACCACAACGGTTTGCAGAAGTTAAACAACAATAAACATTAGCTGTACATAATTTAATGAATAAGTATTTCCCCAAATCTGATTTATCCTGAAAATTTTTCTCAGTATCTTTTGTTTTGATGGGTCTCTGAAAGGAAAAAATAAGTAAGTGTTTAAATCTGTTCAAGTAGGAAAGGAAATATTGAGGTAGCTGAATATTAAAATGTGGTTAATCATACACACAAAGGAGGAAGTGGTGTTATCAGAATGAAACCCAACCATGCCCCAAAGGCCGGCATCCTGAAAAATGCACACATTCCTTATCTGATCTAAAAAAAAAATGTTACCAGCATTTTCAACATAATGTCTTATACTGACTTCAAGCACGTTAATCAACTATATTGAAAGGACTTGAAAAGTTGATGCTGTGGACACTGTAACGATCCAGATGACCCATGGGGCAATGAGCTGGGCAGGAGTCGTTGCTCTCTCGTGTGTGCTCCACCGTGAAGGAATATGGAGATAGAAGATAGCAATTTAATCTTAAATTGTGATGTGAAAACTTAAAGTAGTGAAAAAAGATGAGGACTGAGAGTTCTGCTGCCATAGTGGAATCTCCTTCCTGGGTCACCCTCAAGGTTAGGACAAGTACCTTGCCTCACTCTCCCCATCGTCCTCACTGATGCACAGCCCAGAATTAACAATATCTCGGTGTATTTATTTGTGTGAAAAGGAAATCTATAGTTATTCTAGGATAGATTTCTCATGTATTTAGAGAATGTGTCCACGTCAGTGCTCATGAATCATACCAATCAATGGCAATCACTCCTTGACCGTGTATTTTAAATTATGTGCAAAAATAGCTACTTTTCTTAAATCCCTATCGAATGTCTTTGACACTGAAGGATTATTTCCTGTTTAAAATCTTCAGAGACTTCCTTTTCTAGTGTTTTTCTCATTGTTTTGGGGTGGGAGAATCAAAATATCTAAGTGGTATTGCCAGGGATTCATGTTAATATAGACATGGATATTTTCTCTGCAATTTAAATATTCATATGATAAAAAAGGAGAATGAAAAATAGTGTGTCTTTTCAACAGTGGGAATAATACTGTGTACCCAATAACAAGTTTGCATAAAATTACTTAATTTAATTTTAAGTGACAGTGTAAACATGACCTAAAGTAACCATCTTTGTGCCACTCCTGCTTTCCTTAAACAGGTCCTTCAGCTTTGTCATTAGACAGAGGACCTTGATGGTATCCTAGCCAGTGAAAATCAAAGAACATTAATGTATTCTTTTTCCAGTTTGTTACTGGCCCAGATCTTAGAGGCCTTTTTCTGTGCCCTAAGAGACTGAGCTCTGCCCACTGCACTAGCAAGGCAGCCAACTGGAGTTACTAGCAAGAGATTCAATAAAGTTTGGGTGAGAGGTTGGGAATGTTTTCTCTGTCCCTTCCTGGTGTAGCATGGTGTCTTTCATCGAGTACAGCCCCTTGGAGGCAGCCACTCTACACTACTCAAGTTCTCTGATTCCAGAACAACCATTTTCTCCATGTTCTCCTTTAGGTAGTATCAGTTTCTTGCTGTTGCTTTTTTCTGGGTGTTTATACCCTTTCTACTCCCTCACTCAGTAAGTAGTATCTTCATTAAATGCCCTTCATTGGGGTAGATTCTGAATTTTTGCTGGGTTCGACTGATACAATCATGAACTTGACAATAAAACAACTTAAACTTTTCAGTTCCAATATCAATTCTGCCAAAAACTTCTATGAAAAATAATCTCCCTTCTCATGATGTAACTGAGATTCCAATAGAGCAATTTCAACAATAATATATGCTTACTATAGTCAGACAGGATGTTTAATCCTGGTATAGAGCAAGCAGCAGCATGATGTCCATGCATTTTGTACACTACAGAACCACTTCACTGGGCCCCAGTCTGGAGTTACCTTGCCTTCTTGCCAAAAGGAATTGGATATCATATTCTCTCTTATTTCAAGGAGAACAGAGAAAAAGGCAGTACTCAGACATGGATCAGAGAGTAGTACTCAACCAGCCACAATGGCATCTAAAGCAAAACAAACAAACAAAAAACCAGTAACAATGATCCCATTTGACATCAATTTTTTTTTTATGTTCTGTGTATCAAGGATTTTCCATGAACTTGAATTGTTAATATTATACATTAAGATTAATATATTGATTCAGTCTGGAATTACCTCCTTACTTTCTGTAACCAAAATGGATGATTCACCTCTCCTTTCTAGTCCAGGTCCTATTAGAGAGCATCAAACATTGAAAGTCATCTCAAGTTGGCAAAGTCACAGCTGGGTAATAATTAAAGATGTAATCTTGGATTTCACACAGACCTAACTTGGAATGTTAACCCCACCACTTACTAGCTGTGACATTTTCACTTTTCTTAAGGTCTTTAAGCCTTAGTTTCCCTCTTTGCAAGATTAAGATAATAATACAGGTCAATGAACCTTGAACTGCATTGCAATGTTCAAAATGCTCTTAGAACCAAAGTACTTCTCACACTAGGCACAAATTTCTTGGTGGCAAATCCTGCCTAAAACTAAGGTAAGGCAATTCGTAGTCTTTTCTTCATCCTACTTATAAAGCAATTATTTATGGAGGTGTTATAAATTAAATATATGGTATGAGCCACCACATGACTCATCTGAAGTCTTAAAATTCTAAATTAAAAAAAAATACAATTCAGTGAGATGTCACATAAAAACGCATCACAGAGTGGAAGCATAAGGGACACACTAACATTCAATGAAGAATAAGTTTTCCCAGAACCCTGGAAACCCCAGAAGCAAAGATGCCATGATGCACCTAGGCCCAGACCCTGCTTACACCAAGGCTGAAGATGAGATCTTGCACACGTTGACTTGAAATGCAGACTGCGAATAGGTTGTTCATAAGTCTTTTCAGAAAGTGATGGAAACTCTGAACAGTAAGGGTGGTGGCGTGCCAAGAATGACCCTTTGTTAGCTAGATGTGGTGGCACACACCTAAAAATCCCAGCAGCTCAGGAGGCTGAAGCAGGAGGATGGCAAGGTTCAAGCAACTTAGAGAGAGACCCTGTCTCAAAATAAAAAATGAAAAAATGGGCTTCGGATGTGGCTCAGTGGGTTAGTGCCACTGAGATCATTCCCTGATACTGGAAAAAATAAAATAAAATGATCCTTTGTTTACCTTGTGTGAACAGTACTTGTGTCTTCTGTGCACTCCTGCTCAATTTCAAGGGGGGGCCAAGGAAGTCATGCTGAGATATGCTGCATCTTCTCCTGTCTTGTGTGGCCACCTCCCTTCTGATTAGGTTTGCATCCTTGGAAAATTAAATCAGGAACTTAATGTAACTTTGCAGCATGTGTGTTGGGGGTGAATCTCTTCCTGTCAATCTGTAACCTGGCTGAAACTCTGCAGTGCTCAATAAACATGGCCTATTAATGTCATCTTAATCATTATGACTTCCTAACTGGCAACAGGCATTTTTCAGAATTGAAGCTTTTTTAGAAATCAGTTGATTTACAATACAATCTTTGAGCAAATGCAGATGCAGAGACTAAAAATTTCACTGTAATTATAAATGAAAGCTTGATTGAAGAAAGGGAAAACGTCATCCCAGTCTGGGGCGGGCTATGAACCATATCAGCAGTGCATGAATGATGAAGAAACATCTAGACTGGACCATAACAGGCACAATTCCCATAATGACTAAGGATTTTACCAATTTCCAATAAGAATTGGAAGTTTGTCTCAAAGCCTGCTTTATATGCCCCAGAGTTCTTTGTTTTTAATTATGCTTAAATCAACTTGAGAGAATGGTTTAAAGCTTTTATTCTTGTGTGGGTTTAGTTCTCATTTTCTTCAATTGTCTATGTACCATCTTCAGAAATAGTTTTAGATGATTTATCTGATCAGGAACCCCATCTGTATCTCCTGTCCATTCTGGTACCTAGAATCAGAAAAGCTGATTGGAGCTATTCTTGATCAGATGGTGGGGTGGGGGGGGGTAACCTGTGAAGGTGAGCCAATGATTGTACACAATACCCCTTATTGATACTAAATGAGGAGTGCGTGTGCTCCCCAGACAAACTGAGAAGATGGCAATGCAGCAAACTACTCAATTCACTGTGACTAGATTCTTCTTTTATAAAATTAAAAATTGTGCTAGAATTTTTTTCAAACATTTTTCTTTTGCAGAAGTCTTCCTTAATATTATTTTTAAGTAGGAAGGCCACAATGTGACAGAAAAATAGATGCACCCTGTTTGAAAAGGAGCTAAGATGTATAATGCCCCCTTTGCTCCATGTTATCTGCCTTAGAGAGCACTAAGGATTCCAAAGGGCCTTAGGAGAATCTAGGGGCCAGATGGTTTTCTTTTTTTTTTTTTTTCTGTTCTCAACTTGTTTAATATGTAAAAGAATAATAAAAATGGTAGCCAGAGTTGTAGTTTTTAATACATTCTTGGAATGTTGGCCTCCCAGAGAGCATTATTTCAAATGCCTGAAAAATTACCTATCTATCTTTTTGGACTTTGTAAAGACAGTTTGTGTAAAATTTGAAAAGATTTAGTAAGTGTGTTGCGGGCTGGCAGAGGAGTACCTGCTCGCTGGACCAGGGCTTCTCAGCAGATGCTGAGCAGTGACACTGCTCCAGAGTGCTGGCTGCGTGCTGCGCCAGGGACAGTGACAAGGATGGTGCTGAGTTCTTATATCATCACAGCCAGTGGTTCTCAGAGTGCGGATCTTGGGTACCTGTTTACAAATGCAGAATATGGACCCCACCCGGTCCTCTTGAATTGGAAATTCCATGGTGGAGACTAGCAAGCTGTCTTTCAAACCCTCTAGGTGACTGGGAGGGAGCTCAGTTTTGACAGCCACTGGCTTTAGCTGTCCTGGTGTCTCATTTGTTGATTTTCTACACCACCCGAATACTAGTTTGGTGAGGTTGAGTCTAGTCTTATTTTTTTATATAAAATGATAGGCCTACATTAAGCTTGAGAAGCAGAGGATCCTGAGAATGTGTGGCCCAGGCCAAGAGTTGTCCAGTGAAAACCTTTGTGCTTAAGCAGTTTTGTAGTGTGTGTGTGTGTATATATATATATATATATATATATATATATATATATGTGTGTGTGTGTGTGTGTGTGTGTGTATCTTTTTGATGGTATGAAGAATTTATCTAGGCTTGACTGTTTTAAGACACCATAATGAATGTATAATTAATTTATGTCAAAGTATTAATATGTTGTTACAACAGGAAAGTAATTTTAGGATTGGTTGCCTCTTATCCCATCTGCTCCAGCTTTCTGTTATATTAGTTCTTACCTCTGCATTAGTTTGGAGTGTTTATATTCAATTCTCACAATAAATTGGCCAGATGGTTTTCAAAGAATAATTCTTTCTGCCCTGGCACTCTTCAATTCCAAAAATCTGTGAGATTCTAATGGGTAGTATTTACTAAGTGTTTAATTTATATATGACCTGAAACAAGCATTTTATACACAGTATCTTAATTGAATTTTAGAAAAACTTTACAAGATGGGGACTATTCTCTGGTATAGGTTAAGGAACTGAGGCTCTGAGGTTTAGATAGTTTCCCTAAGGTCATTGAACCAGCAAGTGTAGCTCAAGGATTCACACTCCATCAGATGACTCCAAAGCCTCTATACTCACCAGAACTCAAAAAGAAAAACTAGCCTGCAGAAATAGCATGGCCTGAAACAGTCTAAAAGGACCTGGGCTTCACACTGGGGTCTTCTCCACTCTGTACAATAGCTCTCTGCTTTCCCCTCTTATCCTTTTTTTCCTCTCCTCTCCTTTAATCTCCTTTCCTCTTCTCTCCTCCGCCTTTCTTTTCTTCCTTTTCTCCTCTTTCTCCTACCCACCTCTCTAGCTCTCTAGAAACATATAGCAGGAAAAACAACCATTGACTGTTGCTGAGTTTCACAGCCTGTACAGTAGGAATCCAGACAGAAAATTCCTAGGGCCTTTCCCTAGAGGCAGATGCCTATCTGTGGACAATTCCATTATAGCTCCATGTGTGGGAACAGGATAGAGATGTAATACAACTGTTTCTGCTGCAGCTGGATGACAATCCTCAGAGAAGAGAGATGGAGAGGCACAGCTAACTAGGAAAAAGGATGGTAGAAGGTAGGTCCACTTCAAAGAAAGTTGATCCTGACTACATTTAGAACAGAAGGCCTTTATTTTTATTTCTCATTAAATTCCAATAGTGGGTGCCTGCTTTGGTTATTTTATGTAAATATATAAAAATACAGAAGTCCAAAATGTGGTTTTATCTAGGGGTTTTTACACAACTGCTTGTATATCCATAAGCAAATTATTTCTCTCCCAGTTTGGATATTTTTGTTTGTTTATTTGGGTTTGTTATTTTTATTTTTGTGAAAGGATAATCTCTATAGAGTTCTTGATCATTAGCATTTTTCTAAGTTGGCAGATCTGTACAGAAAATTTTCAAATACCAAATACAAATTCAAGCACTGGGAAATCAAAACAGGAATTCTAATAACATGAATAAATTTCACATATCACTTCCTTAAGGTTTAAATTTTACCCTCTCTGATATGTAGAATAGCATTCCAGTTGTCTTTATGTCATTACCCTTCTGTGCAAGTAGGAAGCACAATGAGGAGGTTGGCTTGTTCATAATTACACAAGTGACACAATGGGGACTTGATCTCAGGTATCTTGACTTAGAGTCAATACACACTGGTCATTTGGAATAGTTTCCCCTATCCACGAGAAAGTCTCAGCTCTAGCTACTGTCATTTCTGTTATTGTTCCTTGTTTCCACCTACATGAACGTGTAATTGGTGCTGTGGAGGTTGGATGGCCACCTTCTGTAAAGCAATGCACCCAGTTTCTCCAGGTGGCACGATCACTGGTATCACGTACAGAAATGCAGCCTACCTTGTGCTGGAGCATCAATCTACAGCTACAGAATTTCTAGGTCTGATCTGAGTACTGTGTGATAGTCTGTAAAGGGGAAACACAAATACCTAAACCTATGGAGCTCTTTGTGTTTTATAGCTGGGTGTGTGGTAGGTACGACTTCTTTGCAATTTTCTGGTTTTTCTCCTTTGTTTACCACTTTGAATCTGGATGAACTATGTATCTCCTTCTTAAGAAGTCTACTTAATCTGCATAGCCAGTTAGATCATGCTTTGTATAACAAATTGTCTTCTGAAAATTTTGCTAATAATGCTGTCTTTGCAGTTTTGAGAGAAGAAAAATTAACCTTACTCAGAAAAGGCATATATATCATTTCAATGTCAATAATCACATATGGGCACAGATCAGTTTGGGATCAGAATTTAGATTGGGATACTAAGAAAGAATATCAGGACAATTAAATAATAGAAGAAATACAACAATAAAATAATAACCTACATAGCTATAGCCCTTTTGCTTTCCCCTTCTTAACTCTTTGAAATTAGCTTTTGTTCCTACCAGCAAATATTAAAATAACATTTATTAAAAAGACTATTGCCCTCCTACTCATTAAAACCAATGGCCCTGTATCCAGTTCCTGTAGTTCTTAAAGACTACAGCACAGACTCTAGTAAACACTCGCTCCTTAGAATGCTTTTTCCTTGACTTGGAGATGTAAAGCTATTGCAGTTCCTGTCAGCTTTCTGAATCTCTAAGTATTTTCTTCACTCACTTCTAACATGAATTTTATCGTCCTTTTTCTTTATGCACCAACCAGCTCAGATATCAAATCCAGTGCACAGCTTCAACTATCATCTTTGGGAAAGAATTTTAAATGCAAATGGTTATAAATTTCTTAGTAGAAAGGAATGGAACAAGGGGCAGAAGAAGCCCAGGTATTAACTAATCCATTCACTGATCTTTACTCACTGAAACGAGAATCTGTATGTTTACTGGGATTTTTAATTTATGAAGTTTAAATGTTTATTCTTGTTTATAAAATTAAGGGAGATGCCCTTATGTTGTTGGATTTGGGGGAAGTTTCTTTAATTCTCTTGAAATAAAATTTGCTTTTTTACTTAAGCCTTTCTAAAAATCTAGGAACCACAATTATCTGGATTTGATATCAATCTTTAATAATATAAAATTATTGAATTTTGAATACTGATTCTTTTTTTATGTCATGTCATGTAGAAGTAGGCTGTGCACAAAGCAAAATCTAAGCAAGAAAAACTTATAAGAACTAAGTAAGAGCTTATGTGAGAAACAGTAAAGTGAAACTATTTGTTAGTTTTATGGTTATTTTCTTCAAAATCTGTGAAATTTTATTGCCATTAATATTCTTCTTTTGATATAAATTTAACTTCCATTGCTACTTTGAGTGACAGATTACTGAGTCAGTTCTTAGATTCCCAGTGAAGCTCTACAACTTACCAGGTCAACTTCAATTTCTTTATTGGTAAAACACAATTGTTATATATACCTGTTAGGGTTCTTGGGAGAATTAAGGGTAATGATGTAAAATGCCTAGAAACAGTATATTTTTAGTAAGTAATAATAGTCCCTCCAAATGGAATGAAGGAAATCAGTTTGTGACTTTACCAAAATCAACCAGCATAGTTAAAAAAGATAAATCAAGATACTCTGCATCCTACATTTATTCAGAAATATAATAATGAGTATAATGACAACTATTAATTAAAATTTCTCATTTGTATGATAAGATAAATAGCTAGGCAATATAGCAAAATCCAGAGGATTATTGAAAATCGTTGAATATGAGAATAAGAATCATAAGGGCTGCTTGAACACTTAGTTGCTCTATGCAAGAATGTCAAATAAATGTTTGTTTGCTTGATTACTTTTATTAACTTGGATTAGTCTACTTTAGCCTTACACAATTTATTAGTCTATGTAATGTGGGAAAAGAATGTGAAGGCTGGATATAAAAAGCACATATTCAAGAGCACCTGATCAATGAGCGTTGTCAGAACTAGATGCAGGAAGGTAGGGGTTGGGTGCCCTGACCTACCATCCCTGAGAGTCTATGGGTATAGGACTTCAGTTGCATAGTTGCCTAGATAGGGTTTTTTAATTCCCCAATGCTTTCTGAAATAAGCTGAGATAAATGCTTTGTTCCCACTATTTCCCCACACAAGCTTTGAGAGACTCAGATCTTCAAACAGTGAAAGGATGCTTCCTCTGCAGCAAGGGGAACTTGGACCACTTCCTGTTAATGCCAAGATACAGACAAGAGAAAACACCTCACAGTACAGGGATGGTCCACATAACCCTGACTGGTCAACACACCTGACTTCTGTCTGAGTAGTTACAGGAAAATGCTGTGTACTTCCCTGAGACAGTTGAGTCATGGTACTCCCTGTAGCATGGAAAAATACCAACTGCAGGTAGGAAAACAAAAAGAACTGAAAAGAATGTGTGATCTACTAATGGCTTCATCTTAATCATATATTCATCAGCATCTGAAAGAGCAGACCTATAACAAAGCAACTCTCTTGTTTTAGAGTATTCCCAGAAACTGTCAGGCCCAGCTCCTAGAAAAATAGCAAAGAAACCAAACTGTTTAATCAACGTGTAACAATGCAGGGACTGATGATTCCATCTGTAGAATTTCATATCATGCCTCTTTTTGCCTCTGCTCTTTCTGCCTGTATTTCTTTTAGCCATGACAGTGTTCACAAACACTTTCATAAAAGAATGGAAATTGAGAGATCTATAAAAGTAAGGTGATAGAGTCTTTTGTTTAAACAAGGCTTAAGTGTTGTCTATAGATCTGAATATGTCATGTTATCCCTGAAATCATAATGTGATATCCTGCCAGCTCAGGGCTTGTGTCATCAGACTCCATGGATACTGGTGGAAAGAAGGTATAATACAGTGGTAAAGAGCCCAGATTGTGGGGTTGGGTTGCCTATATTCACATCTTACCTCTAAACTTCAAGTTGGTTGACATGCTAAAAATCTCTTTACCATAATTGTCTTTATGTGAAAAGAGCACTATAATATATTGCATTGTAATTAAAACATGTGCTAAGTGGAGAAAAGTCTGGAGAGAAGATTGGACCATGGGTGAGTGACTAACTGAATTTCTGCCATTTTCATAGAACATGAGATGTGAATGTTTTCTATGAAGAAAACATACACAGCTCTGAAACGGAAAGGCCCCAGGATACTCCTCTTAAGTGCCCTTTCACTTGTGTGACTAGTTCAGCCTGAATAAGGTGAGTCCATATTAGATGTTGGTTGTCAGAAGTTGGTCTTTTCTGACAACCAGTAAGTTGATTGTCAAAAAAGAATAATCTCTACCTCTTTAAAATAGAGACTGGTACCATTCAACAATAAGAAATATTTCCCAGAATTTTGCCAAGGTATCCAGTTGTGACACAAAAGGGATTCAACTTTCTTTCTAACATTCTCAGGTTGGTAAATATCTAAAGTATGGAATAGGAAATGTATGATAAAGCTAAATTATTCAACTTATATTTTTAATGAAATCTCTGAATAACTCCATGGGAAAAAATTAGTGGACATAACAATGAAACCAAACTATTGTTTGGGGTTGAATGGGATCAAACTTACATAAATCTGTTTTATTCAAATAAAACAGAAAAGATGAGGAAGTAGGAAATTTATGAAAGAAGAATATTTCAAAATGAGAAAACCAATGTGTCATGATATAATGATATAACTAGATTAAGAAGATTGAATCCAGACTTTTTTTATTAGGCAGAAAAATGTTTTGCAGTGGAGAAAATTAAAGGAAATATAGACTTTATAAAGAAATAGATAAAAGATGAGAAAAGGTTATAGACTAAGATGAATCGAAATAGCAGCAGAATTAAGGAAAAAATTAAAAAAAGAACTTCTGTCAAAACACACAGAAATTATTTCTCCAAAATCACTAGAACAGCAAAACAATGTAAAATTGAGAAAACCTATGCCTAATGATACTAGGAAATGACTATAACCCAAACAATAAGTGTTTAACAAAATTTAAAATAAAGCACAGGGTACCAGTGCATCATCATATCAGTAACATAAACCAGAAAGGGGAAAACAGAAAAATATAGCCAACCACACTGCTGCTAAGCAAAATCAGCTGACTGAGTAAACCAACAGAAAATGTCAAAGGAAAGATCTGAATGTACAGGGATTCATGCTGAGCCACTTCTATCTCCTATTCAGCAGGGGTGTGCTTCCTATAGGGAGGCTCTGGATTTTAGACTCACTCAAATCAAAATTTGTAGAAACAGAGCCTAGAAACCTGCTTTAACGGTATCATAGGGTCTCAGATAAAGGGAATTCAAGGATTATTCCAAGAAACATAACACTACAAATTGCTAATACAGGTTTTCATCTATTTTATAGCAATGTACAATACACCCACATGACATCATATATTCTGCATATTTCTATCAAATATTTACTATAAAGTTCTTGGATATCATTTATAACAATTCACTATATATTATTTCTCAAGTAAAGACCTAATAGGTACCAAAAAGTACAAATAATTCGAATCCATTTCTTCATCTAGAATTCAATAAACTAGCAAATAATCCATTAATATAGTTGAAATGGAAAAATAAACAGCCCAATCTCTTAAAAGTGTAAAAGCTCACAAAATTTATTATACAAAGAATAAACCAATATTAACAGGACAATTAGAAAATAATAATGAAAACACATAATTTTTAGAATAGACATATGGTCAAAGCTGTACATAGTAGAAATTTTATTGCCTTACACACTTATGGCACTAAACAGTAATGTATTAAATAAGACATTCAGTTTAAGAATTAGAGAAATAAGAAAATCTCTAAGAAATGCAAAATGAAGGAATGAATAATGATGAAACAATAAACTAATGAATTCGAAAACAGAAATGAGAACTGATAAATAGATACATAAATAAATTGTATGTGGGTGGAATAGTAATTTTAAAAGAAGAACCATTAGCTAATCATCAAGAGAAGAAAGAAAAGAATACAAATATACTCAAAGATATAAAAGAGAACATATGAATTTTTGGAGGACCAATCAACCGTACTCATCCCATGTGGAGAGGAAGCTGCTGGTTCCTACTGACAGTGCACTGTACACACCACTTGCCCATCCTGCATCCTGGGACTAAGCCAGTGTGGTCAGAGAGCAAAGCTTGCTGGGTCTGGTAAGTCCAGCACCAACTCCACCCCAAGACTACTGCCATCCAGTCTAATTTGTAGGACCCTGGGTGACGAACACAGGACAGTAAAAGGGAAGTAAGTTTTCCCTCCCCAACAATCATCTCAGACTCACATTATCTGTCCTCTTATCAATGTGAAAAGAAAGCTGCTCTCTATATATATTAAGTGGAAGAGTCAGATTTAAAAAGGGTAAGATGCTGGGAGACATGGACACCATGGTTACGTGAACTTTGTGAATTTTTGGACTTAGCAAGTATTGCTTTTTAAAAAGCTAAAAAAAATGTAACTGTTCATGTTTAATAAATACTATATACATATGAAATTAAATAAATATAAAAAACAAATACAGAAGGATATTTTATATAATCTGAAAACAAATTTGAAACCATGAATTAAAGGGATTGTTTTCTAGGAAAATATAAATTGTCAAAATAAACTTCAGGAATACAGGAAACATAAATGAAACAAAATCAACAAATGAAATAGTTTATATCTATGTTATGGCAATATACAACATGCATACACAACATTATACAATTTACACATTGCCACAAAAGTGAAGAATTCACCCTAAAGTACATAGGGAATCTTGACAAATCTTTAAAAATATCTTATGTGATTTACACATTTCCAGATCATAAAGAAAAAGATAAAATCTTCCTGCTGTTTCTTTCAAAGCCAAAATAAAAATCATCATTAGCTGACAAAGAGAACATGAAAATGCACATGTAAACTAAAGGCCACTTTTACGAATCGTCATTTGCTTGAATGAAAATCAAGTTATATTTCTGCCAACTATACAACATAAAAATTCCAAATGAATTAAAGACAACACAGTTATGAACTGTGAAAATGACGTTTCAGTCAATGCTGAACTGCAAATACAAGGGTAGAACACCAGATTACAATGGTGCAGAAAATTTCCCATTGCTGTGTCACATTGCCCTGGCAAACACACAAGACCCACTTGTTTATGGTGATGCTGGTGGGAACAAACCTATGTTGCTCGGTTGTATAAAAGTATGGCACGTGTAATTATATACAGTGCATAATACTAATGATTACAGATAACTGCTTATTTACTTATTAGCCAAACTTTTATTGTTAAGAGGGTACTCATATTTATAAAAAGATAAAGAAAACACTGTAAAGCATGCTGTGTTGCTGTGTTACCCTGTGTCTCTTGATTGGCTGCATCAAGAGACCAGAAGGAGAGATTGACCTACACCTGGGTTTGTGTAAAAATGCTCTACAATGTGCTCACAAGGACAAAATTGCCCAACGGCACATTTCTCAGAACATATTCTGATCATTAAGCAATACATGACTGAATTTTTAAAAACATAGAATAAGGAAAGAAAATATGGAAAAATAGTGATATAGTGTTAAGAAAGGGATTTATATGCACTAATAAATCTTAGAAACATAAAAAATTGAAAACTTTTTCTGAGCAAAATTGAACTTCATGGGAAAAATATATTAACAAAGAAAAAGACAAACTAGGAGAACATATACAATGTATAAAGCACCAAAAAATCAGTAATTATAGAGAGAATAAATACAAAATAGTGATAAAACAAACAGGAAAAATGGATAAAAGCTATAAAGAGAAAATTCATAAAAGAAATATAAATATCAAATGTGTGGAAATGGGCAATTTTACTAAATATCAAAGAATAATCAATTATACAAATAATAATTTTTCTAATACAATGGTAAAATCTTTAAAGTGTCAAAATCCAATATTGAATTAGTTTGGGAGGAAATAAGTATTCTCATAAGCTGTTGATAGGAGGGTAAATTTTACCAGTATTTTGGGCAGAATTAACTTGCCATATGTCTAAAATTGTGAAATGAATATGTTCAACTTCCAAAATTTCTCTTGTAGGAGTACCACATCCTATGGAGACATCATAAGAAGTGTGCAAAGATATTTTTAAGGATGATCATTAAAGCATTCTTTGTAATAGTGAAAATCTGTGAACTACTTAATTATCTTGAAGAGTAGATTGGTTAAATAAGTGTTAGTAGAGCCAAATTTTAGAAGTTGTTTTTAAAATAAGTTAGATTTATATGTACTAATAAAAAATATATCAATATATTGTGGATTGAAAAAAAATATTTGGCTATATTTAATAGAAACCTATGTTAGTAGATGAATCCTGTAGGGTCTTTTAGTATCATACAGTAGACTCATTCTATAACCACTCAAAAGGCCCACAAAGTATGTCTGGGATGCAGGGTCTAACCCCATAATAATTAACAAAGAGATAGGCCTTTGTTTTATATTTGTCACCTCAAAGGCACAAGAGGGTAGCCACACCACCAGGCCTCATATCTGTTCTTCAGGCAGAAAAAAATATTTCTATTAGCCTGGGAAGGGATGCTCTGTCCATGGACTTTTACCTATATTTATCTGATAAATCACCTTTTATAGACCAGTTTTTCATATCTCCTATATTCATGCTTTTTGATTATGACTACAAGTTTGGCATGTGCCTTAATTTGACAAACAGGACAGCAACACATTTGATACATTAGAAATTAGAAAATGAAATTGCATATTTCTGTCTTCTCTCTTGGATTACTGGCACTGCCACAAACACATGCCCTAGCTCATTTCTGGTTGTAGGCATATGGAAGACACAAGGAGAAGAGCTAAGTATTCCTGAGGCCTCCCAAGCCAGCCTGCTCACCAGCCCTTAGCTGACTACTGATACACACAGGCCCAGCTGTGATCTGCTGAGACTGGCCAAGACTAGCAGAACTGTCCAGGAAGTTTAAACAGTGGTCATTTAAGACACTACATTTATTTGTTCTGTAGAAATCAATAACTGATGAAGCCCCATTGTTCAGAATTACATCCAAATATTGCATTTTACTGAAGAACATATAGAAAATTAAGGTGTGTTGTTGTTGGTGGTGGTTATCTTTTTCTTTTTCTTTCTTTTTAACCTAAGCATATTGATTGACACAAATAGTCAAGGGGGAAAATTGGCATTATGGAAACCACTTATAATATTTATCCCAGGTATAAGGATGTTAATTAATTTTTACATCAAAGATAAACAGATTGAACTGGAAAGAAGGTCCAAAATGTTACTGGTTTTCTCTAAGTCAGGAAATAGCACTTTTCTGGTAAAGGACTTACTGCAGGTCAAAGCTACTCAACTCTGTCTCAGCTACAGGCAGTATGCAAACAAAGGTGTAGGGCTATGTACCAAGAAACATTTTACAAAGGTCATACACAGTAATGCAGATTTGGCCTATTGTTACTTTTAGATTCTTGTCCTATGCTACTACTACGGTAATACTTTCTTGTTCATGCTTTTATGTACTGAATAAATTTTATCATCAAAAAATACAAAAAGTGATTTTAAATTTCAAGAGCTTTTAATACATATAAAATTTGTATTCTGATACATTCAAAAATTTGTGGTTTTAATATTTTAACATATTTTAAAACAAAATAAATAAATATTACAACTAAAGTAGAATATATAACAAATCAGCATGATAAAATTAATAAAATAACAAAAATAGTAAATTAAATAATAGAAAAACCATAGACTTAAGAAGTAAGCATAAAAACTAATTATGTGGGAATAAATTTTATAACAAAATATCATGAGCTTCTCTTGAAAAGATATGAAAGTATTATTCTCCCTCCTCAAATCTCCAAGTTTTTCTTTTTTTTTTTTGCATTTTCACAAAATATCAATTTTTGCTTTTCAATAACACAATCAGGCTCCTCGGATATATTCTTATTCCTAAAATGAATAAAGCTTCATCTCTTACAATTCAGCTCAGACAAATTGATGCCGACAGACACACACTAGATGAGAGGGGCTACCATTTAAACAGGAGACAATCTCTGCTCTCCTACCTCAGCTGAATGGGGGAGGGTAACGTGAACAGGGATAAATGTACTTTTAATGTAAAAACTATGCACCAATGGAGTCAAGGGGAAAATAATTATCCACTGCTTTGATACCTGTTGAGGCTTCCTGCTCAAGACCATTTATTATACAGCATGCTGTAGTAGGGAAAAACAGAATTGGAAGTGAGAGGAGTTACAGTTGTGTATTAATATTACAGAGCCTTAGACAAATCACTTAATCTCCTGGGGCCTTAGTTTTCTCATTTTTGAAACTAGGGTAGTGATTATATCTGCAGTACTGAGCTCACAGGGGTGTGAGGCTCAAATGAGATAATGGTCCTGAAAATCCTTTTAAATGTGCCACAATGTAAAAGGTACTTTCATTAACACCATTAGCATCAAAGTGTAAATGATTATGAATTTCACAAGTATATGTGCATTTCACACCTCTTCCATTTGCTCTAGAGAAAACCATCTTGGTCACCACTTTTTAAAGTCAATACTATCTTACCTGAATAGTGTGCGAAGAATCTTGAATGACAAATACAGGTTATTCTTCTCTCTCTTGAAGTCATAGTCACATCCTAAAAGAATAAAGAGCAGTATGAGGTTCAGAGTGACAAGTTCTTTGTAGCCTAAACATTGGAGTCTTTTCAGGATATGCTTACTCTTTCAGGTTGTCTTCTTTATCTTGATATTATTTGCTAATTATATAAGTATAATTTCAAAACAATGCAAATTCTCCCATCTGTACTTTTGTTAGCAGACTTGACTTTACTGCTAGCTCCCTTCTGAAAGATGATTTACAATGAACAAAACCTCTGGGACTTGAAGGTTGACATTCTGTTCCTACCATTGAATTATATGCTAAGGGCTGATCAAGTTTGTTCCCAATCTACTTATGATGATTATACTGGTAACTATAATTATGAAATTTAATTTAATAAACTATTAATAAACTAATTAGTTTATTAAATAATTAAACTATTAAATAAACTAAATTTAAGTGGGAATAAAAGAATTGTATTCATCAATCGGAAGTTGAATAGTTTGGAAAAACTCAATAACTTAAAAATTCACTGTCAAACTGTTGTGGACAGGATACAAGATTAAGAGGAAAGAAAATAAAAATATCTAAAAGGGTTATTTTATTGTGTCAGAAGTACTTTACATTTCTTACTCTGCTTTCAAGAATATGGGTATTTAGTTTCATATCTTACGCTTCTATTTAATGTAATAAAATAAATGAGAACTTTCATCATTAGATACATAGATAAAGAATATGTTTGGACCCTATCTTTGAAAACTGATGAATGAAAGCATACTACACATTTCAAGTTAAAATTAAAAAATTTAAGGTATGTAAGTACCATTTTATGATTTTATACTTTGAACTTTTGGGATAAACCAACTATGCATTATTAACTAGAATTAGTCTGTTAACTAGAATTATTTCAAAATGAGAGTATATATAAGTCCACATGATTATTTAAAATTTCCATTACATCAGTACATAATAGATCAATTTCTAATTCTATTGGTATAATAATAAACACTGTAGAGAATAGAACAATGAATAAAACATAGTTCCTACTTTTAAGGCCTTAAAACCTCACCAATTTCTTATATATGAAAAAGTTCTCAGGATTTCCATATAGAGCTGATCAGGCATGCCCTAAGGTTGTACAGAATGAAATTTGCACAACTGTATATAGAGTGGACCTAAAATTATAATGTTGTTAAAATAAATGCATCCTTGATTTTGACAAACAAAAATCAGATCCAGGCACTATAAATATTAGTTACATATCAACTAAATTACTCATGTTTATTATTGTCAATACATTTCTACAATTGTGCAAGAAAGAGGTAGTTCAGTTAAAAGAAAAAAAGAAAACTCAGGCTAAATTTCTGGAAATATTTTTATACCCTGTGTGTAGTTATTCATTATTCATTCATTCCTTTCATTTTTTTCTGCATATGTTGATTTCCTAAAAGGTGCCAAATCCATAAGAGGTTGGGCAGGGCAGGTAGAAAATATGATTAATAAGATCTCTGAATTATTTTCAAAGTGCAACAGAAGTCCCTTGAAGATTTTTAAGATTAATGACATGATTTAATTAATATTTTAAATTTTCCCAGGATATGGGAAAGGGGGAAAAAAAGGTTGGGAAAGATAAAGGGGGAAAACAGAATCTAACAAACCTGAAACAATGCTCACACACTCTATCCTCTCTGTTTCTGGTGTCCTTACATCATCTTTGCGGTAGGTGAACATGTCACGATTCCCTTCCTGAATGCTAAGCTCCTTGCTATCAGTAAACATCTATCTCATAGCTGGTTATCATGTCCCAAGTTTTCTAGAATTATCCTGTTTTAAAACTTTGACCTGAGATAACTATGTCCCACAAAGAACATTCCAGAAATTCTAGTAAATTAGTCTCCAAACAGCATTGCACCTCCTCTTACACCCAGAAGCAACATAAAATCCTTCTTCATTTTGATACCCAAAACATGGCCACTGCACTCAAAAGTACCTAACTCAGTATTGAACACATATAGTTTCAATGACTACATTTAAAAAAAGAAATCTACTTTCAGGTAACTTTTGAAAATGTGAGAAAACTAAAAATTGACATCAATTCCTTTGTCATTTTGTGGTACTTTTCTAGAACTATGTGCATTTGCTTTTATTTTGAATTCATCAGCCAATTTTCAAGGCAATTTGAGTTCACTTTTTGTGAAAGAATCTTCAAGAAAATATCCTGTCAAGGGCTGTGGACACCAAGATAAATGACACCCCCTACATTTCTCCCATACTAAACACCACTTTATGAATTCCATTCAAAAGAATGCATTCCTTGGTACGAGGCTGCTCTTTAACAAACCCCTGAGCCTACTGCTTTCCTTTGTCTCTTTGCTCTGCGGGTTATCACTTCACCCTCTGTCTTTCTCTGTCACACTGACTCTGCTCCTGAGACTCCATTCTCTAAGCAGTTCTGCTCAGGATTTTGGATACTGGATATTCCAGTTATAATTTAGATCATATATGTGTGTATATATATATATATATATATATATATATACGCATATATATATACATATATATAGAAAACATTATAGATTAGATCACATATATAATTTAGATTTTATATACATGTGTATATATATGTACATATATAAAGTTTTGGCAAATTTGAATCTTTCCTTTGAATTATTCTAGTTTGTATCAGTGTTCTCCAAAAACTCACCCTTAATAAAGTGAAAAGAAAAACCTGACAGCAACCATTCTTTGGTAAACTATCAAAGAATGTTTCTGTTTTAAATTTCTTTGAACTAACCTGAAGTGACCTGGATGAAATCATAAATAAGATTAAAATTTTATTAACTCAATGTCAGTGGTGTGGTGGAAGCGATACCAAAATAGCAATCAGAAGCTTTGATTTTCCACAAACTTTTTATATTGTCTAGAACCCAAAATAATGAGGGACTTGTTGTAAAAATATATATGCAAAAAGAATAAAAGACATCTGTGCTAACCCAGTTACAGGTATAGTCTGGATGTCACAGAAGAGAAATAATTTGGGAATTGGAATATGATTTAGGATTTATGTTATTTTACTTCCAATGTTAACTTGTCATTTCAGTTATCCAATCTCTTGTCAATATGATGACTCAGCCTTTTATCTGTACTCCTGTATATCTTTTAATTTCTGCCTCATTGGACATCAGCACTTGGAACTTAAATGTACTCACAGACTCTATGTATGCATTGACTCTCAGGACAACTGCCATTTCATAGGCTCTCTTACTTAACCTTCTATATCTTTTTCAGTATCTGCATGTATTAACAACTGGAAAACACTCTTTGTAGTTTGCACTTAAATACTCCATAGAGGAGAATCTGAAGTGTTACTTACTTACTATCATTTTGTTTTGACAAAACTCTTATACAACCATCTCTGTGCACTGCTAGCCAGTAGATAGATATTGTCCTTGAGTCAATTTCCAAAATTAAATAGGCCTAGTCAGCAGCAGCTGCTGAGATGAAATAACCTCACAATTTTCTGTGACGTGTTATGTTCAATAAGCCATTTATCACCACCAGAGCTCTGTATGGGAATCTAGATTTCCTCTTCAGTGAATTGGGCTTCTTCATGCCCCCGTTTACTCATTTGTATGAGTAAACATCTGATTGTATGTTCCTTATCTCTCTTTCAGACTTTAAGATATGAGTCTGTCTAGCTCTCAGTGACCAAGAGTTCTTGGGCTTATTCTGTTTTTTTGTTGTAGTTTCTATCGTGTAAGGTCTTGTTCCAGATATTGAGGGAACAAAGCAAATGAGACAGAACCAATGTGTAACAACATTCTGGAAGGAAACAAAATTTGCCCCAAATATTATGAAAGTAAGTTATTTTAATGCAACAGCTACTTATATATGTTGGAAAATGTTTTGGAAAATTAGAAGGATTCAGTCACTCCAACTCCAGCAACAATGAGAAGCTACTACTACACCTAATATTGAAGAAACAAAGAGTACACATAATGTTACTCAAAACATGAGACCTGGAGCTGCCTGGAAGAAGTTGTGAGGGACAAAGGGTCTAACGATGGAAAATTGAGGGAGGAGATGTTTCAATTTCTCTGACTTTCCACACTGCCATCGCCTACCAGGGCTTCCCACCGGCTTAACCATGATGGAAGTAAGAGAGAATAAGGAAGCCAAGGATATGGAGTCTCCAGCCTCTAGGATCATAGTGCTCAGCCAAGAAGTACAGAAAATGAGTAGAGATAAATGGGAAATAATGGTCATGTGGATTTTATCATGAAGTGGAATGAACAGTTAAAAAAATAAACTAAAATAATACACTGTAATTTGAATGGAAATAATGATAATAAGGAGAAAAGGAGTGGGAGTAAAAAGTATGAAAAGTGATTTTAAAATTACTTTATAATATTTAGAAAAAATAGCATATGATGATAAATTTGTGTCAGCTTAATAAAGAAAAATGGATACTTGACTTGGATTTTTTTATTTTATAATATGTGATATGCAAAAGGAATGCATATGATGTATGCAAGTCATGAACACACAAAGTAAACAACCTTGAAACAACATCAAGGAAAAAAACAAATGTTATCAATATGATTTATCATCCTTTCCTTCTCCTTCACTCTGCACCAGTGGTACCCACTATCCTGAGTTTTCATTTGTAATTACAGTCTTTCTTTTCTTTTTAACATAATTTAAATTTTGCTGATTGTTGAGACTTATAAAACTGATATTTTATACTCATCCTTTTGTGTCTTCTTGTTTCATTCAACACCAAACTCCTTTCTTATACCATTTTTCGCCTGAGTTACTCAAAGATATACTTTAAATTTTCTAAATGTGTAGGATTTTTAAAATGTCATTCTTTATTGATATCTTGATCAATTGCATTGTCATCTAAAACTGGTTTGGAAACACTGAGCCATCAAGGTTTATTGAAACTTACTTGGTCTACAACCAACAAATTTCATCTCTAGGCCACAGTTCCCTGATTTTTACTGAGGCTTGGTATATGGTCTTAAAGGAGATTGATTTCCAAAAAGAAATTCTTCATGGTCTTGAAAAGCCATTTCTATTCTCCAGTGGAAAAAAAATTATGACTACTAGATTATTCTTAATTGTTTCATTCAAATTGTCCATGTACTTGCTAATTGAATTATCAATACCTGAAAGAGTAGTGTTAAAATCTGTCATTAAAATGTTGGATATTTCTGATTTTCCCCAGAATTTTGTCACCATTTTTTCTCATGCTTTTAATCTCTGCCATTATGTTCTCAAAAGGTATATTCTCCCAGTGGATTTAATTTGATAATACATAATGATTTGAGATAAAATGTTTTCTGCCTTAAGTCTACATTGTCTGATTCTATTTTATTAGCTAAAACTATATGAAATTCACAGTTTTGTAAGTCGAAAATTGTCAAGTTAATGTAGTCAAATCTAATAGATTGTCAGTTTTTTTTTTCCTTTGTCCTCTCTGTGCTTTTGAAATACATATGTCTTTTGGAAGGAATACATAGTTTGGTCTCTTCAAAGCATTTAATCAGACAATCTATGTCAGTTTACAGTGTTTAGGGATATATTTGGATATATTTCAAGACTGTATTTTGTACTTTGTCACTGGTCCCAAATTTTGTGATTTTCTCTTCTTTCCTTATGTTATAAAATTTCAGGAAAAATAAATTTAATAGGGTTTACTTGAGCAAAAACAATTCATGAATTAGCACTCAGAGCCAGGAGAGGTTCGGAGAGCCTCCCTGCAGCAGCATGACTTTGTAGGCAAAGACATAAAGACAAGGAAGAAATAATTTAGTGCTTAGAGTAAGAAATCTCCAGTTAGAGGTTTGGTGGCAGTTTCTGACTAGTAAAGTCTTTAATTTTGCTTTAATGTTTACATGGGGGCTTCAGTTTGCTTGTGTAGAAATGTAAAATTCCAGGGCTATTTCAATTCATCAAATGGCCTCCTAATTTAGAATTTTCAACAATTGCTTTCTTTTAGATTTTAGATTGACTGAATTTTTTCTTCTTTCTGTTTTTTCACTTTTTATAACTTTAGAAAAATATAAACATTCAAATTTTCTTTTTAGTGATTATTCTTAAATTTGTTATATGGATTCTTAGCAAAGTCTGATAGTAATCAATTTATTTACCCCAAGTCCAACAATAAAGAGACCTTTGAATGTAATTCTAGTCACTTCCAGTTAGTATGCAATAATTGTTGCCCAAACATTTACCTCTTTATTGCTTTATTGTACTCCACATATTGGATATTATTATCATCATCCTTGTTATTATTATTGATTTATACTCATTAATTGTGCTAGTTAATTCTACAATTTCTAGAAGCAAGTTCTTTATTCATCACATTGTTTAAAAGGCTTGGAGCCCAAAAGTTTGATTTTTTTTCTTCCAGTTTACTCTTGATTTTACTCAATTTTTTTACTCTGACCCAAAACATAATAGACAAAACACTTACTACTTCTATTAATTTACCCACCAAAAGACTGGAATATGGTCTGAGAAAGGGTTCATATCCATTTAATTAAAAGCAACGTTGAATTATAATTCTAGATAATATCAACATGATAAGAAAAGGGGAGGAACACTTGGCCCAACAGCTACTAAAAATAACTACAAGGTCATTGTATTTAAAAACAATATATAAATGCAATAGAAGACAAACTGGCCTCCATTCCAGGATTTCTGTGAGACAGACTCATATCTCAGAATTTAAATAATAATAAAGATGACACCACAAATCAGATTGCTCGGTAAATGGTGACAGGAGGACTGCTCATTATAGAGAAAAATCTACAGCTCTTATAATACACAAACGCAAAATCCAAATATATTAGAAAAATAAATCAAGGAAAACCATGAATACAGAAGATGATGTACCGCAAGGCTGGGGAAGGACTTTTTAAACAAAACTCCAAAAACATAAATTAATGGATTCAATCCCATCAAAATTAGGAAATAAAGTCACAGAAAGATGTCACAAAGAGATATTTTTCATTTCTAAAACCACAAGGAAATCATTATCCAGAATATATAGAGAAGTCCTTCATGTAAAAAAAAAAAAAAAAAAAGCCAAGGAATCCCAAATTTTAAATATGGGAAGAAAGACATTTGGGTAAATTTGTAGCTAAAGAAAATCATAAGTTTAATAAAATATAAGAACAGATGCTCAAAGTCATTAGTAACCAAAGGAATTAAAAACAGAAAAAGAGATTTCACATCCAACGTATTAGATCCTAAAAGGAATGTTGAGTGAAAAAACTAAAAAAAATAAAGTTGTGTAGGCAAATTAAAACTACTTGAAATAATGCAGGTTTGCACTAATGCTTGAAAATAGAAGTATATGCTAAATACAGGTTGGGGAAATGGGAATTAAAAGCAAACAGGGCCTCTGCAAAGACCAATGGCTGCTAATTGACCAAAATTACAGCAGATGGCTAAGAAACCCTTGTCTCATTAACACAAAGCAAACCATAACACACAGATGAAATGAACTACATCATCCTAGACACCCACTTCTCTCCTGTTCTACCCACAGGACACCCAGTTGGGGAGTCCACCACCACTCGGGCTCTTTGCTTCCCTGTGGCTAAGTTCCCCTATAATCCTAATCATTCTTCTGTAGAATGAGAATAAGATAACCTGCTTTTGTATCTAATTTTCCAAATATTTCTATTCCTGCATAAATGTAAACCCAGAATAAGTGATGATATTTTTAATAAATTTGATTTCATTTTTTTCTCATTTTCTTTTATGCTTTTTTTGATCCATTCAGCCAGTGGAATTCATTGCCTCAAGGAAAGGGTAACATACAAAAAAGTAGATAAAATCTTTTATGAAATATATAACTTTTAGATCATAAAACATTGTATTTGGAAAAGGCCTCCTTGTCTTCCGCTTACCTACAGATGGTTGTAAGCAGGAAACAAGGACAGTCACAGCAGAAGCAAAGCTCAAGTAATGGCAGGCTCTTGGGTGCAATGTCCTGTATGGAGGTCTCCCTAGAGGACATTGAGACACCTGAGATCAGATAGGACCGTGCTCCTGCCCAGGGGACAGTCCATGGCCAGCAAGATCCTAGTGTTCCTGTCCTTCAGCCTGGCTCTCTAAAACAGTGCTGCAGACAGCCTGAGGCCTCCTCACAGAGCATCTTACAGCCCACAGTAGCAAGAAGCAAGAGACTGACCTGTGTCTAAGAGCAGAGCAGGGACTTCTGTTGAGTGTCCTTGCTAGATGACTGGCTTAAAGTTACAGTGGGAAAGGGGACTCCTCCGATGAATCTGTGCAGATACGGGAGGATTTCAAAAACAGGTCTACTCTTTGGGGCCGTTAGTCCTTTCTATAAACTTGTCCCATTCCTCAAAAAGTGAACAGAACACCAAAAACACTTTGTGGTTCTCAACAAAGCTTTGTTATCCCCATCCCTATCCTGTCCCCTAGCAGACATATGGCAATGGCAATATCTGGAGTCATATTTGGTTATTATGACTTGGAGGCATTATTGGTACCTGGTGGGCACAAATTAGGGGTACTAATAAAATGTTCTATTAATGCCCAGAACTATTCCCCAAAACAAAGAATTATCAGCCCCAAATGTCAACAGTGTCAAGTTTGGGAAACCCTTTCCTAAACTAAGATAGTTTTTGATTGATTAAAAAAAAAACAGATTTATAACAGAAATTATGATCATTTGTTAAAAAATCATACTTCATGGATTCAAATGTGCAACCACTTTTTTATACAAAGGAATACAGAAGGTCCTTGACTTACTGTGGGGCACAGCACAATTAACACATCATTAACACATAATTAAGTAAAAAAAATGATTTTAGTATACCTAACCAACCAAATATCACAATTTAGGAACACAGCAAACTTTAGAGTATTAGTTGCTCACCCTTGTGATGTGTGGCTGCCTGGGAGCTGCAGTTCACTGCCTCTGCCCTGCATCACAAGAGAATATCACACCACGTATTTTAAGTCTAGGAAAAGATCAAAATTCAAAGTAGCACTTCTAGTGAGTGCACTTCACTGTTGTGCTATCAATAAGTTGAGACATCCTAAGTAGGAGAGTCTGTACATTATTTCTCTAATATAAAATAAACAACACTCCTGCATTTAATGGAAATATTTCTAAGGGGAAGAAACGTGTAAGAGGCTTTCAAGTAAGACAAAGTACCCCACAGCCAAGGAGAAAAGAGAAATGGATGCATTAAGACACTTAAAACAATACTTTAAACACAAGAGAAGTGGGGGAGAGAGAATGCTGTGTGCCCCCCAAGTTACATAAGGGAAAAGTTGTCCCTAACCAAGAACTAGGAGGACTGTGTGCATTTTTCATAGAGATGAGATTGTGTCTGTTTGAGACTATACACTTAAAAGTTACTAAAATAGCATGAAAACCCAAATCCCCAACCCACAAGGAAGAATATCAACAAGGAGACAAATGGAAAGTGTTTCCAAAAATAGCAGTTTAATGAAAGCGAAAGTTGAAAACAATGAAGAGAAGAAGGGGAAAGGAAAGGAAGGACAAAAGAGAGAGAAGAGATAAAAGGAGAAAAAGACCTGAAGACAATTGCAATGGATAATAAATCAATTAGTATTATGTTAACGACACACCAAAGTGTTCCATTTTTATGTGAAAGCAAATAACTATGAAGAATCATCCACATAAACACTGATTAAAAGAGATTAAATGTCAGGAGATGAAATGTCATAACATTACACAGTGTCAGTTTGCAGTTTTCTCAAATGTTAATGACCTCTAGCTTCAGCTGCTTCCCTTACAGGAGATCTCAAGGGAAAGAAACTGAAACTGCAGGGCTTCTGGGAGGAGCCTAGAGAATTGTTCCATCTCCTCGCTGCTAACAGATAAGGTTTCACTAAAAATCAGTTGGTGACATTTGCCTGTAATTCAGAAGGGACCATATTTAAAAAAAAAAAAAAATTCTTTTACCAGAGAGTAGTTGAGTTTTTCTTACCATTTCAATAATGTTCCAGACCTGATTCAGTCAGTCTGCAATACTCTTGAAAATAATATTCTTCTGTTCTTTAACAGTGACATTTCCCCAGCAACAGTAGCATCTTCAGAAAATTTAAGTGAGAGTTCATCGTTTTACCAACTAATTCTGGAAAAAAGCATGGGTCAGGATGAACTTACAATTCCTGCACTAGGACGGATCCCAGAATTCTTCCAGAAGTGATAGAGTATGTTCTGAGTGGCCAGGCACCCTCATTTACTTTAAAATACCATTAGTTCTTCTATATCCAAACTTATTCTTGCCTCCAAGCCAAATAAAATGAGTTAACACCCTGTGGTCATTTCACAAATTTTCATCCTCTCCTACCTATTCTATTGACCCAGTTTTTCTCACACAGCCAGGAAATGTGCCTTCCTGTCTAGTTGGCAACACTTGAACGCATAAACTTACATGTTATGTACCTGTTGTCTCATAATTGTGTGCCTATGTGCTTCGTCAATGCATAAGTGGGAACATTTAATGTGTTGGGCAATTTTGTGTTTTTTCCACAAATGCTTATTGAGGTTATGTAAAGTCAAGCCCTTCGGTCAGTTCCTTCTTTCAAGAGATTTCTAATACCTAGGGGGTGGGAGGCAAGGGTGACAGAAAAGAGAATATGGAGCAGTGGAGTGAGTGCCACATCCATTGGACAATTAGAAATTAACAAGAGGAGTGTTAAGCTGACGACTCGGGGGAATTATCAGGATGGGGGTTACAAAACACGGATATTGAAAATTTTGAGAGAATGCTGATAGAGATGCACTACATAAAGAAGTCTATCTTCCCTTTAAGGAGTGGCCACATATGGCTTTTGAATTTAAACTTTACTGAAATAAAATAAAAAATTCAGTCACACTAGCCAATTTCAAGTGCTCAATAGCCAAAAACAATATGGACCTTAAGGGCTACCATATTGAACTTCATTGAAGATTCTCTCCATCATCGCAGAATTTTCTGTTGCACAACTTTTTTCTAAATTGAAGAAATGGGATGATCATCCATGGGAAACTACAGGTGTTTACAGATGCTTGGAGACCAGTAAACATCCCATATGTGCTGGAACATAGAGAATGACTGAAAAAGAAGTAGAAGATAAGACTAGAGAAGGAAGGTGAAATCAAATTTCAATGAGTCTTGAACACATTCTCTTGTAATCACAGATCTTTTTCAGAACAGATAACTGAGATTATAAGTACTGATCTTTTGTGATGTGTAAAAACCCTGGAAAAGCAACTAGATAAGAGGTGCTCAGTCATGGCTGTACTTTAGAATCACCTGCAGGATTTTTTTTTTTAAACTCAACATTTGTACTACACTCTACATGAAACAATCAGAATTATTGGGAATGAGACTCAGACATCAGTATTTTGTAAATCTCTCCAGGAGATAACTATGTGCAAGGGTATTTAGAGACATCTGCTACTTTATGTGCACAGCATCACTTCTCACTTTTGTTAACATAACCTCTGTCTTCTGATGAGTTCCCCTCTTTTCTAATCCTGGTGAGGTTGTCAATAATAAGAAGCCAATTCTCTGTTCACTAAAGGTAGCCTTGGCACATCACGATACCCGAGTCATACTTGGTGTAGTTTAGACCATATACCAGATCTAGCCTATTACCCAAGCCAGGGAAATTAGAGCCTGTTATGCAATTTAACATACATATACCTAGTTAAAAAGCTATTTTACTTCATAGAGGAGGTCATAAAACTGAGATGGTGTCAGCCTAACATCTCTGTGAATATGTTCCTCTCTAGGTCCCAGGATCACCATCATGATGGCATGATAAAAAGTCATTCACATAATAAAATTTAAATGTTTGTAGATATAAGCACAGCTAAAAGATTTGGGGTTGAAAGTGTTAGTGAAGAGAGAGAAAGAAGTTCTCATGATGTGGATGGGTTATTGGTAGAGTCCCTGAGATTACCTCCTTCTCTGGATTTCCCAGGCACGTGACTCTAAAAATTACCCACTAGTCTTTTTTTTTCTCTTCTCCTACTTAAATGTTTTCTTAAATATGGATTCTCAGAACATGAAATAGTAAAATAATATATAGATACAAAATAAGTCTTTGCCAAACATGTTTGACCATAAAAAAATCTCTCTTTTAGATTGCTTATTACCAACTTATAGACCCTTAATCTCTTTTCAAATGTTATATAAAATGTTATTGAAATATGAAGGGTCCTCTCTGAGTAGAATACCTTGGTAAAACTCACTTATGAACCTAGAGAAAAAGAAAACAAACTTACTGGAGCTAATGAACCAAAGGGCCAGATGTTGTCCATGAGAGAACACTGAGATATTTGAAAGGTGGGTGGGAAAGAGAAATGAACCTGAAGTAGCACAAGGATGTCTACTATTACCTCTGTATTACCTTAACACCTTGTGTGGAATGCAGACTTAATCTATTTTGGCTGCATGGTTCAACCTCTAGGCATACTCAAGTTATCCTCAGTCCTGTGCTGTCCAGAAGGAGATCTGTCTTGGGTCAAGAGGAAGAGTCACTTAGACCACAATCCTGAAAAGCAGACTTTGAAAGAACAACACACTTAAAAACTCACATATCTATGCTTTTCATTCTTTACTTTTGTTTTAAATATCTATTCCATTTTGGATTGCTTCTTTCTTTATAATTTCATGCTAGATATTTATTAAGATGGACCCAGGGCCACCTCTAATTTAAAGGTGCTATCTCTCCATATGACAGGCCTTCCACAGCCTTGGTTAGGGTATTTTGGCCTGCTGACCTGATCAAAGTGTGTATCTAAGAGTAAAGGGCCCTGAATAGAACTAAAAGACTCAACAAAACAGATAAAAATTGTTTTTAACAGGACATGGACATTACAGTCCAGTTCACTGTTCTTTTCACATAATTCCCTTTGGAGTTTGTTTGAAGGGTTAATCATATCAGTTGGGGATCATATCAGTTCCAGATCTCTTCCTACCTTGAAAGCACAACCAAGGACCTACTTCTATCTATTATCCAGCCATCACAGATATGAGTTAATGGGGCTTATTGTATTTTGTGTTAATGATCTATGACTAAAGGCCAGTAAAGCAGAAAAAATATCAGAAGTAGTAAACATGTTTAGTTGGATGAGAAAAGTAGAGGATGATTAGATCTATTCACAGGAGGGGAAAATAAGGCTTTTGATAAAGAAAGAAAATATCTGGTTGCATTAGCATTTTCCCATCTAGCAATTCTTCCACTGCAGATATATCCTGTCACTTTTACTTGAGGACCCAACTTTCATTCTAAGGCATTTTATGTAACTAAATTAGGCAATTTTCAGATGCCTGTCTCTATAGGATGTGTTCTGTATTTTAAATATATTTTACAATGTAGTTCCCTTTATACATATTTTTAAATATAGGATTTGATTACATGTGATAAGAAGTCTCTTCCCTGATAGAAAGTTGCTCAAGATGGCCTTTGTAGGGCTTCTAGCAGTTTCAATAGTGAATGACAGTATTTAAATGTTCAAAGATTTGCATATTGCATGAATGCAGAAAAGAAAATTTTTAAAAATAGCAAAGATCAAAAGTCAAGGATGGAGAGAATGTAGGGCATTCTGTTTCATTGTTTTATAATCAATGATTTTTATGTAAATCTCCTTCAGATGTGTTGCATGAACATATTTGCAGATAGGAAATTCAAGAGACCTCTGACACTTGAGGAATTGCTGTCTCCACAGTTGCTGTGTCAATCTCACAATGATATTTGGTTTTTATAATGAGTCTTATGTTGTTCGGACCATCTGAAAAAGATGATGTTATGTGCCTTGAACAATACTTGATCATGAGACTCCTATATGTTATCCCAAGTCAGGTAGTTTAATCAAAACCACAGAGATTCATATATCCTACTAGAGAAAAACATATTTTCAACCACCACTCCCCCCACCAAAAAAAGAAAAAAAACAAAAAACAGGGTTTAGAAAATATTCTTCACTAAACCTATAAAGTTCAAACATGGTTTTTAAAGTAAACAATATCCAATACGGAATTGGATCAAAGAGCTTACATGTGGTAGGGAAAATGGGTCCTTTGATTTCTGTCTTTATCCCCTACATACTCCCAAAGATTCTAGTGAGCGAAGTATGGAAATTACTGTACCAAATTTCCTTTATTGTATGCCAAGTATGACATCTCATAGTAGTCCTGCCTAGGATGGCCTAAGAATGTAATTAATTTTTTAGAACTAAGAGTTTTTGTATCTGGAAGAGTCTCCTATAAAAATGAATATGTTCCTAGAAGGGAAAAGCATCTTAAGCAATTATGGGGGATTATTTTGTCAATTCAATTTGTAGCTCAGAAGTTTAATTGACCAGAAAGCCTGATAGGATGGGGCATAGATATGGAGATTAAAGGAACTAAAGTAGATTATAAACACAGAAAATCTATATTACTTCCTATACATGACCCATCTAACAGGTTATCAATAGTTTTTAAAATACTGGTAATTATAAAATGGCTAATATTTGATTGTATTCTGAGTGCCAGAAATTCTTCCAAGTCTCAATTTATGTGCTAATTTATGTTATATATTCCATCATTCTTCTGCATATTAGCTCATTCATGTATAACTTGTAACAACTACACAATGAAAGTAGTATTTTATACCTATATGATAGATGAGGAAACCAAGGAATAGAGGAGTTCAATCACACAGCTATAAAGAGAGAGAGCCAATATTCAAATCCAATATTCTAGATTCAAGACCTGTGATAACATTATACAATATTTCACCTTTAAAGAAATAGACAATTATTTCAGTTCCCCACCAACCCTTCCAGAGAGTAGGTCTTTTCTGAAGTCTAATTGCTGTGATCCTCTTGAGTGTAATGATTATTCCAAAGCAAAGAAGAAAGATGCCTGGGCTGGGGTTGTGGCTCAGTGGTAGAGCGCTTGCCTAGCATGCACGGGGCCCTGGGTTCGACCCTCAGCACCACATAAAAATAAATGAGTGGAATAAAGGTATTGTGTCCAACTACAACTAAAAAAAAGAAATATTAAAAAAAAGAAGAAAGATGCCAGTCCTAATATTGTTGCTGGCCCCCAAAGCTCATGTCAATCTCACAGTAAAAATATATTTAGTCCATTTCCAAGAGTTTTCATAGTTTTAACAGTTCCATCCTTTATCAAAAATCAAGATCCAAAGTCTCCTCTGAGACTCAAGGCAAACTCTTAGCTGCAAAAGCTCCTGTAAAGATCAAAACCAAGTTACATACATATTCCCATTATACAATGGCAAAGAGTAAGCATTCACATTCCAAAAAGAGAAAAAGCATAGAAAGAAGAGTTGGGACCAAAACAAGACAATAGTATTATAGTTTGGATAAGTGTATCCAAAAGCCCCTGCATTAATGCAGGAATATTCATAGATTGAATGATTAGATTATGACAGATGTGACTTAATCAACCAATTGCAATGTGAATGGGCTAACTGTGTTGTAACTGAAGGCAGGTGGGGGCCTGGCTGGAGGAGGTGAGTCACAAAGGCATATCCTAAAAGAGTTCATCTTCTCTATAGTACCTTCCCCTTGCTTTTTCTGCTTCCTAGGCTTCATGAGCTGAGAAATTTTCTTCTACCACGTCCTTCCACCATGATGCTCCATACCACAACTTGGCCCCAGAAAAATGAAATCAGTTGTTCATGGACTGAACCTGTAAAATTGTGAACCAATATAAACTTCCTCCTCTAAGTTGTTCTTTTCTTTTTTTTTTTTCTTCTTTGGTACCAGGGATTGAATCCAGGGCACTAAACCACTGAGTCACATCCCATGCCCTTTTTTATATTTTATTTAGAGACAGAATCTCACTGAGTTGCTTAGGGCCTCACTAAACTGCTGAGGCTGGCTTTGAACTCTCATTTCTCTTGCCTCAGCTACTGGAATCACAGGTGTGCACCACCATGTCCAGCTTCTAAATTGTTCTTGTTAGGCATTTTTGTCATGACAATGAAAGTATGACTAATACACCACGCCAAATAAGCATGTAGAATATATGGAAATTCTGTAATATCTTTATAACTTCTTGGAAAATCTAAAATTGTTTCCAAAATAAAGTTTATTTTTAAATACCACTTATAATACCTTAAAATATGAAATTTTACAAAATTTGTATAAGGGCAATGCACTGAAGACCACAAAACATTGCTCATAGTAATTAAAATATAACTCAATTGAGAGGCATTGCATATTGATGAATCAGAACATTTGATAGTTTTAAGACAATTTCCTCCAGAACTAATATAAGCAATGCAATCTACATTCTCATTAGGCTCCTCCTCTTTGGAAATTGACAACCTGATTATAAATTTATACAAACTATCCAAAACAACTTGGTAAAAGAACAAAGGTTCAGGACATACTCAGTTGATATCAAGATTTACTTTATCACTTTAGAAATCAAAACAGCATAATATGGTATAAAAAAATAGACATTCAGATAAAAGAAAATGAATAGAGAGTTTTGAAACTGACATATATCTATGGCAAATTGATTTTCAACAATATCTTGCCAAGGCAATTCAGTTGGAAAACAACAATGGTGCCAAGGTAATTCAGTGGGGAAACAATAATCTTTTCAACAAATGTTGCTTGAATAATTGAACATTCAAGGTCAAAAAATATTAACTTTGCTCTCACTTCGTGTCACATAAAACTGTTTTATTATAGAGCTACAAATTTACTACCTACACTATAGAACATCTAGAAAGAAACATAGCAGAAAATCTTATGATCTTGTATTAAGCCAAATTTCTTGAATAGGACACCTAAAGCACAGAAAAATATAAAATAGAAAAGTACATAAAATAAAGATTTTATGACTTGTATCCTGAATATATAAAGAAAATGCTCAAATTAATAACAAGAAAATAAACAACAACTTAAAATGACCAAAACATTTAAATAGAAACTCAATAGAAAAAATACATAGAATAAAAATAAGCACGTGAGAAAGATAAGCAAAGTGATTAAAATCAGAAAAATACACATTAAAATCACTATATATTACACATTCATTAAACTGCCTTAAATTAAAATGGCTGAAATTACCAACTATTCACAAGAATATGAGACAACTCAAATTCTTATGCATTGAACACAGGAATACATTACTTTGCATAACCCTTTGGCAAATATTGGATACCTCTTATAAAGATATATATGTTTACTCTATGACTATTAATGATTCTTTGAAGTATATTTATCCACAAGAAAAGGAAGCACACATCTACACAAAAACTTATATGCAGATCTTCATAAAAAACTTCCTTTATATAGCCCCAAATAGAAAGAATACAAATATCCATCACCTGAAGCCTGGATAAACAAAATATGAGCATTCTCCTATAGTAGAATATTATTCAACAATAACAATGAACCAGGTACAGATACTTATGATAATATGGATAGCTCCCAAAAATAAATGGAAAAAGACAAAAATAAGAACCATGTGATCTATGAATTCATTTTTTGCTAAAAAAAAAAAATGATGATGATAATGATAAGCAAATTGGTGACCAGAGAGAGAAGAGAACTGACTGCAAATAATTAGAAATTTGGGAGTCATGGAAATGTTCTACATAAAGCAGTTTTTGAATTGTGCTATTGCATAAAATTGTCAAGAGTCATCAAATTGGGACCCTAATTGGTAAGTTTTATTGTATGCAAATCAATAACTGACAAAAATGATCTCTTATGAAAGGATTATGTTGGAGTATACCCTTTGCAGAGATAGAAAATAAGAAACTGAGGAAAATTAAAATTTTTATCAAAAGTTCTTGGCCAAAATAATTTTGTTTATATGTGTGTTAGTCAACATTCTCCAGAGAAACTGAACTAAAAGGATGTGGAGATAGAAAGAGAGAAGAGGGATAGAAGGGTTGATTTATTTATTTTATTTTATTTTTTTATTGGCTCATGAGATGACAAAAGTTTGGCAAGTCCAAAACCTGCAGGTTAGAATAACAGGCTGAGACCCAACTGCAATCCCAAGCAGTTGGCTGGCAAAATTTTTCTTTCAGGGAGTTCAGTCTTATTGGATTAGGGCCTTCAATGAAATGGATAAGGCCCAAGTACATTTCAAAGGATGATATATGTACTCAATGTCTATTGATTTAAATGTAAGCCTCATCTAAAAACTTCCTTCTATTTCACAGAATATGTCGACTAACATTTGACCAAATATCTGGACGATGATATACCCACATTGACACATAAAATTAACCATCGCAGTATGCAGTCACCAGAGCTTCACGATATGTGCTAGTCATTTCTTCCTCATGATAAACTAGAGAGAAGTTATGAAACATCTCCATTTGGGAAAAGAAACTGAAATTTCAACAAGTTAAATGACTTCCAGTTTCTCATGGCTGGCAGGGGTGCTTCTGATACTGAGGTCAATTATCCAGTCTCTAAGTGCATGTTCTTTTGACCACAGTGCACTTGTGAGACAGTAGGAACAAGAGATTAAATAATCCTTTGTTCCTTATGAAATTTTCCCTGGCATTTCTCCAAGCCCAAGACATTGAAGAGCTATGCAATTTTTCATGTTCATTTTTAGAGTCAGGTAAAATCAATGACTCTTTATATTTTATAAAGACTTGCTTCACTTTTATCCCATGACAAGATAAAGTTAACAAACCAGCAGACTACTGATTGAATAGAGGCAGAAAAAAAAAATAACATCTGAAAATGAAATTCCTACTTGCTTTTTTCTGCTTTTTATTTCAAAAATAGTATTGTGAAAGGAATGGGAGGAAACCATGTACTTTATGAACACCTGACAACAGATAGAGAAAAGGATAATGTAAGAAAAGAAAAATAATTCACAAAAAATATAATAATGGGTCATCCAAACTAATTGAGTTTGTAATTTTTCATCACTAACTCAAAGAATAAAAAATTTGTTTTATAACTATCATTTTCTAAATGTTCAATTTAAAGGGATAGAATTTTCCCTTCAGTGTAAACGAAATGCTATTTATGTCTATGTAATTTTAAATTAATTTTGGAGCTACACAGAAAGTCATTTATCAAAGCAACATTAGCAGGATGTCCTTATGGATAAAGATAGGGGAAGTTCTTTAGATATGACCTCTTTCTTTCCAACTACTGGACTGACTGGCCTTGGAACTGTCTACAAAACTAGTTTAATATCGACTTAATAGAAGTATGAAAGGATAGATATATTAACAAGTACCTAAAGTAACTGGCAATCTGGCACAGAGCATTGTTATCCATGTCCTTTTGTTCCTGGGCCTCCAAGGATTTTTAGCAAGGCCATCTCATGACTCTAGCCACATCGACCTTCATCCCAGGCCCAACTCCAGTTTGAGTCCTTATTTCCTGTTCAAGTGGCCCTAGTCACCCTTTAACAAGTGCTCCTAGTCAAGCAAGAAGCAAAAGGAACTGGGCTACCTTTCATGCCTGTATATTCTCTTAAAGGTGGATGATGTCCAAGAAATCTAGGAAAGTCACAGCAAAACCGTTCATATGTAGACAAAGATTTGTTTCCTGTTATACACAAACTTGTGATATTTTTTAAAAAGCACCTATAGCACCTACACAAGAATCTGTCCTAGAGCAGAATATGAACAGTCACCTGGAGGTGAGCGTGGAGGTAAATTTTATCAACAATAAAAACCAGTTACTCTTTTCGGTGAGTGCTTGTTCAAGGCCAAGGATGAATAGAATCATTTGATCCTTTCACCAGCTCAGCAAGGTGGGTATTATTATTCCCACTATACAGACAAGAAATCAAGAAAATTCAACTAACATAGTATCACATCAAAGAAAAGAGACCTTGTAAGTATATTCATTCAGCACTACTGGGTACCCAGTATAAAAAGCTGATATGAATTTCTCAAAAAGTATAGTGGGAACAAGTTTTACCTCGATGGGCATGGAAGAAGTGGAGGAACCTGACTCTGACTCTTTCATCGGAAGGCCTTGAGCCCGAATCACAGCACTAATGGGCAATAACTGAGGGCAGAACAAGGGCCGGATGCTGTACATAAGGGGCACTTCCTCCTCCTCCTCAGCACTCTGCACTCCCCAAAGACTCATCTGATGAGCAGCTTTAGTTTCCTGCCATACCTTGCCATCATCTACCATTCTTAGTACTGTTATGAATAAGCACATACTTTATGTACAGATTTCTTTTGGAAATTGATTGGAAGTAGGTAGGTGGATTAGGCAGCAAGGAGCAATCAGTAAAGAGAAAAGGAAGTGTGTTGAGTGGGTGGGGGTCACTGGAAAAAAGAAATCAGAACTATATTTGTACTTGCTTGGAAAAATGACTAAGTAAAGTAAGTGTGATCATCTGAGGCAGTCAGTCATTCTGAACTTTGTAAAAAGAGCAGGACAATTTTACTTTTCTCCCACTCCAAGCCATTTTAAAGCAATCTAAAATGGTTTTCTTCTACCAGAGTGTAATGTGATCCTACAGAGCTATTATCTAAAGGGGAAAAAAAAAGTGTCTTAGAAGGGTCAGAGCACACTTTTTAAAAAAGTATAGGTATGGTGCACTCTAAAAAAAATTTCAGGTTATCTCTTCTTGTTTGACTCATCATGTATCTAGAATAAACAGAAATGGGGTGGGAGAAGATATCTCAAGGCAAAGTTTGATAGGAAACAAAATTATAAGCTGCTTCATTTTGCGGGGGTGCGGGGTTACTGGAGATTGACCCCAAGGAACCTTTACCACTGAGCTATATCCCCAGTCTCAGCATTTTCTTTCCTACAGATCTCTGGGGATGGGAGATAGAGAGAGTCACATGAGATTATAAGGACAGTGACTTAAGGTATCTGTCTTCTTAGCAGCAGCACAGTAAGTGAAGAAAGTAGAGCTAATTATCTTTTTTTTTTTTCATGAAGCAAGAATATTCACTCATGTAACGTATAAAAAGATGTTCAGCAATGAAGGGGGGGGGAGACCAAAAATGGGGGCTGATGCTTACAATCTTAAAAAGTCCTCAAGTCTGACAACAGGAGTTTGTGATTTTAACCATGCTGCAAAAGTGGAAGTGACTCTAAAACTAATTTCAAGAAGAATATAGGAAGTCTGAAGGAACCTGTGTTTGCTAGGGCTTCTGGAGCAAAGTATCAGAAACTAACTGGCTCACAACAAGAGAAATGTGTTATGTCATAGTTCTGGAAGCCACAAGTTCAAAATTAAGGTGTTGGAGGGTCCATGCTCCCTCTGAATCCTGCAGGAGAGAATCATTCCTTGCTTTCTGCACCTTCTAGAAGAAGGTATCAATGCTAGGCTTTCTTGGGCTTGAACTGCTTGAGTCCAGTCTCTGCTCTGTCATCACATGACATTCTCTGGGTGTGGCCATCTGCCTATGGTGTTTTCTTGGAGAATTGGGGTTCATCATAATGACCTCAGCTTAACTTGATTGTATCTACAAAGTCTCTTATTTCCAAATAAGGTTACATTCACAGATACTAGGAAGCTAGAACTTCAACATACCTTTTATGGAGGACAAAATTCAACCATAAGAGAAACCCGGCAGCTCAGGGTCCTATCTCCTGTTCATTCACTCACTTTCCTGAGCTGTGTCTGCTTCCTGGTGCAGGAGCAGTTCCATATTGCAGGAGTGGAGGCAAAAAGAGGGGTTCAGGATGAATAAGCAGGACAAAATTCCAATAAGGAGGGGCAAAGAGAGTCAGATGAGGTGAAGAAAGGCAGAGTGAGACCAGGTCATATCACCAGACTAGAAAAGTACCGTCTAATCTGAAAACGATAGTTGAATAGCTTTATCTTCTCTCATGTTCATTCTCTAAGTATATAGTTTCAATGCAAGTTTATAGAAACCTTCTGAAGGTTTGAGTTTTTTCTGTTAAAATACAGCTGTGTATATTACTGATGCCTACTCCAAAAATTTTAAGCTATGTTATATTTCAGAACGATTGAACAAGGAAAGGGTGATAATTACTTAAATAAAGGCACTAATCTAAAATATTTTAAAATAAATCTATTTCTTAAAGATGTATTAATTAAAAAATTAACCTCCTCCTACATATTGTCTCTCCTGAGTTGATGCAGACTTTACTTACACTCAAAATATATAGGAATGTTGTGTAAATATGACATTAATTTTTTTTTAGTTTTACATGAACACAATATCTTTTTTTGTTTGTATGTTTTATTTTTATGTGGTACTGAGGATTGAACCCAGTGCCTCACATGTGTGAGGCACACACCCTGCCCCAACCCTAAATATAACATTTTTAAAATACAAAACTGATTTTAAAAGAAATACTAGGTTCACAAATAAAGGAGTAAATACAAAAGCCTATGCCTCCACCAGTGACAAGGACAGAATCTATCAGATCTGAAAATGGATATTGATAGCAAAGGCTAGAATTTTAGGACCAATCCAGGAACAAGACACCTCAAAATAAAATACTTAAATAAAACCAGGACACTATAGTACGCATGTTTTTCATGAAAATCAGATTAGGAATAGAACAAAGCCTGTAGTCTATTCAAAATACTGGTTGGGAAAAAATTAAATTTCCCAAGACAAATGAAAACTGTATATCCATTTAGGTGTGAAATATAAATACATAATACCCAACTGATGCAGGATACTCCATCTAGTTAATGAATAATATTTTTAATTAAAAAAAGGAATCCAAATCAATGGAAACTGGTATTTCTGGCAGAAGTAAACAGATGAACAACCAAAAGACACAATTACTTTATAAGAATACAGATCACAAGTGTTGGCAAGGATGTGGGGGGAAAAGGTACACTCAGACATTGCTGGTGGGACTGCAAATTGGTGCAGCCAATATGGAAATCAGTATGGAGATTCCTTGGAAAACTTGGAATAGAACCATCATTTGACCCAGCTATCCCTCTCCTTGGTCTATAACCAAAGGACTTAAAAACAGCATACTACAGGGACACAGCCACATTAATGTTTATAGCAGCACAATTCACAATAGCTAAACTGTGGAACCAACTCAGATGCCCTTCAGTAGATGAATGGATTAAAAAATGTGGCAATGTAGCATATATACACAATGGAATATTACTTAGCAAGAGAAGAGAATAAAATCATGGCATTTGCAGGTAAATAGATGGCATTGGAGAAGATAATGTTAAGTGAAGTTAGCCAATCCCCCCAAAACACACTGATATAAGGAGTGTGATTCATAGTGGGGTAGGGAGGGGGAACATGGGAGGAATAGATGAACTCTAGATAGGGTAGAGGGGTAGGAGGAGAAGGGGGGGGAGAAGGGGGTTAGAAATGATGGTGGAATGTGAAGGACATTATTATCCAAAGTACATGTATAAGACACGAATTGGTGTGAATATACTTTGTATACAACCAGAGATATGAAAAAATGTGCTCTACAGGTATAATAAGAATTGTAATGCATTCTGCTGTCATATATTTTAAAAATCAATTTAAAAGAGGAAAAAAATTATACAGATCACATCAGTATCCCACAGAAAAATAACTGTGAAGATGAGCTAACTCTAAAAAATTATAAACCACACAAGGAAATAGATCACTATCAGAAAGAGTAAGCAGATAAAAGAAGGGAATTTGGATGCTAATTAAAACCTTTAAATGGCATAGAAGGACTCAAAAATAAGAGTTTTTAAGTGCTTGTAAATAACATGAAATAAAGCACTAAAAATTGATGAAACTATTTTTAAAAACAGACTTAAAAATATAAATTTCTAGCAATTTTTTTAAAGTTATCATGAGAATATTAAATAAAAATGATTAAAATAGTATATAAATACATCCAAAGAAACAACAAGTAAACTGGAAAGCAGTTTGGAAAAAAAATCCAGAGCATAACAGAGGTATCAAAAAGAGACAATGTAAATACATGCAAAGATATGAAGAGTAAATTAAGTCCAACACCCTTCCAAATAGGAGTTTAAGAAGGAATAATAAAGAAAATGTCAACATATAATGGAAGGATAATAATTGAGAACTTTCCAAAGAGAAAATCATTCTACTTTAAACAAGTATATTAAATCCTGAACATGATAAACACATAAAATAATTTGCATCAAGGCACATCAGAATATAAAATCAAAGAGAAAATCTTTAAAGTAACTCTGAGAAACAGAGTCACCAATAAAGGAATGACAATTAGAAGAATATCAGATTTCACATTAGCAAAAATAGAGGCCAGAAAACAATGGAAAAACACATTTGAGATTATAAATTTATAAAGGTTAAGTGCTTTTTCAAAAGTAAGATACCAAAACACAGAAAAGCAAAATAGCCCACGGTGAATAGAATAAACAAACTAAGATGCTCAGAATTATTCCAATGAGTAATCACAAGAAATATAAAATGAGAAAAAATAGAGATTTTTAAGATAAGATTTAAAAATTGAATAGCTATTCTCTGTTTACACAAAACATTTAATATTCAAATATGCATAAGTATTACATTTGCGAAATAAGCAAAGATGAATCAAGATAATCTAAAGGAACAAAAGCATTAACAAAAACAATACCATTGCAGTAGTACTATCAAGCAATGTAGATTTTAAGCAAAAGCCACATCAGAGATAAGGAAGATTATAACTTTTAATAAATAAGGCACTTTCCCTAGGAATATGATACTCTATTGTACCTTATACCATTGCTTCAAAATAAACAGCACAAAATAGACAGAAATATATAAAGAAATACTTCTGACAATAGCGAATAACGTATTCTATCAAATATAACTTGCAAATGAATTAAACTTTTAAAAATATAAATTTAGTTAGTTTTAGCTAGGCACCATGGCAGATGTCTGTAGTCCCAGCACCTGAGGCTGAGACAGGAGGATTGAAAGTTCAAAGTCAGTCTCAGCAATGGTGCGGTGCTAAGCAACTCAGGGAGACCCTGTCTCTAAATCAAATACAAAATAGGGCTGGGGATGTGGCTCAGTGGCCTAATGCCCCTGAGTTCAATCCCGGGAACAAAAAAAAAAAAAAAAATCTAGTTAGTTTTAAGACAAGAATTATCTTCGTTGTCATTTATACCATACTTTAACAGGTCAAAATTTAAAAAATCTTTACCTATCTCAAATTTTAGATTTTTAAATAACAAAAAATACACAAATAGCTAGGCTTCTTGCTTTGAACAATTTTTAAACAACTATAGTCCAAATCTGTATATTGCTTTTATGGTTGAAAACAAAAGAAAAGAAAAACTATTACAAGTGTTGAAGCTTAGAGAAACTAAGCCATAAAGTCATGAAAAATGTCTACTTAAAACTGGTGTAGGCCTCCTAACTCTCTTTCCATGTCACTAGCCTGCCTCTCAAGCATCTTAAAGAATCTCTTAGAAAATATAATCAGAGATATATTTATCCCACACTACTTACATGTATGCTTATATAATGACATATCAGCCACACCCAGCTCATGTGCATCATCTATTCCTCTTTCTTGCTGCTCCTTCTTGGTCCCCTCTGTGGGTGACTCTTTCCCTGCCCAACCCTTGCTATATCTCTAGAATTCCACTCTGCCTGCACATTCTTGGTCTACATATCTGTCTGGTCCAGCTCATTGACTTCATTTCCTAAATATCTAGTATTGGTCAATCTAAAGGCTTTTAATCCATACCTCCCTGCCAGCTATCTATTTTGAACCTCAAAACAGAAGTCTTTTGCACAACATAAACTAACTGGGATACTCTCTCAACTTCCTCAGTAGTTGAATATTTCTAAAGTAGATTTTGTGGCTTTGCTTCTTAGATATCTACAAATTCATTCTCAACTTTATTTTCCATTCCTTTCCTAATAGCACCTAGTCATCAATACTGTTAAAGGTACTGAGCTTAAAAACTGAATTTTTACTGTGAGGATAAAAGGATGACCTTAGCTCCACTTTACAGAGAACACAGAGGTACATTTAAAATCACCTGGCTCCCCTCTTGCCCTTTCCCACGTTTCTCTCTATTCTATCCCTTTTGTTTCCTTCCCTCTTGACTCTTGTTTTAGAAGAGCACATGCCCTTATGCTTACAGAGATATTCTAGTAAGGCAAATGAGTCGGGGTGGGAGAGTTACTCAAGTATTCTTCATGACTTTAAGATTACATGCTAAGAATGACACTGAGGGAAATGTAATTAATGAGAATAGCCATCTGCACAAATTCAAGAAAAGCCCTTCAGGAATGAGTGACCAAAGTGCTTCAGGAACATCAAGCCTCAGTTCCCTTAGTGTCTTCTCAGAGACACATTCGCCTAAGACCATATCTAATCAACCAGATCATAAGGCACATCATAAACCAACAAGGATTTAGGGACAGACATTGATCTAACTCCTGGCTAAATATTTATTGTGTCATTTTGTTCAATTTATCTAACTTTGCTATGCCTTGGTTTTCTCATCTGTAAAATAAGGTTGGTGACAGCATACTTCACCTTAATTGTAAAGACTGAATTTATGTATAGCCCGTGCAGAGTAAGTGTTCATAAGAATTGATGATGCCTACTGGGCTCCATGGCACATGCCTGTAACCCCAGCAGCTTGGGAGGCTGAGGCAGGAAGACTGTGAGTTCAAAGCCAGTTTGAACAACTTAGTGAGATCCTAAGCAACTTAGCAAGACCCTGTCTCAAAATTTAAAAAATTAAAAGGACTGGGGATATATTATAAAAAAAAGAATTTTTTTTAGATAGATAGCTGATAGAAACAGCACTAATTTTTGTAGTAATTTCTGGGCATTGTTGGTCTTCAATAGAACAACTAGCATGATACCTAGAAAAAATGATATCAAAGGCAGTTATAACCTTGTACTGTGCAGTTTTCCCTGACCTTTGAGCCTAAATTCAATTCCCTTGATATGTAGATTCCCATGAAGGGCTTTTAATTCCCAAAACTCAATAGCTAATAAAAGCATTCTATTAACTCTTATTCTAATGCTATTCTCATCAAGCAACTTACTGCTTGCAAATCTGCTTTTTAGGTAAGTTTATAGATCAAGACAGAAGCATTTTAGTCCTCTTGACATGGATACTTCCATTGCAAAAAAACTGACATTCTTGTTTACACACCAGTCTTGTGAGTTGAATTGGTAGAATGCATCCTTGAGAAATTGGTTACCTGTAAGCATATTGACATAATTAAAGTTCTGTCTCTGAAGAGCTGGTAATCTGGCCTTGACTTCGCCTGGTCTCACTGAAGTGATGCCTGAACATCCAGACAGCTTCACTGCATGCCAGATCTGTCAAGTGTAACCTCAGCCCCACTGAGATCATGACGCTATTCCCTTTCTTATTTGCCAAGATTCTCTCTCCCTTTTTTGTCAAATTGTTCTTCTCAGGTCCCATCATTATTTCTTTCCATAAACAACTGTAAGTCTTTCCTATTATAGAAATATTTTTATTTGCTATTTTTTATTTCCTCTCAAGCTACAATTCTTTACCGTATTTTTATTACACATTTTCTTTAAAGAATAATTTAAGTTAAATGACTGCTTAAACACACATTGAAACAGCATCTTCTTTTCTCAAAGTATATAAAATCATGTAGACTTTTTAAAATAAAAAGTACCCAACTTGAGTTCCAAAGTTATAAAAAGTAATGATGTAATAAAATTGCAGATCATAAAGATAAAAAGTAATTATAAAAGGATACCCAAAAGAAGCCAAACTCTAATGCAATAACTTGTATAAGCAACACTGGATACCATAAGAAACAATGCCATTTATTTAATATACTAAGAGAAAATAACTCTTACTTCAGAATTTTATATCCAGTCAAATTACAAATCAATAATAACATTTTTTAAAAGGAGGCATCTAGAAAAAAGTTTATTATCCACAGACTTCCCCATGGATAACACTGTTAAGGATATATTTAAGCAAGAACAATGAATACAATGAAAAGGAACAAAATGTGAGAAGCAGATGTGACCAAATTAATTGACAAAACGTGGTGATGAATCTATTATTTTGAAAATAACTCAGGTTTTAAAATAACTAATATTATACAAAAAAAAATGAGATTGGGAGAACACTAAAGGTGCCATGGTTCTGCGTGCCTTGCAAGCAAATGTACTGATTGCCTTATAGTACAGAATCTCTGGAGCAAAGGGCAATTTCCCTTACAGATTTCGAAGGCAGAATATCTTCTCCCAGGCAAAGGTTACCCATGCTTACTCCTTATTATAAAAGCTTGGAGCTCTCTAAATTCAGGCAGACTTTCCCTACAATTCAACCTGGGTTAATCAGCTTTGCATTGCTATGACCAAAAGACTTGAAGAACAACTTAGAGGAGGGGAAGTTTATTTTGACTCATGGTTTCAAGGTTCAGTCCATGATTGGTCATCTTCATAGCTCTGGGCCTGAGATGAGATAGAACTTTGTGATAGAAGGGCATGGTGGAAGAAAGCTGCTCAGGACATGTCAACCAGGAAGGGTGTGTGTGGGAGAGAGAGAGAGAGAGAGAACGAGAACACACTCCACTCACCAGAGACAAAATATGAATCCCAAAGGCACACCTCCATTGACCTACTCTCTCCAGCCACAACTTCCCTGCCTATGATCACCATCCAGTTAATCTATTCAAGTGGATTAATCCACTGATTAAGCTATGATGCTCATGACCTAATCATTTCACTCTGAACATTCTTGCATTGTTTCCCTAATGAGCTTTTGAAAAACACTATCATATACAAACCATAACACAATCCATTATGTATTCAGATGTCATCTGATCATTTTGGTATTACTTCTTTGGAAATTGGGGTTCTAGCACTGGTAAAAAGAAATGTTCATCCTCTTGCTATTTCTAGTAAGTGAGTAATAAAATTTTTCATCTCTCACCCAGGTTGTGTCTTCTGCTAGCATCCATGAAACTGGTAAGCTAACTTGTTAGTTTGTTACTAGAGTAAAATACCAGACTCTTTATAGTTCCTGACAGATTGAGAGGTAGGAAGAGGAATTTAGACAAATTAAAAATGTCTCTTGTTTAGAAAGAAGAAAAAAAAAGATAGTAAATTTAGATATGTTGGACAAATATAAAATTGTGTTTCTGTTAAAACACTGAAGTCAAATATGTAACTTTGAACTAGTAGGATATAAAGAGGAATTTTAAAATAAAAATTTTATAATTGATAATTTCAAAAGCAGGAAAACCTGGAAATGAGAAAAGATAACAATAAGTAGAAAAATGTATGAAATAGACTGACAAAAACAAGTCTAAGCAAATCAACAAATAAATAAATCAATATAGCTAAAATAATTGTAGGAATGGGCTCCACTTTTCATCACAGTTAAATACTGCCCCAAGAAGGAAAGGACAGTATATCCATCTAGCTACCATAATTTACTAAAAAGAGATAAAATGAAGGAAGAAAGTCACACTTCAGAAGCTCTCAAATATCTTGGATGAGATGTTTGAAAGGGGACATTTGAACTCATAGATTAAAAGATACACAATGTTAGATTGTGTTTTACTTATCATTTTCACACATGCCATTTACAATGGTTAGGACTAAAATAAAATAACATAGAACGATCAAAATTAAAGATTCAGAAAAAATATATAGTACGGAATTAGTAGCTGGAGGCAGGGATAACAATATTTATAGCAATAAATATAAATTAAAAAAATTGTCTCAAAAAGACATAGAGTCCAATAACACAATAAACAAATCCATAATTGAAACAATACATGATTCTATACCTAGCAGACCCAAAAGTGTCTATAAAGATACTATTAAAGCTAATAAATGAATTCAGCAAAGTGGCAGGATATAAAATCAACACGCATAAATCAAAGGCATTCCTGTACATCAGCGACAAATCCTCTGAAATGGAAATGAGGACAACCACTCCATTCACAATAGCCTCAAAAAAATATATAATACTTGGGAATCAACCTAACAAAAGAGGTGAAAGACTTATACAATGAAAACTACAGAACCCTAAAGAGAGAAATAGAAGAAGATCTTAGAAGATGGAAAAATATACCCTGTTCATGGATAGGCAGAACTAACATCAAAATGGCAATATTACCAAAAGTTCTCTATAGGTTTAATGCAATGCCAATCAAAATCCCAACGGCATTTCTTGTAGAAATAGATAAAGCAATCATGAAATTCATGTGGAAAAATAAAAGACCCAGAATAGTAAAAACAACTCTAAGCAGGAAGTGTGAATCAGGCGGTATAGCGATGCCAGACTTCAAACTATACAACAGAGCAATAGTAACAAAAACAGCATGGTACCGGTACCAAAACAGGTGGGTGGACCAATGGTACAGAATAGAGGACACAGAAACCAATCCACAATATTACAACTATCTTATATTTGATAAAGGGGCTAAAAGCATGCAATGTAGGAAGGATAGCATCTTCAACAAATGGTGCTGGGAAAACTGGAAATCCATATGCAACAAAATGAAACTAAATCCCTTTCTCTCGCCATGCACAAAAGTTAACTCAAAATGGATCAAGGAGCTTGATATCAAATCAGAGACACGCCGTCTGATACAAGAAAAAATTGGCTACGATCTACATACTGTGGGGTCGGGCTCCAAATTCCTCAATAGGACACCCATAGCACAAGAGTTAATAACTAGAATCAACAAATGGGACTTACTCAAACTAAAAAATTTTTTCTCAGCAAAAGAAACAAAAAGAGAGGTAAATAGGGAGCCTACATCCTGGGAACAAATCTTTACTCCTCACACTTCAGATAGAGCCCTAATATCCAGAGTATACAAAGAACTCAAAAAATTAAACAATAAGAAAACAAATAATCCAATCAACAAATGGGCCAAGGACCTGAACAGACACTTCTCAGAGGAGGACATACAATCAATCAAAAAGTACATGAAAAAATGCTCAACCATCTCTAGCAGTCAGAGAAATGCAAATCAAAACCACCCTAAGATACCATCTCACTCCAGTAAGATTGGCAGCCATTATGAAGTCAAACAACAACAAGTGCTGGCGAGGATGTGGGGAAAAGCGTACACTTGTACATTGCTGGTGGGACTGCAAATTGGTGCAGCCAATTTGGAAAGCAGTATGGAGATTTCTTGGAAAGCTGGGAATGGAACCACCATTTGACCCAGCTATTCCCCTTCTTGGTCTATTCCCTAAAGACCTAAAAAGAGCATACTACAGGGACAGTGCTACATCGATGTTCATAGCAGCACAATTCACAATAGCAAGACTGTGGAACCAACCTAGATGCCCTTCAATAGACAAATGGATAAAAAAAAATGTGGCATTTATACACAATGGAGTATTACTCTGCATTAAAAAATGACAAAATCATAGAATTTGCAGGGAAATGGATGGCATTAGAGCAGATTATGCTAACTGAAGCTAGCCAATCCCTAAAAAACAAATGCCAAATGTCTTCTTTGATATAAGGAGAGTAACTAAGAACAGAGTAGGGAGGAAGAGGATGAGAAGAAGATTAACATTAAACAGGGATGAGAGGTGGGAGGGAAAGGGAGAGAGAAGGGTAATTGCATGGAAATGGAAGGAGACCCTCAGGGTTATACAAAATTACATACAAGAGGAAGTGAGGGGATAGGGAAATAAAAAAAAAAAAGGGGGAGAAATGAATTATAGTAGATGGGGTAGAGAGAGAAGAGGGGAGGGGAGGGGAGGGGGGATAGTAGAGGATAGGAAAGGCAGCAGAATACAACAGACACTAGTATGGCAATATGTAAATCAGTGGATGTGTAACCAATGTGATTCTGCAATCTGTATACGGGGTAAAAATGGGAGTTCATAACCCACTTGAATCAAATTGTGAAATATGATATATCAAGAACTATGTAATGTTTTGAACAAGCAACAATAAAAATTAAAAAAATTGAAACAATAACTAAAATATTCCCTTTTCTCTAAACACCCCACTAAGCACATCCTTCTAACAATAAATATGCTTCAAAAAAACTTCCTAAACAAATCTTCAAAGAAGAGAGGACCCAAGTCTTATGCTATTTGTTAAAATAAGTAAAATAGTAAAAGCTATTCACTGTATTTTACTAGCCAATAAAACTCAATATTGGAACTACCCAAGTACAAGGAAGTAAATACATTAGTCAATTTTGCTATGAAATGAACATAAATATCCAAATAAAATATTTGAAGAGAAATCCAATAAATCTTACATTAAGAATATCCTCCTAAGTAAACATTCTGTTTGTCTCAGAAGAGTGACTAAGAGATAAGAAAAATCTATCAATAAAATTTACCATATCAACAAAGGGAACAGTTACATTACCATCCTAAATATATTTGATAAGACCCAAAAGCTTTGATAAGACCCAATAATTCTCATGACTTTCAAAACCTGTAAAATTAGAACTAGAAGGAAAATTGTGAAAGTGTATTTATAAATATTTTTACAGCAAATATCACGCTTAAAGATGGGACATTGGAAATAGTCCCTTTAAAGTCAGCTATAAACATTTTCTAAACTGTTTGCTATTTACATCTGCTATGCAATGTTTTTATAAGATGTTCAAGCCAATACAATAGTACAGTACAAAAATAAAAATAATTAGTAAAGATTTAAATACTGAATTTCCTCTTTTCCCCCGGAAGGTCATTTGATCATCTACCTAGAACATCTGAATATATAGATGATTATACTTGAAAGGACTTACAAGAGCATCCAGCAAGGTCACACACTCCAATGGGAGAGGTCACTGCAGAAGGTAAAAGAGCATTCACCATGGTACATCTCACGCATCCACTTACTTCCTCCACAAGCTAAGATTAATCTTCTAGCTTATCTCCCTTTCTCACCTGTGTGCCAAAGTATACCAGCACCATCTCAGGCCACTCTACAAAAATGCTGGCCTGAGTGTGGTTAAAATCCTCAAATTTGTAACTGTGCTTAGAAAACAGTATAGCTTACCACTGCTATTGCTATAAGCTGCATGTTGCAAAGGGGCTTCTTCATCAGAAGTCAACATAAGGAATGCTGGCAGGGACCCAACTCATAAATTATACCTTGCTTCCTATTTGCCCCTTTGGGAATTTCAAGTGGAAAGATTAACTAGCAGAAATTGGTCATTCCTTGGTTTTCTCTTCTTTCCTTCTTTTTAAATTTTGGGCTTTTTTTGTTTTGTGTTTTTATTAATTGGTTGATTAGCTTATATTTTGCACAGTACAGCCCAATAGCATCAAAACATCACCTCAAGTGCTTTACATTACACATTAACTTCCTCAGGCACCCTTTCATGGACCAATATTTTGCTTATGCTGTTTCCTCGATCAAGACAGACTTCTCCTTTTCCCAGACTTTTACTATTTATAGACTCTGCTCAAATGTTCTCTACAAAGCTTCCAGATACTGTGCAGTTTGAATTGGCTCTGTATTCAGACAGGTCAATTTTTTAAGTCTAATGTTATGATTACATGTTTATCTTTCCTAATGGAGAGTATGTTTGATATGGAAAAGAATAGGGTTTATTTCTTCATCACAGTGGAGCATCAAGCATTGTATATGGAGAGTATTCTAACCATATCTTTTCAGTATTTCAAAGTTGATTCTGATGTTATATTTCAGCATTCTCCAAAATCATAGCCACCATCCATATATGGTTAATACGCACATGAAATGTGAGTTGTGTAGCTAAGGAAATATTTTTTTTTATTTCATTTTAACTAATATAAATGTAGATAGTGTATTTCAAATGCTTTCTTGCCACCAAATGTGAAAATTATGAAAACTAATATGATATGCTATTTGTTTTAGCTAATAACTGAAATCAAATTCAAATTCATTTCCAACTTTAGCAATTACTTTAGGTTCTCAGTGGTATCTACTTGCTGCTTTTAGATGGTCTCTTGGTTGGAGTTAACTTCATTAGGAAAGGGGAAATTAATGTAGGTTTTGAAGGAATTTTAACCTTAAAACAATGAGTGTTATGTACATTCCAGGCATGGAAAATGAGAACTACAAAAGTATGGAGGTAAAAACCGCTCTATTAAATAATCAGCTTATCAAAAAATATCAATTTGTCTGAGAACAGACGGGAAGATTTAGGCAAAGAACTGTACTTTTTCTTGAACATTATACTCCATCCACTCTGCCTCTGAGATCCTACTCAAGGATGTAGGCTGTATTTTGTCCCTTTCTTTTCAGCATAAATTACTACCTCTCTGTTTATTGATTGATTCCCAATACAATATAATGAAGCTGTTATTTATCTGATCATAAAAGAAAAAATAGTGGAGTCCTCGCTTGGCTCCTCAATCCCCAGCAGTGTCCATCTCACTTTTCCCCTTTCTCAGTGATAAAGCAACAGATTGATGCTTCATCAGTCAACTGGCAGCATTTGACACAATTTATATATAGACATTGGTATCTTAGAAAATTCAGATTCAGGATTCAGCAATTCTCGTGGAATCACAATCTGCAAGAAGGGCTTCTGGGAACTCTTCTCTCTCTCTCTCTTTCTTCCTCCTACCCTGGTGGAGCTCCTTCCTAGTCCCCATAATATACATCAGTCAATTTACTCACAGAGGTTAAAATCTTGCCACGAGACCACCACTAATAATTGACAGAACTCCAGTCTCACTGAGTTCCAAGCCAGTGCCAATGACAATGACATTAAATACATTTATAGGACATTGGATAGGGAAGTTCCCAGAAAGAGCTATTTCCACTTTGTGCCCAGAAGTGAAAGCACAAAGATATTGGAGAAAGATTGTTTCTTTAGATGAGTTCACCTATTTCACAAACTCACACATTGTGTAAAATTTACCACACCACTAGATTAATAGTATGTGGTCCATACTAATATAGAAAAAACTTTGGAGTTGGGATCACTTGCAGATGATGTGGTCTACAGCTTCAGAAAGGGTACAGGAGGAGTCAGTTTAACAGAAATGTTGCTTTCAGGTAAATGCACAGTTGCACTGTGGGACCGTTAAGTTTTTTGACCAGATAATGGTTGCTTCTTCTAGATACTAACAGAGTTGCCACTACCATATAGATTGCCTATAAAATGATACCATCATAATGCCTTATACTTGTTTAGTTCTGCACTTTTGGACAAACGTTTCAAAATTTTTATTATTGCCTTTAATGTGAATGGCAATGAACTAATCTGATAAAATGAGCAATATTTATATCATCTTCGAAAAACCACTTGGAAAATTTCCCTCTAGTGTATCAGACCTGTGCCCTGTGGCCTGCCAGATGATTTCCTTCAAAGTGCACTATAATGTGTTGATCGTTAATCTATGTACTCGGACTACGCCTGGGGTATGCAGAACTTACTGATGTTTTACTAAGGAAAATTTCTAGAGTTAGACTTATAAGTTATAAAAAATAAGAGTTTCTTCTATAAAAGTAGTGAGCTCTGAAATCTTTTATCTTCTGGTCCAAAGCACACAAATAAGCTGGCAGTCTAGGACATTAGGAAAAGTGCATCTGTTTAGTCAGGCATTTCTCCAAAAGAAGCCAAAGATTTTCTTTTGCCTGCATGGATATTTTGTTAAATTTAAGTACTTTTCTAGTAGAAGAGTCTGAAGCTGAGCCATGATGACTATCTCAAATTTGCTGAATAATAATGCCTTCCCTAAGGACTCTTTTTCTGTGTATTTCCATACTGAACCCTGATCTCTACCAAGTTCTTATGGGCCTTCTCAAAAAACTAGGCTCATTTCTAAATCCTATCATTAACTCATGAAGGCCTTCAGACCTGGAGTTTGCTGAATTTATTGACATTTTTCATCATTAGAGGGTTAGATTTGTTATAATTTTCTAAAAAATCAAGCTACTTCTAGGAGAACACTGTATTTCAATCTAAAAATAATTTATATTTCAAGGCTTTTTTGATTTAAAATATTCAATATGCTGCATTGTTTCCTCTCTTATGATGTCATAGTAAAATAGCAAAGGTTTTGTTAGATCTTCCAACTCTGTGTTCATAAGGCCTACTGTTTAAGTAGTTACCTGTTCAATGCATGTTTTTCCCTACTATATTATTTGCTCTAAGAGCAAAAGGAATCTGCTCCCCCCTCGTACACTGGCATCCAGAATGATACCTGACATACAGTTGACATTTGATAAATAAACAGGGTTTTTTTTTTTTGCACTTCAAGTTTGCTCATTACTCAATATTAAATGTTCAGTTAAGTCAATCCTCCTGTCAAAAAATTCTAAATTTGTAGATTAATATTCACAAAATGCCACAATTCCGACCCTTCAAATTTCCAACACGGATTTCCTGACAGAAATAAAGATAAGTGCAATGCAGCATATCACAATACCCTGACTTGATAAAAGCCGGAATGCATAATGTGCAGTGTGATTCTGACCAGGGTGGAAAACAAGGATGGTTCAAATTAACATGAAAATAGAAAGGGGATCAGTGGAGCAGAGGAAGGGCATGGAAGGGAAGAGAAAAAGGAGGGGTTAAAGGGAAACAACTGTGGAATGAAATTGATCCAAAAATGCTATGTACATATACAAATATTCACGTGAATTCCACCCTATGTCTATCTATAAAGCACCAATTTAAAAATAAATAGAAGACTTGTAGATGACAGAGAACAGGGGGAGAAAGGAAAGGAGGGAAACTAGAAGTATGGAGATTCAACTGGAGCAAATTATAAGTACTAAGGATTAAAATGGAACACACTATACTCCATGCATGTATGAATATGTCAAAATGAATCCCCCTACACCAAAGGGCTTTCCTAGACGTAGGTGTCCATGAAGGTGTGGGAGGGGACAGTCTCCAGTTGGAAAAATTTCAGGCACAGGAAGCTTTCAGATTGCCATGGAATCATTGTGAATATATGTGGGGTAAAATAGGAGCAGGTTGGATGCAGAATGCTGTGCTGTGTAGTTGTGCCAACAATTAAGGGCAAAAAAAAAAAAAATACCCTAGATAGGGAAGGCAACACACACCAGACCCTCGCTTGTTCTTCCTGTTCCTGGCTGGATTTCAATACATTTCCTACTGGTCTGATGTTGCCCTGATGTAGACCTGGCCTACTAAGGCTGGTAAACTCTGCCTTGTACTGAAAGCTCACCCCATTCCTATACAGGGAAGTCAAACTAATACAGGAAATAAAGGGAGTGGGGGAGAAGAAAGAGGGGGAAAAGGAGAGAAGGAGGGAAGGAGGGAGCAATGAGAAATGTAAAGAAAACAGAAAAGAAAAGAGGAAGAAAGAAAGGGAAGGAGGAAGAATAGAGAAAGTTATTGCCAAAGGCCGCTTTTGGTGCACTAACTAGAACATAAAAACTATTCATCAAGAAATACACTTCAAGCTAGCACAAATAGGGTACAGGGGTTCTTAGCTGACAATAACATGTAGAATTAACTCAGATCTAACTTGTGAACACATTGTGACTTAGCTGTATTCCAAGGGTAAATCTGGATTCTGCTGCTGTATCGGAGGATAATTTACATAAGAGATGTGAATCCCTAGTGGGAAAGAATTCACCTTCAGGCTGAAGAAGATGGGGCAATTGCAAGTCTAACATCTCAGTGTTATATCCTCAATCTGGGAGCACATGAAATTGGCTTCAGGCTATGATGAATGACTATGACAAAACTGAAGTATCTGCAAGCCAACAGAAACACAAATGGCTCTGAACTGAATCTGGGGAGTATGTATCAGAGGTAGAAGGGAGGTACTTCCATTTAGTGGGACTCATTTGATGCAAAGCGGATCAGATGATCTGTCTTAAAAGACTAGGACAGCTTCTGACTTTTCCACAGCTATGTCTTGGCATCCACAAATATTGGGAACTATAGTTTGGGTAATGGCAAGAGACACATTTGCAGGACCATACCCATGATTCTGGCACCATAAGTGGAGCAAGAAATTTCTTCAGAGTGTTCTGAGACACCCTAGAGATTTCTTTAAAGGAAATAGTGGTGAGAGGTAAAATCAAAGAAACACCATTCTTCTAATTGTGCCACTATTAACTCTTACCAATGTGAACTGGTGAAAATCAATAGTCATGCACTACTGAAAGAGCTAAACAATTTTAAAGTTTCCAAGCCAATGCAAAATATTCCTTTATTTATATGTTAAATGTTTCTGTTTTTCATTATCAGTGCCAAGAACACATCATGCACACATCACATAAGACTATAAAACGAACCATAAATAACTTTAGACTTGTCAGACAGCAAATGGTTCAACTATGGACCAGTTTCACACATTACACATTGAACATACACAGCAGCTGCACTGCAAAAAGCGCATCTAACTGAAATCCTAAATAAATGAAGAATGATTACTTCCAGAGTTTTTCATGTACTTTAAATAAATAAAAAGTAAGCTATAACATGTATGTCTAGGACTTTCATATAAGTTTTTGAATAGACTTACTATTTAAGATTGGAAAAGTCAAAATGAAGACAAACTCCACAATATTACACATTGAGTTTATGTAAATATAAATTCTCAAAAGTGCAACCCTAAATGCCTGATGAAAGGGGAATAGAAATTATTATGGGTTAGACATGAGTGTCCCCCAAAAGTTCATGTGTTAGACAATGTAAGAAAGTTCAGATTGAAATAATTGGGTTATGAGAGCCTTAACCTAATCAGACCATTAATCCCCTGATAAGGATTAAGTGAGTGGTAACTGTAGGCAGGTAGGTATGACTGGAGGAGGTGGGTTAATGGGGGCATGCCTTTAGGAGACATATTTGTCCTTAGATAGAAAGAGAAGTCTCTCTCTCTACTCCCTGGTGCCTTGTTCTGAGATTCTTTCCTCTGCCACACCCTTTGGCCATAATGTTTTGCCTCATTTTGGGCCCAGAGCAATAGAACCAGTTGTCTATGGACTCCAACCTCGGAAACCTTAAGACCCAAAATAAACTTTTCCTCCTCTAATTCTTCTTTTCAGGTCTTTTAGTCACAGCAGAAAAAAATTTAATAGAAGCCTGAATAAAACAGGAATTAAAGATCTGACTGTCCTATTTTGGATCTCTTAATTGCTCAAATTCCCTCCGCAAGATTGGGTATCCCACCATCAGTATCTTCAGAAAACTCAAGATTCAAAGACAAAAGACTATATTTTTAAAAAAAGGTTTATAGCAAAGTTCTTTTCATTGATTTCACTATGTTAAATAATATTACACTGGACTGCAAATTTGAAATTCAACACGTCAGCAAGGTTTCCTGATCTAAGAAGTATTAACTGCTAGACATATTATTAGCCTCTTTGATCAATTTTACTGATCTTGTAATGGTGAATAGCACCATCTCATGGCCTTTTATAAGGACGACTGAATTAATATATTTGTCATAACTAGCACAGTGCCTGGTACACAAAAAATTTTCCATGAACAATAGATACAGAGTTGATATGAGACATCTATAAACACTGTTACATCTACTACTTTTGCTATTATGCTACTATGACTAGTAGTACTACTTGATCATGAATGACATTGAAAACTCTAGATATGAGAATAATGAGTAAGGGCCATTTATTTTCAATGACAAAAATACAAGAATAAAAGTGACTCTAAAAACTCTGGAATTTGAATAATCCCTACTAAATTTTCCTCTGTTATGATCATTATATAATTAACATTAGCTTGGCATACTTGCAGCATGGTTGATTAAAACACAGAGGGAGTCCCTTCTCTCTTTAGCCATTTGAGTTTGGAAAGTGAACCCAAAAGATCCTAGAATGTAAGTATGACAGAACAACTACACATAAAAATGAATATCTTTAGGGGATTTTAAATATCTAGCATTTGGCAATAATAAAGGGTAAAATAAAACATATCAGCAGTATTTTAAGCATAGAGCATATCTTTTTAAGACCATAAAATGTTGTATGTAGTTGAGAATTATACCAAGAAGACTAATATGTGAAGCAAGAATTCTGACATAGGTGAACTTACATCAAATCTGGTAACATAAGATTATCATTGGTGGAACAAAAGTAAACCGTACAAAACAGTACAGTCCCAAAATGTTGCAAATCAGCTAAATATGAACTTAGTGAAGAATGGAAAAGTCACTTAAAATTTCCCAAGTAGTAAGAAATACTGGAACTGAGCCCTGACAGGTTTCAGAGAGCAAAGGCAAGACCTTCCAGACAAGAGCTTTATCATCAACCAACTCACAGAAAAAGGGTCTAACTCTACATGTTTGCAGGAATGATGAGATCACTGGTTTGCAAAGCATTTTGCAAAATAGTGCATCCTAAAATTGTATGTAAGTCAGCAAGCTGGTAACGTGAGAAAATCTCTGTGGGGAAAATGTCTACATCAAAATGCCAAATGATTTTTGCATGGCAAGGACTGCAGACAGGAAAAGCTTGTAGGAGGCTGTAATAACCTGCACATGAGGCAAAGAGAGTTTGGGCAGGGGTGATTGCTGAGAAATAAAAAAGGAGTGGTAATGAGAAAGAACATGAAGGAAGTTAAGCAAGTCATATTAACTGTCTGGATATAAGAAAATGTAAGTATCAGGGGAGTTTAAAAGAATGACTCCAAGTTATTTAAGCTCTGATATTTGAACCATGGTGTCCAATACAAATGGAGTACATTAAGTGTATAGAATGGGCCCAAAAGAGGAGAGTCTTGTAAAAATTACACCAGCCAGGCTGAAATATGGACATGCCTATGGGAAACATTTAGGGAAGGAGCTGCCGGTTAGACACCAGCAGCCTTGATGTGCATGGTAGCCATGAGAACAGAACACCTGTGGACAGTCAGAGGACACGGTCTGATCTTGCAGATAGTTGCTCATTAACAAGGAGACATTAAGTTCACACAAATCAATGATGCTGGAGGGGAAATGTCTTTGCAATTAAGAATTTCTCAGAAACCATCTCCATGAAACAACATCTGCTTTCCAAACTCCAAATATGAGGAAAATGGTAAGTTGTGATTTATGCAATAAATTTCTATTATGTCTGTGTGCCAGACACAGTTCAGGGAATGGGAATGACAGAACGCCAATGAATTGGAAATGAGGACATCATTCTCTGCCTCCTACCACTCAAAGTCACCGATGCTTGACAAGGACAGCCAGCTTCACTCAGTCCCAGAGACAATCTAGACAAATGCAATTAGTACCAGGAAGATGGGATCCAGAATCTGTCTTGCTGCAAGAAAGCTGACACCTTATGTTTTGAAGTTGGTACCTAAGTACGCTCAGTCAAAATGTCCCTTCCATCCTCCAAGTTTACCCCACTCCATATTTTGTTCACACTTAAAAATTTCTGAGGATATTATAGTTTGAACTACTGCTGATCTTCTCTGATTCTGACTTCCTAGAGCTGAGTTAGCTCCACTAAATTAGGTCTACTTCCTTCTAAATTCCTTAATTTTCCTTCCTAGAACTACTTATGGGTATTTTTGAAGGGATACTACATTGAAGAGACTCTGAAAGTAGTAATGTTATAAAAACATTTCTCTGATTTCACATATATTTCTAGTGATATTTTCACTAACAAGTTCAAAATAATCTGCACTTTTTCAAAGGCAAGGGAAACCTCAGTTTTAATTTCCTGACAACTGAGCAAGGCAGAAGGTATTTCTACCCTTAGGAAGGTCCAGAGATAGGAGAGTCAATGAACTCCAGTTCAGAAAGCTCAAATGGAGCTATTCCTGATTTCCAGCAGTCACTGTTTTTTGTGCATATCAGGGTTGACTGTTCCTGTCTCCTGCTCTCAGTAAGAAATTGCTCATTTTTGGTTCTGTTTGTTTCATTTCTTTTTCAAAAATGAAATTGGAGCAGAAATGCCTAAGAAGAGATTCAAGAATGCAGAAAATTTAAATAGTCCCGGAGTACCAAAAGTCAAGTAAGAAAGAAAACTTCTTTGCCTACATTTAGCCTAGCATTAAACACCAAAATATTCCCCTCAAGCTGCAAATCAGATTGAAAAACTCGGATTCTATTTATTTCATAATATTATGCTAGCAGTGAATTTAGTTTAGGAAAAAATAATGGAGTAAAATATAAGAGCAATCCTTCATAGTTACAGTTTTGCCTATAAAACATTAACTTATTTATTAAGTGGCTTTGTTACCTTTGATTTTTTTTTTTTTTTTTTTTTTGTTGGCCTCATCTGATTCAGAAGAGATCTTGTTCAATAAATATTTGTGCATTACTGGTTACATGAAGGCTCTATGGCCCTAACCTCTAGAGTTTTAATTATTAACTCAGTTCAAAATCTCAAACCTGGGTCTAGGCTTAGCAGAAATTGAGACTAAGTGGCAGAGAAGAATGTTGGTGTGAATGGAATGAATTATCCTGTTGGTTGCAGGCAGGGGTAGGCATTGAACTATTTTAAGCGGGAGCATGATGCGACTGAATTTGCATTTTAGACAGATCACTATGGTGATGATGGGTTGGTAGGAGGCCTTTTGGGAAACAGGGAGAATGATGAGGGCCAGAACTGCTGCTGCATCAGTGGCAAAGCAAGAGAGTGGCTGCTGGGGAGAGGGAGAGAGGTGATTAGAACAGACTGACTGGATGTGGATTGAAAACAGAGAGGAATTGTCTTCTCTGATATGCTGGTCACAATATTCTCACCCCTGGAGGTCTAGCCTGAAGGAAAGAAACAGGCATCTCCCTGCCCAACGCACCACCCCTCTGCCCCTACTTATCAGGCAAAAACTTAACTTTGTTTTTATAGTCCAACAGCAGCCTAGTATTCATCACAGTGAATGGGGATGATCCAATTTGATCTTCACATTTGTTCTTGTTGTTAAATTTATTTTCACCTTTTATTTACTAAAAAGATGTAATGGGGAAAACACATACACACAATTTGGGACAACAGGTCATTTCAGGTTTTTTAATGCTGGCATTTTGGGGGAAAGATATGACCTTGGCCATACCACATTCAAAGTATACCTTCTTTGAATCCCAGGGAGTTCATAGAATGTGGGAATTACAGCAGATTCCAAGTATTACATATATTCTAAATAATTCTTCTGCAGTCTATCAATCAATTAATAGAATACAGAGAAAACACTGATTAACCCCCAAAGCATTTTATATTCATTATATATTAGTTGACTTCCGACAAAAGAAAGTTCCTGAAACACAACAGATAATGAAAGAAAAAAAAAATAGATCTCTAAATTAAAACAAAGACATAAAGAAAGCAAAGCAATTTAATAAATTTGATTGCTGGAAAAGTGCTGATCTTGAATTAGATATCTAAATAAGAATGTTAAGAAGATCACCCAGTCTTATCTGAGACTGAAAACTTAGGAGAGGTGTGTGTTATCCCTGAACCAGTTAATCTCTATTCAAGAGTTGCTAAATTAACCTGATTGCTTGTGGCCTTCTTGCAAATGGGTTCTTTGAGTGAACACTTAATTGTTTTAATTTTACCCAGTAGCCTTCTCTGCATCCTTGAAATAGCATCTACCAATCTCTTGGGGAATGAGCCCTTCACTCATTAGTCTGGGAGCTGTGGTCTTTGCATGCAACCTTGACTCTCTTCATAAAGCAATTTGGTGGCCATCGGGCTTCTTCCCTAACCTGACAGGGTTCTTTTTAAGGATTTTTCCATGTGGAGCTGAGATATAGAAACCTTTCATTTCTGCTGCTAACACTGGAAAAATACAGCTTCAAAATAGCACAGTGGTACAGCTCTTGCCTAGCATGCATGAGGCCCAGGGTTCAATCCTCAGCACAGGAAAAAAAAAAATCAGAAGGTGTTCTGTCAAGAAAAGAAAAAAGTGAGAGATGGAGGTGGAAAGAAAAGGAGTCCTGGCATGGTTCAAATATCAATCCTTGTTCCTAAAACTCTGGAAACTGTTCTGTTCCTTATCTTCTAAGAGTTTTTTTTTTCAATTCTTTTGATTCTCAAGTCTAGATTTCCTAACAAAATCCATTCAAGTTGAGCTTCTATACATTGCAACCAAACTTTTTTTTCTGGTGGAGTAATTTTTATTATAAGGAAGAAAAGTAAAGAGAGGTTTAACTCACTTTATCATCACTACTGGAAAAAAATAATTTAAGTAACCAAGTACTAGTGGCATGTCTATGATATCATTTAGAGTGGTGCTTGCCAATAAAAATTTTAATTTATAAGGTTTTGTTTTTGTTGTTGTCATTGAGTAATTTGCAAAAGTTTTATGAATTCTTTTAAATGATCTCTAGTAAAAACATGTAAGGAAGAAAACATGATATGTAAGGATGCATAGCCATATAAAAATATCCTGGGGTTGGGGTTATTAGCTCAGGCAGAGCACTTGCCAAGCATGCATGAGACCCTGGGTGCAATCCCTATAAAGCAAAAATGATAAAAAAAGGAAAAAGAAAGAAAGATCCTCAGAGGACATTATTAGGAACACATAGAGTGGAGCATGTGTCTACCCTTCCTGAAGGCCATCTGGATCATGATAAAGGAATGCAGTAGGACTAAAATGAAATGGCTATTCTGTCTGCTTCTCAACTTGAGTCTGAGAAAAAAAAAAGGAAAATTATTTTCCACCTACAGGAAACATTAGGATCTAACAGCTGGAAGGAAAGGGGTAGGAAAAATAAAAATGAAAATAACTACAAATCACTTTTCATGAGACTCAATAAACCTGAACAGCTGGGCTCTGAAAGCTTTGGGACATATTCAACAAGCTAGTGCTAAATTCATTATGTTCTCACTTCTGCTCTGTGGTGAGCCAGTCTGACAAAGATCATCTTCACAAATTGTTTTATCTATTATCAGATTAAGTGTGCAAATTGGGAGAAAGTTAGTTACCAAGAAGAAAGAAAGGATAAAAGAAAAACTCTGTTCATAAATGTGAAAAAAAAAACAATTATTTTGCACTAGTCAAACCTACCTCACCTAGGTTAAGGCAAGATTTTACTGACTGTCCTGCACATACTCTTTCCTCAACCCCATACTCCAATCCATGCACGACTCAGGATGCTGAGGCAGGAGGATCACAAGTCCAAGGCTGGCCTCATCAACTAAGTAAGGGCCTAAGCAACTTAGTAAGGCCCTGTCTCAAAAGAAAAAGTAAAAAAGGTCTGGGGATGTATCCCATGGTAAAAGCACCCCTGGGTTCAATCCCCAACGCCAAAAACAAACAAATAAATAAATATAAAAAACTAACTCTTGTCAGATCACTGCCTACATCAAAGACTCTAATGGTCTTGTAATTTAAGTGAAATTAAAATACTTCATTGTGGTCTACTAGACCCTATATTATCTGAACTCTGAACCAATGATATACTAATGACAGCCAGCATTTATGGAGCATCTACTTGCCATAGTCCAGACCTTATTCTAATTGTTGTTTGTGTATTAGCCTTTCATCTCCCAACAATTCCATCAGTTAATGTATGCTTTTTTACACACTTTTTAAAGATAAAGAAATTGAGACATACCTTAGGTAATTTGTATAAAATTGAACGAAAAAATTAAATGCATGTCTATTATTCAAACTCAAACATTTAGAGATCCTGAGCCAGGTCTGAAACACTGCCATGTTTTAAGTCTCACCTATTGCCATTCCCCTACCTTCTGTGATCACAGAGGATTGTGCACCAGCCACACTTCACTCTGGCCCTTGAGCATGCTGAGCTAGTTCCCACTCCCAAGGACTTGAAACTAATGTGCTTCTCTTGAAGATCTTCACATGCATGGCTCCTCATTACTTGATTCGGTTTATTAGAGACACTAGTGACGGTTGTATATCCAAATCTGCCCCCATTTTGGTCCCTAATTTTTTGGCTGTTTAACCTTCTTTTTGTTGTTGTTGTTTTTATACTAAAGAAGTTTGATTCAAACACAAGCTCTAGGGACTAAATCTTAGTCTAAGACAGACTGGAAACAAATCGTGGTGATTTAATTCCTCATAGAGGTAACTCAATACTGGCCAATAAGATACAATATGAAGTCCGTTGGGAATAAAAATTTTCTTGCTGATGAGATATGAGAAGAAAGTCTTTCTGCCTAAAGACTCTGCCTAAGGTGTGTAAGGGTGGAACGTGTGAATGTGCTGCTGCCACTTTGCAGCGAGAAGGAGGCCAGTTCACAGGATGAGCTAGGCATGTGAGCACCTGTGCTCTCTCACATGCTCAGCCTCTGAACAAATGCCAGAGCCCTTTTATATTTTTATATGACAACATTAAATTATTTTATGTTCAGTTTTACTTGCTTCTGAAAGCACCCTGGATGATCCACAGGTAAAGTGTACCTCCCCAAAGAAACTTCCCCTAACCATCTTTAAAAAGTTATTTCTCTACACACTTTTCCATATTCCCATGTTTTTCTTCATAGCACACATAATCTGAAAGTAACTTGTTTATTTATTTTAGTTTTGAAAATATTTATTTTTATTTGTAGGTGGACACAATATCTTTATTTTATTTTTATGTGGTGCTGAGGATTGAACCCAGTGCCTCACACATGGTAGGTGAGCGCTCTACCACTGAGCCACAACCCCAGCCCTGTTTATGTATTTAGCATTTACTTTATTCCATAAATAAATTCCCTAAAAGGATCCTTATTCATTTTGTCCTTTGCTAGATTGCCAATGTCCAAAATACTGCCACCCTGTTCCACTTGAAATTGTAACCTTGGAAAACTCAGTAATACCTCTGTGTCTCAGATTAGAAAGATCAAATTAGTTATTTAATGTAAAAATGCTTTAGAAAGTGGATAGGATACAGTTAATGATGAATCACAACAACTTGTTAGGCTATTGTTATTCTTATATAGGCACTCAACAAATATTAGTTGAAAAAAATGAAACAATAGATCTATGAAATGTGATGTGATTGCTGCCTAAATTGGAGCAATATTACACAGAGATTTGTCTTATTCAAACTAAAAAAAAAAAAAAAAAAAAAGACTTTCAAGAGGAGAAGCACAATGATGCTAAGGGTTGAGGAGATTAACATCTGCATGGAAATCTCCATTTCCTGAAGACGGAGTGCACTAGGAAGCACTGAGTAGGTGATAATATCAGTGGCCATTACAGAGTGTCCATCATGGTGAAGGAATTAGTGGTGAACCAGACAGGCTTGTTGTTATCAGCAGTGAAAAAGACTTCTATCATCCATGAATTGGTTGAGCATTTTATTTGGCTAAAAACTAACTATGTAACAGATTCTTGAATATCATTAGTGACAATTAAATCTCTAAGAAGCCGAGAAAATATAGGAAACAACTATTTTGAACCTAGTTCTGATGACAAGAAAAATCAATTGATGAAGTGCAAATGTCTGAACTTTGAAAGAAAGTGTTCATATTATCTTGAATTCTACTTTTTCCAAGGAGAAGAAAGCTGGACACGATGAATTGTACATCCTAGATTATATCAATGTCTGCAAAATGTTTAGAGAAAAGATATGCATTATTCATATCGTGAGACTCCTAAGGAGATTATGACTCAAACATTTTATGAAGTTCTCAAAAAAATGCAATTTTGAAAAAAAAAATGATAAAATGAAGAGGAAAGGGAAAAGGAAACTAAAAAAAATGCCGTTACCAATATTTTAAAAAGAAAAATACAATTGAAAAGTAATCATGTCTTTTTTATTCATCTTCATAGGGACACAGTTCCAAGAACAAGCAAATAGTCAAAAAGTATTGTTGAGTGAATGAACCAATGAACACAGCATATGAGAGTGGCAGGGCCAAGTAAGACTCAGGTGAGAAAGACTGAAGCCCCAGATGAGCTAAGACTTGGGGAAGAGGGGTCATTTAAAATACCAAAGTAACTTAGGGTTTAATTTGGAGTAAGAGAATACTATGACTTCGAACTAATTGATATTGTGATGATATAAAGATAATGGTCTTCAACCTCCAAAACTCAAGCCAAACACTATTAGGGAGCAACTGAAGTCCAATGAGGCTAAAGACTTCATTGCTCATTACCTAACTGTTCTAAAAGGATTAAATATCCCTTGATCATGATAAATTACAAAGCACGGTATAAAAATAATTTGCTGTGGATTGAGATCACTGAGTGCTAAGAGCAGTATTAGGAAGCGAGAAATAAACTGAACAGAGAATTTAAAAACCTACAGGGAGGTAAATTTGCAATGAATTCCTAGCCGTATTTTGAGTGGATGATCAAAAAGCAAATACAAACACGTTTTCTCCTTTGATACTATTATTAAATGATAAAATATCTGGGCTTATTCAAGACTGTTTATGCTGTGTTTCTGACCTGTATTGTTTTTATTTTTAATTTAAATGACAAATAATAATCATATATATTTATGTGGTATGGTGTGGTGTTTTGTTACATGTTTGTACCCAGTAATGACCAAATCAGAATACTGAGCATTTCCATCACCTCAAATATTTATAATTTTTTTTGGAGTGGAAATATTTATAATCCTCTCTCATCTAGCTATTTGGAAATATATATTGTTGTTAATTATAGTCACCCTACTATACAACAGAACACCAGAGGAAAGCAACTTCTTTGGGACAATCTGGAAGAACAAGACTTTGATGCTAGTTTAATTTGGTGAATCATGATTGATTGCATTCAAAGGATGGTTACATTAACCTTGAGGAAATAGCTGAGTGGTGTTGCTACAATGCTTTTTTTTTAACTTCATAGTGTTCAGTATTTTTGTTAATCATTAAAAATTTTAATCGTTACATTTTCCAATGATAAATGTCTTGGTAGTATTGTAAAAACATTATTCAACAGAATCAGGATCCGAGACTTTGACATTTTAGAATAATAGGCTAGATTTAAACAAAAAATGAGGATAAAAAGAGTAAATGAATGATCCTGAAATCAAGTGCAAAGAATTAAAGGAACAAAAACAAGATATGAGTCTGACTGCATTTTTTGATGTTTGACTACTAGCATAATTTAATCCTCTTATTCTTCACCTTCTGTACATCATCTGGGCAAGCTGATAAAAAAAGCTCAAGTGCTCCTTTCTTGGGTTTCTGCAGGAAACTCAATCACACAAGACCATACTCATGCTTGGGCAGCCTCACCCAGCTCCAACCTCCAGCCACAATCAAAGGAGGAAAGGGAAAAGGAAACCAAAAAAAAAAAAAAAAAAATGCAACTATTCTCTCTCAATCCATTTCAGAACTACTTAAGGAGCCCACACTGATCCCCTCAGAAACCCCCATTGTGTAAGTAATAAATCTTTCTTTTCCATCTTGGTGTGCAACTATGGCATCTTCAGTCTCCTCATCCAAACCTGACTTTGGTGAGGGTTCATCAGCACCCACACCTTGGATACAACATGGTGGAAGGAGAAGGAGGAGAAGGAGGCAGTTCACCAATAATGCCAGGACAAACACTCAGAAGGCAGGAGTGGGAAAGTCAGCATCAGAAAACCCAATACAACACACAGTATGGTGGGGCTGCCAGGAAGACAAATGTGATCTCAGGGGGCTTAGTACAAATAAACATGCAGGTGGATGGGAGGCTGCCTTCCCGTTTCCTGCAGATCAGCACCCAGGGCCCATCGGGCTGATCTTCAACCCCTTCTCTTCTCATTTGGTAATATCAGCCATGCTCCTCAGTTTAAATTCCATCCATATGCTGATAATTCCTCCATGGTTATCTCCAATGCAGACCTCCACTTGGGAGCTATGGGCATCTCAAACTTCAAAAATCCAAACCTGAACTTCTGATTATCACCCGCTAGCCTCCTCCTTACTGCACCCTCCTCATCTCAGGAAATGATGACTCAAATTGAAAAACTTGGTGTTATCCTTGACACACCACTTCTTCTTTCACAACCCACTTCTGATCCATTAGCAAATCCTGTCAACTCCAGCTTCAAACTCTATCCAGAATTCAACTGTTTCTCACCCATTCCTCTGCTGCCCCGGTCCACACACCACCTTTATTTCTCGCCTACATTACTGCAATAACCTCCTAGCTGGGCACTCTGCCCCACTTTCTGTCTAATCACCAACAGTAACCAGAGAGTTTTTTGCTAAAAATAACATCAAGTCACTCCTCTGTTCCAAATGTTCCCACTGTTCTCCATTATTCTCAGGGCAACAGCAAAAATTCTAAATAATCTAACTCTATTATGGTTTCACCTCCCAGCATTTCTCTAGATGACTGTGCTACCACACTGGTCTCCTTGATAACACTTGTTTTTAACATATTGGCCTTGCACTCACCTCAGGACCTTTGAACTTGCAATTTCATCTATCTAGAATTCTCTTTCTCAGATAGCCATATGACTCCTTTCATTAGTTCCTTAAGTCTTTATTTAAATCTCCCCTAAGAGACCTCCCCTGATTACCTTAGCTAATGATGATAAACCCACTCTGTCTATATCTTATACATCCATCCTGCTTGATAATTTTCTCCCAAACTTTCTAACTTCCTTTATATCATTAATTTTGTATAATTTGTCTTCCTCATTTGAATGAATTCTGCTGTAATGACAATTTCACTCCATTGTTTTCACTAATTGTAATCTCCAGCACAATACTCTGAATGAGTACTACTCAGTACATCTTTTCTTTAGTGAATGAACGACCCTTAAAATATTGTATTTCAGTTGTGGCATGAATAAAGATATAGGTATGCTGGACTTTTTCTGATCACAGACAGAACAAGGCATAACCCACAAAAAAAAAAAAAAAAGGAAGAAGAAAATGAGTCTCCTTAGCCTGGAGAAGAGGAGACTTGAAAGATTTGAAAGAGATTTGGAAGAGGAGAATGGATGCTGGTTTGACATAGTAGAAAGCTTTAAATATTTCAGGGATGTATTGTACAAAGGAGTTATCCCAATAAAGTTATAGAAGATAGATTTCAACTCCATTCAAGATTTTAATATAGTGCTAATGTTCTAATGATGTCCTGGCCTGCCATTGGAGGACAAATTTTCTCCTTTCTGAAGGATTAGAATTAATGAAAAATTATACAAATGAAGGTCAAACTAGACAATCTCATTCTTGTGCCAATCTATGGTACTATTATACTTTTATTTTCTGGATGAATCATATACCTGCCTTATACTAAATATGTTTTCAGAGAACTATATTTTTTCTAGCTTTTGGAAGGAGATAAAAAGTTTTGATATTATAAATATTCCATTATATGAAAAATTTTTCCCAATTTCTCCATTTCCTATTAATCTGTCCTCCCTCTCTGTTTATCCCCAACACACACACACACACACACAAGTTCTAATCACTATAAAGACTGTTGACTTTGGTATTTCTGAAATGACCTCAATCTTTGCCCAGATCCAAGTTGAAAACAACCTAGAGAGTGTGGCTGGAATGTCTTCTTTTGATAGATAAAAACATTGTACATTTGGAAAGCAGTGGTATCATATGCTGGTTTCCTTTCCAAAGTTGAAACTCTATGTTAAAACCCTTTCTGTCAACAGAAAAGGATTCCTATGTGTCTGAAGTAAACACTAGGTCTCAAGAGCAGAGACCACAAGGTTCTTTTGTGTCTTCCCACAGGACCAAGGGCAATGCCTTTATTGTAACTGTACTCAATAAATATTGACTCCAGCTACATACTTCCCTGAAAACCTGGCAGAAAGTGCTTTAGGAGAATTTGGTTTTATCCTAGCTTACTCACTTTTGAAAGTTCCAAAGGACTTTTTTTAAGAGTATAAAAGATCATTCAAAGACACTGATACATTAATTATCTTTCTGTGAAAAAATCTCATAGGATTAGAACTGTTCTACTTCATTTAGATTATTTTTAATAGACTTGACTTTCTACTTTTTTGATTACAGTTCCATAAGTAATACATTCATCAAAGATAGAACTAATTCCCATTCCACATCCTACAGAAAATTGAATGTAGACCTTAAGAAGAAGAAGGATGAGGTGGGGATATGTTTGTGGGATGTGTTGGGGGGGGGGGTCAGTTCTCATGTCTCCACCTGGCTCCAGACTTTTCTGTCAACTTGGCTCAGTGTCTTCACAAACTGTTCCTGTTCTGCTCGATTGCTATCTACCACATGAGTAATAAAGTCCTCTTCCTGATTTTCATCAAAAACAAAAAGCAAGTAAGTAAAAGGAGTATTCAGAAATTCTTTGTATGCATAGTCAACTTTATAGAAGTTTTGGGAAGACAGAGGGAATTTGTATCACAGCAACACACACACAGGCACACTTGCACACTTTAGCTGAACATTTGGCATCTTCTTCAAACATCCCTTTCAACTCTGTGGGTTCCAGCTTCCTCTTGGTCTCTTCTCTTTGTTTTTTTCACCCACAAGTTCCTTATTATTTTTAGGCAGAGCAGCATGACAATGTTAACATTTATTAGAAATTCAGTTAAAAAATCTTAAGTCATCTTTTTTTATTTCCCTTTGTTGCAGCCCCTATAGGGTTTAGCTAGCTAAACTATTTTTGTCCATAAATCACTATTCAGAAGGTACTGCTTTTCTATTCTGCAGCCTATTCTCTAGTCCAAAATTCACAAACTTAGCCTTGGTTCTTCTGTTTTCTTCCTCCACACACTACCTGACCAAATGCATGATCACATACATTCTCAGATTACATCACTGCTTAAAAGTTTGCCTGCAATTTCTAACTTCCCACCCAGAGATTTTCTAGGTCTCTTGTGCCTCAATCAACCCCACCCATATCATTTCATGTTAATGGCCTAATACAGACTTCCAAAACTCACAAGAGCCTGATCACCATCTATGCCAAACATCACTATGTCTTGCCTTTACTCTTGAAGTTTTCACATTCTGCAGCACTCTCTCATGTGTTCTTTCTTTATTCAAATCTTTATTCATATTGAAAGACCCCTGATTTCAAGTTCATACCCATTTTACTTATTTTTAAAAAAATGTTTGTTACCAAGAAATTGAACCCAGGTGTGCTTAACTATTAAGTCACATCTCCAGCACTTTTTATTTTGTTTGTTTGTTTGACATTTTGAGACAGGTTCTCACTAAGTTGCTTAGGTCCTCTCTAAATTGCTAAGGCTAGCTCTGAACTTGTGATTCTCCTGCCTCAACTTCCTGAGCTCCTGGGATTAAAAGTATGTACCACTGTGCCCAGCCAATGCCTAATTTAAACTCTTCAAACTCAAATGTATCTCTCCTTTTGCTAAATTATTTGTTTAGACAGTAACACACAGTTAAGAACCTAAGTGCTTAGAGTATTTTTGTTTGTTTGTATATTTGCTTCTTTAAATGCTTCCCAAATTTGATATGAACTCATAGAAATAGAGAAAACTCTGCCTAACGTATTATACCTTCTCAAAGAGCCACACCCAGGCCTGGACTAACGGGCTATATTTGTTACTGAAGAGCATAACAATGATTGAGAAGGAAGGCCGGGGGTGGCCACTATTTGCCAGCTGTGGGATCACAGGGCAAACTTTAGGCTGTGGTTTCCTCATTTATGAAACAAAGATAACATGAGTGACAAGGAATATGGGAATGGTTTGACTGTGTCCCCCAAAGTTCATGTGTTGGAAACTTAATCCCCAAATTCACATGTTGATAAAATTTGGAGGTAGGGGGCCTTTAGGAGGTAATTAGTGTTAGATGAGATCATAGTGTAAAGCTTCCATTATGAAATTAGTGGCTTTATTAGAGGAACAGAGACCTGAATTTGTATGTTCCTGCTGTCTCACCAATGGGATGCCTTCAACCATGTTATGACAGCAAGAAAACCCTCACCAGATGTGGCCCTTTGATCTTGGATTTCACAACCTCCAGAACAAGGAGAATTGAATTTCTTTTCTTTATAAATTGTCAACTCAAGTATTCTGTCAAAGCAACACAAAATGTACTAAGATAGTCACCAAGTAGATTAAATGAGATAATGCAAAGAAAGCACTTAGCACTTAGAAAGGCTGTGGCATTTAAGTCATGCATTTTAGCTGGGCTATCAACTAGAAAAAGCATGCAAGGTCATTTACTACAACACCTTCATTTCACAAATAAGAGTATTAAGTCACAGAGAGATTAATTAAACTGGAAGACCACAGCGTGCTTGTAGGGAATTGGTCAGTGGCTTTTGCATGGTTTTTACTGGCGGTGGGGCAGGTTGAGGACTAGGCCTGACCTGACTTTCTGCTCACTGCCATTTCTGCAGCATTCTGATGCACCATAATTAAATTGGAAAAGGAAAGACCTTCAAGGGATTGACAAAACTCTAGGTCAGTGGTTATACTGGGAGTATTATTGGAGATTCTAGAGACAGCTTTTAAGATGTCTTTAGGTTGTTCTGATAACAAATTAATTTTAAAATCAATAAGGAATTAAAAGATGTTATCTGTGATTCTGAACAAAAGGACACTGCTGAGTCATTTTTTCCCTTGGAAGAAAACAAAGTGGATTTTAATATTTACATCCTCAATGCTTTACCTCCAAACCTTCACCATGAGTTTTAAAAAGTGTGTGTGTGTGTGTGTGTGTGCATGCGTGCCTGCGAATAAGCCCACAAAACTGCACATACATGAACATATGTATTTGCTTGTTGGGGGAGGAAGATAAATCTTCATTACCCCAGAATGTGGGAGATGCTACAAAGTAGACTGAGTAAATCCAAGCAGAAACCTCAACAGAAGACCCCCTGTAACTCAATTATTACCCAGAAGAATTCAAAGACAATGAATGACATCAAAACGCCATGAAGGAACAAATTCTATGGCACAATCTATAATGTTAAGCCCCACCAGACACAACACAAAGGATGTTTCCAGACTCTACTTACAGCCAGTTGTATTACCCAGGCCATCTTAGATCAGCCTTTCTTCTTCCTCTCATACACACAAGTGCATATATATATATTTAGAAACCTTAGAGATGAACCACTCTGAGTGTAGAAACTGTATAATGTTTGCTATTGCAGAGTCTCACTTGAAGATTGACTTACTTCTTAGAAAATCTGTGAAGCTGACTACTACTTATCAAATACTTTCCATATTCCATCTATTCTAAGAATTACATGAACAAGTATTATTTATTTATGTTATAGCTATAACACTATGACCATCTGCTAGCATAGAACCCAGTAGATTGTCAGAAACATTTAGCAAAAGACTTTCAAATGAACTCACCCCATAGTCACACAACAAGTGGCAAAATCATAAATCAAAGTGACAAGTAACTAACTCTTAAAGACCATACTCTTGGCCACTAAACTGCACCACTTTAACACTACACTATACTTCCCCTGAGAAGTGTGCTTCTTGTAATGAACAGAATGTTTGTGTCCCCCTAAAATTAATACATTGAAATCTTAACCACTAGTGTAGCTGTATTTAGATATAAGGTCTCTAAGGAGGTAATTAAGGTTAAATAATGCCATAATGATAGTAGGAACCTTATGTAATAGCATTAGTATCCTTACAACAGAGATACCAGAGTATTTATGCACACCCTGACTTGCTCAGTGTTTCCCTCTCTCTCCTCCTCCTCCTTCTCCTCTTCATCCTCCTCTCTTCATCCCCCTCCTCCTCATCCTCCTCCTCCTCCTCCTCTTTCTTCTTCCTTTATCCCTCTCTTGTCATGAGCACACACTGAGGAAAAGTCATGTAAGGACATAGTGAGAAGGCTGCTGTCTGAATTACAAAAAGAGAGTCCTCACCAGAAAAAAATAGATCAGAACCTTGATCATGAATTTTCAGTTGCGTGAATGATGAGAAAATAAATTTCTTTTGATTATTCCACCCAGTCTCTCGTTTTGTTATGACAGCATGCTATGATTTGAACATATTCCCAAAACTTCATAGGTTAAAAATCTCAATTCCAAATGCAGTAGTGTTTGGAGGAGGGGCCTAATGGGAGATGTTTATGTCATAAAGAATCCCCCTCATGAAAGAATTTAAGTCATTTTCTCAAATAATTTAGTTCTCATGGGAGCAGGATAGTTATTGGGAGGCAGCTTGTTTATAAAATCAAGCTCTCTCACATGTGTTCTCTTGCCCTCTTGCCGTGTGATACCTTCCTTCCATGTTAGACTCAGAAGGAAGGCCCTCACCTGATACCAAGCAGATGCTAGGACCATGCCCAAATACATTTCTTCATATTTTTCAGTGCCATTTATTACAGCAACATGAAATAGACTAATTCCCCAGCAGTGAATGTTATATGAGTTTTATGACCAGAGTTATTCTTGTGCATACCAATACACATGTCATAAGGGAAACCAAATGCATATCAAAAATAAAGTATAGGAAATAAAGGTCTATCACCATTAATACATAGTCACAGGCCGAACCTTAGCATATTTGAGAAGATGACAGTGTTGTTCTACCAAGCTCTACTTATAACCATCCCCAACTGAAAATTTAAGTAGGAAGAAAATATGAAAAGATCATGAAAAAATATTCAGTGTTATTGTATATTTGAATTATATATTCAAAATCATTATTAAAACACATCGATGGAAGAATTACAATCTGAATATGCAAACTCTGAATATCAAGATAGCAGAATTTTTTTTTAAATCTCAAGAATTCTTCTCAATTTTGATGTTTATGTATAATAGATAATTGGAACTTACAAAGAAATATTTAAAGCCATACAGCAGAGTGTGGAGTTGAGTCAGAGCCCAGAATGCTCTGAGACTGCTTTCTGAGACTGTTTTCTTCCCAGAATCTTGGAACCTTGGACAGCTCCAAAATCTGACCAGCTGAACTCCTTACAGCTACTCTGATGGCCAGAGTAGGAAAACAAGAAGAGGTCAGAACCCTCTGAGAGCCTTTCAGAATGGCCTCTACTTCAGCAAAAAAGGTTTGAAAGGCATGTAGCAATAATTTGACACTCTTTTGGAAAGATTGCCCATAGTCTGCTGGTTATGAGCCATTGCACACCCTACTGTATGGCTATTAGGCATCCAAATCTATCCCTGACACCAAAATGATAGTAGAAACCCAGTAAATCATTCTTTAATGCATAAATACCACCATACCAATTATCTAGATCACAAAAATTCTGTACTTGCTTAGAAGACTCTTCTCAATATTGAAGAAAATGAGAATCTGAAATTAGGATCTCACTGAAATGTGTCATCAAGCAGACCTAGTGTTGCTACAAAGAAGCTACCTCCCACACTTATCTCGAACTTATTTATTCCTCACCCAAATTGTTGGATGGCCATAATACAATCATCACCTTAATATAGAATGTTTTTAATACAATGTATCTCACTCGTATGAATCCTCCTGAAGCAATATACAGTATATAGTCAAGTATATAGTCACAAGATTATAATTAATGGTAAGGAGTAATAGGACATCATCCACTTCGACTTTCCTTTTGGAGTTAAGATGATAAAAGTCCAGAGAAGTGAAATAATTTATCAAAATTCACACAGGTAAGGAAGTGCATTATATTTCTTCAACAATTTTCTTTTTTCATGCAAACCTCATTTCTGTCTGCCTCCTACCTCTTCTCTGTCCCTAGTTCTTGACTCACTTTGGTACCAGCTGTATGTAGACTATAAAGGAGGTGAGATAACCCAGGCAGCTATCTTTCTGCAAGCAGATTCTCACAGAAAACTGGCACTCGGTGCTTTGGCAGAGAACATGCTCAAGCAGGAGCAGAGAAGAGTGCACCATCTGGACGGCATGATGCTTGGTGCCAAGTGGGCCCCAGCCATAGTGAAGGAGGAGGAGAAAGGAAGGGTGTCACCCGACTGCACACATTTATTTTCCCTTGAAGGGGATTTGTTAGTAATCGTGCTATTTTGAGTGGAAGTGGTGGTAGGTGGTTCTGATGGCTGACAAATGTGTCGGCAAGGATGAAACAAGGTGAGCGGTAGCCAGGCAATCTGCAAACGATCTGTGAGCCTGAAATAGTTGGTGGTGTCTGATTACTATGTATGAATGAAGGGACACATTTTTGAAGGATGGAAGTATTTGTGTTTTCCCCTACTTATTCTCTTCTCCCTTTTTAGAAAAGTAGTAAATACAAGATTTCCGTGAGGTACCTAGAAAATAATTTATATTTAACAACATCCACTGATGTGCATCTCTTCTTGCTAAATTTCAATCACACTGATATTTTCCTATGCTAAAGTTATGAGTCCCACCTATGAAAACCAGACTTATGTATACAATGGTTTCCAGGGGTCAACTAGCAGCATCAGGATTGCTACAGAGATTTTCTTCTTCATGATTCACTTTTCCTAGGTACATAATGCTTTTGACAATAGCTGTCAAATAACATGTATGTTAATTGACATTACTTTCCATATTAATTAGGAAGATGGCTCTCATGAACTTTACCACCATGAGGACATGGGTATTTTCAAGGTCTGCTTCAATTTTAGAATTATGCTGAATTTTTAATAATAAATTCATAACACATTATCTTTATTTTCTGGCATTTTAGACTTTATAAAACACATTCACATAAATAGTGTCATTTTAATTTTGACAATAATGATTTGATGTTGGTAGTTAATCCAACTTTATAGGAATGCTAAAAGGTTTACCAAATAGAAAAGAACTGTAGCACGGGGAACACTCACTGTAGCAGCAGATGGAGCTAAATTTGGATTCTGATACCTATTGTGGCCCAGATCAAACCAGTGAACACCTAGGGGCTTTATTGGTAGCAACCCTTGCTTCAAAGATTCATGCACAAATAGGATAACTAATGGGAGGATGATTGTCACATGTGGAGACACCTGCCATTTGTCTTTCCAATCTTAATTAATTCCAGGCCAAATATTTTTCTAATATACAGGGATGTTTTCTCCCCCTCCACTTATTTTGGTCCTCCTTATGACCTTATCACCAGTGAAATGTATCTAGGACATCTATATGAAAGAAATGGATAAAATTTTTGAACATAGAATGAAGCCATGAGAAATGGCAGATATAAGGGGGGAAATACACTCCAAAATTGAACCAATTCAACTGATCAACACAATAATTAAGGAAAAATGAGATCACATAAAAGTTTTTAATATTTATAGGTTTTCTCCCATAATCTAAATACGGTCACTTAAAAAAAGTGGGAGGCTTTTAGTCCTAGGTCATAATTCACCAGAACTTAATATTGCTCCTTTATGTTTTATAGTGATTTAAATTCATATTTAGTAAACAGTAGCCTACTCATAACAAAAATGCTAGTCTAATAAGCTGATGCTTCTGAAATGATTTTTATTTTGTCTCTGCAGTAATATAAAATCTAATGACCAAGCCAAAAAAAAATGCATCTGGTACAGCTGATCCATTCAAAATCTGTTCAAGCTAGAATGATGACCTCAAGGCAAAATCTTCAGTACTTGGAATAAATATCCTCTCAGTTCATCAGAATTCAATCTCTATGAAATAAAATGTGATGCCTTCAATAGGTAATTCTTCTGTCAAGGAGAAATTCCTCTATCCTGTTAATTGGAATCCATTTGTTATACTGTGTCTTTCTTCGAATCCTACTGAGGCTAGTGACCTCATAATTTCATTACTTTTTAGCAGAACCTAAACATGATTCACAAATTGTAGACAGAAAGATTTCCTCATTAGGAGAGGAAAGCTCTGTCCACTCCTAATGTGTCTTTCCACAGAGGACAATACACTAGTTCCCCTCCTGGCTTCTTCTCCCTACCACTCTTCCTTTCAAGGGTACAGGAATAACTCAATCTTATTAGTTTTTAAGAATATTTAAAAGCACAGTGCAGCCCTATTCTTCTCATTTTCTACTGAAGATTGTCCTGCTCAGTAGTCATGGCAGCTCATGACTCTAGGGGCACAAAAGCTGTCATTTTACCAAGTGATTCCAACATTTTACCCAAAGGTTAAAGGGAGCATGTTGTAGCTACATTAGAATCAGTATCTAACTTTTGAAGAAAATTTAAAAGTACTCAGTATTAAATATATCCTCTTATATATTTTATTTTTGAAAAAAATTTACTACTCCTGCTCCAAACTATAAAATCATGACAGGAAAACCCCCTACCAAATTTTTAAAGTACATCCACAATCTAATCTAGCCCCCCATATAAAATACATTTAGATTCCACTCATCATGACAGTCAAGGAAAGAGACCAATAGAAATTTTGTCTATTAGATTTAAATTTCCTCAAATCTTTTTTTAATTAATTAATTTATTTTACAGTAGTCCCCAAATCTTGAAACAAATTGTTTTCAAATCTAACTGCCCAGCAGATGTTAATTAAGTATAGAGTGAAAAAAATTAAAAACTATAAGAAACATGGCTCATCAATAAATCATTTATAAATTTTTGAATAAATCTCAGGATAAAATTCTAAAGAAATATTTACAAATCAAAGGAAGTAAGTCATTTTACAAACCATTTCATCCTCCACATACCTAATAACATCCAAAATATCCCAGGCACTCAGGTGTTATGAAACACCTTACTTTATGCCTAACATATTAGGCAATGAGAGAATAGGCCAGGAATGTTCACGTGTGTAGGCACTAGCTATTTTTCCTGGGTGGCTATTGGATATTCCTAGCCTTGGAAAGTCATTCTAAATCCAGGTCATCTGCTAGGTCCCTGCAAGACTGCTGGCAGGACCTGAGGCCAGCAGACTCTATCCACACTGCTATTCCCCCATCAGATAAGCTCTGAGCTCATTTAACTTTTCCTCACAAGGTCACTTTCCCTAGCCTTTAATTACCTTTAGGGCATTGTAAGAAACTTCATTTACATTTATAAATTTCCCTTCAGAATTCCACTTCAGAATTTCATCTAATTTATACATAAGATATGAAAAAAGATGCTCCTGTATGTTTAGAGTATGCACAGTTATGAGGTAGAGAACATGTATTTAAAACACAGTAGCTTGTTTACTAACATATATCTGAACAGTTTGCAAAAAATTTCAGGAAAATGTCATTTAATTCAGACCTTACATTGTTTGAAATTTTGTAAGGTTTGTATCCTGAGTTTACTTTTATGTTGTCTACTTACACATATGTTTCAAAGTACATAAATACCACAAGAATGCTTACCTCAAAGCACCTGATGAAATCAATTGCCTTACATTTTATTAACACATGACATAGACTTGTCTACTTTTACTTTGTGCATATTTTAAGTTATTACACTCCACGTGTTATGTAATTCCTCTTATTTGGAATCATTATATATATTTGGAAATTTTATTTTGACAGAAAAATATGGTCATTACAAAATACTTGCCATAAAACGTGGCATGGAGATTAAAGGGCTACTATCTATAAAGCCAGGCCCACAACCTCTCTGCCCTGGCTCATTCCACCCCTGCCTGCTTTCCTGTTCCTCAGACACACACATCTGCCTCTGCCTTAGAACATTAGTGCTTATCACTTCATTGCATGGAACACTCTTCCCCAGTGGTCCATTTGGTCCACCCCTTTCATCTGGACCTCTCTTCAAAGGTTACCTTTGAACAGAAACAGGGAAGCCACTCCAAACTAAAGTATTTTGATGTATAATATGTTAGATGGGAAATAAAAAACACGAAAATATATTATTTCTTGTTATTTTGGAGCGAAGAGCAGTTCTATCTGCTCTTATCAGAAAGTCTGTAGTTTATCATCTTTGTAAACAGTTTTCTCCACTAACTCACCTGGTACCAACTATCCACATACTTTATCCCCTTACTCTGCCTGTTATAAATTAAATATATGTGTTCCCTTCAAATTCATGTTGAAGCCCTAATCTCCAGGTGGCTATATTAGGAGATGGGGTCTCTTGAGGAATAATTAAGGTTAAATAAGTCATAAAAGTAGGTCCTTAATAGGACAGGTTTAGTGACCTTAAAAGAGTACTTCAGGGAGCTTTCTCCCTCCCTCTTTCCTCAAAGTCACAAAAAGGTTATATGATGAATACAAAGCAAGATGGTAGTTATCTGCAAATGAAGAAGAGAGAACGGAATAAAATCTACCTTTCAGCAGCTCAATCCTAGATTTTACAGCTTCTGGAACTATTTTGAAAATAGCTTTGTTTAAGCTACTCAATCTGCAGTATATGGTTATGGCACAAGCAGACACATACTAACCTGCCTTCATAGTTGCAATAAAGAGAAATATACCTTAAAATATATTAATAAAGTATATCTTCTTTGCACCTGTCATGTTCTGACACTACATTTCTGACTTTATTGCCTCTAATCTAGAAAGGAAGAAATATGAGAGCAAAGATTTTGTCTTGTTCATCACTGAACCCCCAACACACAGAGTAGTAACACCTGGTAACTACTCATTTAATGCTTGCTACATAAATGGATGTTGAATAAATAAATTTCAAATTAATATTATCTGAGTTTTCTGCTATCTAGATATTGCTTCCTTAGTCTGAAATGGCAAGATTTTTCTGAAGAAAAAAAAATCTGAGAATGTGTGCTTTGTTTCCTAGTTTACAGTAATGAGACACAGCAAGAATATGAAATCTACTTCTCTAGTGTCCAAAATAGAGCATGCCATCACCACCTGTGAAACTGAAGTAAGGAAAAGGCAAAAAAAAAAAAAGAGCAAAAGAAAAGCATGAACATCTCATGAGCAAACAGGGAAGACACTCCAATCTAAAATTATTTTGATGTATAATATGTTGGATGATATGGGGGATAAAAATACCAAAATACATTATTTCTTGTTATTTTGGAGAGAAGAGCAATTCCATTTGCTCTTATAGTTGTCAAATATGTTCTTCCCATATTATAAGAATCCATAATAGCCAGCTAGAAACTGTGGGCTGACAGATCTATTGATAGACTTAAGCAACACACTGCAGTCTGTCGAGTCTCACATTTACATCTTAGAATCTAATCTGTTTTCTTTCCTTCATGAAATCAATTCTGTAGCAATTAAAAAACCAGCCCACAAAGCATTTTAATATTCCAAGCATTGTTCTATAAATAGCCCAGAAAGGGAAAGGTAATTAGAAGTGTCCAACTATCATCAGTACTCAGGGAGAGATTAGACAAATCAGTGTTTCATCATTAATTTAAGGAGATACCACTAAGTCTGCTTCATTCTCAATTCAGTCCTTCTTGGTGATATGCTATTGAGCACTTTTATTTGATTCCTGGAGGATACAGACTCTGAAATTGTTGTCATTATCTGGGATTTTGTTTCATTTTCTGTGAATTTAAGCATCACTGAAATAGACTCTGTTTTTAGCTGTAGGATGATATCATCCCATGCACACAGTACTAGATGAAGTAGGCTTTGAAAGATGTGAAAAGGCTCAAGGGAAATGGCTTTCCAGATCCTCATCCATTTGAGTGTTTTGAGCTGAGCCCTGCAGGTTGAGAATTTATTATCTGATTTAAGAAAAAATAACAATGAACTGTCATAAGATCCAGTCCATTATTATTGGTCTTCACTTCTTTGAAAATTCAGTTTATAATTTCAGACCTATAACTTGACAGGCTACAGATTTTAGACAAGAAAGGCATCTTAAGGGTCTAAAGAACCACAGGATTTAGCTTTGAAAATCCAAGTCTAATTCCTAGCTTTGCCCCTTAGAGCTACTACTAGTCATTCAAATCTCTGAGCCTAAATGTCTTTATTTATATAAAGGTAATAAAAATATCAGTTGTTAATTGTTACCTACAAACTTATTTCCATTATAGTAATTGAAATTGAGGTACAACTTAGGAAATTTATGATTGTTTTAAAGACCACATTTTCCCTGACTGTACTCACAGAGTCCTTTTGTATCAAGTGTTCTCATTGCTGAACCTGTGTTTAGAAGTCTCCAGACTGAGAACTTGGAGATCTAATACAAGGTAAGGTAGATTTCCTTGGTCTAGTACTTGGCTCTATTATCTGTCTGCTGTACCTACTAGACACTTGAAATCATAAGTCACCTAAGGAATAGTTAGGAAACTCAGGGCTGGAAGGAAGAAAACCCCATTTACAAGCAGCATAAAACTTTAAGAAAATTGTTTCATATAGTTAAATGTGATAATTTTTTGCTTTTATAATGGTACATTTTTTTTATAATTGGCAAGTTAGAGTCATGAAACATAGTACCTGCAATAAGTTCAGATAAGATCACATAGGGAAAAGTGCTTTGTACATGACAAATGGAAAAGATGATAATGAGGCTGTCAGAAGTCAGTAGAAGATAAGAAAAACAACTCTGGTTATTTTAAGCAGAAAGGGATTGATTAAGTTTCCTCACAAAATCTTTTGGAGGCTTAGAGCAGCAGGCTCCAGGCAGTACCTTCAAGAGTGATTCTCAGACCATCAGGACAGTCCTGGGCTCTTCGATATTTGATATTTGCTGCCTCTACAGGAGTCATAAAGCTGGAAAACCAGAAAATTATCTCTGCAACCACTAACTGCAAGTGTGTGTGTGTGTGTGTGTATCTCCATCCTTAACTATAATCCTTAACTATGATCTCAATCAGGAAAGTACCAGCAAAATTGTTCATACTAGAGCAATTCACTCCTCAGGTAAGTAGATATCTCCTACATTCGGACCTCCTGTACATCCAAAAAGCTAAGGATGGGTTAGGAGGATCTGTATCAACACAATCATAGAAACATCTGCTGCCTCTATAATCATACTTGACAGCAAAAAGTGGGAGTATCAGGAGAGACAACCCAACTCATTTTCTCTCCCTTTGTATTTCATGAGAGTGTGTCTAATTAACCTAACCTAAATTACACCTAGCCCCTTAGCTACAAGAATGACCTTAATGTAGAGTTTAGTTATCCAGCATTTACAATACAGGGAGGCATGTAAGGACATGAGAGGAAAGTACGTTAAAGGACAGTTCAGGGGATTCAGGGAGATCATGTTTCCCTCTCACCTTTAAATGTGAACAAATCAGAAAAGCTATACAGTATGTCATTAAAACCACCCTAGAGCTGAGGATGTTAAGGCACTGAATTAAATTCCCCAAACTGGCAAGTCCTTCCAGAAGAGGCCATGGTTGCATTTAATTCTGGCAGAGCAACAAGAGGAGGAATACACACCAAATGGGGTAGAGATAAACCTGCCACCTTCCAACAAACCACTAAGAGCAACATATGGGCTGACATGACCGACTAGAGTCCTGAGGAATTCTGGTTGCAGAGATGTTTGATACCCGATTTCCAGTGCTTTTCTAGGACCTTTCACTGAATGCAGAAAGTGGTGGATCAAAGGCTGAGAGTAGGACAAGAGAGTTGGAGGAAATCTCCCTGTGATACTCCAGACCTGCCAGTACTTGGTTCAGCCAGCAACCACTGAAGACTGGAAGAGAGGCAGAAGAAAAGAGGTTAATCTGCCCAAGACAGTCCAGATCTTTACTTCTTACCTTGTAGAAACCATCCAGAGTCTGGGAGCAGGGCAGCAGGGTGGAAATCTCCTGCTATGGTGGATGGCCTCACTAACACTTGTGATGAAATTTAACCCCAACTGTGAGATATTGAGAGGTGGGAGCAGGTGGGACCCATTGCTTAATGGGTTATCTTGAGAGCACACCTGTTGTAGAAGCCAGTTTGCCTGCCTCTTGGATGTCTCTTGTGATGCTCTGTGCTACCTCAGAACTCTACAGAGACTCTCCATCAGTTAAAAAAATAAGCCCTTGTCAGATACAACCCCCTCAACCTTGGACTTTCTAGCCTCCAGAACAACAGCTGAATCAACCTTATTTCTTTATAAATTACCTAGTCTGTGGTAATCAGTTACAGCAACAGAAAGTGAACTAAGACATATCCAAAGGCCTGAAAAGCCAAGCATGGAATTAAAAGTCAAGAGGGTTCCTTAGTGACTCAAAAGTTATATTTGGTCTTTAACACAAGCAGAACTCCTGAAGCTGGGAAAGCTGGTTGTTGAGCCATAAAATAGAAAGAGATCTCCAGAGCACCACTGGAGTTCAGACACTAGTCTTGCTAAAGGAAAGTCCTGATCTTTCCTTCACAACATTTGCATTAGAAGCCAATTTTGGAGCAGTGAGCCTACAGTTCAATTGCAATTGGGTTCATTCTGCCTGGCCCCACACGCCATGAGAAACCTAAAGAAATGTGAGTATGTCATTTTCCACTAATCAATAGAACTTAAAATTCTACTTTTATGCAATGCTAATAACAACATTAAAATGACAGATTATGAAGGAAAAAAAATAATTGCAACCCATTTCCAAGAGAGAGGAAAAAAACAACAAAAATTGACTTAGAGGTAGCCCCAAATTTGCAGTTTTCAGACAGAGTTTTTAAATAACTATGATTAATAGGCTGGAGTATCAAGATAGAAAAGTAGACAGCATAAACCAAAAAATTTACCATTTCAGCAAAAAGACAGTAAAAATACTAGTCAGAAAAATTATAATATCAGAAATGAAGAATTATTTAATAGGCTCAGCAGTAAATAAGACAGAACAGATGAAAGAATAAGTGAACCAGAAAACCAAAAAACAGAAATGGTGTAATATAAAAAAGAAAGAATTAAAGTAAAAGAGACAGAATATCCAATATTTGTGAGACAACCTCAAACATTTTAACTTAAGTGCCCCAAGTGGAGTGCCAGGAGAAAAGGAGAAAGAGACAGAAACACACACACACACACACACACACACAGAGAATGGTAGAAAGAAATATTTGAAGAGCTAATGGAAAATTTTTCTAAGATCGATGACTAAATATATATCAACCTATAGAACAAGAGGTTCAGTGAACCCAAACAAGGACAAAGAAAAAGGTAAGCAGTAAGCATACCTGGGCTCATTATAAGCAGCTTCTGAATTCAAAAGATAAAGAGAAAAAAATTAAAGTGCTAAGGGGGAAAAAGAAACATTACATGCAAGGAAATAATGATAAGAATCAATACTAACTTCTTATCAGAGAAATATGTCAGAAACTACTGAAATAATATTTTTGAAGTGCTGAAAGAAAAGGCAAGCTAGAATTTCATGTTCAATGAAAACTAAACACAAAATAAAACATTTTGAGATAAACTGAAAAGGAGAGAATTTACATCCAAAAGTATGTACTGAAATAAATGTTCAAACTATTTTTAACAAGCTAAATAGAAAAGATATCAAATGGGAGTCTGTACCTTCAGAAGTAAAAAAGGGCACTAGAAAAGATGTACTGACCTGTAGATATAGGACATTTTATATTATCATTATTTTTATACATGCAATTTTAAATTTTTTGAAGGCTTACTATTTAAAGCAAAAATAATATTATCTTGTGGAATTTAGCATATGCAAATGTAAACTAGGGCTGGGTTGTGGCTCACTGGTAGAATGCTTGCCTCATGTGTGGGGGGTACTGGGTTTGATTCTCAGCACTGCATATAAATAAATGTATAAAATAAAGATCCATCAAAAACTAAAAAAAAAAAATTTTAAAGTAAACTATGTGAAAACGAGAGCAAAATGTGTAGCAAAAAGTGGAATTCTGTTGTTAAAAGTTCTTATATTTTTCATAAAAATATTAAAATTTTATTTGAAAGTAGACTGGAAGTTTAAATCAATGCATGATAGTCTCTCGCACTATCATGAAAAGAAAGACTCAAGTGTATCTAACTAAAAAGTCAATAGAAAAGATAAGCTAGAACACCAGAAATACTTAATTCACTCAAAGGGATGCAATAAAATGAAACAGAAGAACAAATAACAAGGGTGAAAAAGAAAATTGATGCCAAGACAGCAGACCTAGATTTGACCTCACAAATAACGACATCACATATAAGTAAATGAAAGCCTCAATATTTACAGAATAAAGAAGGAAAAATTTAATGTATATCAATAGATGTACAAAAGGCATGTGACAAAATTGAAAAGCTTGTCTATGATAAAGTATATTAGCAAACTAGGGATCTAAATTATGAATTTTCTATATCTAATAACAGACATTTAAAAAATACTATGCTGTCATTAACAGGAGACATCAAACACTTAGGAAACTGTTTTCAGAGTAGTAAAAAGAGGGGACACCTGGTTCTTAAAGCTTCTGTTCAACACTTTCCTGGAGTGCCTAACCAATACAAGAAGACAAAAAAAGAAATAGAAGGTATAGATATTGCAAGGAAGAAGAAAAACTGTCATTGTTCTCAGAAGACATGATTAGGGACAGAGAAAACTTTATGGAACACATACAGACACACAGATAACTATTAAAACTAGTAGGTAAATTTGACAAGGCAGTAGGATACAAGATGGTGAAGAAAAACTAACTGTATATCCATATGCCATCAACAAACAAATAGAAAATGGAATTTACAGATCAGTCATGCCTTAATAGCATTTAAAATACTGAATACCTAGGAACATGTCTAATAAAAGATATGCAAGACTGTTATACTAAAAAACATGAGAAAACAGTGTTTCAGGATATCAAGTGCTTTAAAAAAATCAGCATCAACAAGGATTGAGAAGTGGCATTGCATTGTCTACACATTACTATCACTCTCCTACAAGGTTTTAGAAAGTAGGGAGGTACAAAAAGAAAGTATAGGCTTGCAAGAAATTATATGATAACTGTCAAAAGGTTTTGGATTCAGCCAAATATGGCTTTTAAACCTGGTCCAGCCACTTCTTTTCTGTGACCCTAAACTTAACCTTGTAGATGGCAATTTCTCCATCTTTAAAGTGGAAATTACACTAATTACAGATGATTTTTAAGAAAATACAATTATGGGAGTTAGAGTTTATATTTAATATAATATGTTATAAGGTTAATATTTAAGATATTAAAATTTATACTTAATAATCAATATAAATTATTATTGCCAGCATCATCAAAATATGGCTTTGCAAGAAGATAGGATTATGGCTACAGAGGGCATGACAGGAGAAAAACATTGTTTTTAATTTGAAAAGTAAGCTTGTTTGTGGACTACAGACTTTATGTTAGTAGAAATAACATTACAATTGATCAATTACAGTCCTGGAGGACATAGAAAAGGATAGCTCAAGAGCATGGATGACAAATTAGAATTGACTTTTAAAGATTTTGTTTATAAATGTGTATTATGAGAGAGAGAGAAATGAGGTGGGAGTAGAGTTCAAAAGATGAAAGAGATAATGGAATGCGAGGGAGTTCCCACCTGGCTAGTAAGATTACAGGAAAATCATCTTAAAGCACACCAGGGGACCAATCTATACAAGGTATTAAAATGTCACTTTAAAAAGAAAATTACTTTTACCTGAACTTCACTCAAAGAGTACCTGAAGTGACCCATAAGGTATGGAAGAAAGTTTTTTTATTTTTTTATTAGTTAGGAAAAAAGTGAGATATCCTTCCATCTGCCAAGAAAAGCCAAGCTCGAGGTAAAAAGCAAGATTGCTCAAGTGCTTCATACAGTAGGTCCCAGTAACCTCAGAGCTGCTGCCCTACTGAGTGTGCTGTGCAAGGCCGGAGCCATAGCTAGCTTAGAACTAGCAGAAGAACTGCTTGTACCAGACGTCATGCATTCCCCTGTAAGGATTATTTAACAGCACTGATTTGAAAGGCTCAAAACTGCCCGTGTGGAGTAGCTCAAATCCTGGCCTCTCCAATGAGTGGAAATTGTCCAATGAGGACCCAGGTGGTGGTGGGGAGGTTAGAGAATAGTGGCATTAGTGACAGTCTGTGAGAAATGTGAAATGAACAAGAAAGGTACACATAGAAGGGGCTAATAAGACGAGGGAAAGGGAAAGATCAAGTGAGAACTCTGAGGATACACACACACACACACACCACACACACACACACACATTTTTCTTAATTTCTTCCCCTTTGATAATTCTTTCTGCTGATGTTTGGGAGCTCCATCTTTTTTTTTTTTAATTTTTTATTGTTGGCTGTTCAAAACCTTACATAGTTCTTGATATATCATATGTCACACTTTGATTCAAGTGGGTTATGAGCTCCCATTTTTACCCCATATACAGATTGCAGAATTACATCAGTTACACATCCATTGATTTACATATTGCCATACTAGTGTCTGTTGTGTTCTGCTGCCTTTCCTATCCTCTACTATCCCCCCTCCCCTCCCCTCCCCTCCCCTTTTCTCTCTCTGCCCCCTCTACTGGCATTCATTTGTCCCCCTTGTATTATTTTTCCCTTTCCCCTCACTTCCTCTTGTATGTACTTTTGTATAACTCTGAGGGTCTCCTTCCATTTCCATGCAATTTCCCTTCTGTCTCCCTTTCCCTCCCACCTCTCATCCCTGTTTAATGTTAATCTTCTTCTCATGCTCTTCGACCCTACTCTGTTCTTAGTTACTCTCCTTATATCAAAGAAGACATTTGGCATTTGTTTTTTTAGGGATTGGCTAGCTTCACTTAGCATAATCTGCTCTAATGCCATCCATTTCCCTGTAAATTCTATGATTTTGTCATTTTTTAATGCAGAGTAATACTCCATTGTGTATAAATGCCACATTTTTTTTATCCATTCATCTATTGAAGGGCATCTAGGTTGGTTCCACAGTCTTTGGGAGCTCCATCTTTCTCAGTTCCCTTTTTCTTTTCCCTTCTTTCCTACCCCACATCACCATTGGCCTTTATCTTTACTCAGTATTCTCTGGATAGCTACAAAAATTGTATTCCACAGTACTAGTAGCTTCACCAAACTCTTGATAGTTTCCTTTCTTATCAATAATTATCAAGTGTGGCCACTGGAAATGTGAAGGATCCAAATATGAAATTAAGAGGTCAAGGGTCCAGATGTGCTATGTGGGACTCTGGGATGATATGCAAATTCCAGCTTCTATGACAATAAAATGGAGTAGAATATAGTCCAACATACTTCCCTTTTATATACACAATTTTTTGTCATATTTTGCTGTAGAGAACTGCAATCACTCTATCTAGTACATTTTCCCCAATCCAGACTTGTTAGCATACACAGGACAAGAAGAATCTATTTGTTTCAGGTTTGCATACTTAAACCAGAGTATTTAGACATTGCCCAGGAATAATTACTGTTGTAGTTAAAGACCTGCAGCTACAGCACTGTTTGGGTCATTAACGCATCCCAGCTGGTTAATACCCCCTTAAGAAATGTCCACTGTAATGTCTTAACCATTACTAACTAATTACTCCAGCTTTCCTTGACATTTTTGTGTTTCTGTGATATCACACCTTGAGCAGCTGTTTTAGTTATTCACTTACCAAATGCTGTTTTTTGATTGGAATTGAAGGGTGGCCTAAGTTTATTTTCATATAAGTACAAAAAAATAATTGAAAGCAGAATATATCTTACACTGCAACTTCCCACACAACACAGCTCTTCTTTCCAAGACAGAGAATCTGCTAGCTCTGGAATACTCAGCAAGTTAACTAACCTCTTTTGAGCTTCATATCCTCATCCCTACAATGGGGGTAATAAGAGCAGCTGCTATCATAGATATCTTGCAAGAATTAAATAATAATGCAGAGAAAACATACAGGATCATATGTAACAAATATTCCTTAGTAATTATACATAATAAGTTAAACAAGTGGTAATTTGAATTTACTGTTTTCTGTGCTACAAAAGCACATGGCATGGTTTTAGCTGATTTTGTGCCACTTAAAAGCTCACCTCAATCTTGACAATTTTAGCTCTCTTACCTAAAGCAAAGGTCAAGGGTCCAGATGTGCTTTGTATGGAGGAGACTCATACAACATTCATGGTCTCTTTACACTAAGTGAGAATATGAGAAAGGAAGGGAGGAGAATTGGGAAAAATTTATCTTCTCACACAATCACTTTTTGGATGTAAAAGTGCTTAGTCAACTAAGAATTGTATGGCCTCTATTACAATAATGATACTAGAAATTACGACAAATAGCACATTCCACTTGATTAAGGCTTTTTAAAACTTGCTTTTAAAAATACTATCATGTGGTATCATCATTCAAAACACTTTAGGATAAAGTAGATATAGTATTGCCCCATTTAACAGAAAAAGCAGAGAAATCATGACTTGGCTTACCTAAGCTCACACTGCCACAATCTGTACTCACCCAGTGATATGTGACTTATACTCATTTTCACAAGCCGGCCAGTTTCCCAAAGATGCATGCTAGTGTGAACTTGTGCAACCCCCAACCCTATTTCCATAGTAAAAATGTAGAGAACGTGAAGAAGAGAAAAACAAATACAGTAAGAAAGTACAAAATTATATTCCTTAGTACCTTTACCAAACTCCTATTTTTTTTTTAACAGTAGTTATCTAGTGTGGCCACTGGAAATGATGAGTGATCTGAATGAGAAACCAAAAGGTCAAGGTTCAGATCTGGTTCCATACACCAAAAGTTGTGCACAAAGCATGAAAGTCACATGGTGCACTAAGCATGAAAACAGTTTGCTTCTCTATCAACAAGAGGAAAAGATTTTGCATTAGCTACTCCAAGCCAGTTGGCTTTCTTCAACTGCTAGACCAATTCAATTGCAAGACCAATAGGAAGCTTAGCAGCATGGCAGCCCGCTGACTGGGAGCCCTATGCCAGTGAAGGCAAAGTTTTCGCCCCTGGGTCTCCTGGAGTATTCAGGGCCCTGTGGAGAGCACAGCCTTGGGAATGACAGTGCCCTTCGGAATGGTCAAGCTGTCACCCTACAGATGTTTCCCATGTTCCTCTCCTGCCTGTCTCCCATACCATCTTATTTGCTTTACCTCTCTGAAATCTGGTAGAGTGCATAATAGCCTAAAAACTGAAAAGTAATATTCAAGCATCCTTCACGTAATGTGATCCGTTATGTGAGCCATTATAAGTCAATGGCTTGAGGGTTTCTTTTTAAATTTTCAAAATCTTATTACATCCTCTAAAAGGGTTCTTTTATGGATAAAAATGATTCAGGACTTTTTAAGTACGAAATCCTTGCTGCTTATAAATGCTAGCTAGAGTCACACAAGTATAGTAAGGAATAAATGTGAAAATAAAAAGGTAATAGACTTTTGATTGAACCTCAGGCTGTAATTTTTTTTAACAAATCATAGGAACAAAAATATATAGCTCCCAGTTGTTATAAATAAAATCAAAATAACTTAACCTTAAATATCATTTCAAAAATTTCAAGTCAATGCATCAAAGAAATACATAGTATAAAATGTTTTATGTGCTAGTAACTTAAAATAATGACATTATTTTCACTGAAATGTTTGAATATGTTCTTCCATTAAGAACTTGCTCCATCTCTAAAAATTATGTATGGTCCCGACAGCATTATTTAATGCAAAACCTTGATTCCCATTTCAATCCCTAACAAACTAAAAGAAAGTGCATTTGAAATGGGGGAATGAGGTTTGGTCCCAGTAATGGTAAGAGAGTTCTGCAGCAGGAAATTTCAAAAACTGAAGAGCATATAATTTACTTATGTAAATATTTGAAAATAACTGAATCTAACTTACTTGCTTTTGAAACAAAGGAAGCCTTATAAAGCTATTGTTTTATGAAACCTTTTGCATCACTTATCAGAGTGATTTCATAGTTATCCTCAACATGCTAAACATGGTCTTCACTGAGAAAAACCAGCCCAGGAATGAACTCATTTCCAATAAAGCTGATACAACTATTTGATGAACAGAGAAGCTCATAATGATTCCAGAAGCAAGAATAGTGTTTATTCAGTATGCTGGCAGAAAAAAAAAATCTTTCATTTAGATGCTCAGATCACATAATGAGATTCAAGAAACAAGGGTGGTCCCAGAAACTGCCAAGATAAAAACAAAGGGATGTGGATTTCATTTACCATCAAGCCAGGCCAACACACCACTGTAGCAGCAGCTCATGAAACCGGTGGTACACAGGAAAATGAGGATTTTCATGATGAGCCTATTGATGTAAGCCTTCTTTACCTAATAATGAGTATATCAATAGATTATCTGCGTGAGAAAACAATTTGCTTCTCTATCAACAAGAAGAAAAGATTTTGTATTAGCTACTCCAACCAATGTTGGCTTTATTCAACTGCTAAAGGTCTTTTGCTCTCCTCCACTCTCTACCCTTTCTCATTCTCAAAGCAGGGCCAGAGAAATAGTAACAGAGGAATACGGGGTCTGATCCACACAACACTCATGAAAATAAGTCATGATTGTTCCTTATTTTGATTGAATTGGATATGTCCTTTGGGTGAACACACTGACTATTTCTTCAGGTCCTGAAATTTAGTAGCTTTAACCTGATTTTTCAAATATATCACAGGACTCCGTTTCCCCCAGATAATGCTGTGAATTGTGCAGAATATACACACCTGGACTTAGATGAAGAAACAGGCATCTGTTTAAGAGTGAATCTTTTCTCTGTAAGCAGCATGGCACAAATTAAAAGGAGGTCACAAGCACTGCCCTTCTTGGCTGGTACAGAGCTTGTGAGGAGCAGAGTGCCAATTTGTGGGCCAACCTCTGTGCACCTAGCCCTGCTTATTTCAATTCCAAGCCAGGCGGCCTCAGAAACAAAGAGCTGGTCACTAAGAGGAAGACTGTCTCCTGACACAGAAATCCTGCTGATAGAGTCAAAGGGCAGAGGCTGCATCTTTTCTGCCCTCAAAAGGAGTGCCTTATCACTTAGGAGACACTCCTGCTGACTCCCTACCCAGCAAAGTAAGAAGTGAACCAAAACATACAGAAAGACACAAAGCACATTGTTTAAAGGACCTCTGAAGATGTGAAACTTTACCAAAAAAAAGAAAAGAAAGGGGCAGAAGGAAAGGAAGGAAGGAAAGAAGGGCTTTCTACACTCTAAAAGCCTAGATAATTCCTATAGAAATTTACCTTGGAAAAATCAGTCGTTTTGAAAAGACAGACCTTTCCCAAATCATCCTAAAGCCACCTCTGTGAAGTTGATTTCTACTTTATTTTTACCCTTACAGAGACCATGACTTTTATTTTGGCGGTGAAAATTTTGCTTAAAAATCTAATGGGGATGATGTAGATGACTGTGAGAGTATGAGATTTTATACTAAAGATTAAAACCTTGAAGAGAAACTCTGGGCCAATGTAGGAGAAGAAAGTTCTAATTAGCCAATTATTTGGAGGACTCTGTCAGAGAAATAAAAGGGCAGGAAAGAAGGAAGGAGAGAAGGAGGGAGGAAGGGAGGAAAGGAAGGAAAAGCGGGGAGGAGAAAGAAAAAGGGAGGGAGGGAGGAGAAGGGATGGAGGGAAAGATAAAAGAGCAATATTACAAAATTTAGCATGAATTCTATGAAGAAATACGAACAAAAGAAAAAGTAGTTTTAATTCAAAAACTATACCAAAGAGTAATAATCAGAATTGCCTTCACAGCTGTATACTAGTAAAATTATGTCAGTATATATCAATGCTTACAAGAAAAGTACCATATGGCTTTAGAATTCAAACTGAATAATAAGTGTAGTAAAGAGAATTTTTTTGTAAGGAGAAGATGATACCTAGAGACTAACCAAACATCTTGTAGGTGTGGCTAAAGAAATGTGCATAAAATTGATTAAGTGCAGAACATCTTTGCTTTATACAACAAAAGCACTGCATTTGGGTGTGAATTTCAAATGAATTTTGATTCTGATAGGGTTTTTTTAAAAAAATTATAATCTGCTTCATTTACCTTAGTTATCCTGGGGCCTCTCTCACTTAGAGTTCCTTAGAGACTTAAGCAAACCCTAATACTCTAAGGCATACATTTTATGTAAATTAACTCCTTCCTTAGCATTTTGATTACATTAGACTCTTTCTATAAGGGATATGCAATCTTTTTTTTTCTCCCTCAAAATATATTATTGTACTATAATATTAATGGGCAGGTAGCATATACAGAGTAGATATGCTAGACAAAGGGATAATGAAATAAAACAGATGTCATAAGATTTTAGCACACAAGTGAGAATGGTGCACAATCTAAAATTTATGAATGGTTTACTTCTATAATTTTCCACCTAATAATTTCAGACTACGGTTGACCTCAAGTAACCAAAACCACAAAAAGCGAAGCTACAGAGAAGGGGGGAACTGACTACTGTACATTCTATTTCTGAGGACGACCAAAACATACTAACTCAAATTATTCTCTGTTTCTTTGGTTCAAATAAGGAACTCACTCTAAATCTTCTAACTTTTCCCCAAACACACAATCTCTATCTCACAAAAAAACCTACATAAGGTTCACTGTCTCTCAAACCAGTGACTTAGATTATCTTCTCAACCCTATTCCTTGTCTCCCTTGAGGTTTCCTCTGCCTGCCCCTGCCCTCTCCAGACTGCCAGGTGTCCTCTGTGTTCTGCATTTTCCATCACACTCTATTAGTTATTTTTGGTCCTCATCATTGCATTCTGATTCACTGTGGATGGTCCCTTTTTTTCTTTCCTCACACTCAAAAAAAAAAAGAATATATATGTGTGTGTGTATGTGTGTGTGTGTGTGTGTATATATATATATATATATATATATATATATATATATAAATTTGTTCTAATTCCCAATATTTAATTTAGTTTTTAAAATAAAAGTTGTTCTATAAATGCCAATAGTTGAATTTAAAACAATTTTATCTATAGTGCCAGCCTAAATTTATTGAATGGAAATACAGGCAATCATCCTGTTGATACCAAACATATAATTATCTTTAATATATATCAAGTGGCTATCAAACTATATTGGTTGGGATTTAAAAAAAAATTATAGTTATGCTCTACACATATTTGTTCAATAAACAGTGAATGAATAAGTGACCAAATGACTACAAACCATAGAAAGATGATGTGAAGAACAATACATTGAATCATAGGTATTTCAAATTCTTGTCAAAAAATTTGAGTATATAAACAAACAAAACATCTTGGCTTCATTTTTGCAGCTTAATGGCTTTGCCATTTTTAATTACAAGTTTGCAACTTATATTCCTGTCTATTAAGACTTTAAGCTCCTTCACAGCTTGGACTGTGTCATAGATTATTCAATATTCACAGAGTTCTAAGCACAGAGCAGGTGCTTAATACACTCATTTGAACAGAATTAAATTTCAGTGATTATAAATTTACTTTTAAAAGTGCCATGTTAAATAGTTTCACATATAAAGAATATTTTGCATAAAATATGCTCTCAAATTATACTTGCTATTGTGATCATCAAACTAATGTCCCATGTAGAAAATGCAAGTTAATTATGATTTGCAATTTTAAAATCATGTTTTAAATGCATTGTACTATTTAAATATTTCAGTTAATTTTTAAAAAATAGACATAAAAAATCAAGAAACTTATAAAAAGTCAAAATGGATTTCAATGGGCAATCTTCAAATATCAGGTTAAGAAATTTTGTCTTAATAGGAAGTTGGGGAGCTTTTTATTATTTTTAAAGAAACTTTTAAACAAGATCTGGCATAAAACATGTACTTACATTCAAGAGAACCAAAAGTTCACTTGACACCAACATTTTACCTAAATGCTTTAAGAACATTTGCTGACTTTACAGAAATCCTAAGATGTTTTACTTCTTGGAAACAAATATCTAGAACCAGCAAACCTATATACTAGCCGGATAATCTTGGGAAGTCAAGGAATCTCCATGCCTCTGCAGAACCATTCCTAAAATGAGGATAATAATAAAATCTGCCTCATAGGTTTACTGTGAAAATTAACTGAGCTAATACATGTAAAATATGTAGCAGTTGTCAGTAAAAAATAAATGCTAATTAATGTTAATAATTAGTATCATATCTGGAAGCTATTTTTAAGTCAAATAGAGGATTAAATTCAAAGGATAAGGATTTTTGTGTGGGAGTTTCACTGTTACTTTTCTCCCACATGTTCTTTCTGACTTCCTGTCCCCTGAAAATCTGTCTTATCTGTGAACAAGAAAAACTGGAGAGTATAAAAATTGGAATGAAAGATTTTACTTCATGAAATTCCAACCAAAAATTATTCATAAATGTCTGTAAAGAAGAAAATGATGGAAAAAGCAAAACACAACTGAAGTCAAAATGAAAGAGCCACCCAAAGGACAGCATAAAAACGTAATCCATCAAAGTTCACCTCAGAACCATCCTTGTAAGGACTCAGAGCTGTCATCCATGTGCAGAGCATCCACCTGGAAGCACTCACCTCACAATCCTGTCCTGAGACCAGATGGCAAAACAGGGAGATTTTCATTCTGAGTGGAAATTATTTGCAAGTCAGACAATGAAACTTTCCAAGGAAGTTCAGTTTCCTAACAGAATTACACAAACCAAAGCCTCTGACTCTTAGGTCAAAGAAAGTCTCTGAGCAAACTGCTGCCCCAGTGCGCCTTCTGCACATATAACCTCATTTGCAAAATACACCAGAGAAACAATGGAGATTACAGTTCCATATTAAGAAAGAGAATAAACCTGGGAGATCGGAAGCACATATTTTAAATGTGTCAACCCAATATCTCACCCAACATTGAAAAATTCTAGATGAAGTCATTATTTTACTAAGAAAATAAATACTGAGATATTTATCATATGGTTTACAGCATAACCAAGAAGCACACATAAGGGAAAAATCTCTGTCCTGTGGCAATTGCATTATAGATGAGGGAATAAATAATTTCAAGGCAAGTAAGTAACCATACAACATAACATCACATGGCTGGTTACACAGTTTATAGGTCAAGGAAATCATCAGCATATTCTCAGGGGTTTCAGTTAGTTGGTTTTTTGTTTTGATGTTTTGCTTTGTGTTTTGTCACTGTGACCAAAACAACTGACAAGAACAACATCGATGAGGAGAAGTTGATTTGGGCTCATGGTTTCAGAGGTTCAGTCCATGGTATGTGGACTCCATAACTCTGGGCCCAAGTGAGGCAGAACATCATATAGAAGGTTGTGGCAGAGGAAAGCAGCTCAGAACATAAGAACTAGGCAGTATAGAAAGAGCTCCACTTAGTAGAAACAAAATATAAACCTCGAAGGTATGCCCCCAGTGATCAATTTCTTCCAGTCACACCCTACCTTCCTACATTTACAACCTGGTTATTTCATATCAGTGAATTAATCCACTGAACAAGTTACAGCTCTCATAATCTAATCATTTAAATCTGAACATTCTTACATTGTTTCATGCATGAGATTTTGGGAGATACCATATCTAAACCATAACACTCTGCCCCTGGCCCCTAAAAGCTCATGTTCTTCTCACAATGCAAAATATAGTTAGTCCATTTCCAAGAGTCCCCACAAGCTTAACAGTTTCAGCATTGCCTAAAGACCAAAGTCCAAAATCTCATCTGAAACTCAAGGCAAACTCTTAGATGTTTTCCCCTATAAAAATCAAATGCGAGTTATATATGTTCAATATGTAATGTCACAGAGTAAACATTTTCATTCTATAAGGGAGAAATAGGGGCATAGAATGGTTACATAAAAGATGGAATGAAAGCAATGCTAAAATCCAGCTAAAAAAAAAAAGTCCTCAAGTTCCACCTTGAGCATTTGGGATGCATGTCATTAAGATTCTCTCTAAAAGGCTTGAGTAGCTCCACCCCTTTCACCTTACTGGTTTCAACCCACATGGCCTCTTCTCTTGGCTTGTCTCTGCTTTATTCCTATGACTTTACTCAGCAGATTTTCCAAGTTATCAACATCTCTTAATCTCAGGGGCCTCCACTGCAGCTTCAGCTTTCTTCCCACATTTTTACACATTTCTTTCTCAGGAGCTGATTGTAGAAATTCTACCCCTACTATACTTTGCCTCACCTCTGAGACCTTCCTTTGCAAACTCAGTGAAAAACTCCAGACCCCCCAAACTCTAGCACACTGCATTCCTGCAGAGCCAGGCATATCTCCTAGGATCATGATTACACAGCCCCTGTGTGGATGGGTGGCTGAACACACTTAACCAACCTCCAAGATGCACCTGTGCAAGAAGGGTGCCCCTGTGGTCTCTTCTCAAAGGAATTTTTTACTTTACACCCTTGAGTCAAAGAAGAGTATGACCTTGCCAATTACTGATAGTCATGCCTCAAGCCATTTTTCCTATTGTCTTTGGGTAAAACACTTAGCATCTCTTTAGTGGCTATAACCTCTTCGAAAAGCACAATCACCTTTTCCCCAGATTTAAAACCACTTTTCTGGCCAAATGGCAAGTTTTTCAAATATTTCCACTCTGCTTTCATATTATCACGGTAAACTTGGCTAAAAGCCACCAGCAATATCCATATCTCTGCCTAAATGCTGTACTTCCTTGAAATTTCCTCTGCCAGATTGATTAATTCATAGATTTTAAATTCAGCCTCATAGAAAGTCTCAGGACATGAGCAAAATGTAGACAACTTCTTTGCCAGATGTAACATGAATGGCCTTTAGTCCAATTTCCAAGAGTTCTCCTTCTTCTCTGAAATCTCATGAGCCCAGTCTTTACTGTCTACAGTCCTACTGGCATTCTGGTGTTTTGAGCTCCCAACATAATCAGGCATTAAGCTCCACTTTCAGCTTTTTAAATTTTTTCCAGCTTGAGTCTATGAACTTTTCCAAATTCTCCCACAAACAAGCTCCAAAGTCTTCTGAACCACAAGGTCAGGTTAGTCACAGCAACGATCCTACTCTTGCTACTAATTGCTGCTTTAGTCAGCTCTTTATTGTTGTGTCCAAAAGATATGACATGAAAAAAAAATTAAAGGAGAAAAATTTTATTTTAGCTCACAGTTTCAGAGGTTCTATCCATGATCAGCTGACTTCATAGCTTTGGGCCCAAGGTGAGGCAGAACATCATGGCAGAAGGATGTGGTAGCAAGAAGGAGCTCAGGACATGGTATTGAGGAAGCAGATAGAGCTTGAGGGAAAGGATCCAGGAATAATATAATCCCCAGAGGCATACTCCAAGTGATCTACTTCCCCAAGCAACACTCTATCTGCCTACATTTACAGTTAATACACATTGAAGGATTAATCCACTGATTAGGTTACAGCTTTCATAATCTGATGGCTTAACCTCAAGCTCATGCATTATCTCACATATGAGATTTTTGGGACACCTAATATCTAAACTATAACATCAGAGCTAGCTCAGTATTTAGAGCTGCAACCACCTAGTATGTCAATATGGATACAGCAAAGAAAGGATTCTAGTGGAATCTATGTCTCAGAGGTGAGAGCGACGCTTTAGAAATAGGAGAGATCCTGCATTCATGTCTCAGCCAAAGTATCTTCCCAGGCACACCATGGCTTTCAAACCATGCTTATTGGCTAAAACCCAACCCAAATCGGAAGTTTTCTTCAGTCTCCTGTTCACTAAACACTTGAAAGCCATGAATATATTGTTGGGGGTAGGGGTTCTCACTATGTTGCCCAGGCTGACTTCAAACTCTAAGCTCAAGTGATCCTCCAACCTTACCTTCTGTAACTGGGGCTACAAGTGCACTACTCTGTCAAGAAAGCACACTTATTATGAATGCTACAAACTCTTTAAGGTATCCCAAATTGATATCCAAATGAAATTAACAAAAGTTTAGACTTCTGAAAGTTTAGAACTTTCTAAGATCTCTCTTTATCTACACACCTGCTGTCTACTTCAGTAGTATATTCACTGAATTCTCACAGATTTTCATGATAAGAAATAGAACTGAGATTTCAACCCAGAGAGTCAGATTGCAGAAGCATTACCAAAAAACGACCTCAGTCAGTACTAAAGCAGGCATCTGATGGAACCTACTGCCTAAAAATATAAATAAAAGTATAGCCTCAATTAGTCAATTCCTTGAAACGTTTTTCCCTCCACAGGAGGTATGTGACAGTAAATGAAATACAGGTGTGCATATTTAATAATTAGCTATAAACATTTCCTATACCTTAAGATAAAAAATACTGCATAGACATAGCACCTTGCTGAGAAAAGAAGGAAATGTCTTAATCCCCCAAAACTATTATGAGTACTAAAGCTAAGGCGTCTAGCAGCATAATCAAAGATACTTCTTGAAATGCCACTAGCACAAGTAGTCTGGATGAGCAGCCAAGTCAAAGTAGGTCAAGTGCTGATGGGGTTGGCCTTTTGTCCCTATGTTGGAGTTGTCAATATGCCCAGCATATACCTGGTAAAGGAACACTATGTCAGTAACAGGCAGGTATAAATCTAAGAAGACAGTAACAGGACTTCCATGTTACACAAACTCCGTTTGCCCCACAACTTCAAAAAACAATGCCTCTAAATGGAAACTGAACAAGTGCACTCAGGAAAAGAGATCGATTGGAAGTAAACTATAAAGTCTCTTTCTGTATCTTGACCATCTGTGGCAGAAGAAACCTGTGTAGGCAATGCATTCTTAACAACAAAACCAGACTACCCCAGGGAGGCATATCAGGGAAATGTTCCATTTGAACTAGTATGTTCTGTCCTATTTAAAAAATGTTCCCTGCAAATCCCTTTACATCTCTCTCATGTAAATAATAAAACCCAGGGTAATTGTCTTTCTCTTTCCAAGCAAGGGCTATTTATAACTGCCAAGCTTGCCTCCTTTGGACTGTTTTATAGATTTTATGTTGCACATTATAGAACACAGAGCAATCACATACATTTAGGTGCTTATTCTTCCCAATAACCACACATCTTCTTTCTAGTCCCACTTTAGAGATAAAGAAACTGAGGCCCAAGATCATTTAACTTTAACCAGAATTCAGACGGGTATTAAACCTTCCTCTTGCTAAATATCACCTGGATTCATGGATATCCCAGCCACAACAATTGAAAATTATAATAATTTAAAAAGTCAAACCAGATTTTTTTGACACTATAAGAAAAATAGCTGATTAAATAGTTACCCTTGCCAAACAATTAAGCTAAACTATATAGGAGATTCAGAGAAGCAAGTCATGAAAGAGCAAGAAGAGAAAGATTAGAGCTAAAACTGGACAAATCTGCAAAGGACGAGAGCAGGAAAAAAGAGACAAATTGGGAGCTTAAGAAAAACTAGAACAAACCTCCTCAACATGAATTTGATTTGGCATGGGGCCTCTGACCCTTTCAGATTCAATCTCTTATGGTTCTCTTTGTATTTTTCCATTTAACTGTCTGCTTACCACTCCCCAGTCCAAATGAGTCCCTGGTGCTTGATTTTAGTATTTACCTAAAATTGGCAATAAAAGGTGTTTATGTGCCATATTGTTTAGTATATAAGTAACAGTGGATTACCAGAATTACTAAAGAAGAGAGTCCTGATTTCTGGAGCAGTAAAGTGGGAATCCCCTGTAAGAGCTGCTGTTTGCAACCACCCAGGTCAATGCAGTTGAGTTTGGGGAAGAGAAAAGGGGGAAAGCAGTCACCATGAACTTCTGGAGAAAAATAGTACCTGCTTTGAATTATCAGTGAAAATCCAGGAGTGATTTTTATTGTGATAAAACAACTCAAAATTGGAATACTCCTGCAGAAATTTAAAGTTGAATTCATGAAACAGAATGCAAAGCATATTGCATTTACTTTACTAGAGACACCTAATTAAGATACGACTGGACTTTCAGAGTTTAAAAAATTACATCAGTACTTTTGAAACGCCAACATTCCTTGTGAATCTCAGAGGAGCATCCGGCATAGGGAGGTGAGAGTACTATGGAGATTCATTCTGGGATTCTACCTGAGGTCATGCTGAGTCTTAAACAATAAATTCAGGTTACAGAAACATTTGATAAACTTAGTCCCTGGTAGATTAAAATAGGGACATTTAAAAAAGTTGGCTATGAATGCCTTAATACTATCATCAATTAGAGCATGAGTGTTAATATTGATTAGTATTACATTAAAATTCACAATGCAATACTTTGATCCAATCAAAAATTCAGCCAGGGCTACATATTTGTATTGTTTCAAAATAGTTACCTAGTGTGACAACAAGCCATAGTAACAAATTAACATAAATGTTTATAGAAACCTAAAGGAATTCTGTTCCCCAAAGTCAAGGTTCCTAATATATTCAAAACTTTTTCCTCAGTAGATAAGTTGAAGCAGTTAGGATGCCCTCATTCAACTCTCTCTAGGCCCATCTCTTTTCTACTGAGCGCAAGTCCTACCAATGCCGTTGCTTCTTCCTAGATGACCTGGCATAACCCTCATTCCTATACTCATCTAGTTGCTTGAAGTTTTTTTAAATAATATATATGTGCTGCCTTGCGTAGACATTCCCAGTCTCTAAGGGACAAAAGCCATATTTTCCAAAAGGCCTAGGAAAATATGTGATTCAGTGTTTGAAAATGTGTTGATTAATAGATGGAATCATTTTGTTTCACCCACAAGAAAATGAAATAGAGATTATAGAAAAAGTAGATGGTTTGGGATTTAAGTTAAAACATTGCTAGGTTAAAATGGTGCTTTTTATCCCAAGTCTACATGTCAGAATGACATTCTGATCCATGATCCATCATCATAGATATTTGGAGAAGGCAATCTATTCTATAATTCCTTTTGTAATTCTTGTTCGATTTTGTCCTAAAATACATCAAATTGTTTCTTTAACTTAGTATGATAACTATGGAGACTAATATGATTTTTAATGGATTCAAAACTTCAGTTATGTTAGGATCACAGTCCATACCCTTCTCAAACATTTATAGAAACCCCATTCCATATGCAGAGGGCTGGTTGGAATTACTAGTACTTGCAGAGCACTTTAGAGCGTGTGAAGCTCTTCCCCACACCTCCTTTTCTTTGACCCTCATGGCATCCCTAAAAGGTAAGTAGAGCAGGAAGCATCATTGACATTTAACAGAGCAGCAAAATAAAAAGAGATTTAATGACTTGGCATATGTCACAGAGCCTATAAACAATAGAAGGAGGACAAAATCTCAGTCATCGATGCACTTTTCATTTTGTCTCTAGAAGTTTCATTTTAAAATAAATCCTTAGGATTCCAAGTGAATGAATTATAAGATTTCTAGGACTTTAATTTTTTTTTCATATTGAGGATGTTTTGATTTGATAATTTACAGTGATGCTATCACTTATTGACAGCTCACTCAGTGCTTCCTAAGTCTTTTGTGCAGCTGTTTGACAACATTGCTTTATCACTCTCCTTGAGCTGTCAAACATCCTGCAAACCTGTTTCTTGCCATGCACATGCATGAATGGTTGACTAAATTCTGTGTAAAAAAAGAAGCTAAATAATGAAACATGGCATATAAAGAAGGTCAAAGAGAGCCAAATTATATTACACCACGTGGTTTGCACACCGTGGACTCTGCTAATTGTAATTGTTTAATATAAATGTGCAGCATAAAGGTCATTATGGGTGGGAAGCATATTTGGCAGTCTCTAAAAACTGGTTTGCTTGCATTCCTAAAAAATGATAGCTACTTGAAGGTTGTCAATCTAGGGGTGAAGTTGATCTGCAAAAGAAAGACAACAAGAAAAAGAATGACATGAAGGAATGCATGAGATTGAAAGGATCTTAACTCCCCAAGTTCCAGTTTTTTTCTAAGTGTCCTAAAACAAAAGATAATGACTGTTGATTTACTCCAGATAGGATGTAGGTAATTTCTTCCTTGTAGGAAGCTCTAAAAGTTTTAAGAAATGCTGAATACCCTTCAGTGGGGTTAGATTTTCAATCTCTGAGTCTACTAACAAATGGTTACAGGTTTAAGAACTATTTTAAAAATATATGGTAATATTTGTACTAACATCTGTAATTAATAATCCCATTCTTCTAGATAGGGATTACTGCTTGATGGTAACTAATAATTTCTACATGTTAGGGGAAACATTTTTATTTCAAGGTATCCACCAAGTCTTTGACTCTTCTCTGATTTTCCTTTACTTTCTTCCAATTAGTAGAATTTTACCAAATAAGATATATAACATTTCCAAAAGCCTTAAATATATTTTAACCAGCAGGCACTTACCACATTGTCCCAGTATTTTTCTTTGTTTTCTTCCCTTGATTTATGCTTAGGAAAGGCTAATTGATTGTCAAAGCAGCAAGTCAATGCCTGGCTCAACTGAAAATAAAATTAACATGACACTTTACAATGACAATGAATCATTAAAGTGTTCTGCCATGAAGACAAACCCAAGAGTGCTTTATTAAATAAATTGGCAAATTATATAAGATACTTGTTATACCTAAAAACATGAATTTGGTTTCCCTTACAAGGCCCAGAAGGTGTGTGCAGATCCTCTCTGGCTACTCAGGAAGCTAAACAGAGAATACTTCAGCAATCCCCTACCAGAAGTATCCCTCCACTACCACATAACACAGACTGGAAGGGATAAAGCCAGCTAGCAAACCAGCAGAGCTGGCTGGCCCCTGTGTGTCCTGAAGTCATCCTCCCTCAGAACTGTGATAAACAATTCAACTGTACTTTCTTAAGGCGCTTTGATCTACCACATTTTTGGGGAGTGAATTACAACATGTTTTACACAGATTGTAAAAGGCTCGAAGTCAGTACCCATATCCAGTTTGTACATGTTCTTAGCACCAAGCCCAATATTTGGCTACCAATTTGTGATGAGTAAGTATTCGATAATAAACTGAATCCTCATACAAAAATCTTGGTTCTGCTCTTCCAGAACCTTTCCATGCTTCTTACTGTCATGAAATAAGAATGGAGTCTCCATAGTCCTACACCACTCCCAAGAATCCTTACTAGTGGAAGATGCAAACCTTAGATGAAGCTTAAGCTACATCTTCATCAGTCCACTTTCAACTTCCCACTTTCCCTTATGAGGAGAGGGTGGAAATCAGAAGTCCTCTCCTCTTCAAGATCTAGACTCAACCCAGACAAGGAAGGCAGGAGCATTGAGTGAACAAAAGAGGATGCTTGCACATTTTTCAGGACTCCCAAGCATTTCCCAAGTCTCTAAGTGATTATCAGACAGTAATTAAAGTAATACTAAGTATAGACTCTTCTTCATTTATCTTATAAATCCTCCTACATACTAGTTTTAGAACTTCATATTTTATGCATGCTGTTTTCTCAGCAGTGGACACAAAGGACCAAATTCTGGTCTTTAATGCATACACACAGTTGCTATTAAATTATTCAAGAACTGTGTTCATACATTTAACAACTGAATTTGCTTTCCTGGAATACTTCTTTATTTGATGTACATTTGTACATCTTTTAAATATTGCCGGAGGACTACAAATGTTTCCAATATACAACATATCAAGAAATGAAATTATTTAAAAACCAAAATCCATGCACTAAATTTATAATTATAATTCATTCACAGATGAAGCTAAAATATTTCTTTTTTAATGCAATTTCCTTTGATCCTAGGTAATGTTTCTTTAGTAATCCCCATAAGTACTCAGGGGCTTACTGATTCTGCTGGGGAAAAAACTCACTTTTAAGTTAAGGATAGCAAATACTTCCAATTTTGAACCCAACAGATACTGCTTCTCAGCCTTTTCTGCTGAACCTCAGAATCCTTCTCATCACAGTGCTCCAAGAAAATACTATTTAAAAAATTACTTTGATGCTTAAGATAAAATCTATTTGCCACATGTGCTAAACTTTCTCTTAGTCTTTTTTGAATAAGAAATACTTGTGAAATTATGAACCTTCTATAGAAAAATTCACATATACGAAAAAATTTTTTGTGCTTTTTCAGGTAGTTGTTACAACTCCTAAAGCTTATCCATTCATTATTTTTTAGATTAATCAACTCATGAGAAAAATCTCTGTTCTGGATCATGTGTTTCCCAAGAAACAATGGAAAATCTGGATCATGATAACTAGTACTTGAATTTCTCACTTTCCTTTTCAAATTTCATATATATGTGTGTGTGTGTGTGTGTGTGTATATATATATATATATATATATATATAAATTCTCTAAAAATAGGTCAAATATTGGTGCTCTTCTTCATTACTTATTTTTTACATAATCTGCATTAGGTTTCATTCCCCTTAAATTTCACAGGGATGCAATACTGTTTTTAAATTCATATTAAATTTTTTGATGCAGTTATTAACGGGGTACCCTAGAAAATATTCCATTTTCCTTACTTCTTTTTTTAATATTTTTATTTCTCCTTCCTCATTCTTTTCTATAAGTTCTCATTCTGCCCTAAAGAGATTATCTCTTTTGTTTTCATAGGCCTTTCATCAAGGCAGTATAAATGATAGTGTGGTAGACAAAATTCACTTTTAGAATATCCTTCCTGCACCCAGTCAGTCTCTCATGGTCACTTCTGCCCCTTGAACTGTCTCTACTGTCTTACAGAGCCATTTTTTTTTTTTCTCAAGGAAGGAAGGACACAAGACAATCCAGAAATTATTAAACCCACATGTTATAAATACTATACTATTACAAATTGGGTGTCAACATACTTTATATACAAACAGATATGAAAAATTGTGGTATATATGTATAATAAGAATTGTAATACAAAAAAACCAAAGTACATGTATGAAGACATGAATTGGCGTGAACATTCTTTATATACAAAGATATGCAAAATTATGCTCTATATGTGTAATAAGAATTGTAATGCATTCCGCTGTCATTTATTTAAAAAAATAAAATCAATTAAAAAAATAAATAACTAAAAAAGAAAACAACGACAGCAGAGAGCATAGCCTTGTAATACACAAGAGGGTGGGTAATTTGAAAAAGCCAACATTTTTTATAAGCTGTGGGGGTCTATTGAATTTATATTTACTTATATGTTTAGCTTTGAAAATTCAGGGACAAAAACCTAAGCTACAAGCAAAAGTCCATACTTAAAAACACAATTGAAAACAAGACAGAAAGATCTAAGAGCAGTTTTTCTGTCCAAAATGAGATACATGCAAAACGATGAAATTGGACCTCTACCTCATACAACATACAAAAATAAATTCAAACATGGATCAATGACTAAATCATAGAACTTTTAGAAGAAACTGTAGGGGAAAATCTTCATGACCTTGGATTTGGCACCGTCATTCTTAGACATAACACAATGGAAGAAAATAATCAACTGGACTAACTCAAATAAGTTTTTAAAAGTGTGCTCTAAAGTATATTATCAAGAAAATGATGAAACAACCTACAGAATAGGAGAAAATATTTTCAACTCATTTGTAGCTCATAAGGTTAATACCCAGAATATACTTTTTATTAGAGCCTTTAGTTATATGTAGGAGTTGGGTTCATCCTGACAAAATCATACCTGCATGGAATTCTATTTTAGTTCATAATCCTCCCCTTTCCCTTCCCCCTTTTCAGTCCTATCTTCTCTCCTCTCCCCTGTTCTCCTTCCTCTACTCTACTAGAATTCCTTTCACTCATCTATTAGTTTATATTTTATTGGTTCTTTTTACTTATACCTAAAGATGAAACCCCCTGGTATATTTGCATAAGCATATAACATGATTTTTAAAGATTGAATTCTAAAAAAAACCTGAACCTCCACCATAAAAAAGAAAAGAGTTGAATAGACATTTCTGTAAATACAAACAAATGGCCAATAAGCACATATACTACCATGATAAAAGTAATTGGCAGCAGGATATGGAGAAAGAAAAATAAAAGACTAGAAGAAACAAAAGTCCTTGTAATCCCAACGGTGCAGGTTAGTACTAGGAACTCAAAGAGGCTTTTTAGATTTTACCTAGAAGACACATAGTATGAGAACATATTCATCATCTCTCAGATGCTAGCTTGAATAGATATTAATGATCAAATGCCACTGGTGACTGCAATTGTATGGAAGCTCTATGCACAAATGTCAACACCATGGATCAGACCCCTCTTCCCAATGCCACATCCATCTCTCTTGATGCTCTGACAATATGCAATATTCTCTTCTACTTTAAGTGAAGAATAGAAAGGAGAAAGTAAGGAGTAAACCTGAATTTAACTGAGCTTTCAGTTAAAGCCAAAAGTGGTTAAAGAACTAACTCCTCTCCCTTGTTAGCACTGAATGATTTTCCAACTTCCCTAGTTCATGCACTAAGCATTGAGCAAAACCTAGTCTGGCAGAAAAATCTTGTGAGGCGCTGCAAAGAGTTTTTAAAAGGAACGTTCTTTGCTTAGCCTGTAGGAACACTGAGAGTTACATTACAGATCTTTCTAGGTTCATGAGGTTTTAAGAAACCAGGGAGAACAGACAGGTATAGAAGACTCAAAGCTGGGGCCAATAATGTAAAGAGGAAGGTATTGGGCAAGAGGACCAGGAGAATCATGTGCAGTGTGGCTCAAACAATAGTTTTCTAACAAGGCAGCTATTCTTCTTTGCTTTTTCTCTTTTGGAGAAGCAGTTCCTGCAGTCATATCTATGCCACCTAAAAAACATATTGAATCAAAGGAGACCATTCAGGAAAAGAGTGCTTTTAGCTGAGGGAAGCAAGAACTTCACACAGTAACTGGGTTTCCTATGTGACACCACAGTTTCAGGGGTAGAAGATGAAATGATCCCACATTCACATGTGGGAATGCACAACTGGATGGACAGAGTCAGGACAAATACCCCAATCCCATTGCTAAGGATGTGGATGAGGAAGGTGGGGTGGGAGGGTGGCATGTGTTTTCTTCAGGGAAAAGAAAATTAGCATAAAGTTGAATATGAAAAAAATAAAATTCTATGAAAACCAAAGCATTTTCTTTTCAGCATTTTGCTCATTTCCCTACAACCTTTTACTCTCTGAATCACTTAGCATTTGTTTCCTTAATGGAACGAGAGATGTAACTGAGAATATAAGAGTCAATTGAATCTATAAATAAATTTTGAAACTCAGAGAAAAAAATAATAGTTTTGAAAGCCAAGGTGTTTTGATTTGCAAGAATCATTTAAAAAAAAAATAAGATTTTAAGCACCAAAAGTTTGACTTTAAACATAAAAGCCAAAATACTGAAGGACACATAAACAGAGTTTAAAAGTTGCCTCTTTAGAGTTTCTAAACTCCCAGAAGGAAGAAGATTTCTAGGCCAGTAAAGGAGAATATTCAGAAATGGAGAGTACGTAATAAATTAGTTCTCTCTTATATGGCTTTCTGAGAAAGAGGGTTTTGCATGTTGTCCCCTAAAAAAGAGCTGAGTCTATGGCATGAAAACACAGAAAAACAGGTGATTTGTATCTCAGAAGAGAGAATACATGTGTCTTCCATCTCCCCGGTGTAATCTGGAGAGCCTGCAGAATTCATGAAGTGGGCCCCGATCCAACACAGCAACAGAACAGTAAAATGCCCACTGCTGAAGATACAAGCTAGATAGATGACCTACCAGCAGGCTAACAGTTGAGGGCACCCCTGGAGTTAAGAAAGATAGTTCCTGAGCCCTCTAAGAGGAAATACGTAAAGTAAGAGTACCAATTGCAGTTTGAGGGAGAAAATTCCAGAGCACTTGGGCCTGACAATGAGAAACTAGCAACATCAGGAGCTGATGCCAGTAAACACTAATTAGGGCCAGATGACATGGGTCAAGAGGAGTAGAGCATGCTCAGAAAGCAGACCCTCCCTCTTGGTTTATGCCGTGGTTCTGTTATAAACTGCCTGGAACTTAAATTCAATGCAACAAAAGAATGCAAGAAAAACCCTGCATTGACTGAATAGGTTAACAGACACTTGACCATTGCTTTGACCAAGTTGACCTGGACATCAGTAAGTTTTGTTTTCTGCTGATAGAAATGGCAAACTTTAAAAAAATGCCCTCAGGTTTTACACAAAAATTAAATATAGATTCTGCAAATTCAAGTGTTTCATTGTGAAATTTCAACCAACTACATGTGCTTTCTAATCTTTCAGTCCTGGGATTACACTCAAGATTATTTTCTTCAGCATTTTGTAGATTCTAACACTAGTACTTATACTTGCAATCTCTTGGTTTACTTCCCCCAAATAGATATACCCATTGTATGTTGGTTTCACTCATTCAAATTTGTGAAATGTAGCTCCAAACTAAAAACTACCTAATGATTTCAATTCCATTTAGAATTTTTTTAAGTACAGATGCTCTGTCAACCTAGAGAGTTAAACAAGTATGTCTTGTGGATAAGTAAAAGTTGTTGGGAGGAACCCTTCCCTGGTTTCCTCTCCCCCAAGCAAGACAAGCTTAAAGCAGGGAGAAACCATGCTCATTTGTTGTTTGTTAAAGCATTGCTACTGTGCCTAGCACAATAAAATTACACATTGTAGATGCTCAGTTATTAGTTATATGTGGCATTGGCTTGAAAGAAATTTAATTTAAATAAATTGGTACAAGTATGGCTTGTTTTCACTGTTTTTTGCACTCTGTCATGAAAGTAGTAGCTGTGAATAATTTATATTCCCCCAAATCAACCAAACGAGTAAATAACTAAGTCCTGTTATGTCCTTAAATATGAGACATAAATGCAGTATTTTAGGGGACTTTACAGGACTCTTAACAATCTACAAATGGCTCTACATTCTAACTGTGAGATTGGTTCTTTCAGCCCTTGATCTTTTAAATCTTTCTGAGTGTAGTGTTGTAGCTTTTGCAGTAGATGAAGAAGGACATACATCCTTGAAGTGCTTGTGTTCAGGGCAGGGTTTGCTAAGGGTATGACCTTGAGAAAGCTACTCAGACTCTTCAAGTTTGGGGTTCTTCCTAAGACAGGAATAATATTACTACCTTGTTATATTGCTATTAGTCTTAAATTAGATGGAAAAATTCTAAAGTACTTAGCGTTTTAACCACAAAAGTGCCTGGCAAAGCAAGTAGTATGTAAAAAATACAGTAATTGGGTGCTTTAATTGTCTTGGGAATGGAGATTTTACTTCTCTACCCTTTTCTGGGTATATGTGAAACAAAAACATGTTTCTTCTTGTTCTCATATATGGTATCACATGATCTCTACCTATACATATGATATACTATATCTAACACTATGGATTAAATATTCTACATAATCACCTAGGCATTCCCCAAAGCTACTTATGTATCATTGTTATCTATTTGTCATCAGAGACATTCACCCAGCACACCTCTGCCCTTCTCTCTTTGCCATGCTGCACATCGTGGGTGAGCAGACAGCATCTCTGTCTTCTAGATGCACATAGAAACAACAGAACAGACACTGACTCCATATTAAGGAACTAAGTAGAAAACAGATCTATTAGCAATGTGTAAGCACAGAGCTCAGGAAAGGGAAGCCATCTTCTAAGCAGGTCAGCCTGTGGGAAATAAAACAACTCAACCTTCCTCCAGCTGTATTAGAAAATATACAAGGAACAAACAATGACTTTATTGAACTCTCTGTCATCCTTATATTTCCATCCTGAATGCATTACTAAGAACCATAAAAAGAAATAGTGAAGAGTCAGGCATATTGCTATATCATTAATCATTTTAGAATATGCATATTGGGTTTTATAATTTTTTCAGGGAAAGTGTTGAAAACTGTGTAAAGCATTATTATTTTTATTATTTCATGAAATCCAGCAATGTATATGCACATGCCAGGGGCTAAGATATTTTTACAATCAAGAAACAGCAGCAGATGCTATTATTGCCTGTTTTTTTGCATACATATCTCTGAGTTTGGCCTCATTTCTTAAATGTGGTAGCTACATAATGGCAAAGAAATTATATTAAAAGTAAAATTCATTCAGTCTTCCAGATATTCTTATTAGGCAATACCAAACAATGAAGTTATTGATTAATTAACTGAACCTCCCCTTTGTATTTTTTTTTTTTTTTGGCATATGTATCACAGGTTTAAATTTAATATGAAAGTTTGTAACATCAACTTTTTTTTCATGAATTTGAGATTGTCCATACAAACTGAAATAATAGTATGTGTCAATGTCACCATTTGGTTAGATGCTTATTGAGAACATAAAAATCACAAAGTAAAGGAAAACTGCTATATTTTTCTTATTAGGATAGTGGTGTGTTTCTTTTAATTAATATATTTACCATATTTCTGGCAATCCAGATAAGAAAACTGATTCATCATTGTCACTTCTTTCACCCACACTACCTGTAGTGCTCTGGGGCTCTATTTCCATTTTGCCAGTTTTGTACACATTTTCCTATTTTAAAATCTTATAATCTCTACTTTGGACTTTTGCCTTGGTTTCATAATTTTAAAAGGCAGAACACTGTAGCATTTAAGGCTACATACTCCACAGTCAGACCAGATGGGCTCAAACCTGGTTTTGCTATTCTTTTGCTATGAAAACTATATAGCTTTCTCATCTATAAAACGAGATTAATAATAAGACCTACATTATCATGAGTAGGTGATGTGTATCTAACATCAAGGTCTACCTAGCAGAATGTAAATGTGGGCAAGCATTAACCATGAAATTCTCTTTTTGTTGTCATCCTTCAAGCCATTCAATGACTTTTCCAAAATAAATTCAATCGTACTCTCCAACTCAGGAAACTGTGATGTTTTCTCGCTGACTATAAATAAATCCACACAAATCTTTCACTTCTTTGTCCCAAGGTAACATTTCAGCCTTCTGCTAACACACTTCCTGCTATTTAGCTACAGTGGACTCTATGTACTTTACATTCTCACATACTCAAGTCTCCCAGTTTTGCTCACATTGTTCCCTTTGATTGAAACGTCTTTTCTTAATCTCGCCCTAGTCATGGTCTATGGCTCCCTCATAGTCCAGTTCAAATGTCAAGTTCTTAGTGAAATAGTCTCTGAAAGAAAGAATTGCTCCCATGTGTGTTCTTTCACAGAATGTTATTCAGACCCCAATGTAGGATTCAAGCCTCTCTATGATAATATCATTACTTGCTTATGAAACTGTTCTTGCTCTTCGGTTTTGTGTTTCTTGTAGAAACTGATAATGTTTCAATGGTCTTTATATGGACAGTCCATGATAGTGCCTGACATATTCCTAAGGCTGAATAAATATTTAAAAGAAAATAAAGGGAGGGTTGGCATAATAGGTAATATTATAAATAATAATTCCTTATAAGACATCTTTCTTTTACAAGATTCACATTGAGTTCACATTCCTTCAAGAAACTTTTCCATCCACCTTAGCTAAATTGACACCCTCCACTTTGAAACTCTCTACTATTTATTCTATCTGTCATTCATCTGACATTTATAATATATTGCATTGTAATTTCAATTTCTCCTGTTCATGTATCTGTAACTCAGATGTCAGCTAGAGCCTATCTAACGACTAAGATCTATCTAAGTGTGTCTCAAAACCCACTCCTGCCAATCTTCCACATTCAAAAAGATTCTAGATTATCCCTGGAGAACATTTGTGCTTATAGTCAATCCTAGCTCTGAACCCCTCCTTCTTTGGAATTAATGCAGCATGTGGATCATCTTCCTTTCCTGTGCATATTATTCCTACTCTGCCCCTGGTAAATCCAGAAGTGAATTTCAGCCCTTTACTGATGTCTACAAAACTAAAGCAAACCATAATAAGCAAATAAAGTCTTCTCCTATATGGCTTTGTATAAATGACACTTAACCAAAACTTTGGAAAACAGAATAAATTTGCATAACAGTCACAGAAATGTCTAGTCAATTGATAATCTGTTAGAGATTGACTCAGAAAGAGGTGTGGATATGTGGGTTCTAGAAGGAATACCTTGTAGTCACAGATCTGGATTCAATAGTCATGATTGAAAAACTGAAAAGACCTCTTAAGGCAAAAGTCTACATTTCAACTATAAATAAATGGCAACACAATTAGTAGTAAAATCTGGGGATGCATACTGGGGAGATTCACTAGCCTTTTTACCCCATGTGGTACCACCAGCTTTTCTTCATTGGTTTCTGCTCTTCTCCACTCACCTACCCACTTTGTAACTTTTAGTTCCTCTCTCCTTCCTGCTGGAGCACCTTCTAGAAGCTCAAAGTCATTGTTCTTACTCAGTTTGATAATTTCCTTTACTCTCAAATTCAGCATTAAGCATTATTTAATTAAGCCTATATTTGAATACACAAGGTGCATCAAAGTGCTCAGCAAATAAAAACTTATCTCATTTAGTAGAATGTATACTCCTCAGAAAACTGCAGTTTAACTAAAAACTAATTTTTCCTCCTAACCTGTGTGAACTTTAATCTGTTAATTATATTTCAAATCCCTGAGGACTAAGCCACTTTATACTACTTTGATCTCTCAGCATGCAGAGTCTTTAAAATCATTCATTTATCTACCTGAGAATTTGCTATGTTAAAGGTATCAAAAAAGAAACAATTACCATTGTTATCTTCAATATGTTCCTAGTAGGAACATATACACATGTAACAAAGAATTATAACGCATTGTGAAGAGTGTCATTGACTAAAGTTCAGCCTTGATTTTGTAGAACCACAAGCAGGATGTGTTAGCATAGTGCTCAGCCTGTTTTCTCTCTGATATCTCTGAGGGCCATCAGAGATATGTTCCCCAACCAAGAATAGCAATTCTCCACAGTGGAGAGTCTTACTCTCAGTGGAAGTGGACATGTTGTGGGTAGAAGACATTCACAATCCCCCATCTAACAGATAGGATATAACAAGATAGGATTGGATGGAACATGGAATTTTCAAAAAGTCCTCTAAGCATCAGTAATTCTGATAAACACGCTCAGGGAGTGTGTCCTTTGAGAATCATTGATGTAAAATCTTTAAAATATAATGAAATTAGAACACAGTCTTTCGAAAACACATTTATTCTGCAAAGTCAGGTGCAGCAGGCATGTTTGTATGTGTTCCAGTGACTAGTAACTGTACCTGCATAGCAATCCCTGTGCCGTTTCCTTAAGCACAAAGGCATAAACAGCTAGCTGCAGGTCTGTCTGTAATGGCAGAATAATGAGATCTCCAGGGTCCCGAGCTTAAAATGACCAGAGATTTCTTTTTGAGAATATATTGTGAGTTACTGTGAATTGGTTTTGCCTTATGCAATGCTCAGAATAAGAAGACTAAAATCATTTCACAGCAATTTTTCCCAAATGGGAGTATAGTCTCTCAGCTATTTTTAGCTCATTGTTCTAAATCCCAAATAGTGTTTTATTAATGTTTTTTCCTCAAGTAGAACTAGGCGTATGTTAAAAGTTATTTGTTAAATCCTTTCTTTAAAAAAATGACAATAAGCATATATTCTCCAGGGTACAATTGACTTTCAGATTGAAATCACCTAATAAAACCATCCAGCTCCTTGAAGCAAACGTTTGCATTTCTTTTTAGATAATTTTTCTCTGCTTTATGAAGCAGATCAGTGTGGAGACTGGAGAGGAAATCACAACTCAAACCCAGACCATCATCTGGCCATTAAAAGAGGGAGAAGAATGCAAATAGAAAAGAGCAAAACACTTCTGCTTAAAGAATCTGGCAGATTCATGCCATCTCATGGAGCTTGTCCCTGCTGAGGACCATGCAGCAATTCTACATGGGCTTCTAATCAATTACCTATAGGAGCTAACGCAAAGAAAAAGCCCTAAGTTAACTTTATTAGAAGGTGTATTTGTTGACATTTACTAATTTGAGCATATTCATTTTGTATAGCCAAAAGGATTGGATTTTATTGGAAATATTAATAACTGCTTTAGAGTACACAGCCCTTTCAGACTGTCATACAGGGACACTGAATTAAAGAATAGAAACAGTTTTCTGAGAATCTCAGAGCACTAAGGAATTTTCATTTATTACATTCAGAAGAAAGGAGGAAAAAATGGAGGAGGGGTGGTTATCTTGCTGTTTCCTCTGCCTAGAACATTCTTCTCCCCAGGAATATATATATATATATATATATATATATATATATATATATATATATATATATATGACTTATGACTTGCTTTCTATTTTTCAAATCTTTTCTCAAATGTTATCTTCCCAGGGAGGAATTCCCTAAGTAGAGGAAATTACAACCATAGCCCTTAAAAAGCTACGTGATGAACTTATTTCTTGGGTTATTTTTTTGTCTGTATTTCTCCGACAGAATAAAAACTCAATGAAAGTACAAATAAATTTTTCTGGTTTCTTTCACTTATCTACTATACCTGCAAGTCTCAAGCTCAGAGTAGGTGTTCAAGAAATATGCTTAGAACCAATTAATGTATGATATGAATAATCTGTGTACTGTAACTGATGAAAGTCTCTCACCATGGCACTTGGTAAGACTTAATTCTATGGGCTTATTCTGGCTTCCTTCTGTTCATAAAATTTTAACTAGCCTACATCTAGTTAACATAAACCAGGAATTCCAATAAACTACCTTGTAGGGCAACATACCTTCTTACGAAAACAGATAATGTAGTACGTGGAATTTTCTAAGTTGGCAGAGAAACACCACCCAAATCCTCTTCCATCATAACCAAAATTCTTAAAAACTATAGGCAAAACTACACATAAAAGCAGCAGCAATCAAACAAAGGAAATAATACAGCCTTTCACTTACTTTATGAGAAGCACAATCATTTCCAGAATATGAATTTGCCAGGACAGCTTCACTCACCATGATGGTAGAAAAATGACTTGAAAATTCTTACCATCAGGAGTCAGCTGGTTCCCCTGAAGAATGAAGCCACACTGGGAGTTGTTGGCTTCAGCTGTGGATAGGTTTGACACTATGCAATAGGAGTAGCCAAATTAGTTATTAAGCTAACACACACACACACACACACACACACACACACACGAGATTCCAATGTAAGGAGAGTACTAAAAGTATAAAAAGCCCAAAGAAAAGAAACACAAAAATCCACCAGTGTCTCCCCCAAATCAGAAAATATATCTCAGGAGCATACTGTCTAGTCTATTTTGTGTTTGGTTTTGTTTTTACCAGCTGAGAACAAAGCAGCAAAGAGAAGGCAGGCTATTCACAATCCCCTAATGCTAATTATACCCAACAAAATATATGCATCTAGCAAAGCAGAAAACCACAAACAACAAAGCAAATATGAACAAAGAAGACATTAAACAAGCTCCTTTGGAAACGCAAAAGGCCCAGGTTGAGAAGCCACAGAGCCCTGCCAGGAAGCAATGAGGTCATAGGTTCAGTCCACAAGTTACACAATTTTTGGAAACAGGAACAGAAGATGGGAAGTCACAATTTAGAAAGAAGGAGCAATCCCTATGCCTTGTCCCTATGCAGTCCAACAGTTTTCAGGCTCCACACTAGGCTGGGTACTTCCTCAGCTGTGGACAAGACCTCAGATACTTTAAGTAAACTATAGACAGGGCTTTGGATCAAACTGGAATAGTGAGAGAAGAGACCAGGTTCACAAACTACAGCCTCCTCTAAGTTCTGATAAGCTCTCCTCTTTTCCCCTGCTCCTCCTGGAACAGAAAAGAAGCACAACACACATTACTCAGGCCCTATGATAAGCTCTAAAAAACAAAAACAGGTCCCAGATAAGATATGAAAGGAGATAAAGAGGTCTCAGTTCCACAATATCTGGGGAAACAAAAGGTATTATGATACTAATACACACCAAACACTTTGTTTATTGTGCTCCTGGGCACTAGTGCTATATATATATACATATATATTTTTTTTTCATCAAGTCCACACAACAACCCAATAAGGTAGGTAATATTATTGATACACAGATGCTATGGTTTAAGTAGACCCCAAAGGCCCATGTTCAGGTTCTTGGTCCCCAGTCTGTGGCACTACTGGGAGGTGATAGGACCATAAGGAGGTACAGCCTAGTAGAAGCAAGTCAGGTTACTGGGGACTTTCCATCAAAGAGGATATTGGGACCCTCTCCCCTCCTCTTCCCCCCTCTTTACTTCCTGGTAGCCATGAGGTGATATCCCATGCCACCATCAGTTCCTGACCATAATGTGCTGCCCCACCACAGACCCAAAGGCAATGGTGCCAACTAGGGACTAAAACCTCTAAAATTATCAGCCAAAATAAACCTTTGTTCCTCTTAAATTGATTATTTCAGCCATTTTATCACAGTAACAGAAAATTGATAAATACAATTTCATATTCAAAACTCCTAGAACCAAGTGTGTCTTAAAACTCAGATATTTTTTGATTTTAGAAAGGGAATAAAATATGCCATTTAACACATAAAATCCACAGGTTTTGGGAAGCATCCTTTATTCAAACATGTCAATATTTTACAGTGAACTCTATGAATATTCACATTAAGTTTGAAAAATAAATTCTATAAGTAATTCACATCAATTAAAATTAAGTCAGATTTTTACCACCAAATTAATTTATGCCAAACTTATACAAACAAGGTTTGCAGAGAATTTGGGGTTTTGGACTTGTGATCAAGCCTGGTGCAGTTATGCATGCCTGTAATCCCAGAGACACAGGAGGCTGAGGCAGGAGGATCACAAGTACAAAACCACACACAAGTGAGACTAAAGCAGAGAAAGATTTAGGACACAATCCTTGTAGGTCAAAAAGGTAGAAAGTAATGGAATCTAGATGCAAACTGAGACTAGAGTCTAAAATTTTAACCCCCAATTGATAAAGTCAGAGTGCATTCACTCACTCAACTAACATTTACTAAGTAACTATTAAATTACAGGAGTCAGGAATACAATAATGAAAAAGATAAAGCCCTACCTTCATGGAGAGTACAGTTTAATAGGGCAAAACACAGATATAAAGTGCTTAAATAATTAAAAGCGAAGTCATTAGACTGAAGGAACAATAATCCTCTGGGGTCCCAAGTAAGCAAACAAAACCTAACTATAACTTTTTTTCTTATAAGCAGCTACTTCTGGAGGAGTCCTGGAAAAGAAACTTAAAGCCCAGCCAAGCACAGGCAGCCCATGGGGCATTAGTTATATGCCTTGATCTTTCCCTTGACATAGTCCAAATAAAGCCATTGTTCAAATTTAGTCATCAAATAATTTCTTTGTTTTACTTCTGAATTCACCCTATGAAATCTTTCCCTTCAGCTACTTCTGGAGGAGTCCTGAGCCACTTCTGGTTTGGAAGTTACCTGATTCATGAATCGCTATCTTCTGAAATAAACTCTTTACAATTTTGATGTGTGAAAATTTATCTTCTAACGGTAGGGTGCCAGGATTTGATGACTGGTAGAGGTGCCCCTGACTACATGTTATGCTCAGTGTTTCTTATCCCCTGATACAGTGACTGTTTTCCCCTCAGTACTAAATAGGCATCATGGCCTCTTGCTTCTCCACCTGTTGTTTTAGTGCCCTAGAGACTCAAATGGCCAGGGGCCTTCTCTTTGAAGAGACAACAAAACTGTACAAAGTAGGAAGCATCCCTCCCTCAGAGGGTATGATTCTCAACTCAGAAAGACCAAAGTTATAGGTATGGGGAGCAGAAATTCTAGATTGTTAAGTTCAATAGTGGAAAGGGTGACTCACAACTTCATTCCTTTGGTCCCACGTTGTAAATTCTGGCTATTAGGGAATGACATGAACCTTGCTGATATGAGGTATACATTCCTTCCTGTAGAGCATAAAACCTCACACAGGTTGTCTCCAAGATGACACCATAGCACGTACTGAAGTACACCTGTCCGCTACCCTATCAGTCCAGCTGATTCAGATTGTGAATAAGGGGGAGGACCCGTGAATTCCATGGACCTGACCTCATTGCTGTGCTCCTTTAACTAAGAAATTAAATTCTTGGTTCAAGATGCTACTGTAAGAAACATCAGGGCCTTTTGTGGGTCCTTCAGTGAAAGATAGGTGGCAGTGTTGACAGAAAAACATGAGAAAGAAAGTCAAATCTGTATCCAGATATGTACATCATTTATGAATTTCTATCATTCATATGTGTACATGGCTTCTCCCTCCGTGATGATAGGGATTCGATTTATTCAACTTACCACTAAGAGGATGACAGTTTCCCCTAAAGAACAGTGCTGTGAGATAAGTGTTGGCTTCTGCTATGGAAAAGTTTCATACTCAACAGCAGCCACCTTAGACTTATGAAGGAGAGTCCATTCTTTGAGCCACTGCACAGCTTCAATCCCTGATACCACGCCTACTTTATGAATGAGTCCCTGGGGACCAATATCCATCACACAGCTCTTCCTGCCACTTCATCACTGAGAGCTCGCAAGTCCATGGGGCTTCACTCTTTCCCAGACCTTCCTGCCACCAACTTTCCTGTTACTTCTTTCTAAGGCCTTCCCTAGCTAGCCAAGCCCATAGCTCAATGCATATCTGCCTTCAAGTTTTCCTCTTTAAGGTGAGCAGACCCCCCAGCTGTACTGCTCAAAGTTCTGCCAACCAGGGAGCCTCTCCTCACCACTGACCACCTGAGACACTATTAAACGAGTCAGTAAAAACATTTTAACTCTCCACTATTGACCAGCGCCAGCACTCTCACATACGAAATAGGCCTTCAGTTTTTCCTCTTCCGTTAAGAGACGACAAAACTCTACAAATTAGTAAGCACTCCTCCCTCAAATGGTATGATTCTCATCTCAGAAAGACTAAAGTTATAGATAGGTATGATCATAGGGAAACCAAAGTTACCTTGAGTATTTAATAATCAGCCTCCTCAGTCTCATGTTAGGGTCAGTATCTTATCAGATCTGGAAAGTCTGGAAAAGTCTCTTTCACCAACGTATAATCACCCTATAAATGTCTAAGTAAAAGACTTAGGGGAAAATTTATAGGGCATATTATAACTGTTACAGGATCCTTGCCAAATGGACCTGGCCTCCCCTCAATCATTTTTCCAATTTTGAACTGGTTTAAGTCTAGAATTGATGACAGCCTGTGAATTCCAACATGTCATGTTTATGTCCACAAAATTAAATAGCTCAATCAATAATTTAGTAGCCTACTTATCCATTTATTTCTATTGAACCATGATCAATTAACCAGTAGCACAGATTTCTTTGGGTCAATTCTGGCCTCATGCAGTTGTGCATGCATCCCAGAGACTCCAGAGGCTGAGGCAGGAGGATCACAAGTACAAGACCAGTCTTAGCAACTTAGTGAGGCCCTAAACAACTTAGAGAGGCCCTATCTGAAAATAAAAATATAATGGGCTGTGGATGTGACTCAGGGGTTAAGCACACTCAGGATCAATCCTCAGTACCAAAAAAAAAATGTGTTCATTCATCTCTTTGATCATTAAATCTCACTCCCTGAACTCTGCTTAGTCAGGATTTCATTATTTCCATTAAAATTTGGATTCCAATTCAACGGTTGTATTTTCTAATATCATCTGCAGCTTGTATAGCAAGGATCAGTAAATTTTTCCATAAAGAAAAAGATACTAGTGGTCATGACTACTCACTTTATAGTACAAAAATAGGCATCATTAGAGCAGTGTGGATGTGTTCCAATAAAGCTTTATTTACGGACACTGAAACATAATCTACATGTGACACAAAATAGCCTTCCTGTCAACAATTTAGAAATATAAAAATTATTCTTAAGTCTCAAGCCATAGAAAAGCAGGCAACTGGTCATTGACCCACAAACTAAAATTTGCCAATACTGGCTTTAAACCCTTAGAATGCGTTCTCTTAAGTATTCCCTAGGCTTACACTGTGAAAGAACTGAAAAGCAGTTGCAGTTCCTTCAGTCTGTTTAACATCTCGGCCAGGCAGTGAACTCAATTCTCTCCTAGACCAAGCTGTGGATTTAGCTCTGTGTAAAAGTAGCCATGTGCAGGCACCATCCTTGCAAGGGATGCAGATGCTCCCTGAGAGGTGCCCCTGACATGGAGAGAAAGCAGGGGAAGCGCCTGCCTCTCCTGTCACCCTCTGCTTTCCTGCAAGCATTTCCCATTGGCCAAGAACAGCTGGAAGGCAGTGGGCTAGCAAGCCCAGCAGAGGTCAGCCTCAGGACAGAAGGAAGCAGAGTAGGGCCAAGAGTGAATCTGGGGCAGGTGTGGGAGAACCCACAAATGAAATGGACAGAACAGATAGATACCCCTCTTTTCTAGATAAGGAAATATGCACAGTTGATTTCATACAGTCTCATGGGCAGTGGCAAATCTAGATTCCAACCCAAGCAGTCTGCTTACAAAAAAAAAATGCCTAAACAATCAGCAACTACATTCTACAGCCTCAGGCAGATATTTCTTTTTGTTTTCTCTCAATTTTTTTATTTTACTTGTTCTTTTTAGTTATCCATGACAGTAGAATGTATTCTGACATATTATACATACATGGAGTATAACTTCCCATTCTTGTGGTTGCACATGATGTGGATTAACACTGGTCTGTATTCGTACATGAACATAGGAAAGTTATGTCTGATTCAGTCTACTATCTTTCCCATTCCCATTCCCCCCACTTCCCCCAACTCCCCTATGGCCAATTCAATGAACCTCCACTCCTCCCTCCCTGTCCCCACCTACTGTGAGTCAGCATCTGCATATCAGAGAGAACATTCAGTCTTTGTATTTTGGGATAGGCTTATTTCACTTAGCATGATAATCTCCAGTTCCATCCTTTACCTGCAAATGCCATAATTTTATTCTTCTTTATGGCTGAGTAATATTTCATAAAATATTATTGGAAATAATAAAATTGGAAAAGTGATTGAGGGAAGACCAGGTCCCTTTGGGAAGGCTCCTGTAACAGTTACAATATGTCCTTAGCCTTTCACTTAGATATTTATAGGGTGAGTATACATTGGTGAAAGGGATTTTTCTTTATTCACTCATCTGTTTAAGGGTGCCTAGCTTGGTTCCATAGTTTAGCTATTGTGAATTGAGCTACTATGAACACTGATTGTGTCTGCATCACTATAGTATGCTGATTTTAAGTTCTTTGGGTACATACCCAGGAATGGGATAACCAGGTTAAATGGTGGTTCCATTCCAACTTTTCTGAGCAATCCCCATACTTCTTTCCAGAGTGGTTGCACCAATTTACATTCCCACTAGCAATGTATGAATGTACCTTTTCCCCCACATCCTTGCCAATATTTATTGTTGCTTGTATTCTTGATAACTGCCATTCTGACTGCAGTGAGATGAAATCTCAATGTAGTTTTAATTTGCACTTCTCTAATTGCTAGTGATGTTGAACATTTTTTATATATTTCTTGACCAATCATATTTCTTCTTTTGTGAAGTGTCTGTTCAGTTTCTTTGCCCAATAACCAATAACCAATAACCAAATTGGGTTATTTGGTTTTTTGATGTTAAGTTTTTGAGTTCTTTATATATCCTGAAGATTAATGCTCTATCTGAGGTGAAAGTCACAAAGATTTTCTCCATTCTGTAGGCTGTCTCCTGATGATCTTGTTTCCTGTGCTATGAAGACATGTTTTTAGTTTGATACGACCCCACTTATTATTTTACTTCTTGCATATTAGGAGTCTTGTTGAGGAATTCAGTTCCTAAGCTGACATGATGGAGATTTGGGCCTACTTTTTCTCCTAGTAGGCACAGGGTCTTTGGTCTAATGCCTGGGTCCTTGATCCACTGAAGACTTGAATTTTGTGCAGGGTAAGAGATAGGGGTTTAATGTCATCTTATTACATATGGATTTTCCCAGCACCATTTGTTAAAGAAGCTATTTTTCCTCCAATGTATGTTTATGGTGATTTTGTCCAGTATGAGATAACTGTATTTATGTAGGTTTGTCTCTGTTTCTTCTAATCTGTACCATTGATCTTCATGCCTGTTTTGGTGCCAATCCAATGCCTTTATTTTTTTTTTCTATAGCTCTGTAATATAAAGTCTGGAATTGTTATGCCTCCTGCTTTACTTTTCTTGCTGAGGATTGCTTTGGCCAATCTAGGCCTCTTATTTTCCAAATGAATTTTATCTCTGCTTTTTCTATGTTTATGAAGAATATAAATGGAACCTTAATAGGAACTATCTTAAATCTGTATAGCTCTTTTGGTAGTACGGCCAATTTGACAATATTAATTCTGCCTATCTAAGAACATGGGAGATCATTCCACCTTCTGAGGTCTTCAATTTCTTTTATTGTTCTGTAGTTTTCATTGTAGAGATCTTTCACCTCTTTTGTTAGATTTATTCCCAAATATATATATTTTTGAGGCTACTGTGAATGGGATAGTTTCCCTAACTTCTCTTTCAGTTGATTTATCACAGATGCATAGGAACACAATTGATTTATGGGTATAAATTTTGTATCCTGCTACTTTGCTGAATTCATTTATGAGTTTTAAAAGTTTTCTGGTGGAGATTTGGGGTCTTCTAAATATTGAATCATATTTTCAGCAAACAGGGATAGTTTGGGTCCTTTTTCTATTTTCATTTCTTTAATTTCTTTGTCTGTATAATTGCTCTAGATAGATTTTCAAGACTGTGTTAAATAGAAGTGGTAAAACAGGGCATCCCTGTCTTGTTACAGTTTTTAGAGGGAATGCTTTCAATTTTTTCCCATTTAGAAATATGTTGGTTTGGGGTTTAACACATATAGCTTTTACAATGTTGAGGTATATTCCTAGTAGCCTTTGTTTTTAGTTATGTTGAACATGAATGGATGCTGTATTTTGTCAAATAATTTTTCTGAACCTATTGAGATAATTGTGCAATTCTTGTCTTTTTGTCTACTGATGTGATGAATTATGTTTATTAATTTCTGTATGTTGAACCAACCTGGCATCCTCGGGATGAACCCCCACTTGATAATAGTGCATTATCTTTTTAATATGTTTTTTATGCAATTTGGCAGTATTTTATTAAGAATTTTTGCATTGACATTGATCAGCTATATTGGTCTGAAATTTTCTTTCCTTGATGTGTCTTATATCTGATGTAGGTATCAGGGTGATTCGAACTTCATAGAATGAGTTTGGATGGGTTCTTTTCTTTTCTATTTTAGGGAATAATTTGAAGAGGATTGGTCTTAGTTCATCTTTGAAGGTATGATAGAACTCAGATGAGAATCCATTTGGTCCTGGGCTTTTCTTTCTTCTTAGGCTTTTAATTTTGTCTTCAATTTCATTGCTTGAAATGGATCTGTTTAAATTTTCTGTGTCCTCCTGATTCAATTTAGGTAGGTCGTACATCTGTAGAAATTTATCAATCCATTCAAGATTTTCTGTTTTATTGGCGTATAAATTTTCAAAATAAGTTCTGATTATTTTCTATATTTCAGTAGTATCTGTTGTGATGTTTCCTTTTTCATCACAAATTTGAATTTTCTCTTTCTCTTTGTTAGCTTGGCTAAGGGTTTATCAATTTTGTTGATTGTTTCAAAGAATAACCTTTTTGTTTTCTTAATTTTTTGTTTCATTTTTTCAATTTCATTGATTTCAGTTCTGATTTTAATTATTTCCTGTCTTCTACTGCTTTTAATATTGACTTGTGCTTCTTTTTCTAGGTCTCTTAGATGTAATCTTAGGTTATTTATTTGTTGACTTCCTATTCTTTTAATGAATGAGCTCAATGCAATGAACTTTCCACTTAGCATAGTGTCCCAGAGATTTGGATATGCTTTAGCACTATTCTCATTCCTCTAAGTATTTTTTTATTTCATCCCTGATTTATTCTTCTATCCATTTATCATTCAGTAGTATATTATTTTGTCTCCAGATATTAGAGTAGTTTCTATTTTTATTTTATTATTAATTTGTAATTTCACTCCCTTGTGATCTGATAGGATGCAAGGTATTATCTTCTTCTTTTGTTTTTGTTTTTGCTAAGATTTGTTTTTTAGCCTAAGATATCATCTATTTTAGAGAAGGATTCATGTGCTGCTGAGAAGATAATGTATTCAGTCACTGATTGGTGAAATATTTTATATATGTCTGTTAACTCTAAATTATTAATTGTATTTTTAGGTCTCTGTTTTCTTTTTTTTTTTTAGTTTTTGTCTGGAGAATCTAGCCCATGGTGAGAGAGGTGTGTTAAAGTCACCCATTATTATTGTGTGGTGGTCTATTTGATCCTTGAAATTGAGGATTTATTTGGTGTACATAGATCTTCCATTGTTTAGGGCATACATATTTATGATTGTTATGTATTGATGATATATATTTCTCTTATGAATGAAATGTCTTTCTTTGTCCCTTCTGACTATCCTTGGCTTGAAGTCTACTTTATCTCATATGAGGATGGAAACCTGCTTGTTTATGAGATCCAAGTGAATGATATATATTTTCACATCTTTTACCTACAGTTTGTGGATTGTCTTTGACTATAAGGTGAGTCTCTAGGAGACTGCATATTGTTGGGTCTTGTTTTTTAATCTAATCTGCCAGTCTATGTCTTTTTTGATGAGTTTAGGCCATTTGCATTCAATGTTACTATTAAGATATGATTTTTATTCCCTATCATTTTGTTTTCTGGTTTTTAATTTGAATTAGTTTCTCCATTGATTCACTGTTCTTTTGGTGAGTTCCTCCGTTTCCTGTTTTCAGTAGTTTCTTTTCTTCTTCAAGAAATATCTTATTATGTTTTGTAGGGTGGGCTTTCTAGTTGTGAATTCTTTTAACTTTTGTTTATCATGGAAGGCTTTTATTTCATCATCAAGCTTAATTTTGCTGGGTGTAGTATTCTTGGGTGGCATCCATTTTCTTTCAGAGGTTTGTAAATATTATTTCAAGACCACCTAGTTTTGAGGGTCTGGGTTGAGAGACCAGCTGATATCTGGATTGTTTTCCTCTAAATGTTACCTGTCATTTTTCTCTTGTAGGCTTTAAAATTCTATCATTCTGTTATGTTAGCCATTTTCATAATAATGTGCCTTGGTATGGGTCTGTTTTAATTTTGTATATTTGGGGTTCTGAAAGCCTCCTGTATTTGTTTTTCCATTTCATTCTTCACGTTTGGGAAACTGTATGATAGTATTTCATTAAAAAAGAGCATGCATGACTTTTGTTTGTTTCTCTGAGCCTTCATCTATCCCAATAAATCTTAAATTTGGTCTTTTCAGGTTACCCCATATTTTTGAAAGTTCTGTTCATGGTCTCTTAACATCTTTTCTCCATGTCAACTTTGTTTTCAAGATTATATATATATATATATATTTTTTTTTTTCTTCATTGCCTGAAATTCTGTCTTCCATGTGATCTAGTTTGTTGGTGATGTTTTCAACTGAATTTTTAATTTGGTTTAATTATTTCTTCGTTTCAAGGAGTTCTGCTTTTTTTCCAGAATCTTTCTTTATTGATCTTTCACTTCCTATATTTTCTCTCAAATTTCACTCCTTATACCACCCTTCACTTCACAGATCAGTTTAACTATGTGCATTCTAAACTCCTTCTCCGAGATTTCTTCCACTGTGGTGTCAATGGATTCTGTTATTAAAGTATCGTGGTTTGTTTGGGGCAATTTGTTCCCTTGCTCTGCGTGTGTGTGTGTGTGTGTGTGTGTGTCTGTGTCTGTGTGTGGTATACTCAGCTAACAATATGGATCTAAGGTATATAGTTTCTACCCTGTGCAATTATAGTGTCCCTGAGCTTTCTAGTATCTCACTTGCTGAGAAGCTTTCTGTCTGCTTTCTAGGTTTCACACCAAGGAGCAGTCAGGAAAGTGACCTCCTCTATTTCATCTTTAAAACCATACTCAGAGAGATATTTTTGAATATCTGAGAACTTAGAGGAGCAAGAATCCACAAATGCTTCTTGAATAAAAGGACACTGCTTGATGGCCACATAACAGATGACTGGAGAATCCATGACAAAAGGAACAATGGTGAGCACCAAATGTATAGGGAATATAGTTATAGAAGAAAATGCCAAATTTAAATTAGTTAAAGTTGAATTGCAGTAATACAAACTACTAACATTATGAGTTAGTGGAAGAGTTATTTTAAGGACATTAATACCTTTATCTTTCTTGTAAGCAATCAACACTGGTGAAGTCTGTAAGAAATGAAAAATACATTTTTGAGCAAAGATTTGTATCTTTCCAATGTAATACACCATCATTTATTTTCATCTCCCTAATTTTCCATAAGGGAAAAAGGTGAGTTAATATTATGCCATCATTATGGTTTTTTTCATCACTCCTTATAGTTCCTGCATTTTATGCTTGATATAATTTAATGTTACAGAAAAAAATATTCAAAGAAAAATCTGAATGTTGAAAATCATATTTATATTGGTAATAAAATGTAGAAGTCCAGGCTTCAGAAGAACTATGCTTCCTGAATAAAGAATATAGACAATGTTTAGAGGAATTTAAAATAATATTCAAAAAGTTTCCTTTTTTTTCATTTTTGTCCTTGGTGCTAAGAAGACATTTTTTTTCCACATGATCATCATATCTGCAAGAATTGCTACATATCCTTCAGATGTCAGAGGCAAATTTGTTCTTTCATAGAGTAAGAAACTTGTAGGAAAGGGCTTCAAGGCTTCTGTTCTTAACAAGTGGTTCTCATTTTTTGTAATTGATCAAAAACAGAGGTTTCTTGTTTTATTTTCTCTGGTGGTGCTACAGGATATACAGACCTTGCAATGGGAGCTAGATATCAGTTTTGGTTTCTCATTTTGTTATTTGCTGCATAAACTCTAGAATGATCATATATATTTGTGATTTTTTTTACTCATCAGTCTTTTTTTTTAAAGAGAGAGAGAGAGAGAGAGAGAGAGAGAGAGAGAGAATTTTAATATTTATTTTTTAGTTTTCAGAGGACACAACATCTTTGTTTGTATGTGGTGCTGAGGATCGAACCCGGGCTGCACACATGCCAGGCGAGCGTACTACCACTTGAGCCACATCCCCAGCCCTCACTTATCATTCTTAAAATATACTTTTTTGTCTCATGTAACATCATTTCCTGATAGTCTGATGTCAACATTATAATCCCATCCTTTTTTTTAGCACTTAAATCTAATTTTTGTATGCCTTTTTTAACATTTCTGAGTTACTTTGTTTTGAATACATCTTTTATATTATGTACTTAAGTTTGGTGTTTTGACTCAACTTGAAAACAAAAGTATAGAGCAGGTGGGTTTATAATATTTGCGTGGGTTGATATAAGAGATAAAATATGGCCCTAATTGGTCAAAATTCTGTTTTCTCATTTTTAATGCTTCCTTTATTTTCTTTTGTTATTGATTGGTAAGGAGCAAGAGGTGTTTAATAGTGAAAAAATAGAAGGATTTTCACTAAAATAAGGAGAAAAGAAGACTTTCACCTCACTACTAATATTTTACCTCACTAAACATTGTTTTTTGGAGTTAATAAGTCAATGCAGTGGTAGAAGAGCAAGAAATAAAAGCTAAATACATAAGAGAGGAGAAATTTTCTTCAGTATTTAGAGCTAACCTGGAAAATCCAAAAGAACCAACTAAAAAAGTTTAGAAACAATTAGAGAATAGTGAGCCTACTTACAAAATCAATACAGTATACAATACTTGATAGATTCATTGTTTAAATGCAAAAAAAATTGATAAAGCATAATAAGAGGTAAGACACCAATAATAACAGCAACCAAAAATTAAAAAAATAATCTAGGAATCAGTTAACAGGGAATACATATTTAATTTAAAAAAAGAAAAGCATTAAAATGCTACTAAGAAACAAAACCAACTTAAGTGCATCGAAAGATCATGTTCTGGGATAAGAAAGCTTAGTATTGTTAAAAAAAAAAAAAAAATATATATATATATATATATATATATATATATATATATATATATATATTTTAGAATGCTTTTCTTTTAAAAAAAAACTTACCATGAGTCAGCAATAACTAAGCCAGTTATTGCTGGACATGGCTGTCCACACCTGTAATACCAGCAACTCAGGAGGCTGACACAGAAGGATCACAAGTTTGAGGCCAGCCTCAGCAATTTAGTGAGACCTTATCTCAAATTTTAAAAACTTTTTTTTTTTTAAAAAGGACTGGGCATCTATCTCAGTCATAAGGCATCCCTGGGTTTAATCCCCAGTACAAAGAATATATACATGTTATTCTAATATTTATCTAAAAATTCCATGCAGTAAAATTTAAAATTTGATTAAATGTTTTTTGGAAACTTTAAAAAATAAGATTAAAATCAGAAAAAAAAAATGTACATTCCAAAAATGTCTTATAAAAAATAATAAGATGAAACTAGTGAATTAAAACATACCACAGAGCTTCCTTGCTAAATTAAGTTTGAACTGTTTTATTAATAGAGATTAACATAGAGTTTGATAAAAGATCTAAATGCATGTAGGAATTGTGCACATAAAAGATTGCATTTGTAATCAATATGATGTTAGTCCAATTTGGAAAATACTTAAATCTGGGCCCCAACCTTTATGCTATATTACTTCTAAATAGGTCAAAGTAGTTTTAATTAGGTTTTTTGAACTATCTTCTCATCTTTAATGTAACTACATTGTGTTTAGAGAGTTTAGTCTCTTAATATGTTTAAAACTTACAGATATTTCTTTCTTCTATGACTTGACTCATGGTAAGTTTTTTTTTAAAAGAAAAGCATTCTAAGTAAATTTGAAAAGAATGTATGTTCTTTGATATTGGGTACAAGAGTTCATGTACAAATGTGTATAATCTTTTTTTTTTAATACTGGGGAATGACCCCAGGGGTTTATAACCACTGAACAACATGCCCAGCCACCCACCCCCCTTTTTAAATTTGAGTCAGGTTCTTGCTAAGTTGCCCAGGCTTACCTCGAACTTATGAACCTCCTGCCTCAGCCTCCAAAGTCACTGGGATTGCAAGGATGTGCCATGGTGCCCCGCTGTGTACAATCATTTATATAGGTCAAGTTTGTCAACTGTGTTGCTCAGATTCTCTAAATCCTCATTAATTTTGAAGGCTTCATCTGTTGCTAATAGAGGTAAATATAATCTAAGTGGTTGTGTATTTTTCAGTTTCTCCTTTCAAATCAACTTATACACTGTTGCCCAAGGCCATCTCATTAGATATGTATGAGTTCATTGCTATATTATTGATGGAGTGTTCATTTTTTAAAATATATTTTTAGTTGGAAATGGACTTTTATTCTATTTATTTATATGTGGTGCTGAGAATTGAACCCAGTGCCTCACACATGCTAGGAAGTACTCTACCACTGAGCCACAGCCCCAGTCCCTGGAGTGCTCATTTTTATCATCACTTATAATCATACTGTTTTATTATCTATGACTTTGCCTTAAATTCTGTCTTTGTTTGATATCAATATCAGCTCTCTTTTGTTTAGTATTTTCATGATATATCTCTTTTGGTGCTTGTATTTTCACACTTTTTATATAGTTTTGTTTTATGCATAGCATAAAAAATAGTTGAATTTTTAAAACTCCTTTTTAGCAAAATTATTGTAACCAAAGACTGTGGTATATTTGTATTTATTATAAATATTAATGTATTTGAACTTACATATACCATTTTATTTTATGTCCTCTATTTACTATCATTTTTTCTTAATTTTAAAATTTTCTTTCCTGATTTCCATTGCATATATACTTTTATTTTTCTCATTTTGTTTCTATTAGTGTAGAAGCTATAGATTGCATCTATTTTAGTTGCTTACCATTAGATTTTTATACTTTTCTATATTTTCTAATAAAAATCTGCATTCAGTAATATCAGTCTCCTCCTGACTATAACTTAGTTATCTGAATAAAGGCAAGGCAGTCCTGAACATCTAGCCTTTAAGCCTAGTTTTAAAAAAGTAGTTTTTTTGTATTAAAAACCAAAAGCAACCAACATATTCATTTCTGTACTCTTTGTTTTCTACATCCCATGCCTAACTTCTGGATTCACTTTAATTTATGACCTTTGATAGTTTTTTGTTGAGTCATTGGCAGAATAAACTCTCTTAATCTTTGCATGTCTGAAGTGTTTGTATTTGCTTCTCCTTCATTGAGGCTGTTTAGAAGATTTGTTCTACAACCTTTTGTGAATACTAAGATCCTCAGATTCTCAAGTCCCTTATATAAAATGGCATATTATTTGCATATAGCCTATGCAATCCTCCCATATAGTTAAAACCATCTCTAGGTTACTTATACCTAATGCAATAAAATAACATGTAAATAGTTGTTATTCTTTATCCTTTTGAGAATAAGGAAAATAATCTCTTCATGTTCAATACAGATGCATTTTTTTCAAATATTTTCCATCCATTGTTAGCTAAATTTACAAATCTTTTGGCTTCCTTCATTCCTTTGGAGTCTGACTCCCTACTAGGCAATAGGAGATGAGCCTGCCCCTGTGTTCAGCCTCACTGTACCTTATTTTGTGCCAATTCAGCTCAACAGTAATATCCATCTTGTCTAAGAGTCCAACTATGTTTGTCTGCTTTGTCTTCGTATGCCTTATCTTTTATTGTAGTGTGCTTGATGAAGAGGGGGACATTTGAAACATGCATTCACTCTGATGTTAAATGAAATCCCTTAGCCCTATTTCAAACTTTTGTTTTTCCAAAATGATTATGTATTCTGAAGTTTTCACTTATTTTTATGAATATTGACTATGTTGAGAAAAATTAAAGGTTTATTTTTTCTTTCAATGATAACTTCCATTTTTACTAGTAAAATTATTCTTAATATATTCAATAAAGAATGTTTAGTGTAAATGAAGCACAATGTTCTCTTTATTATTATTAAATTTGAATTTAGTAAAGATTTATAGAAGTTTAGACTACTGAGCTATTAATTTTAAGAAGGATTAAAGAAGGATGAAGAGATTAAGGGATATTTGATCTGTGTTCAATAGATGAATAAGTGTTTGCCCTACTCATAAATAACAAGAGGTTCAGAACAAAAAAGCAGAGGTCACAAAGTAGACCACAAAGGGATTTTGAAATATAAGCCAATATTTTAAATCCAAGAGACTGCAATAAAAATTAAGACTTCAAGTTTCAGGTGGAAAAAAAAAAAGTAAAGTATTAATCAAAAACTGGTCTCTTGTTCCCCCAGATTTGGAGCTGAGTAGTTCTGCCCTTTAGATAGTGTTTCTTCCCCCAGAGCTCTCCTTTTCTTTGTATCACGTGTGTGTCTTCTGAAAGTCTGCATGTGGCTGCTGTGGAAAGTCCTGGAGACTTCAAAGATGCACAATGCACTATGTTTTTAAAGCAGGAAAATAAATAGTTCTATCTTTAATTTCATGAAGGAACTCTAGAGGTGAAGGGAGGTAGATAAACAGGGAGGAAAGGGGACAATTTGAAAGCAAAGAAACCAATTAGGAGCCTATTGCAGGAGAATTCTGATAAAGTGCAAAACTAATTCATAACAGAAGTATTGAAAGGAAAGGTACAGAATCAGAGAATTTTTGGAACTAGAACGAAAAGGAATTAGAAATAGGTCAAATGCCAGTTTTGAGGGGTTTCAAAAATGTCAGTGTTTTTAGCTTTTAGGACATTGTGTTGCCATCTACTAAGACACTTAACTCAATAGAAACTGGAAATATTGGTGGAAAAATAATTGTGTTTTATTTGTGACCTCCCTGGATTCTCTGTCTAAATCTCAACCATCTTTGTATCCTCAGCTTCTAACTCATCTCCTGAAAGTAGTTCAATAAACAAATGTTGAATTGAACTCAATTAAGCTTATTGATTTTTAGTTGTTTCTGGGAAGGTCACCCATGTGGAAGTGTCCAGAAGACAATTTGTCATTTTAGAATTCAACAGAAAGGTTAAAGCTGAAAATATATTTGGGTGTTGTCAGCATATTTACTTTCTTGACTGATGTCCACAATTATATTTTATTAAGGCATATTTTTAGAGTACGTCTTGATTAATAAGTTTATGATTTTGTTTATTTTCATAATCTCCATGTGTTATTAAGCACACATGCAATAATGAGTAGATAATGATATTTTTACTACCTCCTCTCCAATGCCTTTCGTAAAATGTATAAATCCACAAGGGATTTTTTTCACCAAGAGATAATCAGAATCTAAAATGATAACAACTCTAATATTTTATTGATTCCTCAAATGATATAAAAGGAACTCAAGTGATTTTAAAACAAATATTCAACTCTAATTCAAGGAAGTTTCAAGTAGCAATTTCGGTGGAAGGAAAGACCTTTCAAAATGAGATAGCAATGTTATAAACAAACATTGCACGCTCAAAGTTAGCATCTACACAATGAGTTGTTTTTTTTTTTAAGCCAAATAGTTAATGTTTAAATTCTTGATTTTTTTTAAGCCTAAATTTTGCTATTTTCAGGAAAAGAAGAAACATGGTCTCCATTTTCAAGTATGCCAAGTATATCCTTATCCTGGCTTTCTCTGTTGTCTTTTCCTTAGGAAATATGAAAGTATTTCTTAAAAGCAAAACTGGGAAAGTACACAGCTTCCTCCCAGCTTCCCGTGGTCTTCATTTTCTTTCACAGTTTTCTGTGGTACTTGATAAGTCAATGCTTAAAGGATCTCCAGGGATCCTGACCTCATAACTCTGCCATGTTCCTGCCGGGAGACACCGCAGAGTGATTACCTTGAGGAACATGTCAGAGGAAGCGAGCATTGCCCAGAGTCACACCCCAGCAGAACCATATGATGACAGAGGAGAGAGGCAGGCACTCACCAAGGAGAGCTCTTTACTATATCCTAGTTGATTTTTTTTTCTTTTAATTTCCATTAGAAAAAAAGTATAAAATACAAAAGAAGAGTGATTTTCCTCACACCTGTCACACAGCTACAAAACCCAATACAAGAGCTCTTGCTGGTTTTACCAGTTCTCTTATCTGCTTCTTCCTTTCCCCATAACAGCTGGAATATTTTGAGGAAAATCCCTGCTATTGCTTTATTTCATTCAAAATATTTCAATATGTATTTCAAAAAATAAGAACTCTTTTTTTAAAAATTAATAAAATACAATATCCTTGATGTCCCCTAAGAGAAAGTAAGATTCTCTAGTGTCATCAACTATCCACACACTGAGTTCAAATTCCCCTTATTTGTTTTCATCACTAGGTTGGTTTAAATATGGATCCAAATATGATCTACATATTGCATTCGTTTGAAAGCTTTTTTATTCCTTTTTCATTGAAAGCCCCCCCCCTTACTTGTCTCCTAACAATTAATTTATTTGTTAAGAACACCAGAAAATTTATTGTCACAAGGCTAATGATATTCTAAGTTTTACAGACTGCATCTCTATCATCTCATTTGATATGTTCTTATAAATTGGTAGTTAAATCTAAAAGCATGAATTAATTCAGGCTCAAATTGGATGATTTCTAAAGCAAGTTTGTTTTATAAAGGAACATACTATTTGATTATCTCTTTTTCAGTGATATTAGTGACCATCAATTTTTGATGCCTACATCTGTTATGTCATGAGGGGTTTAGAATCTATTCATGTTTGTCCTTCTTTTATCATGCATTAGCTGACATACAACTATGGATAGAAATCTTCCTTCAAGCAAGGTAAGTGCTTGACTCTTTCCTATTATTTACTATTTATTTAAAGGAGTGAGTTTCCTAGCATTCTTCAAAGCTTAAAAATGAGTTATTAATATCATTTTGTACTCATAGACTTTAACATATGATGTTTTTTGATTTATTTTATTAATTACTTATTGATGTGCAAATTGTCCAATTTTCTTTTAAAATATGCATTTTTTAGTTATAGGTGGACACAATATCTTTTTTTTTTAATGTGGTGCTGAGGATTGAACCCAGTGCCTCATGCATGCTAGGCAAGTGCTCTACCTCTTGAGATACAACCCCAGCCCAAATTGTCCAATCTTGCCTGTAGGAGACTTTTCAAGTTGGTTCCTGAATCTTTTTGATACAACTACAGAAGTTTTTGTTGATTTCCTTACTCTTTTATGTAACAAAATATTTTCCTAATTTATTTCCCTTCCATACCAGGAATCAGACATTTCATCAAAGTACCCTGCCTCCTTTTAGGGGTGTATGGTATTTAGAAACCATGGATTGGGCACAATCTGATTTTTAATGTTATCAAGCATGAGAAAAACTGGCTGCAGCTACTGATTTTTTAAATATGCATCATAGGTCACTTATATCTGCTCTTCCCTCTGCCTGAAACATTCTTTTCTCACTTCTTTATCTTCTTATCTACCCTACAATTACCTTTCATATTTCAGCTCAAACTTCTTTCTCTAGTGTCCCCTTTTTCAACTCAATTTCTCCTGTTATATGCCCTCAAAGAGGACATGTCCTTCAAAATATCTAGCATTCTTGATAACATAGTTATTCGAGGAATACTTAATTTCCATTGCTAGACTGTAAGATCTATGAAGACAGAAAACACATTGGATTTTACTCAGTATTGTATCCTAAGTACCAGAAAAATGTCTGACTTAGTACACCAGTGTGTAGTGAGTTGATTAATGTGCCCCCAAATTTATGCCTGCCTGGAACCTCAGAATGTGTTTTGTTGAGATGAGGTCATACTGGATTAGGATGGGCCCCCAATCCAAAGATGGTGTCCTCACAAGATGGGGAGAGTGAACACACAAACAGGGGTATAAGGCTATGTGGAACCAGGGTGCAGAGACTGGAGTGAAAATGTCTTAAGACAAGGAATGATAAAGGATGAGAAAGATTGCTGGAATCCCAGAGAAGCTAGAAAAGGCTAGGAGGGATTTGTCCATAGAGCCTTCTGAGAGATTGTGGCCTTGTAACACCTTGATTTTTTTAAATTGTCCTCCACAGCTCTTAGGGAATAAATTCCTGTCATTGTAAGTCCCCATTTTCTGGTACTTTGCTAGGGGCACCAGAGGAAACTAACACAATGGAAATTACATTTTAAAGTGCATTAGGAAATATGCTTGTTTAAAGAATCAGTTTGTCGTGGAATACTATTCATTTGAACAATCAAATTATCTGAAATCTGGTGTGCCAAATGCAAAAATGGTGCTGCCTATCCTGAATGAGAGTTTCCTCCACTCTGGGAGCTTTGTCTGCTTTTTCCTTTGAGAGCTCCCACGGTCCACTGAAGGCTGCTGGAGAAGACCCATCAGTACAGCATACAGCGTAACACAGAGATCCAAGATCCCTCCTTGCGAAGGACAAGGATAGATGTGGGGGTTCTTTTGAAGCTTTGAGGGGAAGTGGTAGTGAATAAACTGAAGTCACGGAGGAAAAATGCAAAAAAAGTAAGAATAAAAAAAGTAAGTGGATTTTAAGACAGAATTAGGTGAAGACCTAGGGACTTTGAGATGTTCTCAGTCCTCCAGTATGAGAATGAGTATCATCTTAAGCAGCTCCAACCAAGATAATTTTGGTCATCTATCTGCTCCTGTTGCAATATTTTGCAATATTTTTATTTTCTCTTGACAGTTCTATCCACCTAGCTTCTTTAGTCAAGAAAACTTCATTTCCTTTCTTAAATCCTTTGTTGTTGTTTTTTTAAAGAGAGTGAGAGAGAGAATTTTTAATGTTTATTTTTTAGTTTTTGGCGGACACAACATCTTTGTTTGTATGTGGTGCTGAGGATCCAACCCGGCCACACGCATGCCAGGCGAGCGCACTACTGCTTGAGCCACATCCCCAGCCCCAAATCCTTTGTTTTAATAAAATCTCTTTTCACTCATTGCACAACAACATTCCTGTTCCTCTTCTTTTATTCAGAACATCCAAACATCAAAACCTTAATGTTGAGTCAGTCACTTTAATCAATAAAGGGTTCAGTTTATGGGTTCTATCAATTTCCAGCAACTAAAAACAAAATAATTGCTTCTAACCTTCTATAAAATAAGGCTAGATTATCATTTAACTACATATTAAGCATGACAACTATTAAGTTCAGGTATGCTTTTAAATCAATGCCTTACCCCAAATGGGAAAATAGTGAATTATATGTTTTCTTTGTTTTAAAAGTAGTCCTGAGAGGATTTTTTAATAAATTGACACCGAAAAGCCCATTTCTAGAAATCTGTTATCGTATTAGGCTTGATTGAGAAATTAGCTTCATATGGTAGAAACACTACTCAATATGAAATCATAAGACCTTGTGTAATCATGAGAAACAGATCTGATTACAAGATTACAAAGACTTGAAGCTATTTTTTCTTGTAAATTTTGTCAATGATCCAGATATTTTTCATATTTGCATAAAAAGAACACAATGCTGCTATTAAAAACTGCCCCATTGAAATGTTTTTAAAATATCCATTCTACAGCTTTAATTTGTCTAAGGATGACACCATAAAATAACAAATTTTTAAAATCATCTACTTTTAGTCTTTACTTACATATAAAAATAATATAAAGTATGCATTGGATTGGTAGGTCTTACTTTTGGATGGCAAAAGCAAAGCATTAAAGAAGTATAATTATAAAATCACTTCAAAAGTATTTTTTCATGTGGTATGGCAGGTAAATAACAGTTGCTTTAAAATGTGAGAATTGTCTTAGCAACTGGCTATGCAAATGTAGATATTTGTTCAAGTGTGGGTTAAGGCTCCAAGGAGTTGCTAATATCCCCTGAGAGGATGGTTCTTCATTCTGAATGAGGAAGGTGTAATTCTCTTTTCTTTTGAGCACTCTAGAAAAATGTACTTCTTTATTTTAAAAGTATCTATAAATTTTAATAGAAATATGTATTTTAAACTATAAAACACAAAAGTATAAAATACGAATATGCCTACCATCTTTGCTCTCCCTCAAGTCCACTTGTTTTATAGCCTTTGTGTGTGTGTGTGTGTACAATTTACACGTATGAAGACTGACACAAAGATAGATAAATGTTCTCAAATATTTATTGCCAGTGTTATCAATTAGGCTGGGGTGTAGCTCACTGGGAAAGCGCCTGCATAGCATGTGCAAGGACCAAGGTACAATCCCCAGGCCACCAAGGGGAAAAGTCCTAATACAGAGATTTTTATAAGAGCTAAGGATGGGTCTTTGGAAGTTTTCACAATTGGGGCCTTTTCAGCCTAATTTCACAGGATCTAACTGAACTGGCTGGCGTACGATGAAGTCTTCAGCAATTCAAGTGACAATCATGGGTATTTATGACCCAGTGGTGTGCAGCCTAACAGTTCACGGTTTTAGCTGCTGAAACCAAAAAGACACCAGTTAAGTGAACTTTTAGAATTTTAAACTTAGGATCATTTTAGCTAGATTCACAAAGTTTGCCAAGTTTGTCAGGGTCCACTCCAGTTAATAAATGGACAACCATCTAATGAGTTTCCTGCCCTTCCGAACAAGAGGAAAACCTGCCTCCTCTCTGCGAAGGGGGAACACTCTGAGAATAAGTCCTCATGCAATTTGGGCACATTGTTTTCAGTCCTAATTCAAACAACGAAATTCAGGAAAGGATGATGATGAAAATTACAGGATCAGAGGAGTGTGGAAATTAGCTGATTTCCCCCCCTTGCCCACCACACACACACACACACACACACAATTTGTAAAATCACATTAACTTGAGTGTGGAGTGTGATTTCTGGATCTTAAGTGAAAAGAGATGTCTTCCAGTTGAAACCTTAGAAAACCAACAAGGGAATGTCCTTCGCCTCTCTGTAACTCAAAGCCATAGCAAGAAAGCAACCTGAGACTAAGTCCAACAAGACTGACCCCAAAGCAAAAGTGCAGGGGTGACACTGGGAGTGGTGACTATTCAAATTAAGACCTCGATCACTCAGTTTCGAGTATCCCATGAAACTATATTCAGGTATCCAGCACAAGGCTTACTTTATGGAATCACCCATTAAGTAGTAATGGGTGCAGTTGATGTTAAAGCTTCATTCTAACTTGAAGCAAAGAGCCACTTCCTTCAAGGACAGCAGTGCTTCTTTGTGAATGGCCACAAAAATCTCTGGGGAATTTTTTTCCATGGCATCAGAAACTTTAAAAATGACCTCTAAAAATGGGGAAAAGATAGATTGCATTTATGTACCCTGGATTGTAAATCCCTTGAGGGATTTTTATCCCTCCAGTCCTAGATAAGGTCCCACATACGACCAACATCAATACATGTTGCTATGTAGGGTAATATTTAACAAAATAAGTAAGCACCTAACACATCTCAGGAGGCAGGTTGTTTGGATATATTTCCAATTCTCCCACTTATTACCTGTGTGAATCTTGGAGAAGTTCCCTAACCTCTTTATGCTTCAGTATCCTAAAGTGTAAATATTTTCTATTTCCTTGGTTTGGGGTAAGGATTTAAAGAATTACTGCTGGTAAATTGCTCAGAACAGGGCCTCTTACTTGCCATGCTCCATGGTTGTTACCTCTGTTGCAATGGTGACAAAGGCAGTGCTTGCTCCCCACCCAAAGCACCAACCTTAAACCCTGCAGCTCGAGGAAGTGGTCTTTGCTGCACCTCCTGAACCTCCTGACTCTCAGACAGGTATATGGTTGCTCCTTTTATATCCAATACTGGGTTGTGAGGACAGCTACTAAGTGGGATACTTCTACCCTATTGCATTATTCCCCACCCCCGACCCCCCAGAAAAACTGATGTCACCATTGCTGTCAAGAGCCTCTCCTTTAGTTTTCAGCAAGTAAAGTTGAGTCTTTTCTTGCTGTTTTGTAAACATCATCTGAAAATGATTACTACTCAATTTGTGCCATATTTAAGAAAATAACTTTTTCTAAATTATTGGGAAAAATGTATTTAATAGTGGCATTGTCTGACCCTAATAGGGTTTTCTGGGTATCAAATTAGCCTACTCAAGAATAATTAAGGAACAATAAAACTGCTCTCTCTAAAAATCAATAAGTAATGCTTTTAATTCCTGGATTTGGCAGAGAATATTCATGTAACAAACAAACACTACAAAAAAAATCATTATTCTGATAAAAACAAGTAAGATTAAGCCAACAACTGAGCTGCAGAAAGAAAAAAAAATATTTCAGGAAGTCATTTCTGTGTGAAATGAGAAGTCAAGGCTCTGCCATTGGCCTCAGCATGAACAGGAGCAATTCTCTTGCAAATTGCCCTCGTTGCAGCTGAATGATATTATCTCCACCTGTGCAGCAATTCTTTCACCCAACAGTTTCCATAAGCAGTATGAAAACTGCCTTTATCGTTCTTAAGTCGACCATGCCAGTGGAGGAGATAACAATTACACCAATGAGAAGAGTGTGCCTGGCTTCATTTATCATGAGAACAGGACTATCAACTAATGTTTGCATTATATCAAGCCTTATGTTGTCATTCTAAAATGCAGAGGGAACAGCAGCTCTCTCCTCTGAAAGGTGGTAATTGTTTCTAATTTCAGTTAACAAGTTCCATAAAAAGCATCCTGTTTTTCCTTTATTTTCTGGAATCTGTTATGAGAGTTTAAAAGGAAGTAATATCAAAGGTCACAGAGAGAAGGAAGAGGCAGTGCTGAAGAGAGGAAGGCGGATGAGCTCTGGAGCCAGGGAGACCCGCTCCCACTACAAGCTTTGCCAGCTAAAATGGAGTTACCATGAGCAAATACACTGACTCTCCTCAGCCTCAGTTCCCTCAGGGGATAGAAAAATCTACCTAGAGTTATTGACAGAATTTAATGAAGTAAGCACCTAACACATAGTATAAATGTAATGAATAATAGCATTAAAGTCATCTTGCAGAATTCATCTTCTACTTAGCCTTTCATATGAAATAAGCCCTGAAGAGGGTTGAAGTCAAGATGAAATTGCCCTGGGGATGTGAAATGAAGTCACCTGGAGCCTGGAGCTGACTAGGATGTCATAACCCTAGGATTACAAGAAGGTCCACTATCTGGATTGCAGAGTCCCTAGCTTGGGAGGTCCACAGCCCCACCTTCGTCACTCCTCACCCCATAATTAAGCAGCATTATGGTCTTCTTCCCTATTCCCCAGACCATTACACAGAGAGGAAACTACTCTACCTAATGTTGTGGCTATGAAGACTCTGGGGAGGCTTGCAAAAGGCTCTTACTGCAAACTTTCTGACAGCTCAAAACCATCACCATTATACTTGCAAATCCTTTTCATGATTACTATACATGGAGAGAACATTCAGAGCTTAGAGCAAGCATGTATCTACAATGTGAGTACTTGGTGAATACTTGAGGCTTATTTGTTTACTGGATGAAAAAGAGGACATTTCTTACTATGCTTTATCAATTGTTTTTGTGTATGATAGTATCTGCACCAAATTCTGAGACATGGAACTAATAACCCACTAATAGTAAAGAGAAAAAAAATAATAATCTTACATGTAACCCAAATTCAAGAACTAAGAGAAAAAGAACAAGAGGGGCTAAGTCAAAAAGCAGAGAGAAAAGAAAAGTGTAGATATGCTATTAGAAGCGAAGAACTCTAATTGAAATATAAGTCACTCAAGAACACCGTGGATGTGTAACCGATGTGATTCTGCAATCTGTATACGGGGGAAAAATTAGAGTTCATAACCCACTTGAATCAAATGTATGAAACATGATATGTCAAGAGCTATGTAATGTTTTGAACAACTAATAAAAAAAAAGAACACCATCTTCAGATGAAGGCACATAATATGGACTCAGTCTCGGCCCATTCTCTCTCCAATAATACTCGAGAGGACAGTGGTTAGTACTCCCTCTGGCAGAGAGGAAAATACATGAGAAAGAATTGTTTTCTCTTTTTTGCTTTCTGCCTTGGTTAACCTCCAAGGGATAGTAGCTTCCAGTGGCAGCAGAGAAGGAGATTGCAGAGAGGTTTCATCTCACCTCTTCAAGTTGAGTTTAATAAAACTCCTGACAATAAACATCCTGGCAATGTCTAAGAAATTGACATCTGTATCTCCATTCACCACCAGATATCTCCCCTGCCCTAAAAAAATGCCCAGGAAATACATTGGAAAGGACAGAGAGATGCCACACAGGTAACTCAGAATCATTTGTTTCAATCGGTTCTTGTGAAAAAAATAAAATCTCATCAAGCAACATGAGCTAACTCATCTCTAATGGGCTAGGTTTCCCTGCTTCCTCTATGCATTCCACACTGTCCCTCATTCTCATCTCATGAGGAGATATGACTGATACCAAATAACTTAGCCCTGCCCAGTTGTATGGTTTGATATATTGGTTTTAAAAAATGGACCCTGAACATGGGAAAACAAAGAAAACATAGATAAACTAGATTTGCCCAAATTAGAAAATTTTTATCCATCAAAGGACATCATGACAGAGTGAAAAAAGTAATCCATGCAATAAGAGAAAATACTTACAAATCCATCTGATAAAAGATTAACACCCAGAATATGTAAAGAACTCACCACCAGGAACCGCCCCCTGCCCTAATGAATACCCAGGGAATACATGGGAAAGGGCACAGAGATGCCACCCCACTCTCTCACATTTATAACAACACATTAACAACAACAAAACAATAAACATACAAAATAACTAAATAAACAAATATAAGCAAAGGATTAAACAGATATTTCACCAAAGATGATTTATAAGTGACGGTAAGCAAACAAAAAAAAAAGTGCTCAACATCATTAATCATTAGGGAAATGCTAATCAAGACTACAATTAATACCATTAAGATGATTATAAAAAATGTTGAGGACTTGTGCTTTGTTGTCAAGGGGTGTAAAATGATGCATTTGTTATGGAATACAGTACAGCAGTTCCTCAAAGAATTAAACTAGCATTACTATAAAATTTAGCAATACTACTTCTAGATATATACAAAACTTAATTGAAAATATGGGCTCAAATAGACATGTGAATGCCCATGCTGATTCCAACACGGTTCACAATAGTCAAAAGGTAGATGCAACCAAAGGTCCCTCTGTGAATGAATGGATAAGTAAAACATAAAATATACACAAAGTGGAATATTCTTTAGGCATAAAAGGAAATGAAGTTCTGATAACACAGAGGTGAATTTTGGAAACAAAAATATGTCAAGTGAAATAAAGCACTTGCAAAACAAATACTATATGATTCCACCTATATGAAGTGTCTTGAGCAGTTAAATTCATACAATCAGAAAGTTACACTGATGATTTCTAGTGCTGGAGGGAAAGGAGAAATTGAGAGTTGATTCATGGTCAGAGTTTCAATTTGGAAAGATGAAAACCACTCTACAGATAGATGGTGGTAGTGGTTGCACCAGAGGATAAATGTACTTAATGTCATTGAATTGAACACCAAAAGATAGTTAAAGTGGAAAACTATTAAATGTGTATTTTTTAAATTTATTTATTCTAATTTGTTATATAGGACGGCAGAATGTATTTCAATTCATAGTACATAAAATACAGCACAATTTGTCATGTCTGATTGTACACAAAGTAAAATTGGGAATCAACAAAAATGGCGAAAGACCTCTACAAGGAAAATTACAGAACACTACAAAAATAAATTAAAGAGGACCTTAGAAGATAGAAACATCTACCTTGTTCTTGGATAGGCAGAATTAATATTGACAAAATAACCACACTATCAAGAGCACTATACAGATTTAATGCAATAGACAGAATCCCAATGACATTCCTCATAGAAATAGAAAAGCAGTCATGAAATTCATCTGAACAAATAAGAGACCCAGAATATCCAAAGCAATCCTTAGAAAGAAGACTGAAGCAGGTGGCATTACTATAGCAGACCTTAAACTATACTACAGAGCAATAGTGACAAAAACAACATGGTATTGGCAAAACAGACTGGTAGGCTAATGGTACAGAATAGAGGACACAGAGACAAACCCACATAAATATAATTATCTCATATTAGACAAAGGCACCAAAAACATATATTGGAGAAAAGATAGCTTCTTCAACAAATGATGCTGGGAAAATTGGAAATCCATATGCAGCAAAATGAAATTAAGTCCCTATCTCTCACTATGCACAAAATTCAACTCAGGGACCTTGGAATTAAACCATAGACACTGTGTCTATTAGAAGAAAAAGTAGGCCCAAATCTCCATCATGTTGGATTAGGCTCCAACTTCCTTAATAAGACTCCTATAGTGCAAGAATTAATATGAAAAATCAATAAATGGGATGGATTCAAACTGAAAAGCCTCTTCTCAGCAAAAGAAACAATCAGTTTGGGAGCAAATTTTTACCATATGCACATCAGATAGAGCACTAATCTCTAGGACACATAAAGAACTCAAAAATATTAACACCAAAAAAAACAAATAACCCAATCAATAAATGGGCTAAGTAACTGAACAGACAGTGCTCAGAAGATGATATACAATCAATCAATAAACATATAAAAAAGTTCAACATCTCCAGCAATCAAAGAAATGTAAATCAAAACTACTCTAAGATTTCATCTGACTCCAGTCAGAATGACAGCTATTAAGAATACAAACAACAATAAGTGTTGGTGAGGATGTGGGTGAAAAGGCACACTCATACATTGCTGGTGGGAGTGCAAATTGGTGTAACCAATCTGGAAAGTAGTATGGAGATTCCCAGGAAAACTTGGAGTGAAACCACCATTTGATCCAGTTATCCCAGTCCTTGATTTATACCCAAAGGACTTAAAAACAGCATACTGCAGTGATGCAGCCACATCAATGTTTATAGCAGCACAATTCACAATAGCTAAATTGGTGAAATGTATATTTTATCATAATAAAAATTAGAATTAGACTTTAAAATATCATTAGGTTTGGGTTCAAAGTGTTAACACCCCAGCTATTCCACACACTAACTGTGATGCCTATAAAACAAGTAACACTTTTCACGCCCCCTTTTTCTCATCTGTAAAACAGGATAATCAGAATGCTTAAGTTTTAAGGTCATTGTGAAGTTTATATGAGATGGCCTGAGGAAAAACTTGGCACATGATGAATATGTAAAACATTTAGCTATCTTATTGTTGTTATTTTCTTTTATATAGATAGTAAACAGTCTTTGGTGTCATGAAAAGAAAAATCTCCTCCTTTTCTGCATTCCCCATAAAGCATTATACATACTCTACTAAATACTTATTGATTGACTTACATATTCATACATAAAAATGAACATACTGAACTCACTATGAGGGGTTGTTTTTCCAACACAGAATATAAATTAGCACCAGTCCCTTCATATTCTTGAATAACCCTCCTTGAACCAAAGATATGCATTCATAGACAGATGGGTAACTCTGAAGTATTATCTTGAAAAGAATATGTCACATTATTATGTTCCAACACCAGAGGAATTATAGATCTCTCCCAAGCTATTATGCTATTCTAACCAACCTATAGAACCAGCCACAGAGTATAAAACCATGTAATCAGGATGCCACCATCTAACGAAAGATTCAAAGTCAGATAGATGGCAAAATCCCTGAGCCCTGGAAGCTGATATCATCTCAGGTCTTTACCCATCGCTGACAGGTGAAAGACAGGGATCACTAGCAACAAACTCTGCCCAAGAGAAGGTTGGGGAGCCCCAATTAAGTTTAAAGGTAAATATATCTAAGGATGCTCTTGGTCCTGAGTGTTGAAAGCATGAGACATAGTGCATTTGTTAATTCTATCCATTTTATATGAAGCTATTTTAAAATAAATGTTACTACACAAAAATTGCTATTGTTAAAACATTAACATCCATTAATTAATGTTAATTGTTAAAACATTAATGTCCATTCTCAAATAGAATGAGGGATTCCTGAAATGTACAGCATTTCACAGTCTTTTCCTAAGATGAGTTTTCAAAAATCTTGGGCTGATGCTGACTTCTAAAATAACGTTCTACTGAAGTGAGAGAAAATTCATTAAAGGGATTATTTTTCCAACAATTCAAGTGACTCTTTCCCTCAGATATCTTTTTCAAAACCCACACCCTAAAGCTTCATAATTCCATTAAATCAGTGCACAGCTGGGCAATTCTTTCTTTGCTCCTATTATAGTGATCCCCAGGGAGTTTATGTAAATCTATGGAAATTCATTTTAAAGGCAGTACTCAGAAAGCAAGGATGCATCCTCATTAAGTAAACAATTATATCTACAAACAAGCTAAAAGCTAAATTAAACTTTCCATCAGAAAAATGAAACCATTCTCTTTCTTGTTAAAGCTTTACGCAAATGCCACCAAAACTATAAGAGAAAATTTTGAGGAAACCCAGCAGATATTCAAGGATCAGGCTGATGACATACCATAGCAGGGACCTATCTCCAGGTCCTTTTCTGCTTCCATCACTTTGGGCAATGCTCCAGGAAATAATAGCACTCTTATAATTCAGGGACTATTAGGAAAGACTTCTCCTCTAATAGGAAAAGAAATGCCTCTAGTCCTTCAAAGAGCATGCCAAGTGTGTTGACATCAAGTCAACAGAAAAAAATTGAAGACCAGAGAGTCTGTAAACTAAAATACAGGATATTGTGTGCTGGAAAGAGGCTTTATGGTTGCACTTACCTACATTCCAAACCTAACTTCTTCACTTTATTCATTCAGGAAATAGCTACACTTCATATAATTGGTTCCTCATCTGTAAATTGGAGATGATGATGACTCTTGACGGTGTAATAAATTTCTCATGAATTAAACCATATAATGTCCTTAGCCAAATGGCTAGAACATGGTTTGCTTTCAAATGCTTTCACCTGAATCAGAAAATTAAGTATGTATGAGACCTAGATTACCAGAAATAAGGAGCCTACTGGAAGGGAAGAAATGAATTTCTCTGCTTCAAAGTTGTGGATCCTCAACCAACATGGTTTGTTTCCATCTGAGGATATCCTCTCACCTTTTCTTTTCTTTAATTTCATTCTTTTTTATTACTTTAGAAGTTTACTGAATAAATGAATAATTTATGATATGGGTTATATCATTTAATATAGAAAAATCTCAAATGATAGTCATCTTGCCTTATACGTATCAGGTGCTCTGTATTTGTATTTTCTCTGTATATGTATTTTCTCTGCTTCTACTTGCTTCCATTCCAACATCTGAAGGCCAATGCCTCCACCCCTTTGCCTGAGGATTCTTTTTTGATTTTGTTTTTGTTCTTTTTAGATATACTCAACAGTACAGAATATTTTTACATATTGTACATACATGGATTATAATTTCCCATTCCTGTGATCATATGTTATGTGGAGTTACACTGATCATGTATTCATATATGAACATAGGAAAGTTATGTCCAATTCATTCTACTGTTTTTCCTATTCCCATTCCCCATTCATTGTCCTTTGTCTAATCCAGTGAACTTCTATACTCTCCCACCCACTTATTGTGTGTTAGTATCCACATATCAGAGATAACATTTGGGCTTTGGTGTTTGGGGGATTCACTTATTTCACTTAGCATGATAGTCTCCAGTTCATCCACTTACTGGCAAATGCCATAATTTCATTCTTATTTATGGCTAATATTCCATTGTGTATATATGGCACATCTTCTTTATTCATTCATTTGTTGAAGGACACCTATGGTTGTTTCATAGCTTAGGTATTGTGAATAGTCTACTCACATTCTCTAATGCCAGTAAAGTAATATAAGGCAATTCATGGTAGCATTGGCTTCAATGTCACTCTTTCTTCTTAAACAATTCTAACATTTACCCATTTGGGCAAAAATTCTCTTACGTTCCTAAACTCTATAAATAGGTTACATCATGATTCTAAAGTCAGAATTAAAAATGAAATTCCCATATGATCAAATTTACTTATGAAATTTCCTTAGGAAGATATGGCACTGGAACAACCTCTCAGAAAGGCCAGCATAAACCATTTTCCATCCATCATTCGAATAATTGTTGATTCTAGAATTGAAGTATCAGTGAACCAGTTGGTTTGAATGTGGGACCCATGTTGTCTCAAAAAAAAACAATCATGTACATATATTCTAAACATTTTGTTTAGATAGATGCTCATAATCCATAAGAGACAAATGGAACTGAAAAAAAAGCAGATTTCCATCTCCATGGGTACACTGAGTAGAACAACTGGCTTAGTCAGTGAATTGGCAGCCATTGTGTTAGATGTCCATCTCTGTTCAATACTCCCCTGAAAAGTGGGAAGGGGAGAACTTTTGCAGATCTGATGTAGATATGAACATGTCCCTTCAGCACAGAGTGGGATGTAGGTAGGTGTTTTGCCCTGAGCTTCCCAGAAAGCAGAGCTGGATATAAAGATTTAAGTGCTACTGTTTTTACTAAGAAAGTTGGGAGTGAGTATAATAGAAACAAAGATAGGGAAGAAGGGAAAGTTGAATCAAGAGCTTGTTGCTGAACTAGCTAGTACTAATTAGACTACTTCATATATCATGGGTCTGAGCTATGAAAAACCACATAAACTGCATTTCAGAAAGTTGAGGGGAAAGTAGTAGTATTTATCTACTTTCCTTACTATCATTGGTCAAAGGTTTTCTCTCCTAGTACTTCCCTAAAATTCCAACTGTGCATTTGTGGGTAATAGGCAAAGTGACTCACACCTTAATGTCAACAGAGAAGTTCCAGGTTGGAAAATGAGAGGCACATGATGTGGCTTTAAAGTAAGGCACTGTTGAGTTCTGCCTAAGTTAAATCATTTTGAACTCATGCAGAGCTGGTTACTACAGCAGTGGTTGAAACCAGACATTTGAAGCGAAAGATTAGGAACTGCTATATGAGGCATTGGACTTAGGAAACAATTATGAACACAGCTGGTTCAGGTTATGATACTTAGCAACTTAAATTTATTATCAATGGCATGGAAATAATATAAAATATTATTATATCATCAAAACAAGCCTTCAGGATTGCTTCCTTGGACTCCCAGTAGTTATAACAACAGCATCAAGATCACTACTACTGGCACATTTATTACATCTCTGACCTTCCACTCCCTAAATGCTACCAACGCTTAAGTTTCTCCTGTCCGCACACTATTCATCATTCTCATTCAGCCCTTTTGCCATCATATCTGGTTCACTAATAAGAGATTTAAACCCGCTTTTCCTGTTCTTAATCTCCTTTTAAATCTATTCATATTATTCATAATTGTAATTTTTCTTTAGAAATTTCCATAATATTTTCTATGAGAAAAGTAGTAACTTTTACTTTGGGGATAAGCATAATATTAAGTTTTTACCCTCCCCCATAATCTATCAATGTTGACTTTATTTAATATTTTATGCTATTTTTTTCAATTATAACTTCATCTTCAAGCTTTCTGTTTCAAAAATACTATTTATAGTCTTTCAATTTGATTCTGATTTGAATACAATTGGAGTCTAAGTGTTCAACAGCTCTTATTATGAAAATGCTTAAATGAACGCCCCCAAAATTTTTAAGTGTAAAATTGGAAACAAGGAAAAATTTGCCTAAAAGAATGAAAAATTTGACAAATTTCTACAAAATATGTTGTAAGTAAGCATTTGTCTCAAGTTGAAATCAAAAAAATTGACTGAGGCCCTTGATTATGAACAAAATGAATGAATCCAGGTTAGTAGTAATCTTGGAGTGTAAGTGGGCAGGGGAAGGGAGGGAATGAAAGGTGGTATGGGGCAGGAAAGATGGTGGAATGTGATGGACATCATTACCCTAGGTACATGTATAACTGCACATACGGTATGACACTATATCATGTACAATCAGAGAAAAGTTGTGTTGCAATTGTGTACAATTAATCAAAATGCATTCTGCTATCATATATACCTAATTAAAAATAAATTTAAAGAAAAGAAAACATACAAGTGAACTCAATGGAAATAAAGTAATGGAAAGAATGGAGAGAGGGAGGGAAGGAGGAAAGAAAGCAAAAGAGGAATAGAAACCAAAAAAAGGGGCAAACAATCATAAAAATAAGGAAAAACATGTCACAAATCATTTAAAAACTAAAATATTATATTATATAAAAGTTCTGATATATATGATATTCTGATTATATATATATAGAGAGAGAATATATATATATATATATATATATATAATGAGAATATATATATATATGACATACCTAAAATTTAAAAACAAAAAATGATTTAAAGATATACCAGATAAATAATAACTTAAAACTGGAGGAGCTATTTTATATTATAAAGATAGTCTTTAATATAATAAACATTAGTAGGCTGCTGTCATGTGTATCTAATTAGAACAAATTAAAAGAAACATTAATAGGAAGAAGTGATATTATCTATTCTGATTTGGATGTGAGGTGTCCCCTCAAAAGTTCATGTTGCTCAATGCAGGAATGTTCAGAGGTGAAATGATCACATCATGAGGCCTATACCCTAATCAGAGGATTAAATTTGATGGATTACTCATTTGAATGGATTAGTTTGTAACTGTAAGCAGGTGGAGTGTGGCTGCAAGAAGTAGGTCACTGGGGGCATGCCCTTGGGAATTGTTTTGTCCCCAACTTCTTCTCTCCCCCTCTTTTACTCCCTTCTCCCTCCCTCCCTCTGTCCCTCAGTCCCTCTCCTCTCTCTCTCCTTTGTGGCTGCCATGAACTGAGCAGTGCTCCTCTGCCCTTCCACCATGCTGTTCAGGCCCATGAACTGAACCCCTGAAACCTTCAGCCCCCAAATAAACTTGATTGTTTCTAAGATGTTCTTGTCAGTATCGTGGTAATAGTGACAAAAAGTTAACACACTATCTAAAGTATAAAGTTTAAAATAATCAGTTACATACAAAAATTACCTACATAATATTAACCCAGAGAATAACTTCAAATTACACAATGCAAAACAGTCATCGAACTACAGAGAGAAATTAACAAATTATTATATTATGAAAATAAAACACATGTTTCTCATTATTGAAAGTCTGAACAGGGAAAAAGATCTTTAAAACATGACAAGCTTAGATAACCATACTTGATTTAATGGATATTTATCTATAGAGATAGATAGGATAAATGATAGATACATATAGATATTTCATACTATTCTCAAGAACACATGGTACATTTATCAAAATTGAATATATAGAGCTATTCTCCATATGTACATGTGTAAGCACATATGTCTGTGTGTGTGTGTGTTACATTCTATATTCTTTGACTACAATGCAATCAGGAACTATCATTACGAGATAAATATTTAACTTCTTTACAAAATAATTCTAACATATGCAGGAGTAGATGAAATACTATATGGATTGTAAAGGTATCATCCAACAATTGCTTAATTCATAGCCAATCTTTTATCATCTGTGTACTCACTCCCATACATATTTTTCTGAACAAATTTCATCCATAAATATTTGTCTGTAATTCCATAGAAAAGAGGCATTTTTTTGTTGTGGTTGTTTTTTTGTTTGGTTTGGTTTGGTTTGGTTTTAGTTGTAGATGGACAAGATATATTTGTTTTTATTTATTTATTTTTATGTGGTGCTGAGGATCGAACCCAGGGCCTCACATGTACGAGGCAGGCGCTCTACCACTGAGCCACAACCCCAGCAAGGAGGCATGTTTTAAAAATATTGCCACAATATATTCATGTATCTTTTTAAACTCCTCAAATATCTAGTGGGTATTCAAATTCTCCTGATTAATTCATAAATCTGTTTACTTGTTGGGATGCAAATACATTGTTAATAATCTACATGATTAGAATTTTAAAATTGTGCCTAAATAAATCACAAGTCATAGGGGAAATGACAATAGATCATTAGAATTACTTGTAACTGAATGGGGAGCACATTACGAATGTTGTTAAAACTTGAAAGGCAGTAAAAACAATAGTGACAAAAATTGAAGACTTTTGTACTTTTATTAGAAGAAGAAATAGTGAAAATTATATAGGCATCCAATTTAAGAAGTTAGAGTGTAGAGGAAACTCAACAGATTATAAACAAAGAAAATGGAAGGAAGAAATAAAGAACAGATTGTTGAAATAGAAAGCTAAAAAGCAATGGGATCACTGTAATAGAATGAAAATGGCACCATTTCTTTAACGTTCATTCCAGTGAGAAGGCATATATTTACCCTCCCCTGAATCTTTTCTCTGTGACTCCTTAGACCAAGGTTATGACAAAAGTGATGCCCAGCCAGTTCTGTGTCTAGCCATTAAGAGGACTTGCAACTTAACTTTCCATCTTTTGAAACATTTTAGAGTCTTGGTTGCAATGAAAGAAGTCTGACTGGTACTCTGCAGGAGAGGACATAGGAAGAGGTCCTGTGGTACAGGGACAAAAGAAGAAACCCAGCTAAGACTAACTCTGTAGCATCCTAATAAAACACCAGGCATATGAGTAAAGCCTGATCTTTGGTTTCTTCAAAATCAGAGTAGCCAACAGCTGAATATCAACACTGAAATCCAGTAAATTCCAAAAAGAGATAAAGAAAACCCAGGTGAACTCTGCCTAATTTTCTGGCCCACAGAATCATGAGATGTAATGAAATGGTGGTTATTTTAGGCCACTAAATATTGAGGGTACTCTATTAGACAGGAAAAGATAAAAAGAACAGTTAACAAAGCCAGAAGTTGGTACACTGAAGACTGATAAAATGTGTGTACCATCTCTAGTGATACTGATTTTTAAAAATAAACAAAACATTTTTTAAAAAGACTATAGCTCAGATTTTTAATACAGAAAATTAATAAACACTTGAAAATAAATAAATTTCTGGAAAAAAATAAAACATACCAAATAGGACTGATTAACTCAGTAAGTCCCAAGTTTTCAATTCTGTATTTCAATGAAATTGGAGTAGATAAATTAAAATAGGTTGGAAAATCATAATTTAGATCTTATATGTTCTTTCCATATATTTACATATTTTTTCAAATGTTTTTATCTTTTCTAAATGAACAGACCTCAAAAACAAAATAATTTCAAAGTTACCATAAGTGATATACTTAATTGTTCAATTTTAGTATTTATGGGGAAAAAGGAATGAAATGGGTTGAAAAAAATAGAAAACATGAGTAGGACTATAAGTAAATTCAAATCAGTAATTTAAATATTTTTCCATTCCTCTTCAAAACAAATAAGACCAAGAACACAAGTCTACCATAAAACTCAAGGAGTCACACCTCTCCCAAACAACAAGAAAAGCCCACAGTTTTAACAGGCAATTTTACCAGTAATGATTAAGTATATAAAAGATAAAATTTCCTTTCCAGCAAAAAAAAAAAAAAAATTAAGGAATGTCCCAAATTCATTTCTTAAGGAAAGTATGATATTAACATCAAATATTAGGTAAATATGAGAAAGAAAACTCTCTGAGAAGACTATAGGTGGAAAAATCCTAAACAAAATACCATTAAGATTAACCTAGCAGTGCAGAAAATGATACTATCATGACTATGTTGAATTTATGCAATAATGCAAGTGGTTTATCATTAGAATATCTATCAATGAATTGCATTCAGCTCTTAAGAAAAAATAAATAATTAAAATCACCTCGTGGGCTGGGGATGTGGCTCAATAGGTAACGTGCTCGCCTGGCATGCGTGGGGCGCTGGGTTCGATCCTCAGCAGCACATAAAAATAAAATAATGATGTTGTGTCCACTGAAATCTGAAAAATAAATATTAAAAAAATTCTCTCTCTCTCTCTTCTCTCTCTCTCTCTCAAAAAAATCATCTAATTAGATGAATATAAAGCATTTGAAAAAACCAGACTAATCCAAATGCCAGATAACAAAGTATTATACGTTCAATGAAACAAATATTACACAGTAGTTAAAAATAAACTCATGAAGATGCAACAAAAATAAAACACTTAAAGAAAAAGGCAAGTAAAAGAAAAGAATTACTGTACAATACCCCTTTATGCATACTCATTAAAAAGAAAGCAAATATTTTCTAATTCATTTTATGAAATTATTGTAAGTATTATACCAAAAGCTTAACATAATTAGTAAATAAAACAGTAAGATACTGACATTAGATCATGGAGCAGAATTGTTAAAACCACATTCAAATTTATGACAAGAAGAAAAATAAGATACTTGGGAAAAAATTTAAATGAAATTAAACTTGTTAAGTCAATACAAACTCTAGAAAGAAAAAAAACCAATAAAATGAAAAGAAAATCAATATTAGGAAAAGTAGGCAAATATTTATATGATCTTTGGAGTTATGACACCAAAATCTGAAGCAAAAACATACTATGTACATAAAAACATGAAAAAAAGAAACAAATGAAAACCAGATATAAAAGACAGATAGCTAATTATAACACAAGTTAATGTGATATGTGTCAATTATAACCTTAATATAAAGGCTATAATTTATATAAATTATAAATTTATATAAATCCCTAAGAAACAGACCAACACTCAATTGGTAACTAATTGAAGGACATGTATGATCAATTAAAATAAGAACTCTACATTGAATTGAATGAAACTCACACATGAAAATTTACTAACACAAGATCCCAAATAAAAACGAAAGTTTTAAAAGTACTATTGTTTTTTTTAACAGTTTGCTGTGATTAAAAATTATACTCAGCAATAGTATGAAAGTGGGGAAATAAGTCTCATTCTAATAATATTTTCAACTGATGTATTTCTTAGAATCAATTTGTCAACAAGTTATACCCTTTAACACAGCAATTCCACTTCTAGGGTTTTACAATCAGAAAATGACAGCATATGTATATTTTGCCTCAATGAATTTGAACAAAAAAAAATTTCAATTAAATAAAACTTTGTACAGTGTTCAAGATTGTATAATAAGAATGTTAAGAGCACAGATATGTTTGCATATATACGCTTAATTATGTGTATATTCTAATTTATATATATTATACTAGCAAGAAATTGGGAATTGACTAAGATCTAAGAATAGCATAAAGATTAAATAAATTATAGTATACCCAAACAATAGAATTTTATGTAACTTAAATTCAGATAAGTCTCAAATTATAAACACAGAAAAATAGTCACACAACATTGTTGCATAAGAATAAAAAGAATAAAAACTGTCACATAAGAATAAAAGTTATAAAGCCATATGCAGAATGCGCTTCCATTTTTTTAAGGATAATATTTAAACCTACATATAAGTTTAAAATGTTTGAAAAAGAATCTGCAAAAGATGCTATAGATACTTTTTTTGATCATAGGATTATCCTTTTATTTTACTTTTGCTCAACTATTCTACTTAGTATTTCAGCAATAAACAAGATTTATGTGCAACCGGAAGAGAATGAAAGCAAGACAGACAGCAAGAAAGAAAACATGGGACAAAGTCTATGAAGGACAAACACCTTAGCTACTTCTGCTAAGAAATATTCTTGTACTAAGTCTAAGTCTGTGGCCTCTTTGCTTCTGATTATCTCTTTTCCTGGAATCCCCTCAGTTCTTAGGCATTGTTTTGACTGCAATACCATATACTTGATTTTGTTTTCTAGTTGTTTTACTTTTTAAACTAATGTCATCCCAGCAAAGTTTTCTAAAAATACTACCTTTTATATACTACAAACTTCTGCATTTATAGACATTTTGTAATATCGAATGAATTTGACTGAATATCCATCAGTAGCCAAATTGAATTTATAGTCACAAATTTTGCCAAAAGAACAGATAGATCTTGAGGGATGGATAGTGCAGAATTGTTGGCATTAGGCAGAGAAGTGACTCTGGGTGGAAGTCATGAAGCAGTGTGAAGACAATCTGATGTGATAGAACAAGTACAGGGTTGAGGTTTAAATTATTTTCCCAATTAACTTTGCAAAACAGATTAAAATATATCAGACCAGTTTGATTTAAAAAAAAAAAAACAACCTTGAATCTCCTTCTACAATTATGAGTTCTTGATAATTGATGATTTTTGCAGTGGGTGTTGAGTCTCCAGTATTTCAAGGGCTATGTTTAGGAAATGGTGGAATTTAGCACAAGGACCAAGTAGAGTTCAGAGAGTAACCAATATTGCTCTCTTGGCTTAAGATTGTTTCTTTAAAAATGGAGAAAACTACCTGATTTTTTGCAAAATTTTGCTACATATATTAGGACGTTTTCGTGTTACTATAGTCAATAAAAACTTGTTGAATTAAACTCACACAAGCACACAAGTAAGTTTTTGCCAGTATTAAAAAAAAAAAAATCACAGGCTAGTGGTATAGTCCAGTACTGGAGTGCTTGCCTAGCATATGTGAGGCTGTGGCCTCAATCCCCAACTCTATCAAAAAAAAAAAGAAAATGAAAATAAAATTTGATGATTATATAGGCTTGATAGCTATAATGAAAGAATTAATTTGCACTCTTAATATTCTACAAAACACTATATGAAAATTCCATTTTTGAAAGATTTTTACAAGGATTTTAAGACACATAAAGATGCATGTGCTGCATTATAATATGGAATTAAGTTGCATTCTTTAAGTGCTTGTTCAAAAAACATTCTCACAACTTGTACCTCATGCTACATTTTTCAATAGTAACAAATTTTTCCTGAGACTTGACAAATTATATCTTTATGAGGTTTATTCAACATAGAATTGAGCTAATGAAGTTTTATGGCATGGTAAATTTTTTGCTGATATTTTGAAATGATTGAACACGTGGAAAGAAGGAGTAGAAAGGGTTCTCTATTAAAATGTTCAACCTTGTTGCTTTGGATAAAGTGAAAATTAGTAACTATATCATGTTTTCACCTTAGTTTTTGGTAAGGAAGTCAATGAGTTTAAATGTATTTTCAAATTCCAAAATATTTGTATCTCAATTCTAAAATTTATAGTAAAAAACTAGACCAGTGGAAATAATGAATAGATTATAGAATTTAATGGAAAGGTCAGGTTTTTCTTTTAAAAATAAGATATCACTAGTATTTTTAAAGAATTTCATCTTCCATGAAATTTCATTTCACTCATTCAGATATTTTCTAATAAGCATTAATATTTATATGGTAAATTAAGAAACATTTATTATTTAATACATACAATATGAACATAAGCACCATACCCATTAATAGATTCAGATTAATATTTTAATTTACTCTAAGTATATAAAAAATCTTTAAATAAATATAACTATATTAATATAGTAACATATTCATGAGTTTTCTGTACTCTTGCTAAAATTAAGACAGAGACATCAATCTTGTCCTTTACCCATTATTATTTCAAAAAAATAAAAATAGAAAACCTAGCTATATGCTGTTTATTTCAAAGTGTCCTCTTTATCTTTATGAGCTAGCTATTTACCTATTACAAGGCACTAGAATTTCTTCCTTTCCAAGTTATTTTTAGGATGTTTTAGCTTTATTGAGCTTTCTACTAAATGCAAGGCATTAGATATTCTGGGTTTTTCTCTGCTATGTTCATCGCAGACACAGGAGATTTTTTGCTTTAAATCTCAGTGCACACATGTAAACACGATTACTCAAAAACAAGGCAACAAGTGAGAGGCAGGGTTAAAATAAGAACTCAGGCAATCTGACTCACAATCCAGGATTCAACCCCCTACAACTTGCTGTTTTTCTTTGTCCTTTTTGCTGTGTATCAAGATACTTGTTCTTTAGCAGGGTGTTTCTGCTGCAAATCCAGTTGCTACTGCATTATGCAATGAAGTCAGAAGCCTGAGCTTGTGACATCAATATAGGTTGCTATGGTTACTCTTTCCATAAGTATTACAGGTTCAGTGTAGGCTCAAAAAAGGGGACTTCAGCAGAGTACCAAAATGACTAGCATTATTCAGCCTAAAGTACAGCAATTGGTACAAAAATGTTTAATTATTCCTATAATGCATAACAATTTTACTTTTTATGTCATTATTGAAAAAATCATTTCTGTAATATATGTGTTATTTTAAATGAAAGCTCCCCAATAGAAATACCAATGACACTGACCTTCTGATATAACACATCTACATGATGTAGCAGAAAAGGATCTTATTATAACATAGCCAATTATTCCACACATTTTTGTCATTACATAAGCTAAGTAATGTTATGCATTATTTGTTATGCACAGATTCATAATAGCAACTCAGTTTTCCTATTACAGGGATGTTTAAAAAGGACTCACAGAGTTGAATATATGTAGTCAGCTTTTAACAAAGTAATAGTAAAGATCTCCTTTTGATTGCATAATCTCATCATTATTTTCCTAGAATATGTTTGCCAGTGCCTCTATTTATTTATTTATTTTTAATATTTATTTTTTAGTTTTCGGCGGACACAACATCTTTGTTTGTATGTGGTGCTATGTGGTGCTGAGGATCGAACCCGGGCCGCACGCACACCAGGCGAGGGCACTACCGCTTGAGCCACATCCCCAGCCCAGCCAGTGCCTCTATTTATAGTTAAATCCACCTCTCTGTATAGGTAATATTTAGAAAGTATCCTTTGACCTTCATGTGTGTTTAACCTGAATTTAAAGTGCATGACTAAATAATTACACACACTGAACTCCTTTCTTCCATAGATTTTAATTTTTATCATTTGCAATCCTCAATAGGAAGATCTTAGTTCAATTCTGCAAACATCTTTGTGCTAAGGGTTGGGTTTACAGTAAGTTGAACATTAGGTCTGAGATGCATAAGATGTAGTCCCTCCTATGAAAAGTTTATGCATGAAGTTAATAATTGTAGAAGTAATAGCACAAGTAATAATAAAAAAATATATACTGACTACCTTCCATGTGCCAGGCACCATGCCAGAAACTACAATACAATATCTTACTAATCTTCATACCAATACAATGAAGAGGGCAGGTACACACTATTTTTCCCATTTCAGAGACAAAACTGAAGATCAGTGGGATAGTGACTTGCCTAAAATCATATACCTAGTTAGAAACACAGCTGGCATTTGAATTTAGGAGTGACTCCAAAATTTAAGATGTTCAAGCAGAAATTAAGGATAATTTCCAGTAACATAGTGTGGCAAAAATTGAAAATTGCACAATAATTTTATAGAGCAAGAATTCCTTGACATAGGATTCAGCAGAGCAGAAAGCAAATTATAATCTTGTGGTTGACTTCATAAATATTTTGAATTTTATGTTTTTCTAACACTGAGTACTTCAGAAACATTTTCCCGAAGATATTATTTTCTTCTTTGTTTAGAAATGAGAATACACACTGAGGAAATTATATACTCTTCAATAAAAGTTGTAGGGAAAACTGGATGTCCACACACAAACAGAAAAAAGTTCATTCTTACTGTATATACAAAAAATCAACTCAAAATGAACTAAATACTTACAAATAAGATGTAAAACCATAAACTCTTAAAAGAAAATAAGAGAGAAATTTCTTAACATTTGTTTCAGCAATTGTTTTTTTTTTTTTTGACACCTAAAACAACAAAAGCTAAACTAAAGAAGTGGGACTATATCAAATTAAAAGTTTCTGCACAGGGTACAATCATCAAAATGAAAAGTGAACTGACAGAATAGGAGAAAATATTTGTAAATTACATATCTAATAAGTAGCTAATATTCAAAACATATAACTATCTAATATAACTCAACATTAATAATGCTAATAATCCAATTAGAAAATGGACAAAGTACCTGAATAGATATTTCTTCAAAAAGAAACCCAATGGTCAATGAGTGTATGAAAAGATGCTCAGCATTGCTAGTCATGAAGAAAATGCAAATGATAACCACAATGAGATGATATCATCCAGTCCAGTAAAAATGAATATTACCAAAAAGACAAAAGAAATCAAGTGTTCACAAGAATGTGGAGAAAAGGGAATCCTTGCACACTGCTTGTGGTAATATAAATTGGTACAGCCATTATTGAAAACAGTATGGAAGTAACTCAAAAAAATTAAAAATAGAGCTGCCATATCATCCAGCAATTATACTTCTGGGCATATTTCCAAAGGAAATGAAATCAGTATCTCAAAAAGATTTCTGGACAGTATTCAGCAGTATTCACAATAGGCAAGATATTGAAACAACATAAGTGTCTGTCAACAGATAAAGAAATTGTAGTGTGTGTGTGTGTGTGTGTGTGTGTGCGTGCGCATGCATACTATTATATAGCCTTAAAAAAAAGAAATTCTTTTACTTGCAACAATATGGATAAAGCTTGAGGACATTATGCTAAGTGAAATAAGCCAAGCACAGAAAGGTAAATACTGTACAATCTCACATGTAGAATCTTAAAAAGCTAAATTTCTTGAAATAGAGTAGAAGGATGGTTACCAGGGACCAGGATGGGGGAAATGAGAAGATAATGGTCAAAGGGCACTAGTTTTCAGTGATAGGATGAATAAGTTCTGGAGAGCTGCTGCCAAAGCATGGTGACTATAGTTAATGACAATGTTTTGTGTACTTCAAATTGCTAGAAGAGTAGATTGTGAATGTTTTCACTACATCAAAAAAACAAAGGGAATGGATATGTGACATGGATTGATTATGACAATCATTTTTCAATGATTACATATATTAAATTATATATGACAAACATTTTATATATATATATATATATATATATATATATATATATATATAAACATCACAACATAACCTAAACCTAAATAAATAAAATTTTGTCAATCATACTTCAATGAGATTAGAAAAAATACTAGCTCTATAACATTTCTTGGAGAATTGCTTCAATACTCCAATATGCTCCAAACTTATATACTATTTTCAACTCAAATAAATGTTGCTAATTTAATGTGTATACCGAATTGAAGTTTATAAATCATGCAAAATGTTCATTCATTTGGCAAATATTTATTGAAACCTATTATGGACCAGGCACTGTGTTTAATAATAGATAAGAAACAACTGAAAATACTGAAATGGTCCTCTAATTAAAGGAGCATCTATTCTATAATGAGGAAATACATTAACCAAATGACAATAAAGTAAATACACAATTGCATCAGTGTCTATCTGGACAGAATTTATAAATTTCCTAATTCTTCCCTTCTCTCCCCAAATTCTACCTTGTACTATAGCTCAAAATTCATTGCCTCATCTCATTCATCCAGTCTGTTTCATTCTTCCCAATTTGCCTCCTCTCATGTGTTCTCCTTGTCCTTTCTTGGCATTAAACACATCTGAGCACTCACTACTACTTCATGCCTCAAGTGTCTCAATAGCTCCTGGCAAGACCCCCTCCTGTATCTTCTACCCTAAAAAGTCCCTAGGGCAGAGGACTATAGACCCGTGACCTAAGACACCTAAATATTACCTCAACCCCACTGAAATTCCCATCCACCCAAATGCTTTAGCCACTCTCCTTGCCCTTAAGCCAAAATCTCCATAGCCTGATATTTCTTAAAATATGACCACAGTTTAACTGTTCAGTTTTAGGCTCCATCTCTTCCCTACAGGAATCACCTCCCAAGCCAAATGGATGATGAATCATTGACCTCTAAATTATGCATTTGCATTTTACTTTCCATTTCTCTACTTTTGTTCATGCCATGTCACCATTGGAATTTCCCAATCCTCTTCCCCACCTCCTCTTATCTTTTAGTATTCCAAACATCCTTCTGAGTCCAGCATGAATTATTGACTGGATACTGGTACTGTTCTATTTTGCTGGCTTGTGTATGGATTCCTTATCTTCTCTGATACACTATGAGCTCCATGAGGAAAGAGACCATCTACTAACTCTGCCACAGTACACACACATATGGTGCTTAATAATATTGTTCATGCCACATCCTAGGGCAACAAAAGCTATTCAAAGCATGGAAGATAAATATTTGAAGTACTAATTGTGTGAATATGGTTTCTTTTGGACATAAAAGGTTCAGATCCATTTGTTTCACTAAAAGTCCATACAAAAACAAAACATTCAGTAAGATTTTGCTACTTGAATACATAGAGAAAATAATTTACTTGCTAATATAAACTACTTTCAATGGAGTATGTTAAGCAAAGAGACTGAGAAATAAAACTACTTGTTTGTATTAATCAAAATTCTTCCAATTGCCTGGCGTAATGGCATAAGCCTGTAATCCCAGTGGCTTGGGAGACTGAGACAGGAGGATTTCAATGTCAAGGCCAGACTCGGCAACTTAGTGAGTCCCTAAGCAACTCAGTGAGACCCTGTCCTAAAATAAAAATTTTTGAAAAGACTGAGGTTATGATTCAGCAATTAAGCACCTCTGGGTTCAATCCCTAGTACAAATCATCATCATCATCATCATCATCATCATCATCATCATCATCATCTTCTTCCAGTGAGAAAAGAACAACTTACAATTAGCATAAGCAAAATAAAAAGTTAACTGGAAAGACCATAGGTAGATCTGAGTTTAGTAATAGCTGGATCCAGAGGACTTATAAGTGTTAGCTGGTTTCACTTTCCTTTGTTCTGAGGGTTCACCATGTTCTGTATAGGTGCAGACAAACCTCTTGTGTATTATAAAGACAAAACTACCTACAATTTCAAATTACACAATATTGGGTACACCAATTAAATATAGATATATGTACATATATATGTATGTGTGTGTATGTGTGTGTAATTAATTATATATTTCTCTTTTGCTCTCTCCTTCCATATCCATAAAGAAAGTTCAAGGAAGACTGTTGAACACTGAACAAAACACATACTCATCTTTAAAAAGTTACTGTGCCAGATCTAAGGGCCCTATGAGTAATTCAGCCTGCGAACAAGCCCATCCCTGTGGCCAAGATTGGAGAAGATCCCTTAATTGGCTGTACCTCCAGAGCCACAAGATTTGAGGAAAGATAAGGATTAGGTGCTTTTTCAAAAGAAGAAAGAAAGAATAGTGAAAATAATCTTTTTTCCTTTAAGTCAGAAGATGTTTTGAGTCCTGAATCATTTGGATTGACTTTGAATTCTGAGTTATCATCTCAAACATCCATCTGCAAATATTTACTGTGCACCTACTATATGCCAGCTCCCCTGTTAAGCATTGTAGGTGGTATAAAGATAATTTATTTTGATTCCTCATAATGTGAAATATACATATTTGTAAATAATTCTGATCCAAAGTAGAATATGATAAGTATCATAAAAGTGTTTGGAGATAAAGATAAGGATTTCAGAGTAATACATATAGAAGTGACACTGTAAGCAGTGAAGTGAAATTTCTAAGAAAGAAAGGATAAAGAAAAAAGAGAAATAAATCCTAAGGACATAAAAGTGAACTTGGAATAAAATCTTATATCAATTTTCAAGTTGTAGTTCATAAAATGCAAACTCCTTAAGAGTGAAACCTATACCTTGCTTTGGAGAACAAAAATAATAATAAGTACATAACAATTATATGAAATAACATTTTTGAGTGCTTATTATATGAAAAACATTATCCTTAACCCTTTTCATAAATTATCCCATTTAATTTTCAAAAAAATTACATGAAATAAGTATCAATATTAATATCCCCATTTTAAAGATGAAGGCTCTAGAACTCAGAGATAATAAATAATCTTCCCAAGGAAACAGTGCTTTTAGTTTTTCCATAAACTGGCCCAAACCCAGAGTGTGACCTCTTGATCAGTATGTTATAGAGAACATTTGCAAAAATTACATCTTTTCATGTGAGTCAAAGAATAAATTTTGTATAAGTTTTCCAGAAACATCTCAGTCTCCTGCTTAATGTAAACCCCAGCCTCATTCTTTCCCAGTACATTCTTACAGCCAAAGTCATCCAGAAAAACTGTTGAGAGGAGAGTGATTGGGAAGGACCAGAAAAAGGAACAAGATTATGGCATGAAACAGCTGTCAGGGTTTGTATTGGCAACAGATATCTCCGTGATACCACTGGGGGTCCAACTGGGACTCTCAAAATAGACATTTTCAATTCCTAACCTCCAATACCTCAGAATGTGACCTCATTGCAAACAGTGTCTTTACAGAGGTAATCAAGTTAAAGCCAGGTCCTGAGCAAGGCTCCAAATCCATACCTACCTTAAATACAACTGGTGTCCTTATATACAAGGGAAATTTGGATGCAGAGTCTCACACACACAAAAGGAAGACCCTGTGAAGATATGGGGGAAAGGGCATGTAATGATGAAGGCAGAAATCAGGGCGAGGCATCTGCAAAGCAAAGAATGCCAAAGATGACCAGCAAACTGCAGGAAGCTGGGAAAGACCCTGAACAAATTCTCCCTCACAGCCCTCAGAAGAAACCAACCCTGCCAACACCTTCTTCTCTAGCTTCTGTGTTCAGGAACTGTGAGATAATGTGTTTCTGTTTTAATTTAGGATACCAAATTTATAGTACTTTGTTATGGCAGGCCTAGAAAAATAATTCAATTATTTTCAAGAACTCTTATGGACAAATTAAGCCTCTTGATAATGAAGAAGGAAATGCCTAACACTGTCTTCCATTGAGAGTCATGTACACACAGTCATGATGCAGTTCACGCTGAGAATAGCTACATCATTCACTTCCACCTGTGATGCTACAGCTTCATGGGAAACATTTGCAAATAATTTTACATAGGCATTATCTTTTGTGTTTCCTAATACATTGTCATCTTTCACTTTTTAAAAGAAAATTAATCTTTTTTTCCCACTGGGAAGAATGATTTTTTTTCTCCCAGAAACTTCACATCAGCATCCTAAATGATCATTTAAATATTTGATTCTTGGTTTCCAAGACATATAAATACTCAGAATGCTTGATTTATCCATCAGTTCATAGGTTGAATTCGCATTAGAACATTTTCAATATTAAAAAAAAAAAGTTGGTTTTATTTTAACTACAGTAATTTATCTAATGGCTAATTTGAGGGGTTTGATGGGAAGCTGCTGAAAGACCCTTATTTGAGATTTTGTAAAGAAAAAAAGACATGGCGTGAATAATAGTTGAGGCCTACATTAATAGCCACTTTACAAAAGAATGTACAGAACTAAACTTTAAACATGACTATTTTATTGAGTAAATTTATAATGTGAATAAAAATATACTAGCATTGAACACCACAATCCCCCCTAAGGAAAAATCATAAAGAAATGTGCACCCCTGGAATGAACTTTTCCAGGGTAAGTGGAATTAGGGGTATTACGTGACTTCTAGAAAAACCTAACACAGCCACTGCACCAGTTCCTCGACCTGACATGTTTCTGCCTTCCTTCCTCCTTCTTTACTCTTTGGTATTGGCATATTTTTTCTACCAAAGTCATACATTTGGGGGGGCTATAAAGGAGTTTCACTGTTTTGTGCAGAGAACCACTAAGTACAATAGACTAAAGAAGCATTCTGGAGTAGGCACTCTGTCTCTAATTTTCTTAATTCTGTGTGAATTTCACACTATAACATTATGGTTGGACAAAAGTTTTAGGCTCCAATAGCCCTTGTTTTAAACTGAAAAGTCCTTTTATTAGCCATGTACAACTTCAGGAGTAGTACTTAGCCATTCTGTGTTTCCTCACCTATAAAATAAGGATGATAATCATACTGCTGTAATAGGGTTGGTTTGAGAACAAAGAAAGATACTTCTGAAGAGTACATTGTATAGGAAAACCCACACTGTGAATACTTACTAAATGTAAGGGGCTGAGGACATAGCTCAGAGGTTCATGTACGTGAACCTGGGTTTTATCCCCAGCACAGTGAGCCTGTGGGTGGGTGAACGGTGGGATGGGGAGAGCATTAATAAATATTTGCTAGTGATTATGCTTTTAAAGGAAAACACCAGCCATGAAAATCTGGAAAAGTCAAAAGTATAGCAATGGTAAAATGATGAGTGGTTTACAGAGTTTTGTGGGGTTTTGGGAAATGGGTGAATACATGAAGCACGAGGAAATGTGTGCATGTCCGTGACTTTTACATTCACTTAGCTATTCCTAACATTAAATACTACGTTTTTCAGCACTCAGTTTATAGAACAGTGATCAAGTTATCATTTTTAGTGAGAAACTATCCAAAAATTAAGAAGTAAGTCACAAATTGTATATAATTCACTTCCCAGTAACACAAATCTACATGGACTACTGTTTTCAAATAAAAATAAGATTTCATGTCACTTATGTTGCATCTTTGGTTCCTTGCCTTCTGTAGTCAGAATTTGCAAGTTTAGGGATTGTTTTCAAATAAACCTTGTAATAAAATTCATCATGCACAGTAAAATATATGTAGTACTGTTTTCTTTGAAAAGTGTAATGATAAAAATCTGAGCTGTAACAGGGATATCTAAAACATATATTTAAACTTTCATAGGTTTAAAATTGTTATGTGGCAATTTTCTATACACTTCCAGAAAGTAACTCCTTCCCTCCACCCTGTAATGTAAATGCACCTTGCTGACTCAAAGTCTTTTGTGAAGTCGATTACTTTCAGAAACTAGAGAATGAAGAGGGCCATGAAGATGAGAAGAAGCAATGGAGACAGATGGCTGAGTTGCCTCTACCTTGTAGTGTGTGAAGAAACTGTTTGCCCACAATGTTTGCATCCCATTCATCTTTCCTCTGACATTCTATCAAATGCCATGAATTTCCCTTCCCATGTTCTCAGGACTGGCATATCAAGAATCTGATGAGCACTGTATAGGCATTAGAATTTTCTGGTTCTTCACAATGACCTAAAACCCATGACAACATGGCCCTGGATTTAAACTGAGCAAATGGAAATATGCATGAAAGGAGACTGAGAAATTTTACTTCTCAAGGGCTCAGAGCCATTTAGTAGAACTAGAGTTTAAAATTAACGTATCTATTGCTAAGGCTTCTGAGTCTTCCTCCGATACCAAATGTCCTTGGGTTCACACCACTCAGGCAACTTTAACTTACCTTTGAAGGATATGGGCCATTATTTTATTCGGTGTGAGTATCCCCTTTTCTTTTCTCTTTATAGGAAAGTATAAAGTAATACAGGAACTCAGTGATCAGCTCAGAAGGCTTCCTCTGGTAACTGGTAAAGGGCACTAGGCTTGCATCCAGATTGAAGATCTCACTGGAAAATTCCCCCAACTAATACTGTACCCTGCCAAAATTCCTATAGGATGTGTATTCTGAGAGCATTGGAAGAAGTAACTGAAGACAAATTATATACTGTATAATTCTTTAATATATTTAATGGTTTATAAGTCTTACAAAACTTTAATGCACTTGAAAATATGTGGTCTATTTATTGATTTTTTGTTTGTTTAGCTTTCCGAGTTCTTTATATACCCTAGTGATTAGTACTGTATCTGATGTGTGAAGGGTAAAGATTTGCTCCCAGGATGCAGGCTCTCTGTTCACCTCACAGATTGTTTCTTTTGCTGAGAAGAAGCTTTTTTGTTTGAGTCCCATTTATTGTTTTATTGATTCTTGATTTTAATTCTTGCATCAAAGGAGTCTTATTAAGGAAGTTGGAGCCTAATCCCACATTATGGAGGTTAGGGCCAATTTTTCTTCTATTAGACGCAGGGTGTCTGGTTTTATTCCTAAGTCTTTGATCCATTTTGAGTTGCGATTTGTGCATGGTGAGAGATAGGAGTTTAATTCCATTTTGTTGCATATGGATTTCCAGTTTTCCCAGCACCATTTGTTGAAGAGGCTATCTTTTCTCCAATGTATGTTTTTGGTAGCTTTGTTTAATATAAGATAATTGTAATTTTGTTGGTTAGTCTCTGTGTCCCCTATTCTGTACCATTGGTCTACCAGTCTGTTTTGGTGCCAATACCACTCAGAAGATGATATACAATCAATCAACAAATATATGAAACAATGTTCATCATCTCTAGCAATCAGAGAAATGCAAATCAAAACTACTCTAAGATTTCATCTCACTCAAGTCAGAATGGCAGCTATTATGAAGACAAATAACAATAAGTGTTGGTGAGGATGTGGGGAAAAAGATACACTCATACACTGCTGGTGGGACTGCAAAATGGTGCAACCAATATGGAAAGCAGCACAGGGATTCCTCGGAAAATTGGGAATGTAATCACCATTTGACCCCGTTATCCCTCTCCTCAGTTTATACCCAAAGGACTTAAAAACAGCATACTACAGGGACACAGCCACATCAATGTTTATAGCAGCACAATTCACAATAGCTAAACTGTGGAACCAACCTAGATGCCCTGCAATAGATGAACAGATTAAAAAAATGTGGCATATATACACAATGGAATATTACTCAGCAATGATAGAGAATAAAATTATGGCATTTGCAGATAAATGGATGGAGTTAGAGAAGATAATGAAAGTGAAGTTAACCAATCCCCAAAAAACAAATGCCAAATATTTTCTCTGATATAAGGTGACTGACTCATAGTGGAGTAGGGAGGGGGAGCATGGAAGGAACAGACAAACTCTAGATAGAGCAGAGGGGTGGAAGGGGAAGGGAGGGGGCATGGGGTTAGAAATGATAGTGGAAAGTGATGGACATTATTATACAAAGTACATGTATGAAGACACAAATTTGTGTGAATATACTTTGTATACAACCAGAGATATGAAGAATTGTGCTCTATATGTGTAATAAGAATTATAATGCATTCCTCTGTCATGTATAAATAAAATAATAATAATAAAGAAAAAGAAAATATGTGGTCTATAGTTCATTTTCTTTTAAGTTGGATTGGGTTGTCTCTTTATAGGTCTAAAAGTCATTTACAAAGGAGGACTCTTTTATGGCACAGATTGACCATTAGGTTTTGGACTTTGTAGCATACAGATTTCAGATTAGGAATATTAAGTCAGCAAATTCTATGCAAATATTCCAAAGTCTAAAAAACTCTGAAATATAGACACTTCTGGTCCCAAGCACTTCAGATAAAAGTTTCTCAAACTATACACAAACTCTTTCAATCTTGGTACTTTTGATAACTGCTATTTTATGTTTTATCAACTAACATTGGACTTGATAAATTGAGTTAAGATGTCATCACCTTCTGAGCCTTTCTGAAACTAAAAGTAAAAATAAGATTATACATATTCGAGATGCTAGACTGCCATGGAACCAAGAGATGATAGTATAGAAGACAACATATTTTATACTACCTTCATAGTTCCTGTTTATACCCTGTGTCTTAGTCTGTTTGTTGCCATAACAAATTACCGGAGCCTGGGAAATGTATAAACAATAAAAATTTATTTGGTTCATAATTCTGGAGGTGGTAAGACCTAAAAATGCAGCATGAGTATCAGGTAAGGGCCTTCATACTTTTTTATCCCATGGCAGAAGGCAGAAGGACAAGAAATAATTTATTCTCAAGAGGCCCTTATTTACAGGTAGATCCTTCATGGCCTAGTCACCTATTAAAAGACTCACCTTTTAATACAATTCCAATTAAATTTCAACCTGAGTTTTGGAGGAGACAAACACTCAAATCATAACACCTTACCTCATCTCTAATTCTGGAAGCTGGCTTGATGTCATAAGCAATTCAGAAAGATTGGATTTTGTTTGGCCAAAGGCACCTTGTTCTATTCCACAGAGGCCATCCACATCTGGTTGCTTTCATTCTATATCTCCTCTAATAAAGGCAGATTGCTTTACCCTCAAACATCAGAAATGTGTTTGCCTTCAGGCAAACCAAACAACCCAAAATATGGTGTCTGTACACAAGTCCTGAGGCCTAGGCTATAATGGGATTCCTATTTCTTCTACCAGCACCATTCCTGGTCCAAATTCTACTTCTATGCTGGTTCTAGAGGTGCCTGAGTGTAGCAAATTAAAATAGAGGCCCAGAAATATTCTCAAAAATTTTTATGACTATTAACTGGCAACGTCTATTAACTGGTATTTTGTGCAGTTCCCACACAGGTAGTTGCATTCAGTTCAAAGTATACTTCACAGTTTTAGCTGAACACCTTTATTTTCAATTTTAATTTTTTGTTTGTTTGTTTGTTTGTTGGTACTGGGGATCGAACCCAGGGCCTCAAGCATTCAAGGCAAGTACTCTACCAACTGGGCTCTATCCCCAGCCCTCAATTTTAAATTTTATTACCAAAAAACTCTACAGGTCTTGTAGGTTTCACCCAATAGGTGGCTATATTTTGAGTAAGTGAAGTGACCTTATTGTTTTTCTATACTGCAGGTTTGATTCCAATACTAATCACTTGACTTTCAAAGATCTGAAAAATCATCAGGGTCTGTCTTTTCATCTAAACACTTTAAACATTGAAAATCACTATTCTTCAGACCCAGTGTTTTCTATGTCATGCAAAGGGGTTCAGCAAAGTGGCGTTGGGAGTGAACAAGTAAATATAGAAGTAAGCAAGTCTCTACTAAAAGGGAAAAAAAAATAAAACAAAGGTGACATTGAGTAGAACCTTTTGTTAAGCCTCAAACCAAAGCAAAAAGAAGAAAACTACTCACTCATTATGTAGGAATGCTCAGTAAACTGGGAGCTCCTTTTTTTAATATTTATTTTTTAGCTTTAGTTGGTCACAATACCTTCATTTGTTTATTTTTATGTGGTGCTGAGGATGGAACCCAGGGTCTTGTACATGCTAGGCGAATGCTCTACCTTTGGGCCACAACCCCAGCCCAGGGAGCTCCTTTTTTAAAATTATGTCATATATAATAAGTTTAAAGAAGAACAATTTTGTTTTTATTTGGTTTTTGTCCAGTCTGAGAAGTCCCTACTTTATCACAAGAAAAAGTGCAGACTTTCAACTTCTGGACTTCTGAGAATTCATTCATCAGCTGGAAAGTAGTATGAGAAACAAATAAATATACAGATGTTCTCCTCATCTTCAGGCATCCTACTAGATGCTAGGAACTTTGCTAGTCATACAGTAGATGCTCAAAAAACATTAATTTTTGAGGCATTTTAGATTCAGGGGGCAAAAAAGGTAATGGCCCTGACCTCAAATACAAGCTCTTAATGTTCTGGAAAAGAGAGACTGGGGATAAATATGTAAATTGACAATTGAGATCCCCACTTTGGGAAATAATAAGTGCTGTGAATAAATTAAAATAAATAATTGTAATTGGGATGCGGTCTTTTATTAGGTGGTCTGGAAAGAGTTCTGATTAGATGGCATCTGATGTGAATCTTGTTAAAATCATACACATATCTGACTCTTCTTTTAATTTTATTTCTGTCCATTTTTTTCCCTCTATCTCCCATCCAGTCCTTCTCTTTATACCTCTCTCTTCTTTCCTTTGGCCCTTTCACTATATCTTCCATTTCCCTCTCTTTATCTCCCTGCCATATAACCTTCTGCTTCCTGTCAACAATGTTTTCTTTGACTTCCTAAGAAAAGTGTCTGCCTGGCCCACCAGCGAGCCTCTGACTCTTTCCCTCCTTCCTGCCCTACCTTAAAGCAAACCAAAGTTAAACTCTTTGTGTTACTTGTGGAATTTAACAAATATAGTCATATATTTGCTTTTCTGAAATAGGTATGTCATTCTTCAATTACTTTGGCCTTTGGATTTTCTTTCTTTACTGGGAAAACAGAGTTCAGGTATGCAGTGTGATACCAAATATATAATATGTAAGTATTTGAAATGTTTCAATTATTTAAATTCTCCTGAATGCAAGTGAACTTTGGAATACAATGATAAATTTTGTATTTGAAGAAACATGTGCTCCATTTACAGATGATTCCAGACTCTGATCTTTTCAGAAGCTATATTTCAAATTTTATATGTAACAGAAACTTTTTCTATTTTATGCTTTTAACTAGAATCTCACTGATATGTTTTAATGATTTTCTTTATAATAACCGTATGTAATTATCTGTACTTAATAAAGTCATCTTAATAGAACTTTCCTTAAAACTGGGAAGGCATAACACATCTATTTAAGATACACTGAAAATATTTATTTTCAGCGATAGCCTTCTTAAAAGGAACTCTGTACAGAATTGTTTTGTATTAACTCCATTCTAGTAAGACTGCGGCACATTTCATAAAGTAATACATAAAGTAACACATCCTAGTAGGTTATTTCTAAATTTAGTTATGATGTTCTTCAATAAAACTATCCACAAATTCAAGAAATGACTTGAATAAGACTGAGTGAATATTGGAGAGACCAATATTGTTTTCCTAATGACATAAACATTTAAATAATTTCAAATGTGACTCAATGAGTGTTTCACCTTACTATACTCTCATTTCAAAAATGTGACAAATCATTTTCTGTTTGTCTGCTAAAACATACAACAATAAGACAGAACCTCACACTGATGAAACACCTTCAGGGTAGAAGAGTCTACTGCCCTAACATTAGTGTGGGCCAGAGACCCTTCCTCGGTATGTTCATACAGCCTCCCATTTTGCTGACAGTTTTGGTTGATGTTTCTTTTTTCAACCTTATAGTTTGAACAAAATTATTTTTCAAAGAGGTTATTTTTTAGCCTTATAATTTCAACAAGGATTTTTCAATGTATCTTTTGCCTCCTGAATTTAAGATTAGGTAAGCCCACTTTCCAGAAAGCAAGTAGTAGGTACAGGGGGACCAGATGATGATCAGATGACAGCACCAGCAGAGTCTAAGGATGGTTCAGAAATCTGAGAGCATCACCCAGTGGGTGCACTTACATCAGGACTTCCTAGGATGGGGCTGGGGTTGTGGCTCAGTGGCAGAAAACTTACCTCTTATATGTGAGGCACTGGGTTCAATCCTCAGCACCACATGAAAATAAATAAACAAAATAAAGATATTGTGTCCATGTATAATTTTAAAAATACTTTTAAAAAAAAAAAAAAAAGGAACTTCATGGGGTGATTTCAGGACAAACCGAAGTAATAAACAAAAGTACTGATTCCTTTCCTCTTCATTCCTCTCTCAAACCTCTGCCTCCATTTACTCTGCCTGCAAATGGGAAAAACAGAACCAAACTTACAGGGCTTTGTGTGGATTGACTGGTTAATTTGATAGATACTGTTGTCACTACTGTTGCTGCTTCTGCTATTGTTACTGTTATTTCAGTACTTAGTTGTATCTTATGCAGCTAGGACTATTTGTGTGGTTGCAGTACTTAATGTATCTTAAACTTATATAAGCAACCTAGATGCTACAAACTTTCAGGTTTACCATCTTGGTAACTCAAACCATTGTCATACACATTTTATAACTAAGCATATTTTAAGTCTGGTTTTGTTGAATATATTTTGAACAATCATGCTTTAAAGTGCTTTAGGGAGTATAGAAGATAAATTCAAATTATGTACCCAGTTTTCAGGGAAACAACAAATATAAGCAATATCCACCATCTACAGGAAAGTCATTCAGAAATTATTGGATTTACCATGGAGGGAAAAAAAAGAGGAAATTTACCTAATTTGGTAAACTGTTTGCAAAATGACTGACAACATCCCTTACTGTACCCATGGAGAGTCCTTCTTATGCTGATTCTGGGCCTGACTGTATGACTTGCTTTGAACAATGGAATTATAGCAATTGTGATGTAAGCAGAGGAGTGAAAGCTGTCTATATAAGTCAGAGTTCTCCAGATAAACCAACCAGTTCCAGAGAGAGATGAAGGAGAGAGACAGATACAGAGAGATTTAATATAAAAAGTGGCTTGTGTAATTATGAAGGCTGTGATTATGTGGTCTGTAAGCTGGGACCCAAGAAAGCCAGTGCTATAGTCCTAGTACAAAGGCCTGAGACCCAGGAGAGATAATGGTGTAAGTTCCAGTCTGAGGCTGAAGGACTGAGAACCAGGAGAATCAAAGGTATAAATTCTTATCTAAGTGCAGGACAAGACCTATGTCCCAGCATAAAAACAGAAAGAGAAAGTGAATTCTTTGTTTTTTATTCTATTCTTTGAATTTTTGTTCTATTGTGAGTTCCAAAAGAATGGATTAGGCCCATCTACACAATCTGCTTTACTCGGCAGATTCAAATGATAATCCCATCTGGAAACACCCTCACTGACACATCTAAGATATTTAAACAAATGTCTGGGCACCCCAAACCACAGTCTAGTTGACACAAAATTAATCATACAATGCTCAATCAATGGGTTTTTCCTCTTTCTGGCAGACTCTTCCTTCATGATGTGAATAAGCACAGGCTTGCCTGCTAAACTTTGTGAGGGATTCATGTTACTAATTATTTAAATGATTGATAGAATTTACCATTAATCACTTATTTTCTTGCTTAGTAATCCTTCTGAAATAATTCTGTAAAGTCTCTGTCCTTTGTCATCTATGGCCACTAAAGTTTCTACTCAATTAACTTAGTGATCAGCTAAAGTTAGACAGAATTTCTTAAATGCCTAAAATCAATAATTCTCCCAGACTTGGTTCAGGGGCTTTGTTTGCATTTGGGGGCAGTTTACAGCTCTGCCTTCCTTTCCACTTCCTGCTTGTGCAGAACTTCAAGGTAAACAACAGCTCAGAGTTTAAGGCCTCCTCAGATACTTCCTGAGTATGCATACAACCCTAAGCATGTGCATGATCTTCTGGATTAGGAATATGTCATACCTTTTTAAAGCTCCTATGGCTACGTGGTATCTTAGTTGTTTCCTGTAAGATTTGATCTATGGTTTTGCCCAACTGTTAGCCACATCACTTTTAATACAATGTTAAAACACCTGCCTACAAATGTTCTCAGTAAATGGTCTCTTTAGAGAGAGACCTGAGCATTGGGCAAGCTTGATTGTGTCAGGTCAAATAAGGACAAGTATTTCCACTTGAATCATCAGACAAATCAGTTAATATTAATTTTTTGGGTATGAAAATTTGAAAAATTTCCAGTGCTGGTCATTCCACTCCTTCTGCTAATGAGAATTCAGTTTCCTTCCTCTATTCCCAAGACTATTGCTGAACTGAGGAGTGGGACATGAGGTTAAGTTAAAACAATACAAAGCTTGCTCTTTTTACCAACCCTCATCAGTTTTTCGCTGAACAAATGTTTTCTGTGTTGCTATAAACCTTTGGCTGATTTCCAGAGTTCTAAAAAATTTTATTTTAACAATTTTGGCAGATTTTGTTGCTGTTGTTGATTTTGTGAGGGATACAGTTTTAGATGCCATTTTCACCACACGTCACTCTGAACAGTAAATTAACCTTACCAAATTGAACTAATAAATAATCAGTTCACAAGTTTTGATGTTAATTTTATGGCAACGAAATCTTATGTACTAACGAATATATGTTAAATTAAGTAAATTAAGCAAATCATACATTTCAACATTTTGGCTACGAAATATAACCACAGATAATGATGTAGGGATCTATTCTGAAAATATGAAAAACAATGCAATATGAGCATTTGTGAATTTCGGTAACTACTTGAAAGAAATACTATTCAATGGAATTTTCAAGATCTAAAAGATGTGCTGGGGTTGTGGCTCAGTGGCAGAATGCTTGTCTTACATGCGCTGAGCACTGGATTCAATCCTCAGCACCTGATCAAAATAAAGGTATTGCACCTATCTACAACTAAAAAACAAAAAGTCTTTTAAAAAAATCTAAAAGAATAAATCAATAATTTAAAATTTAGGACGATAAACTGTAAAATACAGCTAATAAGTTAATAGTAAATTCCATCAATCACCAGAACATTAAACTCAGTTTATACCTTAACTTTTGTCAAGAGTGATTGATGATAGAAGATGAAACCAAGAAGAAACGTAGTTTTATAACTGTACTTTTATTTGCTGACACTACAAAAAAAAAAAAAAACAAATCTCTGCTACACAAGGAATGAATTCATAGTGTAAAAACACAAAAGGATCTGAATTTGAGAGTATACTGCACCGAAACAGAAACAAACTCAGAAAAGGCTAGGTGTAAAAACAAAGTTGATTTGTTAATTATTATATTGTTACCCTTAAATTTTCTGCCATTTTTCAAGTAGTTTTCTTTTTAAATTCAGTCTTTTCTCACAAAAGATTTTGTAAATCATATTTTTTTTACATTTGTCTTCACAGTAATTGCTGAGGCAGATAACTCAATAAACTTAACAAGAAAAACCCCAAATAACCCAACCAATAAATGGGCAGATAAACTAAACAGACATTTATCAAGAAAATAAATGCAAATAGCCAACAATTATATGAAAAAACTGTTCAGCATTCTTAGCAATCAGGGAAATGCAAATCAAAACTATACTGAGATGTCATCTCACTTGACTTAAAATGACATGTCACTTGACTTAAAATGACAATCATTAGGAATACAAATAACATAAATACTGGTGAGGATGTGGGGGGAAAGTACACTCATTTGCAACAATTTATATTGTTGGTGGAACTGCAAATTAGTACAACCACTCTGGAAAGCAGGCTGAAGAGTTCTCAAAAGACTAGCAATAAATCTACCATATGACCTAGCTATAACACTCCTTGATATTTATCCAAAATAACTAAAATCAGTGTGCTATAGTGATAAATGCATACCAATTCTTAAGTAGCACAAGTCACAATAACCAAGTTACAGACCAGCCTAGGTGCCCCTCAATAGACAAATTGATTTTATATATATATATATATATATATATATATATATATATATATATATATATATATATATATATATATAATGGAGCTTTACTCAGCCATAAAGAAGAATGAAAGCATGTCATTTGGATGGATGAAATGGAGAACATAATGCTAAGTCAAATAAACAAGACTTGGAATCAAGGGTTGAAATTTTTCTCCAATATACAGAAGCAAGAGAAAAATAAGGAATTTTTAAAATAGGAGGATCTCAAGAAAATAGAGGGAAGAACAAGGGAGCACATCAAAGGGACTGAGGGAGCCAGAGAACAGATGGGAAAGGGGAGAAACTAAGGAGTGAAATTCACCAACTATGCGATGTGCATGTATGAATATATCACAATGAATTCCACCTTAATGTATAACTATAATGTGCCAGTAAAAACACAGATTAATAGAAGAGAGATAAATAGAGGGGCAGAAGGGGTTCAGGGGGAGGGAGGTGGGGAGAGAAGAAGGTAGTACTAGGGATTGAAATGGAGCAAATTATGTTGTATGCATTTATGAATATGTCAAAACAAACCCCACAGTTATGTATATCAATAGGCACTAATAATATTTAAAAACAAAACAACAGTGAAAGAACTATTTTCAGAGAAACAGAATTCTAAACTAAATGATAAAGTATATCTAAAATGGTGTGGACGAAGGGTTCCTTCAGTTGGACGATTCAGTATTAAGAAAGCTACTTTAATTTTCGGGGCACAGGTAGAAAAAAACAGTTAATGATGGTGCGTTAATATGGAGGACAATTTAAAAGTGCATATGGAGTCAAACCCTTCCTATAAGTCATCACAAACCCCTAGATCATACCTAAAGATTACTATTATCCTCTAAATTGTTCTCCATAGCTATAAATAGCATATGTACCCTCTATCTTTTGATTGTCTATCAGGATAATCGATTCATCCCTAAGATTCTGACTATAATCACAATTTCTACACAAATGAACATATTATTATCTTAATTGTAAGGTACCTATTAGTTTTATATGCTTTAAACTTGTCTTTTTGATTAGATAATATGTTCCTGGAATTCTTAGATGTTGTGCCACCCTCTCCTTCCCTCTTCTGCTCTTCTCTCCTTTGCTTCATGCCTGGTCCTGTGCCCCTTTCATTTCATTCCTGCTCTGCTGAGCAGCGATTGCCTCCTCTCTTCCCTCCACCCATTCAAATGCTTTTGCAACCATAGAACCTTCTCAATTAATTCAATAAAGGTTCTCAACAACTGTACACTGGCTCTGTCCTAGCTAAATATATTTTGAAACTTGCTCCTATCTCATTTTTCATTTTTAGAAACTGTTCCATTCTGTCTCATGTCAGTGGAGAGTTGTCTGTCTTGCTGTATTCATTCTTCATTATCTGGTCACTGAAACATAGATTCTATTTGAATCATTCCACTGAAAAAAATTCACAATTTTCAGTCCTTATCATAGTAGAAATTTCCATAGCATTTGAAGCAATCGACCACTCTTGCCTTATAAAAATCCTCTTACTTTGGCTTCCTTAATAATGCACCCTCTTCATGGTCTTCTGCTTCTCTGGACCTTAATTCTCAGCCTTCTCCTCACACCATTCTCATATCCCTTTCCTCAAATGCTATTTTCCACATAGATCAGTGATTCTTCTCTTTTCCTTGTATATATACTCCTAATGAACGATTTTACCCTTTGCTACAACTGTTTCCCAAGTAGTCTTCAACTAAGAATTTTCTCTATAGCTTCATCTTTCCACATCCAATTTCCCTATGGAATATCTTCATTTTTATGTCTGACCAGATCCAAAATGCAACACATCTAAATTTAAACTCATAATTATTCCCATAATTTCTTCTCCTTCTCTACCAGTGCCATAGCAGTAGCAGATATAGTTGGATGTCTACCCTATCCTTGTTCTTTTCTCAGTTTTATTCAGTGCATTGTCAGAAGAAGAATCTCATTCTAAACTATCTCACCTATACAATCTATTGTGAAATGTTATTCATTCCACCTTGAAAATACATCTCATATTTGTCTGCTTTTTTCTATAGTAAATATCACTTATGAATTCAAGCCACCACCACCTCTCCCTTGGATTTCTGCAATAATCTAAGCAGATTTCTACCCTCAGTCTCATTCCCTTCTAGCAACTCCATAATGCCACCAAAGCAAGCTTTCAAAAATGTGATTTTGGTCATTTCTCATTTGCAAACATCGAGGGGCTCCCAAACCTGCTAAAATACAGTACAAAGTCTGTGCCTTCATCTAGTCCTTGGTTTCGCATATCGGCCTCATTCCTGTCACTCCCCAACCTCCACTTGCCCAGTGCAGCCTTCCAGAATATCTTCTAGTTCCCTGAATAAAACTATACTTCCAACTGCCATGTCTCCTCATGTGCTCTCCTGTCCTCTCCAATCATATCCTCTTCTCTGTTTCCATTACATTTAATTACCTAGAATTAAATCTTCTATTTGGATATCTCTTCTTCAATGAAGTCATCCCTGATCTCCCAAGAATGAACTTGAGAGCCCTCCTATGAGTTGTCTGAACACTATTTTCCCAACAGCATGTGTTCTGTTGTACTGTAATTATCTGTCTACTTGTCTATACATTTTGGGTGACCAGAGACCATATCTAATTCAGCTGCCATGTGAATCCCTCAAAAAGACCACAATTTTCTTATCATCATCATCTTCTCCTTCCTTTTCCTTGTATTCATCATCTCCTCCTCAATATCATCTAGAAAGCAGTGAGATAAGAGCCTTAAATGAACTATTCTATTTAATGTTCTAATTTAAATAATTTGCACCAAAGAAATTGAGGTTCAGAAAGATCAAGTAATTTTCCCAAGAGGTCACCTAGTAAGAAAGTAAGATTTGAACATAGGGAGTCCAACTCCAGAGCTTCCTCTCCACTCCTCCTTGACTGGAGAACAATATTACAGCACTTCATTTTTCTTCAGAAAACTATTTCTCTCTTTCCATTCCTTACCTTTCTTCTCCCAAGAGTCCACTTCTCAGTCCAACTCCAATATCCCTGTAGCCACCCATTCTGTGGCCTGTGAGAACTAGCTTATTTGGAGTTTGCCAGAGAGGTACCAAACCAATTGTGGGTCCCAGCCCCAGCTGGGCCAGGCCACTCTTTATCACTCCCTGGAGAATGCTCAGAGATCCTGCTTTCTCACTACACAGGTACAAACAGGCCTACATTAGAAAGAGAAGAGCTATTTTTTTAAAGTATTTAAGTCAGTTTGCCCCCACCCAAGTTGAGAAAACACTAGGTCCTAAGAGCCGTAACAGGTGTAAGGGTGGGCATGCTGGCACACACCTGTAATCCCAGTAACTTGGGAGACTAAGGCAGGAGGACCACAAGTTCAAAGCCAGATTCAGCAATTTAGCAATGCCCTAAGCAATTCAGCGAGATCCTATCTCAAAATTTAAAAAATAAATAAATAAAAAAGGGTTCAGATTGTGGCTTAGTCCTTAAGCGCTCTTAGATTCAATCTTTACCACATGCACCTCAGATCTTTACCACATTCAATCTTTACCACATGTACCTCAGATATATATCTCCAGGATATATAAAGAACTCAAAAAACTTAACTCCAAAAAAAAAATAACCCAATCAATAAATGGACCAAGGAACTAAATAAACACTTCACAGAAGAATAAGAAATATGAATGGTCAAAAAAATATGAAAAAAATGTTCAACATCTCTAGCAATTAGAGAAATGCAAATCAAAACTAAGATTTCATCTCATTGTAGTCAAAATGGCAATTATCAAAAACACAAGCAACAATAAATGTTTGTGAGGAGGTGGGAGGAAGTATACCCCTATACTGCTGATGGGACTCTGGAAAGCAGTACAGGGATTCCTCAGAAAACTTGGAATGGAACCACCATTTGACCCAGCTATTCCTCTCTTCGGTTTATACCCAAAGTACTTAAAATCAGCATAGTACAGTGGCACAGCCACATCATTGTTTTTAACAGCTCAACTCACAATAGCCAAACTATGGAACCAATCTAGATGTCCTTCAACAGATGAATGGATAAAGAATTTAACCCAGCTATCCCTCTCCTCAGTTTATACCCAAAGGACTTAAAAACAGCATATACAGGGACACAGCCACATAAATGTTTATAGCAGCACAATTCACAATAGCTAAGCTGTGGAACCAACCCAGATGCCCTTCAATAGATGAATGGATTTTAAAAATGTGGCATATATAAACAATGGAATATTACTCAGCAATAAAAGAGAATAAAATCATGACACTTGCAGGTAAATGGATGGAGTTAAAGAAGATAATTCTAAGTAAAGTTAGCCAATCCCAAAAAACCAAATGCCAAATGTTTTCTTTGATATAAGGAGACTGATTCACAGTAAGATAGGGAGAGGGAACATGGGAAGAATAGATAGGGCAGGAAGGTGGGAGGGGAAGGGAGGGGGCATGGGGTTATTAATGATCTGAAATGTGATGAACATTATTATCCAAAGTACAAGAATGAAGACACAAATTGGTGTGAATATACTATGTATACAACCAGAGTTACGAAATTGTGCTCTATATGTGTAATAAGAATTGTATTGTGTTCTGCTGTCATATATAAATAGAAAATAAGGTATGGTAATTAAAAAAAGAAAATGTGGCATATATACACAATGAAATATTACTCATCCTTAAAGAAAAATGAAATTATGGCATTTTCCGGTAAATGGATAGAGCTGGAGAATATCATGCTGAGTGAAATAAGCCAATCCCCCCAAAACAACGGTGGAATGTTTTCTCTGATATGCAGATACTAATTCACAATAAGGGGTGAAAGTAGGGAAGAATCAAGGTACTTTGGATTTGGCAGAAGGCTTGGAAGGGAAGAGAGAGGGTATAGAAATAGGAAAGATAATAGAATGAATATAGCACTGTCACCCTCGGTACATATATAGCTACACCACCAGTGTGAGTCTACATTATGTACAACCAGAAGAATGAGAAGTTATATGTATCTTCAAAATGTATGATGTGTCAAAATACATTCTACTGTCACGTATAACTAATTGAAACAAATTTTAAAAAAATAGGTGTAAATACATTCCTTAAGTTTGATAATTTAATAAAGTTCATGAAGAGCAAGAAGGAAAAAAATATTATGGAATGTTAAAATGAGTAATGCTACTGTTGGTATATTAGAAACCCCATTTCTAGGCTACACAGATGCTTGCCCATCCCCTACTGCTTCATGTGCTCCTGCCCCATCTCCTTAGCATAAACTGGTTCTTTGAACTCTTGAGAACAGGGATTGTTTTCCATCCCTGGATGCCCATCATCAAGTATAGTTCCTAATGTAACTTAGGTAGTTTAAAGAAAAGAATGGGGAAGTTTGTCCATATAATCCAATTACAAGAAAAATATATTCCCATCAAAGTTTTTTTTTTTTTCTCTCAGCAAGGTGGTTTCCAAAGAAATCTGGTGGAAAATTTTAAAAACTGAACTTGAATCTGTCTGACCAGATGCTGTTGCTAGTATTTCAGAACTAGAATGGAAAGTTAAGTTGTTCTCAATTCTGTCTCCTCTGATTTTTTGAAGCAGAGAGATTGACATAAACTGTCAACCCATGCCCCATATTCTATCCACATTTCACCTTGCTGCCCATGTGTGGCCCTTGTTACCCAGTGGTAGCATTCCATTATCCTTCTGTCAGCTCTGTCCACTCTGGGAGCTTGTATTCAGCTTCTCATTTTATACACAGGCAAGCATCTTAACATTATTCAGTGTTTTCTAGTGACAAGGCCACACGTTCCTTCATACAATATAACAGAAGGAAGGGGCAAGGTGAAGGACAGATCCCAGGACCTGCTTGCCATCACTCATTCTTATTTCTTTTCCAGGCATTGACCGCCCTGGAGAATCAGTGTGCAGACACCTGACAGCCAACTGGAGTGATCTATTCCTGAGACTGATAAATTTTCTCCAGTCAGCACAGTGATACTCTCATGGGTAGATGCATAGCCTCAAAACTGAAACTTCCTGAGAAAAGAATATCCTGAAGATTATTTGAACTGTATTATTGAAATTCTTTTTAACATTTAGTGACTTGACCACGTTTATTCATTACAAATGTAAATAGGGCTAATTTGTAGAGGTGTGCCTGATTAAACATACTTTACACACCCTCTATATTAAGACTAGCAGTTAGAAACTGTAACTCATTTTGTGTTGGGTGTTTAGTTTTCACATAGAAGAGAAATCAAGAAAGAGGTAGTAAAATAAGATTGGTAGATTTCAGATCGTGTATCTCCCTGTTTGTTATTCATTTTTTTTTCTATAGGGGACTTTGTTGGGAGAATTAGCAAAACTTGAATGGGGTTAAAAGATTTTGATAGTTTTACTGTGATTATATTGGGCATTGTATTATTTGAAAAGTACTATAAGGTACAGGAAAGCAGTATAAAAATTATCTCAAGTTACTAACAGTGTACAGGAAAAATATCTGATGTACCTAAAAGATAATGAAAATCACAATGTACAACTTCCAAAATGTCCAGGCATGAGATAAGAAATCACAGCTATCAATATTTTCTCCATCAATGCCATTGACTTTAAAACTCTTGAAGACTTAGAAGGTTTAGACCCAAGTTACTGTGAGCCAGATGTAATTCCATTTCTTTCTGTATTCAATGGAAAGTAAAAGGAGCAGGAGAAACAATTATTCTAGTATTATTCTGTATTATTTGTATTATATTTTGTATTATTATCATAGTAGTATTATTTGTATTTTAATAGTATTATTTGTATTTTAGTAATATGATTTGTATTATATTCAGTTTTGAATTTATTTTAATACAGTGTTAAAAGATAAATGACTCACCACCTTGGGGCATTATCTCCATCTAATTCATCTCTAAAACAGCTCATTGTATCTCTTAGTATAAATCAAGTTAATAAATTTTGAGTAGGGCCCTTTTTTAATGGGGTAGCAAGTACTGCCAACACTGACTCCCCACTAAGAAGTATTTTTTCCCATACTGTTTCAAAAAGTAATAACTATAGTCTTTGCCTGGTTCAGTAATTTGGGAATCTTAATGCTTGCCACTTTCACTGTGGCTCTTTCCATATACTGTAATAATAAATTCATGAACAGTTCTCAAGTTCAATGTTCATTCTTCTACAGTCATGGAGTGTGGTAGATGATAAGAGGAATGTGGTTCCTCAAGATGCTTATAGACTGGTGGAGGGAGATAATAAACTTGGATAAACCCCAAATGCATACATACAAAACATATGCACAGAAACAATTTAGGCATGATAAAAAGAAATCCCTTTTCTCTTCCTGTCCCCTCTTCTATAAGGAAGGAGGGGGATATGCAGACTTATCAGCCAGGTTGGAGACTTTCAATGTGATAATGTGTACAAAGATACCTCCACTCTAAGCATCCCTTACTCCATGGCTTTGGCTTTCCTAACACAAGGATGAAGAAAAAGCCTCTGCTTCCCAGTCGCTGTCTGCCCTGTCAGCCTCAGAAGTAGAAAGGCATAGGAACACCTCTTCAAGTCCTTTTTAGTTCCTAGGTGCCAGAGACAGCAGGCTTGTTCAACTCGAGCTGATATTGATCTTTTTCCTGAGGATCTACAAATTTCCGACCTGGAACTTCTCAGAGTCTTCTGCATTTAATTCTGTACCCCAGCTGACTGCAAGCTGTATTCCACTGCAGAGGGGAGGCTGATCTGCATACCTGTCAAGCCACTAACAAAGCAAGGAGTTTCCAAGACCCAGCTCCTGCCTTCTTGCCCCAGTTCCAGCTGCTGCTCAGTTCAGGAGAGGTGAGTGAACTAACTGCTAGGACTGGGGAGAAGATCTGTGGAAAAACCATGCACTTTTCAACCCCATCTGAAATCTCCAAGTAATTTTTAATTCTTGAATCTCCTTTTCCTCCTCCATTCATTTTTACCACATACAGACTTTCCAAATTTGCTGAATCTGCTGAGCCTTCTCATGCTGCTTCTTGATATTAGTCAGAAATGAACTCTGTCTACAACAAAAGAGAGAGAAAGAAAGCTACAGGAAGAGGGCTAAAGTTGAGAACATCCATGTGATATCAAATAGTAATTAGTCACAAGAAGTAGTGCTTAAATATTCTACAGCCATTTCTAATGAATCAGGCTGAGAAGAAACTGATAAAGTACTTATTTTCATCTTCTTTAGAACTTTCTGGATGTCACCTCAGGTGCTCCTGGAGAGGTTTTTATAAAGATTTTTGAGCCAGGGGATTCCTATAGTCCAGAGGAATTTCTCCTCAGCAATTTAAAAACCTTATCTCAGATATTCTGTGTTACTTTAAGATATTTGAATTTGGTTTGTTGAGGTGGGGCAAGAAAATTCTACTGGGTTTTGGTTGTACATCCCACAGAGCTTATCGGTTCTCCCTCTTATTTATCCTGTTCCTGTAAGAGAAATGTACAAAATTAAAGCAAACAAAGGACCAGCCTGTTTAACACTATTTGAGGAACCTCAGATGTGAAGCTCAACCCCTCAATCTATTAATAAAGTAATTTCCATTCAAATGTTGGGGAACATTGGCCCATCTTCACAATGGGGTTGTCATGAGGACCATATTAGATGATAAGTAGTTAGAAAAATATACAATATAAAGAAAGTGCATTGTATTTTAAAAATCTACTAAAATAAGAAAACAGAAAGTCTGGGGAAAAGGACATGAGACTATTTTTCACTTAGAATTATTATTTTTTTCTCAATACTATCAAAGATTTTTACATTGGGGAAGTTTCTGAATCTTAATGTTTCTTTTAAAAGAAAATTTCATCTACCACCTGAAGTCTACCATTTGACATCACATAAATTTTTCCAACTTTTGCCCTCTTCACACTCTCACCCAGTAGGTGCTCCATTACATTTTTTATTAATTTGCATAAGAGGCTACAAATTCAAGTGTAAATAAATTATTTGCTGGATCAGCTTATCAATCATTTTTCAAAACTGTTTAGACATAAGATGTGATATGACTAAAGGACCCCCTCCCTGGGTGACTAACAGACTAGCAGCATGTGAGTAGAGAGTATTTGGGGCTTTAGGTAGATATGGGATGAACTCTAATTTTTGTTTTTTGTACATAGAGCTTATTTGTCTTTCATGTCACTAACTCACAAGGATATAGTACTTTATTCATGCAGCACATCATAACCACTTAAGCCTTACATTTAGTGGAGTATTTTATTTCATATAATAATCCTTAAATCCATTATTAGAAAATCACTCTATATTATCCTTTATTCTGTGTCATCATTATTTCTTATTTGGTGCTTATTTCTTCTGTACTACCGACTAAATTATTTTCACAAAATTAAAATTAAAAAACCTTAAGATTTTTGTTACTGTTTCTCTGTTTTTGTGTGTGTGTGTTTGTTTGTTCCATGAATGAAATATGATGTCAATAACACAGATTAAGTGAGTTTTCTAAAAGGAAACATTTTGTTTCATATGTTATTTGCGGATTGGTCCAATAGATCCAATTCAATTTATAGCTAATCCACCAATTCACATTATAAGTCATTTAATTAGTGGTAACTGGCATGTAGAGCAATGAGAATGCAGTTTTGAAAAATTAAATGCTGAGCTATTGTACCAAGAGACCAAGAAAATACATATACATACAAGTCCTATGATTTTACTGTAAGGACTCATTCAACTTGTTTCTAATTTCAAGCACAGTGTCCAATCTAGTTGTGACTTAGTAGGTAATTTTTAACATATTCTGGTAAAATAAATAGAAGAATTCATAGAAAACAGCTGGACCTGAGCATGCACTAGGCACGTTTTATTTTTTAAAATGTTTTCTTTTCTTTTCTAGAAGCCTGACGTAATTCTGTGAAGTTAATTTCCAAGTAGCTCTAAGTGTCCTTAAGTTGGTGTATGGAGAAATCCATTGCTCACAGTCGTTAGAAAGCACTTGGATGAAACACACCACAGCTACTTGAAAGGGATGTGAAGTAACCTGAGTTCTGCACAATAGGCTTTTACCCTGACCACACTCAACTGCTTCTTGCAACATGGTTTATAGAGAAGAACAATTCAACACACACACAAAAAATAAATTAAACATGCAGCCATTTTATGAAGTAAGTTATTTTTATATGGCATTCTGATGGTATTTATATAATAAATACTCCACAATACCCTTTTATTCTTCACCATAAGCGCTGAAAAATGAACTCTTAAATCCTTCTTCTAGACAAAATGTAAAATCGAGCATGAAAATACACACTGTGAAACTAATTCATCTTGTCACATACTGTAAATTCTTTAATTTACTTCCCAACACCCCCAAAATGTTACAAATTAAGAACAATTTTCCAAGCTGAAGAGATAAGTTTAAAGGACATGGTAGAAACAAATGACAAATCTGAATTAAGATTGAAATATAGATCCAATTCTGAAAAGCATTGTTGCCTGAAGTGGGTGGGTTGTATGCTCTTAGTCCAGGAAGGAAACACAGTAAACAAAGTAATCCTGATCCAGTTACAACCAGAACGTGGAGAAAACAGAAGCCTTTGTCCAGGCAGGTTTGGACAGGAACCACCCACAGGAAGGTTATTCCAAACTTTGAAATGCTTGTTTAATGAAAAAGAAAAAGAAACGCTCAAAAAACAGCTAAGATAGAAAGATCAAAGATGATATGCCTATGAGTTGGGAATGTGAGGAAGGCGAGAAAGACACAGAGCTAGAAAAATGGGGGGAAATCTAAGTGAAACAATTGCACACCTTATCTGTTACTTTGCTTTCCTTAATTTCAGTTATTAGCAGTCAACCATGATCTGAGAATATTAAATGGAAAATTCTGAAAATTTCAAGATGTTTTCAATTGTATTCCGTTATGAGCAACATGATGAAATCTCACCCTACCCTGCTCTATCTCACCTGGAATGTGAATTATCCTTTTGTTCAGTGTATCCACCCTGTATACACTATATACCCAATAGCCAGATCAACTGATTTGATGGTATCTCCATGCTTGTATTCAAGTGACCCTTATTTTACTTAATAATGGCCCCAAATTTCAGGAGTAAATACAATGGTAATTTTATTAGTGTACATTGCCATAAATGTTCTGTTTTATTTTCATTATGGTTGCTAATCTATTATTGTGTCTAACTTATAAATTAAGCTTCATCATAGTTATGAATCAATAGGGAAAAAATTAGTATTTAAGGTTAAGTACCATCCAATGTGAGCATCCACTAAGGATCTTGAAACTCATTCCTTGCAGATATGTCCATTCCAAAGAGAAATACACAAGATCAAAAATAAGAATCATGACTATTATGGCTGGTAGTTAGCCCAAAACCTGCTCATGTTATTTTTAAATTCCAAGTGCTTACCTTCTCATAACCTTTTGTGTCTAGCCCAGGTATCTACTCATGCTGTGTTTATCTCACTCTGAGTCAACTTAAACAGGAACTCTCAGGGCCAAGCATTATCACCAGTTTTTATAAAAATAATACACTACCATAAACACTTCTGAGTTTGACAGAAATCTACTGATTATCTTAATCATCAGAATTAATTGATAGAAAAATGAATGAAGAAATAGAAATCCACACCACCCTATGTTCTGCCATTTTACTGGCCTTCTCATATCTTCCAAACCTCCTTCCTTTCAGGAGGGAACAACAAAATACATTCTCCCCTCTCATTCAGATTTACTTAGCAATACCTTTGAAACCTTTCTACCAACAATACTCAAAGCCTCTTAGGATTGGGAGAAGGAGGAAAAACTGTAGAAGTATACTTTTTATCAGTAATTGTCAATGTTTTCTTCCATACAAAATGGAATGCTGTGAATGACATGTTTTCAGTTCATTGTACATATTAAACTTCTTAGGGATCATATACAATCATTAAATACATAGTCTCAAAGAATATTTTTAAATGAAATTCTTATGTGATGACATATAATCATATGTATAATGTCAATTTTTATAAAATTAACATCTATATTCTTTTTCAATTAATTTATTTATTTATTTTAATTAGGTATATATGACAGCAGAATGCATTTTGGTTCATTGTACTCAATTGCAGCACAACTTTTCATTTCTCTGGTTGTACAGGATGTAGCGTTGCACCATATGTGCAGTCAGTCATACATGTACCTAGGGTAACGATGTCCATCTCACTCTACCATCTTTCCTGCCTCCATGACCCCTCCCCGTTCCTTCCCCACCTTTGCTCTATCAAAGTTCCTCCATATTCTTAAATATTTTTCAGAAAGGCACTCTTCAAGTGTCTCTGAAAACTGAGATTATGAGCGATGGTTACTTTCTTTTTTATAGTCTTCTGTAAATGTATTATGAATTCACATCAGAAAGGAAAAAATAACTTATTTTAAAAGATGTCTCAGGGACTAGGGATGTAGCTTAGTGGTATAGTGCTTATCTATGCACAAGGTCTGGGTTCAATCCCCAGTACTCCAAAAAACAGAAAATTTTTTTAAAAAGTTGTCTTCAGGTTACTCTCAGCAAAATTATTTTTATAACACATGTCTGGTTAGTTTGAAACAAAACAGGTGAGAACACTAATTATCTTTCTTCAAATATGAAATACATACTTCAGTTGTTCTTGAAACCCAAGAAATTTTATTCTTTGAGATATAAAGTATGGATTTGATTTTGCCTTGAGAAACTCAATCCTTCTCAGAATTTAAATATCCACCCTTATAAAAGTAATATATTAGGATAAAAGTCAGAGAAGGAAATAATAAAAATAGCATATGAACTGGAGGTATAATTGCAGTTTTTAAAAGTCACTCTTTCAATGCAAAATTTCATTATAAAGGATTTACTAAGTTATTTAGTTATGGGACTTGGCTATGAGCACCTAAAAATAGATGAAATGATGAAATTCTGAAGGCTTCCTGTTTGAAAAATTGCTCTCTAAATGCATGACACATAGATACTTTCCAGCCTCTATAAATGAATTTCACAAAGACTGATTAAGCAAGGTACCAACCATAAATTTTATTCCTATCCCTGAAGTAGAAATCCTCAATATTCTACCTAATCTCTTGCTAATAGGTGACTATCTGGCCTTTCTTGATGTATAAAATAAACATATTAAAGATATAATACTGCCATCAATTCACTTATTCACATATTCAACAAGTATACCTGTATGTCTAATATATGCATTGTTTTAGGCTCTGATAGTTAACCAGGTATATAAAAAATATCCCTGCCCTTTTAAGTGTTTCCTATTCTTTTTAGCACAAGACACTAGTAGAAAACCGAGATATAGTTCAGATCCTTGAATTATACAATTAATGCTACTTTTCATCTTTGAAAAACTGTTTTTATTTTGAAGGATCATTCCCAATTTCTTGATTTCTTCTTTCTTTCTTCCTTCCTTCCTTCTTTCCTTCCTTATTTTTTCTCCTTTTTGTACAAACTATACCCCTGCATTGCAGAACATGGTAGGCACAATTCATATATGGTTATTGAGCACATCAAATGTGGCTAACCCAAACAGATATGTATGAATACACACCTGATTTGAAGGATTCAATATTAAAAAAGAATATAAAATAACTCATGAAAAAATTTTACATTAATTATATGTTGAAATGATATTATTTTAGATATAATGGATTAAATAAAATACATTATTAAAATTAACTTAATCTGTAAGTAAACAAAAATAAATAAGTGACTTTCATTTAAAAATATTTATTTCCTTGGGCTGGGGATGTGGCTCAAGCGGTAATGCGCTCGCCTGGCATGCGCACGGCACTGGGTTCGATCCTCAGCACCACATAAAAATAAAATAAATGTTGTGTCCACCGAAAACTGAAAATAAATATTTAAAAAATTCTCTCTTTCTCTCTCTCTCTCTCTTAAAAAAATAAATAAATAAAAAATAAAAATATTTATTTCCTAAAAAATTCAAATTTGTGTATGTGTCTCACATTACACTCCAGAACATGTGCACTGTACTAAATACATTCAATTTGTTACTGGGGGGAAATTAGAGAAGCTTATTATTTCTCAAAGCATATTTGTATAAGGAATGATTACATACATTTTAATTTTAGAAGTTGATTACAAGGGTTAGCCCATGTGAACAAGCACACTTAGTTCAGAAAAAGAATTGTGTATGAGTCACTAATAGTTTTGTGTATACTATGATGATTATAAAATACAGTAGAACCTAATGACTCACCTCTTTTATCTTTAGAAGTAGAGTGAGAAAGACATTGTTCTTTTCTGCCTTGGTAACTTATTTCAAATTATTGGAGAAAAGTACTTCATATAAAACCGATCAACAGATCCATTCTTGTGGGTTTTATATTTTGTAAAAGGATTATTTGATATTTCAATTACCAATTTAATGTGTGCTTATATATGACTTTATGTCAGAGATGAAGATGCCCTTACTATATACACACTGATGAGAAACACAATAAAAATGAAAGATTACTTCTATTTTCTCCTCAAAAGTAGAATAAATCAAATTCTTTTTCTATTAGCTATATTCGGTTAGTATTTGTAGTTTCTTATTTCAATGGCTTTAGCTCAATGAAATGTCCCCAAACTTTTGAAAGACTCATAGTAATTTTAAGAAAACATTTTATGAAAGACAATTATTTAATATTTTTCATTATATATATTGAATTTTTATAGAAAGAACAATGTAATTTTTTTTTCAAATCAAGTTTAGTTTTCAAAACAATTTGGTAGTGTTTCTATTGTATTTTTCTCAACAATTTAGTTTATAGCACTTACTATAATTGATATCATATTTTAAAATATCCCAAATAACTTTTATTATAATCATAGTAACATGTATATTGCATAAGAAAGGTGCCTCTGAAATAATTTTGGATGTGAAAAGAAAGGTAGAATAAAATACCTCTCAGTGTCACGTTATAGGAACCTGCACTCATTACAAGTCACATCTTGAATTTCTTTGAAATAAATCCTAATAGCATGCAATATAATATGTAGTCTCACCTCCGATACATAAAGTGAGACTTATAGGCATACTTCTTTGTCCAAATGAACAATTACTTTTAATATAGATCCCAATATTAAATCAGGTTTTTTCCTAACACATTCTCTCATTATCTTTTCCTCTAAGAAGTCCAAAACTTTTGTCTCTAGGATTTGACGTCTCTGTGATTTGACCATTGAAAACTCAATCAAGATACTATTTTCATTTGCATAAATACTTGTACAGAAAATGACATTTTTCACGCTTTTATTTCTTTTAATACATTTTTACTATGCATCTACTCTGCACTAGACACTATGTTAGGCCGCAGAAATATAATAACGAGTGAAATAAGACACTGTTAGAGGGAGCGGGGTTTAACATAGGTTAGGGAAGTTAAGGAAGCCTTCCCTGACTCGGTTTGGAAGAAGAATGGGTTGTGCTGGTGAAGTCTTAGAGGAGGAGTGTTCTAGACAGAAGAAATATCATATGCAAAGGCCTCACAGCAAATTAATTCCATGCCCCCATAGTATAGCAGTGGAAGAAGCTTACTAAGCCAGGAGGATAATTAAAGATGAGAATAGAGAGATTGATGGAAGTCAAATCATACATGGTCTCTTGTGTTTTTTAATGGGACAATTGACACAATCTAACTAGGATCTCATGATTAAAGGATAGTAATATTAATTTCCCAAATTTAAATGTTGTATTCTGACTATATAGAAAAATGTCCTTGTTTGGGTGGGATATAAACTAAAGATGTCATATGTGCAACTTACTTTCAAATGAGTCAGAGAAGGAAGAAAAGTTCTTTGTATGGTACTTGCAAATTTTCAGTAAGTATGAAAATTGTTTCCAATAAAGAAAAGTGAAACACAATTGGATGGTGAAAATCCCTTTCTCCTAATTCTCTAAAATTTTCAATTCAATTTAGAATTAAAACAAAAAAAATGAGCAGAATGATTTTAAAGTAAACAAGGAACTCTAATTTGTGGAATAATTTATCCTCCTTATTTGACACAGACTCATGTCATATTCCCCATATAGCCAGAAGTAAGGTGTTATAGCAGGTAGGGGTGGGGGAGATGGCTTTTGCTTTAACCCTCTAACAGCACTTTGACTAGATAGACTGCCCTGTTTTGACACATGGTTGGGGACAGGGAGATGAAAAATATGTTCTACTCGGGTTATAATCTGTACAGCACCTTTTTGTTCCTTATCAATTCAGTCCTCCCCTTGACACTAGGACAAGAGGCAATCTGGGGTCCATGTACCAAAAATGGAAGTACTTTAAACCTATATATTGAGTTAATAGAATATTAAATAAAAAACTTTCATCCTACTTGACAATATTCTTTCTTTGCCATCTAAAGGGTAGGTAAGAAATCATTAATAAAAATTCAGATTTCCTACTCCTTAAAATTCCTTTCTCAAGGGAGATGGACCTACTCACCCTCTTTCGCCATTTCAGGTTCCTGTTCCCTCACACACTTGTGGGCTCCACTACAAAAAGCTGCTGCTGGAATCAACTACAAGTGTTCAGTCAATATCTCCATGATCCCATTGATCTTTTTGTATGATATTCCAGATCTTTTGGTAAACATATATACATTCACGTCTAGTGTTTGCTAGATATTATGTAGTTGTTAAATATCTACAGAATCTTCAAGTAGATTTTTATTTCTTTCTAACTTCTTTTTACATAATATAATGACATGTATCTATGTTCACTTTTGTTTTGTTCTATAGTCTTGGAATTCTATCCAGCTTTATGATTTTCCTTTAAAACTGATAAATTTCATTGTGTTTGAGAGACTAAATGTAAAAACAACAATGACCAGGCCATATATAAAAACAGAATTTTGACTCACAAAACACAATCTAAAGCAACCAGCAGAGGAAAGAAACCAACTCATACTCTGTAGTAACCAACCCAGAATGCTGTACTGTAGTCTATAGGTCAGATTTGTAGGAACTAAAACCACTATGTCTAGCAACTATCTAGCTCTGATAGCTAACCTAATTAGCTAAATAGCTAACCTCTGTAACAACTAGCCCCAAATGACTAGAACTTGATTAATAACTGGCAGAATCATTAATTTTTGTCCAGGCTTTCAACTTAGCACCAACCAGAGCAAGCCAAGTGTGAATTCCTAGGTAACCACATGAAGGCCCAGCTTTAGTTAATCCTCTGACAATGTAGCTTCCCAATGCCACAGTCTCCAAAACAGGGGTTTTTGTTTGTTTGTTGGTTTGGTTTTTTTTGCTATAAAACATTTCTACTCTTCTACCTGCCTTTGAGTCTCTGTCAAAACATGATTGATGATAGTTGACTTAAACTCTGAATATATAGCCCTTTGTTGTTCTCATTTCTTTTTTTTTTTAACTTTATCTTATTTTTACGTGGTGCTGAGGATCGAACCCAGTGCCTCACGCATGCCAGGCGAGTGCACTACTACTTGAGCCATATCCCCAGCACCCTCATTTCTTGATCTTCATGTATTTCCACATGTAGCAGGCTATCATAGTTTTCATGCTTAATACCATTTATAGTAATGAAGTCATTGGCAACTTTAGCGTATTTCTGGATAATATGTGTTATTTAATTTATAATTCATTCCATTAAATAAATAACTTAATAGGTATTACTACGTTATCATTAAAATTTCAGCTGTACTGTTTCCTTTACAGAACTAGATATGGCTAAAGTAAAAGTGGAATTTAGATTGCTCACAGAAAATATTGAGAAGGCTTCATTCATTCATTTTTAAGACTCAACGCTAAAGTCAAACTTTTCAATAGTAATTTTTGCAGTAAATTATAAATTCTTTGAGTTTTGCATGTCAGGATGAGTCATCACCAAAGGGATTTTTATATAATAAAAAACAGTGTAAAGCCTTTTTATATAATTTGTAAAAAGCCATTTTACATAATTTGCTTAACAAAAGAGTTCCAATTCTGAAAATATAATTTATTTTATTAGTTCAAAAGCATTTGGTAAGTGGAAGAAAATAGAGTGCTACTTAAAGCAGTAGATTTCTAACAGACAACAGGTTGAAAAGTGGTGTGAGTTCCCAGATAGCCTCTCAGTCCCGTTAGTAAGCTGTTTATGAAGTCTGTGACATGAAGACATTTTAAAATTCAAACCATGAGTCAGAAGTCATTTTGAAGACAGATAAAGTAACTGGTAAATTCTAATTTCAATGTTTTCTGATTTTTTTGCAGATAGTAGCAAATCCATTTACAAATTGCAGCAGTTTATCCCTTTCTCCTTCATCAAGAAGCTGCCTTCTCTCAGCCTTCCAAAACTCTCCAAACTTCACTTTTTAACCTTTTTCTTTCTCCCATTATGCCAGTCCTTTTCAAAGTAGAGGCTACTTATGTACCTAATTTTATTAGGGAGCCTGATAAAATTCAGATTCCTCAACTCTTTGGAATCAGTCTCAGTGGGGAAACCCAAAAAAATTAACATTTTCACAGGCTTTCCAAATGATGTCTATGCATTTATGAAGTTGGAAATTACTATTTAATTCAATTATCCATCTCATAAATATTACAAACTCTCTTAGATTCACAGATGTACTAATGTAATGTTAATATCTATATCTATATGTCTATATCTATATATAGATATATATTACTTTGGCTTTGCATTTGAAATTCAAGTAATTTCTCTAACTTCTGATAAGAAATATTTATGAGGTGGCTTACTGTCAATCCATAGCTAAGGGAAAACAGAATCAAACATTATATTTTCCAAAGAAGCTCCTCCTTTTCTATCAGTAGCACCATCTGTCTCCTAGTTACCATCTACTTAAAAGTTCAGAATAAGTTTCATCTTTTGCTTTTATCCTCATATTTTCAATTCAGTTAGTCACTGATTATATGACTTCTTTTATTAAGCATCTGACTGTAGCCAGATCCATCTTTAAATCAATATCCATTACCTGAGCACCTATTATGTACTAGAAAATGATAGTAAAGATTAATCTGAAAAGATCTCTGCCTTGAGACTCACAGACTAACCCACACACAAAAAACTCACAAATAAATAATCCTGTGTGCTAAGCGCTGTGGTGAAAACATGTCAAAAGCACTGCGAGCACAGAGATAATGAATTAATTTTTCCTATGAACTCCCTAAAAGAAAAGCCCAAAAATGAAACATTTGAGCTGATGTTTTCTGATGAGTAAGCAGTTCACCAAGCAGACAGCAAGGAACGAGAGAAATGAACAGAGCAAGAATGCAGGGATGGAAAAGAGTTTAGGATAGAAGAGTCTGCCTGTGTGAGCTGCAGAGTGACTGTGTGGAAGCCAAAAAGGCAGATTATCCCCATGTTAGAGTGTTGTGTGACACGACAAATAGTTGAGTAGGAGTTGTTCTGTAGGCAGAGGGAACCATGAGAGTTTTGAGTTTTCTTTTTCTTTTTCACATAAATTTTTATATTTAAGAAAAACATATATATAGCAGTTTAGATTCAAGTTTTATTATGACTTAAAATAAAATTGACATATCTCTGTCCCTCCCCTCTCCATCCCAAACCCTGCTTCTCTCAAGCATCCAGGTTCCATACTTAATGCTAGTTCTTTTAGTATGTAGTTTCATATTTCAAAATAACACCAAACACTGCGGAAATTCCATTGTGAAGTCAACAAATGTCTTTATCATTGAGACTTTTCTTGGAATCCAGCTCTTCTGCAAAGAGGAATTCTTTGGTTTCCACCTGAAGGGTATAAGCCTCATGGCCCAGAGGAAGGAGATTCAGAAATCATTAGTGGTTATATATGTTTTGCCTCAATTATCATCTAGACTAACTCCTTCACTTTTCCCTGGACTGCAGTCTCTGATGATTAACAGAAGTGACATCAGTTTTTACTGAAAGTATTGATTTAGGTTTTATAATTTGAAGATCCCAAGGTATCTAAATTTTATATAGCACCAGAACCCAGTTTCTAGAAGACAGATAAGGAACCTGAGTAAGACTGGAGTAATGGTAAAGGTTACTACTGAGGTCTCCTAATGTAGGAGTCAGTAGTCTTTAGACTGTGGGCCAAATCCTGACTACAACCTAGTTTTGTACAGCTCAAGAGCTAAAAGTGGGTTTATATTTTTTGAGTAGTTGGGGGAAAATCTAATAAAGAATAACATTTTATGATGTATGAAATTATTATCTCACTGTTCATAGTGAAGTTTAAGGGGCTCCAATCACTCTCATTTTCTTTTTCCTTTTTTTTTTTTTTTTGTTTTTTGTTTGTTTGCTTTTGTTTTTTGTGGTGCTTGGAATTGAACCCAGGGCTTCAATCATGCCAGGCAAATGCTCTATCACTGAGCTATAACCCCAGCCCCATTGCTCATTTTTAATGTATTGTCTATGATTTCTTTCATTATATAATTTGGTAGTTATGCCAAAAACTAGATGTCTTGCAAACCCTAAAATACCTACTAGTGGCTCTTTAGGGAAAACATTTGTAACTCTTGTTCTAAAGTAATTCATTGGCACAATGCAAAAGGCAACAGGTAATTTGGACTAGTAGAGAAACTGAGAAGAAATCAATTAAATGTGCTTTTTTGTCCATTGGACTTTCTTAAATCCTTTTGAATAGTCATGTCCTGTTGATAACAGGCCTTAGAGCTTTAAATCTCAGCAAATTCAAATTGCTAGCAACTCTCCATGGAATGTTCCATTTCAACTTCCTATCTTACCCTTTCTTGTACTGTTAATGTCAATAACAACTTACAACATTTATCTTTAATTTTCTGTATATGTATGTGATCTGTTTCCTCACATAAATTTTAACTTCCAAAGTAGTTAAGAAAACAAAGCAAAAGTAAATAATTGTCTATTTGTGTATATCTAAGGCCTAGAAAAAATATCCTTATACAAATGCATAATTGTTGAAGATGATAATAATGTTCCATTGCATTGTATGTGCTCTTCTTTCTCAGGGAAAAGAAAATAAATATCTACAAAATGTTTTCACATTCCTATTAGATGGACAGGATAGTTTGGAAGTTTGGTAAATACTTAATAAAACATGTGTTACTCTCATTAAACTAGCTGGGAAATAAAAAAGAGAGCAACCTTTGGGGCTCTCTTGATTAATTCCAGTTTGGGACTCCATTCCCTTCCAAACACACATACACACTCCTACCTTGACATTCCACTCAGCTACACTCAAAATCATAGGAGAAACTTTTTGATATTGAAATAAAAGTGGGGGAAGAAAGATTTCAACTGAATGTGCTAAGCCACACAGTGAAACAAACAAACAAAATCTAAAGATACTTCTAATCAATGAAGCTTATATCTCAATTTTCACCCAGGATTCTGGGGGAGAGAGAACTTCAATTTTCTTTAATGAAATAAGACACCATTTGGCAGGGTTAACCTTTTCCTCTTGTGTCTTCCTTGTGACTTAGTTGATATAAATTGTTCTCATTAGAGCATTAATGGCTTCGGGCTGAGAGTCTCAATTGGAACCTGTTGCAGTTATTCAAAGTACAAGTGGCCAAGATGCTGTTTACTGTAGTTGAACATTAGCAAGGAAAGGAAGTAATTTTATAAATAAGTGCTTAAAGGCTCTGCTGAATTGTATTTCTATAATCTCAAGAGATTTAAATATAACACAGGTTACACTTTCTAATCAAAATTGAAAGAATTGAAGGTATTCTAAAACCTTACTTACTGATATGATCTACATATTGCAGGAAGTTAACCTTGATATGTTTGTCTTTAAAACAATTCTCCTTAAAGCAAGTAAGGGTGAAGTTGGAAGAGAGGGAAAGAGAGTAGGCAGCATGTACCAAACAGTTTGCTAAACAGAATGTACAGAACTTCAAAGTCTCTAAGAAAGACTTTGAGGAATGATAGAAAGAGGGAAATGAAATGATAATTTTTCACAAGGAAAAATAATTAGTTCATTAAAATCTCATCATGCTTTCCCCTACAGGGCCAGCAGAGTGATGATGCTGAGATACTAATCTATGAAGATACTGCAAGCTAGGGTCACAAATAAAATTGAAAATAATATGTAAATAAATAAATATATATGCATATATTTGCTAGTTTGCTGTTGATTTTGAGACTTAAAAGTGGAGGAATTATTTCTTCATTAATTTCAGTATCCCATTCAAACCTAAAAATATAACAGAAAGCACATAAAGCATCCTCCATAATTACTTTAAATGTCTTTCACTGTTGCAATCATGTCCCAGGTCAGATTATAAATTACAATATGAAGCTGAGAAGCTGGCATCTTGAAGGTACTCAGTAATTACCTTCAAAATGAACCTCTGAATGAACCAAAGACTATATAACTGGAGGTTTAAGTGTATGACTCCACAAATCCTTACGCTACAGATAAAACAAGGCAAAAATCTGTATGCACAGATTTACTATCCTTAATCCTAAAATCCTAAATCTTAGAAACTTTTTGAGTGCCAATGTGATGCCATGAGTTAAAATTCAGGTATACTAAAAATATTGTATAAAATTACCTTCTGGCTAGGTCTAAATGAAACATAAAGCAATTTTGTGTTTAGACTACAATCCCACCCCTAAAATATTTTATTCTGTATGTACAAATATTCCAAAATTCAGAAAAATACAAAATACTTCTGCCCAAGAATTTTAGATAAAAATACTAAACCTGTATAATGGATAAAGGTAAATATTTTCAAGACATCAACCAAAGCATATTTGATTATGGAATTCTATATGGGGTAGTTGGTGAACACATTTCTAATTATATAAAATTAGCAGCACACTAGAAAAACACATTTGTACATTCTTATCTAAGCAGACAATACTAAATTTGTTTCTGTTCTTATGATTACTCTGATGGATATTGTTCATTAAAGGATCATTTTTCATCCTTGGAAAGAGGTATTTGTGGTTTCCTAAGAAATATTTTTGTCTGCTTGTCCTATTATGTCCTACTATGATTTTGATCTTCTCTAGACTATGGCACAAAAATATTTCTTTGTGCCATTTTACCTAGAATTTAGAAAATATGCCATTCCTTATGAGAGTTAAGAAACTTGATTTAACTCTTCATGAATATGCAGCATGGATAAAGTCTCTTCCAACCTAAACCTACCGTTCTGAAATTCCCTTTGTACAAGTTTCAATAATTATTTTTGTTTAATTTACCCCTGGAAAACAATATTTTTGCTCAAATGTCACAAAACCAAATATTTAAGGGACTAGGAAGTTAATATATATATAAAGAGTAATGAATGCAGATATAGCACTCAGGCCTAGATTGGCCCTCAAACCATTGATCAGAGACAAGATATTATGGACTGTGGGAAACTGGATACATAAGCCCACATAAAAATTTTTCTGAGAAATCAGAAATTTATATTTGCATATGAGGTTTTTAAATTTTGTTGTTTTTATTTTGGTAGTTAATTAAAATGTAAAACACTATAAAGGTCAAAACCACAGACCAAAGTAAATTTATCTTTGGGCTGTGTCTAGCTAGAGAAGCAGCTCACTTCCCTTTTATATTACAACATTGAGCTGTTGGGAATATTTCAATTTGTCTATGTTGGCTTCTGATTTATCAGCAATCAATTATGTTAAAGAAAATCTAAGAACATTCTCAGTGCATCGATGAAAACATTGTACAGCCTCCTAGGATTTCCACTCAGCAGGAAAACTAATTTTATGGTGAGAGGTAGTGATATATACTAGTTAAGAATTATATTTAGAGATTGCATCCAGCTCTGTCACTTACCAGCTATGTAACCTTGAACAAGGGATTTAATTCCTTCCTGATTCAGTTTCCCACCCGTAAGTTGGAAATAATGACAGTTAGGTGGATATACATGTACATACATATATAATATTTAATGTCTAAGTTAGTGCTAATTAATTATGTGTTCCTATTATTCACAACTCATAGCATTGATGAAAAGTAACAAACTTTTACATGTGTTTCTCACATTAGGCAGCAACTGACACCATATGTGGCCTCAGATAACATTCTTATTCAGACAGAACATGTGGAAGAATCAGGTCCCTGTGGCAAATTCCCACTCTTTGTCCTTAACACCAGATGCCATCACTTCTTGGAAATGTCATAATTGCATATTTCAGTGAGAGAACATATACAAGTGAATTTTTGAAATACTAAAAATACAAGCAGTTAATAGTATGTCAAACTCTCTTCATTTCTCCCTTTTTGGTGATAGTCCATTTTAAATTTAGGGACATCCCATTCCAGAGTTGGAAGACTGAAAAATCAAGACTTTTATTTTCCTCTTTCATGGGTTAGTGAAGCATGGAAACTTATTGACAGATGCTTGAGCTAGATGTAAGTTGCTGTGCTATTTCATTAAGTCCATTTTCACATTAAATAACTCCAGTGATTTTAATGTTTTTAAAAAGTACCCAAAACTTTTATGAATGCCTAGAAAGAGAAAAAAAGAGGATCACATGACATCTATGTGTTTTACTGAAACAGTCTTCATTTATAAATACCAAATGATGACACAAAATTCCATTTTGGAAGCGCATGCATATTTGCTCATTGATAAAGTACAAAACACATTCTCTGCCCTTTATAGATTTTGTAACTTTTTTTTCTATTTCCTATATTTCTACCAAAAAAGAAAAAAGACACACTGTGTTATCATGCTGCCAAAATCTCCCTTTCCAAGGCAAGAGAAAACAATCATGAACTCTCAAAAACAGTTCTGGTTCATTTTATTAGGACTTCTGCTCTGCTTGCTCCCCATTCAGTGTTACTAGGAAAATCTCTTAGACTCATGTGAAATCCAGTCCACAAGCCTAGGAAAGCAGAAGAGTACAAGCAACAGAATCACATAGGATGGGAAAGCACAGGAGAAATAATTGAGTCTACACACACACATACACACATGCAATTTAATAAAGGACCAAAGCTCAGAGAAATGATATGCAGAATCTACAGCTGGGTACACTGGGGCTCAAATCTAATATTGTCAACTAATTAAAATTTTTTTATCCTGAACTGTGTCTATAATCTGTTGGAAGTTATTAAAAATTAGAGATGCAGAACTTGCAACATAAACTGCTTTCCCTCTCGTAGTGATTTCAAAATTCTCTGTGTTGTTCTAATATGATGGATAGACCATCAGCATCAGAGTCACCTTTGGTCTTGTTAAAACTGCAGATTCTTGAGCTCATCCAAGACCTGCTAGAGAGGAAAGAGATTTAAAATTTAATAATAGCTATTTTAAAACATAACTCTGGGGATTGTTAGAAACAATAATTTTAAGAACTACTAACATCCAGGATCTGTTATATGCATTAACACAAGTGGAATTATTGGACTAGAGAAAAACATTCCTACTTAGTTTACTAAAAAACTGATATGATTTAAAATCTCAAATATATGTGTTCAACACACTTTAAAGAAAGAGTTTCTCTACATCCTAAATGTGTCATCATATATTTGCCCTCAGTGATTTTTTCATAGGACCATTTTCTTCTCTGGTTTGAATCCTGAGGAGTCACCTAAGAATAAGTCTAGGAAATCAAGGAAAGAATTTAGCTTATAGTAGCTATAAAGAGATGTATTTTGTAGCATTTAAAAGCAACAGCAACCTTTTAGTCTTATAGTGTTTCTTAAAGGAGACTTTGTCTAAATACTATAGCATTTCAAGTCAAAAGAATGGCACATACTACCATCTAAAAATAATATATTTGTGTCACACATTTTTACTTTCAATTATTCCTAACTCTCAAAGAAAAACCATAACTAAAATTAAACACTAATATAAGTTAAAGTTTAATTGTATATCAAATTTAGAAATGTGACAGTTTGACAGTTTTCAAAACACACTGAATCAGGAAATGGCATTTTATTTATTTATTTATTTTTTATTAGTTGCTCAAGACAATACAATGATCTTGACATATCATACATTTGATTCAAATAGGGTATGAAGTCTCATTTTTCCACGTGTACAGATTGCAGGATCACATTAGTTATCAGCCATGTGTATACATACAGCAATCCTAGTGTCAGTTGTATTCTGCTGCCCTCCCTATCCTTCCCTCCCATCACTATTCTCTACCAATTCTACTGTGACACTTATCTCTCTCTCTCTCTCTCTCTCTCTCTCTCTCTCTTTTTCTTCCCTTCCCCCTCACAGAGGATCCATAGATAGTCTTCCAGAACTCTAACTTGAGTTTGGTTCTTCTTTGTCCTAGAACTATTATTTCCCATCAGCATCTTTAACTGGCACTCTCTGGGTGAATTGAGATTTTTTTTAGATAATTTTTTTTTAGACAACACACACACACACACACACACACACACACACACTATATTTTAATTTAAAACCATGACAACTGGTAAATCCCTAAGAATGTATGCCCCATGTTTTATTACAAAGAGCTGCGTCTCCTTGTTTTCTGAAATGCTATTATATTACCTGGTTTTTCCATTATTTTTATCCTTGTGTACTATCCCTGCTTATTTTATTTCTAATATGCAAAATTCATTATTTTTACTGCCACATTGGAGTTTTCTCAAGGACAAGTATTCTTTTTAGTCAGGCAGAAATCCTGCTGTCTATTATAGGTACTTATGATACATCTGATAGGTGAGCACATATTCAGAACAATAGCCAAAATTAATTTAACAATGAGAGCTGAAGAGAGTTTAAAGTATCCTTCTGAACCACTGTCACTGGGTCCATTTAAGATTATGCACATTTATAAAGTCGTGTCATTATGCCACAACGTTTCTATTACTTTTATCATGCATTTTTTTACATTAACATTCAAAGCTATATCCATATCTAATATACTCATACATTTTATTTACCATTTCATTAGAACATAGATATGGTTTCATTTATATTTTTTCTGTAAATATCTGTTGTAAGGCCTTAAAAATAAACTAACTAGACTGGTTAAACATTTCTTATATTTGTACTATATTTGTTCTATATCTAAAATGGTATTAGAAAATGGTGGCCATCTGACTGAAATTCCACAGGGATTAATAACCAACAAAAGCCTACTTCTCAGGAGAAAAATGCAAGGAAGTTGACCCTTTTGTATCTATGGAATGTTATGGGAATGCAAAGAGATAAGTTGCTTGTGAAATTCTACACCTGAAACCACATTTGCACACCTGGTCAACTTCACACTTCTTACCATTAATCACCTTCTCCAAAGTCCATTCCAGATCAAAGAACAGAACTAACATTTACTTCTACATCAATTTTTTCTTTGAGACCTTATTTATATCAGGAGTTGTGTTAAACCCTGTATAGTCTCATTTGCCTATATAATTATTAAATACTATTTTGCAAGTTGTGAGAATTAACAGCCTGTGCTTTTAATGACTATATTATATAACTAGAAGTGTCTTTTTTGTGTGTGACCAGCAGTGTATATTTGAACCAATGATTGACTTTAGTCAAGCTTAGCTAATACTATAGGTTATTAACAAGGTTTTCTCATATATAAACCTTTAGCATTTTCAATTGAACATGTTTGTTCCAAATCAAAGATAAGAAATAAAAGGATTATGCTGCTTACTTTAGGAACAAAATAACTGAAGGAAGGAGAACTCCAGGCAACTGCCTTACCCCAAATTATATCATTAAATAATAGTGGAGAGAGGGCTGGGTTGGGGCTCAGCAGTAGCACACTTTCCTGGCACATGTGTGAAGTACTGGGTTTGTTTCTCATCACCACATATAAATAAAGAAAATAAAGGTCTATCAACAACTAAAAAAAAATATTAAAAAAAATGTTGGCAAGGAGTCCTGAACCTTGACCTTCTGATAATTCATTCAGTGTTTTTGTAGCAAAATGCCTGTCAAATAACCCTTACATTTCTGATCATTCAGTTATTTTTATCATAGGACAGACATGAAAATAATTTTTCTAGAAATATGTAGCTATGTGTAATTCAAAACTGAGCTTAAAAAATGAGGTGGAGAATCAAAGCAAAGATAGAATAAGCTCCAAACCACATCTTAAGCACAAAAGAAAAATATTCTCTGGAATATTAGGTCTTGAGTCTTCAAAAAAAATTTGTAAGGCTTGTCTTCCAATAGTTAGTTCCTTAATTTATAATTAATCTAATAATAGTCTTTGAAAGACCTCCTTTGCAACTTCTTGCTTTTGTTATTCTATGACAACTCCAGAAGAAATTGATTCATATATGACTACTAGTTATCAATCACTGCCATTCTGGACTGAAAAGAAAATCTTGGTCAAAAATGACATTAAGTTCAGCTATTTTTAATTTTTATACATGAATATGTTCAAAAGTAAGGCCAGCATCATAATTCTTATACAGTTACTTTATTAGTATCATTTGCATTTTTATCATTTCTTACTGTAAACCCATATAGTTAAAAAATAAGTCAAAGTAGTGTGGAAACTGGTTATTTTTCCTGTCCTTTAGAGATTTTTCTAAGTAACAGGAATGAATCTCTGCTCAAATTCACAAGACATATGCTCACATAGACAGGCCGAACAGTGTCTATTCCCTTCTTGCCAAGTATCAACTCTATTCCTCTCTCTGAGGATCCACTTTTTCTGCTTATTTAGTGTTCCTCTTTTTCCTTAACTTGGCCTGAGGCTCTGTGTTTGTATGCTTTATTTTTCTTTACTAGGACATGAAATTTGGCTCCAAAATTCCAAGCTTTTCAGGCTTAGAACCCATATTAACTAGTCATAGTTTTACCTCAATGCAAATGTTCAATAGACATATCAGTTTAGCTTAATTTCTGAGCATGTTCTAATCTGATATGATGAACAGTATAAAGACTCATATAAATAATGCTACTGAAGCCCATCAAGGAAAAAGGATGAGGCAGAACACCAAAAATATGTCTATGGTTAGTAAATATGTATAGAACATTATCTTAGTTGCCACAATAAAATATATATATATAGAGAGAGAGAGAGAGAGAGAGATGTTAAGGAAGCATGTGCTTAAGTGCATATGCTAGACCACAGAGCATCATGGAAAAGTTCCCAAAGGAGATAAAATGTGAGGTGAAATTTGAAAAATAAATGGACAGTAAATTTATGGGAAGCTAATGAAGCAGGATGCTTAGTGCAAAGGAATCAACATATACAAAGAGCTATGGAAGAATGTGGTATCTAGAGGCAACTTTATGTATTCTAATACACCTGCTCACAGGATGCAAAGGAAATACGAGATAAATCTGGAGAGTTCAGTAAGGATCAGAATATAGATTATTAACCATGTTTATTAAGGAATTTGATTTTATCCTAGAAGCAATTGGAATCTGTTGAGAAATGTGAGGAGAGTTATGACATGAAACACCGACAGGACAACAAAATCACATATTTAACACAGCTAAAATGCTAAAACTGCTATTAACAATAGCTACCATCTATCCTTGGCATCATACCAAATGCTTGACATACAATATCTTAACTAATTCTGACAAAACTCCATAACCATGCGTGGTGGTACACACCCATAAGACTAGCAACTCAGGAGGCTGAGGCAGGAGGATTGTAGGTTTGAAGCCAGCCTCAGCAATTTAGAGAGACCCTCAGCAACATAGAAACACCATGTCTTATAATAAAAAATAAAAAGTGCTAGGGGTCTATCTCAGTGATAGAGTGCCCCTGGATCATTCCTCTGTACCAAAAACAAGATAAAAAAACACCCTCCATAAAAGAGATACTGTTAGTATCCCCATTTTTTTCAGACAACATTATTATTTCAGTAAATACAGAACCATAATCAAGAAAGAATTTGAGGGAAACAAGATTAGAAACTGAAAAATAGTTGTTCTGTTGTTGCTTTAATCCCTGTCTGGGATAACTAGGCCTTAATCCAAAGCAGTAAATAAGAAAATGGAAAAGGAAAGCTGGATACAGGAGGAAAGAAAAAGTCAGAAACAAGAACTTGCTGTTCAGGGTAGACACAGGCTTAAAGGGAAAAAAAGAAATGAATAATAACTTCAAAATTTCTGTCTTGGGCATCTGGGAAGACAAAAGAAAAATTGAGGAGAATTATGCTGGATCGACTCAATTGTATACACAAAAGTAGAAATTTCTAAGGGGCAGAAGGAGAAGGTGCTCAAGAGAAAGAGAAAAAAAAATGTTAACTGTTCAAATGAAATGGAAAGTGCTTCTCACTAATAAAATTCTAACATGGGTATTTAAAGTTGGTGAATTGCTCCTTCCCATGTAGGCATTCAGGGAATCATACTAATGATGGCTTTTCTATATTCAATCTGGGGTTTCTCTAGGGTCCTTGCTTGTAGAAAAGTGGAACTTGAGGCTAGAAATTTGAGGAGAGAGCAAGTGAAGGATGAGTGTTCTCTTTCTGATCGTACTCCACACGTGAGATCCATCACATGTCCACAACTGAGGCGATGGGACCAGGAAACACAATCCCTGACTTGCTAAACACAAACAGCTTAAATTCTATTCTTATGGAAGAGTGACCATGTAGCATTCCCTCCCTAAGACAATATTTGGAGGGTTTAAAGTCATGAAAGTGGATTTTATCACTTAGGAAGAGCATGGAAAGTAAGAAGAGAAGGAGACCAAGGATGGAACTGGAATATTATTAGTCCTTTCATTCTAATGCCCTTGTCTTTTGTTTTAATTAATTTTAAATTGGTACATTTTAACGATGCATAATATTAGTATTCTCTGTGATCTAGTCATACCTGCACAGAACATAATTTGCCAATTTTATTCCCTAGTACTTTCCCCCTCTCTCATCCTCCTTCCCCTTGGTTCACTTTCTCTGCTCTACTGGTCTCCTTTCCATAGATTCTCTTGTCTTTTAAATCTTGAATTACATTTTTTTTTTAACTTTTATTTTCCTTTTTCATATTTGGTAGCCTGACTGTTTTTTGTACTTAATAATATAGTATTCTATGATTAGAAATATCCCCAATTCCACCCAAAGTTATCACTCCATCACCAAAAGCACAATGCAGCTTTGGCCCTCCCGACCTTCTGCAGGGCTTCCTGAGGAAATGGCCTAAAGCAGAGAGAAGACATATTATAAAACACTTGTGTAACAGATAATTTGTAGGTACAACCATTATGTTGGCTAAACAAGGGAGATGATAGTGATCTAACATTAACAAGATAGAATTTCATAGATATACCTGCAATATAATTTTAAAACATTACATTCATAAAGGGAGAAGTAGAAAACCTGCTCAACAACAGTTAATCAGTTAACATGAAAAGAACAAGACTATATGAAAATAAATTGACTTTTATTTGACCCCAAGATCAATATGCAGGATCACTATGATACAGCTGTTAAGGAAGTAATGCAATGTTAGCATTTATTGGTGGGTTTGACACATATGAAAAAAACACTGATGTACAAAACATTTGACATTGAACTTTTGAGCATCTTATACTCCCACTTGACTCTTTCCTCTCTCTTACACTCATGTCCATTTACTATCAAGCCCATCTATTTTCCTTTCAAGGATATTTCATGACCCTTATAGAACTGGAGGAATGAATATGAATTCATTATATATCATATGTTATAAAATTATATATATATATATATAACTTGACAGAAAGAAGTATAAACATACATACACACGCATATGCACATTTCTTAGCAAAACCCCACAAGAGCAATGAGTACATCAAACACAACCTTTGTTTCTAAATATTATTTTTTACTTAAAAGAACACGAAATTCTTGAAGAAATGATCAAGTCTAGGGCTGGGACAAGAAAACTCTAAAATGATCCTGGAACATTTTGTGAAAGAAATTGCTAAAATAATAAGAAAAAATACAGTATTCCCTTTAATAGGTACTAAAACTAGTAGACAAAAATCACATTTGAAGAGCAAGAAGGTATTTACAAAGAAATTTCAAAATAATCTCCCACAAATTACTTTTTAATTACAACAAGAAAAACAGTAACTTTATAGTGATTAACCTGAAAACCATAAATTTATTTAAGTGATCAAATATAATATCACTAATATTAAAACAAATTGGCATTATTTGCTTCCTAATAGGATACCCTGAGAAGGGTACAATATCACTTCTATGGCATTACAAGAAAAAACATAAACCTGAAGCTAATTCTGAAAAAATATACAATAAATCCAAACTGATGGATATTCTACAAAGTTGTTGGCTTTATTCTCACAAAAATTAAGTTAATGAAGAAAAAAAAGGCTACAGAACTGTTTCACATGAGAGTAAACCGAAAAGCTATGACAATTCAAACTACCTTGGTGATCCTAATTATATTCTGGACCAGAAAAAAAAGACATTAGGAAATTATTGGAAAATATGTGAAATTTAAATAAAAATCACAAATTAGAATAATAATAATTGTGTTGATATTATTTCCTAGTTTTGACATTAGAACTTGCATTATGTAAGAGACAATATTTGTCCATAAAAAGAAGAGAGGAAAAATATGTAAATAAATTGGACAAAATGTAAAGAATCATTGAATCTAGGAAGAGGGTGTAACAGAGTTTTTGTTATATCTTTTGCAACTTTTCTGTAAGGAAAGTTAGAAACTTAAAAGAAAAAAAGATTTGACTCTGACTCAAGTAGTTAGAAAAAAGATAGTTTATTGAATTTGGTCTATACTTTCAATGTAAGATAATCCACTAATCTAGGAGCTTCTATCTGCTATGTAAAAAGAAAAAAAATGGAAAAAATCATGAACTCTTTTGTTTACATTAAGTCTATGCTCTTGTTTGTTATCATTTACATTTTAACCCAAACCAGCAAGATCATATCATCCAGCTACCACCTGGATGGTCAGCTTTAGTAACAGAATTTCCAATAGTAAGGAAAGTATAAAACTATCTAAAATATTATGTTTAGGGATACTAAGAAGCCAAAAATATGCTACAGATTCACCACATCTTGGGCAGTTTCATATTCAGAAAGAATACTTCGGCCACAGTTAATATCAGAAAGAATTATCGTGGACTACTATAGCCTTAGGGTTAAATTCAACACCACTAGTTACTAGAAAAATTTTAAAAGATATCACATATTAGTATAATTATATTCCTAAAAGCAACACAACAAAGTATATATCAGTATCCCAGTTTTACAAGCAAACTAAAGCAGAGAGAGATTGAATGACTTTTCCAAGGTCACATATCCTGTAAAAATTCGAGCTATGACTTGAACACTGTAGCCCCACCCAAAACAGTGTCTGTTCGCCTTTCCCCCTTTCCTACTATGTGAATGACATGAGACCCTCAAGACTATAAATATTTCAAGGCAGATTTTGCTCAGGCAAGGTAGGTAGAAGAAACACAACAGAGTCCATATGGCTCTTCTAGAAATCTGTCACTAAGAAACAATCTACATTGCACAATAAAATTCATGCCCAAAATATTATTCACACTGACAAAAGTATATTTAAAACAAATTCAAAGTCAAATAATCAGTCTGACATGATGGCACACACCTGTAATCTCAGTAGCTTAGGAGGCTGAGGCAGGAAGATCACAAGTTCAAAGCCAGCATCAGCAATTTAGCAAGGCCTTAAGCAAATTAGCAAGACCTTGTCTAAATGTCTCAAAAAAGGAAAAGGTCTGGGGATGTGGCTCAGTGGTTAAGCGCCCTGGGTTCTATCTCTAGTACCAAAAAAAAAGGGGGCAAATGATCAGAATTCCTTCGATACATAGTAGAATATATATTTAGAAATTTTAATGATCACAAAAAAATGCTTATCATGTTTCATTAAAAAGAACAGAATACAAAATTCTTTAATAAGTTTGATTCAAATTTATATAACTATATAGTATATTCAGTAGCAATATGTATGTGTGCATACATACAGGAAAAACAGTAGAAGCAAATAAATCAAAATACTAATATATTTATCACTGGGTATTACAGATTATTGCAAGTTAAATTTGTGTTTCTTATCTTTATGTTCCAGACTTTCTAATATTAGTCTCAAATAATTTTATAATTAAGAAAAGCGAATGAGCAACACTGAGAAGATTAAATGTAGTTTTCAAAATGATATGAAGGAAATAATATCCAGTCAAACCTAAGAAAAAATCCTGGAAGGCTTGGTGTCTCCTTTGCCTATAATCATCAAATAACCCACACAGTGGAAAGCACCCCAACCTGTCAAAAACTCTTACAGATAGATATCTGGGAGAATTGTCTATTTTACAAACATAATCTCACTGGTTCCCAAGGACACCACAGCTGCTCTTCTAAGTAAGAAAAAAATTTTTCAGGGGAAGTAGGATTTATCCATTGTTTCTAAAAACATTTAGGGAAAAAACAAAAAAAGTAATGTCTTTGAATTCAGAAATTAAAAAAACATGAAAATAGGGCAGTGGAACTATTCTATATAATATTATAGGGGGAGATACATTACACATCTGTCAAAACCCACAGAATGTACCATACTAAGAGTGAAGCCTAAAATAAACTATACATTTTGGAAGAAAATGTATGTGTCAATATGGGTTCACTGATAGTAATAAATGTACCACTCTGTAAAATTCCAATTGTGGGAGAAGTCTGGTAGGGAGGTGTATGGGAACTCTGCACTTTCTGCTTAATTTTGCTATGAACCTAAATATTGCTATAAAAATAAAGTTCATTAATAAAAGATTTTTAAAGAAATAAAATAGTTTTCTTATAAATTCTCACACAATTGTCTAATGATTCCAACTCTAAGGCAAGAAATCATTGAAAGAAGTTTAATTGGATTAACTTGATTTGGATTAGATTTAATCTAGTTGGACTGAATTGGATTGAAATTTGAATATGTTCCTCTATATTTTATACCCATGTTCCCTAGAAAGAAGTAAAAAAAGAAAATAGATGTACTTGTGTGTGCATGTGTGTAGATAGATGGATGGATAGATAGATGTAGTTGAATACATACACTCAGATTATACTTGGAGTGAATTTATATATGTCTGTGTGTGTGTGTGCGTGAGCGTGCAAGGACTCATCTCCCTATCTCTCTTCAGTATGCAGATACTAGTGATACCTTCCAGAGATAAAATTCTTATCCTTTAAGAGACTGTAATCTGTCAGCAAGGCAGACGTGGAAAGAGTCAGAGCCAGGGCCACTCTCCATTGACATCCATGCTGGGTACTGCATTCAATCCAGGGACGGTTGAATTTGTGGACTAGTGAGTCATGATACAACTTGGAGTTGCTCAGCAGTTTTATCAAACTTAAAAAACAAAAGGTAGTTTGGGTCAGGGGGACATGTGTGACTAAGAACCAAATCTGAGGAAATGGCAAAATTTTCACAGATCAGATGACACAGAACTTGAGAGTAACAGCATGAAAAGAAGAAAGCAATGTTCCAAGCACAAGCCAAAGAAGGACTGGGGAGGGGAAGACAGTTTCCCATATTTCTGAGATGTGACATGTAAGGTGGGTAGTGGCAAGAGATAAACTGGAGAAGCAGATGGTGAGGATAGCAGAGAATAAAAGTGTATCCTGGAGACATGGAAATCTTTGAATTAAAAAATGACATGATTAGATGTTTATTTTAGAAGAAAATAATTCTTGGGTAGCAAGAAGAGTTTCCATACTAGAAACAGCAATTTTACAATAATTTGGGTGACAATAACAAGGGCCCACACTAGGGCAAGTGGTGCAGTTGGGAGAGTAAAAGGAAGTAGAATAAGAGCATTGAGGAGGTAGAGTCTTGGGGCTTGGTGATCCATTGGGTATGGCAGGAAGAGATGACTTATGGTAGTCTTTTCTGAGGGAGAAAGTTAAGAAAAGCAGCATGTTCAAGGGCAGAGACAAACAGCTCAGTTTTAGACGTGCTGTACTGGGAGTGTCTGTGTGGTATCCATGTGGAAATGTTCAGATGACAGCTGGCTATTGGGATCATTTCCTTTTCACTGACATGGAAGAACCAGTGCCTTCAGGAACTATAACTCCCCTAGATCTGTTGTGTGTACACACGTTGGGGAAGTATGCAACCTGCATTGGCCTGGCAATTCAGGGACAACCTGTTCTCAGGAAATGGGGGAAAACTGATGCTGACTCTGAATACTATTTCCTCTCTTTGAAGGTATGCAGCTCCTTGGGGTCAGGCTGTTTTTCAGGAGAATATTGGCAGAATAGAGCATGCATCTTTTATTTGATCAGGAAGGTGTTTTGCTAGGGTGCTCCTACATGCAAAGAAGATGAATGAGCTGAATATGAATAAAATGAGCATTTAAAACACCTGATTAAGAAAAAAACAAACACACCATCAACTCTCTGGCTATAACAGCATCAGAAACACATTTATAAAGAATATATTTGATAAATTTACATTCGCCCTTAAAAAAAAAAGAATATATTTGAGCTGGCACATGATTATAATCCTAGCAATTTGGGAAGCTGAAGCAGGAGGATTGCAAGTTCGAGACCAGCCTCATCAAATTAGCAAGACCGTTGATGGGGCAGTGATCCTTGCCCCAAATTTTAAAAAATGAATAAATAAAAAGGACTGGGGATGCAACTTTGTGCTAAAATGCCTCTGGGTGAATGCTCAGTACCAAAGGGAGAGACATGGAGAAAGAGAGAGAGAGAGAGACTTTATTTGGATAGCCATACGGTAAGTATTCCACAAAAATCATTAAACACTATCTATTATCCAAAAACATTTAGAGAATAGAACTTCAAATATAAAATAACAAACTGACATAAACAACTGCCTTCAGGCTAAAGCAATTAAACATAAAAAAATGCATATATATCTAAGTATGTAGTTTGAGAAATGGTAAACGCAAAGAGTTATAAATGGAGCAAAATAAAATGTATAGAAAAACTTCTTCTCTTCCAAACTATCAAGAAAAACTTCACTGAGGACATAAAATTTCAGCTATTTGTAGAATGACAAGCTTGGATTTCTGGGAATAGAAGAACTTCCTGTTTTTAAAAAAATAAATAAATAAAAAGCCTGAAAATGGCTTATAAGTAGGAGTGAGAAAATTCAATGAAAAGAGAAATAAGTTGTGCTTGGGGAGAGGAGATATGGTATCTTTGTGGTAGAGTGGGGATCATAGTTGCAGCTTTCAATGGGAAGGCATTTTGAACCTGCTTCTATGGAAACAATATCTGTATTCGATATTAGTAATTGCTTAAGTGGATTTGTAAGTTACGGATACACACAAAACTCCCCATATTGTAATTTATTAGATGGAAGTAAATTTTAAATTATATCACACTTTTACCATGTATTCTTCCAGGCTTTATTTGAGTTAGTTACTTCTATTGTTCTAAGATTCTAGTTTTCAATTATAATGACAATTATGCTTAAACATGCATATTGTAGGAATTAAAATACATTTCTATTTCAGATAAGAGAAATATACTGCATGAGCAGAAGAACTCTAGAGTAACAAGGAATTTTTTTGTATTTCTTTTGCCCTTGGTGATTAAAAAGTAAGACTGAAGGACTCCAAAACATTTCAGTACTACAGAATTTCTGCCCCCAAATGATGGGGCAGAAGAATATGTCTATAATTGCAACCAACTTTTACCATTATTGTAAGAGGCTTTCACAAAATATCTTATAAATAGAAACTTAAGAGGCTTTGGCAAAGTGTATCTTATAAATAGAAATTTATGAAGCTATAATACTTTTTGTTCGTCTAAAGATTAATCATCATCTTCATTTCAAAATAGCCAAGTAGTTGAATAAAGCCATTAATTTTATACAAGTCAAGCATAATACATAATATACATTTAGAATTAAATATAGATATATATTGACATCTGTACTTCCATGTATATTGCAACACTATTCATGATAGCGAAGAAATGGAAATAACCCAAATATTCATCAGCTGATGATTGAATTTTTTGGAGGGGATACCAGGGATTAAACACAGGCACTCAACCGCTGACCTATACCCCTAGCCCTATTTTCTATTTTATTTAGAGATGGTGTCTCACTGAGTTGCTTAGTGCCTTGCTGTTGCTGAGACTGGCTTTGAACTCGAGATCCTCCTGCCTTAGCCTCTCCAAGTAGCTGGGATTACAGGCAAGATGATTGTAGTTTAAAAAACGTGATCCATACTCATAATAGAAAACTATTCAACCATAACAAGGATGAAATTTGTCATTTGTGACAATCTGAACACAACTGGATATAATAATGTTAAGTGAATAAACCAAGCCAGATAGACAAGGATTACATAAACTCACTCATATGTGGAATGGTGACTACCAGAGGCCAGAGAGAGGATAAACAGAGGTTGATTGATGGTGCTAAGTTATAGTTAGAAAGGAGCAAGAAATTCTAGTGTGGTATTGAACAGTAGGGTGACAATAAATAATAATAATGAACTATACTGCTCAAGAACCTAGAAGAAAGCATATTGATAGCTTTCACCATAAATGTTTAATAAATGTTTGAGACAATAAATATGCTTAACCTGGTTTAAATATTACACCTTGTATATATGTATCAAAACTTCACATTATCCTGTTAATATGTATAATTTTATGTATTACATAAAATTAAACTCAATTTAAATTTTAAAAAATAGAATGAAATATATTTTCAAATTTTCCTCAATCTAACCTAAGAGGGATTCATTTCTCACACTCCATTTTAATGCAAAATGATAATAATGGCAACAGCAAAAGCCATAACAATTATATTGAGCAACTCCTGTATTCAAGGATTTATTCTAAGTGTTTTACATGTACTCACTAATCTAAACCACAAATTCTTTATAAGGGAGATACCTTATATCATGGAAAAAATCAAAACTATCTACAGTTTTAGGCCTTGAAAATTTTCTGGTAACAACAATCTATTCTATCTCACAAAGTTCTAGACAGGAGGAGTTGAAAGACTCCAAACAAGAGGGAATGACAAAGTAGAAATGCTAATTACCTTGATTTAATCATATTCGGGTATTGAATTATCACATCGTACCTCATAAGTATCAACAATCATTAAAAATATTCTTATAATATTTAGCCAGGCATGGTTAATGTGTAACCTCAGCTATCCAGGAGACAAAGGCAGGAAAATCACAATTTTGGTACTAGTCTCAGAAACTTAGGAAGACCCTGTTTCAAAATTAAAACAAACAAACAAACAAACAAACATAAAAAGGGTTGGGGATACAATGGCCCTGGATTTAATCTCCAGTATATATATATATATATATATATATATATATATATATATATATATATAATCTCCAGAACTAATATATATATATATAATCTCCAGAACTAATATATATATATATATATATATATATATATATATATATATATATATATATATATAATATGCTTTGAATATTAATAAGGACAAGGACAAAACATGTAAAATGTAATTCCTGAGTTCAGATTATCCAAATGAAATTTAAGAATCTACTCTAGGGCAGTCATATGAATTGGGTTTTAAAGAAAAATCTTTCCATGAAATGACAATCTAGCAGGTGGAAAATAAGAAACTTTCACAGTTAAGTCATATTTAGCCTAAAAGAAAGATTCACAAGAAAATGGATATCTGAAAGAATGGGAAAATTTTTGTAGGAAGCTGGAACTATGTTTTAAGAGAAATCCAAAAGAAAACATTTTTCCTAAATTCCTTTGTTTTTGTCATTTTTTGTCACTCTTCTCTGAACTTTATTTTCTCAATTCTAAAACAGGGGCAATGATATGTAGGTATTGTTACAAACATTAACTAGATAGTAAAATATGCTTTTAAAGTGTAAAATGCTATGCAAATGACATATGTTGGCTGTATTATTTTCAGTTTCCATTGCTGAACATTATTATTTTTCTCTATCTCTTTCTCATTGACATAACAAAGTATCTTGGCATCAGCTCTGCATTTTGTTTTGCAACGCTTTTAAAATTATTAGGTAGGTAGGCAGTTGGGTGACAGAGAAAGTATTGCTGTGCAAAGCTTGGATAGTATTAAATTCCTGAGCCTATGCTTCACCCATTATACTCAAGCCATCAAGTCCTATGACAATTGAAACTGGTAGCCAACTCAGCCCATGGTCCATCATGGAATCTATCCCTTGGGCATAGCCCTAAGTCAGGTATATGCCTGAACTTGGAATCAAAGAGGATCCAATGACAGATAACACAAATAACCTGCTTAAAAAAAATCTAGACTGGTGTAAGAGATAGTTTATCTCTCTATCCCAGCCTTGTAGAAGAATAAGTTAACTGGTTGTTATAGTTAACTAAAGGTTACTCTCCTTATATCATGATGGGTCTAATCCTTTCCTCAATACCATGACCCCATGAACTCAGCTATAACTGTGTCCCAAAGGTTTAGTATGGCATAACAGCAGGTGAGGAAGCAGAGGTGGTAAGTCTGTGGCTCTAAATTATAGTCATGGTGACCATAAATTGTATCCAAAAGAATGCAAGTCCAGACTTAGAGCAGAGGTAACAGTAGAGAATCATGTACTGTATCCACAGGGCCAAAACAAAAGCCTGAGCCAAGGTCAGTTTGTTGATCCATGAATAGAGAATCTGTGCCTTCTGTTCTAGGTGAGGTTCAGGGAAACTGCCAGTTTTCCAGAGAAAAAAATACATCACCTACTCCAATCCATTTGTGCAGCAGGTCAAATGAAAACATGATGCAACAGTAGGCGTGAGAAGGCTGGAGAAAGGCTCACTGGCCTGCAACTGGACAAAGGGGTGCCATAAGAGATAGCTATGATTATGGGCTATCCTCATGGAAATCTGTTGAGTTCATGGCTACACCTTAGCTGACCTGTCAGCTTTAGGGAGTTGGATCAGCTTCCCAGCACCAATTCTTTGTCCTTTGAAGGACTGAGACTCATTACCTACTCTGAAGACCTGGAAAGCAAAAGTAAGGTTAATAAGGCTAATTCATCCTTCTTCCTACCATATCAGTATTGTGAAAAGCACAGAAAGCAAACAACCTTAAGTGACTGGATTTAAAACTGGAAATTTTTAAAATTACAGATGTGTGATGGCACACACCTGTAATCCCAGTGTCTCAGGAGGCTGAGATAAGAGGATCACAAGTTTGAGTCTGGCCTCAGCAATTTAGCAAGGTTCTAATAATTTAGTGAGACCCTGTCTAAAAATAAAATAAAAAAGGGGTAGGGATGTAGCTAAGTGTAAAACGCCTCTGGATTTGGATTCAATCTCCAGACCAAAAAATAGAACTTGGTAATGACTGAAAAATCTCTTAGATTTCCTGATGTAATGAAATTAATTTTCTGCATCAAGTTGAAAACAAAATAAAGGGTGTGTTTCAATTCAGAAATTAATTTTAGTATCTGAAAATAAAGTTTCACTTGTACATTGAACCATATGCCTGCTACTATAATAATAATGTCTCAAATGTGCTCTTTCGGGAATTTCTGTCCATCTCCCTAATGTGCTCCTGGATAATCATTTGGCTGCCACTAAAGCAGCAATCTGAGTTGTATGGCAGCCAAGAAAATCTCAGATCCTATGTTTGCTAATTGGACATAACAATTCATGCTCAGGGGCAGCAAGCAAAATGGACTTTAGTCTGCCAGAATTGTTTTGGCTTCCATTTTTTTTTTTTTTGCTTAGCCCCACTCCTCATTCCAAGTTCTCTGACCCTGAAAGCTACTTTCCTAGCTAGTAGCACTCAGATTCTTCACCCAGGCATAGGAAACACTCATTCTACTATATTCTGGAGATCAAGGAGGAGAGGGTTTGATGTTGAACAGAGCTGTATGCATAACTAAAACTTGATCACTTTAGAATTAATAAGAGAAAATAATAGAATTAATTCACAAGTGTGAGAAATAGAAAGTCCAGTGACCCATTTTCAGAATATAGTATTAGCCCTAAATGTAAAATTGGGATGTGAGTTCCAATAGTAGCCATTTTAACTATAGTCTTTCCCTTTGCCCTCCGATTTTAAAATTAGCCAATTGCATACTGAGCTCCTTCTATCGGAGCAAGGGGCATTGCTGAATTAGGGATAAAAATGGGCAGACTGCTTGACCAAGTGTGTTTGATTACCAGACTTTGTTCAGTAGCACACCCTCTGCAGAAGTAAAGTTGCCTTGAGGAGTATCTTTTGAGCATGTGCCTGATTTTTTGCAACACCTCAATATGTCTAATGCAAGGAATGGAAAGTCATAAACAGTAGACAATAATATTCTGATATATGATCTTTCCATTTGAAATATAAATTAGAGCTTAAAAATTAAATTATTGAAACAGATGTGTCAATGACACAACTCTAGGTTAAATTAATTAAAATTTAACAACCTTTAGCTCCTAAATTATTAAATGGAGTTATAAATGGTCACTTGTGAGTGATCTCTACAGTGGGTATTTGGACTTTTTAAAAATTTTTATTAGTTGTAGATGGCCATAACATCTTTATTTATTTTTATGTGGTGCTGAGGATCCAACCCAGTTCTTAACACATGCAAGGCAGGCACTCTACCATTGAGCTACAGCCCCAGCCCCGGGTATTTGGATTTTTAAAGGATGTTTGATGAAAAAAGGAAACAATTACATTGGACATTCAAATTATTCCTGATGATTTGCATTTTCCTCACTGTATAAAGTTTGAGCAGAGAAAATGACCATAAACAGGAAGTTACTTTAGTTCTTTAGAACTTTGAACATATCAAAGTTCTTTGATTTGAAGAGTACTTATATTACCCAAAAGAAAATTAGGGTTCAGAAACTAACAAAAACTTATGTTTCTATTATTTTTCAATAGGATTTTTTTTTTAAAAAATGGTATTTACTTCTTGACTTCATTTCTACAACAGGTCTGTTTTTTTCCCACTTTACAAAGAGATGTTTGTAAACTGAGTGGTTCAGTGACATGCTTAGAGGTTTTATCAGCTTATACTGGAAGCCAGAAGGAACTCCTGCATTCTAGCCCAGAGTCTATTAATTCATTCTATCTCAATCAACTGTTCTATGCCCCAGGGAAAGAGCAGAAAAGAAAACAAAGTCCCTTCACAAACATGTACAGTGTTTGAAGTGCCAGTTAGAGCTAAAGAGAAAAATAAGACAGGACAGAGGCACTGAGTGAGTACGGGAAGAACCTGTGTGTGACTTGAGGAAGAGGTAAAAATTATGCCAATCTTATGGGGAAAAAAATCAAAGAAGGCCACATTGATGAAGTAACATCTATGTCATCTTATTCTCTTATCAATTTGTAACAATTGGGCAGGGACATGAAGGAAAAGAAGAACTGGATCATGAAACTATCTCAGGGAAGAGAAGTAAAGGGCAGGGATTGGTGAAAACCAGCCTGCCACCTGTTCTTGTAAATGTTTACTGGAACACAATCATGCTCAGTTCACCCATTGCCTGGGGCTGCTTTTGCACCACATTGGCAGTGTTAAGGAGCAGACTGTCAGGATGTGTGTGACCCACAAAACTGAAAACATTTACTATCTGGCCCATTAAACAAAAAATCTGCTGACCCCTGGTTTATGCAAAGCCATAAGTCACAAGAGTGTTTGAAGTGTTCAAGGAGCAGCTGGAAGACAAGTGGGGCTGGGTTGAAGTAAATGAGGGAAGAGCAAGGGAGGTAAGACAGACAGGGGCAGGATCCTGTAGGGCCTTTATAAACCACCGTGAAGAACTTTGACCTTTACTTAGAGGGAGATAAGAAAACCCTGGAGGATGTTGACTACAGGAGTGACATAATGTGACTTATATTTTAAATTGGTCCCTTTGTTTATAATAAACTAGAGAGGGTTAGTTTGATATGAACTACAATAATACAGATGAAAAGTGATTCTGGTTTGGACTAAACAATGAAAGTGGAAGATGTGAGAATTTGTCAAGTTCTCAATCTATTGTAAAGAAAAAGTTGATAGGATTTGCCAGCGGACTTAATAGAGGGGTATGTGTGTGCATGAGAGATGTGGGTGGGGGAACAGGAGCAAGTGGTCAAAGTTCACTGGTGTGAGCCTGAACATCTGGGAGGTTACAATTGCTGTGAACAGATGTAAGAAAGGCCATGAGAGGTATAAGGTACCCTTGGCAGTTGGAAGTGAAGAATTTAAACATGAAATTTTATATGCCTTCTGAATATCCGAATGGAGACGTTAAAAAGGTTTTAAAAATGAGTTGGTCACTCAGTGGAGAGATTTGAAAGAGAGAAATAAATGTGTAAGTCATCCATGTTTAGATAATATTTGAGTCATGAGAACAGAATAAAATCACCTAAAGAAAGGCTATAGACATTAAAGAGATTGACTTGAATAGTTATTGCTTAATTTCAATATATATGACAGGTTTTGAGCTATGAACCTTATATTCTAATCTTAAAACACTTAGTGGGTATTTGCATCCCTATTTTTTGGTATTTGGGTGCTTTACCATTGTGCTACATTCCCAAACATATATATTTATTTATTTATATTTTGAGACAGTTCTTACTAGTTTACTGAGGATCTCACTAAGTTGTTATGGCTGGCCTCAGACTTGCAATCCTTCTGCCTCAGCCTCCTGAGTTGCTGGGATCATAGGAATATACCCCGTGCCCAGCTGTACTCCTATTTTTCACATGAAGAAATGATAACTTAAGGGTTAAGTGACCTGTCTGATTGTACTTTGCTAGGGACAGGAGTCAAGATGCCTGTCTCCTTATCTGAGCCCTCTGTTATTATATGACATAAGAAATGGAAATTTTAAAAAGTGGATACCAGATGGGCAGATATGAATAAAGAAGGAGTAGAATTACCCAAGTAGGTTGTCCATTGATACTAATATTGTCACCAGGTGGGTAGCTCTCCTCTAAGTTTCAACTACAGTGGGACATCTTTTTAAGGAAACCACTATATATTAAGCTATGATAATGCTCTCATGAAGCTTCCTTCTCAGTTTCCTGAATTTAACAAACTCTCTTATCATGAATAAGCAGAACATTTCTAGTTTCAGAACAGAATAAGAGGCAGTCACTTCCAAGGACAACATGCATCAATGATATGTACTGTATTTTAAGCAAAGTACATGTTACTATGTTTGGATGCTCTTATGGGGCACTGGACAGTCCTACATTAAATCAGGAAACTAACTTTATGACTGAAACTACACATTAATCATTTGAAACAGCACAGGGACAGCAGATGTTACTCATCAATAGCTGTGACCCATAGTGACACTAAAATCCTTACCAATGTTGCCTTTACTTTTACAAATATATTAGCTCCAAGCAAAAAAAAAAAAAGTTCTTTTTTTGGTTGACAGCTAGTCTCAAACTACTTTTTCACTGGCTTCTCAAAAGTGTAGTTATACCCAATCGCTATATAATAATGTGAAACAAAGAAAAGTCTAGTATCCTTCTTTTTTTTCCCTGAAGGCTAGGCTGAAAGGATCATTGCTTATTTTATCACTACAAAAATACAAGGAGGCTCAGAACTCCATGAATAGGAACTAACCCACATGAAAATGTGAAAACCTTCATGCACCTCAATTATGAAGCCATATCTTGAAGTTACACTCTCATTACAGTTATGAGGAAAGCAAAGAAGGGAAGTTGTACTTGGGGCTTGTTAAACAAGATCAAGTCTCGGGGGAAATATCTGGGTTGTTGTGCTAGTTTGAATGAAACCTAGAGGGAGTAGTTGGTGGCTTGGGATGAACATTAGGCAACCCAATGATTCCAGTGTTTGTCCTCCACCCTCCTCCACCCACCCATCCTTAGGTGCCACACCCATGGAATCTCATCCTCTGGGATGAAATACCATAATGAATGCACACTAATGGTTGAATGTTGTTTAGAGACTGTAAAGTGTTCAAGAGTAATAATTCTCATGAAATAAAAAGGTGACTTTGACATTGATTTTTTGCCTTTCCTTTTAGGAATTTTGTTTCCTTATCCCTATATTGCTCTTATTGAGTTTCAGTCCAATTGTATCATGTATCATGTTGGTATACTCACAACATTCAGCAAAGCCCCTGTCACACAGTAGGCACACATAAATTGCTTATGGAACAGAATGCAGAAAAAACATCAACACTAAGATTCAGATGCTAGATCCTAGAAATTGCACAAGCACCAAATGTATTCTTCTGTATCTCCCTTGCTTTATGGAATTTAGTGATTTCATGATCCCAGATATCCCAGGGGTTATTTTGCACTCTGAAATATTGATGGGTCAAACTGGAACTGAACTACTGAAGTGTAAGCAGATATTCCAATCAGAGATCTGTAGGTGCATTGTTGTTGGATGAACTGTGTAATGTTTGTGGAAACACTGTCAGGGAATCCATTCCAAGTTTAAAGCTAGGTGCCTGTTCCAGAGCTGAGGACTCCAGCCAATGTATCGAGACTATGCTTTTCCACCATCTGTATGAAACCTCTGAGAGGTAATTAGTGTTCTCAATGTTAGTACAATTCTCTGGGCTCTGATGGGTCCTTGGAGAGGCTTGTTCCTGCTCTCCTGATGTTAAGGCTTTTGTTTTGATCTTTTTGGATTTAATGTGGTAGTCTTAAGGGCTGACCAGAAAGTAAAGCAAGTTGGCATCTGAAAGTTCTATCAGGTGACTGAATATGTGACAACACTCTCTTCCCCAGAGCCTAAAAGAAAAGGATCTGTCACAGCAGCTGGTCTCAACTGACACTATCTCACTGTCAGGCCACTCTGAGGGGAAAAAGTGGTCAGTTTCTGTTGGTAAGCTCTCACTTCCTCACTGGCCTATTTTTTAGATAAAGGACACTACTTTGTATGCTGAATAGTGTTTAATTTAAAAAAAGGCGAGGGCTGGGCAACTCTCTCAGAACCACTTGACCTGTCCCAGGGAATTCTTTTGAGAAATACAAAAGTCTCCCCGACAGTTGTTCAAATTACCCTGATAATTACAATTTTATTTTATTTTTTAACTTTATGATGGTATGAAAGTGATAGGAACTCAGTAGAAGCCATTTTTGGAATTTTCAGTGTGGATCTGTTGCTCCAGGGCGGGGACCCCAGGTAGGTAGCTCTTCTCAGAGCCTGGGCCAGGACCTCCAGTACAGCTGCCAGTCAGCTGGGAGCAGCCCAGTCACCCAGACTGCGCACTGTTGCTAAAATGGGACGTTTGATGGGTTGGGGTGATAAACGCTTCTTCCATTTACACTATTTTCAATTCACGATAGTTTAATCCCACAGGACCCAATCATAAGTTGGGGAACTGCTATAGTATGAAAGATTTTTTTTCTGGTTGCTATTATTATTATTGCTTTTGGGGAGTGGGGTGGGCTATGGGATGAAGTGGAAGGAGGCAGCAAGGGTTGGGCTATGGAAGAAATGTGAACTTTTAAACTGTTATGCAAATTATTTCATTCACAATATATTAACTGAATAATTGCATCAAGTTCAATTTTAAAGGCTCTTGTAACAGAAAATCTAACCACATGGTAAATAAAAGTTTAGAAAAATGCTCAAAATGTTTACAACTCTATTTAAACCCTATAATACTTCATTGAAATTTAAAATGCTGACAACAAAGTTACTTATTAAATATTATTCTCACTGTAGAAATATCATTTAATGTGCATAGGTCAGAAGAGTGAAGGATCACTAACATCTGGTTGATCTGTTTTTCTAGAAAGGCCAGAGCTTGACAAAGATCACAATGTAGTAGATCCTGCTTGTTTTCCCAGACAAGGCTTGTTTATTTAGCTGATGTTTGTTGAGTCCACTAAAGTATAAAATGGTCAAGGGAAATTACCCAAGAGTCATAGATGTGAAAATTAAATTACAATACCACTCTCTGAAGTATTCAGGCCCAAACTGGGGGTATCATCTTTGCCGCTTTTCTTTCTCTGATAGCACTTCATGTTAACAAATCCTTTGGTTCTCCCATTAAAATGCAATCTAGAATATTACTGACTGCTTTACATCACTGCAACTTTTAACCATCCTAGTAAGACTACCTACCAACTCTTCCGTGGATTATTGCAAAAGCCTCTTGACTTTAGGTTATTAACAATAGAAGGTAACAAATGGCAGGTGAAAAATGGTGACAGTAACCCTACATTCTTTACTTCCAGGGGTAGGTTCAGTCTTAATTACTGTCAAGAATTTTTTATTGCAAAACCAGGAACCCACTTAAAGTAATTTACAAAAAAAAAAGAAAGAAAGAAAGAAAATATATCCAGATCACATATGGAACTGTTGAGTCAGGAATGGAGATGCTATTTTCCATTTCCCTGGAGTCATTCCCTGGTGGTCACTGCTATTTGTTCTCCGTGCATATGCTCCATCCTTCCATGTTCCATCTAAGATTGGGTACTCTTAGCTTGTGTACATGAAGCAAAACACGCCACCTACCCCTGACTCTACATGACTTCCTCCTAGTTGAGTTCAATTAGCAACCTTATAATTCAATTCCAAATACCCAGAAGAAGATGATCTCTGGGCTTTGTTTATTTCAGATGCCTGCCTCTCATGCTATAATTTGGAACCAGAATATAGCATCACCTGATTAAAACACAGTTGCCCAGGTGCATCAGTCCAGCAGGGTCTAAGGGAACAAAGCCTAGGATTTTTCCATTACACCACAATGCCTCTTGGCAAGAAGATATCATTTCTTCAAAGAGTTTTATAATCCAATGATGACAAGTTCCTCAACAGATGTATTTTAAACATAGGTGGAAAGGCAGATCATAAAATTCTGAGGAGATATGATCTCCCTGTTTTGCAGTTTTCCCATGGAGTATTTGTACTTTTTTTTTTTTAAGAGAGAGAGAGAGAGAGAGAGAGAGAGAGAGAATTTTTTAATATTTATTTTTTTTTAGTTTTCGGTGGACACAACATCTTTATTTTTTATTTTTTTATGTAGTGCTGAGGATCAAACCCAGCGCCCCACACATGCCAGGTGAGCGCGCTACAGCTTGAGCCACATCCCCAGCCCCAGTATTTGTACTTTTTTTAAAAAAAGTTCACCAGGTCATTTTGATGCTTCCTTCCCCTGTTGCCTTCCAATAGCAATTCTCTCTCCTGTTTTCCTGATCAACTCCTGCTTTTCTACCATAGGCTGGGTGTTCCCTTTGGAAACCTTCTCTGGCCAGCTAAATGGCCCTCTTCAGTCTTCCTGTCTGTAACTCCACTGCTTCACTAATCACGTTGTTTTAAAATTACTTATTTATGTCCCCTTGAGATTGTGGTGAGCCTGTTGTTAAGAGTTAGTATTGCATTTTTTATTTGTTTGTTGTACTTTAGAACCTAGCACAATGAGTCAAACTGGACAATATATGTTTAAGGAACGAGGAACTAAATTGATACACCAAAAGTTCAGAGCCACTTGGAAAGTTTTTGAAAGTCTTCACATTTGATTTATTGTTCTTTTCCCCCAGGGTGAATTAACTGCCTACTTCAATAAATATTAAATACAAAACAAAACAAAAAAAAAATTACAGGTTCCAAGCGGAAGGCGTGAGCCTTGGGATGTGGAAGCTTCCCCTGGAACTACATTTCCCGAAGTCCGTAAGCCCCAGTCCTGATTGGTTTGCTGACTGTTCTTGAGGCCGGTCACATCTGCCAATACTTGAGACGAGATTGTCCTCAACCGGCAGGAGGCGGCCAATCACAGGGAGAGGGCGGCTGCTTCTGATTTTGGTTTGGAACAAACCCTAGAATAGTTCTTCGGTAGCATTTTGCGGAGCGTAGGGGAGGTGAGGTGTCTTTAGCCCGGAGATTATCTTCCGCATCTCCACCATCCGAATCAGAACTCGTCTTTAATATTTCCTTCCTTCTTAATTTGTTGTCCACACCCCTCCTAATCCAGCACCTCTGCGTCCCAGCCACCTTTTCCTTGTTGAACGCACTTTGGGGGAAAATCTCTCCCCATCCCCCGCAAGAATCTCTCTTCACCTGTGCAAACTTGCGCCGGATATGTGTTTCTAAGCACCCAAGGGAGACTGGGGTCAAAAAGTCCATCTCCCTCTTGTGACCCGACCCTTCTGAAGAGCGAAGACTCAGATCGGATTGCAGGGCGGACCGAGGGTTCTGAACCCGAGTGGCAGCGTCGCGTTCACTGCTATGGGCGCTCCCGCCCCCATCCCCACACCCCCGGGTCCCCACGACTGAATCGGGGTGGTGTGTCACAGCGTGGCTAGAGCCCTTCCTCTTCGGCAGCCTATTCTGTCTAGCAATGACCTACCACTGCCAGAATCATCTTATCCACTCTAACAGCTTCGGGGAAGAGCCTGGGTTTCCGAACCCAACGGGTGTCTCTCCTTTCCTAGGACATTTCTAAGTCTGTCATTGCTTTGCCCCTGACATAATCGTTGCCTAGACGCCCCCTTTTAAAGAAACTCCAATCCAAGTCAATCCAGAACAAAGTCCACAATAAGGCAACAACAATAAAGAGTGCAGCCAGCCGCCGGGGGCGGGCACCCCGGGAAAGGGGGAAAGCACAACCCCGGGCTTCAGGACCGAATTTGAAGCCAAGGCTTCCTGCTGGTTTTTGGTCCTCAACGTTATTACTATGCCGGCTGCAGAAGAAGCAGCTGCATACTCTGGCAACACGACCGGGGAGGGAGAAATTCAACCAGCGTCTGGGATTTTCGCAGAGGATAATTTAAGCCCCAGTTTCTTGCCGCTGGGGGCCTGGGCACCAGCCGCGGGCGGGGAGCAGGCTGCGGCGCGCATGCGCACACCCCACAGCCCCAGCTCCGCGGAGGCCCAGCTGCTGCCACCGTCGCGGCGGGCGCTGTAACCGCGGCTGCCGCCGCTGCTTGGGCGGGCGTTGGTGCCTTGTGCCGAGGCGTCCAGTCAGGCCAGAGGGAGCGGCCGGGCGGGAAGAGCCGGCGGCGTTGGCGGCGGCGCCAGAGGAAGGCGGCCGGGCTCCTGAGGTGCGAGGGCGGGCCGGTCCGGCGGCGGTGGAGCGCGGCAGCCGCCCCGGGCGCCGTGCGTGCGATGCTGGGCGGGCTGCGGCGCTGAGCGGCGGGAGGCCGAGCGGCTTTTGCGGACCGCGGAAGAGCAGCAGGAGGACGCGCCGAGGGACCGGGGTCCGGGGCGGGCGAGGATCCGCGGGGTCGCGGGCCATGGACGTGGCGGCGGCGACGCGAGCGAGCCTGGGCGGCGGCGCGGCGCAGAGCCCGCCCGCGGCCAGGTGAGGCTGGGCTGAGCGGGCTCGGGCGCCCGACCTCCGCTGCTGCCGCCGGGCCGCGGAGCGAGGCGGCAGCGGCGGCGCCACATCAGCCGCGGCGGCCTCGGAGGAAGAGGGGTCGCCACCCGGTGTTGTTGTGACCGCCTCTCGCTCGTCGCCGCAGTATTTCCTGTTCGGATTATCTTTTGCTTCCCCCAGCTGCCTCCTCCTCCTCCTCCTCCGCTCACCCACTCCTCCGGGTCCTGGGTCGCTGCTGCCCTCGGCTTTGGCCCGTCACCCCAGCCCGGGGACCCCTGGTGCCTCCGCTCCTGGGCTGCGGGGGAGCCCAGCAGAGACCATGAGGAAATTCAAGAAGGTGCTGGACGGCCTGACCGCCGGCTCCTCCTCGGCCTCGCAGCAGCAGCAACAGCAGCAGCACCCGCCAGGGAACCGGGAGCCTGAGATCCAGGAAACGCTCCAGTCCGAGCACTTTCAGCTCTGTAAGGTGAGCAGAGCGCGCAACCCTGCTACGCCGTCATCGGAAAACTGGGGTCGTTTTAGGGGGCGATTCTGGATTTACACAGTATTGCAAGAGAAACGAGCACCAATAATAATTGTAGTTCTCATAAAGAGCTCGTTTCTCCCCTAGCAAACGTTTCCTTGGTAGGTTATTTTGAAGACTGATATCCTACTTTCCCTTGGTGTTTTTCTTTTCTAACAAGAAGCAATAATCATTTCAAGGCTCTTCAAACATATGATCTTCCCTTTAATTCATATCCTGACACTGCTAGCAATAATCTGGAAGCTTTTATATTATAACATTTTGATGAAATTCATCAATTTCTGGATTTTCTTTAAAAACAGTGTCTATCTAGTGAATATTGTTTATCAGAAAGTCAAACCTGTTCAACCAGGTCTTTGCTCATCACTTTTTTCTTACAACGTGTCTCAGTGGCCTACTGTATGAAATCGCATGGTTCTTTATCATTATGTTAGGTTTAAAAGTTAGTACTGAGATTTTTGCCTGCTAATGGCAAGATAATTGCTATAGCGTTTTGTAATTCAGAAAGAATGATGCAGCGAATTAATTCACCAGCTGTTCAGTGAGAAATACAAACGTGGTGTTTTGTTATTAATGTCAGCCTTCCTCATAAATATCCATGTGTTCATACGTCAGAGTTTCTTAAAAGTCTGTATACACATAACTTTTTGCCTTAATACTCTAAAATTATTATGGACTTGATAGTAAATTGCAAAAACATTTGTTGTATTCATATCCATTCTGTTACAATTGCAAAATGTTTGGTATGGCTTGATAATTGCTTTACCCAATACCTTGACCAAAATAATGAATTATATGACAACTTTTCCTTGAAGTACTTGCATTTAGCATTCAAGTAATGTTAAATGATGAGACAATTATTCTTGAAACAAAGCATGAGTCACATTTTAAAATCAATTAACAGAATTTTTGACTACTGAAAACGTTAGTAATTTGGTGTCAGACATAGTAGTATAGAACATTAATAGGAAATTTTTTTTCTGTAGAATGCCAGTAGTATGGAAAAGCAAAAACTGAAGTATTACTCTGCAATAAATTTTTGTTTATTTCAGGTTCTGTGTTAATAACTAACATAGAGTTCACTTTTTTTTTTTTTTAAAGTAGCACCTATGTGTGTATGTTTTGCATCAGGTATACTTCTAAATTCTAATGCCTGTATTGACATTTCTATTTTTAAATATCCTTTGCTACCTTGGTTGCTGTGATGACACTTGCCCAACCCTAGACTGTTCGCCATGGATTTCCCTATCAACCTTCAGCCCTGGCCTTTGATCCTGTACAGAAGATCCTGGCAGTGGGAACTCAGACTGGTGCTTTAAGGCTGTATCCTTTGTCTAATTTTTTTTTTTTTAATGGTTGCTTTGTGTTCAGCAGTCCTTTTGTGTTGCTAATTAGTTCCAAAACTTTAAAAATTTTCCTGGGTAATTCCAAAGACATAGTGTAATTGGGCATATATTTTGAGGAATTATGTGGTGTCGGCTTTTCCTTAGGGGAAAATATATAAATATATTTATGTGTGTATATACATATGTATATGTATACATATGTGTATATACTCATTCAGATTGTATGTTGATGAGGCAGTTCTCAGCTGTAAAATATGTATTGGAATAGAGGTCTAAAGATTTTTTTGTAATAACTATTTTCTTTGCAAGGAGCTAGAAATTTCTAAGGGGAAATATATTTGTTAATGCCTAGTAGTCTACTGAGTGGAGTTTGTTAAGGATGAGATTTAAAGACAATAGTATGGTGCTCATTTTATTTGATATTAAAAAATATACATGGTAAAGTTTGAAATTTTTGTTACTATTTATATGTATATTATGTAAATTTATTGTTCTATTGGATTAGAGGTTGGATTTGAATTTGTTTCCCATATGTCCATCTAGAAAATCATTAACAGAAGACAAATGTAGCAAATTAGTTTTCTATAAAAAATTATGAAGGGTTAATATTTCTAGAAGTTTTACAGCATTTTCTTGTAAGATACACAGGAATTGTACTCTCTTGATGATGTTTTCCCTTTTATAGTCTTCATTTTTTTTAAAAGCTGTTGGGATAAGAGTACATTAACATGTTGAATAAAATAATTATTTTTCCTGGATATGGTATAGTAATTTTGTGATAAGCAGTTTTTCAAATACTTCAAAAGATTTTTTTCCAAGATCACTTTTTTAGTCTGAACAATAGAAACTTTCTTACTTCCTCTTTTATACTGTTTAACTTTAAATATAATTTGTGTTTGCTTTTAATATGGCATTTAACCATACTCAACCTAAATATTCTTATTTTTAAACTAAAACATAACATTTTAAAAAGAAGCAGCTTTGTTTATTCATCTGTAGGATATCTGCTTCCTACATATTACTGAGGTAGTATGTTGTAATAGAAAAAAAAATCACAAGACATTACTATTGTCAAAAAAAAAAAAAAAAAGAAAAAGAAAAAGAAATGGGGCTATGGGAAGAATTTTACCTAATTACATTTCAGCTTTTTCAGAATTTGAGTTAAACAAATAGACTTATAATCTTTTAAAATATTTGAAAGAGGTACTGCATAGTGTCAGGATATGCCTCAAGTTTCATTTCTGATTTAGTATAGGATTTTCATAATGCTAATAAAAAATTTCAGATGGGTTTTTGAATTGTGCTACTAAGTGAAGTCCACAACACATAGTAAATACTAGTAGCACAATCATATATATATTTTAAATGGTAAAATCTGACCAGGCCCATCTGAAATCCATGAATATCTAGGACAGTATTATCTAAACTACTTTTGCCCAGATGTCTAAATAGTTGAGGCTAGAGTATTTGTTGACTTAAATTGTTTAGATATTTTTATTTCTGAATCCAATTATTAAGATTTTCTAATTTAGGATTTCTGTTTTAGTCTTGTGGAGATGGGAATAGTTAATTTTGTCAGCTTTCAATGAAACTCTGTAGTGTCAAGTCTAGGTAATTGTTCCAGAAGGACTTTTTGGAACTAAAAGCAGATTTTCCCTTTCCAACAAAAGAATTTCATTACTCAACTAAAATTAAAGTTAAATTAAATCTTTTATTTTGGGATTATTTTGTTTTTATTTTAAGTGAATTCAGTTTTTACTGTTTTCTGAGTGTGGTCTCAACAATTGCATAGCATATAATTTTTGTTCTTGTAATAGCCAATCTGGCCCTTTATAATTTAATTATAAGTTCAACAAACAAGGCTATTTTTACAAAACCAAGTATTTGTCTTAGCCAATATGTTTAACTCTAATACATTTGAACAATTAAAAAGTGGACACAAAGGTATAGTTAAAATGTTGGGCCTAGTGCTGATTGCCAGTTAAAAAGCAAGAATCGGGTGTCTAAAATTATCACTTGTATATGTCCTTTGGTGTCCATAATTTTTAAATATTATATGAGTAAAAGTGAGCCTGCAATTATAGTTTATAATTATACTCTAATTTGTTTCTTAGAACCCTTACTATATTTAGAATGAAGTCTAGAAAACTCTTCATCAAACCTGTCTCTGCTTTTCTTTTCTTTTCCTTTCTGTCTTTTCTTTACTTTTTTTTTTTAATGAGATTTGTATAAACATCCCAGAGTGATAAATTGGCTTGTCTACCAGCAATACCACATACTCATTCCTTCTGTTCAGTTTAAGTAACTAATGAGCTTATATAGAAAATGATTTTTTCTGTTTTGTCTCATTTTCTACATATGTGTTTTAAGATATGTTATTTTGTTTTGTTTTGTTTTTATTTTTGAAACTAGATACCTAAATTGGATACATTCTAATTTTGAAGCTCCATATAGGTTTAGCTTGCATATTTAAGTTCATTTATTGATATTGCCTTTGTATTTTTCCTATTGCAAATGATTTCTTTTGATATTTGTCTCCATTTTATTCTCATATTAGACTTTTGTAACAAGTCTAAAATGTACTTGCCCTAAAAAGTGTCTTAAGAAGAGAAATTCACTTATAAATAAAGTATTTTCCTAAACTTCACAGTAAAAAAGCATGAGATGTTTTTTGAAGTAGAACTGGTCAATTAGAAGTCTAATTTGACTGATAGTATATTTTCTTAAATGTTGGATGACTTACTAAGCTGATCTGCCTACTTTGATTTCAAAACAAAATAATAATAATAAAAAACCCAAACAAGTAGATGAAAAAGTTACCTCTAATTTTATAGCTAGGATTAGTGAAAATTTGAGTCCTCGGAGAATATCTTACCAGTGATGATGCAAAATGATTTGGTGTATTTACTGAGTTAATGTATAGCAGATGACTGATATTATAAAAATTCTTAATGCTCAACCTTCTTGGTTTCTAGAAAGATTATGAGATTACAGTGTATTTATTGATGAGATGGAGAAAAGCATAATTTTATAAATTTTGTATATAAAGTAATATGATAATGATGCTATTTAATTCTCTTAATTCTTTTTGCTATGAAGAAATACAGACAATTTTATTTTTTTGAGTAATCTAGGAATCAGAACTTGGGATAAAATAACTATTTTGCATATGGATAAGTAAAAGGAAAAATGGGTCATAATTGAAAAATGAAGGTATTTTAATGATATTGCCATTGTCTTCATCCAGTCTTTTGGTTTACTAGTATATTTTCATAACCCTAATATAATCATGAGCTACCCTGATTTTATTTTTAGGATAAATTTCATCTAAAAACAATGAGGGCATTCTATATGTTAAAATTTTAGGGACCAAGCTGGGTATGGTGGTGCATGCCTGTAGGAAGGCTGAGGCAGGAAGATCCCAAGTTCAAAGCCAGACTCAGTACAAAGCAAGGCACTAAGCAGCTCAATAAGACCCTGTCTCTAAATAAAATACAAAAAGTAGTACTGGGAGTGTATTCAGTGGCTGAGAGCTCCTGAGTTCAATCCCTGGTACCGTTAAAAAAAAAAAAAGAAAAAGAAATTTAGAGACCAAACAGAAAAATGGAATTTTAGATTGATTAAATTTGTGTAAAATTTGAGATTTAAAAAAATTATCAAAACTATTATCAAAGAACCTCCTTTATCTTTTTGATATGTGGAAAATACAGTGTAATAGGCAGTCTTTACTTTGAAGAGGCTTGATTCTCTTTTCAATTGCAGTGAAATGTTGCTGGATACATGTTTGCAAAGTGATTTTTTTTTTTTTAATCTTAGAGTTCTGTTTAACAAGCATTTATTTATTAATTGTCAAACAACATTAGTTTACAAATTGTGGCCTGAATTTTGGTTCTTTTCACTAGGAAATCTTGTGTCCTTGAATTAATTTTTTTCTTGCTATAAAAATGAACTTGCTATATTTGATGATTTATTAAAAAATTCTGATTTCAACTAACTATATATTGTTCTGGGGGAGTAATGCAAAAGAAATGAAGGTGTGAGCCTTACCCTCAAGAGGTTTCCCGTCTTAACCAGGGGAGAATTATCTAGGGGCTTACTGACATTACACAAATGTAGATTACTAGAATTTGTTGCATTTGATTAATATTTTTGCATGTAATTAAGGATTCAGAATGGCAGGGAATAAGCAGTAGGAGAATTATTTTAGGCAAGCAAACCGTTGGAAAAGAGAATCATCATAGTAGTTTGAAGGATTAAAAAAAACTGTTTGAAATAATGATCCTAATTAGGTTGGAGGAGAAATAAGCCAGTTGTCAAGGACCTTGAATGTTAACTTAAGGTATCTGCATGCTATTCAGTTAGGAATTGTAGTTATGTAAGGTGATTTAATAGGAAGAAAGATTTTTTTTTTCATAATTAATGGGGCAGTTGTGTCATAGATGAAAAGAATAGAGCAAGTAAAATCTCATAGGTAACTAACTACTAATTTTATATGTAATAAAAAGGACCCAGAACAAATGTGGAAGAATGGGAATTGGAGGACTTAATGACTCGTTGGTATAAAATCTTAGGGAGTGACTAAGGATAAGATTTTGCACATAAAGCATCAAAGCTATTATAAAACACAAATGGAAAACTTGGCAAAGAGGTGGCAGAGAAATGTTGTTTGAGATTATGTCATCTTTTGCTTTTGTTGCAATGCCATTTTGAAAAGGCAGCCTAGACTTCTTATTTTAGACAAGAATTTGATAATACTTTTATGATTGATTTCATTTTGGGCTTGTCCTTGGCAATTTCCTGAATTTCGTTATTAAATTTATATTAAAGTTACTATTAGCTTTTTGGCTTTGGCAATTAATTCTCTGTCAGTGTTTCTCAGTAGTAGTAGCATTTTGGGCAGTTTAATTCTGTGGAGTTTGTCCAGTATGTTACAGGATATTTAGTATTCCTGGCTCCCACCTATTATATGTCCCCGTTGCCTTCCATGCAATGTTGCAACCCCAAGGCTCCCACACACTTACAGGTGGGATTGGATGAGTCACTGCACTTAAGCCTAAGTTCTTCATTTATTTAAAAGTCGTAAATAACCCCTACCTCTCTTGTGAGACTATTGTCAGGGTTAAACATAATAAATATATGTGTGTAGCTTTTAAGACCATTCAGGGACATTTTGATGAATGTTCCATATATGATTGTTATTATTATGGAAATTTTTTTCTGTGGTTTTAACTTTCAGGTCCTTCGTTCATAGGTGCCAGATGCTGTTTAAGAAGGCCTCCACTTCATTTATTTTTGTAGCTGATGCAGTCTTTGAAGAAAAGATCTTGAAAATTACTGTTTTCTCTTTGAGTTTGCCTTTTAAATGGTCATGTTATTCTCAAAGACAAGTTTGCAAAATTGCTATTTAGATGTTGTAAGATAAAATATTTAAAGTTTCTTATACAGGGTATGAAATAAATTAATGACTAGTAAGATAGTATTAGATTACTTGCAGCTTATTTTATTGTATTTTTACACAACATAATTATACTACTGAAAAAAAGGTTAAAAAGAGTTACAATCACATGGAGTTCTAGCTGTAGAGGAGAAACAAGGAACTTCAAATACTTTTACTTCTCAACTCTTCTCCCTGAAAGAAAACTGCATAAAAGGAAGAATGAGTGCTAAATTAGCATTTTGTCATAAGTCAGCTTATTTCTATTGAGTATTCTGTTTTCCATTTGTTATTTACTATAATTCATTTGAAAATTATAATTTGGTTTTGCTATCCTAAAGAAAAAAAGTAAAGAAATATTGGAAGCATTACCTTATTATTAGATTTATGTTCTAATTTTCAGACTAACTTCTTTGTGAAGGACTTGAGAATTCTTTGACCTATGTCTATATAATCTTTTGATTGAATGTTCTGAATACCTGTAAAAAAGGAGGTAGTGTTGACTTCATCCCATTGTAACTCCTTACTTTCTATCTATTGACTGCTTGCTACTTGTTCAGTAGATGCACAAATGTAATCCTTTGTGTGCAAAAGAGATCAGGAAGGAGCATATGAATGAATAAAAACGGTCATTTTTCCTTGAAAGGGCAGCTCATATTGAGTACTAAGATGGTAGATTGTACCATTTTCTTTGTGTGATAGTCTCATTATGACATAAGAAATTGGGGCATTTTTTACTACCATTAACAAAGTTTACTTTCGTTTCTTGAGTGTTAATGACTGATATGTAAATTTAAAATGATTTTACTTAAAAATGATAAAGAATTTCAGATGGTCTTATTAACTTTTACATAAGATTTAGTATGGAAACTATCTTGAATTGCTGGTATTTGAGTGCTAATTTGGTAATTCTGTAGTACTTTAGAAGAGTAATAGCTGGGAATAAGTGGACTGTAGGGTTGAATATCACTAAATAAAAGATAATCTCTTGTTATTATGCCATTAATTTGGCTTCAAAGAGGCATGCTATTTACAAGAAGAAATTTAACACGTATAGGTTTTGATTTGTTTTATAATGTTTAAATGAGAATTTTCTGAATTGATTTGACATATATACTTAGTATTTGGCAATTGCAGATTAACAAAATAGTTTTTTGATGTTTAGAAACATAATAAAATGATATAAAGAGAGCATTTCATTATATATTTACTTTTTGACTTGAGTACCTTTTATTAAGATGGATTTTAAACATAGTCTAGAACTACCAACTTCTTGGAAAGCAAAACAAAGTGATTTAAAAGTTTATAAAATCATAATCCTAAAAGACTAAGAAAAGGTACTTGATACATATCTCTTCCCTTAGTCATGTGCAACATAAATTATTCTAAGAAGAAATTGATACTTTCTGATGTACTTAGACTTTTTCCTGTAAAGACATTCAGATTTCTGTTATATAATTATTTTGTAAGTTGAATTATTTTGTAAATTGAATCTGTTTCTTATTTTTATTTGCAGCAATAAAAGAAATTAGTGATCTTCCATATATCTAAGTTTTCATTTTTAGTGGTTTTGAATAATTTATACATATGGCTGTCATCCACTTTCAGATTTTGCAATTCCAGTTGCTTTACTATCTCATTCTTGTATTTCATTTTAAAAACTTTTTGGACACTAACTCTTTTTACCATGTAACTTTTCTTTTTTTTTGTGGCTATGGGTGGAAGGTAACTTGATAGAAGGAGGTAGGGAACAGAACTGTTGATAAGAGTTTACTGCTTAGTACTCCGTATTCCACAGTGAGCCTTGTGTTTAGTGATTCCTTAAGTCCAGAATACTCTTCCCCCTATTTAAATATTTTTTTTGTTTAAAGACTAGTGTCTCTGTGAGATATATATATATATATATATATATATATATAAAATTCATTCTGCCTCCAACCCATTTAACCATCTTTTTCTTAGTTCAGCATCTAAAAATCTAAATTTCTACATTACCATTTAATATGAGAGTAGTATCACCATATAGACATTAAGTGTGTAAAAATAGATGTCTTGAAAATTGCAGCTGTCGTATTGGGTGGTATTTTTCTTTAAAATAAACCATCAAGAACATTATTACATGTGAGAAGATGCAGTGCAGTCCTAAAATCGCAGATCAGCAAAGTTAGCCAGTATTCTCTGCTTTATCAGGAATCTAGAAGTTAGTATTCACTGTATGCATTATATAATCAAGAAAGAGAAACATACAGATCCTAATGGATCAACTTAATATGTGCTGTAATAAGGATTATATAGAAGATGAGTGTGTGTGTGTGTGCATGTGTGTGCGCGTGCACGCATGGGCACACAAAAGTAATGAATATCTAAACGTTTAGTTTAGGAATTAGTAAACATTTTCTGTAAATTTTAAATTATTGTATGCCTTGTGATCTCTGATACCTACTCTGTTCTGCTGAGATAGCACAAAAGCAACCACAGATAATATGTAAAGGAATGAGTAGGTGTGTTTCAATTAAACTTTATTTACTAAATTGGGCGATGAGCTAGATTTGGCCTATAGCCAAAGTGTGCTAAGCCTTTGCTTAAATAATAAAGGCTGCCTTTTTAAAGTGTATGCAAAGAGGACTGTTCTAGAAAGAATTACTATTGACATATTTATATATAAGTTTTATAAATTGCACTTGTTATGCCAATTAAAATTTAATGTTTTACCCAGAAAAAGCATTTTTAAAAATTATCAATAATTCTTAATGATGTGTCATAACTGTATATCCTAAATTATTTTCATAAATGTTTTTTATCCTCTGATTCTGTTGAATTATAACTAGTATAATAATAAAGGTACTTAATTAGGCATTCTTTGTGAGTAGTTCAGTAATCAGTTCTGTTGTTGAAGTCTTTATCTTGAGACCTTTACTTCATAATTTTAATTAAAATACTGCATTTGTAGCTTTTTCTTAGTGTTTTAATTAGTATCATATACATCTGTACAGATACATTTAGATTGATACCTTTAAAGAGAAAAGTGAGTAAAAGCAATTTACTTAAGTATTGTGATTTCTTAGAGGTGTAAAAACATTGAATGCATATCACTTTCATTTGTATAAGAGAACAACCTGAAAAATGAGTAATGTATTTAAAAAAAATCATAAGACTCCCAGAAGCACATTCAGGTGTTTGGTTACCTTCTTTAGAATCAGATATGGTACATACTTCTTTTGGAAAGGATATGTATGGTACTTTAATTGGAAAATGAAAATACACCTTCTTTTGGAAAAGTTTTTATAATTTTCCTCTGTTTGCATCGTTCTCCAGTAGCAGTAAATATATACTTTATTCAGTAAGTAAAATTACTTGCTTTATTTTCTTTAATCAGTATTAATCCTTGTGTATATACATGATGAATGTACATATATATTTGTCACATATATGACAAATAAAATGGTACCTGCTGAGCATATTTTTTTTATATTTACTACTGCTATGATTTTAGCATGAATGCTAGATTACTTTAAAATAGGGGTGAATGTAAAGATTTTTTAATAAAAATACCAGCAATTTTGATTTTATATACTAATCATTTGAAAAATAAGGTTTGCTCAATGAACGGCATTATTTGCAAAATGTATGGCTAGTCTTAGAAATTATATAGTTATTATTTTAAATACTAAGTTGTTAGTAATTGGAGATACTTTTATAATAGTTTTTGGTCTTGTTTCTCTTTTAGATAAGTGCAATCTAGCACTCTTGAAACTTTTCCCAGTGCGGTTGTCTGTTGAAGAGTGATTAATCCTACCCTTTCTTGAAAGTACATAATCTTTTCTTGTAATAGCAGTACCTCTGCTTTTTCATAGCAGTACTCTGCCAAAGGTGACAATAAATCTGGTAGCATCAGCTATTGCAGTACTTTCTGCTAAATTGCTTTCTTCTTGTGTATTTTTTTTTCATTTTTGTCTTTTGAAAAGGAGGAAAAGTGTTGAAACACATTTTTCCATCTATTCATGTTTGTGCTATATTTTTCATGAGTTATGTATTTTTTTAAAATTCACTTTGCCATATTGGAGAAAAGAATTTAGCCATTAGACTCCTGAGAATGGATACTAGGATAAATTATTTCTTTTTCTTATATATGAGAATGTATATTCCTTCCTGTTCATTTAACCCAGATCCCTATTATTTATGATGCATTTTATAGTAGACTGAGTTCATGTAAAAATTTAAAAGTATACATGATAATAAATATAATTCATTTTGACCTCTTCAGAGGCAATTCTAATTCCAAAACAGTGAATAATAAGAGTGAGTATATCCAACCACTCCAATTTGTTAATACATTGTTTTTAAAAGTTCTTACCAAAATTAATAATGGGAGAGATAACTGGAGGCCTATTTCAACCCATTTAATACTATAATAACAGTATAGATACTGTAGTTACTTTGTTTTGGTATTTGTTTGATTCACATTAAGAATCAAAGAAGAAAGATAACTAATTTTTTCAAATACCATTGGACAGTTACTGTAAAATGTTATAATTGCGTTTTGAGTTAAGGAGGTTTTAAATGTTGACTTTTCCTCTTTTATGATTATTTTTTAGCATTTGTTAATTTTTTGCTTAAGAAACAGTGCATTTTATAGCTTCCCTCGTAAGACAGAGCAGAATGTTAGAATTATGACTCAGCAGTAAAAATTAAGTATCCACCCTTATTATCATGAGGGCATGGCTATTTTCACTAATTTTTATTCCTAATATATTAATTTGTAGACTAGATATAGTGGCACATATAATTCCAGCAGCTTGAGAGGCTGAGACAGGAGGATCACAAGTTCAAAGCCAGCCTCAGTCACTTAGCAAGGCACTAAGCAACATAGTGAGACCTTAAAAAGGAATAGAGATATGGCTCAGTTGTTAAATGTCCCTGAGTTCAGTCCCTGGTACCAAAAAAATTAAAAAAGGAGTTGTAAATTGGCCATTTTTAAGAGCAGTTTTAAGCTTATAGTTCCCATGTATTCCCCATTCACATTCATTTCCTCTGGCATTATTAACATCTGCTACCGAAATAGCACATTTGTGATGGTGGAGGAACCTACATTGATATATTGTTTTTATCCAAAGTCCATAGTTTACATCAGGGTTAACTATTGATGTTATACATCTAAAGGGTTTTGAAAGATGTATGATATTTATTTATTAATGTTATATTCTCAAGAATAGTTTCAGTGCTCTAAAAATTCTCTGTGTACTACCCATTCATCTTATCGTTTCCACTAACTTTGGCAACCAGTGACCCTTTTACCGTCTTCATAGTTTAGCCATTTCTAGAATGTCATATAGTTGGAATCATACAGTATGTCCTTTTCAATTTGGCTTCTTTCACTTAGTAATATGTCTTTAAGTTTCTTCCATTTTCTATTCATAGCTTGATAGCTCATTGCTTTTTAACATTGAATAATATTACATTGCTTTGATGTGCCACTTTTAATTTATCCGTTTATTATTGGAAGGACATCTTGTTAGCTTCCATGTTTTGCAGTTATGAATAAAACTTCTGCTGTAAACATCCATGTCTGTGCAGGTTTTTATGTGAGTGTAATTTTTTTTTTTTTACTTTCTTTGGATAAATACCAAGAGCATGGTTAATGGTAAGAGTATGTGTGAGTTTTATAAGAAAACTCCTGAACTGTTTTCTAAAGTGACTGTCTGTGGTTTTATATGTTTATTTGCTACTTCTGTATCTTCTCTTTTTCTTTCCTCTTTCTTTCTATGCTGAGGATTGAAACTAGGACCTCATGCATACTAGGCAAGTGTTCTACCACTGAGCTACACCCGCAGCCCTTTATTTTGAGACAGATTCTTACTCATTTGCCTTCAAATTTATGTTCCTCTTGTCTCAGCCTCCTGAGGTTGCAGGCCTCAAGCAGATGGGGTTATAGACATCTGCCTGGCTACCTGTACATATCTTCTTAGGTGAGGTATCTCTGAAGGTCTTTGACCTATTTTTTTAAATTAAGTTGTTTTCTTATTGTTGAGTTCTAAAAATCTTTTGTATACTTTGTACAACGATTGTGTATTAGATATGTATTTTCATTTTCAATAATGCTTTTGGAGAGTGGAAGTTTTTAATTTTAATGAAGTTCATCTTATCACTTCTTTATTTTGTGTATTGAGTCTTTGGTGTCACATCTGAGAATTCATCACCAAACCCAAGGTCATCCAGATTTTCTGCTTTGTTATCTTCTAGGAGATTTTAGGTTTGCCTTTTACATCTAGGTCCATGATCCATTTTGAGTTAATTTTTGTGAGTGGTGAAAGATTTGTGTTTAGATTTATTTAGCATGTGTGTGTGTGTGTGTGTGTGTGTAGTTAGTTGTTCCAGCACAGTTGGTTTAAAAGAACATCTTTTCACCATTGTATTGCTTTACTACTTTCTCAAAGATTATTAGACTCTATTTATGTGGGTTTGTTCCAATTCATTTATCTATCTGCTCTTTCACCAATTCTACACCACCATGATTACTGTAGTGTTGTGCTAAGTCTTAAAGTTGAATAGTGTCAGTCCACTTTTGATCTTCTCATTTTTGGGTCTTTGGGCTCCCCATATAAGCTTTAGAATAAAGTTTCTCATCATTGAATGTTATTGGTTGATTTTTTTGTAAATGTTCTTTTAAAGTTGAGTTTTTCATCTTCCCCTGTATTCCTAGATTTCTAGAAGTTTTTTTTTTTTTTTTTTTTTTTTAAATGAGGGTTGGACTTTGTCAAATGGTTTTTCTTCATCTATTGATATAAGCATGTGAGTTTTGGTTTTGCAGTGCTGGGGATGGTACTAGGGCCCTCACACATGCTAAGCAAAAGCTCTACCACTGAGTTTCATTCCCAGCCCTTAAAAAAATTAATATATATTTTATTTCTGAGATATGGTCTTGCTAAGTTGCCCGGGTAGTCCTTTAACTTGAAATCTCCCTGTCTTAGTCTCCTGACGTGCATACCACTATACCTGGCTTGTGTTGAAACACAGTAGTTGACTTTTAAGTGTTAAACCAGTATTGCATACCTGGTATGGATCCCATTTGGTCGTGCTATGTGATTTCTTTTCATATATTGTGAGATACAGTTTGCTGAAATTTTGTTGATAATTTTTGCATTTGTGTTTATGAATGATATTGGTTTATAGTCTTTTTGTAATGTCTCTGTCTGGTTTTGGTATTAGATAGTCCGGCTGGCCTCATAAAATAAGTTCTGAAAGAAATTATAGACTTAAAATTCACCATTGAGCCCATCCCAAAGGCAATGTCATATTGTATGGGATAAAACTAAGAGCATTTACTGTAAAATCATAAAAAGAAAAGGATATCCACTGTTACTACTTCTATACTGCTTCAGAGGTATTGTGAGTACCAATTCTTCTCTCCCATTCCTTCTTTCATTGCTATCATTTATTTTACTTCTACATAAACATACATAGTGCATATATATATAAGCATATATTTAATTGTATTGCTATTATTATTTTGAACAAATTTCTTATCTGTTATATTGGTTAATAGTAAGAAATACCAGTTTTTATTTTGCCTCTACTCTTTCTCTGATGCTCTTCTTTTCTTTATTTGGATATGAACTTATGACCTATATGATTTTCTTTCTCTCTAAAGAACTTTAAAAAATATTTCTTGTAAGACAGTTCAGCAGATAACAAATTTCATTAATTTTTATTTGAGCAAGTCTTTATTACTACTTTACTTTTGAAGATTATTTTGTAGAGTACAGAGTGCCAGTTTGAAGAGTTTCTTTTCCCCCCCTCTCTACACTTTAAATATTCACTTCTCTGTCTTCTTGCTGACATGGTTTCTGAGAAGAAGTGAAAAGTCATTTTTATCTTTGCTCAATTATAGGTGAGATATTTTCCCCCTTGGGTTCTTTGAAGATTTCTTCTTTAGTTTTGAGTTTCTGTAGTTTGAAAATGAAATGTCTAGGTCTGCTCTCCCCTCTCCCCCACATTAATTCTACTTGGTGTTTTCTGAGGTTCTTGGATCTGTAATTTAGTGTCTGATGTTGAGAAAACTCTTATTTTTGCATCAAATATTTCTTCTTTTTTCTTTCTAGTAGTCCTATTGTATTTAAGTTATATTGTTTGTAGTTGTCTCACAGTTCTTGGATATTCTGTTAGGTTTTTTCTCTTTGTCTTTCAGTTTGGGTAAGTTCTGTTGATGTATCTTCAAGCTCAAGGATTGTTTCCTCAGCTGTATCCAGTCTACTGCTAAGAACATCAAAGACTACATGTAGTGTGTTTGATTGCTAGCATTTTCTATAATTTCCTTTTCTTTATTTCTTAGTATAGTAGTTATGCTTCTTTTTTTTAATAGTTTTTTTTTAGTTGTAGTTGGTCATAATACCTTTATTTTGTTTATTTATTTTTATGTGGTGCTGAGGATGGAACCCAGCACCTCACACATGCTAGGTGAGCGCTGTACCGCTGACTAAGCCACAACTTCAGCCCCTTATGTTTTTTTTTTTTTGTACTTATTTTTTTTTTAGCAGTTTTCCTTGAATTTGCAATATAAATTTATAACTTTTATTGGTGCATATGACTATATATAATAGTGACATTCTTTGTGACATATTTGTATATGCACATGACTTGATCAGTTGCATTCTCTAGTATCTCCTCTTTTCCTCTCATCCATCCTCACCTGATTCTCTTTCTCATCTCTGCTGGTCTTGTCTTTTCATGAAGTCCCTTTTAAAATATTTTTGTCTCTAGCCTCCACAAATGAGAGAGAACATAAGACCCTTGACTCTCTGATTCTAGCTTTTTTCACTCCTCATGATGCTTTCTAGTTCCATCCATTTTCCTGCAGACGATATAATTTTGTTCTTTATGATTGATTAAAACTCCATTGTGTATATATACCACATTTTCTTTATCCATTCTACTGATGAAGAATATCTTCTTGTTCCATAACTTGGTTCTTATGAATGTGCTGCTATAAACATGGGTTTGTATGTTTCACTATAGTGTGCTGACTTTAATTCTTTTAGAAAAATACTGGGGAATATTATAGTTGGGTCACATGGCAGTAACATTCCTCATCCTTTGAGGGACCGTAATTTTCGATCCCACCAGTATAAAGTGTTCCTTTTCCCCCACATTCTCTCAAACATTTATTATTTCTTATATTCTTGATGATTGCCATTCTAACTAGAATGGGATGAAATTTCAGTGCAGTTATGATTTGCATTTCCCTGTTTGCTAAAGATATTGAAAATTTTCTAATGTATTGGATATTTGAATTTCTTCTTTTGAGAAATGTTTATTCATTTGCCCATTTATAGATTGGGTTATTAGGTTTTTTTTTTTTTTTTTTTAGTTCTTAGTACATTCTGAATCTTAATCCTGTGTAGGGACAGTGGCTGATAAAGAAATTTTCCCATTCTGTAGGCTCTCTCTTCACACTCTTATTCCCTTTGCTATACAGAAGGTTTTTAACTTGATGTTATCCCATTTATTAATTCTTGAAATTATTTCCTGAGCTTTAGGACCCCTATTGAGGAAGCTGTTTCTTATGCCTATATGTTGAACTGTTTTCTTTGTGTTTCTTTATACTAGTAGCAGTTTTTTTGGTCTAGTTCCTAGGTCTTTAGTCCACTTCAAGTTGACTTTTGTAGAATGTGAGAGATAGGGATCTACTTGCATTTTTCTATATATAGATATCCAGTTTCCCAACACCATTCATTAAAAAGGCCATATTTACCCAACACATGTTTTTGGTGTCTTTGTCAAAGATTAGATGATTGTATATGTGTGGGTTTGTTTCTAATTTCTGTTCTATTCCATTGATATACGTGTCTGTTCTTATGCCCATACCATACTGTTTTTGTATAATTTGAAATTGGGTATTGTGATACCTCAAGCATTCCTCTTTATTTAATTATTTGTTTATTCTAATGTGTTATGTATGACAGCAGAATGCATTTCAAGTCATAGTACACATATAGAACACAATTTTTCATGTCTCTAGTTGTACACAAAGTAGAGTCACACCATTTGTGTCTTCATACATGTACTTTGGGTAATGATGTCCATCTCATTCCACCACCTTTCCTACCCCCATGCCTCCTCCCTTCCCCTCCTTCCCGTTGCCCTATCTAAAGTTCCTCCATTCCTCCCATGTTCCCCCCGTCATTCCCAATATGAGTCAGCAGCCTCATATCAGAGAACATTCGGCATTTGGTTTTTTGGGATTGGCTTACTTCACTTAGCATAATATTCTTCAACTTAATCCATTTACCTGCAAATACCATGATTTGTTCTCTTTTAGTGCTGAGTAATATTTCATTGTGTGTATATACCACATTTTCCCTATCCATCTACTGAAGGGCGTCTGGGTTGGTTCCACAATTTAGCTATTGTGAATTGTGCTGCTATAAATATTGATGTAGCTGAGTCCTGTAGTATGCTTTTTTAAAGTTCTTTGGGTATAAACTGAGGAGTGGGATAGCTGGGTCAAATGGTGGTTCCATTCTAAGTTTTCCAAGTAATCTCCATATAAGCATTACTCTTATTCAGAATTGATTTTACTATTCTGGTCTTTTATTGCATATGGATTTTAGGATGATCTTTTTTTAGTTCTGTGAAGAATAACGTTGGTATTTTGATGGGGATTGAATTGAATTGAGTCTGACTTTGGTAATAGGGCAGTTTTAACAACATTAATTCTATATGTTCATGAACATGGGAGTCTTTCTTTTTCTTTTATCACTTTTTCTTAATTTTCATTGTAGACATCTTTTAGTTAGATATATTCCTAGGTATTTTTTTTATTTGAGATATTGTGCTTTGAATTATTTTACTGATTTCTTTTTCAGCAGATTTGTTATCAGTATACAGAAAAGCTATTGATTTTGTATACTGCTACTTTAATAAGTTTATCAGCTAGAGTAGTCTTCTGATGGAAATCTTTTGGGTCTTCTAACTTTAGGGTTATGTCATCTGCAAACAGTGATAATTTGACTTCTTTTCCTGTTTGTATACAATTTATTTCCTACTCTTATTTGATTGCTCTGTTCAGAATTTGAAGTACTGTTTTAAATGTAGGTGGTAAGAGTGGATATCCTTATCTTGTGATTTTACAGAAAATGCTTTCAGTTTTTATTCACATTCAATATGGTGTTGGCTTTGAGTTTGTCATATATAGACTTTATGGTGGTAAGTTTCTTCTATCCCTAGTTCCTCTAGTATTTTTAACAGAAATGAGTGCTGAATTTTACCAGAGACTTTTCCTGCATCTATTGAGATGATCATGCCATTTTTATTCTTAATTCTATGTATGTGATGAAATATATTTATTAACTTATGAATGTTGAAACATTCTTGCCTCCCTTGAATAAAACCAATTTGATTGTTATATACAATTTTCTTAATGTGTTCTGAATATAGTTTGCTAATCTTTTATTAATGATTTTTGCATCTGTGGTCATCAAGTCCATTGGTCTTGTAGTTTTCTTTTCTTGATGCATCCTTATCTGGTTTTGGTATCAGAGTGAACTTGGCTTCATAGAATGCATTGGAAGTGTCTCCCTTTCCCCTTCTGTTTCATGAAATAATTTGAGGAGAATTGTTAGTATTTCTTTAAAGTTCTGGTAGAATTTATCTGAGAATCCATCTGGTCCTGTGCTTTTCTTTATTGAGAGACTTTTTATTACTCCTCTGATCTCATTGCTTCTTGTTGTTCTGTTTAGATTTTGTGTATCCTCTTGATTCAATTTTGACAGGTCTTATGTGTCTATAAATTTGTCTGTATCTTCTAGATTTTCCAATTTATTGGAATAAAATTTTCAAAACAACTCCTAGTTGATTCTTTGGATATTAGTCATGTCTGTTGTGATTTCTCCGTTTTTACCTATAATTATTATTAACTTGGATCTTTTCTCTGTTTCTTTTGGTTAGTCTTATGAGTTTTATTTATCTCTGTCTCTCTTTAAAAGGACCAACTCTTTGTCACTTCAATCCTTTGTAGTTTTTAATTCTCTACTAATTACCTTCATTTCATATCTTAATTATTTTCTTCCTCCTACTGGCTTTAAGTTTGTTTGTTCTTGTTTTTCTAGGAACTTGAGATGCACCATTAGGTTCATTTGAGATCTTTCTTTTGTTGTTGTTGTTATTGGGGGATGTTTTATAATTTTTAATGTGAGAACTCAATAGCTACAAATTTTCCTGTTAGAATTGTCTTCATAGTATCCAAGAGATTCTCATTTGATAGTGATAATTATAAAATTTCTCCCCTCATGTCTTCTGTAGTCTAGTCATTGTTCAAGAGTGTGTTGGTCTAACTCCATGTGCCAGTATAATTTCTGTAGTTATTTTGCTGGGATTTCTAATTTCATTCCATTATGAACTGATAAGATAAAATTATATTGATTTTTCTTAATTTGGTATGTGTGTATGAGTGTGTGTATATATTTGCTACAACTTGCATTGTGACCTACAGTATGCTCTGTTTTGGAGAAAATTTCATGAGCTTCTGAGATGAAAATACATTCAGCTATGGTTGGATGAAGTATTCTGTCCATGTCTGTTGGATCCAATTGACTTATGGCATTTTTTAGATTGGAACTAAGTATCTGTTGTTTTTGAATCTATATGACCTGTGTATTGGTGATAGAGAAGTATTGAAATCACCTAGTATTATTGTGTTGAAATCCTTCTGAACCTTTATGTTGAGTAGTGTTTGTTTTGTGGAATTAGGTGCACTTTTTTTTGAGGCATGTGTATTTAATATTCTTACATCTCCTTGTTTTATTCCCTTTACTAGTATGGAGTTACTTTCTCAGTCTTATTAGTTTTTTTGGCTATGCACTTTTCCTGTTCATTATTGGGCTCAGTTTGCACGGAATATCATTTTTAATTCTTTCACTTTCAGTCAGTGAATGTTTTTGCTTTTGAGGTTTGTCTTTTGCAAGCAATGTATACTTGGGCCATAGTTTTTAATCCAATGAGGTAGTCTGTTTTTTGACTGAAGAGTTGAGAACATTTACTTTCAGTGTTATTATAGAGCTTTATTTTTCCCTACAATTTTAATTCATTTGTAATGTTTATTTCTTTTTTTTATTGGTTGTTCAAAACATTACAAAGCTCTTGATATATCATATTTCATACATTAGATTCAAGTTGGTTATGAACTCCCAATTTTACCCCAAATACAGATTGCAGAATCACATCGGTTACACATCCACATTTTTACATAATGCCCTATTAGTAACTGTTGTATTCTGCTACCTTTCCTATCCTCTACTATCCCCCCTCCCCTCCCCTCCCATCTTCTCTCTCTACCCCATCTACTGTAATTCATTTGTCTCCTTGTTTATTTTCCCATTCCCCTCACAACCTCTTATATGTAATTTTGTATAACAATGAGGGTCTCCCTCCATTACCATGCAATTTCCCTTTTCTCTCCCTTTCCCTCCCACCTCATGTCTCTGTTTAATGTTAATCTTTTCTTCCTGCTCTTCCTCCCTGCTCTGTTCTTAGTTGCTCTCATTATATCAAAGAAGACATTTGGTATTTGTTTTTTAGGAATTGGCTAGCTTCACTAAGCATAATCTGCTCTAGTGCCATCCATTTCCCTGCAAATTCCATGATTTTGTCATTTTTTTGTGCTGCGTAATACTCCATGGTGTATAAATGCCACATTTTTTTATCCATTCATCTATTGAAGGGCATCTGGGTTGGTTCCACAGTCTAGCAATTGTGAATTGTGCTGCTATGAACATCGATGTGGCAGTATCCCTGTAGTACGCTCTTTTAAGGTCTTCAGGGAATAGTCCGAGAAGGGCAATAGCTGGGTCAAATGGTGGTTTCATTCCCAGCTTTCCCAGGAATCTCCATACTGCTTTCCAAATTGGCCGCACCAGTCTGCAGTCCCACCAGCAATGAACAAGAGTACCCTTTTCCCCACATCCTCTCCAGCACTTGTTGTTGTTTGACTTCATAATGGCTGCCAATCTTACTGGAGTGAGATGGTATCTTAGGGTGGTTTTGATTTGCATTTCTCTGACTGCTAGAGATGGTGAGCATTTTTTCATGTACTTTTTGATTGATTGTATGTCCTCCTCTGAGAAGTGTCTGTTCAGGTCCTTGGCCCATTTGTTGATTGGGTTATTTGTTCTCTTATTGTCTAATTTTTTGAGTTCTTTGTATACTCTGGATATTAGGGCTCTATCTGAAGTGTGAGGAGTAAAAATTTATTCCCATGATGTAGGCTCCCTATTTACCTCTCTTATTGTTTCTCTTGCTGAGAAAAAAACTTTTCAGTTTAAGTAAGTCCCATTTGTTGATTCTTGTTATTACCTCTTGTGCTATGGGTGTCCTATTAAGGAATTTGTAGCCCGATCCCACAATATGTAGATCGGAGCCAACTTTTTCTTCTATCAGACGCAGAGTCTCTGATCTGATATCTAGCTCCTTGATCCACTTGAATTAACTTTTGTGCATGGCGAGAGGAGGGGATTCAGTTTTATTTTGTTGCATATGGATTTCCAGTTTTCCCAACACCATTTGTTGAAGATGCTATCCTTCCTACATTGCATGCTTTTAGCTCCTTTATCAAATATAAGATAGTTGTAGCTTTGTGAATTAGTCTCTGTGTCCTCTATTCTGTACCATTGGTTCACCCGCCTGTTTTGGTACCAGTACCATGCTGTTTTTGTTACTATTGCTCTGTAATATAGTTTGAAATCTGGTATCGCTATACCGCCTGATTCACACTTCCTGCTTAGAATTGCTTTTGCTATTCTGGGTCTTTTTTTTTTTCCATATGAATTTCATGATTGCTTTCTCTATTTCTACAAGAAATGCCGTTGGGATTTTGATTGGCATTGCATTAAACCTATAGAGAACTTTTGGTAATATCGCCATTTTGATGATGTTAGTTCTGCCTATCCATGAAAAGGGTATATTTTTCCATCTTCTAAGATCTTCTACTTCTCTTTTTAGGGTTGTGTAGTTTTCATTGTATAAATCTTTCACCTCTTTTGTTAGGTTGATTCCCAAGTATTTTATTTTTTTTGAGGATATTGTGAATGGAGTGTTTTTCCTCATTTCCGTTTCAGAAGTTTTGTCACTGATATACAGAAATGCCTTTGATTTATGCGTGTTGATTTTATATCCTGCCACTTTGCTGAATTCATTTATTCGTTCTAGTAGTTTCTTTGTAGACCCTTTTGTGTCTGTTAGATATAGTATCATATCGTCTGCAAATAGTGATAATTTAAGTTCTTCTTTTCCTATTTTTATGCTTTAAATTTCTTTCGTCTAATTGCTCTGGCCAGTGTTTCAAGAACTATATTGAATAGAAGTGGTGATAGAGGGCATCCCTGTCTTGTTCCAGATTTTAGAGGGAATGCCTTCAATTTTTCTCCATTCAGAATGCTGCTAGCCTGAGGCTTAGCATAGATAGCTTTTACAATGTCTAGGTAAGTTCCTGTTATCCCTAGTTTTTCTAATGTTTTGAACATAAAGGGATGCTGTACTTTGTCGAATGCTTTTTCTGCGTCTATCGAGATGATCATATGGTTCTTATCTTTAAGTCTATTGATGTGGTGAATAACATTTATTGATTTCCGTATATTGAACCAGCCTTGCATCCCAGGGATGAATCCTACTTGATCATGGTGCACAATTTTTTTGATAAGTTTTTGTATCCGAGTGGCCAGAATTTTATTGAGGATTTTTGCATCTAGGTTCATTAGAGATATTGGTCTGTAGTGTTCTTTCTTTGAAGTGTCTTTGTCTGGTTTCGGAATCAGGGTGATGTTGGCCTCATAGAATGAATTTGGCAGAGCTCCCTCTTTTTCTATTTCCTGAAATAACTTGAAAAGTATTGGTATTAATTCTTCTTTAAAGGTTTTGTAAAACTCCGCTGTATACCCATCCGGTCCTGGGCTTTTCTTGGTTGGTAGTATTTTGATTGCTTCTTCTATTTCATCCATTGATATTGGTCTGTTTAAGTTGTGAGTATCCTCCTGACTCAGTCTGGGCAAATCATGTGACTTAAGAAATTTATCGATGTCTTCACTATCTTCTATTTTATTGGAATATAGGTTTTCAAAATAATTTCTAATTGTCTTCTGTATTTCTGTAGCATCTGTTGTGATATTGCCTTTTTCATCCCATATGTTAGTAATTTGAGTTCTCTCTCTTCTTCTCTTCGTTAGCATGGCTAAGGGTCTGTCGATCTTATTTATTTTTTCAAAGAACCAACTTTTAGTTTTGTTAATTTTTTCAATAGTTTCTTTTGTTTCAATTTCATTGATTTCCGCTCTGATTTTAATTATTTCTTGCCTTCTGCTACATTTGCTGTTGTTTTGCTCTTCCTTTTCTAGGGCTTTGAGATGAAGTGTGAGCTCATTTATTTGTTGGTTTTTCCTTTTTTTGAGGAATGACCTCCAAGCGATGAATTTCCCTCTTAAAACTGCTTTCATTGTGTCCCATAGATTCCGATATGTTGTGTCTGTATTTTCATTTATCTCTAAGAATTTTTTGATTTCTTCCTTTATGTCTTCTGTAACCCATTGATCATTCAGTAACATATTGTTCATTTTCCATGTGATGTAGGATTTTTCCTTCCTTCTTTTATCATTGATTTCCAGTTTCATTCCATTATGATCAGATAAAATGCATGGTATTATCTCCACCCCTGTATATTTACTGAGGGTTGCCCTATGGCATAATATATGGTCTATTTTTGAGGAGGATCCATGTGCTGCTGAGAAAAAAGTATATCCGCTTGATGATGGTTGATATATTCTATATATGTCAGTTAAGTCTAGGTTGTTGATTGTGATATTGAGTTCTATAGTTTCTTTATTCAGCTTTTGTTTGGAGGATCTGTCCAATTGTGAGAGAGGTGTGTTGAAGTCACCCATAATTATTGTGTTGTGGTCTATTTGATTCTTGAACTTGAGGAGAATTTGTTTTATGAACGTTGCAGCACCATTATTTGGTGCATAAATATTGATAATTGTTATGTCTTGTTGGTGAATGGTTCCTTTTAACAGTATATAATGTCCTTCCTTATCCCTTTTGATTAATTTAGTCTTGAAGTCAATTTTATTCGATATGAGGATGGCCACCCCTGCTTGCTTACGAGGACCGTGTGCGTGGTATATTTTTTCCCAACCTTTCACCTTCAGCCTGTGTATGTCTTTTCCAATCAGATGTGTCTCCTGGAGGCAGCATATTGTTGGATTTGTTTTTTTAATCCATGTTACCAGCCTATGTCGCTTTATTGGAGACTTTAAGCCATTAATGTTTAGAGTTACTATTGATATATGGTTTGTGCTTCCAGCCATGTTTGATTATTTATCTTCTTCTTTTTTTTTTTTTTTTTTAATTTAGTTTGTTTCTCCATGGTTAGCTTTCCCCCCGCCCTCTGTCTTTATAGAGGCACTTCCCACTGATGGTTTTGGTTATTGTTTTTCATTTCTTCCTCGTGTAGTGTTTTGCTCAAGATGCTTTGTAATGCTGGTTTTCTGGCTGCAAATTCTTTTAGCTTTTGTTTATCATGAAAGATTTTTATTTCGTTATCGTACCTGAAGCTTAATTTTGCTGGATACAGAATTCTTGGTTGGCATCCATTGTCTTTCAGTGTTTGAAATACGTTGTTCCAGGATCTTCTCGCTTTCAGCGTCTGTGATGAAAAATCCGTTGTTAACCTTATTGGTTTACCCCTGAATGTAATCTGCCTCCTTTCTCTTGTAGCTTTTAGTATTTTCTCTTTGTTCTCTATATTGGATATCTTCATAACAATGTGTCTTGGCGTTGGTCTACTGTGATTTTGTGTGCTCGTTGTCCTGTATGCATCTACAATTTGTATATCCGTTTCCTTTTTTATTTCTGGAAAGTTTTCTGTAATTATTTCTTTCAGCAGGTTACTCATTCCCTTGGTTTGAATCTCTGTACCTTCTTCTATCCCGATGACTCGTAGGTTTGGTTTCTTTATGTTATCCCATATCTCTTGGATGTTTTTCTCGTGGTTTTTAACCAGCCTTTCTGAGTTGGCTAGGCTCTTTTCAAGATGATATATTTTGTCTTCATTATCTGATGTTCTGGCTTCTACTTGCTCCACTCTGTTAGTGATACTCTCAATTGAGTTTTTAATTTGGTTTATTGTTTCCTTCATTTCTAGAATTATTGTTTGGTTTTTTTTATAATCTCAATCTCCTGATAAAGATGCTTAACTTCTTCTTTTATCTGTTTATGTAATTCATTTTCAAAGTGTTCTTTCACTGTTTGGATTTGCTGTCTCGTATCTTCTTTAAGGTTCCATTCCATCTGTCTAAGGTATTCCTTGAGTTCTTTATATGACCATTTTTCTGCTGACTCTAGGTCCTCCTGAATATTTAGGCTGTCCTTCATTGTTTGTACTCCTTTTCTTCCTTGCTTTTTTATGCTGCTCATGTTACTTCTTGTTCTGTTTGACTGCTGAGTTACTGTTTACTCTTATAAATTTATTTGATGCTTGGGAGGAAAGATATTAGAAGGGAAGGGAAGAAGTCACTAAAGAGAATGAGAGTAGGCAGGTAGAATTCAAGGAAGGGGGAATAAGAAAATTGAAAAGAAATGAAAAGACAAAAGAAAAAAATAGAAAAGAAAGAAAGAAAGAAAAAAATTTTTTTAAAAAATAATGATAATAAAAAAGATTAAAATTTAAAATAATAATAATAATAAAATAAAAAAATTCAAAACATTAAAAAAAGTTAAAGAACAACAACAACAAAAAAATGAAAATGAAAGAAAAGAAAAAAAAATAAATGCAGTCATAGAGTTCGATTAACTTCTCTTCCAGTAGGTGGAGCTGTGCCCACTGGGCCAAGCTTCTCCTCTCAATAGGTGGGAACCACTCACTGTGCAGCAGCTCTTCCTCCCAGACTGGGCGGGTCTCCAATCCTGAGTGCCCAGGGCCTTGTCTTGTGTTTCCTCAAGCCAGGCCCCGCTCACCTGTTAAGCTCACCACAATACTGGCTACACGCCAGGTCTGCTGCTCCTGGGAGCCCTGTTTTCATGAACGCCTGGGCACACTCTCCCTGTTTGCCTCCCTCAGACCCTAAGTTTGTATAGCTTGGGGCTGAGAACCCCCAGCGAATTTGCTTGCCCTCCGGTAGCCACGCCCCCGGTAGCTGGTGCAAGAGACCTCAGTTGTCAGCACTGGTGGGAGCGGTAGCCGGGAGTTCCGCGCCGCGAGTCCCGCGCCACTCCTGATTCCCTCGGTCTGGCTATCGCGCTCACAGGAGAGCTAGGAGGGGCCCTTACGGGAGAGCTGGGAGGGGCCCTTAAGGTTTCCCTGCTGTGTGGAGAGAGATGGCTAGGGGATTACACACCTGTCGCGCAGGTTTCAATGAAGTTATCTCCTCCGCCCATGAAGTCAGTTCTCTGCCATGGTGGTATCCCATGCAAATGGTGGCCTTTCGTTCCCTTTGCAGGGTGACCAATGCAACAGGTGGGTCCTGACTGTCTCTCCCAATCCCCGTTTCAATCCTGTGGCCACTGCCTATGAAGGCTCTGTTGGCTTTTACCTCTGTAAGTTCAGAAGGGCCAACCAGTTATTTCAGCGGGATCGTTAGTGCTGAGTCACGAGAAGCAGGCGAATCGGAGCTTGAATGCAGCCGATCCGGGCTCAGTGTGTGTTCTGAGGGGCCCAGACTGTTCGCCCCAGATCCACGTCAGCTTAGCATTGCCTAGTGATCCTGAGCAAACAGCATTTAGACAGTTTACGACTCCCTATGCCCGTGCAGCTGAAGAGGTCAGAGACTCGATCTCTCCGCGCCCGCCACCATGTTGGATCCTCACCCATTTGTAATGTTTAATCCAATCCTAATTCTCATTTTCTTAGCTACTTGTCTAATGAAATTCATTCATTCAGAAGCTTGAAAGTTTGTTTTTAAATTTTTGTGTGTGTAGTATTCCTTTGTGTATTTTTTGTAATGCTGGCTTAGTAGTCATGGATTCTTCTAGTTTATGCTTTTCTTAGAAGATTGTTATTTCTCCTTTGATTGTGAAGAATAGCTTTGCTAGCTGTAGCAATCTTGGTTGGCAATTATTTTCTTTCAGGGCTTGGAATACATTGTGCCAAGCCCTCCTGACTTTTAGAGTCTTCACTCAGAAATCATAAGTTATTCTGATTGTCATGCCTGTAAATGTGACCTGAAGCTTTCTCCTGAAGCTTTTCAAATTCCATTCATGTTCTGTATATTAGGCATTTTAATTATAATGTGTCATGGAAAAGTTCTTGTTTGATATTTCATATTTGGGGTTCTGAATGCCTCCTATATCTAGATGTCTGTGTCATTCACAAGGGTTTGAAAATGTTTTTGAAATTATTTCACTGAAATGATTATCCATGACCTTAGCTTGTGTCTTGGATCTCTCTTCAGTGCCAATGATTCTTGTGCTTGACCGCTTAATATTGTCCCAGATTTCTTGTATATTCTTATCATGGTAATTTAGTTCCTTTTCTTATTGTTGACTGAGTTTTCAAATTCATATACCTTGTCTTCAGTGCCTAAAATTCTGTCTTCCATGTGATCAAATCTTTTGGTGAGATTTTCAACTGAATTTTTCTTTATTTATTGAGTCTTTATTTTCAGGATTTCTGTTTGGTTCTTTTTTAGAATCTCTCTCTTTATTGAAATACTCTATCATATTCTTCATTTTCTCCCTTCGTTCATTCCTTAGATCTTCTTTTAGTTCATTAGTGATTTTTACCCATCAACTTTCTGAATTCTTTATCAGGTATTTCTGTTACATTCATGTCTATGGGGTCAGCTGTTGGAACATTGGGGATATCTTATTCCCTTTTTTCTCATGATGAACTTCTCTGATTTTGTCACAATGGCTGATATGATTGATTATCTCTTCTACTATTATACAAGGGACTTTTCAGTGAGCTGCTTTCTTTTTACCAAGTGTTCCAGGCTGAACATATATCAAAGTGCCAGTACTCTCATTCAACATAATCCTGCTGCTGTGTCCAGTTTAGAGCACCATTTTGAAAAAAGAGTCATAATCACCAGTAACTAGGACCATTTCAGAACAAAGCCATAAGCTAATAAAACCTTAGTGAAAATGTTCTCCACAGTTCACTAATCCAAGTAGAAGAGGAGAATAGTGTTCTAGAATAGATTCAGAAATTAAGTATTAAGACATTATTCATCTGGCATTTTAAGCAGGAATTTTAAAATGACTTTTAAAATCTTTGATCAACTGTTCTCTTACTTCTTAGATTCTGGACTGTGGAAAAGTAAATATTTGCTGCTTAGTTCCACTCCACCATCTAGAGACATGTCTCTTAGTTAATAATGAAATTCCACTTCTCTTTTTGATTCTTTCTTAGAATTTTTGTCTGTGCTTATATTGCTCATCTATTCTTTCTGTCTCTTGACTGTGTTTTTCTATAAAGAAGTCTTCACAAGTGTTTCTCAGTCCCTCCTCTTTATCCCACTTTAAATGGATTAGATAGAATGACATTTGAGGGGGCTGGAGTTGCATTCCTTCCTTCCACCTCAAAGACTTGGGCCAACTGGAATTGGGTATTTTTCTTCCTGCAGGTTTGTTAGGCTTAGGTAAAACCCCAGAGGGAGACTTGATAAAATTATGTCTTCTAATGCAGACCTATTCTATGCTATTCTATTCACTTTTCTCTTCTCCTATGCTAAAAGCAGGAGAGGATTTTTCTCCCGATATTCACTATGATAACTTGCTTTATCTCCTAGAGGTAAAACTCATAAAATTGTCTGGACTGGGAGAGCTGAGGCTGTAGATCAGTGGTAAAGTGCTTGCCTTGCATGTGTGAGGCACTGGGTTCAATCCTCAGCACCACATAAAAATAAATAAAGATACTATGTGTTCATCTACAACTGAATAAATATTTTTAAAAAAAACAGTGTATGGACTGGGTCCTTCTGGAGTTGTGATTTTTCAGCCATGTCTGCTCTGAGCCTCTAGCAATTTATCAATTACAGTGCTACTTTCCTTACCCTGGCACTGCTTTCCACAAAAATTTCTGCTTCTGGGTTTCTGCTTCCCGTAAATTGCGATTCTCTGTTAACCTGTTGGTTCTTCCAACTGTGATGAAGTGGTTTGTTTTGTGACCTCATTTTGCATATAGCTCTAAGAAGAGTTGTTGATTGTACAGTTTGTTCAGCTTTTTACTTCTTCTTAGGACAGTAATGGCTTCTAAGCTCCTTACCTGCTAGAAGTCTATGTTAATTTTTATTGGTGAAAAAATACATAATATGCAAATAATGTTTTTTTCTTTTTCTTCTTCTCTTTTGTGGTACTAGAGATTGAACCCAGTGGCACTCCACAGTGAGAAACATCCTTGGCCATTAAAAAATTTTTTTTTCTTTTTTAAATTTTGAGACAGTCTTATTAATTGCCTAGGTTGGCCTCAAACTGGTGATTCTCCTGCCTTGTCCTCTCTGGTAGCTAGAATAACAGGCCTGTGCCACCACTCTTGATATTATGGTTTAGAACTAAAAATGTCCCCCAAAGAGCTCATGCGTTAGGCAATGTAGCAGTGTTCAGAGGTGAAAAGTTTTGAGTTAGTAGAACTGTAACCTCATCAGTGGATTAATCCATTTGATGGATTAGTAATTTGAATGGACTACTCAGTGGTAACTGTAGGTAGGTGCAGTATGACAGGAGAAAGTAGGCCACTGGATGTGTGGCCTTCAACTATATCTGTCCATAGGTACTTCCTCTGTTTGTTTCCTGACTGACATGAACTAAACAGCTTTCTTCCATCATGCCCTTCCACCATTATATTTTACCTCATCTCAGTCCCATAGCAATGGAGTTGGCTGACTGTGGAATAAAACTCTGATGGAAACCATGAGCCCCAAATAAACTTTTCTGACTTTTAATTTGCCGTGGTTAGGTTTATGGTTACAGGATGAAAAGTTGACTGACATACCCACCTCAAGAAGAGGTTTTAAAACTGATGTTTTTCAAGTAGATGAAAGTATACAATAGGGGTATGATATCTAAATGTTATTTCACAAAGGCTTTGTGTGGCAAGTATTTCAATATAGAAAATGAAATGATCTTCACTTTATTAATCTTTGGCAAACACTAAACCATTGTTTTGAGCATGTTTCTGTTTTGGCAGTTAGTGGGAATCTATTAGAAATTTGAGAATTAAGAGTTTTAAGGAGATGTTAAGGAAATTCATGATTATTTTCTTTGAAGAAAGAAAATCAGAAATTTTATGCATCTCACAGGTGTGTGTGTGTATGTATATGTGTATTAAAGAATGGAGTGCCTCATACATTATAATCATTTGTGGAGCTGAAAGGAAAAACAATACAAAACTGCCAAACATGTAGTTGGATTTCTTCTGTAGAGATTCTGATTCATTGGGTCTGCATAGGGTATGATATCTGCAATTTTTTGTTTTTAAATCTCTATAAATACTTGTAATATAGAACCAGAGCTGAGTAATGCTGGTTTAAGTGTTTTAGTTTGGGTAGTATTATTCCTAGTGAGGCAATTGGTAGATATACATACATTCATTATTGTGTGTATAGAAAGGATGTTATTTGAAAGCAGTTACATCATCTTGAAACCTGTGGTGAGTGAGGAAATATGCTGATGATTTGCTTTGATTCTGTACTGCCTTTGGAGATAGAATTGTGAAACTGTGGTGTGTGGAATATTTGTAAAGAAACAGAGATCCAGGATTGTGTTTTGGTGTTTTCCCTTCCTAGCAATTTATCACTGGCCTGAGAACCAGGAGCAAATGACCATGTAGTCTTATTATGAGGTTGAAAAGTCTAGTCTTTATTTTTTTTATTTTTTATTAATTTTCAAAAATTGATATATGGCAGCAGAATGCTTTACAATTCATACAGCACATATAGAGCACAGTTTTTCATATCTCTGGTTGTATACAAAGTATATTCACACCAATTTGTGTCTTCATACATTTACTTGGATAATCATGACCATCACATTCCCCCATCATTTCTAACCTCCTGCCCCCTCTCTTCCCCTCACACCCCTCTGGCCTATCTAGAGTTCTTCTATTCCTCCATGCTCACCCTCCCTACCCCACTATGAATCAGCTCCCTTATGGGGGGATTGGCTAACTTCACTTAGCATTATCTTCCCAAATCCATCCATTTACCTGCAGATGCCATGATTTTATTCTCTTTTATTGCTGAGTAATATTTCATTGTGTATTTATGACACATTTTTTTTATCTATTCATCTATTGAAGGGCATCTAGGTTGGTTCCACAGTTTAGCTATTGTGAGTTGAGCTGCTATAAACATTGATGTGCCTGTGTCCCTGTAGTATACTGTTTTTAAGTCCTTTGGGTATAGGATGAGGAGAGGGACAGCTGGGTCAAATGGTGGTTTCATTCCCAATTTTCCAAGAAATCTCCATACTGCTTTCCATATTGGCTGCACCACTGTGCATTCCACCAGCAGGGTATGAGTGTACCTTTTCCTCCAAATCCTCGCCAATGCTTATTGTTGTTTGTATTCATAATAGCTGCCATTCTGACTGGAGTGAGATGAAATGTTAGTGTGGTTTTGATTTGCATTTCTCTAATTGCTAGTGATGTTGAACATTTTTTCATGTATTTCTTGATTGGTTGTACATCATCTTCTGAGAAGTGTCTCTTTATTGATCGGGTTATTTGGTTTTTTTGGTGTTTAGCTTTTTGGTTCTTTATATACCCTAGAGATTAGTGCTCTATCTGATGTGGGAGGGGTAAAAATTTGCTCCCAAGATGTAGGCTCTCTATTCACCTCACAGATTATTTCTTTGCTGAGAAGAAGCTTTTTAGTTTGAATCTATCTCATTTATTGATTCTTGATTTTAATTCATGTACCACAGGAGTCTTATTAAAGAAGTTGGGGTCTAATCCCACATGATGGAGATTAGGGCCTACTTTTTCTTCTCTTAGACACAGTGTCTCTGGTTTTATTCCTAGGTTCTTGATCCATTTTGAGTTGAGTTTTGTACATGGTGAGAGAGAGGGGTTTAATTCCATTTTGTTGCATATGGATTTCCAGTTTTCCCAGCACCATTTGTTGAAGAGGATATCTTTTCTCCAGTGCATGTTCTTGGCTCCTTTGTCTAATATAAGATAATTGTAATTCTGTGGGTTAGTCTCTGTGTCCTCTATACTGTTCCATTGGTCTACCAGTCTGTTTTGGTACCAATACCATGCTGTTTTTGTTACTGTTGCTCTGTAGTATAGTTTAAGTTCTGGTATAGTGATGACACCTGCTTTACTCTTCCTGCTAAGGATTGCTTTAGCTATTCTGTTATTTTTCCAGATGAATTTCATGACTGCTTTTTCTATTTCTAGAGCAATTAGATACATGGAAGAAATCAATTAGCACTATTTGCTGATAATATGATTCTATACCTGATGACCCAAAAACTTCCACCAGCAAACTTCTAGAACTAGTAAATGAATTCAGCAAAGTATCAGGATATAAAATCAACACCCATAAATCAAAGGCATTTTTATATATCAGTGAAAAATCCTCAGAAAGGGAATGGAGGAAAACTAGCCCATTTACAATACCTCAAAAAAAAGAAAGAAAGAAAAGAAAAAGAAAAGAAAAACCTTGGGAATCAACTTAACAAAAGAGGTGAAAATCTATACAATGAAAACTACAGATCCCTAAAGAAAGAAACAAAGACGACCTTAGAAGATGGAAAGATCTACCTTGCTCTTGGATAGGCAGAATTAATATTGTCAAAATGACAATACTACCGAAAGCACTGTACAGATTTAATGCAATTCCGATCAAAATCCCAATGGCATTCCTCATAGAAATAGAAAAGTCTAGTCTTAAATTTGTAGGTGATCATAATATTGATTAGATGAAGAAGGCAGATGTTACCAGTTGAGAAAACTATACCACATACAGATTGTTTTGTTTTTACATATCACTTTATGTCTTTTCATTTTTTTCTAGCTACCTGCTGTTTATTGTTTTATTTTTTTAACTGGTTATATTATTTTAATAAGATAATATATGATATATTACCCTTTTGTCAATTTTATTTATTTTTCATAACTGTGGAATTATAGATGAAGTCAAACTTTCAGATGCTAAGTGATTTATGTCCACACAAAATAAATGAGAACATTAGTCCTGTTCTAAAGGACATCATCCTCTTTTCACTTAACAAATGATTTTATAGTATTCTTTGATTATATTACAGTGATATTTCTATTTTTACTTTCTAATTTAAAAATAATCCCGTGGCTAAATTTAAGACTTATGCCATTAAAAGTAATATCTCTCTCTCTCTCTCTCTCTCTCTCTCTCTCTCTCTCTCTCTCTCCCCCTCTCCCCCTCTCCCCCTCTCCCCCTGTCTATATATATGTGTACACACACACACACACACACACACATATTTTTTTTTCACTGACCTTTTATTTACAGAGTAGTAAGGGTGTTCAGAGTAGCAACACCTTGAAGGCTTACTAGAATATTTAAACAGGCATAAAGCATCCTATTTGCTAAAAGTGTAAAAATGTACTGAAAGGAACAGTAACACAGGTAACTGTTGTTTCTGATGGATTAAAATTGTGCTCTTGGGTTTGTCCTCTGTTGTAACAGGAGGGAACAATTTGCCCTTAAAAATCCTTGGTTTCGAAACAGAATATCTTTTCTAAGTTACCCTCACAGAATAATACTGTAGAATAATTTATTACTCACTTGAGAGTTCATGGAAAGTATAGTCATCCTTATGCTTCAGACTTTACAGGGTAAAAATGTGTATTTTCAGAAACTGCATAGAAGTTCTCTGGTTGATTTTTATTTTAATATACTAGAATCTTCTCTTCCTAGGTTGAAAAAAATTGAATATGTCACTTCAGTAGAGATTAGGATAATGCCATTGCTTTCATTTCCTCTTTTTTAGTTGACAGGAACTGATGAAAAGATATTCTTGAATATCTTTAAATCTTTATAAATCTTAATAATTTACTAAGTATATACTATACCACTCTTGATATTATTACATTCTGCAGAAAAGTAGAGGTTGTCAAAATATGTATGTCATCCATTTTCATAACACATAGTGGTAGTGACAGCAGTGAAAATTTGCCCAGGAGCTGTACTTTCAGAACCTATTACTGCCTGGTCCCTTTGCCTGCTTCCTTTTAGTACTCTTTGATTCTACCTTGCTGACAGTACAGTATAAATCCCAGAAGCTAGGATGAGCAATAAGAGGAACTAGTACTATGACTGTAATAGCAATCCAACAAATGATTGGAAGGTAAAATGAATGGGCTAGAAAAATAGACTAGATAGAAGCATGTGTTTAGAAAAGATCATTCATTCATAAATATTTATTGAGTCTTTTCTAGGCTTTTGGGGTATAAAGAGAGCTCATTACCATGTTCCTATTACTTGAGATTGTCCTAGAAGCTCACTAGCCTATAGGCTGGATCTTAGTGGGTAAGCTATTCAGTCTTTCACCATTAAGTATGATGTTATCTTAGCTGTGACTTTTTCATAGATGTCCTTTGTTACATTGAAGAAGTTTTCTTCTATTCCTGGTTCTATTGAGTGGTTTATCATGAAAAATGATTGATTTTTGTCTATAAATTTTTATGCCCATTGAAATGACAATGTGATTTTTGTCCTTTATTCTACTAACATAGTATATTTCATTAATCCTGCAAGCTTTTTTCTCTCCCCCACCATCTCTCTCTCTAACGTATTGTATTATCTTTAGTAAGATGATGTTTGATATACTAAACTTTTTTTTATGCAGGGAATTGAATCCAGGACTTCATAAATACTAAGTATGTATTCCACCACTGAACTAAACCCAAGACTCCATTTGTTTGTTTGCTGCTTTATTGCTCTCACATGGCTCTAGTCTCTAAATATTTAGACATGAAGCATATGCAAGAAGGTAGTTTGGGGCTGGTGCTGTGGCTCATCGGTAGAGCACTCGTCTCCCATGTTTGAGGCCCTAGGTTTGATCCTCAGCACCACATAAATAAAATAAAGGTATTGTGTCCACCTACAAGTAAAAAAAAAAAAAAAGAAAGATGGTAGTTTCAAAATTAGAACTAAAATTGAAATATAGAATTTCATTTTACTTACCCTAATGGGACACATTGATTTGTTATTAAAATTAATATTTAATATTAGACCCTGAGCTAATATGAAAAATGAGTGTATTGTATTTTTTGATTGGAATATTGTGTACCATTCATATGAGCTTCACAGTATAATAATGAAATACATAAGCCGTTTACCTTAGAAAAAGTTTATTTAGCTCATGATTCTAAATTTTCCAGTCCAAGTTCAGATGGCCACATTTCCATGGGCCTCTCTGCTGGATGGCAATAGCAGGGAGTATGTGACTGATCAGACCTCTCATAAGCCAGAAAGCAAAAGAAAGACTGAGAGACAAAGGTCCCACTGTCCCTTTAAGGGCATGACCCCAGCTACCTAAGGATAACCACTTACTTGGTTTACTTGTTACTAAAAGTTACATTTGGTCCAACTTAGAACAATCTGAGTTTTTTAGCTACTCATATGTAAAATATGGATAATAAATCTCTTCTATGTTCATTCTCCCAGTTTTAAGACAACTTACAGTAAGGTAGGAAGTGACAAATTTACATGTGAAATTCAGCTCTTAACATACATTTTTGTATGATAAAGCTTGGTGATTTACACAGTATGTTCTGAAATTAGATTATCTGGGGTCAGTTATCTTAACTAACATACAAATTACCTTGGGCAGTTTACTTATTGTACCTGACTCTTCTTAATTATTAAAAACAACTTGTCACAGAAGTTCCGTTGGTAATACATCCATAGTTATTGACACCTAGCGAATGTTTCATAAATCTCAATGATGATAATGGATGATGGATATAAGAATATCCTAGTTCCTCCTTTATCACTCCCTTCCTAACCAGTCACCCAGCCAACATCATAACAGCAACAACAATAGTCAATTTAGGCAATTGGATACATGTTTGTTTTTAAATTGATGTATAGTTCTATAAGTAAACAAGCTTTTTGTTTCTGCTCATCAATGTTGTATACTTCTTCCTGATAGTTCCTACTTAATTTCTAGTTTCATTGTGCGTTTTACTTCTATAATTATTTCCCCCTATTGTTTATGTGTCTCAATTAACTAACCTTAACATTCAAAGTCTCTGCTCCCAGTATATTTTAACTTTGGCTTCTGCATCTCCTCTTCATAAGTGTGACTGTTATCAATGGTGCTTTTTTGGACAAGGACCATGAATGTAACTGTGCAAGAAGTATCTGCCATATGACATGGGTCAGATAAATTAACTGGTTCTTCCCAGAAACAAAGATGACTAACAAGATTAGGTAGATATCATAGCTCTGGATAGGCAAGCAGTAGAAAAATTGAGGACACAAAGTTATCTTACGATGATGGTACCATTTTGAAAAAATTATATTGGAATTCAGAGTTATAAGGTGAGACAGTGTACTAAGATAAGATTTATTGTTAGCTTTGCCTTATAGTTGATTCATACATGTATAAAAAGTATATATCAGAATAATATTTCTCCATTTAACAAATATATTTATACCATTACTCAATATGTACTCGTCTTTTGATTCATCTTCATTTTAATGTAAAAAATTTTGCTTTTTCATTTAATTGTAAAGAATGTAGCCATGATATATGGGAATAATATACCAAGCAGATCTTTTTTTATAGTTTTTGGCCATTTTCCAATAAGAATTTTAACTCTCAGTGATGTTAGTATTAGGAAGAACCACATGTACCAGAAGCAGTAATCACCATAGGTGTGAAAGGATGTGAATGTTTGTTTCTGTGGCATGCTGTTTGGTGATCTGATATTCAAAATTGACATTTTCTTATAATGGCACCTTCACTGTAAAATAACATTTAGTTTTAGGTTATATAAAGAACTTGTTATTTAATATTTGTTATTTCAATAAATAACAAATTAGTTTGCTATTAGATTAATGAGTCTCATCTTTACTTCACAGATTACAACGTTGAAAGTTACAATAATTCTCATTATATTACAGCAGATAATGGCAGAACTGGCATATGAACTGACTTGAAATTAGAGATCTTCCATTCTCACTGTGTCTCAGATGTTCCTGCGGCACCTAAAATAAATAAATAAGCAAATTAACTAAATAACTGACCTACCCACCCAGGCATCTTCTCTGGCTATACGTTTGCAGTGGTTCTAGAATTCTAACATGATAACAAGATTGTGAACTCTGTACTCTATAGTTTGTGTTTTTCCATGCTAAAATTTCCCATCATTACTGTAGATGATTGAGAAGGAATAACATTTTTTATGAATGCTGAACTTGAATTTCACAGCCAATATCTTTTAAGATATGTTTAAACAATTAAGCTAGAAATAATTTTTTTCCACTTATACAGGATGATTTTTTTCTATATTTTTATCGATGCACTATAGTTCTACATAATGGTGGGATTTATTGTTACATATTCATACATGCATTCAACATAACCACATAATACGGCCAATATCATCCCTGAGTATTTTCCCTTTCCTTACACTTCTCCTGCTCCATGATTCCTTTCCTCTACTCTACTGATCTCCCTTCAGTTTTTGTGAGATCCCTGCTCCACTTTTTTTTTTTCCTTTTCCTCTCTAGCTTTCACATATGCAAGAAACATATGGCACTTGAACACCTTAGTTTGGCTTATTTCCCTTTCTGTAAAGCTCTCAATTTCCGTCCATTTTCCTGCAAATGACACTTTCATTTTTCTTTATGACTAAAAAGAACATTGTGTATATATTCCACATTTTCTTTTATCTATTCATCCACTAATGGACACCAAGTCTGGATCCAAATAAACTGGAAATCTTAAATCTGGGTAGTTAGAGCTGTTTTATTCAAGAGAAACAACTCTGAATCCATACTCCAAGGAAAGGTCATGGGCTAACATCAGAAGATTAGTAAAGTGATATATATTTTGTGATAATATTAAGATGAATATATTTTTTATGATTCTCCATAGTAGCTCACAATTTTTACATTAGTTTTCCTGGTCTGCTCAGAAAAAATTTAACTAGATTCATGTAAAAAGAATTTTAAAATATAGTCATTGATGCAAAAATAATTTAGCTGAAAAGATTAGAATTAGTCTCACTGTAATGATCTGTCTTGTCACTTGAGAAAAGAAATGTGTGAACAGGCATGTAGACATTTCTCTTGACTTTTGATGTGATTTGCATAGTGCCAATACTAGCAATTTGAAATCTGGTTTCTGTAGTTGCATTTGTACTGGTGTGTCAAACACTATTACAATTATCAATACTGCTAATAACAGTAATTCTAGGTTTTGAGTATAAGCTAAGCATACTCAAATCAGTCTGTAAAGTTATGAAATAGAAGTTAATTGTATAAAATAGAAAAAAACCCTACTGAAAATAAATATTACCTAGGAAAATGTCTAGAAATTAAATGGGAGAAGCACAAATTGAACCTATGCTACAATTTAATTTTTTATTAAGCCCTAGCTTAATAAAATGTCTGTATTCCTGGATTTGAGTTTATAGAGAGAGTTATAATTTTATTAAATCCCACCAAAGTTTTTTATTTTGGTTACTATTAGTATTTATTAAGTAGTGAAAATTGGATTAGTGTATTAACATGTTAAAATGATCAAGATTATGAAGGTGAAATGTATTTAACTGCACACAGGGGATTCTATTGAGTGTACAGCCTTTTTTGTTCCATTTTAGTGATTAGCATACCTATTATGAATGTAGGGCTAGGGGTACATCTCAGTGGTAGAGTTTGTCCTTAACATGACAGTGACCCTAGGTTTGAGCTCCAGCACTGGGGGGAAAAAAGTGAACACCTTGGAACCATGTTGCATATTCACATTCCTTTTCTTTTACTTTGTAGTTGTGTGACTTGGGTCAAGTTATGTAATTTCTCTGTACTTCAGTTTCCTTATCATAGGGAATATTAATATATTCTTCCATGGGTTATGAGGATTAAAATATTTAATATTATGAAACATGTTTATAATAATGGGTGGCACATAAAAAATGTTATATAAATGTTTTCTGTTATATGAAAATTTTAAAAGGAAAAAAAAAGATTTTGGGCCAGAGTAAAATATTTTAACTATTTATTGTTTTTCCATATTGCTGAATTTAATACTTCATTTTTTTTCTAGAAGGATCTATTTTCTTATTTCTTTCAGAACTGTAATCTCTGAGACTTCTGATTATCGACAGAAACTAATTAATGTGTAGTAAACCTAACTCTAAATCTCCACCTCAGTAAGTGCCCTATATTATTAAATATCAGGTTATCAAAATACTTATTAGTTTGTTATAACTTATCAATTTCTCTAAAGAAAAAAGGCCACATATATCAAAAACTCCTTAATGGAATTTATGATAGCTTTGGTCGTCCGGGAGTAGAATGTTATTGCCAACATGACAGTGGAGCTGCTGTAATTCAGCTCCAGTTCCTGATTAATGAGGTCAGTGAATTATCTTAATCATTCCTTTTTATATTTGAAATTGAGCTACATCTGGTCTTTCAGTTTTTTTGTATGCATTCACATTTAAATATTTGAACAAAAATTAATTTATTGTGGGTTGGAGGTAACTGTAATTTAGTTTTAGTCATCATTGTGGAGAGTTGCATGATATATTTCTCAAAATAGAGTTGCAAACAGAATGGAATAAGGTTAAAAATTTTTTTGGTACTAGATGCTGCATTTAATTTTATTTCAGGGATATTTAAAGTTGTATAACAAAGTCTATATTAAAAATTAATAAAATAAGAATCCTGTTATAAGTAACAGAATTCCTTTAATGGATTACTTTGACCTTTTGTTTCTTTCTTTTCTTTTTTTTTTTTTTTTTTGTGGTGTTGGGGATTGAACCCAGAGCCTCGCACATGCTAGGCAGTGTTCTCCTGATCTGCATCCCCAGCCCTAATGAATTGCTTAGAAATACTACCAGGAAGAAGCCAATTTTCATTTTAAAGTGGATATTGCTTCAAGTTGTGCTGCTTATTTGTTGAAGTAATTGATAATCCCCTTCTTTTTGAATTTACTATATAGAAAGAGATAGAGTAAACAACATTTTATTAGCTCAGAAAACACTGTGCTTGCAGATTTTAGAACAACATGAGCAGCTCTGAGAATAGATCTTCACTGTAAGTGGCAACAGGCAAGGAAAGATGTTCGTAGAAGGAAAGAAGAGAAATTTCTCCGGAAAGGGCTCTGATGAACTCCTTAGATTTGAGGATAGTTTGTGAACATTGTTTTTCCCCCAAATCCTTAAGATACATTGAATAAATTTGTAATGTATAGGAAAATACATATCTAAACACCTCTGGATTTTGATGAATATTCATGTCAGAATTTAAGAAAGGTTTTCATGGAAGTAAAATTCTAAAGATGACAAAAAATTAAGTAAAACTATCATACTAATAATTTGTAATTGTGTAATTTTTTTAGGGTCTGAGTGTTATAGATAAGACAATGCTTTCTAGTAAAAGGAGAGTGTGTACTTTATGTATGTCAGATAGCTTTCCAATTGTCATATTATAGCAGTAGGACCTACATAAAAGAGTTACCCCTCAGAATTTAGAAGGTGGAAAGGCCTGGGAGATATGGTTTGAAGTATATCTTATTTTGACAGCTATTTTAATCATTCCGAATTGGATGAAAAACTCTTATTTTAAATGGGGAGACTTTAAGATTTCTCATAATAACATAAAGGATTGGGATTGCAAATCTTTTGAAATTAATATAAAAGGATCTAACTCTTCCTTGACTTACATAGCCCAATCTTAGAAACAGGTCAGGGGCAATGTGGGGTTTTAAGACATACACACTTACAAGGAGAAACCTGGGACTGGTTGGTACACCAAACTCTGATAGAAGAACAAAGACCCAGAGCTAGTATAGCAGATTTTTTATATAGGTTTTATCATCAAAAGGTTATTTGTGGGAATGTTTCTGCAAAGCAGACAGACTTGAATGTCGCGGCTCTTGTGGTTATCTTGTTATGCTCAGAATTCTCTTTCACTGATGACAGGTGTCTGAGCTCAAAGTTAAGACTGATGTAGTTCTGTGCCTTTGCACAGAGCTTCCTCAGGCAGGGCATCACTATAGCAACTAGGCAATCTTATCCTGCAACTTTGTGCAAAAATTCCCAGCACAAGCACAGCCATAGCCACAGCCACAAGGCAGTCAGAGACCATGATATAAGTCACCACTTTCTGCATCTCCCCCTTTTTTATTTTTTAAACGTAAACTATGCATGTCGACTCTGAAGTACTGGAACTAGAACTTGTCCGACAAGCTTGTAGCTGACCACGAGAAAACAACACAGAATAAAGAGCAAGGAAACAAGTCCTAAGAGATACCATGCAGTATGTTTTAGCATGTTTTAATAATTGAAACCATTCAAATCATCTAACAGCTTTTTGTGTAAAACTGGTGGAGGATAACACAGGAATCTTACTTTTTTGCATGACTTGGATGTAACGGTGTAGTTGTAAAAGATATAAATTCACATTGTTATGATTCCAAATTCACAATAGATGCATCTTTATCTTTTCCCAATCCCATTAGGAGATATAGTATGGAACAGATGTTAGTTACACAAATAAACTAATAAACGACACGGCATCATAATTGTTGTATGACCTTAAGACTTTGTATCTGACCAGGACTACTACAGTAGCCTCTAAGGCATTCACCTTAGCTTCAAGTTTATTATCAATTGTCTTTTGATCCTGGAGGTCTCTTGAAATATTTTGTGCCAAAGCATTGGTGATGGGGAGTGCTATCTACCCCATTTCCTTTTTTTTTTTAATTAAATATAATCTACTACTTGTCCTTTGTCTTGGTCTTATTCTTCCCTCTGAGTAAGGGAACCCTTACTGCTGTAAGCGGAAATGGGCAATGACATGTCTGGCTCTTTCAGGCTGAGAGGGGGCAACATGGGGCAAGCAGTTTGGGTTTCCCTTTTAGGAATGTTTTGGGTCAGTTGAAGGGTCTGTGGTAAAAGTCTGGTTTGGAAAGAACAGGTTGTAAAGTCATCTGGTAGGTGAGAAACACGAAGACATGAGCATTGGAATGAGATTAATACAAAATAAATGAATATGACCATGAAAATAAGGACTAGCATTTTTTTTTACAAGAGTAAAAACATTTTTAGTTTGTATAATAGCTATGAACCAAGAAACATAATTTTTGCAATTCCAGACCTTTACTTAGCTATATATTATATTTCCTCCTTATTTTAAAATCACAGTAATCCTTATAAAAATGCCTATTTCTTTAATTTACTTCAAATGAACTTGAGTGGTTATCCTAACATGGAATAAGGTGAGAGGCAGAGTTTTTTAACTCAAGTGAGGTGGCCTCTTGATAAATCTTAGGTAAGGTGTTTTATTTCTGAAACTGATCCTTATTTCTTCCTGAAATATTATTTTACAACATTTTCATATATCATTTCCTGGGCATATATGAATCAGTTAACATAATTTCACATTAAACTGAAACATGAATCAAACAGGCTAAGAGAGCTTTTAACCCCATTTGTGGAAAAGTGGCAAAATTTCTTCATATCCCATATTGTCAACCTTTAAATAAACCAGTCTCTCCTTATTGTCTTCCAAAAATGTATTAAAGTGCCCATCCCAAAGTAAAGAGTAACACAAAATTTTACAACTTATGACAGATTGTTTTTATCTAATTACAGAACATCAAATGACATAAATAAAAATTTAAGTTTGCAAAAGACCAGTGTTACAGACAACTTTAGATGTAGAACAACAGCATGGTAAAGTGTTCTCCTAAACCTTCTATTTAAAGACTTGTATTCTTGGGGGACATGAATACATCTAATATAAAAGAAACCAGTAGTAGCTTCACAATTACACCAGTCTACTTATATTAACCAAGTTTAACTTTTAAGAAAAATTTAGAATCCATAGTGTAGTATAATAACCTAAAGTGATAGTTGTTTGTAAGTAGAGTTATACAAACCTTAATCCCTTTAACATTTGTTACCCTAAATAATAAAACCCAACAAACAAGAAATTATCTTTTTTCCCATAAATTTTTTATTTATATATGACAGCAGAATGCATTACAATTCTTATTACACATATAGAGCACAATTTTTCATATTTGGTTGTATACAAAGTATATTCACAACAATTCGTGTCCTTATACATGTACTTTGGATAATAATGATAATGACATTCCACCATCATTTATAACCCCACGCCCCCTCCCTCCCTTTCCAGCAACTCTACCCTATCTAGAGTTTATCTATTCCTCCCATGTTCCCTTCTCCCTATCCCATTATGAATCAGCCTCTTTATATCAGAGAAAACATTTGACATTTTATATTATATTTTGCTGTTAGTCCAGAAAATATTTATTGTAGTCACCAACTAATTTATATTCCAATCTCTAATTTTAAATAGCTAAGTCTTAATCATGTATCCTACTACATACTACTACTACACTTTTGTTTCATAAGATATTAAGTTAAACTTGAAGTTATTGAGGTTCAATCATTAAATGACATCCACACACATGTATGTATACTCCAACATCTGCTGTTTAGAATTTGGTGAGGTAAATGTTTCTTAGAAGCAAATGTTTTGAAGTTTAAGAATGAGATATTTTTTAGAAAATGTTTGGTTGCATTAATGTTTATAAGATGTATTTATGTATAAAATATACCTTTTTTTTTTTTTTTTAAGGGAGCTCTTGTGAGTGTCTTGGCTGATGACACCTTACACTTATGGAATTTACGTCAGAAAAGGCCTGCCATACTACATTCACTTAAATTTTGTCGGGAAAGGTGAGTATACTCTCATTAAGTATATAGGACATTTGCTATTCTGTTTTGATGCATTTTCTTTGAATTTTACTTTTTGATCTTTTTTGTGATGAGCTTTATGAATAATCTAAAAACTAATTAATAAACTTAAAAGGATATACAATGAAAGAAAGATTGCTTCCTTTCCAGATCTGTCTTCCTTCCTAGAAACAAGCATATAAATTTCTTTTGTGTCCCTCTAAAAATACTTACTCTGTATAAAAACAAAAACCTGTCTGTGACTCTTTTTTTTTTTTCATGACAGAGAAGCCATTACAGTATTCCTTTAGCTTGTTTTGTTTATAACATTATCCAATAGATCCACTTATACTACCACATTTAAATCTTTTGTAGTCTGATTTTTAGTTGTCTGTTGACCTTTATTTTATTTTTGATTTATTTATATGTGGTGCTGAGAGTCAAACCCAGTGCCTCACACATGCCGTGCAAGCGCTCTACCCCTGAAACACAACCCCAACCCAATTTTGTAATCATTTTTTATAACTATGTACTATTCTGTTGTATAGATAATTTATTTATTCAGTTTTCATCAGTGGACATCAGATGATCATTTCCAGTTGAGTTTGCTTTATTTTGATATTATGTTAAACATATTTCTTTATTCATATGTACAAATATATCAGCTAAATTTTTAGAAGAATACGAGTTTGGTCAAAGAAATTTGTTCTAATATAACTTATGAACTTTGGGCATTGATTAAAGGACTTTTTTCATGAGCAAGCACACATGAAGACAACTTTGAGGCAGTGAAGCCAAAGTTCGGGTATTTGTGGTCAGATTTCGTTTCTGTTCTTACTAACAGTCAATGAAAGTGGTTGCATGTTTAAGCTCTTTATTGCTAGCATTCAAATGCAATCTGGGCCTACATGACAGCACACACTGGTTAATTCAATCAAATACCTATTCAATTTAAAAGGGAAAATAGTTAGATGGAAATACAGTAAAATGTGGAATTTCTAAAACATGTTTGGAGGACTTTCGATTAATCAATTTTATAGGTCAGATTTTATAGGTGTTCCCTGCCTCTTTATGCTTTTGGAAATTTAGGAAGTCAGGGAAATATGACCTATAAAATTATAAGTGATAAACCAAATGTATATCATCCTAATGTCTGATACAAATTGAATCCATTTACTGTTTTACAACTGCCAAAGATAACTTTTCCAACCAACTATCTTTCATCTTTCCAACTATATATTTTGAAATTTATAATATATGTATTAATGGCTACAATAATTGTCAATATGTTTCTAGTACTTTTCTGAAAAACTACACAAAAATAATAAAATGCTGTCCAGTGACAATAAGAACAAGACAATTTGACTTGTAAGTTTGTTAAAAGATGATGTAATCTAGCTTCTAATTTTTATAGATGAATATTGGATGAAATTGGATGATAGCATATATTCCATGGAGATTTTTAAAATTTAATATTTATATAATGTTCTCTACAGAATGTTTAAAATGAACTCTAAACAACATTAAATGATTAGATTTATTATGAGGGAAACTCAGAAAAATAAAATAAAAATAAAAGACTTTTTTCAACCCAGGTTTTTAAAGCATTGTTCCACATGTGTTCTTATAGAACTTTTAAAGTTTGCATTTTTTATACTTCATTGTAAATTCATATGGAACTTACTTTGGCATGAAATAGAGCAAGGATATAGTTCTTCCCCTTTAGCATATGAGACATAGTTTTTTAATGTGGTGGGTTTTTTATGTTTATGAATGTGATACTTATGTAGTTGTAGTTGGCATTAAAGGTATATTCTTTTTATCTTTTCCTTCCTGTTTTAAATTTTTTTCTTTGGTTAAGGATCAGACTATGTTCCTGGTTTGGTAAAATATAAGTTAGTCCATGAGGTCAATCTATGAATATGGGCTTCTGCCCCCATTGGCCCTGTAAATTAGGCAAGCTAAAGAGACTTCTGAGAATTGACCCAGTTCAGATTTTTCCAGTTAACACCAGAACATGTCTACATTATGTGGGGGTGGTGGTGGCAGGAGGTCAGGTCAGTAGCAGTTTGCTGTTGGTTTACATCTTGTTTTGTAAGATAAATCATCTGAGTTATTTGAATCATGTCTCTACTTGTAGGAGAAAGTCAAAAGGGAAAGGGAAGTATTAGAAGGAGAGAATGGTGTGGTATGGGAAGAAGAGCAAGCAAAAAATCAAGGTTCCGTTGTTTTCTACTCGCTGGGAGTCAGGCCAACTTCTCAAATTATGGGCAGAATCCGTTAATCTGTTTACCAGTGGTATCTCAGGGCAAGTTCTATACCAGCCTCAAATGGAGTGGAGCATGTGGGATGGGGTGGGGCATCTTGGTCCTAGTATACATCCTCTTGTCAATGTCATACTAACTGCTGGAAATGGAACCAGCTTCTAGCAGAGTAGTCACCTGGTATGGTTTTGCACCCTACCTCTAAGACATTCAGGTGCTATCTCAAGATACTTTTCATTGTCACAGTCTGGGAACAGGAAACTGATGCTGTTAGCATCTAGTGGGTAAAGACCAGGGATTCTGCTATACTTGCTGCACTGCCACGGATAGTGGCCACAACAAATAATTATTTGGTTCTAAATACAATTAGTATAAAAGTGATGTATTTGGTTAGTGTTGTGCTATAGAAGTTCTCTTAAGCTGTTGTTCATTGGAGAGATTCTACCAGGAGCTAGAATTGCAGCAAAAGAATATCTCTGATTCCTTGTTTATTAGAGACATGTCCATATTTCTCACTGGGCACAGGAATGGCACAGTATCTTGTCCAAGTTCATAAATATACTCACTGCAGGTTATCATGCTAAATATCAGGGGAAGGATCAAACCTCAAGGAGACCCACACTCAGGAGTTGATGATGGTCAGAAATTGAGTGCTTCTTACTAGTATACTACTTGTAAAGATGATCTGCAAGAAATTCCAATAAACAAGGATGGGGAATAGTAAGCCATTCTGTAGGGTGTCTGTAGGCATAGCTTAGCAAACAAAAGCTGCCTTTTCATGAAGTGCAGGAAAGTGGCTCTTGTTCTCAGTGGATGAAGCCCTATGGTGTCCACCACTTCCCTTTGGGGTTAAGTTGCTATTAGCCAGGGCAAAACTCTGTTGTGGTTTATAATGGTCCTAAAAGTTAGAAATGAAACGAGCTAATGAATTTCCCAATTTTGAGCCCTGTAATTTGGTCACTTAATTTGAACAGGAAGCTGGTTCCTGTTCAAAGTTCAGCTCCCCTTTGGTCTTCATGAAGGCAGTAGTAAACAAGAGACTGTAGGAGGAATAACTGATTTTTAAATAACTCCTCTGGGTGAAATTGTCTATAAGGCTACAAATTTGTATAGTAGTGGATGAACTTAAAATGCCAAGGAATGGGCCCTGGTACTTCATTGACAAACATTGTTAAATTTTCTCAAGATGATGATTTCTTCACATGGCTGAAAGAATAAAGTTAGTGTTCAGAGGAGTCTAGTTTTCCTCAATACTTGGCTGCAAGTGGGAAGGGGAAGGGTAGAAAAAGCTTTCCCTCAGCTCTTCAAACTTGTCTATAGTAGCAGTACTTATTTTGCCCCTTAGCCTGAGCTCTGTGGCATGCAGGGCTTTGAGTAATGCCCTGGTATCTATACTCTGATGGAAGCCTTGTGTCAGAGCAAGTGGAGAACAAGGGGAGAATCCTGTCACCCCTGCCCATCCTTCCTTTCTTCATTTGTGGGAATCCATTTTACTTTTTTATACCAGTGCTTTATATTCAGTATTTAGATTCTTTTTCAGTTAGGATATATTCTGTGCTGTGCTATGTCAATATCTCACAATCTCAGTGGTTTAATACAATGATTTATTTTGCTTACTCTTTATGTCCTTTCTGGCTTGCTGGAACACTGTTCTCATTGTTGTCTTTGCTCTGGAATCCTAGCTGAGGACAGCCAGTTTTTAACATGTTAAGAGTTACCATAGTAAAGGGGAAAAAAGAATGTGCTAAAGCACTAGTTTCTTCTTGGAGATGTTCATCTTTTCCTTTCTCATTTCAAGAAGCATATCACATGGCTATCCCTGATTTCAGCAATATCCACAGGAAAAGAGAAGACTAGATTATTGTTGAATGGTTATAATGACTATCACACTGCTTATTTTTGTCGTTGACATAGAAGCACAATAAAAATAACTTAGTTAATTTCCCCTCATTCCAGAATGGATTTGGGCTAACTAAGTTAAATTACTGTGTTTCATTCTTATGCCATTTTGCATAGTTACTTTTAATGGTAGATAAGGTAGAAAAAATCTTATTATAAAAGGTTATTTCATAAGATTCTGAATAATTGTTAACTTAAAATTGAGTGTTTTACTCATTGTCTTATTTTCATATGTAGTCAGATTTTATTTTGGTAGAAATATCTATAAATATAATAGAAATTATATGTAATTATTTAAATTTGGATTTTTTTGTCACAGGGATATTTTTGTTCCAGTTTTGATTTTTTTTAATTGTGGTAAAGTACACATCAAATTTACCATTCTAAGTTTTAAGCATATATTTCAGTAGTGTGAAGTATATTTACATTACTGTGCAATCCCATAATATGGATATATTTTGATAGATTTTATTTTTATGATGTTTAAGGAAAAATATAGGAATTGAAGTCTCAACTCTTGGTTGAACTATATTAACTTGAGTAAGTTAACTTTACTACTTTAAGTGATGGTTTCCAATTTGCAGAAAAATTTCCTCTAAGACTCAGAAGCTTTACCATTTTATTTCTCTTACCACATTAGGATAGTTTTATTTACGTCTTCCTATTTCTTCTGTAGGTAATGGAATGACTATTATGTACAGCTTGGTGCTGGCTGCTGAGCATATATTTGACACTATAAACAAGACAAATTTGGGTCTTGCCTTTGAAATCTTGGTCAAAACTAAGATATTTTGAGCTTCTTAACATGCCCAGTAAAATGACATTTGTTCAATTTGTTCATGCTAAATAAATGATCAATTTCAACTTTCTTAGAATGATTTGATTTGAGTAATAACACAGACTTATGAATGCCCTCCTCGGTTAACAGCCAACTAATTGTCCTTGATTAGCAGTCAGCTAATTCTATCACAGACTGGGAGGATTAAATAATAAATTTATTTCCCCACCATTCTAGAGGTACTAGATTTGTTTCTTCTGAGGCCTCTTGCCTTAGCTTATAGGCAGTCTTTCCCTGTCTCCTTATGTGGTCTTGTGTGTGTGTGTGTGTGTGTGTATCTTAGTCTTTTCTTTTTAGGAGAACACCAGTCATATTGGATTAGGGCTCACTTATATGACTTTATTTTACCTTAATTATCTCTTTATGGGTACTATCTCTAAATACGTAACATTCTCAATTACTGGGGATGGGACTTTAGTATTTGAATTTGTGTATATGCACAATTTAGTTCTGAAAGAAAAATAGGCTAAAACCAACCAGAATAAAAGATAGAAACATTTTTTTTTAAATCTGCCAACAGAAGAAAACATAAACATTTTGAAAGTTGATGAAAGGCACAAAAGTTTAAATTTCCTCAATTTTCATGTAATTTTTTGTGTTGATTGCCAGGCTCAGTTCCTATTAAGGATCCACTAGTCATATAATTTTTACTAAATGAACTTAATTTGCCAATATCTGTAGCATCTAAATCCTCATTGCCTGAAAAGGATGTCTTAGTGGAGAACTTTGGAGATCTGGCCTTTTTTGCCCCATCCCCTGCTATGGATCAAATTCTGCTCCCAAAAAGATATGTTGAAGTCTTAACCCCTGGTACTTGTGAACTCGACTTTGTTTGGAATTTAAGATCTTTTCAGATGTAATCACATTAATAAAAGGTTATTAGGGTGGGCACTAATCTGACTGTTCCCTTTTAACAAGAGATGAAGACACATACCATAAGCTGTGTACACAGAGAGAACATCCTATAACCTCAGAGGTAAAAGACTGGAGTAATGAATTTATAAACCAAGTGAGGACAGGGATAGTTGGCAATTTCAGAAGCTAGTAAACAGGCATGTAACAGATTCTCCACTAGAGCCTTCAGGTAGATCGTGGCTCTGCTGACACCCTGTCTTTGGACATCTAGCTTCTAGAACTGTGGGAGAATGAATTTCTGTTTTTATTTTTTTCCCCATTTCCGGTAATTAGTTTTAGGCAACTCTAGAAAACTAATATATCCTCTTCTCCCTGCTTGATCTTGGTCTACCTCATTATTATGCCTTGTTGGGTTTATATGTATATATAATTTTGGTTGAAACTGGGAATTTGATAAATAAAGTTACTTCTGGTAGTTGCAGAATCAGAATATGTTCCATTTGGCTTGCATTTTTTTTCCCCCTTTAAAGGACATTTAATTAGGAAGAAGACATGGATTGATATTACAACTCTCTGCTGGTCTTTTTTCATCACTATAAGTTAGTATGACCAATATTCTTAACCTTGTTAAATTTTTGCACAAGTTTTAAAATATCAATATAAAGCATTTTAAGATTGAGGACTAGGTTATACATGTAGACTTTCCTATTTAGTACTTGTTATTGTTTGATACTTACATCTCTTTATTATATAGTTCTTTATTGTTGATAATATCCTTTCACATAAAATTTATTCTCTGTGGTCATAAAAACTTTCCTACTGATATTTTATAGAATGATTTTTCCCTGTAAGTTTATTAAACACCCAAACAGCTAAGTCTTATACATTTCTAAAAGCTTTTTGTTAATAATACTCTGATTTACAGTTTATATATGACTCTTTCATTTGATGACAGATAATATATTTTAAGTTTAGAGAATAAATAAACATGCATGTATTCTAAAGAAAGGAAAATGCAATATTACATTAAGTATATTAATAATCAGGATTTTCTTATAATTGAAATATCAGTGAAGCATTCATGTTCAAAGTCTTTTTTGTTTGTTTTGGTACCAGAGATTGAACCCAGGGGTGCTTAGCAACTGAGCCACATCCCCAGTCTTTTTAAAATTTTTCATTTTGATACAGGGTTTCACAGCTTAGGGCATGCCAAAGTTGCTGAGTATTTGAACTTGTGTTCCTCCTGCCTTTGCCTCCTGACCTGCTGGAATTACAAGTGTGTACCACCACACCAGGCTCAGAGTTCTTTTAAGAAAATATAGCCATTTGACAAATGGAATAATCCATTCAGATACCAAACAACAGTGGGATAATTAGTTTTATAAGTTACTTTAGGAACTGGCTGAACTGCTTTGCATCAGATTTTTCTTAGTAGCATAAATAAATCAATGTAGAAAGAAAACTCATTGATCATTATTTTATTATAATATTGTATAAATACTGTATTTTGTATATTTATAAAGCTTGTAATTTACTCAGTATATTCATGAACAGGGCAAAACTAAGATAGCTATAAAAGAGAAGTTGGCCAAATACCAATCCTAAAAAACAAAACAAAACAGAACCTATAAAGGTCTTAAGAAGATTTTGATTTAATTCACTGCACACAGAAAAGCAAGCAGAAAACTAATCACAGTATTGGAACAAATTAAAGACCTAGAATTACAATTTCTGTGGTAATTATATCATATTGTCAAAATAATTTTCTTTGAAAGCAGTTTAATGGAAAGTTTACAAGCATTAGAAGTGAGAGTGATTTTGATGGATCAAAATTAAAGACTAGAACATAGGCATGGAGTGATACCGAGGGCTGTTAGGAAGACAGAGGGTTTACTATATTTGGTCTGATTCTAATCCAGAAAGAGAATTAGTTATTGATATGGAAATGTTGAATCATTTAAAGAATTGTGCATATAAAGAACCATTTATTCAGACAAAATTTAAAAAGGAGGAAAAAAAAAACCCTTTTGTTTAATATTCAGAGGAAAGACAGTTACAATTTGATGACCCTGAAACTGTAAAAGGAAAGCTATACCTCCCTAGAATAATTATCTATGATAACTAAGAAATTCAGACAAAGAGAAGGGCCAGGGACTGATCTAGTTGCACAAGCTCCTTAAAATGTATTAACAGTATAAAAAAATTATATGGAAAAGGAGATATGTAACCAAAGGTGAATATAATAACAATTTAATTCTATTCATGAATAGAATAAACTAAGTCCTATTAAAAAATAAATAAAAGAATGAATAAGTGAAAATACTTTCTTATGTTTGGGACAAAAAAGTGAAGTAGATTAATAATAGGTAGTGTTACAGCACATGCAATTCTTCTACCTGTACTAATGCATTATTAGCCCAGTCAAATTGTAACTTAGATTGCTGAAAGGACCGACTCCTGTACCATTATTGTCTGGCTTAGAAGAAATATAAATGGAAGTAGAGTTTCAAATTTGAAAATTTAAAAAAACATTATGTATTGGAAGCTAAATTAAGTTTAGTTCACCAAATGTTAGATACCTCCTGTATACTAGGGATTATGCTAAGTTTGGGATAAGAAAAATGATAAATGGCTTGAACAGTTTACATTAAATCAGAGTCCCAGACATACACAATATGAATGAATGCTATTTTAGAGGTTTATTGTAAAACATACAATTAAAAAATAATCAATGTTCTTTTTTCAGTTTCCTTTTTTACACAAAATTCAGTCTTCAGGAAGATACCAACTAAAACCACAACTACACATCAGAAGTGACTAAAATATTGGCTAGATTGTGTAATGCCAATGAATTTCTCATAACCTGCCGGTGAGAAATTTAAGTATTAAAATCACTCTGGAAAATTTTTTGGCAGTATTCACATATTCCATGACCCAATAATTCTACTCTTACACATATACCCAGGCAGAATTCTAAGGTGAGTCCCAAGGTACCTGTCTGTGGCATACACATACCTATTCCTCATAATTTAAACACTCATTCAGCTGGGTGAAAAAGCATTTTGCTGATAAGTTCCAAAATTAGTAAGCCTGATTTAATCAGGTAATCCTTCAAAACGTCCTGGATTCTTCTCAGTAAAAGTTTCAGAGGGTAAGAAGGATTCATTGGGTGCTAGATATTTTCTTGCTGGCCTTGAAGATAGAGAGGATCACATAGTAAGGAATACAAAATAACCTCTAGGAGGTGAGAATGTACTCCCTGGCAGCAAGAAGATGAAGTTTCAGTCCTATAAGTAAGAAGCTGGATTTTACTAGCAACCAGAATGAATTTAGGAGTAGATTCATTCTTTCTCAGCACTTCCACAGAGGGATACAGGAATACAACTTGGCTGTACTTGGATTTCAGCCTTGTAAGTCCCTGAGCAGAGAACCCTAGGCATGCAGTATCTGGACATCTGACTAACAGCAACTGTGGAATAATATACGAGTGTTGTTTTAAACCACTAATTTTGTGGTAATTTATTATAGAGCAGTAAAAAAGTAATACAAATTTGGTATCTAAAAATCACTGCAACACATAAGAATATGTCATGTCAAATGTTTTGTTAATTTCATTCTAATATGAACATCATAAAGTGTATTTAAATGAAGATGGCACTAGGCAGTAATCTTATGGAACTACTGTTATGTCTTTGTTCACTGACAACTTTGCCACCTTTGATAGAACTCAGAAAATAGACCACTTACCTAATACTTCCTGTCCCCCATTATTGTTTCAGATGTTAGACTAACTATCCAGTTAAACCTGTGTTTTAAAAGTTTAAGAATAACCATTAAAAGAACAGAAAATATAAAACATTAGAACCAACAGAGGAGGGGAAAAAAGAATGAAGAAAATGAATCAGTAATGGTTATCAAAACATAAATGATGAGAATAAAAAGATGGAAGAAATAAGGTCAACGATATCAGTAGTCAAGATCATTGTTAATATGCCAAATTTGTCTACTAAAATTTTGAGATTTTCGGATTGGACTCAATCTGAAAATCAGCAGAATGTAACCTTAAATTGTACTATATAAACTTAAAAGCATAATTACACAAAGGGAAATGGAAAGAAATAGAGGGTAAAATGCAGATCATGAAAAAAAATATATGTAAGGTTGGTATGGAGAAAATATTAGTTTCACTGAAGGATGAAAGAAATTCTAAACAAATGTAGAACTTCATAGGAAGGAATAAAAAAGCTTTAAATATCACTTCTACCCAAATCAATCTATAAATTCAGTAGAATTCCGATCATATATATGTTCTTCATAGTTTATCTTATCTAATTCATAGTATTACTATTCATGGTCTAACAGTGATTATTATCATTGTATATTATTGCGTATTATCATCATTGTTTATTTTCACCAGAGGTATTGGAATTAAAGCTTATAGGTTAAAGGTTACACAATGAGTGATGTAGCCAGATTTGAGACGTGCTAACTTCAAAACTCCTCTTTTTTTCAAACATTCCACGCTATCTGTTTAGTATATGACCTTGTGTAAGTTGATTTAACATTATTAAGTATTAATCACAATGAGTAGATATGTCTAATGGTTGTATATCATTTTTGCTTCCCTTGAATCGCTACATCATAATTAACTCGTTAATGCAGTCAGTAAAACTTGGCAGGCATTTTTCTTATTTCCTTTTACATATATTTTCTCTTGCAGGGTTACATTTTGCCATCTGCCTTTCCAGAGTAAGTGGCTCTATGTGGGTACTGAACGAGGTAATATACATATTGTCAATGTGGAGTCCTTCACACTCTCAGGCTACGTCATTATGTGGAATAAAGCCATTGAACTGTGAGTTTGAGCAAATGTTCAATATATAAAGTATCAGTATCCTATTCGATAATATCATTTTAAAATAGCCAATCAGTAAATCCATATGAAACTAAGTATGTGTCAGATGTCTTGATATCTAATTAGGATTTGTTAGTCTTTTGTAAATATTATCCTTTTGGCATGGCAGTTTATAAATTTAAATGCTTTATATGTTTAAATAGATTAATATACACCATTACATGTACATATATTCAAATATGTATAAACTGCAAAACAAGTTTAATGAGATTATCTTAATTATTAATAAGTTAAAGAACATGATTTTTTAAAATTCTTTAATCTTTTTAATTTTTCTTTTAAATGTTTGTCATGATTCACAGATAGGCTCACAGAATTTAGATGATCTTGATCTACAGTACTTCTTTGATATGATTTAATAATCAATAAGTATAATGCAGATATTTGCTGAAGTGAATGTATTACAGTTAATTATGAGATTAATTATACTTAATTTTGATTCAGTGATGATTTTTTTAAATTTACCAATATTAACAAAAACTTGTCCCTAAGGATCTTTCATGCTAACTTTTCACTCTTACAGATTTTTTTTGTGTCTTATCTTTCTACACATTTTTTTTTGTGTTGTTTGGATAGGCAAATAAATGTTTAAAGATATTAACAAGATGTTTTTTCAGTGTTTCCTTTTATTTTTAAACAAATACTCTTGTTTTGCATCCTACAATATTTGTCTTTTTGATACAAGGATAATTTTGTGACATGTCTCTAAATGTGTCTGGGTAGCTATAATAGTGTATTAAGACTGGCTTTCCCTCCTATGGCAGGAATGTCATTAGCATATATCAGTTTCTTGGTAAGATGGGTTTTTGAGTCTGTTTTTTGACTTGATCATGACATCTAGTGGGTAGGCCTTGTTTGGGCGTCTACAATTTCATAGACTTTCATAAAGTGGAGTGGTTTCTTAGCCTATAGAATTTATGAACAAGGGGTATACTTTTTCCTAATGTATCAGCATTTCAGGCATATTCTTATCTAGATGACTTCTTTTTCTCTGATAGGTGACATTACTTTGTCAATTTTTAAAAATGTAATAGAATTTTTCCTGTTCTGGTAAGAATTTTGGAACTTGGCAAGATGCCCAAATTGGAGAGTACTAGTAAAATAAAATATTAATGTTTTAAATGCTGTACTGTTTAAAAATATTAACTTTAAGGTTTCTATAAGGAAAATAGGTTTACTTTGCTGAAATCTTTGACTAAATTGAAAATTCTTTTCTACATAAAAAGTGTATTTAATTGTAAATTTAGTTGACATGTGTCAACTTGAATGTAACTTTTGGTGTATTTGCCCTGGTTCCTAATGTGATTCTTATTAAGAACTATATAGCTGTTATTGAATACTTTCTGAAATGCCTTCTTCTTTTATAAGTAATTATTTATTTATTTATTTATTTATTCTTGTAATGAATATGTATCCATTTTGAAATTTTTTAATTGAGAAACATATCTATCTTAACTTTTCTTTTTTTTTTTTCTTAGATCATCTAAATCTCACCCAGGGCCTGTTGTCCATATAAGTGATAATCCAATGGATGAGGGAAAGGTAGAATCTTATCTTAAAATTTTTGTTTTATTTAAATGCATGATTTTTGTGTTTTTAAACATGCAAACTATTCTAGGACCACATGCTGAAAAGTTGAGATTGCTAATAAAGATTGTATATTGTATGCACTTAACGGTTTGTTTTTCAAGTAATACAAGTAAAAGAATCAGAGTGATTTGTAATTTGAAAAAGCAAAGATACACTAAAGCATAAGTAAAATTTAATTATTAATTGCAAATAATAAGCGTAATTTAAATACTTTCAATGATTTCAGTAATTTAATAAATTTAAATTATTAATTTATATTTGGCTTAATCAAAATATTTTCCCTGATTTTCTGATAAATTGGACAAAAAGTTTGGTCTGGGGTTCCTTTTAACATTTTAGTTATGTAGTTTTTATAGTGCTTTTCATTTATTGCCTTATGTTAGAGTTATCTCTATATCTCATTTCCCTTAAATTTTCTTTATAATTCCAGTTACTAAGGGAGAGGCTTTTTGAAATGTTCTTTAAGTTTTGTATAATTTGAGATTTTTTGAAATGTTATTTAATTTTTAAGTGTGGTAAAGGATGAAGCTGAAAAGGTAAGAAATAGATATGCCATTACAGTACGTTGTGTTATAGAATTTGAACTTTACCTTAAAAATAATAATAAGGCCATTAAAAAGCTTTAAGTGGAAGCATACATAACCCTGTTGATTTGCATTTTTTAACTGTACTCTAGCTCCAATATGGAATGGGTTAAAATAGAGTCGAGGAGAACAGAAAGGATATCTGTATATCTTGAACCATGATGAAGATACTGGGGATGGAAGGACATAATTTAGGAAGATAAGAGAATGTAATCTTAAATTTACTTGTTTTTTTATTACATGTTGAGGGAGGAACTAGAGTTAAAGATGATCCTTGTGTTTCTGGCTGGAACATCTGAATAAATGTGGTGATAAGGAATAGTGAAAGAGACCTGACAACAGTGAATGCCAGAGAAACTGAGAAGAGAAGGATGTAATTAATTCATGTTGAATATGTTTACTTAGAGGTTCTAATAAAGATAAGCAATGATATCATCATTGGAAAGATGTACCTAAGTCTCATGAAGAGTTTCTAGGCTGTTTATGATTTAGAACTAATCAATATATTGATTTAGTGAGATTGCCTGAGAAAGTGCAGAATTTGAAAAGTTTATTATTTCTAAAGCACATACAAATGTTAATTTTTATTAGTAATTAACTTTAAGGTTAATTTATTAGTGAAAATGTGTGCATAGGATGTACTTTTTTCTTTTTCAAAATGTATGTTGAGTCCCTTATCAAAGGCATATAAATATGCAATTCAGTGTTCTTATTTGCCATCTATGTGATTAGTAACTGGCAGTGACAGCATTTAGTTATATTATAATTTATACTTGAAAGATATGAATGATAATAGTTACGTTTTATATAATAGAATATAATAAACATTTTATATAATAGAAAATCATCCCTAGATAAAGCGGCTTTTTCTTTTATTATAGCTTTTGATTGGCTTTGAATCTGGAACAGTAGTCTTATGGGACCTCAAATCAAAGAAAGCTGACTATAGATACACATATGATGAGGTAACAACATTACTTTTGCTAATAAAAGCTGTTTTCATTTCTCTAATTCAAAACACCTTCTCTAAGAACTTGTTGCTTTTAGTTTAGATAACCCATGTAATTGCACTAAAATGTAGGTTGTTCTCCCATTATTAATTTATTCAAATAATTCAAAAGATACAAAATTGTCCACTCCTCATATTTGGTGACCTAATTCCTTTACAGGTAGTTACCATGCTATCAATTTCTCATGTATTCTTCCTGAGAGTTTATGTATATTTAAAAGTAAATTCATAAATATGTTCTATTTTTTCTTTTGTATCGATAAGTGTTATATAGTTTGCTTGCTTTATAGTCCAAATAAGGCAAATAATAGATGCTCAAAAACTGAAGGATAAAAAACAGAATAAAGATTGTGATTGAATTATAAGCCTTTTAAATTAAGTCTTTTTTAATCTATAGGCCTTTTTACTCACTCCTCACCTTCTTTCCTTATGTGGCTCCTCCTTTTGGTCACTTATTTTTTGACAATTTAGTCTCCCAGATATTCTATTTTTCTGTTTGCATCCTCATTGTCTTTAACATCTTTTTTAAAAATATCTTTATTTTGTTTATTTTTTTTTATGTGGTGCTTAGCATTGAACCCTGTGCCTGTCTCACGTGTGACAGGCAACCGCTCTGCCACTGAGCCCCAACCCCAGCCCCAACATCCTTTTTTTTTTAAGACATTTTTTTCTTCCCCTCAAATTACCTATAAATTGGATGGCTTATGAGGCTTGATCAAATTCAGGTTCATTTTTCATTTTTAGCAAGACTGATGATGCTGATACTCTTCCATCAGCTGGATCCCCATCTGTTAGTGATATTGGCAGTCTGTGGTGCTAAAGACCTAGATCTTCTAATGCATAAGTGGTTGCAAATGCATTTCTTCTCTGTAGTAAAAGAGAAACTTCCTCTTATGCTGGTTGGTTCTATAATAATACTGTTTATATAGCAGAAGTAGAATAAATGCTGAATTCATAATCTTTATTTTGGTACATGTTAAGCATTCCTAATCTGAAAGTCCAAAATCTGAATTATTCCAAAATGCTTTTTGAGCACCATTCAAAATATTGAGTATTTGGGGGGTTGGGATTAAGGATATTTAGTAGGTGAAATCTATGCAAATATTCCAGAATCAAAAAAACTTTGAAATCTGAAACACTTCTGTTTCAGTCATTTCAAATAATCAACCTGTATTTGCTCCAAAGAGATTATTTTCTAGGAATCTCAGTGATAAAGCAGTTTAATTTTATTTCATTTTCACTGTGTGCTTAATGATTGAGCCATATAATGTATGTTAGTCCATTAAAGTTATTATTTATATTGCTTTTCAAATTGTGCCAGTGAACCTGTGTCTTGGTGATAACCATATATTCCCCTGGGTCTTGGTAATAATCCTATATTCTTGGATAGCTTCCTTGCTATCTAATTTTAAAAAGATTTTTACTGATCTTTTTTATCCTCAACCAAACTTAAAATAAGATTTTTTTTCTTTTCTTTCTTTCTTTTTTTTTTCTTTTCTTTTTCTTGGTACTGGGGATTGAACTCAGGGCACTCAACCACTAAATCATATCCCCAGTCCTATTTTTTTTTTTTTTTAATTGAGAGACAGGTTCTCATTGAGTTGCTTAGTGCTTTGCCATTGCTAAGGCTGGCTTTGAGCTTGTGATGCTCCTGTCTCAGCCTCCCAAGTTGCTGGGATTACAGGCATGCACCATTATGCCTAGCAAAGTAAGATATTTTGCCATGGAATTATGGCAGAGTTTTTTGTTTTTTGATTGTGTGTGTGTGTGTGTGTTTTGGTGTCAAACAGTAGCTGGCATCATGATTTGGATACTGGGATATTTATGGTTTTCCATTCCTGTGAATAAAGCTATTGCTAGGAAATGTGTAAGTGGTTTTATCTCTTTAAGATAAAATGTGAGTTACGCTTTCATACTGAAACATTGTTACTCAAGGACAGACTGAATTGGGTAATTACAGCAATACTTTGAATACTTTGTAAATGCTTGCATATTAAGCATAATATATCTGACCAAAAGTAATTTCCTTTTTAGTCATAACATCATACTGTTTGTTTCTCATGAATCAAGATCTTCAAATTAAAAATTTTTTTGAATAAAGTTTTTATTATTTCTCTAAAAGTTTCTTGTAGAATTGAAAGCATATTTTTTAAAACTTATTTATTTTTTATTAGTTCTAATCAATTATACATGATAGCAGAAAGCTTTGTGATTTATTGTACACAAATGGAGCAGAATTTTCCACTCCTCTGGTTGCACATGAAATAGAGTCACACCATTTGTGCAATCACATATGTACCTAGGGTAATGATGTCCATCACATTCCATCATAGTTCCTACCCCATGCCCTCCCCTTCCCTTGGCCCCATCCAAAGTTCTCCACCCATCTCATGCTTCCTAATGCCATTATGGATTAGCATCCATTTATCAGAGAAAACATATGGTCCCTAGTTTTGGGGATTGGCTTATTTTGCTTAGCATGATATTCTCCAGCTCCATCCACTTACCTGAAAATGCCATAATTTTATTCTCTGAAAACATATTTTTAAAACTGACTTTTTTGGTTTTGGATTTTATAAATTTAAATAGTAATCTTGTCTTAATCTATTATTGAGCCACGGGAATTAGATTTACCTTTTTATCTTAAGCAAAGAAACTGGACACTGTACGTGCAACCATAGTTTTCAGTAGTGTCACAGCAGGTAGTATATAGGACAGGATTCTGTAGACAAAGGAAATCAGCAAGGTACCAGACAGCAAAGAGATGTCTAGAGAGTTTTAGAAGTTGGCAGAAGGCTTGCCATACCTAATCTTCATTTTATTATTGATTAGTGCATAAGTGTAAGGTTTCGAAAAAATCCATTGGAAAGGAATATGTGGGTAAAATAAAAGTTTTCTTATGTTTTAAAATCTCTATAAGAAGTCATTATTATTCAAATTAAATATAATTACAATGCAGTATAGCTGGGCATAGTGGTATATGCCTGTTATGCCAGTGATGCAGGAGACTGACACAAGAGGATTACAGGTTCCAGGAAAACCTCAGCAATTTAGACCCTTTCTCAAAGTAAAAATAAAAAGGGTTGGGAATGAAGCTCACTGGTAGAACACTCTTGTATTCAGTCCTCAGTAACACACACACACACACACACACACACACACACACATATGCTAATGCATGATAAGAGTTTATGACATATGTAGAATTAAAACATGGACAATAGTGTGAAGGTCAAAAGACAATACTGTTGTAAGATTATTATACTGTATTTGACATAGTATAATATTGTATAATGGTTGACCAAGGCAAGTTAAACATATCCATTTTTAATCCTAAAGGAAATAACAAAAGCAGCAATACTAGCAACTCAAAAGCTAAGCTGAAGAGAAATGAAATTTTAAAAATATTCAAAGTAAGGCAAAAGAAGAGGGAAAATATTAAAAAAAATAGGTGATAAGAACAGTGAACAAATTGTAAGATGGTTGATTAAAGCCCAGCTATATCAGTTTTCATATTAATGGTTTAAATACCCCAATTAAAAGATAGATATTGTCTAGATTGCATAAGAAAAAGCAAGACTACATACTAACTATATACTCTATAAAAAATCCATTTTTAAAGACACGGGTGTTAGAAAGAAAGGAAGAAAAATTAATGTTAGCACAAATTTAAAAAAAAAAGGATGGAAGGGCTAATTATTAACAGACTAAGATAGAAACCTTCACTAAAATGGGCCATATTTAATGCCATAAAATCAAATATTAAATTATAGCAAATATTATTTTCTTGATAAGATTAAATTAGAAATTAATTATTAAAAGATATGGGAAAAATCTATAAGTACATGAAAGTGAAACAACATACTTCGAAATAACCTACAAGTCAAAGGAGAAAACTCAAGGGAAATTAGAAAGTACTTTGAACTGAAAAAAAAAAAAATGTTGAAGTCTGCGGATGCCACTGTAGAATTCAATGCATATATTAGAAAACCAGAAAGTTTTCTAATTCGTGACCTCAGTTTCTACCACAAGGAAAAAAAAAAAAAACCTAGAAGAAAAAGAGAAAATTTAATTCAAAGTAAGCCCTCAAAATTGAAATAATAAAGAGGAAAAAAATCAATGAAATAAAAAACAATAGAGAAAATTGAGTAAAAAGCTAAATATTTGTGAGAATCAATGAAATTGATAAACATGTAGTGAGAATAATGAGGAAAATAAAAAATACAGATTGCCCATACTAGACATAAGAAAGAAAATATCACTAATTTTTACAGAAATATAGAGGGACTCAAAAAAAATTCAGTCATGGGCTGGGGACATAGCTCAGTTGGTAGAGTGCTTGCCTCGCATGCACAAGGCACTGAATTCAAAAAAAGTAATAAAATCAATATCATTCATAAAATTAATCTTATATAACATTGAACAGAACATAAATATTGGGGAAGAGTTTAGAAAGTATTTTGTTAAAATTTAAAATTTTTGACAGTCAATAATAATGAACAATTCTATATATAATAATTTCTAAAATGTCTAAACTACCCCTGGAAACACCTGCACTGAAATTCAAATACAAAACATTTTAACATGAACCAAGAGCAATGATATAATAGCATGAACTTATGGAAGTAAAGTCAGTTGCTCAGTTTACTGAAGAACAGTTAAGAACTATTAAGAATGAAAAGGTATCCTCTTGAGATATAAAGTAATTTAAAGAGGATTTGGGGAAGTGATTTTTTAAAAAATTTACAAACTAATAATAATAATAATAAGAAGAAGAAGACAAAAATGGAAGGGTAGTCTGCTCTAGTTATATAAAAATAGTTTCCAGATAGAGGCTCAGTAGTGTAAAAGTTTCTGGCCAGAAGATGAGTTTCTTCAGATTAAAACTTGTCTCAGCAATTACTGTGAGAATTAGAGAATGTGTCTTGAAGTTCATTCTGAAATTTATTTATTACTTTTATTTTCAAATCTACATTTTGCTACTTTGTATTTTATTTACTTTAAAAAAATTATAATCTCTCAATGTAACTACTTTTTGCAATGGGATATTCATTGTAATAACTTATTTATATTTAGTGGTGATTTATTCTGAAAAACTATAGGAATACATTTTGTTTTCCTAAACTTGTCCATAGTATATATGTCATTGTCAGATATTCCTTAAGAAGTAAAATAATTGAGTAACAAAAACAGCATGGTATTGGCACCAAAACACACTGGTAGACCACTGGTACAGAATAGAGGACACAGAGTCTAACCCACAAAACTACAATTATCTTATATTAGACAAAGGTGCCAAGAACATGCACTGGAGAAAAGATAGCCTCTTCAACAAATGGTGCTGGGAAAACTGGAAATCCATATGCAACAAAATGGAATTAAACCCCTATCTCTCACCATGCACAAAACTCAACTCAAAATGGATCAAGGACTTAGGAATACAACCAGACACCCTGCATCTAACAAAAGAAAATGTAGACCCTAATCACCATTATGTGGAATTAGACCCCAACTTCCTTAATAAGACTCCTGTGGTGCAAGAATTAAAATCAAGAATCAATAAATGGAATGGACTCAGACTAAAAAACTTCTTCTCAGCAAAAGAAACAATCTGTGAGGTGAATAGAGAGCCTACATCTTGGGAGCAAATCTTTACCCTTCACACATCAGATAGAGCACTAATCTCTAGGATATATAAAGAACTCAAAAAGTTAAATACCACAAAAACAAATAACCCAATCAACAAATGGGCCAAAGACCCAAAGAGACACTTCTCAGAAGATGATGTACAATCAGTCAACAAATATATGAAAAAATGTTCATCATCACTAGCAGTTAAAGAAATGCAAAACAAAACCACTCTAAGATTTCATCTCACTCCAGTCAGAATGGCAGCTCTTATGAATACAAACAACAATAAGTGTTGGCGAGGATATGGGGAAAAAGGTACGCTCATACACTGCTGGTGGAATGCACAGTGGTGCAGCCAATATGGAAAGCAGTATGGAGATTCCTTGGAAAATTGGGAATGAAACCACCATTTGACCCAGCTGACCCTCTCCTCAGCTTGTACCCAAAAGGACTTAAAAACAGGGACACAGGCACATCAATGTTTATAGCAGCTCAACTCACAATAGCTAAACTGTGGAACCAACCTAGATACCCTTCAATAGATGAATGGATAAAAAAAAATGTGTCATATATACACAATGGAATATTACTCAGCAATAAAAGAGAATAAAATCATGGCATTTGCAGGTAAATAGATGGAGTTAGAGAAGATAATGCTAAGTGAAGTTAGCCATTCCCAAAAAATCAAATGCCAAATGTTCTCTTTGATATAAGGAGGCTAATTCATAGTGGCATATGGAGCGGCGGGAGATGGGAAGAATAGAAGAACTCTAGATAGGGCAGAGGGGTTGGAGGGGAAGGGAGGGGGCATGGGGTTATTAATGATGGTGGAATGTGATGATCATTATTATCCAAAGTACAGATATGAAGACACGACTTGGTGTAAATATGCTATGTATACAACCAGAGATATGAAAAATTGTACTATATATGTGTAATGAGAATTGTAATGCATTCTGCTGTCATATATAAATAAAAAAGGTAAAATAATTGAAAGGAATTAAAACATTGTCAATATGAAATAAAATCTCTGTGTGTTTCAAGAATGCTAAATTTTGGGAAAGTAAAGTTAACATTGATTTCAGCTTGGAAAATATAAAAAGAATTTAAAATAAAAAATCATTATAAAACTATTTATGATAGGTTTGATATTTAAATAATTTTGAAAAATGAAATTCTTTTTCCTTCTTCTTTAGGCTATTCACTCTGTTGCTTGGCATCATGAAGGAAAACAATTTATTTGCAGTCATTCAGATGGTACCTTGACCATCTGGAATGTGAGGTCCCCTGCTAAGCCTGTACAGACAATCACACCACATGGTAAGAATACCTTGATTTTAAATACTTCTTGAATTATAACATAAACTCTTTGTTTTTTGAGTTTGCTTTTGTGTTTGTTCAGTTTTTAATGAATATTGTATTTATTTAATATGATATTTCATCTTTTGAATATCATTTCTTTAGTAATCCAAAAAGCAAATGGTCTTTTGAGTGAGGTAGGACTCTAAGCTTTTGTCATCTTAAAGCTATCACTTGCAAGTTGTCAGTGTTATATGAAACAATGTGCTTGAAACAGGCGTACCTCTATAGGATGAATTTTATACATTAAACTTGGGATTTGAGTGTTCCCAATTTATCCCAGATTTAACGATTGACTGGGAAGACTCTCAGGACTCAGCATATAGTCATATTGCAATTGTGATTTATTACTGCAAAAGAACATAGAGCAAAATTGGCAAAGGGAAAAGGCACTTGTATAAAATATGGAGAAAAGTAAGTTCAATCTTCCAAGAGCCCTCTCCCCATGGAGTTATGTTGGACATACTTCATCATTCTAGCAGTGAGTTGTTGTTACCACATGTGAGAAATATTATCTATCAAATAAGCTCACCTGAGCCTGTGTGTTTTTATTGTTCGTCATATAGGCTTTAGCATGTACCAAAATTCCAGATTCCCAGAAGGAAAGTAGAGGTTCAGCATAAACTACTTTCTTTGTTCAACAGTGAGGCACAGTGATCCAACCTTATCAGTCAGATAATAATGGGAGCTGCCTCAAAAGGCAAAGTCCCAGACATCAACCAAAAGGTAAATTTGCAAGTAGATTTTTCTAGGGATAGCAGTCTCTGGCCTGCTATATTAACTTTTTTTTTCTGTATATATAGTATTTTAAAAACTGCTGTGAAAATTGTATTAGGTTATTTATTAAAGCTGAATTAAGAAGTCCTCTTTTAATTTTGAATCCATATTTTTTGGATCGATCTGAATTCTCCATCCCTAATCCAAGAGAATTCTTCCTGAGAAATTTAGAGAAATCACATTTAAAGAAACTATTATAAACTGATAATAATAAAAGATAATCTTTATAGCTATTGCTAATATTTCATTTCTTGCTTTAAATATAAATAATCACTTTCTAAATATTCTGAGTTATTGCTATATTGATATTAAAGAAACAATAAAATTAAAAAACAAGTTTTATCTGTCTGTGGCAGTATGGGTTTTTAGGCTTCTGTTCCTGTGAGAATAGCAATTCTTGACATCAAGATATACTTTACTATTGCTCTGTAATAAGAGTCCTCTGCTGGAAAAACACTTACTTTAAAAAATTTGCAGCAGGGCTATTTACAAGTGAATCTAGAATATATCCGTTATGATAGTAGATTTTAGTTTTTCTTAGTGTATTTTTCTTCTTTCTTTCATTAATGCCTAGGTTCCTAATCTTGTTGATACTCTTGAAAATTCCCGTAAGTCTTAGAATCCTCTAACCCCACTGGGAAATCTAGAAAATTTAGAAAACCCAAAAAGTAGAGATAAGGGCAGTTAGCTCAAACACCTTTCCTTTCAAATTCAGAAGAAAATACAACTAGTATCAAAGATAGTAGAAATATATAATGATGCTATTGCATCTTGAAGTTTATCTGTTTTTTCTTTTAAAGAATAGTACTAGGACTGGAGGTGTCGTTCAGAAGTAGAGCACTTAACCTAGCATTTGCAAACCCAAGGTTCAATCCCCAGCATTGCAATATTGCAATAAAAAGAAAGCGCTAAGTGCATTTTCTTTTTGAAACCATAGTTGCTATAGTGCCCAGTCACCCCTAATTATTCTATGGTGTGTGTGTGTGTGCGCGTGCATGCCCACACACACACATACACACAAACATATATATACATGTATATATATATATATATATTTTTTTTTTTTCCTAATAAAACTTTCTCCTCTCAACAAGTTTTGTCTTTTATCAGAAAATACTGCGTGTTAATTAGATTTGGTTGCAATGTTTCTTCAGTCTTTAAAATCTGGAACAGTTATTGAGCCCTTTTTTTTGTTTTTAACTTTCATATCAGGTAAATTATAAAAATTATTAAGCACTTATTTTGTACATAAATGTGCTTCAGTATTGCCTGATGTTTTCTCATGATTAGATTCAGGTTGCACTTTTTTAGCAGCATATCCTAGAGAGATTATAATGTATTATTATTTTTAATTTTTTATGATTTTTTTAGTATTTCTTACATGACAGTAGTGGAGTACATTACATTCATAATTTTTTTGCATTAAAATTCTTAATACACCTTTATACCACAGTTTATCAAATCTCTGTTTGTACATATGTTATGTTGACACCAAATTTACATCTTCATACATGAATTTGGTATAATGATGACCGTCTCCTTCCACTGTCCTTATTATTTTTACATCTTCTCAAGTAAAACCTTTTGTGCGTGTGCTCTTGGGAATGGAACACAGGGCCTACCTCATTCTAGCTAAGCACTTTACCACTGAGTTCCACCTCTAGCCCCCAAACTTATTTTTTCTTTCTCTCATATTGGCAGTATCTTTTGATTCCTTGATTAGGAATATGTGTGCTGTGTCTCTACTATAAACTTATTCTTTTTCCCTTTGAAATTAAGTATTTTTAATTTATATTATCAATAAGTATGTTGATATGAATTACTTTCTTTGAGATTATGTGCATACTGCTACTCATCAGACTTTTCCCTCTAATTTTGGTATCTATTGATGTTTCCTACCTCAATTATTACTCTAATATTGCCAAGTAATAACTTTTTTTAATCTAATCTTGTTTTTGTTTTTCATACTACGAACAGGTCTTTAAGAGCAAACTTTATAAATCATATAAATCAGTCTCTACAATGTTTGTAGTGTGTTAGAAAAGGATCATTAGCTAAAATTATTTTTAAACCAGTAAGATAAAGAATATTTGACTTACTATCTTTTCTCAGAATTAGAATCCAAACAAAATGTAAATATGGCTTTTGTTGTCCAATATAGTAGTCTAAATGTAGGTGGTCAGAATTTTATTTTATTTATTTATTTACTTATATAAAATAGTGTTTGATTTCTATGCATATTTCTGTTATGCTTTGTTTTTTTACAATGTTTCTGAAGTGACTATGCTCTATTCTGTTGGAAGAATGGCCTTTTAGTTGCATAGCCAAAGACTTTTAATATTTTCTGATTCCTTAAGGTGTTATATTATTTTGTCAAGTAATATTATTATTTTTTTAAAGTATTCGGTAAATATTTTGACAATGACCTTTTGAAATAGCCATAAGTTAGAAAGATAATGTCACAACTAAGGTGATTTTTTAAAAAAATTTATAAAAGCCAAACTACAATAAGGTATGAATTTGTCATACTGTTAAAATTGTTAACAAAATGTATTCACTCCCAGTTAATAGAATTTTTTGAGTTTAAAAGCTAAGGAAATTTTTATTTTATTATATTTTAAAATAATTTCTAAGTGTTAACAGCAAGACTGAGTATAATTGTAGTTTTTATTTTCTATGGAACAGACTTGATAAACTGGAGACCCTGAAGCAGGAATACCCAAATAGTAGTGTCTGGATTTTAGGTGTAACAGAGGCCTTTATGTGCTACACATAATTTGTACAAACTTTTATATGTACAAATTGGATTCAAAAATAGTTCTCCCTTTTCCTAGGGGAATGCAGTAAATGTACCATGGTGAATAAATATAACTTTTATAATCCCAAAAAGATAAAATAGTGTTATTTTATTTTATACAAATAATTCATACTTTTAAAATATGAATTCTAAGAGTTCTAATCTTTTTTATTACTTACTTATTAACTTATTGTTGGTGGTATATAACTTACTAAAGCAGTTTTGTGTTCACAACTGAGTTCCATGGCAAAGTCGTGTCCATTTTGATATAGTAAAGTACAGAGATATGATTTATATATCTTGTTGTGGTATGTGTATCTATTCTTTACATATGATATTTGTGATACATAATTTTCAGAATAACAACTATCTGTTGATGAATTGAAATTTAGTTCTTTTGGGGCTGGGGTTGTGGCTCAGTGGTAGAGCACTCACCTAGCATGTGAGAGGCACTGGGTTCAATCCTCAGTTCCACATAAAAATAAATAAATAAAATAAAGGTGAAAATATATATATATATATATATATATATATATATATATATATATATATATATATATTAACTTTAGTTAAAATATAGTTCTTTTTTTCTCATTGTTGTCTTCTATTATGGTCTCTTGATCTTAATTTTAGCCAAACAGCTATGGCAAATTACTTTGAATCTACTAGACTTTTAAAATTTTGTACATTTTTGGTGTTTTAAATTTAAACCTACCTAATAGTTATTCAAGTATCTTAGTCTTGGAAAACATTTATAGTATTACCTTGATAGTCAGGAACCAATTGAACTCCTACTAGTATTTTACTTTAATGTTTATTGTTACAGGGTTTCATACTTAAAATAGGTCAAGATAGCCTTGAAGAATGTGTTCACAAGATTTATTGTTACATTAGCCTAAAGGGATTTTAACTCCAAAAGACACATATGTGGTTATAGCCTTTTAGTTCCATAGTTTTTGGTTCTGTGAAGTTGGTTAATGTTTCTGAACCTCATTATTCTTATATATAAATAGAGATAATAATGAAAGTTAATATGGCCTCTTCACGTGGTTGTGAGAATTATATATGTTCATTCAATAAATATTTATTGGTTCCACTGTATAAGTACTATTTTAGGTATGAATCATATAAGCAATATGTAAGTAAAAGTACCTGGAAATTATTAGGTGCTATAAATGTGTGATTCTAGTAAATACAAATCTGGAAGGATAGATTAGTTTTCAAAAATATAGTTCACAAATACTGTTTATTTTTTTCTTATTGATGAGTTATTTGGTCTAAGAAGTATGTAATTGTCAAAGAAGTTTTAGAAATGCTAAATTAAATTTTTCTTCACTATAAAACACAATAGGTGATTTTTTGACTCCTTAAACAAAATGTGATAGCTCTCTTTAATCCAGTTTCCATGATATCAAAAAACATTTCCTTGGCAACTAGAAAACCTGAAACCTATTCTAACCTTGTTACATATGAAATACATTGTGGAGATAATTTCTATTCTCTGGGATTTAGTTTCATTATATGTTTAATGGCAGGATTGAACAAGATGAATTTTCTTTAACTTTTTTTTCTTAGTTGCTGATGGACCTTTGTTTTATTTATTTATGTATATGTGGTGCTGAATCCAGCCTTGCACATGCTAGGCAAGTGCTCTATCACTGAGCCACAACCCCAACCCCTGAATAAGATGAATTTTAAGGTTTAAAATTTTATGAATATGTAAAAAGTAAGCAGAAGTTAATTTATGTAGATTCTGCAAAGTCATTTCATCTTGATGAACTGTGGATTCTGTATTTCTGTAGGGGAAGTGAAAGGAAAGTGACCACAACACTCTGAGCAACCAAGAGATCTTTTTGCAGCAGTGCAACAGAGGAGAAAAGAGAGAAAGAGAGAGGGGGGTGGGGGAGGAGAGCATGCACTCAAGGGAGACCAAGAGATCAAGAGAGAGAGACAGAGCAAGAGAACAAGAGAGCAAGAGAGAGAGAGGCCCAGCAGGAGGGAGTTTTTATAGCCCAAATCTAATGGGGCCTCTGTGTCTGCAAGCAGCCTTGTTGGCACAAGGGGGGGTTGAGTGTTCAGCCTTGAGTGGGGGTTGAATGTTCAGCTTTGACTCAAACAGGTGATAAAGGACCAGACAGAGGGAGGTTTGAGTGCCTGAGCCATCCTGCAGCTAACATTTGTTCAGCCTGCCCTGCAGATAACATAGTTCAGCGTATTCTGCACCTAACAGGTAGACTCTGCTTTTTTCTTTTGGTCTGTTTTTCTCCTGTGACAGATAGGCTTTCGTTATTCATTATTTACGAGGAATAACTTGATGGCTCATATTCTTAACCTTGAAGTTGTGACCTTGTTATGTGTTTTGTTGGGCCAGTGCCCCACATGACAGCCCTGGGGATGATATGTAGCAGAATGAGATTTTCTGATTGTCAACTTTGCCAGAATCAGATGATTCCCTAAGGAAATGGAGATCCTAAGCAGTCAAAATCAATAGATGTCTAAAGTAGAAAATGACATTTTAAATTTAGTTTCTAGCGCTTATTCATCAGTACAATCAATCTACTTATCAACAAGTAAACCAAGATTGGGGAACTTTTATTCTATTAAGAGTCACTAAAGAAAAAATAGAATCAAAGTTTAAGAAAAATTCAAGTTAGGATGAAATATACACAGAATTCTGTTCATCTACTTTTAGGGTTCATCTGAAGCATAAAATAAATCCATACTTTAGTTCTTTATAGAATTTAAAATTTTCTCCAGAAAGGACTTACCACATTCCTTAGCATCCTTAAGTTAGGCTTTTATTTAAAGGCAAAGGATATAATATAGCAAGAGAAAAGAATGCAGATAAGCATTCTGAAACATCCCCTATAAGCATGCTCCCCATGGCACTTACTGACACACAACAGTTATGCTGAGTATCCAGGTACATCCACCAAAATCTGGCTTCTGGATAGTTCCAGGAGAAACTCAGTAAGGCCTTTTAATTGATACATCCAATTTGCCTGTCAGTGCCCTGAGGGTTAACAAGGAAGTTTTAGAACTTGAACACTTCATCAAAAATCCCACCATCCTTAAATCTTGGCTAAGAATCAAAAACCAGATATTCAGATATATCCAGTCCCCAGCTTTAAATCAACTCTGTCTCCATATATATTAAGAGAAGTTCACCCTTCTGTCCCTGTTCTCAGACTAATATTATTAACATCAACAGTGTGATTTTCTAGTTTGTCATTGTATTTTTTTGAAAATCATTATTCGATAGAAATGTAATGTGAACCACATAGATTAATTTTAATTTATTAGTAATCATATTAAAAACACTAAAATGAAAGTTAAAATTGATATTATTTATTTTAACTTTTATTTAACCCCCGTATGCAAAAGTATTATTTTGTCATGAAATCCAGCATACAAAATTGAGATATTTCACAGTGTTTTTTTGTATTAGGCCTTTGAAATATAGAATACATTCTACAGTCACAGCACATTTTGACTTGGACTAGCCATATTTCAAGTGCCCAACAACAGAATGTGACTGTTGGCTACCATTTTGGACAGCTGCTCTACACTGAAAAAGCAAAACTACAATATAACAACTGTGTCAGTTAGAAAATATCCTGTGTTCTAATTGGCAATATGAAAAACTTAGTAATTGTTTTTGTCATTGATCTTCATTCTTTTTTTTAAATCAATCTTTATTCATTTAAGAAACATTTTATTGAGTATCTCCTATGCATTAGAGATTAAATGCTGGGAGTAGATTGCCCTTAAAGAGTTCATAGTCAAGTGAATGAAAATGATCTATAAACTTATAACTATAACTATTGTGATAAGTGCTGATGAGGTTGTATACAATAAGATGTGAAAACAAAGAAATAGTGGTGTTGTTTTGGGTGAAGGGTATAGAAACAGTTCACAAATTCAGGACATAGGAGTGGGGTCTTAAGGAAAGGGGTTGGGGTGTTATTCGATAGAAAACAATAGGACAAGGTTGTTTTAGTGAAAAAATACATAGTCACAAAGATGTAATCATAAGCAGTGTTTTTGGAAAACTGTTAGGGTTTAAAATTTGTTTGAGTTAAAAGCAGGAAATGAAAAAAAATGTATAGAGGCAAGATTATACATCGAAGTATGCTAAAATGTTTGAACTTCATGATGGAAGCCTAGTAAATGAGTTTACAGTGAGGAATACACAATTAGCATCTTGGAAAATATCACTTTAATGGTAGTGCATCAGGTGACCTGAAGGCAGAAGAGGTTGCACAATAACTAAATGCTTACATTAATAAACAGTTAATACTGAAGATTTCAGTTGTGACAGAGGAAATGGGAAGAAATGGAAATTCATGACTGAAATTCTGGAATTAGTAGAGCTCAGACTAGTTCATGTGGCAGAATATCCATTGTGGTTGGTAAGTGGGCATAGGAAAAGGACATTTATAAAACGAAAAGAAATTGTATGTGGATGGCATAAAGGTTTATGTGATTTATTAAGTTAGATTTTATAATTAGTCAGATCTTTTCAGGGACTTGTTAAGGCAGTTCTCAGGTAGAAGAAACACCTTATTGCTCCGCTGGTGTACAGCACTTAAGTAAAATGACACCTGGTGAATGAAATCTGGTGATTTTCTAAATATTCTTCTATTTATCTATGACTTATAAAATCATATCTAATGCCTTATTACTTGGTTTACAAAATAGTTAGTGTGAGAATACAGATGAATAATTTAATCTTTCTGGACCAGGAGCAGTAATCAGTAACATGTTTTTTAAAACATCTTAGTTGGAAAAGTATCAGAATATGCCAATCTAAAATACTCACTGGTTTCCAAGCAATATTAGCAAAGAATGATAACTAGAAAAACAGCCAAATGTTTTTTAAATTTATGGAGATGATGAAATTACTAGAATTTTTAACTGGAGGAAAAAAGGTTAACTTTAAAGGAACAACAATAAAACTAGCTTTCAAATGTATTACAAGTCTAAATGCTAGAACACAAAGGATCAACATGAAGACTGAGCAAGAAAAAATAATTTTATACCTAGCCAGGTTTTATGCAAGGTATGCAAATACCGTCTTGCAAGAGTTCAATAAATATACCCTTTAATGACCTTCTTAAAAATTGTTCTAGCTACTAAAACACTGAATATTGAAATAAGTTAGTGACTTATTTATGAATAAAAACAAAATTTTATATAATATAATAATTTTGAAAACAAATGTAAAATTGGGTCTGTGATACCAAATAATAATAAGTGGTAATAAATAATGACAATTATTATTAATTTATTATTATTATTTAGGTACTAGGAATTTAACCTAGGGATACTTTAACACTGAGCTACATCCTTAGCTCTTTTTAATTTTTATTTAGAGATATCATCTTTGCTTAGGGTCTTACTATAAGTTGCTGGGGTGACCTTGAACTTTTGATCCTTCTGTCTCCACTTCCTGAGTCTTTGGAATTATAGACATGTGCCACTCACAGTGCCTGGGCTTATGAGTCCAAATTATACCAGTCTGACACTTCTATTAGAGCTTTGTAATTTTTTTTAGACTTTTATTTATACCTTTATTTTTTCTTATTTTTTTCTCCTACCTCAATAGTCAAGTTTTCCTTCTACATTCCTTTCCAGTCCTTACATCTTATCTACCACTAATCACTTCTTGGTTCTGAAAATTGAGCTTCCTCTTGGACATTCAGGGTCCACTGAACCATCATTTCTTCAGAAGGAAGGAAAGTGATGATCCTAGGATCTTAAATTAAGACAAGATTATATGTTTTACCAACAGATTATAGACATATTTATAAAAGCCATATAGTACAGCTAACATTTCCTAACAATGGGAAAACAATGAAGTCTCAATAAGTAGTGCTTGCAGGTACATAGTTATGTCAAAACTCATTATGTACTTAAATTTATGCATTTCCTTGTAGATGTATTAAAACTCAAAACTATTTTAGTTTTTCAGTCTCTTCACTTGTTGTAGGTTTATTCATATTGTCTATTTCTTTTTGAGTCAATTTTAATAATTTTGTCTTTCTACACATTTATTCATCTCCTCTAAGGCATCTCATTTGTTGACATGCAGTTGTTCATAGATTTCTTTACAGTTCTTTATCTGATCCTATGATTTGAGTTTTCTGCCTCTTTTTTTGGTCAGTGTAGCTAAAGGTTTTTTATTTCTTTTATTTTATTTCAAAGTAGTTCCTGATTTATCTTTTTCTTCTTCCTGTTTTTTTTTTTTGTTTGTTTGTTTGTTTGTTTTTCTTTTTGTGGTATTGTATTGGCCCAGGGTACTTTACCACTGAACTATTTTCCAGATCTTTTTTTTTTTTTTTTTTTAGTTGTAGTACTTTTATTGTATTTATTTTTATGTGGTGCTGAGAATCGAACCCAGTGCCTTGCACATGCTAGGTGAGTGCTCTACTGCTGAGCCACAACCCTAGCCCCTTCCCAACCCTTTTTATTTTGAGACAGGCCCTAACTTGCAGAGGCTGTCCTTAAATTTAGAGTCCTTCTGACTCAGCCTCTCAAGTTTCCAGGATTACTAACATATGTTATAGCACCTAGTATGATTTTTTCTTTTGATGTTTGTCTTTAGCCCATTGTTTATTTAGCAATATGTTGTTTACTTTTCACATATTTTTTAGAATCTCTATTATTTTTCCTGCTAATGATTTCTAATTTCATTCTGTTTTTGTTGAAGAACTTATTTTGTGTATGTTTATCTTTTAAATTTGATTGAGATTTATTTTATGGCCTAATATACAGTTCGTCCTGAAAATGTTTTGCATGTACTTGGGAAAATTATATTCTGTTTCTGTTAGGTGAAATGTTCTCTAAATGTTTGTTGGCTCTAAGTTGTTTTAAGTTGTTCAGATTTTGTTTCTTTGTTCATCTCCTGTTTGGTTGTCTATACACTATTGTAAGTAAGATGGTTGAGGTTTCCAACTATTATTATTATGTCTATTTTCCCTCTTATTTTTTAGGCATTTAATTTTCATATATTTTGATGCCATTATTTTTGGTGCATATTTGTTCATAATTGTTATATCTTTCTGGTATCTTGGCCCTTGGCAAAATATTCTCTTAGATTGTTGATGGAAGTATAAACAGGCACATTTCTGGAATACAGTTTTACCCAGATATCCTTTTTCTAGGAATTTATCCCAAGGAAATAATCATTAATTTATTTGCTCATTGAATGTTTATTGAGTACCCACTATATGTCAAAGGGTTTGTGCCACTAGAGACACAACAGGGAAAATATACACTAAAAATTTTTGCTTACCCAGAATTTACATTCTGGTTTGTTAGACAAACTACAACAACAAAAATAAATAAAAATAAAGGAGTGAAATATAAGGTATTTTAGAATAAGTGTTATAGAGGAAAAAATAAAAGTATGAAAGCAAATAAGAAGTGTTTGGGTAGGAGTATGTGTCAGAGATTCCCAAGGCAATTCCCATGTTTGGTGATTTGCCAAAAGTATAATAGTGTTGAGAGTAATTATTACTAAAAAAAGGGATAAAATAGATTTTTGTTTTATTTCTTTATTTTTTTGAGTTTTCTGTGGTTTCTACAATGAATATCTAGAAATAGATAACTAAAATCTCAAACATTTTGCAAATATCAAAAATCAAAATCAAAATTATTTTACAAAATTAGTTATTGACATTTTATAGAGCTTTGTGTGTTTTAGTAGCTTTTATACATTATAATGAATGGATTTTACTTAGGAGGATGAATATAAATGAATTTGTTAAAATAGGATTTAATTTTATAGCCTGTTACACCTGGATAAAAATGTGATATAGATTCATTTTTTAAAAATTTTGTATTCATTTAGCAAACTGAAGTTCTCTTTTGCTTATCTATAATGAAGAACATTGAGAAGACTATCATTTTTTCATAGTAGAATTTTATTACATAAATGTTATTTTACTTATTTTCAGCAGTGAATTTCAAACTGAATTTTGCCTGATCATTTAAAAGTATCGTATTTTATATTAAATATATCTTTCAAAATAATTTTGAAATGTTTCATGGTGAATTTCATTACATTTCACTTTCATTTCATAAATTGTCAATGCAAGAATTTAGAGTAATGTAGAATTTTAGAATTAAATGTAGGAAAATATATTTTAGGAAAACAGTTAAAGGATGGGAAGAAACCAGAACCATGCAAACCTATCCTCAAGGTGGAGTTCAAAACGACGAGATCTGGGTAAGATTTTACTTCATTACTAATATTCATTGTATCACTTAAATACCATAAAAGTCTATTTTGTCATTATTTTCAAAAGCTTTTTTGGAAGGGTCTAGCCCAGTCTTAGATTTTTATACCTTCTTTATTTAATAAAAGAATTAAAATTAATGACTGTAGGATAATATTCTTTGTGTTCTATATTTAGTAGTCTTACCATGTATCTTAGAAAATTTGAATTACTTTTCTTGTCCAATGTCATATATTCTCTTACATTATTCTTTGGAATAGTATTGTTTATTTGCCAGTAAAAATTGTGAAATAAGCAATGTGTAAAAAATACTCAAAATTTAACCTGTCTGTATTGTGTTAATTATGAAAGTTATGTAGTCTTCAGAAATTAAATCTAATAAGAATATTTGACAATTATGAAAATAAAGAGTTTAATATTAAAGGAAGTTTATCAGTTATATTTGTTGACACTATATGAGTTTGATATGAGAAGTAGGTGATTTTTATAATTTAAATACACAGAAATCTGTATCAAATATTATATTTAAAAATATAAAGGAAAAAAAATCTTCTAAAATCTATAGAATTCTATATCTTTAACTCCCAGAGGAATACTTTCATTTATGTTCTAGTGTGGTTTTATTTACTATATCTGTATAAGAGAGTAAATTTATTTATTATACTATAGGGGTTCTCAAATTATGGTCCCTGGACCAAGAGCATTAGCTGAGAAATTGTTAGAAATGCATATTTTCAGATTTCACACCTCTCCCCAACCTACTGAACAGAAACTGGAGCATGGAGGCAGGGGCAGCAATCCCTTTTAACTAGAGTTCTACTGCAGGACAACCTAGTGCCATTAACGTTTAGAACTGCTGGTGTATCTGGTGTATTTTTGGTTTATCCGTTTATAAAAACTGGTATTAGAATTGTCACATTCCTTTTTTTAATCTTTCCCCTTACTCTAATTCAACTTTGTTCTCTTCTCTTTTGAGAAAAGGACCTAGGCTAAACACACACACACATACACAGGGAAGATTGGGATTATGTTTTCGTTCATCCTCTCTGGCTATCCCCTGAGATCCAACATATATTCTATGTTCAGACAATAGATTGAATGAACTCTAAGAGACTTAGCACCTATTTAATTGCCTTTGGCATCTCTATTATGTGACATTTGGTATAGAATTATTTGTCTTCTTCGGCTTCAGTTTCCTCATTTATATCATACATGTATAATAGGTTTGTTGGTCAAAAGATGGTTGTGATGAATTAAATGAGATACCTATGTATGTAAAACATTTCATATATTGCCTGATATACAATAAATTCTTTAAATAGTTGAGAAACCACTTTTTATTAGGATACTTTCTGCCACCAGTTTATTTTTATTTGTCACGTGTATCTTACGACAAACAAAATATGAAAAGCATGGTAATAAAAAATAAATAAAAAGAAGAGGAAGGAGGAGGCAAACCAAAAAAAATCTATATTTGTGATGCATCAGAAAAACTAACAGTGTTTATTGTCTTCTGAATTCTTATTCATTCATTTTAACAAATATTGATTGACAGCAAAGATTTTTCCCTCTCTGCTCTACCTGTTCCAATCTCATTTCTGTATATTTACAAATTCTAGGTTTCTTCAGATGGCAGCAATCCTTTTCCTTTTATGGGATTAGAAGTGAAATTTTTTGAAAATGTTTTGTAGGCATTTGTACATATTAGATTAATGGGTTCACCCTCTTGTAATATCTTCTCCACTTTCTCAAGTTCTTTTTTTCACCTGGGATAAGAAATACAGTAAATTAAATTGTTTCTTCTTTTCTTTTACTACATCACCTTTTTCCTTGAAATAGTTTTCCAGATTCTAATGTTGAAATTGCAACTACTCTTTCTCAGCTAAAGCAGGATTACCCTTCATTAAGCCAGCTAGGCATCACTCTCACCTTTTTCTCCTATTCCTAGCAAGTGTCTTAGGCAAATGCTAACAAAATGTGTTCTATCAGTTTCTGTTGGCAAGTTACCAAATTTTATAAACTAGCCATCCTTAACACCTCACTTCCACATTTTCTTCTGTTTGCCTAGAAATCATTCTAGCAGGACGGGTTCTGTCTCCTCCTTTATAGCTCAGCATAAATGTTATTACCTTAAGGATATTTTGACCTCACTGCTAGACTAGGTCCTTTAGTATTGCATGCCTATCAAAGCATGCAATATTTTCTTTTCTAGAGCTTATACATATCATTAATAATGAAGTTATTTTTTGAGTATATGTCTGCCTCATTATAAATTGAGTTTGATAAAACTATAAGACTTACCCATCATCTCACCTCTAGTTGTCTAGGTTCTAACATAACATTGCCAAATTGGAAGAATTAGAATGTTAATTTAGGTAGGTTTATATAAAGTATAGTGGTGATGCGTTAGCTGTAAATGATAAATGCATTGACAGTGGTGAACTGTGACAGAAATAGAATCAAGATGTTATATAGCTTTTATTTTCTAATGAAGTCATTCAATAAAATATGCATTAGATCTAGAGAGACTAGATTTTCCCTTACATAGGGAATAGTGACAATATAATTAACAATGAGTTTAAAAGAAGTTTTATTTATGATATGGAACTAATTCTTTATGTGGCCAGGTCTTAACAAAAAATCAAATGTTAAGTCAATTCTGTTGAAGTCATTTCTTTGAGAAAGCAATGTGGCCTAAGTGTAGAATGCCTTGGTGAATAACCATCCATCAGCAGAGCTATGGAAAGTATGCTTTCTGAAGCCAGATCACCTGAGTCTGAGTACTGCCTCACTGTTCACATAGTGTGCAATATGGTACAAACCAACTTAAGCTTTCTGTGGCTGTTTCTGGAAAGTGGTAATAATAATACTAACCAACTCCTAGAATTGTCATGAAGTTTAGATAAAGGTATAAAACCGTCATAACATGCTCTTTACACATTAGTTGTCTCATGTATCAGATGTTTCAAAACAGCGTTTGATTACCTCTGACAAACATCTGAAATGCAGTTATTCTTTTATTTTGCTGACAAAAACAGAGGTACAAGTGCCAAGGTTGACTAGACTTCATAATAACTACAGAAATATATTATTCCCTAGATTGAGAACCATCTTAACTGAGAAACACTGATTTACTGCAGTGATTTACCAAAACAAAAAACAAAAAACAAAAAAAAACAGACATCAGATAATGGTGATCCATTAGTGTGTTGTGAGAATAATTTCATTGGTTATGACCATGAGTTTTTAATTGAGACAGTAAAATAAGAAGTAACAGTTTACTGCACATCAAGGGTAATTGTTCATGAAATTTTTGTGCAATTTTTATATCTGTATACTGGATTGTGAAATAAACTTCACTTCTTATTATAGGTCATAATGAAAATATTTGAAAGCCATGATTTACTAGAAATAATTGAGGTTTTGATATTTATTTTTATTTGTTCTTTTTAGCTATACATGACAGTAGAATCTATTTTGATATATTCTTTTTCTTTTTTTTTTTCAGTTATAGACAGACACAATGCCTTATTTTATTTGTTTGTTTTTATTTGGTGCCAAGGATCGAATCCAGTGCCTCACACTGCAAGGCAAATATTCCACCAACTGAGCCACAACCACAGCCCCTATTTTGATATATTTATATAAGCATGGAATGTATCTTATTCTAATTAAGATACCAGTCTTTGGATTTACAGGATGTTGAGATACACTGTGGTGTATTCATATGTGTAAGGAAGGACCTTATATATTACAGATAACACCTCAATAGGAAAGTTATGTCACATTCATTCCACTCTCTTTCCTATTCCTATCCTCCCCTTCCTTCCCTCTACTCCCCTTTGTCCAATCCATTGAATTTCCATTCTTCCTTTCATCCCTTGTTGTGGGCTACTATCCACATATCGGAGAGAACTTTTGATCTTTGGTGTTTGGAACTGGCTTATTTCACTTAGCATGAGAGTCTCCGGATCCATTCAGTTATTGGTGAATGTCATAAAGTCATATTTTATGGCTGAGTAATATTCCATTGTGTATATATACCACAATTTCTTTGTCCATTCATCTGTTGATGCACATCTAGGTTAGTTTCATAGCTTAGCTATTATGGATTGTGCTGCTACAAAGATTGATATAGTTGCATCACTGCAGTTTTCTGATTTTAACTCCTTTGGATGTATATTGCAGAGTAGGATAACTGGGTCAACTGGTGGTTCCATTTCTCATGTTTTGAGGAATCTCCTTACTGCTTTCCAGACTGCCCTAATTTGCAGTCCCACGAACAGTGTATGAGTGCACCCTTTTCCCCACCTCCTCACCAACATTTCATTGCTTGTATTCCTGATAATTGCCATTCTGACTGGAGTGAGATGAAATCTCAGTGTAGTTTTAATTTGCATTTCTCTAATTGATAAAAGATATTGAACATTTTTTCATATATTTGTTGACCTTTCATAGTTCTTCTTTTTTTTTTTTTTTAATTTTTTATTGTGGGTTGTTCAAAACATTACAAATTTCTTGACATATCATATTCCACACTTTGATTCTAGTGGGTTATGAACTCCCACCTTCACCCCATACACAGATTGCAGATTCACATCAGTTACACATCCATTGATTTACAAATTGCCATACTAGTGTCTGTTGTACTCCGCTGCCTTTCCCATCATCCACCCTCCCCCGTCCCCACCTCTCCCCTCCCCTCCCCTCCTCTCTCTCTACCCCCTCCACTGTATAACCCTGAGTGTCTCCTTCCATTACTGTGCAATTTACCTTCTCTCTCCCTTTCCCTCCCACCTCTCATCCCTGTTAAATGTTAATCTTCTTCTCCTGTTCTTCGTCCCTACTCTGTTCTTAGTTACTTTCCTTATATCAAAGAAGACATTTGGCATTTGTTTTTTAGGGATTGGCTAGCTTCACTTAGCATAATCTGCTCTAATGCCATCCATTTCCCTGTAAATTCTATGATTTTGTCATTTTTTAATGCGGAGTAATACTCCATTGTGTATAAATGCCACATTTTTTTTATCCATTCGTCTATTGAAGGGCATCTAGGTTGGTTCCACAGTCTTGCTATTGTGAACTGTGCTGCTATGAACATCGATGTAGCAGTGTCCCTGTAGCATGCTCTTTTTAGGTCTTTAGGGAATAGACCAAGAAGGGGAATAGCTGGGTCAAATGGTGGCTCCATTCCCAGCTTTCCAAGAAATCTCCATACTGCTTTCCAAATTGGCTGCACCAATCTGCAGTCCCACCAGCAATGTACAAGTGTACCCTTTTCCCCACATCCTCGCCAGCACTTGTTGTTGTTTGACTTCCTAATGGCTGCCAATCTTACTGGAGTGAGATGGTATCTTAGGGTGGTTTTGATTTGCATTTCTCTGACAGCTAGAGATGTTGAGCATTTTTTCATGTACTTGTTGATTGACTGTATGTCCTCCTTTGTGAAGTGTCTGTTCAGGTCCTTGGCCCATTTGTTGATTGGGTTGTTTGTTCTCTTATTGTCTAATTTTTTGAGTTCTTTGTATACTCTGGATATTAGGGCTCTATCTGAAGTGTGAGGAGTAAAGATTTGTTCCCAGGATGTAGGCTCCCTATTTACCTCTCTTATTGTTTCTTTTGCTGAGAAAAAACTTCTTAGTTTGAGTAAGTCCCATTTGTTGATTCTAGTTATTAACTTTTGTGCTATGGGTGTCCTATTGAGGAATTTGGAGCCCGACCCCACCGACTGTAGATCGTAGCCAACTTTTTCTTCTATCAGACGGCGCGTCTCTGATTTGATATCAAGTTCCTTGATCCATTTTGAATTCACTTTTGTGCATGGCGAGAGAAAGGGATTCAGTTTCATTTTGTTGCATATGGATTTCCAGTTTTCCCAGCACCATTTGTTGAAGATGCTATCCTTCCTCCATTGCATGCTTTTAGCCCCTTTATCAAATATAAGATAGTTGTAGTTTTGTGGATTGGTTTCTGTGTCCTCTATTCTGTACCATTGGTCCACACGCCTGTTTTGGTACCAGTACCATGCTGTTTTTGTTACTATTGCTCTGTAGTATAGTTTGAAGTCTGGTATCGCTATACCGCCTGATTCACACTTCTTGCTTAGCATTGTTTTTGCTATTCTGGGTCTTTTATTTTTCCATATGAATTTCATGATTGCTTTCTCTATTTCTACAAGAAATGCCATTGGGATTTTGATTGGCATTGCATTAAACCTATAGAGAACTTTTGGTAATATCGCCATTTTGATGATGTTAGTTCTGCCTATCCATGAACAGGGTATATTTTTCCATCTTCTAAGATCTTCTTCTATTTCTCTCTTTAGGGTTCTGTAGTTTTCATTGTATAAGTCTTTCACCTCTTTTGTTAGGTTGATTCCCAAGTATTTTATTTTTTTTGAAGATATTTTGAATGGAGTGGTTGTCCTCATTTCCATTTCAGAGGATTTGTCGCTGATATACAGGAATGCCTTTGATTTATGCGTGTTGATTTTAAATCCTGCCACTTTGCTGAATTCATTTATTAGCTCTAATAGTTTCTTTGTAGAGCCTTTTGGGTCTGCTAGATATAGAATCATATCATCTGCAAATAGTGATAATTTAATTTCTTCTTTTCCTATTTTTATGCCTTTAATTTCTTTCGTCTGTCTAATTGCTCTGGCCAGTGTTTCGAGAACTATGTTGAAGAGAAGTGGAGAGAGAGGCCATCCCTGTCTTGTTCCAGATTTTAGAGGGAATGCCTTCAGTTTTTCTCCATTCAGAATAATGCTAGCCTGAGGCTTAGCATAGATTGCTTTTACAATATTGAGGTATGTTCCTGTTATCCCTAGTTTTTCTAGAGTTTTGAACAAAAAGGGATGCTGTACTTTGTCGAATGCTTTTTCCGCATCTATCGAGATGATCATATGGTTCTTATTTTTAAGTCTATTGATGTGGTGAATAACATTTATTGATTTCCGTATATTGAACCAGCCTTGCATCCCAGGGATGAATCCTACTTGATCATGGTGTACAATTTTTTTGATATGTTTTTGTATCCGATTTGCCAGAATTTTATTGAGGATTTTTGCATCTAGGTTCATTAGAGATATTGGTCTGTAGTTTTCTTTCTTTGAAGTGTCTTTGTCTGGTTTAGGTATCAGGGTGATGTTGGCCTCATAGAATGAATTTGGAAGTTCTCCCTCCTTTTCTATTTCCTGAAGTAGCTTGAAAAGTATTGGTATTAGTTCTTCTTTAAAGGTTTTGTAAAATTCTGCTGTATACCCATCGGGACCTGGGCTTTTCTTAGTTGGTAGTCTTTTTATGGTTTCTTCTATCTCCTCAATTGATATTGGTCTGTTTAGGTTTTCTATATCCTCCTGACTCAATCTGGGCAGATCATATGACTTAAGAAATTTATCTATGCCTTCACTATCTTCTAATTTATTGGAGTATAAGGATTCAAAATAGTTTTTGATTATCTTCTGTATTTCTGAAGTGTCTGTTGTGATATTGCCTTTTTCATCCCGTATGCTAGTAATTTGAGTTCTCTCTCTTCTTCTCTTCACTAGCATCGCTAAGGGTCTGTCGATTTTGTTTATTTTTTCAAAGAACCAACTTTTAGTTTTGTCAATTTTTTCAATTGTTTCTTTTGTTTCGATTTCATTAATTTCAGCTCTGATTTTAATTATTTCTTGCCTTCTACTTCTTTTGCTGTTGTTTTGCTCTTCTTTTTCAAGGATTTTGAGATGAAGTATGAGATCATTTATTTGTTGGTTTTTTCTTTTTTTAAGGAATGAACTCCAAGCAATGAATTTTCCTCTTAGAACTGCTTTCAATGTGTCCCATAGATTCCGATATGTTGTGTCTGTGTTTTCATTTATCTCTAAGAATTTTTTAATTTCCTCCTTGATGTCTTCTATAACCCATTGATCATTCAGTAACCTATTGTTCATTCTCCAATTGATGTATGCTTTTTCCTTCCTTCTTTTATCGTTGATTTTCAGTTTCATTCCATTATGATCAGATAAGATGCATGGTATTATCTCTACTCCTTTATATTGTCTAAGAGTTGCCCTGTGACATAATATATGATCTATTTTTGAGAAGGATCCATGTGCTGCTGAGAAAAAAGTGTAACTGCTTGATGTTGGGTGGTATACTCTATATATGTCAATTAGGTCTAGGTTATTAATAGTGTTATTGAGTTCTATAGTTTCCTTATTCAACTTTTGTTTGGAAGATCTGTCCAGTGGCGAGAGAGGTGTGTTGAAGTCTCCCATGATTATGGTGTGGTGGTCTATTAGACTCTTGAACTTGAGAAGAGTTTGTTTGACGAACATAGCTGCACCATTGTTTGGGGCATAAATATTTATGATTGTTATGTCTTGTTGGTGTATGGTTCCCTTAAGCAGTATGTAGTGTCCCTCTTTATCTCTTTTGATTAACTTTGGCTTGAAATCTATTTTATTTGATATGAGTATGGACACGCCTGCTTGTTTCCGAAGTCCATATGAGTGATATGATTTTTCCCAACCTTTCACCTTCAGCCTATGTATGTCTTTTCCTATCAAATGCGTCTCCTGTAGGCAGCATATTGTTGGGTCTTGTTTTGTGATCCATTCTACTAGCCTGTGTCTCTTAATTGGTGAGTTTAAGCCATTAACATTTAGGGTTATTATTGAGATATGGGTTGTTCTTCCAGCCATATTTGTTTATTTCTGTTACTAAACATTGTTTGTTTTCCTCTTTGATTATTTCCCCCCCCCCTTTACTGTCCTACCTCCCACTGTTGGTTTTCATTGTTATTTTCCATTTCCTCTTCCTGTAATACTTTGGCGAGGATGTTTTGAAGAGATGGTTTTCTAGCTGCGAATTCTTTAAACTTTTGTTTATCGTGGAAGGTTTTAATTTCATTCTCCATCCTGAAGCTTAATTTCGCTGGATACACAATTCTTGGTTGGAACCCATTTTCTTTCAGTGTTTGAAATATGTTATTCCAGGATCTTCTAGCTTTCAGAGTCTGTGTTGAAAGATCAGCTGTTATCCTGATTGGCTTGCCCCTAAATGTAATCTGCTTCCTTTCTCTTGTAGCTTTTAAAATTCTCTCCTTATTCTGTATGTTGGGCATCTTCATTATAATGTGTCTAGGTGTGGATCTCTTATGATTTTGCACATTCGGCGTCCTGTAGGCTTCTAGGATTTGGATTCTGTCTCATTCTTCAAGTCTGGGAAGTTTTCTTGTATTATTTCATTGAATAGACTGCTCATTCCTTTGGTTTGGAGCTCTGTACCTTCCTGTATCCCAATGACTCTTAAGTTTGGTCTCTTAATGTTATCCCATATTTCTTGGATGTTCTGCTCATGGTTTCTTAACAGTCTTGCTGAGCTGTCTATGTTCTTTTCCAGTTGAAATACTTTGTCTTCATTGTCTGATGTTCTATCTTCTAAGTGTTCTACTCTGTTGGTAGTATTCTCCATTGAGTTTTTAAGTTGGTTTATTGCTTCCTGCATTTCTAGGATTTCTGATTGCTTGTTTTTTATAACCTCTATCTCCCTGTATAGTTGATCCTTTGCTTCCTGGATTTGTTTGCGTAATTCGTTGTCAAAGTGATCTTTCATTGTCTGATTTTGCTGTTTAATGTCTTCCTTGATACTCCAGATCATCTGAAGCATGTATATCCTGAATTCTTTATCTGACATTCCATCTGCTGCAGCTGTTACCTCTTCTAAAGTTGCGTTGACCTGCATTGCTTGTGGTCCTTTCTTTCCTTGTCTTTTCATACTGCTTGCGTATCTTTCCTGCAGGTGCGGGCGGCGGCTCTGCTCTCTCCTTATTCCAATTGGGGTGTCGTGGCTACCACGCCGGCAGGTCACTGGGCCTGTTCTGGGAGCTGGTGGCGGCTCTGTTCTGCCCCTACTCCAATTGGGGTGACGTGTCTGTCGTACCAGCAGGCCACTGGGCCTGTCCCGCTGGTCGGTCGCAGATCTGCCCACCTTTCGGGCACGGGTGGAGGCTCTGCTTTGCCCCTACTCCAATTGGGGTGTCGTGACTACCCCGCCTGCAGGACGCTGGGTCTGTTCCTGGCAAGGGAGGTGACTCTGCTCTGTCACTACTCCAATTAGGGTGGTGTTTGTACCACGCCGGCAGGCTCCTGGGCCTGATCCGCAGGTCTGTTGTAGGTCTGCCTACCTTGAAGGCGCGGGCGGCGGATCTGCCCTGCCCCTCCTACCACGCCTGCGGACCCCTGGGCCTGATCTGCAGGTTGATCACTGGTCTGCTCACCCTGCGGGCACGGGTGGCGGTTCCACTCCGCCCCCACTCCAATTGGGGTCACGTGACCACCACACCGGCAGGGCCTGATCCGGGCGTGGGAGAAGGATCTGCTCTGCCCCTACTCGAGTTGGGGTGACGTGTGTACCACACTGGCAGGCCACTGGGCCTGACCCGCCAGGCTGTCACAGGTCTGTTTACCTTGCAAGCGCGAAGGGCGGCTCTGCCCTGCCCCTCCTACCACGCCCATGTACTACTGGGTCGTGGGTCTGCCCACCTGGCGGGTGTGGGTGGCGGCTCCGCTCCGCCCCCTCTCCAATTGGGGTCACGCGGTCACCACGCTGGCGAGCTGCTGGGCCTGCTCCGGGGGCTGGCGGCGGCCCGGCTCCTTCCCTCTGGCTCGAGGACAAATTGAGGAGACTCGGGTGACTGAGCCTCACCCCCCTTACCAGGAGACCAACTGCTTATGTCACCGCATGTATTGATGAAGATCTCTCCTCCACCGCTTTCTGCTGACTTCAGATCTCTGCCATGTTGGTATCCTATGCGAATGGCAGCATTTCGTTCCCCTTGCCGGGCAACCCAAGCAATGGGTGAGTCCTGACCAGCCCTCAGCAGGACCCGGACCGAGACACAGTTTCCGCGGGCTCCTAGCCCCTGTCCAGGGAAGTTCCGGGAGCCGGAACTCGGCCGCTCCGTGCTCGGTGTAAGCTCCTATAAGTGTAAGCTCCAAGAAGCAGTCCCCGCGGGCTCAGTTCCGGGAGCTGGAATTCGGCTTCTTGGTGCTTGGTGTTTGCTCTGATAGTAGCAGGGTCCAAGAAGCAGCCTCCGCAGGCTCCGTAGCCCTGAGCCAGGGCGGTTCCGGGACGGTTCCGGGAGCCGGAACTCGGCCGCCCCGCGCTCCGTGTTCACTCCGATAAGATCAGATTTTAAGAAGCACCCAGGCGCTGAACCCTAGCAATCTGTCTGCGAGCCACAGGCGAATTCCAGCCTGAAATTACCTGTTCTATGGCTGAATGAGCTGCGGTCAGTCAAAAACAGGTGTGGTGACGTCAGTTTACCAACATGGTGGCTGCTGGACTCCTCTGTGGTCTGACCGGTGTGGAGAACCGAGATGGACCGCTTCCTTCCCCCGTCTCGAACCCAGAATTCAGCCCTGAGTGCGGTGCTTGCGCGTCTGGCAGAAGCTGCAGCGCTGTAACCCTGCGTCTCTATCCCAGCGCGCGCTGCAGACTCTAGCCGCGGGGCGATTTGCTGAATAAGCAGTGTTACCCTCCGTGCGACAAACCTCTCGCGTTTGAGTCCCCATAGCCGATCCTCATGCGATGGAAATCCTTCCTCCAGGTTCCGGCGCACCCCACTATTGCTGGAAATTCTTAACAAGATATCCTTTAGCCGTCCTGACTTGTCATACTCCCACACAGTGAAGCAGCACACGGGGGTAATGCACTCCCCTCGCCGCCATCTTCCCTCATAGTTCTTCTTTTGAGGAGTGTTGTTTAGTTACTTTGCCCATTTATTTATTGGGTTATTGGACTGTCAGACTTGATTCAAATCCAGTTCTGTCACTTATTAACTGTATTATCTTTAGCAAGTTGCTTTACTTCAGTGAACCTTTTTCTTTATGTGCACAGGAGTAAAAGAAATAATGTGTTTGGAACATGATAGGTATTTGATGAATTCTAATTCCTTCCCTTTCTTACCTCTTCGCTTTGTTTTCACTAGTGGACTACATAAGATGTTGTAGACAGGGCCACATTTTGAACAAGAAGCAAGTTGGTGGGTTCATATTGTCAAATGGATATTCAGATGAACTCCTCAGAGTTTTGTGCTACAGAGCATTAGAAGAGTTAGTTTCTCTTCAGATAGGACCTCCATTCAATCACTACCTTTAGGGAAAGCATCTTTGTCATAGAACCTTAAAGCTAATGTTATCACAGTTAAATATAACAATTTAGTCACTTGGAAAATTACAGTGAAGAAATTAACTTGCTCCCTTTTGTTATGGTACATGCTATGGCAAATATGCACTAAGGTCAACCTTTTATATTGTAGAGCCAAAAAAGGACGATTTTTAGGTTTTAAAGGCTATATGACCTTTGTTGGCAACTACTCAGCTGCTCAACTCCACCTTTCTAGAAAGACTCAGAGCAGCAATAGACTTAAAAAAATGAATGAAATGTAGTTGTGTTCCAATAAAACTATATTTATTGACACTGAAGTTTGAATTTTATGTATTTCATGTGTCGTGAAATATTCTTTTGTGTGCTTTATCCTCCAACTATTTGAAAATGTTGAAAATGTAGAAACCATTCTTGGTTTGCAAGCCATATGTAAATTGGTGGCCACTTGTAGTTTTGCTGACCTCAGACATATGTGCACATTGTTGCTACACATACATGCTTATGATATATTTAAATTTATGCACAAGAAACAGTACTTTGTTTTTTGTTTGTTTGTTTGCTTGTTTTCAGTTCCTTTTTTTCCCATATGGTACTTGTGTTTGCTTTCAAGTGGTTTGGAAAGTGAGATGGTTTCTTAAATTTTAGTTTTAATGGAAACCTAAATGTATAGGTGAGTTACCTATATAGAATGTGAAAAAACAGAGTATAATAAAAATCCAGTGTACATCGTTATTATTCTGATTCTGAAAATTTCTAAAAGTCTATTTTAGTATGATTCTGAAACAGTATCACTGAGTTTCTCTTACTGTTTGCAAGGCCTGATGCCAAGTTAGAGAATTTTGACACTCTGGAACCAAAAAGCAAAGTCCCTTGTACACAAATGTGCTTATTTCCCCAGAACACAGGCTTTCTTTTTTATATTTTTTTCCTTTTCAACTGGAGTTTGTTCTTTAATTACTATACCTTTTAACACTTAAGCTGCATTTAACTGTGGGTCAGTTACTGTTCTAAGTGCTTTACACATGCTGATTCCTTGAATTCTAGCAATAGCTCTGTGAAGCAGATAATACCAGTATCCTTCTCTTAAAGATGAGAAAACTGAAGCAGAGAGCGTAAGTAATTTGCCAAACATTATACAGCAAACAAATGGCACAACTTGACTTATAAGACTGTATTCTTACTCATACTGTACTTCTTTTTTAAAATCCATTAAGTCCCAAGTTTTGACTTCTGTGAATATAATAAATATTCAAATATTATTTCAAAAATTATTGTAAGTGGTGCATTTGTTGCTCAAGTTAAGTTTTTGTAGATGTTAAACATCTGGGACAATGCTCTGTGTTCACATTAACCATTATTCTACAAAATCATACTCCTCCCCACAGACACACTTAAATTGCCTGCTAAAACTGCAGATGGTGGAATTGTTCACTTCATTTACAGAAGTATTGACTATTAAGAACAGTGTACTGGGGCTACAGATTTGGTAATACAGATTCGTTTATATTTTCTTTCTTTTATTATCCATGGAGTCTCTGCTCTGTGTTACCAATGCTTTGCATGAACATTTGTTCTATAGTTACTCTCTGTCCTCCATCCCAATTCTTGCTGAGCCATAGCAACAAGGAGATAAACTCATTTTGATGGCATGCTCATTTCCAGAAACAAAAGTAGATCCCTCTTGCAATTTTATGCCCTTAATGGAGACAAAAATCACCTCCTATATCTTGAACTGAAGCCTCTTATGTAAAAGGTTTAGCTTTCTTTCTTTGTAGAAAATGGAACCAAAAAGCAAAAGTCCCTTGTACACAAAGGTGCTTATACACAAAGGTACTGTATGCCAGGCATTCTGCTGTATGTTGAGTGCATTATCTTTCATAAACCGTATAACAGCACTGTTAAATGGTACTTTCATCATCTCCATTTAGGGATATGTATACTGAGTTTAGAGAGGTGAAGTAACTTGAACTAAAAAGTGCTAAGGCTGGAGTTTGAGTCCAGATTGACTCAGAGGTAGCATGGGTTAGGGATTGAATCATCCTAATGACTGACAAGTCATTCAGTTTGTCAAATCCTGGATTGTCTTTTAAATTTGTTACTCTATCAGATCATCATCCTAAATTTAATTATAGTCATACTAAATACAGCTAATCACATAATGTGAACTGAAAATGAGAGATCTTTCTTTGCCTCTAACATGTCAGGTAACGTCATGTAACTAGTTCAGTTACTCAGGGTTTGAGAGTTTCTTGTCACTTCAGGCCATACATTTAAGTTTATGATATGATAACCTTTGCAGTCATTGCATTTAGTCTTATGCTTATTTGGGTCCATCCAAACTAGGATGGACTGATTAGGTAGAGCTCTCACTATCCAATCATTTTATGTCAGAACATTCCTGCTTTAGCACAGTAACTTTTGGGGGACACCTTATATCCAAACCAAAATAACCTCTTTGAATCTTTAAACTTTTCATATTTGAAATGCCTCCTTAGTTAACCTTCCCACCTGTTTCTTCTCACTTTTACTGTGTCAACTAAAAGGTTTTGATCTTAAGTTGGTTGATTTTTATCATTTTCTTCAGGGATTGACATACTATAATCCATTCCAGATTTCCCTATAACATCTTCATTCTTTCAAAACAAGGACATTTTATTCCAGCATTACTTCCCAAACATCATACCTAACTAGGAGAAGTTTCATGTACTTTCTTGCTTTTCTGGAGGGAGTGGGGGGGATACTGGGGATTGAACTTAGAGGCATTCAACCACTGAGCCACATCCCCAGTTCTATTTTGTATTTAATTTAGAGACAGGGTCTCACTGAGTTGCTTAGCATCTTGCCATTACTGAGGATAGCTTTGAACTGTGATCCTCCTTTCTCAGCCTCCTGAGTCACTGGGTTACAGGTATGTACCACCGCGCTCAGCTGCTTTCTTACTTTTAAGATACCATTCGACTTACATTTCCTTGGCACAATTGTGAAGTCCTCTCTCTGCACCATATAATAAAGTAGAAAATAGCTTTGCATGTAGTAAATGGTCAAATGAAGAGAACAGGCCACCTCATAGAGTGATATTCAGAACTTCTGCTACTTTTTCTTAATCATTTTTGTTTTTAGGGGAACTCTTATAATTTTTTGGTGTAATCCCACATCACTAGAAAACTGTATCTAATAGATTGTTAGATATAATACCTTGTGTAGAAGTTATATAAGTGTATGCCCAAGATCAGATTTTTAAAAATTTTTTATTCTAATTTGTTATATATGACAGAATGCATTACAATTCATATTATACATATAGAGCACAATTTTTCATATCCCTGGTTGTATACAAAGTATATTCACTCCATTCATGTCTTCATACGTGTACTTAGGGTAATGATGTCCATCTCATTCCACTATCTTTTTTACCCCTTGCCCCCTCCCTCCCCTTTGCCCTATCTAGAGTTCATCTAATCTTCCCATGCTCCTCCTCCCAACCCCAGTATGAATCAGTCTCCTTATATCAGAGAAAACATTCAGCATTTGGTTTTTTGGGATTGGCTAACTTCACTTAGCATTATATTCTCCATCTCTATCCATTTACCTGCAAATGTCATCATTTTATTCTCTTTTATTGATGAGTAATATTCCATTGTGTATATATACACCACATTTTCTTTACCTATTCATCTAGTGAAGGGCATCTAGATTTGTTCTACAGTTTAGCTATTATTAATTGTGCTTCAATAAACATTGATGTGGCTGTGTCCCTGTACTTTGCTGTTTTTAAGTCCTTTGTTTATAGACCAAGGAGTGTGATAGCAGGATCAAATGGTAGTTCCATTCCCAATTTTCCAAGGAATCTCCATACTGCTTTCTATATTGGCTGTATCATTTTGCAGTGCCACCAGCAATGTGTGAGCGTGCCTTTTTCCCCACATCCTAGCTAACACCTTTGTTGTTTGTCTTCATAATACCTGCCATTCTGACTGGAGATGAAATCTTAGAGTAGTTTTGATTTGCATTTCTCTGATTGCCAGAGATGTTGAACATTTTTTTAATATATTTGTTGACTGACAGTATGTCACCTTCTGAGAAGTATCTGTTCAGTTCCTTGGTCCCTTGTTGATTGGGTTATTTGTTTTATTGGTGTTTAGCTTTTTGAGTTCTTTATATCCTGGAGATTAGTGCTGTATCTGATGTGCATGTGGTAAAATTTTGCTCCCAAGCTTTAGGCTCTCTATTCACCTCACTGATTATTTCTTTTGCTGAGAAGAAGCTTTTTAGTTTGAATCCATCCCATTTATTAATTTTTGCTTTTAATTCTTGCACTATAGGAGTCTTACTAAGGAAGTGGGGGCCTAATGTGATATGATGGGGATTTGGGCCTACATTTTCTTCTATTAGACCCAGGGTCTCTAGTTTAATTCCTAGGTCCTTGATCCACTTTAAGTTTTGTGCATGGTTAGAGACAGGGGTTTAATCTCAAAGATTAGATTTTTTACTTCTAACAATTTCACGTGCTAAGATCCCACCTGTATTTTTTAAGGTGTTTCCTATATTGCCTTTTTAAGGATAAAGGAATTTTATCTTTACTATTGTTATGGTTTAGATGTGAGGTGTCCCACAAAAGCTCATGTGTGAGACAATGCAAGAAGGTTCAGAGAAGAAATGATATGGTTATGAGAGCCTCCACCCGATCAGTGAATTAATCACCTGAGAGGATTAATTGAACATAACTGAAGGCAGGCAGGGTGTGGCTGGAGGAGGTGGGATATTGGAGGTGTGGCTTTGGGGTGTGTATTTGTATCTGGGGAGTGAAGTCTCTGCTTCCTGATCATCTTGTGAGCCACTTCTCTCCACCACACTATTCCACCATGTTGTTCAGCCTCACTTCAGCTCCAAAGAATGGAGCTGGCTGTCCATGGCCTGAGACCTCTGAAACTGTGAGCATGCAAATAAACTTTTCCTCCCCTAAAATTGCTCTTGTTGAGTCTTTCAGTCACAACAGTGGAAAAGCTGACTAAAACAACTATTAAATTAAAACTGCTCTTATGTATTTAAATAAATCTAATCATATACAAGTCTATTTGGATATCTTAAATACTACAACTACATTGTGTACTCCAAAATGACTGCTCTTCCTGGAAAGTCAGCATGGTGTGAAAATACAGGTTCAAGTTCACTTTGTATCTGCATGCAAAGCAGCAGTGCTTCATAGGAACTTTACAAATTTACTTTTTGCAGGCAAACACTCAGCTCAGCATTTATGTTTTCGTATATTACCCACACATTTGTTTATGCCTCTGTGTCTAGAAACTACTAATTAATTTAACATAATAGAATAGTGGTTAATAGTCACTTGGTAATAATTCTTTTATTTCTGAAATCCTAAAATAGAATTAACCCCTTCTACAGTTGTCCAATTTGTAAATTTATCAAAAGAGACAGCTTTACTTAAGCATAATTTTTATTTTCAAAATTGTCATTTTTTTCATAAGTTCTTCAAATGTCTTTTGCTTATGTTACCTCTGTTTATTCATCCTACTTTTCCTAGTACTGAATTTCATTCTGAGCTTTCCTATAATCTTTTCTTTTAGAGCTGTGCCTTCATGATCTGTATTGATTCTCTAGCATATTGTTAAAACTCTATTGTTCAAAGAACAGTTTTCCCTTCATTATTCATCTTATTCACATATTTTCCATCTTTCTCCAAAAAAGTGTTCCCTTTTGGTCTGTACATAGACTGAATAACTTAGTAAATACTCACTAATTGTCCTTTACTTTTACCTGACTGTGGTATATGTTAATATAAGTTTATATGATTTAGATTGTGTCTTTCTAGAGGCAGAGATCAAATCCATATAAAACAGTGTCTACACTAAATGATTTTGGAAACTGTATTCTTATAAATGAGCTCCGAAATTATATTCGTAACACTGTGAAGACCATATATATAGTCCATTTAATCAGAAAAAAATTTTATATGACAAAGACTACATTACAGCTTTTACTTTTATGTTTCCTAAACAGTACCTAATTGTTAACACAATTAAACTATTGATACAAAAAGAACCCAAAGTAATGGACTGATATTAATTAATGTTGTATTCCTATGAATTAGAAGATACGAATGACTCACTGAATTAGTATCTCCAAAGGATACATTGTATTATATGATGTGAATATTAATTCAAGTTGCTAATAATGCAATCAGTGTTATTAAAAGTTTTTAAAAGTATTGGGAGGCTGACACACTCAATAAGTTTTCCACAATTCTTATTTTTATTTGAAAGCCTAGATTTTATCACTAGAAACAAATGTCAGTTTGGGGGTTTATTTTTAATGACAGACTCAACTTATTCATTTTTGAGAAAATGTCAGTTACCCACGCCTAAATAATGACTGTCTAACAAATCATTTTTTTTCAAGGAAAAATAATAGTAGTTAGTTCATTGGATTCAGCCAAATCATTGCACAAGTGCCATTCTCTAAATATGTTTAACTGCATATACAAAAGTGTAGTCACACTAATCAGTGGCATTTTAAAGTGTTTATTAAGGGGAGCCTCTTTAATCTGTGGCAGTGCAGAATACAATGCCTAGTTTAGTTAGGTACCTCTGCTTTGATTCTTGTTGACATGCCAGTATTTTTTATCTACCTTCTATTACTTTTGGCCATAATTACCGGTCAAGAAATGTCTTACTCTTGTAATGAAAATGTTTTGACCTCACAGACTTCTGGGAAATATCCTGGCAATCTGTAGAGATCTCATGGACCTTTTAAGCATTGCTGTAGCATACTGCAGAGCAATAAGAGGCTATGCAAAATTAAATATATTGAGATTCCAATATTTTTATTCCTAAAAGGATATGAATTAGGGCCCATTGCTATTAACAATTTAATTTAGCACAATAGAAATTATATTGACAAAACATTTAATATAAGATTATATTAAAATTTTAACATTTTATTCAAATGCTATATATGTTAATCCATTCTACCAAAGTTATTTTAATATTACTTTAAAATTAGTCTTTAAATGAATAGGAACTTGCCTAAACATATCAGGTTCCTTTTTTTTTTCCCCCAAAACCAAAATTCTTTTATCTGTGTTATTGAAAGAATATTAGGGTTGATAACTAGGAAACATGCTTTGAAAATATAGCTACAGTATTCTACATGAACTTCCTAAAATTGATAGAGGTGCAGAGCTGAACTAGAAAGATACTGAAATATCATCATCACACAAGTACAATATTAGGTACTTTTTTGAAAATGTATTTTGTACTGAGCACTCTAATAAATATAGCATTTAATCTTCACAGTCTTTGAAGTGCTTATCAGTTAAGAGAAAGCTGATGGACTGACCATTAAAACAAGTTGTTCAGCTAGGCCTGGTGGTGCACACCTGTAATCCCAGCTGCTCGGGAGACTGAGGCAGGAAGATTGCAAGTTCAAAGCCAGCCTCAGAATCTTAGTGAGGCCCTAAGTAAGTCATTGAGACTCTGTCTCTAAATAAAATAAAAAAAGGGTTTGGGGATGTGGCTCAGTGGTTGAGCGCCCCGATTCACTCCCCAGTATTGGGGGGAGGGGAAATAAGACACAAAGTAATAGAGTTGGGATTTGAACACAGTTGTATTCTCCATGCCACACTCCATTTTCATAATGGTTTCTTCTGCTAACCTGTTATTGCCCCCTTTCAGCTCAAAACAGACCTTGAAGAATACTTGTCATAACTAAGCAGTACTCTATTTTTGTCAAAGAATTGTCCTTGGGACCAGCCTACCGACCCAGGTGTTCCCAGCTAAAAAGGTATATTAAAAAGATATATAGTTTCAGAGTGAACTCCACAGAGCATGAAGGGACTATGGGGCCTTACAGTAAGATCCTCAGTAACATTTTAATCACCCATACCCCTTCATAGGGATGGTTAAATCAGGTCATATTAGATTATTAGAAAGCTTAGTTTTTGTATCCTAGACTAGTGGTGCTCGAAGTGTGGCCTTTGAACAGCTCCTATCTTCTAACTGGTCTGAGATAAAATACATATAGAAATCAAGATTGAAAGTGTAGAAACTTGCATGTTGTGTAAAATTGTTGCAACATTTACGTGTACATTCAGTTTGTGTGTGTGTGTGTGTTTGTATTTATTTGTTTTACAAAGGCATTGATTTGTGATGAACTGAAAATTTTAAGTAGTTCTTGACTATAGAGTTTGCAAAGTCATGTTCAAAAGTATAACATTACATGATTAGGAGAGTATTTTTAATTCATCTCCTGATGTTTTAAATTTTATTTTATTCTTCTTGGCTCTTAGAATCAGTGTTTTTTTAAGTCTGTTTTTTTTTATTATTGCATTTTGATTTGATAACTCAAAGCCTAGTAAAAAGAATGTATTAATATTTTTTAGTATGCTTCACAAGTTTGGTTTTTATTTAGACCATGTGTGTTAGTCAGTTTTCCATCACTGTAACATCATACTTGAGTTATTGGCTCATGTTTTTGGAGGTTTCAGTCTGGTCAATTGGCATGTTGGGCCTGTGGTAAAATAGCACATCATGGTGGAAGTGTATGGCAGAGGAAACTGCGCACCCAATGGCAGCCTGGAAGCAGAGAGAGAGAGAGAGAGAGAGAGAGAGAGAGAGAGAGAGAGAGAGATACCAAGTTCAAATATTCCCTTTAAAGGCAAGCCCCCTGTAGCCTCACTTCTTCCCAGTAGGCCCCACCTCTTAAAAACTCTACCACCTCCCTATAATGCCTCCCTATAAGGCTTGGGAACCAAGCCTTTCAACACTCTTTGGAGTCACTTATCTAAACCATAGCATCATGTCTGTACATGAGTCTACTACATATGATTAGCTTAATCTAAATTTTTAGTTTTTGTGAAAAAATAGACAATTTAATACTGAATACAAGGGCATGGATCTCCATTAGAACATTCAAATTAAATGTTGATAATTTTCATTAGAAATTTGAAGTAATGAGACTCTTAAAATTTGATATAGAACTTAAAAAATAAAGTGGTTACTCATTTAATAAATATGTGTGTCTTTGGGTATTGTGATAAGCACTGGGATTAGAGTGGTAAAGTTTAGGTATTAGTTACCAGTTAGCTTACAAGAGCTAAGGTTCATAAAATTGCACTCATTCAACATATAAATATTTCTCTGAAAGAGAATTGTATCTTTCCGTCTGAAAGAAATTGTTGAAGATTTGGAAGAGTAGTAATGTAAACAATGAGTGATGTAGACAGTGGCATATGATATTAACAACTTAGAGCTTAATCTCTAACTTTTAATATACATAGAGATAGTGAATAATACATGTAGGGATAGTGATTATACAGAGTATAAAAACTACCTTGGACAGTATTTCTCAAATCTAGCACTATGTTGGAATCACCTGAGATTCTGGGCCCCAGGTTGAAGTATTTCTAGTTCACTAAGTCTAATGGTGCTATGACCAGCTCAGCTATAGGATTAGTGGTATTTCAGATGTGTGTGTGACAAACATTCTACTATTTTGGCCACCTAGCCAGAGCTACAAAGGTAAAATCTACAAAAGGAAAGTAGATAAAACAATGGCAATTCATTGGGTAAATACAGAGAAGAGTTTGGTGGAAGGTGCTTAGAAACATGGAGGAGTAGACTCCCTCCTCAGTGTGGGTTGATTAGGTTAGGCTTTTGTGAGGAAATATTGATTAAACTGATTTTTAAGGAGGAATAGGGATTAATCGAATATAAAACAAGGAAAATGCTAATTGAACATTTTATCCAAATGCTATATAAAGGCCAGAACTAAGGTCATTGTGGAGATGGGAAGGAGGAGATCAACTCTGGAGATCCTAATTGATAGAGTAAATGGAATGTATTTATAAGATCTGGAGTCCATCATTCATTACCCATGTGTGCCTTGCTCACTGCTGCAGTCACACTAGTCTTTTAGTACCTCAGATACACCCTGCTTATTCCTGACTTGGGGTCTTTGCAGCAGCCGCTCTTTTTGCTTTGTACCTTCTTCTACCTCCCAACCCAAGCTCTTTGGCTGCCTTCTGTTCATTTGTCACTAGCTCACCAGTCATCACTTAAAGGGCCTCTTCTGATCTCATGGTTTTACTCTGATTTCTCTGGCTCTACCCTTGCATTCAGCCTACCACTGTCCTTGTTTTATTTTCTTTGAAATACTTATCACAGTATGCTGATGTCTGCCTGGACTAGACATGAGAGCACTTGTTTATTCCCAGGAACACAGGCACTCAAGAAATATTGAGTGAATGCATAAACACTATTATGGAATTGGATTAGGTGTATTACTTATGAATGATTTTTTGGATTGAGATGGTTTCTTTAGGCAAGGAACACTCATAGAGAAACCCAGCTTCAACCAAAATGATTCTCAAGGCCAGACTAAGGTTAACCAGAAGCTAAAAGCATTTGTATTCCATGAAATGCCTAGCCTCTTTAAAAAAACAGCTGGAATTACAAAACTTTCAAAGTGACATCTTTCCAACCTAGATGTCTTCCAAAATAAGAGTCTTAGTTAACATCCAATATTATGAAAAAGGATTCTACACCTAAAGTAATAGAATAAAAATTACATTACATCTATACCTTCTTATAACCTCAAAAGGCTTACCTTTTAAATACATCCTACTGTCATGTATATCTAAAAACAACAAATTTTTTTTTTAAAAAGGCTTTCCTTTTTATTTTAAAAAAGAACATCAAATATTCTCCAAGTTTACTCTTCAAGTTTGGGTCATTATAATGAAAAAAAATGATGTATGGGTTTTGTACATTGGGTAGCTATTTCTTCAATCAGACATACAATTTTAAAGAAACAGCACTTAGCAAAAGTTTAAAAATAGTAAAAACAGGGTATTTATTGCTGGGTTTGGCAAATTTATTCAAAAGAAAATTACCTTGGTAACACGTCAGTTGACATCCTTAGTCTATATCTTTTATTCATCTACATTTAGAAAAAAAATATAGGCAGCTTGCAGAACCATAGGGGAAAAAAATAATTCACCTTCTGAGGATAAACCTAACTAATTGCCATAGCACTATTTAAGAATGTATAAAGTGGTCACTTAACCCAGTTTGATCTCCATGAGTGCTTTTTGGACATTTTATATAATTCAGTTGATATCCCTATGTTCATAGTTCTGGTAATAATAATACTGGTTTACTTTTCATTGGTGAAATAAAATTTTTAAAATGGATAATTGTGTTTTTATATTTCACATAAAATACCTGACCCAGGCATCCCAATCTGTAAAAGTTTAACAAACATTAGTTCCCTGTTGAACTCCTCACCTTTTTCATGGTATTTTTATGTTGTTGTATATTGCTATTTGAAGGTATAGAAAAACTATATTCTTTTTGTTCATTATATGTGAAAAAAAGTGGAATGAAATTAAATATACATTCCTAATCATAGTCTTTATAATCGCAGTATGCTGAGAGGTTGAAACACTAAATATATAGATTTGGTTTTATTGAGAATGAAATGTAATGTTACTTCAACTTAGCTGACAAAATAAGAATACCAAAATTAATTTAGGGTTGAAAAATCTAAATGATAATACACTAAAGAATGATTAGTGAAACACACATTTCTGTTCATTCGTTTGAGAAAATAATCTAATTAGTACCTAGTATGTAGCAGGCACTGTTTTGGATACAGTAATGAACAATACACATAAAAACCCCTGCCTCGTGGAGGACACATTTTGATGAGAAAAACACTAAGCTAAATAGATAAATTAGTTCTTAGTGATAAATATTGTGGAAGAAATAAAGCCAGATGTATGAATTGTCAAGATCATTGTACGGTCAGTGTAGCTAATAAAAAAAAAAAAAAGAAAAAAAAAGCTAGGATGGAATGTAGGATGACAGTGTAGAATGACAGTGTTGCTTAAAAAACTGTGATATCACAAAAATTATGTTTTATATTTTTAAAAAGATTAAATTGCTAACTATAATAATCATTTCAGTTCTTCATCTTAAAATTTATATTTGCTTATAAAATACACATCTGTATAACTGTGAATTGATTTTACTGAAGTTTATTCTTATTTTAGATAAAAATAAACATGATTTAAAATTTTTTTCCCCTACACACCATGAAGGAAAATTTTCACAGTGGATGACTGTGATATTGACAATAATAAAGATAACTCTTACATGGGTTAGTGTGGGCCAAGCACTGTTCAGTTTAAGAATCACCTGAAGTTACTTATCTCTGTCTCCATTTTATACGTGTGGACACTAGATGCAAAGAACTTAACAAGCTGTCCAAGTTCACATAGAAAGTAGCTAGAGATGAGATTTAAATTAAGATGGTTTCTAGTTTCAGCACCTTAACATTATTATACACCGTTTTTGTTTTTTTTTTTTCCGGTTTTAATATCTTTTTTTTCATATGGTGGTGAGGATTGAACCCAGTGCCTCACATGTGCGAGACAAGCACTCTACCCTGAGCTACAGTCTTGGCCCACCATTATTATACACTTTTTTTTTTTTAATGTAAGGACTTTAAAAATTCAGTGAATGGGAAAGAAAAGGATAATATGAAAAATAGGCTAGGAGGAAGATTAACTTACTGGCCTTAGTGTAAGCATGAGCAATTTAAGAAGTCATAAACAGGAGATTTAAGAAAATCATCCATAGGCTGGATGCCGTGGTGCACACCTATAATCCCAAAGATTTAGGAGGCTGAGGCAGGAGGATTGCAAATTCAAAGCCAACCTTAGCAGTTTAACAAGGACCTAAGCAACTTAGAGAGACCTCATCTCAAAAATAAAAAGACCCGGAAATGTGGCTCAGTGGTTAAGTGTCCCTGGTTCAATCCCTGGTAACACCCCCCACCCCCCAAAAAAAGTCATTTAGTTTTAGTAATTACTAGCAGAGAGACAGAAAAGGAAAATTATAGATTTGTAAGGCTAATTAGACATAGCAAACTGGCAACTGATAGGATGAGTAATGGAAGCTAAGATTTGAAAGTATATCTGCCAAGGTTCCAGAAGAAAATTAAGACCTACAGGAAATTGAGTGACTCTTCTCAGTTCTCAGGGGTGTTTTGTAGCTAGTGATTTGATACATCTTTGAAAAGTAGATTTGTTGTCAAGGCAGTAAGATTCTCTTGTTAAGTAGACTTTGTTAGGGCTAGAAATAAAAGTATTATACTCAAAAGATTTGCCTGAAACCCAGAGGAAATTTTATGACAGTTTTGTATAGGGGATTTAAAAAAAAAAAAAAAAAAATATATATATATATATATATATATATATATATATATATATATATGTCACCCAGAGGAGGTTAGAAGAGTCAAATGTGGTCAGTGTTCAATTTTTATTGTAGTTTAATTTTCAGGAATTTACCTGGGCCTTAAACCTAGTCTAATTAAAACCACCACATGACTATTCAGTTTTATGACAAATAAAAGTTGTAGAATTTGAGATTTTTATATTTCACTAAATAAAATTTATGATGCAGCAAGAAAATAGTCCCCACCATGCTATTTGTAATTCTAACTATTATTTTATTTCCAGGGAGCCTTTTATTATTTTATCAGGAGGTTTGTCATATGATACTGTAGGAAGAAGACCTTGCTTAACAGTAATGCATGGGAAAAGTACTGCTGTGCTGGAGATGGACTATCCAATTGTTGACTTCCTGACACTCTGTGAAACACCATACCCAAATGGTAAACTTTGCATCATTAAAACTCATTACCCATGAATATTAATACTGAAAACAAAGACTTCTGTGTTGTTAAGTAGTTTCCTTATCCTATTTTGCTTAATTTTTTTCTGAGAAACAGATGCTGCCTTCATTACCTTGCAAATATTATTTCAGCAGTTTGTTTTAACAAACCTTATCAGCTCAGTATTATACATTAGTAAGGGCCTTTGAAAGTTACACTATCCATATTAAGAAACATTTTAAAATTCTGTAGAATATTAGTGTGTTGGATTAGTCAGAGTTCTTCAGAGAAGTAGAACCAATAGGAGATAAATAGAATTGTTCTTGTGGGTATTCATATTTAAATTTTGGTTTTATTGTCCATCCCTGGAAGTTGCTGTGAGCTTCTTGTTTTATTCATTTTAAAAGGGTGAAAGAATTTTCAAGTGTCTTTGGTGGTGTTGGGATTGAGCCCAGTGCCTGGCACATGCTAGACAAGGGGATTACCATTGGTCTATACTCTCAGCTCACAAAAGTGAAAGAATTTTGAATGGATTATTAAATAGATTTATCTCATCTAAAATATAAAATATAAGCTTTAAATTACATGCAATATCATATAATCAGAATATTAAAAAGTAAGAAACAATATAAAACACAAAAATAAGTAAATGCTTATTATCTAATTTGCTGTCCTCTTGTATATTTAAAACTTTTGTTCATGCATTGTTTTCCTATTCCAGATTTTCAAGAACCGTATGCTGTTGTTGTTCTTCTAGAAAAGGATTTAGTACTTATAGACCTTGCACAAAACGGGTAAGACAATTGTGTGAGCATTTCCATCAGTATGTGGTCAACAAAAGGTTGCTTTTATCGTAGGATTAGCTATTTTATTTCTTCAAAAACTCTACATTTCTCTCTATAACGTTGATCTGTATAAAAGTCCAGACTCACCTTTCTAATTGCCCTGCCAAATTTCTCTATTATATTTAATCTCATAGAATTTTCATTTCTTAATTCCAAAGTTTATTGGATTTCTTACATTTCATATGTTTCACTTCTTCAACCTGAAGTAACACAAAATTAACTTGCCCAAAATTGATTCCATCACAATTTATATATAGATAAATAATCTCTTTTAGTCTCCCTATCTCTGTTTCTCTCTGTTGCAATTGTGGGACATACCATTGTCAGATCCTTTCCAGCCTGTTCTCTTACTATCCTCAACACAGTTGCTTTATTTCTGGGGAAAACTGAGCTCTGTGTTAGATATATATCATACTTCACATCTTCTCTTATGTAACTCCCTGTAATGGACTGCTCCTCCTGTTCCACTGAACTTTCAAAATCAGCCGCCTTTTCTTTTTAAATATATTTCTATCCTCTCCTTACTAGATATATCATATCTGATCTTTAAGTCCCCCATCACAGTTTCTTTTTGACTTATTCTGGCATTTGCTGTGTTCTATTTTTTCATCTTAGATGGTCGTTTGTTTATTTTGGAAGCACATTGTATTATTTACTACTGCCTCTAAAGAAAGTATCATTAAGCATGGTTTTTTATTGAGTTTACTCATTGAATGTTTCAGTGTTTCTCTATCGAGGGTGAATTTGCTCCCCAGGAAATATTTAGCAATGTCTGTGGAGGCACTATTATTAGAAGGTGAGGTGCTACTGGTATATGGTGGGTAGAAGACAGGGATGCTGCAAAACATCCACAATACACAGGATAGTTTCCCACAATAAAGAATTACCTAGTCTAAAATGTGAATAGTATCGAGATTGGGAAGCCCTGAAATAGATGAACAGTATTATTTATCTGATTTTGTAGGAAGTTCTAATTTTACTTCAGCTTATTTCCTGCTACTTATAATAAATAGTAAGGTAACAATCATAAAGTACTTTTTTCTTTTTTGAAATAATAAGACCATTTGAAAACATTTTTTTTCCACATGACATTCCTAGAATAACTTCTTTTAATGTTGTTATAAAACATGGACCTGTGGCTCAGCTGAATAGCCAAGGCAATTTTTTCATATGTGTCACTCAGAATAGCAGGCATGAGTTTATGAAAAAGATAGGAAAAGGAGAAAGTGGAGTGAGTGGGTCCTCTCAGAGAGGAGGATGGCATGCCCTCCTGTCCTCTGGATTTATTGGGGGTTCCAAGGAAATTTCCAGAAAGTCATACCCAGGTTCACCTCTTGACTTTTGACTGGTAGCAAGATGTCATTTCTGCAGGATAACTGGAGCTCACTTTGGCCCATGCTGATCAGTTCTAATCGGATATTATGGTTAAGGGGAATTGAATTATCCTTTTCTCCCAGAGTTCTGGCATTTGGACTGTGAATCACAAAAGTCTCCCACTTCAGGGCAACTTGTGTTCTTTTGATCAGTATTTTGGGGCCTGAGTTCCTCCTGCAGAAAACAGGTTTTTTACTGAGGAATGTAACATATCCTATTGAATTAAGCCAGACAGGGCTGCAGGCAAATTATTTTTATTAAAAAAAAAAGGAAGTGTGTCAGGGTAAACAAGGTGAACCCAATTTATTGAATTATTCCCTTAACCTTATGTCCCCACTGCTTACAACTGCTGTTTCATATCAATATGATTTTCTTTTATTTTCCCTTCTTAGGTAACTTTTTAAAATAATTGAGACTTTGTACAGGTGATCTCTAATGGAATATAGTAAAGTCAAAGAAAATATTATGCAAGTAACCTGTGATGAGACATCTTATTTAGCAAAAGTACCAACTAAATGTATAGAAGAGTCTTGAGCTAAAGAAAGACCTGTGTTGTAAAGAGATGAAAGTTGCTTGACTGCACATTTTTGTTTGTGTTTTGTCTTCTTGCTGGGGGAGGGTTCATTTTGTAGTCTATAAAGGAATTTTCTGAAAATTCCTGTTTTAAAAACTTATTGTCAAGGATAGGCTGACTAGTAGCCTACTATTTACAAATCATTTTTTACATTTTAGATATTTTATCCAACTTCTGTTTTTTCCATATGTTTTTAAGTAACTCAATCTAAGGAATGTCTGTGTATGTTTTTACTTTCATGATTTTTAAAAGCATTTTTTTTTTTTGCTTCTTTGGTAAAATAATTTCATATATAGAAAGCATTTAAGATGGAATTATGTTTTAGTTTGTCACTGAAACAAGATAACATTCTGGATTTAATTTTGGACTAAGGATCACACTGATGGAGAGATTAAGAATTGAAAATTTATATTGGCTTTGCTGATGTAAGGATGAGATATCTGTTATGAAAGCCATATTGCTTAATGATTAAAGGTGCAATTTAAATTCTGCTTCAAATACTAATTGGCATGCCTTTGACACATTACTGTGTCTCAGGTTTTGTTCTTCAGAAAAATGTCTATATCCTAAGTTTGTACAAGAAGGAAATGAGACATATGTATATATAGCACCTAATATAGTGTATTACAAATGGTAATTACAAATAGCTGCAACTGTAACCTTTCTTTATGGTTATTTTTTAGCATCTTCTAACTATACAAAACCTCAACTTTTACATATTTGAATGAATAAAAATCAACTGAATCTCTACTAAAATGTATATTTTTAAAAATTCTCATTGTTGTGTTAATCATACATTAAAATTTATTAAATTAATATATTTTTTCTTTTTCCTGTTGTTAAAGATATCCTATATTTGAAAATCCCTACCCTTTGAGTATACATGAGTCTCCTGTTACATGTTGTGAATACTTTGCTGATTGTCCTGTGGACCTTATTCCTGCACTTTATTCTGTTGGAGCTAGACAGAAACGTCAAGGTTACAGCAAAAAGGTATTTAACATGAGTTTCATTATTTAATGTTCATTTTATATTTTTAAATTAATCACCTTGCAGTATTTGGTAACATTGGTATCCTTTCTGTAGAAGATCATTTTTGGAAGCAAAATATGTTTAGTGTTTTCATATATGCATTGTATAAGAAGATATATATAACATAATACATAGTATATATGTATGCAAACACACATATATGAAGATATGCAGTGTACTTGCAAGTTACTTTACACAGTGATCTTTGTTTGTAGGAATGGCCCATCAATGGAGGTAATTGGGGATTGGGTGCTCAGAGTTACCCAGAAATAATTATTACAGGGTAAGTAAAAATCTGTTTTCACCAGGTAAATCAATAATATCTAAATATAATTAAGACTACATGAATTTTAATTTATTGGGCAGGTAGAGCTTTACTTTATGTTATAACATAATAAAAAAATAAATTCTTAATCCAGAATCTACAAATTTACCCTGATTTTTTACCTTTTACTCACTCTGGTGCCTATATTATTAAAATAAAAACTTATAAATAAGAAGAAAAATATAACTTTTTGTTTTTCTTCATCACATTCTTGACTCATTTGCTTTTCATAGGCATGCTGATGGGTCAGTTAAGTTCTGGGATGCTTCTGCAAGTAAGTATTTTGAATGTTTATTATTGGCTATGTTATACCATCATTGCTTTTGTTCATACTATTTTATAATAATTGCATAATCAACATTTAATTTGAAATTTGTAGGCTATAACTTAAACTTACTGACTTATCAAGTATATGAATTTAGAATTTTTAAGAGTAAACATTTTAGTCATATTAGTAAATCAAGAATAATTCTTGATAGTTTTTTTTTTTCTTCAAAATATCTTCAAACCTTCTCTTACTAAATCAGAAATAGAAAAAATAGTAATATATTCCAAATAAGCAGATAATTTTAAAGCAGGTTTGATGGCTGATCCTAAATTTATAGTATAAAAAAATCTGTGTTGTCTTTGTGAAATATATCTAATGGTGGAAAAGTAGAAAAAAAGAAAAAAATGCCTTTAATGATTAATGTTTGCAAAATATACATGGCAAACATTCATGGGAATCCAGTTAATGCAGAGTTTCTTATATTTCATTATGTATGAGTGCCTGATAATACTGGTACCTTCTCTATAGAAAATATATAGCTATATAAAAAAATCATTTTAGGAAGCAGTATATGTTCTGTGTTATTTTCTTTGTGTTTATACATTTCTCCCAAAATATCTTTGTCACTCATTTTTCTCAGGTTAACTAAATCCCTATGATGGCAGATTAATTGATTGATTGATATATTTAGTTGTAAGTGGACACAATACCTTTAATTTATTTATTTTTATTTGGTGCTAAGGATCAAACCCATTGCCTCCATGTGCTAAGCAGGTGCTCTACCACTAAGCCACAACCCCAGCTGGATTTATTTTTTTTAATGAATACCATGAGTACGCCTTTTTTCATTCAGTGAGCAAATATGTACAGTGTCTAAATGTATGATAGACTACTATAATGTAGAGTGAAAAATGGAAAGTATGAGGTGGCAAGTACAAGCTATTTTCCTTACATAATATGATTAATTAAATGTTATATTTGATTATTTTGTGTTACAATGACTGTGTATTACCTTTTTTCTAGTAACTCTACAAGTATTATATAAACTAAAAACATCTAAAGTATTTGAAAAGTCAAGAAATAAAGATGACAGACCAAATACAGACATTGTAGATGAAGATCCATATGCCATTCAGATCATCTCCTGGTGCCCAGAAAGTAGAATGCTGTGCATAGCTGGAGTTTCAGCTCATGTCATTATTTATAGATTCAGCAAACAGGAAGTGATTACAGAAGTTATTCCGGTAATAGTTTATTAATTATTTTCAGTGTCAGGTGTCCAGTATTTTTAAAGTTGTGAATGATTTAGAAGATTCTGTGCAGGCTTGTAAAGAACCTGTGAAAACACCTCAGTGTTTGCATTGTCATCTCTGTGAAAAATACCATTTTCTTTGTGTATCTTTTAACTGAATACATAAACCCTTAAGTGCATTGTATGTTTCATTTAAGGAAAGCTATTATTAATATGATGTACTCTAATTTGATAATAACAGAGTTGTCATAAATTCTAAAATCATAACATATGTGTTTTTGTGTGTGCTCCCCACATATACACATTTAAAAAAAACTGAATCATAAATCTTTTCCTTTATCTTTGGACATCCTGCTAAACTTCTGCCTTTAAAAATATTCTTTGCATTCAATTTTAGGTGTGGTTGTACAAATTGTAATAAAATGAATATCAGTTATTAAGAGTAGGTAAACTGCCTTTCTTTTACAACAGATGCTTGAAGTTCGGTTGTTATATGAGATAAATGATGTGGAATCTCCAGAAAGTGAGCAGCCACCACCTTTGTCAACACCTGTAGGAGGTTCCAATCCTCAGCCCATTCCTCCACAGTCTCATCCATCTACCAGCAGCAGTTCATCTGATGGACTTCGTGATAATGTACCTTGTTTAAAGTAAGTTATAAAAACAATTGTAGAATTGTTTTGCATGTTCTTTTAATTTAGATAAATTGTAAGCATTAGAACTGCAGTAACATTGTCCTGTGGTAGAGTAAAATGGCAAGAGAATGACTTTTCCTGTGTTTTGCTTCTCCTCCTCCTCCACCTCCTCCTCCCCCTCCTCCTCCCCCTCCTCCTCCTCCTCCTCTTCCTTTTTCTTCTTCTCCCCCTCCTCCCCCTCCTCCTCCTCCTCCTCCTTCTCCTCCTCCACCTTTTCCTTCTTCTCCTCCTCCTCTTCCTTCTTCTCCTCCTCCTCCTTCTCCTCCTACTCCTCCTCCTCCTTCTCCTCCTCCTCCTCTTCCTTCTCCTCCTCCTCCTCCTCCTCCTTCTCCTCCTCCTCCTGCTAATTTTCTCTTCCTTCTTTCTGGTACATAGGCTCAGACTCCTTTTAGCTACAGTTTCGTGTAAGTTTAGCTAGTGTGAGACTTGGAATACACAATTCTACATTTTTCCTTTTTGTTATGTAATCACTACTGATTTAAACTTAAATTTGTATAAGTTCCATTAATGCCCCTTCTTTTAATATTGATGTTTTTCTCCAATTCTTTGCTAAATATAATTTTTATAAGCATATAAAGTTCTACTTGCATTTTGAACATTTTGTGACATATTTCTGTATTTCCTTAGCAGTTTTACTAACTACAGAGCTAATGATTTAACATAACATTTCCATATAAGTGTGCATTATCTACAAAATTAGAATACTAAAATTTGTACTTTATATTTTCTTATGTCTCTGTTTAAGTCTGCTGTCCATCACAATGACAAAATGTGAGATAATCAACTTAAAAGAAGGAAAGATTTATTTTGACTCTTGATTTCAGTCTATAGTTGCTTGGTCCTATAACTTTGGACCTCTGGTGAGGCAGAACATCATGGCAGGAACATAAGATAGAAAAAAGTTGTTCGCCTAATGGTGGCCAGGAAGCAAAAAAAGAGAGAGAGAGGAAAGAGTCTATGGTCCAGATATGCCCTTCAGAGGCACACCTCAACCTTGTTCAGCTAGACCCACACTTCCTAAAGTTTCCCACGTTCTGATAGCACCATAAGCTGAGGAATAAGACTTCAGCATATTTAGGGGGACATTTAAGATCCAAACCACCATAACCTCCAAATGTCTGTAAGCTTGTAGCTACAGGTCCAGGAGCCTGAACACACCAAATCATTTTCCATTCTGCAGAATGAGCACCATCAATGCATTGTTTCTCCATGATGAGATAGGTCAGAGGAAATAGGACTGACAAGACAAGCAGTACTATTAGATCAGTGTTACAAGATCCCTTACCTTGGCATCCTAATAAAAGTTAAAAAACAGTGGGTGAATCTTTATCTTATGTTCTTGTATTTTTCCAGTTTTTTTTAACTGACTTAAACAACAAGGAGAACAGTTAAAGTAGCAACCAAGAGCAATTGTTACAGTCCCTAGCCCACAAACCAAATCTGCAGTATCCAAATCAATGTAAAGATAATAATCAACTTAGTTCTGGAATTAATGGGTTTCTGTTACTGTTCATGGACCTAAAACTGTGGTATGACCATCTTTATTTTTTGAGAGGACATTTAATAGCTGTGATGAAAAGTGTTGCACAAACTATTAACTTTCTGTAATGATTTAGTAGAGTATCAATGTAGGAATGCCTTTAAGCTGGTTATTTCAAGGAAGCCTTGATAGTCACAAAGTATCATTTGCCAATCCATTAATATTTGGGAGGAGAAAAGAGTCTTTTTTTGTTATTTGCATTAACTGTTAACTTTTATATATGGATATACTTTGCCTGTCCTGGGAATGAATATACACACAATTATATAAAAACATTTTTCTTACTCCTAAAAAATTAATGTGACTATAATTTGAATTGGATTCTCCTTTTGAATATGATTATGGACTCTTAGTGCTTTTTTATGGACAGTTTGTTTTAACTTACTGAATTTGGTTAACTCCCTGTGACTTCATCACAGCTGGCTGGAGAGAGCTTCTTTCAAGTTTGTGTCTGAGTCTTCACACCACCTCAGCACTTGTGTGACCATCTGTGATTTCTGTCAAAAATATAGATAATCTAGGCATTTCTCAACATCTTTCTGCGCTCACACATGTGATCATCTTTAGGAAGCCCTGGATCCTTTTTGTAGAGAATAGAATAAAAGAATAAAATATGATTTCTAGAAATGTGTGCAACATTATGTATGACAAGCAGTGTATTATAATGTCCACTCAGTGACAAGAACTAGAAAGAATTTTTTTTAAAAAAGTAAAGCCTTTATAGTTTTCATTGGATGTTTGCATTACTCTGTAATGTAACCAGTGACTTTTTAACTTTGTCCCCAAGTCACTTTTCTAAAATTGATTAACCTGAAATTATTTCTTTATTTTACTTATTTACAAAAATAAGTTCAAAATGAATGTTGAAATTACCAACTGATAAAACTACTACACACATAGTAAAATATAGTATTATGTTTTTCTCTTAGACCTTCAAGCACATTTCTCAAATAATATGTAGTCTAATTACTTAGGTTTTAGTCCTTGTGATAATTTTTTCTTCTATTGTAGTTATTATACATTGTATGTAGTTCAATTATTTAAGTTTGTTTGTATTTTTGAGACTATTAATGTTTTAATTAAGAGTTCTTTTTGGAAGCAGCATTTGATATTAGATAAGAGTATCTTGAGATGAATGGAATGTCAAGCAACCAGTTTAAACTTTAAAAATAGATATAAGACAGTCAAAGTATAATTATTCATAATTCCTTATAGGAGTCTTACAATAATATTATTCTTTCCTAATCTATATTATTTAGCACATTAAAAAATAAAATATTTTCAGGTGGTGACTAAAAATATCACCTTAATTATTAATGAAGTAAATGATTACAGTTAGCACAAGACCCTGGTAAGCTTCCTGACTTCACCTGACCTACATACTGAAGCAGCCTTGTCTTCCCAGTCACTGCAGCCTTACACACACTGCCTTTGTAGAATCAACAGGAAAAAAATGCAGCCCCGGGGCAGACTTGCTCCCAAGTGGACAAGGTGCAAGGGTGAAAAAGTGGGCCTCATTAATTTTTTTTCTTATTTTACAGATTCATAATGCATTCCACCTCGCCAAGGGTAGAGTTAAAGACTGGGTAGAGAGGAATCTAGGAGTCCCACTGACACTCAAGAAAAAAATGCTAGCAGATGTAGAGAAGCATTGCTACTGATTTGACTCCATGTGTGTTTGTATCTAAGCTTTCTACATCTGATTTTTTTTGATAGTTAAATGAGTAAAAATTCTTATTGATTTAATATATGATGTTATTTATTTATATATCAAGCCATCAATTTTAATTATAATACTTAATATTCTAATAACCTGAATTTTTAAAACAGCAATTTAAATACATCAAAATGAAGCACATCATAAAGTAATGACTGTGCTTATACAGTTAGGTTATTTAAGTCCCTTATTTTGAATTTTCACTAGAACTTCAGAGTAACAATGTATGGGAACATCATAATCATTTGGACTGCATAACTCTATGTATTTTTTTAAAAATTATTTCCCAGTCTGGATAATAATTCAGGTATTCATTAACTTTATATCGTTTTAATCTGAAGTCCTAGAGGCATTCTGGATTCTCCTTTTGAATATGATTATGGACTCTTAGTGCTTTTTTATGGGCAGTTTGTTTTAACTTACTGAATTTGGTTAACTTCCTCTGACTTCGTCACAGCTGGCTGGAGGGAGCTTCTTTCAAGTTTGTGTCTGAGTCTTCACAACACCACCTCAGCACTTGTTTGTTATATTTCCAGAAGTTAGAAATATAACAAAAATTGTTGTTAAAATATTGCCAGGTACAGTGGCACATATCTGTAATCCCACCAGCTCCGGAGGCTAAGGCAAGAGGATCTCGAGTTCAAAGCCAACCTCAGCAACAGCAATGTACTAAGAAACTTAGTGAGACCCTATCTCTAAATAAAATACAAAATTGGGCTAGGGATGTGACTCAGTGGTTGAGTGCCCCTAAGTTCAATCCCAGTACCCTCTCATAAATAAATAAATATATATATATATATATATATATATATATATATATATATAAAATATAATACTGAGGTCTTATATAAAATGCCTTTACATAATTGGTATTTTTTAGGAAACATTTTTATTAGTATATTCTTAATCATACTGAATAATGGTTTTTGTTACATTGTTTTCATAAATGCAAATAACATTCTTTGATCATATTTACCTCTCATTGCCGTCTCCTCCCTCTGATCACCTTTCTGGTTATACTAGCTTCCCTGATACATTGATGTTATCTATTTTTTCCTTTAGATTCCAAATATGAGGGGAAGAATAAAAAAAAAAATTGCCTCTAGTCTGGCTTATTTCAGTTAGCATTGTAATCTCCAGTTCCATCCATTTTCCTGCAAATGACATAGTTTTGTTCTTCAACATTTTAAAAGTCATTATTTGTTACTTTTGCCAATAACATTTAGTTTGTATTTAGGTATTTTATGTTTTCATTTAGGTATTTTATGTGTCATTTTACAATGAGCATTTTGAAACTGTGAGATCTCAACACCATTTTAACATTTTAAATATATTTGTACAAATAATAGAGGATTTTTTAATAAAGGTTCAACAGCTTGTCTTTTACAAGTAAACAAATATACTAATAATGTTAAAATTATAACTCGCCTGTGCACCATCGTAGACATCAAATATAACAATCAATTTTCTATTTTAAAAATATATTATGACGTTTCTAATAAGGGGGAGGATTTTGCATCAGTTTTGAATTCTTTTTTTTTTTTTAAGAACTTTTTGTTTCTCTTAACTAAAATGAAAATTCTGTGAGTTATGTGTCCTCATCACTTAAAAGTCTTAAATGTGCCTTTACATGCATTTCAAAAATTAATCCTAGAAGGCCTGTTTCTGCTCATGAGAACCTAATCTGAGGTGTGCAGTTTATCTGCTGGAATGGAAGCACTTTTCAAGTTTATCTTCTATTCCTAGTTCATTTAAGGAAAAACCAGCCCACTCCAACTCTGTGTCTGTGGCTATATCAAAGCTGTCTCTGAGTAGAGAGGAAATGCCTCAGTTATTACTTCTCACTTGAGAGCAACAGCTGTAGCTAATCAGTGGCTATTTCTCTGAAAAGAATTAGAAATTCCATATAAACCAGAGTATAGTTCTTACTGCATTGCTAGCAAACCTTGCACAACAAAAAAGTGACTGTAGCTCAGTTCATCTTAGAGTACCATCAACAATTCACATTTTCCCTGAAGTCTGGACAGCCTATCTTAGCTAATAAACGTCATCAGAAGATGAGGTTTCAAAGTATGTTTTTCAATTCCACCTGAAGTTTGCTGATACAGGTATGACAGGTGTTGTGTCAAAATATTTAGTCCTCAAAAAGTCTCATGTTCTTAACAACCTTTTCTTCACATGCTTATCACAAAAGTTTAACCAACATAAGTTTAACATGAACTTATTATTGGTGAGATTTGGGAATACATTTAGTGGCCTGCTGAATGTTTCACTTGTAAGGTTCCTACCTTCGCCTCAAACTTAAAAACTCCATAGTACCCTAAAACTACCTTTTCATCTTGATATCTGTATTTATTTATTTTTGATCATAGAATCATTGACTTCTTTTCCTCTTTTGCCCTTCCTCTAATCAGTCTTCAGTTCATTCATGTGTTCAGTAAATATTAAATACTTCTTTTGTACCAGAGTATTAAAAATAGCTGCAAGTTTTCTGTTTTCCTGAAACTTAAAAACCTTGTTCTTATTTAAAAGTATATTTCAGCTATCTTTTTTAGAATTGTTTCACATCAGAAAAATCAGTTTCCTAATTAGTATCTCTGTTCCACTCCACCGTGCATATGTCTAACAGTTTAATCTTCCTGAAATATTTTATAAGCTAACATTGGCTTTTAACTCTTTAGTAATGAAAATACTTTATGTAATTTGACCTTCCACAAAATGCTTTTATAAGCACTCAGTTTCTTTAGACCATGATTATGTAGTACTCTTCGCACTTTCTAGATGAGAAGCAGCTGATAAGTTTAAGAGCCAGGACTCAAAACTTTTCAACAACATCAAACCTTTACCACTTACGACCCTCTGAAGTCTAACCCTTATCTCTCTTACAGTACTGTTTTCTAAATTACTGCACACATCTACCAGTGTGACCAAATTTACACTTATTAATCTTTAAATATGAGTTTTGTCGTTCTTTATCTTGTAGGCATATGCTTTGCAAGAATAATATTAGCACTAATCAGCAAAATCTGTGCAATCAGAAAGTACTATCACCTCACAGTCAAAGAATTTGGGGGTTTTTTTGTAGTAAAAATATTCACACAAATAAATAGATGACATTTGCTTTTAACTTGTTCTTATATGTTTTTGCCAGTTTTCATTTAGGGAAAACATTTAAGTTTTAGGTCGGCCTTTTGAATTTATAGTTTTTCCCTATTAACTTCTGCATTGCCGCTTCTCCTCATCCATGTCCCCACCCTTCCTTGAAACTCTTCTCTCCCTCCCTCTCTTTCCTGCCTCCCCCTCCTTTTCTCTCTTTCGCCTTGATCCCTGCCATCCTCCCTAACTTTATGTGTGGAGTTTACATATAATTTCTAATTTTTGTTATTTATGTACATGTTTAGTCTCTCCAACTGGATTAAATGCTTCTATAGGACAGGAGTCTCATTTTTACATTTAAAAATTAGTATAGTTTCATATGTAGTTGTTTTTGTATGACTATTTATATATGGCTTTAGAATTATGTAGGGTAGTAAGTTAATTGAAAATGTGCTTAAAAGATAATATGTTTTCCCTTTTTTTCCAGAGTTAAAAACTCACCACTTAAACAGTCACCAGGTTATCAGACAGAACTAGTTATTCAGTTGGTATGGGTGGGTGGAGAACCACCACAACAAATAACCAGCCTGGCAGTCAATTCTTCCTATGGACTGTAAGTATAAGATATGCTTTTCTCAGTCTTTCCATAGTACTCCATACACCATTTTATTTTTAAAAATAGAAAGGGCTATCTTTGTTTTATTGTCACTTAAAATGTTGTTATATAACTTTAATTTCAAACTAAGCTTAATGTTTATTTGGAGCATAATTTTGTTCTGGATAATTTACCCTGGGTATATATACACTGCTTCCTATATAAAGTAAATATCTCATGGACCAATGAATTATTTGAGATATAGCTTTAAGGTCAATAAATCATCTCCTTTATATGCTCCTAAAAATAATAATTTTATGAACTGACAAAATTGTGTTATAAACTGATTTTATAAATATTAACCATAGCTATGTCATTTGCTCTTTCTACTTCCAAAATTAAGTTTCATAAATTCAAAAGGCATTGGAATAGCTTAATAAATTGTTCATCTATACTACACATGTGTTTGTTTTATTTACCAATTCATGCTTTCAAGTATTAATTAGTGTGAATTATTATATGTAATTTTTATTACAATATGCTAGGTTTATAAAGCATATGTTATTTTTCATTTGTTTCAAAACACTGTAGTATAAGAAACTTGTAACTAACTATTCAGTCCCAAAACTGTTTATCACATGCAGGTTACTGTCTTTTTCCTATGTGTATCCCTAGGGTCTTATTCATCTTTTTTGATCTTAGTAGCTACCACCATCTTTTCTATTTCTTATAATTGTACATTCAACTAAATTAGCTATAGTCTGAGTTAGTATTCTGTGGTATCTTGTATTTGTTGCCATAAATGTAAGAGCACAAACCTCCTTCTTTTAAATCTTTATTGCCCACAACCAAAGAGTGAACAAACAAGGAATAAAAAAAGAATAGCAAGTTTCAAAGGAAGTTGCAAATTGATTGATTACACATCTCCCTGCACTAATAGTTATGTTTTGTTTGGCACTTTCTGTGTATTTTTAAATTTTGAATTAGTTGCCAAGCCTGTATAATTTGTAAATCCATATTTAAAACTTCAACTGAGAAGTCTAATTATCTGGCCACTGTGTACACTCACGCACAACATTAGTCAATTGACTCAAGTTGGAGTTTTTTTTTCTTTAGGTGCATCATATAGTCTTCAGTCACCATGGATTTACCCATCCTCTTATGCTACTTATGTAACTATGACAGCTTTCAACTTCTGACTTAAGATATCTTAAAAAAAATAATGATCCTTTATACATAGTTGATTGGTTTGTAGTTATTGACATAATTGAGAAAGCATTTTGAACACCCTGAGAGGGAGTCTTCTAAGACTTAATGCTATTTGTTTTTTATTCTTGACTACAGAGAATTACCAAAACTTTTTACCCACTGTGAAGTCCCCTGCTTTCCTAGGAGAAGGAGATGTCTCCTCTAAGGGCTTCAGAATACTCTCAAGGCAAAAAAAAAAAAAATAGGTGTTAACATTGCCTCATATGGGAAGTTTGTATCTCTGAATAAATTTCAACTCTTGTGCCAGATATTTTTCATAAATGATGTTGATAATTGATCTAATGATATTGGATGATGAATGTCTACAGAAGATATGAACAATTTCAAGAGAAGGCACATGTAACCTGTATTTCTATACCCACAGCTTTCTTTTGTTTCAAAGAAGAATTTTCTGAAAGACCCATTATTCTTCCTTCTTCAGCCTTATAGACCACAGTACGTTTTATTGTAAGTAATTTTTTGTGCTAAAATGTTTACTCTTTTTCTATTTCCAGGGTGGTTTTTGGCAACTGTAATGGCATTGCTATGATTGACTACCTCCAGAAAGCAGTACTGCTCAATCTGGGCACCATAGAATTATATGGCTCTAATGATCCTTATCGGAGAGAACCTCGATCTCCTCGTAAATCTCGACAACCTTCAGGAGGTAAAAGAAAAAAAGAAAAAAGTCCTAGCTTTAGGATTTGTGTAAATGTTGGCTTACTTTTGTAAATAGAACCACTTCTCTGAGGTATGTAGTTTATCTGATTTAGATTATCTGTATAAAAAGACATCAGTGCTACTTTTGTTTTGTATTGTCATTAGGTTTTGCTTTTGCTTTTAATGTGCTAGGATTTTATTTATTTATTTATTTTATTTAATGTTGCAAAAGAATTACCGACTTCTTCCACTAGATTATAATAACAGAAATATTTGTCTCATTATTGTAGGAAAAAAATTAATTTTGAAATTTTGTCCCTTTTGTTGTTTGGTCTCTGTTTGAGTAGTAATTTATTGTTTTACTTATTTAATTGAAAGGAATCCTTTTCATGTGAAAAAAAAAAAATAGATGGATTCAAAAGTGATTTGAATTCTAAAAAACAGAAAATTCTCAAATAATCTTGATTTAGTACAAGTCCAGATTTGTTTAGAATTCTTTATAGCATTTTTTTGTGCTTTGTAGATTTTTGACACTAATGTCTCATAGAACATATGTATAGTTAACTAGTCAGTATTTCTTGCTTTTTTTAACTTCATAACACACAGTAAATGGCATTCAATATATGGTACACAGGATATACTGTTGAGACTTTCAGCAATAATTGGCCTGTGGGCTTCAGATTATTCTAGGCCTGTCTACAAGACCAGGGATTGAGAAGAATTCTTTTTGAGGCATGTTTACTCATTTGCAGAATACCTCTATGCATTGGAGTACAATTTGAGAAATTCTGGTCTTTACTTCCTAACTCAATCTTGAATTCAAATTCTCCCTGAGCTAGTGGTATAACTCCAGGTAGAACACTTGCCTAGGCTTAATCTCCATCAACATAAAAATTTAAAAATAAAATAATAAATAAAGCTCTCCCTGATTTTTTTTATTTGTTCTCATTACATGATTCAGCTAAAATTGCCAATTTTACTGTGTATAAAAAAGGGGCAGAGGTGAGGGATATAGACTTTCTATCATTTTAGCTTGATGGTTGAATTTCTCTTTTTAAGTTTTGTGTTTTGTTTTTTTTTTTTTATTCCACGTTTCTGAGTGCAATCATTTTGTCATGTAAAATCTTCAGCAGAGATTGCTGTTTAAACCATGCCATTCTAGTATCTCTGTCTCCTTTTTTTTCCCCCTTCCCTTTTTTCTTGCTTCATTAAGGTATGCTGATTGTGACTTCTTGCATGTGCGGTGTTTCTAGCTTATATTCTGAGTCTGTGAAAAAGCTCCGTTCTTCTTTTTTAAGTAAGTTATTTGTCTTGGCATGTCTGTTCTTTGTAAAATCGTTTTTGTTTGTTTTAAATTCATTTATTTTTAAGAGTCTCTTAAAACATTTTTTATCAAAAGCACTGTATTTATTACTTAGTTCACTTCAATAAAATATGAAAACAGCTATTTAAATGCTATGTTTAAATCCAATGGACAAAACAGAGAAAATAATATTAAATGTTACAAGGTTAGAACATTGCCATCACAGAAGTTTTTCTGGAAGATAAAAACTTTAATTTATAAATTATAATTCTTTAATTTATAAATTATAATTCTTTATAAATCTCAGATAAAAATTTTACTAGTCCTAAAATTAATTTCTTTTGTTCTTTAGACCCTATAGTAGTTTAGATAAAATTACTGATAATTAACCCTAAATTGATTTAAGAATAACACTTTCACCCTGCAATTAAATATTGTTAAATTTTACAACATTCTGCTTTATTCTCTAGTAAACTCCATAATATTACTTATTATTTGCTTTATTTCAAATTCAATTTGGTGTTAGGAATAGGAAAACTATTTGAGTTTTTCCTTATTAATTTTAAGACATTTACCCATTTTTATTGTACCCCATTTTATCCATAATTAGGGTTTTTTAATAAAGACTTAAAGAATTATTTCAAAATAAGATTTAAATAACATTATAAGATATTTGTACCCCTAATTCCAAAAGGTTTTTATTTATTTTTCAAATAAAGTTAACTATAGAGTAATTTGTACTAATATTCTTTGCACTGATATTAGAAAAATAACATTCTTATTAAATGTAGCTTAATATTTCTTGAGGTTTAGCCAAAGTGGCATCAAATTGTTTTTCAATCTATTTTTTTTAATTTTGTGATAGTCATTTATTTATTTTTGGCACTGGGATTGAACCCAGGGACACTTTACCACTGAACCCATCCCCAACCCTTATAATTTTTTAAATTTTATTTTAAAACAGAATCTCTTATTATTTGCAGAGGCTGGCCTTTAACTTGCAATCTTCTGGCTCACTCTTCCAGGTAGTTAGGATTACAAGCACCACAGCTACCCTTCAATCTATTTTTAATAGATCTGGTTGAAGACACTTTTTGTTGCTAATATGTACTGCTGTATTTTCATTAGGAATCTAGTGTCAGTGAATTTATTTTATAAGACAAAACATTACTACTTAAGTTTGAATGTGTTATAGCTATAATACAATACAGTTGAACTACTGACTAAAATATCAACTGTGTTTTCATGGTAGAAATTATAAAACAGACATAGGAAAAATTTATATATTTCAGTTACTTATATGTCTGCTAAAATTCTGATTCTACTAAAACTGGAAAATAGGTTTATATTTGTCTTCTTTAATTGCTCACTTTACCATTCAGAAACTGAAGGACACTAGGGAAATTTTCCTTCTGAATATGTTTCTTTAGTCCAAATCAAATCTATTTAATAAGGTGGAAGTGATAGACACTTGGGGAGAAGTGTTTGGTCTTACTCTCTGAAGTCAATTATCTTAGAAACAAAAATCTGTATCTGTATTTTGCAAATAACTTTTTCAAAATCTGTAGGTAGAAGTCTCTAAAACTAAAGGGTTTTTGTTGTTTTGTTTTTGTTAGTTGCAATTATTTTCAAGTCTTCAGTATTTTTAATAAGATAGAATAGGAGAAATAGCTATAGTGCCCAGTACTACTGCTTAAAAATTCTCTCTCTCTCTCTCTCTCTCTCTCTCTCTCTCTCTCTCTCTCTCTCTCTGTGTGTGTGTGTGTGTATGTGTGTGTTTGTATGAGAGAGAGAGAGAATGAAAAAATACACAGTGGTCCCACTTATCTGCCAATGACACATTCCAAAATCCCTGAAGGATACCTCAAACCATGGGTTGTTCATCTGTGATGAAGTTCAATTTAGAAATTAGGCATGGAAAGAGATTATCAATAACTAATACTTAAAGAAATGACTCTAACAATATACTGGATTGTTATGTGTATATGCTTTCGTTCAAAATACCTTATTGTATTTTCTCATCCTTTTTCTTGTGATAATATATACTTAAACACTTTGTGGCTTTTCTTTGGCAAATTGGAATCACTATTCTTGCAAATTATTTGGCCACAAGTATAGTGACACTGAGGTAGCAAATATGATAGCAGAGAGAGCTGTGAAGTGACTGACTAGCAGATAGCATATATATTATTCTGGCATAATGATTCACAAAAATCTGGGCAGGACAGTGTAATATTTCATTATGCTCCTCTAACAGCACCTCTTTTAAAATTTATGAGGTATTTTAGAATTTTTCATGTAATTTTTCAGATTTCAATTGACCACAAGTAACTGATACCCTAGAAAGTGGGTAAAGAGGGACTTCTGTTATGTGTATGTATACATGAAATAAGGGACACATCCAATAATGTATAAAATATTGGACAGATTAGTAAGTTTTGTCTCAAATTATAAGACTGATTTCCAAATAATGGGAAATATAACAAAACATTGTTCAAATAAAAACATGGTGATGGAAAGATTAGAACTATGATTTAGGGATGACTTTAAATGGTGATTAAAAAAAATGAACTGGCCATAATTTTCCTGTGTTCATATATGAATACCTCACCAGTGAATCTCCACATCATGTACAACCCAAGAATGGGATCCTAATTAGAATAAATTATACTCCATGTATATATAATATGTCAAAAAATATATTCTACTGTCATGTATATCTAAAAAGAACAAATAAAATGATAAATAAGAACTGAAGTAAACTTAAAAAAAAAAGGTTGAACTAAATAACTTTGTTTCACAGCTCCCTGCTAAAATAAATTATACTTTTTTGAAAATATGAACACTAACAGAAATTAAAGCCTAATCTACTTTATGTAAGTAAGACAGACTAAGCAATACTAAAAGGATATCAAGGAAAATCATGAATTTGAAATATACCCTCAACTGTGTATATTTTTATAAATCAGTTAATTTGATTTACAAATATATCAGAATGCTAGCATAAGCTGCTATGTAACTGACACCTTGTATACATATTAAAAGTAGAGGTGATCAATAAAAATCAGCAGACATTCACTAAAAGTAAGTTGTAGCAAAATCACTTTTTTTTAAATCTGGTAAATTACATTAATGGCTATGGCAGCTTGTCGACATAATAGTTCCTGAAGTTAAGTATTTGATAAGAAATTCTGTGATACGTTTATGAATCAAACAGGTGGTAAATACCTTGTACACAATTCCAAGACTGATTATACCATGAGTCAGCAAAATACTATCTGCAGGACAAATCTGACACACTGCCTGAGATTTTAAATATAGTTTTATTGGAACAGAGCCATGTTAATTTATGTGTTATCTGTGGCTATTTGGGCTACAGCATTAGAGCTGAGTAGTTTCAATAGAGATTTTAGATTGAAAAGCCTAAACTATTTACTGTCTGCATATTTATAGAAAATGCTTGCCATCGCCCTCAGGTTAAATAATCTACTGGGTCAGTTTGTGGTCTAACATTAACTTTGTTGTGTGTGTGTGTGTGTGTGTGTGTGTGTGTGTCTCAGATAATAAATACATTATGTTGAATAATACTTGATAATTGAATTTTATAAATAGTAAGTCAAGGTTCCTATCTGAACATTTGAAAGAGATGTGCTTACTACTATTTAAAGGGTAACTCTTGAATTTGATGGCAGAATGGATTCAAAAAGTTATTTATAGGTAGAAACAGTAAACTTAAACCAAAGAAATGAAATTTATCAGTAAATAAATATTAAGAACATTGTGTAATATATTAAAATTGATTGTATATGTACAGAACAGAGAAAACTAGCTGAAGGATAAATAGTTGAAGATTTTTTTTTAGTTTAGTTAGGCAAAGCTGAATGTAAATCTGAGTCCTCGTTTTAAGTGTAAGATACTAGAAAAGATACTTCTGAGGCTCTGTGTCCTCAGTTGTAAAATAGAGATGAATCACTGTCTTATAAATTTAATATAATGAAGTGGCATAGATCATGTATCTAATCTTGTGACTGTAACATTGTTCACGCTCAAGTGGTTGTTTTACATCTACTGAATACAACTTAATGTGTGCCAATGTGACAAAACTACTGAATACACTAAAATGAGACTGTAGAATATTTAAAATTAATACTTCGAGTCTTAGTATCTAAGTTTTCATCCCTATGTTAGATACCTTAAACACTCAGTGCTTCAGCTTTTTCTTATGTAAAATGAGGGTAACACTCTCTTCCTTATTGATTTCTGGAAGGGTTAAATGAGTTAAGAACTTAGAAAAGAATCTGCCATGTAGTAAGTGATCAGCCAGTGCTGGATATGAACAGCTAGCTAAGGGGGCTGCTGTACATTTTGAAAACTACTAGTAGGAATGTTTGTTAAAAGCATCCTGTCAGTAACAGAGTAGTTGATTTAAATTATATACTGTGAAATTCTTTTACATGTATTCACTCAATTATTTAATGACATTTGAGTACCTACCATGTACCATGCACCATTATAGAAAATAAAACAAACAAAATCCTCTGTCCTCGAGGAACTCGCATCCTAGTGAAAAATGCAGCAATAAGAAGATAAGTAGTATGTAGTAGGTTACATAATAATGCCAAGGGGAAAATAAATAAAGGAATGGAGATTTGAAATAGATGAGGGTATTAAATTTAAGATGAGTTACTGGGTAACTTTGGAATGAAGATTTAAAATGTACAGCAAATAGAAATTGCTCTGAAGTTGTATATATGTGGAATTCAAAGGACAATGTGGACTTGGTATGTAGAAGTAGAGAGAGTAAGAGTGATGGGAAAGTAGGTGAAGGGGGACAGAAAATAACATCAGAGAAATAAGAGGATATCATACACCATGGGATTGTTTACATAAACTGGCCATATACAGTTGGACTTTGACTTTTATTCTTAGTGAGATAGAAGGCATTGAATGGGGTTTTTAACTGATTTAATGGTCATTGTAATACATTTTATATTTAAATTAAGTCTGAGTTTTATCTGGTTACCTCAGATTAAAAATTCCTTTATTTATTACAATGACCATTAAATACAGCTTCCTAAATGTTTCTTCTTGGATGATTTTAAGAATGATAACCATATCATATGGTACATTTTGTAGTATTTCATATGATTTATATAGTACATATAGTGTATTATTGACAAAAATTTTCTGTATTATTTTTGAATATTAATTCCTAGGTACATTGTAGTCACTACAGAGTATATTATCACTACTGTTTAGATACCTGCTATCTTAAGTGTTCTTTCAAAAAAAAGATTAGATAAGCAAACTATTTTATCAAATATTAAGTGAAATCTATTACATGTTGTGGGAGGCCGGCTAGCATGTGACCCTGTTTATCTCCTCTTCTGATTGGTGTGGCATCCTCCCTCACTCTGTGATCTGGTTGCCTATTTAACCCAGACAGTAGCCCAATCTTTAGGTTCCAGCAACTGTGTCTTCGTGCATGGGCGTGCCTTCCCCATGAGTTGAGCTATGCTCACCTGATCCTTTGTAATATTACCCCTTGCCCTGTTTAGGATAGAATTTTCCATGGAAACACCCTTTGTGTGTCCCCTTCTCTTCCTCTGCACTTGGGTGTGACCTTCCTAGATGTCAGTCACCCTGCTGACAGCAGACATCATGAAGCTAGACTCAGCCCCTTGAAACTTGATCCCTTGCCTCATTTGAATGGTTTCTCCTCAATAAAAAGGGTCAGCTCATGCGGGCTGTCTCTTTCTGCGGACACTTAAGGTCAGAGGAGCCATCACAGGAACTCCAAAGAAAAAGGTATTTCCGTTCTCTCCTGTGGTTATTTCGTGCACCCCAGTTCCCCTGGAGTGACCCCTGAGTGTTTTAGTCGTGAGGATCCTGGCAACATGTATCATTTTAAAACTGTAAGAACTAGGGTTTCCCCCCCCCCCAAAAAAAAATAAAACTATTAGTTTGAAAAGACTGTTTTTAAAAAAGAAAAAAAAAATGTACTACCGATTCATTGATTCTCATTCCAGAACTTGAGTACCTAATGAAAACAAATAATATATAATTCAGACTGGAAAACACTTGTTATAAACCCAATTCAGAACTTGGTATTCTATGAAAATGTTGCCCTAAACATTTTTTTAAGAGACCATAGAGATTATAACCTCACGTCTTTTACCAAAGTAATGTGAAATATACGAGTTATACATATCCATGGGTTGATGTGACACCCAACTTCTGTGGCCTAATGAAGCCCCTTTTCTCTTGCCCAGCTCCTCCAAACTCCTGATATGTTTTCATATATAAGTAATTTTTAAACGATTTGCTGGAATTTTTTTTCATTTCAGTCATGAGACAAGTTCGTACTTCTTTTTTATCTTGTATTTTACCATACCTTTTAGTTCTTATCTTTTTTATTATTATTTTTATTTATATATGACAGTGGAATGCATTACAGTTCTTATTATACATATAGAGCACAATTTTTCATATCTCTGGTTATATACAAAGTATGTTCACACCAATTCGTGTCTTCATACATGTTCTTTGGATAATAATGTCCATCACATTCCACCATCATTTCTAACCCCCTGCCCCCTCTCTTCCCGTCTAACCCCTCTGCCCTATGTAGAGTTTGTCTATTCTTCCCATGCTCCTTCTCCCTACCCCACTATGAATCAGCCTCCTTATATCAAAGAAAACATTTGGCATTTGGTTTTTTGGGTTTGGCTAACTTCACTTAGCATTATCTTCTCTAACTCCATCCATTTACCTGCAAATGCCATGATTTTATTCTCTTTTATTGCCGAGTAATATTCCATTGTGTATTTATTCCACATTTTTGTTATCCATTCATCTATTGAAGGGCATCTAGGTTGGTTCCACAGTTTAGCTATTGTGAATTGTGCTGCTATAATCATCGATGTGGCTGTGTCCCTGTAGTATGCTGTTTTTAATCCTTTGGGTATAGACCAAGGAAGATAGCTGGGTCAAATGGTGGTTCCATATCCAATTTCCAAGAAATCTCCATACTGCTTTCCATATTGGTTGTACCAATTTGCAGTCCCACCAGCAGTGTATGAGTGTACCTTTTTCCACACATCCTCACCAGCACTATTGTTGTCTTCATAATAGCTGCCGTTCTGACTGGAGTAAAATGAAATCTTAAAGTAGTTTTGATTTGCATTTGTCTAATTGCTAGTGATGATGAACATTTTTTCATTTACAATAGCCTCAACAAAAAATACTTGGGAATCCACTTAATGAAAGAGGTGAAGATCTATATAACAAAAATTACAGAACCCTAAAATAAAGAAATCTAAGAGACCTTAGAAGATGGAAAGATCTACCTTGCTCTTGGATAGGCAGATTAATATAATCAAAATGACCATACTTCCAAAAGTACTATACAGATTTAATGCAATTCCGATCAAAATCCCAATCACATTTCTCATAGAAGTAGAAAAAGCAATCATGAAATTCATCTGGAAAACTAAGAGACCTAGAATAGCTAAAGCAAACCTTATCAGGAAGAGTGAAGCAGGCAGCATGAGTATACTCGACCTTAAACTATACTACAGAGCAATAGTAACAAAAATGGTATGGTATTGGTACCAAAATAGACCGGTAGACTAAGGGTACAGAATAGTTCTTGTCTATAGCATAAAATACCTTGCTAAACTTTCTACTAAGAATTTAAGCCATTCTATAAAATAGATGACCTGTAAAGTTTATATATATCTGAAAAGAAAGTATTTTGTTAAAGGTTTTTAAAAGCTGATGTTACAGTTTTTAAGAGATTTTCTCTTCAAGATAAGTAATGTGCAATATTTTTAATATAGCAAATTTAGAGATATATTTTCTTATCATTCAGAAATATTTAAATAAAGTGTTTAAGATATACCTAGTGGAAACCATATTTAGGTTTGAGGGTCCTTACGATGTAAAAATTATCAAACTTATTTGATATGTATATATTCTCCCTTGAGGAATTAAAAAAGAATTATATTATATGCTCCCACATCTCAGATTTTAAAGAAAGCCTTGCATTATGTCTACTGTCCTTTAAGAATATCAGATTATCTCAATTGGAAACTCTGTTTACAAAAAAAAAACTATATTTTTATTTGTTTAATTGAAGGCTATTATATTATTTTGAGATAAGTTATATCAAAATGTTTCTATCTGAAACTTTATAAGCATAGTATCACTACTGATAATCTGTTAATCGTACTACCAAGTTCTTTTCAATAGATAGTGAAATCTATCCTATAAATAGATGACAAACCTACTTATATAAATTTGTGGTGTGATTTCTTTTTTTAGCAGGTCTATGTGATATTAATGAAGGGATTGTAGTCCCAGAGGATCGCTGCAAATCTCCAACTTCTGGTAATTTGTCTTTTTATTGTATTAATAATTATGATTTTATATAAAGTAAGACAATATATCAGTGTATTGTTTTATAGATAAATATTTAAAAATATACCTAAAAGATACTAGTCATGTATTCTAAAAATCATAACTATTCTTTGCATTCTGATTAAGTAAAAAGAAATACAAATACTACCATATAATATCCATAGTTTTTACCTTCTATTATACTTTTAGAGAAAGATAAGATATATATATTTGGTGCCTCTAGGCACTTTTGGCATTATTTTGAAGAACAGAGAATAATCAATGAAAAATTAATAATGTAATATGCTTCTCTGGATTCCTTGAATAATATCCATTTAAATGTAATGAAAAGTGTTGTTGTTTTTGTTGTTGTTGTTGGGTGTGCGTGTTTTGCTTTTTGTTTTTCTTGTTTTTGCAGTGCTGAGGATCAAACCCAAGGTCTTGTACATGCTAGACAAGCACTCTGTCAATTGAGCTACATGCCCATTCCTAAATATTATCAAAGACTTTTGATACTTAAAATTAGTGATGACTGTGAATGATTAGAATAATTGTAAACTAGATTTGATTTTGTTTTTGACCAACGTAACTTCTGAACTATTTACAGTTTTATTAAAGCAGTTCACATTTCTTATCTACAAATGGGTCTTTATGTGACCTTTGTGTATATTAATATTTCTAAGGAACATTATTTTTAGTATATTTTGAGGTCCCTTAAGATTAAAGATATCTTGAATTTGTTATTTTATTTTAGTGTATTGAAACTGCTAATCTTTGATAAAGTTGACTTCTTAATTTTAACTGCTCAGTGATTTAATTATTCTGGGTGGAAATTTTCATTGGTGTTCTACTGGAAAGATTGATCTTAATATAAGTAACTGTTTTCAGACAAGTTTTTATCCTTCTGTAACTGGTTCTATTACATTGGATATAATTGTAAGAATGGGAAATATTGAGAAGGATATCTTACTTTACTCCCCCACATTTCAGTTTAGCTCTTTATTAGATCTAAGACTGTAAAAACTTTATTTCATTTTTATAATTACATTTTCCTGATTTTGCACAAGTTGATCATTTATTTTTTAAAATTAAAATGTGTTCATACATTTTTATTCCTTAAACTGTGTATTTATATTTACTCATTAAACTGATAAAACATATACATCCGTAGGAATCACATTGGTACCCAATATTAAGTCTTAACCTTAGTAGAATAAAGTTAAGATGAATACTATGAAGTGGGTAATTGTTTCTATCTCATAGAGTTTTTTTTTTTAATTTGGAAATTAGAAGTATAATATTTTCATCACTGCTCTTCTTCATTCAACTACATGCAGCATAGTTCTAATTTTCTCACCTTCTCCAAAGCCTGTGTAAATACCATTGTCACAATATTAAAGATATAAATCAAAAGTGGATAATTTGGATATGTAACATATAAATAATGTGTTACATTTAAATATATTAAACAATCATCAAAATTGTGTGGTCAAAATTCAGCTCAAATAAATTAATATTCCTTTTTGTCCTAAGCCACACTTTCAAACAGTAGGTACATCTAGCAGTCTAGAATAACCAAACAAGGAATAATTATAGATTAATGTGTAAGGAAATTTAAGTATATAAATGTAAAAAGTGCATAAAAGTAAAAAGTCTCTAACTTCTCTTTTCCTCTAACCAGAGAAATTCAAACGTGGTTTGGTCCATGTGAAAAGACTATAATTTTAACATGTAGAAATTCATATGACCTTAAATATTTAAATATTGTGTAGTTTGAAATGCAACCTTAAAAAATCATTGATAAGTAATGAATGCTTACCCTTAGATATAGAAGCCTTAATTTATTTATTTTAATCTTTGGTTGTGTTCTAAAATATATAAGAATGGATTATATTCATTCCTACATATAAGGAAAGATTGGTTTTCAAAAAGTTAATCTTTCATCGGCAGTAATTGAGCCTGAAACATGTTTCAGATATCAGTTATAGAATTCTATACAATAGAATAGAAACCAGAATGAGATTCGGCCAAGCCATTTTTTTGACACTATATTTTCCCTTGTTACAGACTATCTCTACTGGCCCATGAGGTCAATCAAAAGAGCTACTAGAATGTCATGGTATTAGAAACATGAAAATTAAGCTGGGCATGGTCAGCAAATTGGGAGGCAAAGGCAAGAGGATCCCAAGTTCAGGGCTAGCCTCAGCAACTTAATGAGATTCTGTCTCTAGAAAAAAATAAATTAAAAGGGCTGGGATGTGGCTCAGTGGTAAAAATTCCCTAGGTTCAATCCCTCATACTGAAAACGGAAAAAAAAACAATACTGAGCTGAAAATTAGAAATTAAATTACCAGTCTCAAATACTTTTCACAGTGAGATAAGATATAAATGAATAAAATAGTTAAATGATGTTTTATAAATTGTTAAAACCAATATTAATTTTAAGGTATTTATAGAAAAGGAAGAAATGTATAAAAGGTTTGTAAGTTAAAATAAGTCTTTCATAAATACTCAGAGAAGGACGAGTATGGTGGAAATGTAGAGTAGCCATAGTGCATTTTATCAAAAACAATGGGTTTACTTAAAATTAAATCATATAAATGAAGAAAGACATTTTTAAGGCTTTTAAATCCCATAATCAGGGTTTGTGATTTTAAGTGTTTAGTTAATCAGTATGAAAACTCTCTTCATAACATCATGAGAAAGTATAAGTAAAAAATATAGTTTACTTTTTCATTTTTAAAAAATAAACAGTGGTCTCTCTGAAATAGAAAATTAATTCTGCTTAAGAAACATATACACCCTGAGCAAATAAAGGTAATGGACTTAATTTGTTCTTTATTTCAAAGAATTCAGATTGTTTCACTTAGCACGTTAGTATTGATAGATTTTTTTTCTTTGAAATGTATTAACCTGTGTGTAGATGTTAACGTGTGCAGGGGAATGTGTGTGTGTGTGTGTGTGTGTGTGTATACATAAATCACATTATCTTTTTTTTTTTTTAATGTTAGGTTATTTTCAACTGAAGGGCCACATGTACCATGATATGAAATGGTGCCTTGAGAAGTTTTTGTGTGCCACAGAAAAAACAAGCTGTAGATATTGTTGTGTGTTTGTATTTAATTATAATAAATTTGTTCAAGTAGGATATAGTGAATACCATTTTGGAACTTTAATAAGCTATCATAGGGTTATGACATTCAGTAGTAGGCATTTTTACTTAAGGAAAAAATTAAATCTGCTTGTCTTATTTATATTTCAAGCCTATGTTGCCTGTTTATGTTTTTAAAAATCAAACATTTTAATTATCATATATAGTTGTTATCCTGCTATTACATGTGAATTATTTGTATCAAATAAAACTAGTATTAATAGTACATTGTTTGTAAATTCATGTTGCTATTTGGTATAAGAGATAAGAGATGACAATATTATTTTAAAATATAAGTAATATACCATGACACTTATACGCTTTAAATATGAATGATATGTATGTGAAAAACAGCTATTCCTATTTCTGTTCCTAACAATGACACTGAGCTCAATGTTACTTGTGGTATTTTTTTATAAGGAATATACGAGGATTTAGAAATGCTATTTACCAAAAATAATGTTTACAACTCTTATAGAAGTCATTGGGTCCTGCCAGTATTAGCAGGTTTACATGGGCAGAGAATGTCAAGGATATTTGCCACCTGGCCAAAGGAGGGAAGTATGTTTTGGAAAAGAGGAATGGCAGATGTCAAATTTTGGCCTAATTCATTACGATTCACAACTTTTACTGGGAATGATTTTAAGCCACAGAAGGATACCTATATATTTACCTTTAATTGTTTTCCATTCATTCAGCAAATATTTACTTAGAGATACCTAATTGAAAAACACTCCATTGATGACAAAGGGGTTGCAAAAGTGAGTCAGATATGGGCCTTGTTTTTAAAACTTCACTTCAGTGAAGGTCTTATGTTTGTAAATTTAAAATATAAGATGTTAAATGATTAATATCATATAAAAATGTGTAGATAAAGAATTATGGGAATTCAGAAAAGGGAAAGTGATTTAAAACTGGGGAAATTGTGAAAATTTTAATTGGTGAGGTATCATTTGAGATGTGCCTATTAAAAAATACGTCTGTAAAAGTGATACTTTCTTTATATATTCTTTAAAATCAAGATTTTTGCCAAATTGTTGTTACTGAATGAAAAATGATTATAGAGTTAATATTTACATATACACGGCCTACCATGAAACATTTTGCACTACTGATTGCTGTAGTGTATTATCAGACTAGTTAACTGTATAAATGTCCTCCTTCTGTGATAATGGACATAAAAGCTTGTTTTAGAGATGGCTAGGTTTTTTCATTTGTGCTTTTCTCTTGTGCAACTCAGTGTTTGTGACTATGTGCCTGTTCCTTCCATTGTCTTTATTTGTGTAGGTTCTTCATCACCACACAATTCAGATGAAGAACAAAAAATGAATAATTTTATAGAAAAGGGTATAGTATCTTTATTTTAAGTCTTTTCTTTTACTTAAGTTTAATTCATTTAGTTTAATTTGAGTAGATTTTGACATTTTATATCAAAATATTATTTTCAGTGAAGACCAAAAGCAGAAAGTTTTCCAAGATGGTAGCCAGTGATATAGGTAGGAAATAGAAATTTCTATTTTGTTTCTAATCCTTGCTATATGCAATGCTAACCCAGCAGCTGAAAATTATCCAATACATTGCATTTTGTATATATTAATTGTTATTCCTATTCAAAATAATAATCTCTTGGGCTGTGTGTCTTCTAAACTCATTTGGGCAATAATTATTTTTAAAAAATCAGTTAAATTGGGGCTACAGTTCTTTCTCTCACAGTGTGAATTATTCTGATAATTTTTATTTTTGCTTTATTTTAAAATAAAGCAGGGTTCAATTTATGCCATAAGTAGCATGATTTTATACTCTTGAGTTAAGTTTTGAAGTAGTTTTTCCTCATGGTTTCATTGGTATTTTGTTCTGCCTTTATAACATCTCCCTCACATTTTCAAGTCCCTAAATTTCAAGGAAATTGTTTCTAAAGATTGACTCTTTTAGCCTATAATCTTAAATGAGAATTTTCTAGTGCCCCTCTACCCTTCCCCCACTACAAGTAAAAGTATTTGTATTACCCCTTTTGATTGTTTTTGTAGATATACTTTGAAATAAATTACTCAGTCTAAAGTTCTCAAAATTTTCAACTGAGGGGAAAAAATATACCATGAAATTTAGGAGGACATAGTAAAATTAGAGGTTTTTGGTCACAAAAATTTTAATGTTTTCTGGAGAGTTTTAAAGTCCTCAAAAACAGTTGTAGAAATAGGTCATAAATTTGATCTTTGATTTTAAATAAAGGTATTATACAATTATTATATATTTTCCCCCACCAAGATCTCTACTAATATTCTTTGGATTTAGTTAAATTAGAGGAATTTCTAGGCAGCTGTAATAGCTTTGCTTTTCCTCAACTGATAATGTTTACTACATGTTTAAATTTTAAAAATTCTTAGAGATAACACCCATGTTATCTGCATGTTATAAATTGAACCCTGTTTAGTCATAGTAACGGTGGCTGACTATTAGCCCTCTGGTCATTTTCTAAATAAGGTGGTTTATTCTTGGGCAAAGGGGAATAAATTATTTACCTCTTCGTACTTTTCATGAATCTGTTGGTAATAGATAATTCACTTTAATTATGTGCTAGCACTGTTGCATAATACCTTTTAACAGATTTCCTTTTTAGGAAATTCTATCTTAAGAATGCATTAGAGGATGTTTTATTATTACATAATGTAAAAATTTAAAAAGGTTTTTCTAGAGACATTTTACTAAATAATTTTTAGAATTAAATTACCTATGGATTTTATCTTACATGAATGGAACTTTGGTGCATAATTGAATTTGTTCAGTTTCTCTGTCTGGTTTTTAGTTCTGGAGGTTATATTTACTTTTTTTTAAGTATATAAACCAGATTCCCATTTTTTCCTGTGTTTTAACTTGGAATATTTGAGTTTTGCCTATTTGAAAGACTTCAGTAACAAATTTGTTACAGCTGAGAACATTAAGGGAAGAATAGTTTTTTGATAGCATTCTTGGTTTCTTTTCACATTATTTGTGAGTTTTCTTTTTATCATGCAGGTTTCTGTAACTATACGTTTTGGGAAACATGTTACCTTATTTCAAAATTAGGTTAGTGAACAGGTATGCTAACAATGCTATATCCCTAATTTTATATAATTTTATTTGTTTTCAGTTGGAATCTTTAAGGTTTTTTTTTAAATCTCATAAGTTGGTATTTAATAGGAAAGCTGATACCTCAAATTTTTCTTTTTTTGAATCAATGCTGTTTCTACTTTTTTGTAATAAGAATTAGCATAAAATATGCTGTTGAAACATGGTTGGGGAAACATTGGAAGAAAATTCATAGCTATTCTGAGGCCCTGTCTCAAGACTGGAATTTTCTTTGTGATACTATGTTGTCAAAAGTACTATGAATGCTTGAACATTCTGAACTCCCTATTTCTCCATCACCCAGTCCCATATTTGCTAAAAAGTACCCTGAACCTCATAAAAGTATCCCCTCTCTCTACCTCAATATGCAAACACTTAACTTATAGTTTTACTATTTAGTAATTATACAATGACTTCATAAAGGAGAGCATAAGAATTAGACCTAAAAATGCCAAATTGAACATTGGTAAAAAGAGCCACCTTGTATGGCTTTGTCCCTTATTTTCAGCTGTTCTTTGAAAGTAACTGTCACTGGTACCAGAGAGAGAGATTTTGTGTGTGGCATTAGTGGTGCAGAATGCCATTACACTTCCATAGTTTAACTCAGGTTGGATATTCAGCTCCTTCTCTTTTCCCACTGCCAGTGGATAGATGAGGAAAATAGTTTTTTGTTTTTGTTTTATGTACCTAGTCATTGTAATTTTTTCTGGCATTGTACCAGCCCTTTTAAAATAATATTTATCATTTAAGCACTCAGTAATTTCAGCGAGCAATTTATTGTTACTTTCTTATTTTACAAACAAAGGAACTAAATATACGTTATGTGTCTATTTGACAGCTGGGAAATGACAAAGCAGAATTTACACCTAAGCAGTCTAACTCCCTAGACTGTCCTCTTCAACAGTCCCTTATAGTACCTGTTAATATAATTTAAGGCTCCAAGAATTCAAAAATAAATCTATTATGTGTTTCATAATTAGATAACCTGGTATGGCCCTGCTCTGTCTACATGGTAAGCTGGAGAAAAGATGGTTCATAGTAAGTTCTTTGCTAGCATCAGATCTTGGATCCACTTCGGTATCCATTACCCATTCATAATATACAATGCTTAGAAGTTTGCCTTCCTCAGAAGACCAAACTTAAGACAGATAACTAGAGAAAACTGTGAAATACCCTAACCCATCTACCCAAGGCCTGGCAATCATAGATTGTTTTCTGATTGATGCTAAATTAGGTGAATGAGTCTGACAATGACTTCCTTTTGCTAGCTTGAGGAGAGCAGCCTATAAAGGGATAATAAATTTAGTCCTTTGAGTTTTATAGCAAAAGCATAGATGATAATATAATTATATCATCAACAAGAAAAGTTACATAGATAGTAATTTATTTTGCCTATTTATACCTTACAATTAATTTTTGTTAGTAAAATCTAAATTACCACTATGGTTAGCGATTTCCATAAATCACTGAAAAAGTAAAACTGCTTATGAATTTTTACCTGTTCTTTTGTATCTTATAAAAAGTGAAAGTGAAATTCTGCAAAGCTTTTTATTTTGTTAATATCAAAATAGTTCTAAATTGTTTACTTTTATTAAAAAAATTAATCAAATTTTTCGTGATGTTGTTATGAATAAAATATGGTCTAGATTTTAGCATCATTTGGTACATTTGAAATACATGATTAATTTTCTGAATATTACTAACTCTATTTTATTATAATTTGTTTCATGTTGAAAGCAGATTTCTAGTTGAATTCCATAGTCTTATAATCTGGCCCATGTTCCTTTTATTACTAATTTTCATGTAGAAGGAATGATTACTGAATCACCTGATTACATGATGCTATGAGGGGGAAAATAATACTAGAAAGTAATAAATAAGGATTCCAAATTATAATGACTTAAGTTTTAAGCCAAAACAAATAGATATAATAGCTCCATTTAATGGGCGCCTCCAAAGTTCTAGACTCTGTACTAGATAATTTTTCATACTTGTTAATACAGGGATGATTATACCCACAAGGCCCCTTTATCTCTCCAATTCTGAGAGCATAATTATTTAGGTAATGATTAATTTCGTAGCAAAAACTAAAGTAATATTTTAAGTCAGTTTAAATGAAGGTATTGTTCCTTAGTCTGAATGTTGTTAGTTCTCTTTACATGAGCCTCTATGATGTTTTTTTTAAATTAAAGTGTTCTAATTCAGCTAACACCTTTTTTTTATTAGTTTACTCTCAATCACTAACTTATTAAATCACAGTTTTAAAGCATTTCTAATCCCTTTAATTTTCAAGAAAGCAAACTGAGTCTGAGAGAAATGAAGTGGCATATCCAAAATAATTTTGATATGTAATTTTGATATTACTTCTGGTAATGACCTACCTACTCAGAACTCCATTGTGAGTACTTTAACTCTTGTTCTATGAGAGCATGTCCCTTCAGTCATATTTCATACTGCATACTCAAGCCTCTGGTTTTTGTTTCTTATATAGTCACTTTTCTGGCACTCTCTTCCTAATTTTTTTTATATTTATAAGTTGAAAAATAAACTCAGAGCGACCCATTTAGAATGTATTGGTACATTAATTACTATTTTAGATTATCCAATTAATTCATCATAAAACTCAGAATAGTGCTGATATTTTAACATTATATTTCCCAGTATTATACCAAAATGTGGCTGCCAAATTTATAGAAATTCACCTTTATATTCAGTCCACAAAATAGCTATTAAAAGAATAGAAGCTCATCGTGAAAGAGAAAATGAATAAAGTGTGCAGTGATACTGTTTTTACAGGTAACTTTAATACTTCTGAATTTGAAAGAAAATTATTACCCTTAATTGGTCAAGAAATACATTTTGTAGGCAGGTCTTTAATAAAAGTATCATACAAATCAAAGTTCCTCTAATGACTCCTTTTTCTTTTTCAGGATGACTAAAATCTGAAGAGTATTGGCATATTTGTATTCAGATTTTAATTATTTCTGAACATATTTTCTGTTAAATTTCTTAATAAATTATGCTCAATTCTTTTTGTTTCATATTATGATATTTACTATGTATGCACTTATCTGTAGATCTATCTTACATGATAAGAATGTACAGTTACCTTTCTACAACTTATTTACTGTTTGCTTTCTAACAAAATTAATGAATTAATATTAGTGATAAAATAAATTTTTATCTGCTATCATTTAGCCAAACTATAAATGTGGCAGTTTATTTTCTGTCATTATTTTGTTACTGTTTTAGGACTACCATTGCAAAATCCCACAGACTGGGTGACTTAAACACCAGAAATTTATTTTCTCACAGTTTGGGGAGCTAGAAGTCCAAGATCAAGGTATCATCAGGCTTGGTTTCTCCTGAGACATTTCTCCTTAACTTATAGTCAGCAGCCTTCTCATTGTATTCTCACGTGGTGCCTGTGCCCCTGGTGTCTGTTATATACCCGGATTTCCTTTCTTAAGGACATTCATCAAATTGGATTAGGGCTCAATTTAGCAATTTTATTTTAACTTGATGACATCTTTACAGACCCAGCCTCTAAATACAGTCACATTCTGAGGGATCAGGAGAGCTTCTACATAAGAATTTGAGGGGGATACAATTCAGCCCTTATACTTGGAATGTTAGTACTTAATATATTAAAGAGTTACATAATATTTTTTATTCTGTAGAACATTCTCTGTGAGGTGTTACAAAGAGATTAAATATGGTATACAGTAGATATTAAATTATAGGAAAGAAATTGACAAAGCTCCAGGAGTACAAGAATGAAAAGTAATGTTAATAGCTTATTTTTTACCAAACAGGTATTGTTACCTCTTTAAATTTTTTTCTCCTTTTCATAAAGTGTATATGTCTTTCAGTATTTCTGAAAAATCATCTTTTTGATTAGCAAACTTCTATTTAATTTGTACTTATTTTTCTTTATTTCATGTATGAAGAAAGGTAGCTTCTTTCCATAGACATAAAGGTGTCAGTGACCATTTTTCTTCATTTATTTATTCATTTATTCCTTGCAGTGTTTATGGAACATACATAAAGTGCTAGGCATGTACATAGGTGCAACGTTTTGCAATGAATTCTATTTCTGAACTCATTGAATTTATCTTCTATTATGGGAAATAGACACTGATATTATTAGTTCTATTATCTATTAAAATAATGTGAGGCAAGTGGTAAGATGACTTCTACCTCTTGATGTCCTTTTCCCACACAACTCCCTTGCCATCCTACAAGCTTATTTTTAGGCCTTTTGATATCCTGATTGTTTAATTGGATACATATGCACCACAGCATTATCCCTTTGAAAAGAATATCATTGGATCTCTGCTTTGGTGAAAAGAGTGATGTTATTTTATTCTAATAAGTAAATATCTCATATCAAAAGTCAGTTTGCTTTTTTGATAGCTTCATCATTCTGTCAAAATAATCTCTCTCTTTTTACCTTTTGTAGTTGTTAAGCTATGTACCATTTTAAAAAGTAGAAGTTTTTCTTTATTTTGAGAAATCTTTAGAAAAATAAAATGTGGACACAATGAATAGAAAAACAAGGAAAATTATGAAATATCTGTTAAATTTCAAAGAAACAATGAGAATCACCACAACTAAGAAAGCTTACAAAGATTTCCCTAATTGCAAAGGACAAGAAGCATCAACTATAATGATACTGTCATTTATAGTATAATCAGTCAAGCAGTCCCCTTGCCTGGGGATTTGCTTCTTTTGGATATTATATATCATACATCTTTCTTTTTTTTATGGGTTGGATATGGTTTCAGTATGTCCCCAAATGGTTCATGTGTTGGAAATTTGGTCCCCAGTGTGGCAGTGTTCAACAGTTTGGGACCTTTAAATGGTAAAAGTAATGCAAAGTAAAAAAGAAATTTCAAAGCATTGTTAGGGATCTCCCTCCAAAGAGACCAAAATGGTTTGTTGGGACCATAGGTAGTTCCCTCAAAATTGGGTTGTTAACAAAAATGTGAGAAGGACCTGTGAATCTCTTGAATCACCATGTGATCATTCTCTCACATCTGCTACAAAGACCCTCACTAGAGGCCAAATCAATGAATCTGCCTCATCTTGGATTTTCAGCTTTCAAAAATGTGAGCTAACTAAACCACTTTACTTTATAAAGTACCCAGGCTCTGGTATTGTATTATTACAACAAAAAAGCTGATGGATGCGGTATTGAAACTTGCATTACAGTCATGATATTGTTTGTGATCAAATATAACTTTATAATTTCTGATGTAAAAATGCAACTCTTTACTCAACCAAACAACTTGATCTTCTCATTCAGGTTTATAAGAAAAGTCAGAGAGTCAAAGTAACAACTGCTTAAACATATCTCTTGACATCAATTTTCTTCTGGTTGAAGAACTTCTTTGCTGTGATTCCCATTGTTTCTATGGATAAAAACTTAGAAAAAGGACTAGTTTATATTTTCCTGTGAAAAAGAATTTCAAAGCAAGGAAGATACTGAGGTTCAGGGGTGAGAGTTGAAGAATATACCGTGGAAGGAAAGAAAAACAGATAACTTGTCTTCTAAGAATTCATTTAAATCTTAAGCATTTAATTTGAAAGTTGCAGTGGAACATGAGCAGTTTCAAAGCATGTACAGAAGTTTCTTGACAAATGAAGTGAAATCAGCTGTCAGGGTAACTGGATTGGCATATGTTCCTGAGCATCATAAAACTGAATGAAGTCTGCAACTTCCTCATCATGACATTATACCCAAGTGTGGGAATGAGCCATGAAGGCTGACCAGAAGAGGATCTATCTTTTATGGATTTGCTATCAGGAAGGTTGACCAAACAGCCTTGAAAATAAGTATATTCCCCAGAAGTCACAAAAATTGAAAGATGCAAACTTTTAGCCTGAAGTTCAATTTAGTCCTTAAGTTTAGAAAAGCTTTTCTACAGAAAACAGCCAAAAACTGATCAAAATATATGAATCTGTCATTTTCAAATATTGAAAAACAGGCATTCTAGAACATTATCCTTAAGAAAAAAAGAGAAGTAAGCACCACAGTCTTCCCAGCTGTCTGGCACAGAACATCTGCTATTGCAGAACAGGGTGCATAGAGCCAAGGTAGAGTTGAAATTTGACCAGCTAAGGAGGCAGATTGGCTATTCTAGGCTACTGTTGTGACTAGAATTTGTAGGGCAGATAAAACAGGAACAGTTCAGATGAGAATTTTTAGAAATCTGTGTACCAGATTCTGGGAAATGTAAATGTGTGTTTGGAAAGTACTGATTTAAGCCAGTGATCTTAAGTCTTCATCATAAGAAGAAAATTAAACTCCAAGTTAGTAAAAGAAATGAAGCTGTTTCTTCAAATATTTATTAGTGGTCATCTGTATCTATACAGAGGCAGATATCAGAAGATTGCTCAGCTGATTCAGATGATTCTTTCTTCTCGTTGGGATGTTGGGTGTTATTTTGTGTGTTCTTCTGCATTGCTAGAATCTTTATAATGAGAATTATTTTTATAAAATCTTTTAAAATCTAGTTTTAATGTTAATAATGCCATGTCTAGCTTACAGCTACTGCCTGGGGTTTTTCACACTAAGTACTTGTGAGATGAAGGAAAAATAAGAACATTCAGTTTAAGTTAAAAAATCACATATGGGTAGGTGATAATACTACAGCAGATCCATTCACAATAAGACTGTGTTAGATACTGCACAGTTCTGCCTGTCAATTAGCAAGCATTTAGTTAAATGCCTTATCACTCAAGGAAAACCTTTACAAACACATTTATAGCAGAAGTTTTAACTCCAGGAATTTAAATTCCCTCCCATTCTGTCTCCCCTTCCTTCATGTCTTCCTTCCTCCTATTTCCTTATCTCCTTCATCCCTCAAGGCATCCATGCAAAATAGGGAAGTTATATTCAGAGGTAGGGAATAATCATTCTGGCTTCATATTTTTCACCTACACTCCTTCATATGTATGTGTATGTGTGTTGTAGAACAAGCTGAACTGATTTATGGTGGGAAAAAGTGTTTATTTTGAAGGGCAAGAGTAGGGATTAAGAGGGAAGCACCATGTATGACTTTGGAGATGATGGTCATGCCCTAAGAATTTGAATTATACAGGTATATACATTGTCAAAACAGTGAACATACTTTAAGATACATAATTTATATAAATTTTACCTCAAAACAAAAATGTTGTCAACAAAAAAAATGTTTAGAAAAATACTGTCAACAAGAATCTTTTTAATGCAAAAGAACGGAGTGCATTTTTTCACCATTAGCATAGACTATCTGAACATAGTGTAAAAGTAGTGTGTATACTGTGAAGTGTTTTTTGCTTGTTTGTTTATTTGTTTGTTTTTTGACCATTAATTCTATCAGAGTCTAGCTAGCTCACAGTCTCAGATAAATGTTTCAGGCTAAGATTAAAAGATTAATGCACTGTACCTTGTGCTTGCCTCAGTGAGTAGTACTTACTATACTCCTTTGAAGTTGTCTCTTCTAATTGACTCAGCCCCTGGTGAGGAAGAAGCATATCCCTACCCTCTGTCACATTGTTTTCCTGGAACAATAAATATTGAATAAGTGAATTAATAATGGGACTGTCTTAGTCCACATCTTGATATAACAAAGATTGTTCTCAACTCATCAAAACAATTCAATTTTTAAATTATTACTTGATAGCTGGAATTAACACAGACTAACAAAGATGAATTCTCTAATGTATTTTTACCATTTCAAGTTCTATATTCAGGGAAATTGCTTAAATTTATATCCAAATAGTAATGTGGCTTAAATTTCTGTCATTTGAGCACTGCTTGAGTTAGTGGCTGGGTTGTGGATCTGTAATTGCAAAGTACTTCAGGAGGAAATAATGAATATGCTACATGATTAAAAGTTGTTTGTGACATTCATAATAAAATATATTCTAAAATTCTCTTAGTGTGGTTTTAACTTCTCAGTATCTAAGTGAAATGTTGAAATGAGAGCACCTATTATTTAAAGATGATTATTTGTATTCAGTATGTTTATACAATAAAGAAATTAAGTATACTGCTAGGCACAATTTTAATCTGTTGGGAGGCATCCATGTAAAGTTTCTAGTAGAAATCCTAACAAAGGTCAAAAGTATATACTTATAAAATTCAATTTTTTTGAATTTTTTTTTTTGGTCAGGAATCTGTCTGGTTAATGAAAACATCAACAGAAACATTTCTAATGGTGAAATATTCACTTAACATATTCTAATATATTTAAAGAGGGATAAACTTGTTACTCATAAATTACCCAGGTTAAATCACTTGGCTATGTTTAGCCATATATCAAATTTAGTTTTTGAAATTTGAAAGGTTGAACTCAGAGTGATACATTTCATTCTGTACTTTTTGTCCTAAAGGTTTTGTTTTGGTTTGGTTTTTTTCCCCCGTTTTTTTGTTATCTTTACTTTGAGCATTACCATAGAATTAAAATGAAGGGATACTAGTTTATTTGCAAGCACAGTAATAGCTTATTTTTATAGTGTTTTGCAGTTTATGAAAAATCCATACTCATTTTATTAATAATATATAATAACTAACATTTATTAAATCATTCTGTGTGCCAGATATTATGTTCAGTTGCTTACATCATGTCATATAATTCTCACACTATCCTCATTTTATAGAAGAGGAAATTCGAGGTTTAGAGAAACAAAGTAATTGGTCTAGTGCTACAGACCTAGTTATTGGTTGAATTGGATTTGAACTCAGCCAGCTGATTCCAAACCCAGTTCTAACTACCACACTTCCACATTTTTATAAGATAGATATTAAAACTTGTACAAGAAATGTTTTTCTTGGCTCACTGTATGTACATTACTGGACTTCTGGAATTTGTCTTGGTTCCTAGCCTGAAGTTGCTTATAGTCTAGGAACTTGGCCTCTCAAACCATAGAAATGCCTCTCAACCCCAAATCCAGAAGTTCAGAATCAGAATGTGCATATCAGGAAGATTCCTAAGTGGTGGATATGCACATTCAACTCTGAAAGGCTCAGAACAGTTTACACAGGTGGCATCATATCATTTGATTCTAAAATCTTTGTGCCAGATTGATTTTCTACTTCAGCTGCCCTACACATTGTATAGATAATAACACTCTATGTATATTGGACCTGTTATATTTGATAGAAACCTCTGAATTCTTTCAGTGTTCAATATTACCTTTTTGAGAACTGTTGTAGGGTGTTTCTCTTTAAAATTATATTGTATATCAAATACAATTTGAAATAACATCAAATATTTTAAATTATATTGTATGTCAAGATGTGAGATTAATTAACCATAGATTTTATTTGGCTATTATAACTTTATATTACATCTTTTCTTAGCTGAAATGTACTAAGTTGTTGAAAATGGCATGACTGATGAATAAGTTTGACCCATTGTTGTTTGTTAAAGGATACTAACTAGATTATGAAATTTAGAAGTAAAAAGGTGATGTCACACCCCACCCCATTCCTTTCCAGTCTGCCTAATGCCGCTTTCCTAACATTGGATTTGTCATTTTTTTAGATGTGGAAGTTATGTACTATGACTGGATTTCTCTTTGTTTACATGGCGCCCTTATGGACTAGCAGGGTCTGTGCTTTAAATATCTCCTAACAGTCCAAAGTTTAACCCAATATGTGCATTCATGTATTAACAAACACATGCTTTTTCAAAATTTCACATAGGGAGCACTATTTTGTTACGCATGCACTACCACTAACATGATAGATATAATGTTGGACAACTCCTAACTTTTAAACTCCTTCCCAGATTAAGATAATAACTGATTTTGAGGATGGAAAGTGAATTCCAGTAAGTTTATGCATTAACTTTTAGTTTTTATCTTACTACATAAAAATACCTGTAGTTTACATTTAATAACATTACTTGGGTTTTTTTTTTGGGGGGGGGGTTTCGCTGAAATATGAATGGAAGTATTTATTTATATCAAGTAATATTGAATCGTATTTTAAGATATAATCAAACTTTGATTTGATTGTCCTATATTCCAGAAATTAACTTAAAAAAAATGAGCTCAATAGCTGTGAAGATGAGGAACTGAAAAGATTTTCTGTTACCAAAGATTTGTCTTATGCTTCTATTGTCCTTATCTGCAACATCTTCCTTCTGAGAAATGACTTTTCTACTCTTAGAAAAGTCTGACCTATTCCCATAAACCTAAGTAATAACTGAATGTTAAAATTTAAAAGGATTCCTTGAAGTAAGACTTTCAAGGACACAAATGTATTATGTCAAGTAAGTACAAACTTTTAAAAGTTGAAAGTAAGATTTACTTTCCACTCCTAATATTATTAATCTTATTTTAATTATTGTAGCATCTAGACTTAATAACAAAAGTATTCACTTCTGTCTTGAAAATCAGTTGGCATTAATTAAAGAACAAATATTTTTCAGATTTTTTAAAGTGCATTTTATTTTTCAGCAAAGATGTCAAGGAAGTTAAGCTTACCTACTGACCTGAAACCTGATTTAGGTAAGTAAAATAAATATCTGAAGAAATTGAACTCTCTATTATAGAAAAAGGGAAGAGAAGATTTAAAACTATGATTGAGATTTTTCAATGGAAATAAAGTTTATAATGGCTATTTGAGAATTAAGCATCTTTTGGAACAGTCTTCAGAAAACTCTGCAAATTATAACACAATTATAGTACAAATTCAAGCTAATCTGGATAGTGTATTTCCTCATTCCCTCATACTTTGTATTAAAGAGAAAAAAACTAAAACAATAGTGTGCAATTTCAGGTTAATTTTTATTAAACATAATTATATTCTATTTGCCTTTATTGCATATGGCATTGTTTTGATTCGGGAATATGAATTTTTGTTGCATACAGCTCTCTGTTGGGAGGAGACAGTGATATATACAAGTAGAATGTTCTCAGTGTCTGGGAGGTAGCATGAAAGCAAAGATTTTGTGACATCACTTCTATTAGCTAGAACTGGATAGAGGTATTAATGATAAATTTAATCTGATTTTAGATATGCCAGAAAGATCATATTTGTGTACTTTTCTGGCATCTGAAGACTGAACTTAGCTGCTCAAAAATAACTGTAACCTTTGAGTTAAGATGATATTGGTGATAAAACTGTGCATAGTTGTCTAATAGAACATTTTAGACTTGAACAGGGGCACAGATCCTGATTCAACCATTTACTAGCTTTGTCATCATGGGCAAGCCATTTAACTTCTGTGTGCTTTACTTGTTTGTTAAATTGTGATGATAATACTTTTCAAGTATTATGACAGTAACTGACATGTTAAGCTGTACTTAATTTTAACATTTTTCATTTCTGTTCTGCTTACTTAAATTATTAAAATTAAGCATGCTATTCTATTTGTTTAGCTTCCCAATTGCTGAAATTGAAATCACAGACTCACAATACCTAACTTAATAGGAGAAAGTGGAAGTTGTAATTCATGAACTACTAAAAATTATGATGTGTTTTTGAACAGTTTTAGGTAGAAAATTAAATAACCAACTGATACCTACCAGGTGTAAATCTTATTCCTAGTCATTACATCCTCTCATATTGACTTAGCCTTAGTTTCTTTGGTAATTAATTGTGTAGATAACTCATGTAATAAAAGTATAATTATAGTTTATGATGTTATGTAGTCAAATTAATCCTTTAAATTCAAACACTATTCCTTTGGCCTATGAGTTAACATTTAAAGTTTAGGTTTTGTAAATTGCCTGTGTGATTTTAGTAAATATCAGTAAGAGTTTTTTCACAGATTAGTTTACATTGAAATTAATATTATCAGATTTTCTTGTATCATTATTTTCCATTGTTATCACTAGGTCACAGCTAAAACTATGTATCTAGTTACCTTTTATGTGTATGCTTTATTTAAGTACAAATATATTTATCATTAGAAAATAAACAAAATTTATATCATTATACTAAATCATAAGTAAATAAATATTTGGAATCAATATATGGCAAACTCATTTGATAATGAGCTATTTATTTATGGAGAGTTGTTTCATTAGATAGTTTATCAATTGTATGTTTGTATTTCAAAATACTTGAGGCTGGGTATTTTATAAAGAGGTTTATTTAGCTCAAGTTTCAGAGATTCAAGAGCATGGTACCAGTATCTTCTTGGCTCTGGTGTGGGCCTTCTGGTTATATCACAACATGTTAGATGGCATCATGGTAGAAGTGTGTGTGTGGAAAGAGAGATCATATGGTAAAGCAGGAAGCCAGACAGATTTGATGCAATACTTGTTCTTTTTGTTGTTGTTTTCTTTTTAGCTATACATGAATGCATTTTGACATATTATACATACATGGATTATAACTTCCCATTCTTGTGGTTGTGCATGATGTGGAGTTACACTGGTTGTGTATTCATATAAAAGCATTGGAAAGTTATGTCTGATTCATTCTACTATCTTTCCTATTTCAATCCTCCCTCCCTTCCCTCATTCCCCTTTGTCTAATCCAATGAACTTCTATTCTTTCCTCTCTCTGCCCCCTTATTGTGTGTAATGGGCCACAAATCAGAGAGAACATTGTACCCTTGTTTTGGGGGGGGACTGGCTTATTTGACTTAGGATGATAGTCTCCAGTTTCATCCATTTACTGGCAAAATCCATAATTTCTTTCTTCTTTATGGCTGAGTAATATTTCATTGTGTGTGTGTGTGTGTGTGTGTACACATCACATTTTATTTAACAATTCATCTTTTGAAGGGCACCTAGGTTGGTTCCAAAGCTTAGCTATTATGAATTGAGCTACTATAAACATTGATGTAGCTGTCACTATCATATGCTGATTTTAAGTCCTTTGGGTATATACCCAGAGTGGGATAACTGGGTCAAATGATGGTTCCATTTCAAGTTTTCTGAGAAATCTCCATACAGCTTTCCAGAGTTGTTGCACCAATTTATAATCCCACCAGCAATGTATGAGTGTGCCTTTTTTCCCCACATCCTCACCAACATTTGTTGTTATTTATATTCTTGATAATCGCCATTCTGAGTGGAGTGAGATTGAATCTCATTGTAGGCTTTAGATTGGCCACAGAGAAAGGAACTGAAATTGAGGGAAGATTTATTTGTATAATTTTCAAATATTCCTGTCATTACAGATAAAACTAAGTAAAAGGAATATGCCTGATATTAAGTATATTTCAGATATCAGTTATGCATTTTGAAGAAAAATGCCTTAGATGAATGTTGATTACAGTTTATATGGCTTTCAAGAAAAATGGAAGCTAAATTTTTATTTATTAAAAGCACTCATATGGTGAGACTAAAAAAACATAATAGGCTCACCTCAGGGTACTTCTAAATATATTTTTCTAATATCTAGAAAATTGAAAAGACCTTCACTTTTCTGGTTCTACCAAATCATGAATTGTTAACAAAGGAAGAAACAGCATCTTGAGAACAGAAGGGGGTAAGAACTAAGCTTATAAAAGCAACCAGCGTGCCAGACATCACATTCAGAAATTCACTGGGATTCACCCAGCTCAGTTCTGAAAACTGTGGATTTACTTATTTATATTTTACATTTACACAAAAGGGAAATTTTACAAACATAAAAAGTAAATTATTTTCCTTTTGGTTTAAAGGAAATAATAGTAAATATGCCATAGTTTTGGTTTTTTGAAGGTTTAACTATTTGACCAAATTTATAACAGAAAAGTGTGATATTTTATAATAAGCAATCGCAACAATATTTTAAATCATTTCAGATGTAAAAGATAATTCCTTCAGCAGATCACGGAGTTCAAGTGTCACAAGCATAGACAAAGAATCCCGAGAAGCAATCTCTGCTCTTCATTTCTGTGAAACTTTTACTCGAAAGGCGGACTCGTCCCCTTCCCCAAGTCTGTGGGTTGGAACAACACTAGGAACAGTGCTTGTCATTGCACTGAACCTTCCCCCAGGAGCAGAGCAAAGACTTCTTCAGCCCGTGATTGTTTCTCCAAGTGGTATGTATGTTTTTAAGCTGCACTTAGAATTATAGTATAAGTATGATTTGCTATGATTTAATTAGAGCTTTTGCCCTACCTTATTGAATTGGTCTAAGAATTCTAAAATGTAAAGTAAATGAGGAGAGTGATAGTTTTATGTTTTTAATGAAGGAATACATGGAACAAGATTTCAAATACCAATGGAACAAGATTTCAAATACCATTATATAGCTGTTCTACATTTTTTAAAATTCTACAGCCATGTATTAAGTACATAATAAAATGAAAAAAAAATTGTCATTACAGTAAGATATTCCTAAAGCCTTAAAATTTTATTCTACAGGCAAAAGGTACTATGTATTTGGAGAAGAAAACTGAACTTGGCTGTTTTTAATCTCTAAACATGAAATCTGAACTATGGCTTATTTTAAGTGCTTCTGCTTAGGAGAACAGGAGTACCATTAATAGGAGTGTCATGAGAAGAATGTAGTGGTTTGTTTAATGATGTCATTTGATTTTACATAGTGAGACACAATGGGAAGAAAGTCCAGTAAACATAGAAGTGTATTTCCAAGAGAAGCGAGGACAGGAGTTGAGACAGGTGTGGGACTGGCCACAGGGAAAGTAGCTACAAATTAGAAAAATATTCTTCAAAGAATTAGGAAAAAGTGACTTAATAACAGACTTTTTTTTAAAAAAATTGATCTTTGTATATTAAAAATTAGTTTTGGGTTTTATCAAATATGTCTATAGTTTATTATATCTAGAAATAACTGAGAAATCTGGTTTCTCTATTCATTTAATGATCACCCTAATAGAGACTACCATGACTTGCTGGTTTATGTATCTCATTTCTATAGCAGATTTTATAGTTCTTGGAATTTAGAATTAAAATGTAATTATTATTTTAATCTTCATCCAAACTGTATTTACACTGAATAAGTAATTTGATTTATTTATTCAATAAATATTTGAATATATAATGTACACATACTTGTAGATTGAAGAAAACAGTTTAGATAATATTGGCATTTCTACTAATCACTAGTAAATGACAAATATTTATGTAAGAACAAAAAAGTCTTGAAAGATGGAAATCAAAATGTTGACAGGAATTAACTGGTTCATCGAACTTAGGATAATTTTTACTTTTCTCTTTTTACTAATTTGTAGTTAATAAATTTTCTACAACAAACATATATCTGTTTCTGTTTCCAGTAAGCAAAAATGAAGGAGAAGGATTCAACATAGATCATTTACTATTAACTACACAAAAGTATTCAAAATATTCCCCGAATTGCAATAAAATCAAATTATTTATAAAGTTTCTTTGATACAAAATAATATGCATTTGCAAAAATAAAACTAAAAGTTTCTTTTTTTATATTTTTTATGTTTTTATTAGTGTGTTATAATTATACATAATAGTGGGGTTGGTTGTCACATATTTCTGTATGAACATAACATAATTTGCTCCCATTCATTCTCCATTACTTCCCTTTTGCTTTATTTTTAGTGATGCCGTTTTCAAAATATATTAGTGATGCTTATATCATCTGTATTAGAACTGTGAAAGAGCTATTTTTTAAGCAGATGGGTTTCCGTGATTATGAATCTAAATTATCTACTTTGCCCCTTTTTTTTCTTTTCTTTAAGAGGAAAGTCCATTACTCTGCTGTGAAATGTGCTAAACTCTCACCAACTATAGGACCATTCAAATGTTATTTAGGGCCATTTCTGGAAGATCTACGTACTAGAACCATGTGTGTGCTAAAAACAGCTCCCAAATTAACATGGATAATTCACCTAACCTCATTAAGGCTTTAAAGCTGGAAGAACTCTTGGGGTGAACAAGAGTAAAATAAGAGGTCTTGTGGGGGTGGGGAGTTAGCTTTAGAATATGCTTTTAGGTAATAGTGATTAAAGCTATAAGAGTATAACTGCTGTTTCTCATATTTTTCTACCAACCTATTTAAAATAACCAGCTAAATTATCTACTTATCAAACCTAGACTGGAAGCTGTATTTACTAGATATAGCAAATAAAAATATAGAATGCCCAAATTTTAATTCCAAAAACAAATACCTTTTTAATATAAGTACATCCTGTATTTAGAAAGATACCTAGTATTAGGAACATACTTTATTAAAGTTTTTATTTATCTGAAATTCAAGTTTAACTTCCTGCTGGCAGCCCTACTGTAGAGCAAACATATATTTGTAAAAAAAAAAAGAAAGAAAAAATATATTTTCTCCTAAGAAAAAATTTGAGAGAACCTCTCATTTTCTTTTATTCTTAGTCTCTTTCTCTTAAAATTGGTAGAAAATAATATATGGGAAAAAATTTTGCAGACTAGAAAATATTATGTTAATATAAAGTAATGATATATGAAAATCATTTTTTAAAAGTTAGAAAAATTAAATCAGTTCTACATCCTCCATCTATTGGACTTTTATGTTCATTTAATGTACTTAGAAATGAGCATAAAGCACATGTGTACATTTTTCAGGAGGATGCCACTAATTAAAGCAAATCAGTCAGTGTAACCCCAAAATCAAGACTATAAACTGACAAAAATAAAACTTTGAATGTATCTGATACTTACTGGTGAATAACTTAAAAAGGTATTATGATTTATATATAATGTTTAGAAATATATGGAATAATCATTTTCATTATTATTAGAAATGAAAGGGAAACCACATGTATACTTTTAAATTTTCTAGTAGCCACTTTAAAAAAAACTAAAAAAACAGGTAAAATTAATTTTAGTAACATTTATAAAGCCCAGTGTATCAAAAATACCATCATTTCAGCATATAATCTATATTTTTAAATTATTGAAATATTTTCTATTTTTTTTCTTTTGGTACTAAAGTCGTCGTGTCTAGCATCTGTTTTATTCTCATTGCACAGCACAATTATCTACCACAGTTTCGATAGTTCCAGTGTTCTGAAGCCATATGTGGCTAGTAGCTGCCATACTGACAACGTAGCTCTAGAAGCCATATGCTATCAATATGTTCTCATATGCATTGGTAGTGCACTTACCTGAGTATAAAAAGGAGACCATAGTTCCAGATACTCAGCATACCATTGTTTATTAATCTATAGGTTAGACATATGTTTACAAAGTCTATCATGTTTAATTGTAAATTATCAGCAGCATTTATCTATCTGGGATATGTAGTATTGATATCTTTTTCCAAACTAACAAGTTCAAGCATAAATATAATGCTTGAAATTTGTATCCTATCAGTGACCCAGTGCATAATTTTAATGTAACATTCATTCAGCATACTCTTGAATGTCTACTTGGTGTCAGAGTTAGAATAAGCATATTTAATAAAATATTTCAATTATTTACTAAACTTATTAATTTTAGGTACTATATTGAGACTTAAAGGTGCAGTCCTGCGAATGGCATTTCTGGATACCACAGGCTGCTTATTGCCACCTGCATATGAACCCTGGAAAGAACATAATGTTCCTGAAGAAAAGGATGAAAAAGAAAAATTGAAAAAACGGCGACCTGTCTCAGTATCTCCCTCCTCTTCTCAGGAAATTAGTGAAAACCAATATGCAGTGATATGTTCTGAAAAGCAAGCAAAAGTAATCTCACTGCCAACCCAGAACTGTGCTTATAAGCAAAACATTACAGAAACCTCCTTTGTGCTTCGTGGAGATATTGTAGCATTGAATAACAGCATCTGCCTTGCATGTTTCTGTGCTAATGGCCATATTATGACTTTCAGGTAAGAAAGAGTTTTTAAAGACACATACAGTATTTCTTTCCCCAAATCATGTTTCAGAATTATATTTAGTTTAAAAGAAATGCTTTTTTATTTATAGTCTCATACACTGTCACTATTTTCTTTCGGTTAATAGTGAACCAAGTATAGGAGGAAAACAGATCATTCTTTATTCCCACTAAGGGTTATAAACTAAATCGTAAGATTTTACAAGTCCCTGCCATTTTTAACTTCTGTATTGCTCTTTTCACGACTTAAAACCTGCCGTATTTATTGTTAATAAGTTTTTAATTTTTTCAAGTTTGCCAAGTTTAAGGCCTCTGTTGGATGTGTATTACTTGCCTCTCACCAATATGCGGATAGCCAGAACATTTTGCTTCACCAACAATGGACAAGCATTATATCTTGTTTCACCTACAGAAATTCAGAGACTTACATATAGTCAAGAGACCTGTGAAAATCTTCAGGTAAATAATAAAAATTTTACTGTGATTTCTTCAGAGGTAAATTATTCTGTAAAGGCCCTTATGCTGTCTGTTCCTTTCTCTCATGGGAGTGTACAAATGAGCCTACTTGAGAAAGTTCAAAACCTTTTTATTAGACTTTCAGAGCACTACTTTGAAACACCTATGATAAAAGCATCTTTATACAGAGAATTCATCTTATTGATCCATATTTATCTTTTCAGGGATAGAAAAGAAATATGAAAAACTATATATATTTTATACCCATTGCCCACATGCACATATATCCTTTTTAAACAAGTAGTTCAGTGTGAAAATAATTATATATTTTAGGGCAAATTGTGTGATTCCTTTTTATATATTCTGTATACAGAAGGATATTTATACCTAAAAGAAAAGTATCCGTTTTTCTCTGAGTGATTTCACTGATCTCTTTATGAGAGGCTGTGAACAAATGCATTAAATAAGAAACTGTTTTGGGGGGTTTTTTTAGTATCAGTGTACCTTGTTAGCTTGCATATGTATTAGAAATAATTATTATAGTTCCATGTTCTAAAACAAAAGTCTTGAAATATTGAGTTAAAATATTTCTTGATATTTGAAATTTAGGGGAAACTACTATCTAATAGGACTTTATATAAATGCCTTTGTAATTAGCTGAATTTTACTCAAAAGGAAATTTGAGTTTGCTACTTACTATTTTTAGAATATGACTGAATTCAAGTTCACCCTTGAATATTAAATAAGTTATATGATTTAAAATATGTATTTAATGTCTTTGAGCTTCATCTTTAAAATTAGGATAAAAATAATATGTATCCAAGACAGTAGGTATGGATTATAGGAGATAATACACATAAAATACTTATCATACAGCCTGGTATAGAGTGTGCTTAATAAATGTTATATGATGTTTTTTTTTTTCAGTATGTTTTGCTTATTGAGAACTTTATACTGAATGATATTATTGTAAACCTTGAGAGTAAAAGAAAATTATAGCTTACATTTTAGATTTAAATTCCCATTTACATTGGGTAGAAGTTGTTTTTCAAAGATTCCTAAGCTTTGAAGTAAAATTTTGCTTTTAATGAGAAGGGTAAACACTCAAGATTTTCCTTTTAGTGTTTTCTTTCACCAGTAAAACATTATTGTATTAAGAAGTAATACAAACAATTGAGTACATTCTCAATTCATTTCAATCTGAGTTGTGGTATGAACTATACAAAATTCTAAACTTATTACTTTTCTGAGATAATTTATTTTCTCTTTTAGTCAGTTTTTTGTTTGTTTGTTTGTTTGTTTTTAATGAAAGTTAGTAGCAGCCATAGTAAACTTATGTGTTTAAGGAAATTATTTTAGGACTCTCTTCAAGGAATTTACAATAGAATTTTTGGATAATATTAACATTTTATTTACTTCTGAATTTTCTTTTTTTTTTTTTTTTTTTTTTAAATATTTATTTATTTTTTTAGTTTTCAGTGGACACAACATCCTTGTTTGTATGTGGTGCTGAGGATCGAACCCGGGCCGCACGCATGCCAGGCGAGCGTGCTACCGCTTGAGCCACATCCCCAGCCCTACTTCTGAATTTTCAATAAGACTTGTTAAATGAAAACTTCTATGAATTTTATAAACACTATTTATTGGTTTCCTGAATGTCCTTTTATATTGTACATTCGTTTTACTTTACCCAAAAAGCATAAAAATAAATGCAGATGTTTGCCAATATTAATGGAGTTTCCTGCCTAGAGAGAGTAAACAGCCTTACTGAAACAATCTTGCCTGACACAATTCATGAAATGATAGTTTTCAACATCCTAGACATCTGGCAAGGAAGAAAAACAGTTCCTGAAAGACAGGAAACAAAGGTAGTATCCCTTTGTGTTAGTGCCTTCATGGAGTTTCTGGGACATGGCATGGAGAAAAGGTATTGAGGCAAAGCCTGACAGACTTCCCAATTTAAGGAGGCAGAACTAAGAGTTTGGGAATACCAAATAAGTTAGAGTGGAAAGAGCTGAAGACAGAGAGAACCCTGGAGATCTTCAGGGAGTGCTTTGGAGTCCTCCAGGAGTATTCAGTAGAGTACTGTTCAGTCACTGTACATGTGACTGAATTCTCTGACCTGGAAAAAACCACCTGAAAGGAATAAAGGATTAGCAGAAACCATGCCTGATCCCAGGTCCAGGAACAGGGCTTATTACCAATAGCCAGACTGGAAAAACTTACATGGGTATGTTATTTTCCTGAGTGCTTATTAACAAATTGCCACAAACTTAGTAGCCAAAAACAGTGGAAATTTATTTACTCACAAGTCTGGCCAGAAGTACGGTCAATTTCTCTGAGCCAAAGTCAAGGTGCTGGCAGGGCCTTACTACCTCCAGAGCCTCTAGAGGAAAATCCATCCCTGGCTTCTTATAGCTTCTATTAGCTACGGCTGTTCCTTGATTTATGGCCACATCTTTCCAATCTCTGCTTCTATTCACTCTGCCTTCTTTTTTCTGTGTGTGTCACAGTTTTCTCTGTGTTTCCCTCTTAAAATGATACTTGTAATTGGATTTGCAACCCATCCAGATAATCAAGGATAAATTCCCCAGGACAAGACTTTATCATATCTGTACAGACCCTTTTTCTGTACAAGGTAACACTTCTGGTTTCTAGGGATTAGAACCTGATATCTTTGAGTAGCCATTATTCATCCAGTGTTCCAGATCTGCCTAATAAATCATAAAAAGCAAGACCCAAAAGACTCAAAATTACTCCTAATATACCAGAGGGAAGCAGAAGAAAACTTAAGAGGAAAGCAAAAATATCCAGTACCCAACAAGGTAAAAAATCTCAAGATCTCTGATCCAGTTAGATTACCAAGTCTGCAAGGAGATAGAAAAACATGACTCACATGAGGACATTCACCGATATTCATCATAGACATAGATGTTAGAATCAGCACAGAAGAATGTTAAAACATGTATTTATAACTGTCTAGATATTTTTAAAACTTAGAAACATGGACGATACAAAAGACCAATGTCAAACTTCTGGAAATGAGAAACCAGTATTTGAGAGGAAAAATATGGCAAATGGCATTAACAGCAGATTAAACATGGCAGAAAAAATATTGGTGAACATCAAAGCACAATAATAAAAAAAATAACTTGAGTATTTAAACATGGGGCAAATTTATAGCACTAAAAGGCCTACTTAATAAAAGGAGATCTCAAAGCAGTGACCTCAGTTTCCACTTTAAGAAACTGAAAAATCAAGAACTTAAGTACATAGATTAAAATAATATCCAATTGGAAATCAGTGAAACAGAAAATAGGAACAAAATTATCACTGAAATCATGATCTTTGAGAAGAACAACACAACAAAATTGATCTCAAGTGGGACTGATTACAAAGAAAATTTACTTATCAATAGTGGGAATAAGAAAAGTTTTATTACTATGTAGTCTATGAATATTACCTGAGTAATGAAATATGATGAACAACTTTATGTCAATACATTCAAAAACTTTGAGAAATGGACAAATTCCTTAAGACACAAATTATCAAAGTTCACTCAAGAAAAAATAATCTAATTAATACTGTATTTGTCAACTAAAGAAATAGAGATTAGTAACCTTGGACCAGGAAAATTCTAGGCCTACCTAAATAGCTTCACTGTTGAGCTCTTTCAACATTTCAGGAAGAAATAATGCCATTTCTACATAACTTCCAAAAATTAGTTTAACACCAAATCTAGACAAGGTCATAACAAGAACACTACACTTAAATCAATATTTCTCACAGATATCAATGTGAAATTCTAAAAATGTTAGCAAATTCAACAATATTTCTTTTTTTTTTTAATTTTTTATTGTTGGCTGCTCAAAACATTACATAGTTCTTGATATATCATATTTCACAATTTGATTCAAGTGGGTTATGAGCTCCCATTTTTACCCCATGTACAGATTGCAGAATCACATCAGTTACACATCCATTGATTTACATATTGCCATACTAGTGTCTGTTGTATTCTGCTGCCTTTCCTATCCTCTACTATCCCCCCTCCCCTCCCCTCCCCTCCCCTCCCCTCCCTTCCCCTCCCCTCTTCTCTCTCTGCTCCCTCTACTGACATTCGTTTGTCCCCCTTATATTATTTTTCCCCTTCCCCTCACTTCCTCTTGTATGTACTTTTGTATAACTCTGAGGGTCTCCTTCCATTTCCATGCATTTCCCCTTCTCTCTCCCTTTCCCTCCCACCTCTCATCCCTGTTTAATGTTAATCTTCTTCTCATGCTCTTTGACCCTACTCTGTTCTTAGTTACTCTCCTTATATCAAAGAAGACATTTGGCATTTGTTTTTTAGGGATTGGCTAGCTTCACTTAGCATAATCTGCTCTAATGCCATCCATTTCCCTGTAAATTCTATGATTTTGTCATTTTTTAATGCAGAGTAATACTCCATTGTGTATAAATGCCACATTTTTTTTATCCATTCATCCATTGAAGGGCATCTAGGTTGGTTCCACAGTCTTGCTATTGTGAACTGTGCTGCTATGAACATCGATGTAGCAGTGTCCCTGTAGCATGCTCTTTTTAGGTCTTTAGGGAATAGACCGAGAAGGGGAATAGCTGGGTCAAATGGTGGCTCCATTCCCAGCTTTCCAAGAAATCTCCATACTGCTTTCCAAATTGGCTGCACCAATTTGCAGTCCCACCAGCAATGTACAAGTGTACCCTTTTCCCCACATCCTCGCCAGCATTTGTTGTTGTTTGACTTCATAATGGCTGCCAATCTAACTGGAGTGAGATGGTATCTTAGGGTGGTTTTGATTTGCATTTCTCTGACAGCTAGAGATGGTGAGCATTTTTTCATGTACTTGTTGATTGATTGTATGTCCTCCTCTGAGAAGTGTCTGTTCAGGTCCTTGGCCCATTTGTTGATTGGGTTGTTTGTTCTCTTATTGTCTAATTTTTTGAGTTCTTTGTATACTCTGGATATTAGGGCTCTATCTGAAGTGTGAGGAGTAAAGATTTGTTCCCAGGATGTAGGCTCTCTATTTACCTCTCTTATTGTATCTTTTGCTGAGAAAAACCTTTTTAGTTTGAGTAAGTCCCATTTGTTGATTCTAGTTATTAACTTTTGTGCTATGGGTGTCCTATTGAGGAATTTGGAGCCCGACCCCACAGTATGTAGATCGTAGCCAACTTTTTCTTCTATCAGACGGCGTGTCTCTGATTTGATATCAAGCTCCTTGATCCATTTTGAATTAACTTTTGTGCATGGCGAGAGAAAGGGATTCAGTTTCATTTTGTTGCATATGGATTTCCAGTTTTCCCAGCACCATTTGTTGAAGATGCTATCCTTCCTCCATTGCATGCTTTTAGCCCCTTTATCAAATATAAGGTAGTTGTAGTTTTGTGGATTGGTTTCTGTGTCCTCTATTCTGCACCATTGGTCCACCCGCCTGTTTTGGTACCAGTACCATGCTGTTTTTGTTACTATTGCTCTGTAGTATAGTTTGAAGTCTGGTATCGCTATACCGCCTGTTTCACACTTCCTGCTTAGCATTGTTTTTGCTATTCTGGGTCTTTTGTTTTTCTATATGAATTTCATGATTGCTTTCTCTATTTCTACCAGAAATGCCGTTGGGATTTTGATTGGCATTGCATTAAACCTATAGAGAACTTTTGGTAATATCGCCATTTTGATGATGTTAGTTCTGCCTATCCATGAAAAGGGTATATTTTTCCATCTTCTAAGATCTTCTTCTATTTTTCTCTTTAGGGTTCTGTAGTTTTCATTGTATAAGTCTTTCACCTCTTTTGTTAGGTTGATTCCCAAGTATTTTATTTTTTTTGAAGATATTTTGAATGGAGTGGTTGTCCTCATTTCCATTTCAGAGGATTTGTCGCTGATATACAGGAATGCCTTTGATTTATGCGTGTTGATTTTATATCCTGCCACTTTGCTGAATTCATTTATTAGCTCTAATAGTTTCTTTGTAGAACCTTTTGGGTCTGCTAGGTATAGAATCATGTCATCTGCAAATAGTGATAATTTAAGTTCTTCTTTTCCTATTTTGATGCCTTTAATTTCTTCCGTCTGTCTAATTGCTCTGGCCAGTGTTTCGAGAACTATGTTGAACAGAAGTGGTGAGAGAGGGCATCCCTGTCTTGTTCCAGATTTTAGAGGGAATGCCTTCAATTTTTCTCCATTCAGAATGATGCTAGCCTGAGGCTTAGCATAGATTGCTTTTACAATATTGAGGTATGTTCCTGTTATCCCTAGTTTTTCTAGAGTTTTGAACATAAAGGGATGCTGTACTTTGTCGAATGCTTTTTCCGCATCTATCGAGATGATCATATGATTCTTATTTTTAAGTCTATTGATGTGGTGAATAACATTTATTGATTTCCGTATATTGAACCAGCCTTGCATCCCAGGGATGAATCCTACTTGATCATGGTGCACAATTTTTTTGATAAGTTTTTGTATCCGAGTGGCCAGAATTTTATTGAGGATTTTTGCATCTAGGTTCATTAGAGATATTGGTCTGTAGTTTTCTTTCTTTGAAGTGTCTTTGTCTGGTTTAGGTATCAGGGTGATGTTGGCCTCGTAGAATGAATTTGGAAGTTCTCCCTCTTTTTCTATTTCCCGAAGTAGCTTGAAAAGTATTGGTATTAGTTCCTCTTTAAAGGTTTTGTAAAACTCTGCTGTATACCCATCCGGTCCTGGGCTTTTCTTAGTTGGTAGTCTTTTGATGGTTTCTTCTATTTCCTCAATTGATATTGGTCTGTTTAGGTTGTCTATATCCTCCTGACTCAATCTGGGCAGATCATATGACTTAAGAAATTTATCGATGCCTTCACTATCTTCTAATTTATTGGAGTATAAGGATTCAAAATAGTTTTTGATTATCTTCTGTATTTCTGAAGTGTCTGTTGTGATATTGCCTCTTTCATCCCGTATGTTAGTAATTTGAGTTCTCTCTCTTCTTCTCTTCGATAGCATGGCTAAGGGTCTGTCGATTTTGTTTATTTTTTCAAAGAACCAACTTTTAGTTTTGTCAATTTTTTCAATTGTTTCTTTTGTTTCGATTTCATTAATTTCAGCTCTGATTTTAATTATTTCTTGCCTTCTACTTCTTTTGCTGTTGTTTTGCTCTTCTTTTTCTAGGATTTTGAGATGAAGTATGAGATCATTTATTTGTTGGTTTTTTCTTTTTTTAAGGAATGAACTCCAAGCAATGAATTTTCCTCTTAGAACTGCTTTCAGTGTGTCCCTTAGATTCCAATATGTTGTGTCTGTGTTTTCATTAATCTCTAAGAATTTTTTAATTTCCTCCTTGATGTCTTCTATAACCCATTGATCATTCAGTAACCTATTGTTCATTCTCCAAGTGATGTATTCTTTTCCCTTCCTTCTTTTATCGTTGATTTTCAGTTCCATTCCATTATGATCAGATAGGATGCATGGTATTATCTCTACTCCTTTATATTGTCTAAGAGTTTCCCTGTGACATAATATATGATCTATTTTTGAGAAGGATCCATGTGCTGCTGAGAAAAAAGTGTAACTGCTTGATGTTGGGTGGTATATTCTATATATGTCAATTAAGTCTAGGTTATTAATTGTGTTATTGAGTTCTATAGTTTCCTTATTCAACTTTTGTTTGGAAGATCTGTCCAGTGGTGATAGAGGTGTGTTGAAGTCTCCCATGATTATTGTATGGTGGTCAATTAGACTCTTGAACTTGAGAAGAGTTTGTTTGATGAACATAGCTGCACCATTGTTTGGGGCATATATATTTATGATTGTTATGTCTTGTTGATGTATGGTTCCCTTGAGCAGTATGTAGTGTCCCTCTTTATCCCTTTTGATTAACTTTGGCTTGAAATCTATTTTATTTGATATGAGTATGGATACTCCTGCTTGTTTCCGAAGTCCATATGAGTGATATGATTTTTCCCAACCTTTCAGCCTATGTATGTCTTTTCCTATCAAATGTGTCTCCTGTAGGCAGCATATTGTTGGGTCTTGTTTTGTGATCCATTCTACTAGCCTGTGTCTCTTGATTGGTGAGTTTAAGCCATTAACATTTAGGGTTATTATTGAGATATGGGTTGTTCTTCCAGCCATATTTGTTTATTTATGTTACTAAACATGGTTTGTTTTCCTCTTTGATTATTTTCCCCCCCTTTAGTGTCCTACCTCCCACTGTTGGTTTTCATTGTTATTTTCCATTTCCTCTTCCTGTAATGTTTTGCCAAGGATGTTTTGAAGAGATGGTTTTCTAGCTGCAAATTCTTTTAACTTTTGTTTATCGTGGAAGGTTTTAATTTCATCTTCCATCCTGAAGCTTAATTTCGCTGGAAACACAATTCTTGGTTGGAACCCATTTTCTTTCAGTGTTTGAAATATGTTATTCCAGGATCTTCTAGCTTTCAGAGTCTGTGTTGAAAGATAAGCTGTTGTCCTGATTGGCTTACCCCTAAATGTGATCTGCTTCCTTTCTCTTGTAGCTTTTAAAATTCTCTCCTTATTCTGTATGTTGGGCATCTTCATTATAATGTGTCTAGGTGTGGGTCTCTTATGATTTTGCACATTCGGCGTCCTGTAGGCTTCTAGGATTTGGGGTTCTGTCTCATTCTTCAAGTCTGGGAAGTTTTCTCGTATTATTTCATTGAATAGATTGCTCATTCCTTTGGTTTGAAACTCTGTCCCTTCCTGTATCCCAATGACTCTTAAATTTGGTCTCTTGATGTTATCCCATATTTCTTGGATGTTCTGCTCATGGTTTCTTAACAGTCTTGCTGAGCTGTCTATGTTCTTTTCAAGTTGAAATACTTTATCTTCATTGTCTGATGTTCTGTCTTCTAAGTGTTCTACTCTGCTGGTAGTATTCTCAATTGAGTTTTTAAGTTGGCTTATTGCTTCCTGCATTTCTAGGATTTCTGTTTGTTTGTTTTTTATAACCTCTATTTCCCTGTATAGTTGATCTTTTGCTTCTTGGATTTGTTTATGTAATTCATTGTTGAAGTGATCTTTCATTGTCTGATTTTGCTGTCTGATGTCTTCCTTGAGACTCCAGATCATCTGAAGCATGTATATCCTGAATTCTTTATCTGACATTCCATCTGCTGCAGCTATTACCTCTTCTAACGTTGAGTTGACCTGCAATGCTTGTGGTCCTTTCTTTCCTTGTCTCTTCATACTGTTCGCGTTCCTTTCTACTTGGTGAAACTGTTGTGCTATTGAATTTTCCCCCTATATATTTATATTGCTCTTGTATAGTTGCAAACTCTCCCTCGCAGGCGCGGGCAGCGGCTCTGTCCCTCTGCGGGCCGCTAGGCTTGTTCTGTCGGTGGTCACAGTTCTGTCTACTTTGCAGGCGCAGGCAGTGGCACTGCCCCTCTGCAGGCCTCTGGGGCTGTACTGCCAGTGGGTCGCAGGTCCGCCTACCTTGCAGGCGCCGGGGGGGGGGGGCGGCTCTACCCTTCCTCAGGCCACTGGGCCTGTTCTGTGTCTCGGTTGCAGGTCTGGCCTGTTCTGATGATGGTCACAGTTCCGTCTACCTTGCAGGCCCGGGGGGGAGGGGGCGGCTCTGCCTCTGAGCAGGCCGCTGCTCCTCTTCTGCCGGTGGGTCGCAGGCCCGCCTACCTTGCAGGAGTGATTGGAAGCTCTGTCCCGCCGCGGGCCACTGGGCCTTTTCTGTCGGTGGTCACAGTTCCCCTACCTGGCAGGCGCGGGGGGTGTGGGGCGGCTCTGCCCCTCACCAGGCCGCTGGGCCTGCTCTGTGCATGGTCACAGTTCCCTCTACTTTGCCGGCACAGGGGGAGGGGGCGGCTCAGCCTCTCAGCAGGCCACTGCTCCTCTTCTGCCGGTGCGTCGCAGGCCCGCCTACCTTGCAGGAGTGATTGGAAGCTCTGTCCCGCCGCGGGCCACTGAGCCTTTTCTGTCGGTGGTCACCGTTCCACCTACCTGGGAGGCGCGGGGGTGGGGGGCGGCTCTGCCTGCTCTGTGCGTGGTCACAGTTCCCTCTGCCTTGCCGGTGCAGGGGGAGGGGGCGGCTCTGCCTCTCAGCAGGCCGCTGCTCCTCTTCTGCTGGTGGGTCGCAGGCCCGCCTACCTTGCAGGAGTGATTGGAAGCTCTGTCCCGCCGCGGGCCACTGGGCCTTTTCTGTCCGTGGTCACAGTTCCACCTACCTGGCAGGCGCGGGGGGAGGGGGGCAGCTCTGCCCCTCAGCAGGCCGCTGGGCCTGCTCTGTGCGTGGTCACAGTTCCCTCTACCTTGCCGGTGCAGGGGGAGGGGGCGGCTCAGCCTCTCAGCAGGCCGCTGCTCCTCTTCTGCTGGAGGGTCGCAGGCCCGCCTACCTTGCAGGAGTGATTGGAAGCTCTGTCCCGCCGCGGGCCACTGGGCCTTTTCTGTCCGTGGTCACAGTTCCCCTACCTGGCAGGCGCGGGGGGTGGGGGGCGGCTCTGCCCCTCAGCAGGCCGCTGGGCCTGCTCTGTGTGTGGTCACAGTTCCCTCTACCTTGCCGGTGCAGGGGGAGGGGGCAGCTCTGCCTCTCAGCAGGCCGCTGGTCCTCTTCTGCCGTTGGGTCGCAGGCCCGCCTACCTTGCAGGAGTGATTGGAAACTCTGTCCCGCCGCGGGCCACTGGGCCTTTTCTGTCGGTGGTCACCGTTCCACCTACCTGGCAGGCGCGGGGGGTGGGGGGGCGGCTCTGCCCCTCAGCAGGCCGCTGGGCCTGCTCTGTGCGTGGTCACAGTTCCCTCCAACAATGTTTCAAAAAGAAAATACATTACGAGCCAGTGAGGGTTTTTCCAGGAAAACAGCTGATTTAACATTCACAAATTCACCAATGTAATTCATCATATCAAAAAGTTAAAAAGAAAGAAAGAAAGAAAGAAAGCAATTGAAATAACCCAGCATTCAATCCTGACAAAAATCTCAGCATCCATGGAATAAAAAGAGATTTTGAGAACATCTAAGAAAAACCCACATCCAACATAATACTTAGTGATGAACTAAAATTACAAGGGGATGTTCACTCTCAGCACTGATATTCAATATTATATTTAAGGTTCTAATCTGAACATTTGGGCAAGTAACAGAAGGCAGGGTGTGAGGGTTGGAATATCCCCATTGGAAAGAAAAAGTGTAACTGTCTTTACTGATAGATGATGTGATCATCTAATTAAAAAATCTATTAAGATCTACCCAGAAAGCTGCTAGAATTGATAACTGAGTTTTACAGGAGTGCACAATGTGAGATCAGTTATATAAAAATGGTTTTATTTCTGTGTACTAGTAGTGAATATTTGAACATTATTGCTTAAAAGGCAATATTACTTTCAGTAACTACAAAAATGTGAAATGCTTAGAGATAAATTCAACACATAATGTGAAAGACCTCCAGCTAAACTACAAATATTAATGAAAGAAAAATTTTAAAAACGTAATGGAAATATGCACCTCATTCATGGATTCTGACTCATGAACTCAATAAGAGGTTGATTCTTCTAGAATTGATCTATATTTTCAAGACAATCCAATCAGAATCCTAGTTGGATTTTTTTGTAAGAAATTTAAAAGTTTAACCTGAAATTCATATGTAAATGCAAGAGAAAAATAGGCAAGATAACTCAAAAAAGAAAAAATTGAATAGCTAATAACAGCCTTATTTTAAGAATTATTATAAAGCTGCAGTAATCCAAAGAACATGATATGGGCATCAAGATAGACATATTAGGTCAAAGGATCAGAATGGACTATCCAGATATAAGCCTGTGTATGTGTGTGTATACTATATGGTCAACTAATTTTTGAAAAAGGCAGTGCAGTGGAAAAAGATTGCCTCTTCAATAAATGATTCTGAAACTATTGAATACTGAAATGCAAAAACAAAAATGAGCTTTCATTCATATCTCATACTATACACAAAAAATTTGCTCAAATGGGCTGTGGACCTACATGTATACCCCCAAATTATAAAATTTCTACAAGAAACACAAGAGAAAATATTTGTTACCTTGGTTTAGGCAAATATTTCTTAGCTACAACACCAAAAGCACTGTCTATAAATGAACAATTGGATAAATTCAACAAACTTTAAAATGCCTACTCTTCAGAAGACCCTTAGTTGAAATTAAAAGACAAGCCACAGACTACAATTTGGTTAAGCACGTATCTAGTAAAATCTTATATCTAGAATAGATAAGGTACTAAATCTAATCTCAACTGACAGCAAAGAAACAACCCAATTAAAAATATGGTCAAATTATTCAAAAAAACGTTTCACCACAAAAAAGATGCTCAGCATCATTCATCATTAGGGAACTGCAAATTATAATTCCATAGAAACACCATTAAATACTTGTTAAAAATGGTAAAATTTAAAAGAGTACCATGTCAAGTTTTAGGCAAAGATACAGAGGATATAGAATTCTCATACAGTAGTGGTAGAAATATAATACAGAACAACGACTTTGAAAAGTTGAACAATTTCTTAAAATGTTAAATTTTTGTAAACCAGACACCCAGTCATTCTAATCCTAGTTGTTCAGGGTTTGTTTGTTTGTATGTTTTCTAAACTGTTGATATAATCAACATTTATGAATCTCAGAATAATTATGCTGAGTGAAAGAAGCAAAGTAAAAGGGTACATATTGTGTGTAAAACTCAAGAAAATGCAAATATATTGTGAAGAAAGCAGGTCAGCAGTTACTTGAGGATAGAAAATAGAGATGTGAGAAGAGTTTTCAAAAAGGACCATAAGTAAATTTGGATGTGGCAGATATATTCATAATCTTGATTATAGTAGTGATTTCATGGGCATATACATAAGGTGGCTTTCCAAATTGTGCACTTTAAATATGTACAATTTTGTACTTCAATTTTGCTTCAAAAAACTCTAAAAAATAATAAATTGAGGAATTTTTATTATCATTGAAAGGCAGTTAGCCAAAATACATGTTTATAGACTGAAATGCTTTAGTTTCTTTATGTAGCATTATTTTAATCATACTCTAAAGCAAAAACACAAAGCAGCTTACAATCTTATTTTTCCAAAGAGACTATTTTGATTCCTTAAATAAAACTTACCATAATCATAGAGATAAAGGGCTGGGGTTGTGGCTCAGTGGTAGAGTGCTTTTGTTGCACACGTGAGGCCCTGGGTTTGATCCTCAGCACTGTATTTAAAAAACAAACAAACAAACAAAAACATAGAAGTAAAACATAATTTAATTAAACAAGTAGTAAGTAACTTAGTAAGTACCTCAAGATAATGTTTATAAGTAAAACCTCAAGTACTCACTATAAAAAACTGATTCCAGTTGAACTATTAACTTTTCTTAAACGTATGATACTTTTGGAATGAAGTATATAGCTGCACTTATCTCTGGCATTCTTATTTTTTAGATTCAATAGTCTTACAACATAGGTTTTTCTTAAAATTATTAAAATTGATGTTATTTAGTGTATTAGAAAAAAGTGTACAATGATACTCAAAGCCCAAACTTTGATTCATTTATGAAATTAATCCTAAATTTTACTACCCAAGCTTGTTAGCTCACATATAAGAGAGGTAAGTTCCAAGAGTGAAAAATCAGATAAGTGTATTTGTTTCTGTGTATTTACATTTTAGATTAGTTTAAAAGTCCTAGATGTAGTTTACTATGCATAGACTTGGAAGATAGCCAAAGAAAATACAAGTTTATTTTAGATTTTACCAACATTTACTACTCATTAATAATTCTAAATAATAAAATTAATCACAGTTAAAAATCTTTATTTAAGTACATGGAAAACGCATATTATTTAGTGTTTTCCCCAAATTCATACACTATGGATAATGTAGCCTCATACATTTAATTTCAAACTTCATTTAAAGATATCTGATTTTAATGTTAACCTATTGAAAAATGACATGTATATTTTCTAAAAATTTATTTCTTACAAAAAAGAAATTCTTTCTGTAAAAAAGGATATTTTTGTATTTATGTCATTAATATCTGTTTTGGGCATCTATGTGTTTATTATCTTTAATCCTATTAATATTTCTGAGTGACAGGTATCATTTCCCTTTTGAAAATCAAAGAAACCTTTGTCTAAGAGACTGATTTTCCTAAGTTTCCTCTGCTAATAAAAGGCAAAGAATCCAACTCACATCTGTTTTCAAAGTTTATGTTCATTCTACATGGAATACAGTGACTCTCTACAATTGTAATTTTTTTCCCTTGTATTTCCTACTCTACATTTATATAATTGCAAGCTCATTAAATACAAAATAAGTTAGGAAATATAAGTCATAATTTTAAAGTAAGGTTAAATAAATGTAAGCACATTTATATTTATAAATATCATATTTATATTTATAAATATCACATTTATATTTATAAATATCATATTACTCTTGGTTTAACATGTTAGACTCTCAAATAATAGTTGTATTGCCATTATTGTTGCTATAGTTATATCAGCACAATAGAATTAAATAATTTTTAAGACCAATAAAATCTGTAAAAGGATCTATCAAAAGTATAAATATAAATTAGGATCTGTAAAATACAATTTAAGAAGGTTGGAAATATGCCTAAAATTAATTTTATGTTGATAGAGTCTAACATAATTCCATGTGATAATAGGTTCAATATATCTGTGGTAGTTTTAACAAGTTTGAATTATTAAATTTATGATGTTTTTATTCCAATTCTGCTGTACTTTAAAAATCCAAAGGAAACAATTATTTTTTCCTTTTCGGATTTGGATTTTTTTTAGATATACATGACAGTAGAATATATTGACATATTATACAAACATGGAATGTATCTTATTCTAATTAGGATCCCATTCTTATGGTTGTACCTGATGTGGTCATGTATTCATATATGAACATAGGAAAATTATATCCAGTTGATTCTCCTGTCTTTCCTATTCGCATCGCCCCTCCATTCCCTTCATTCCCCTTAGGATAATCCAATAAATTTCTATTCTACCCACCCCTACTTTATTGTGTGTTACCATCCGCATATCAGAGAAAACATTTTGACTTTGGTTTTGGAGAGTTGGCTTTTTTGAATTAGCATAATTGTATCCAGTTTCATCCATTTATTGGCAAATACCATTATTTCATTCTACTTTATGGCTGAGTAATACTACATTGTGTACATATCCCACATTTTTTTTATCTGTTCATCTGTTGAAGGGCACCTAGGATGGTTGCCCTTCCATAGCTTAGATGATGTGAGTTGAGCTGCGTCTAATTAGTATGCTAATTTTAAGTCCCTTGGGTATATACTGAGGAGTGGAATAATTGGGTCAATTATTGGGTCAAACAGTGGTTTCATTCCAAGTTTTCTGAGGGATCTCCATATTGCTTCCCAGGGTGGTTGCACCAATTTGCAGTCCCACCAGCAATGTATGAGGGTACCTTTTTCCCCACATCCTCATCGACATTTATTGTTACTTGTATTTTTTATAATTTCCATCCTGACTAGAGTAAGATTGAATCTCAGTGTGGTTTTAATTTGCATTTCTCTAATTGCTACACATAGTGAGCATTTTTTCATATATTTTTTGACTGTATTTCTTCTTCTGTGAAATGTCTGTTCAGTTCCAAAGGAAACAAAATTAAAATGGAAGGCCTTAAGTCCACTTAACTATTATAAATGAAACTTGTGCCATGTAGTATTAATAATTATCTCTTCCTATTTGCCATCTGGCTTGAGAGACAACATTAACATGAATATGTCTGAAAGTAAAACTTTTGTACATCCTATTTTAGCCTAGCCCTAAGGAAGTAACCATGAAAATTCATACTTTTACTCCAACTATAATGTAATACTAGAGTACAGCAAAACTCCTACCTGGAGCCATTGTGTGTGTACTTGGCCTTTATATAGTAACTGCTTCTCTTTAATAGAGAAAAATATAATCCCAAAACTCAATATATTTTTAATTTACTTTTATAGCTGCCTTATAAATAATGTTGTACCATCCATTTCTAATAGAAGCTCTTCTTCCTTCTTCATGTATTCTCAGCAAAATCAGTAGCATGTCAGCAATCTTTCCTTTCTCTAAACTGGCTTTTACCATTAATGTTCCCTGAAGAATATTGACAGTAATTTCAGGAAAATCTGACAATGTAAAAGGAACCCTTCTCATGTCCCTAACAGAATTGTATACAATTCCAGTTATATATTAGCATAATTATTTTCCTGTATTTGTTCATGAAAAAGGAAACTGATATATAAAAGTTACTGATTTTCTAACTCAGCTCAAGGTTGTAATTCTAATTCTATATTTTGTTATTATTACACTGAAATTCTTGACCTGCTAGTAGAAAGTATAATTCTTTCTAATGTAAGAAAGCCAAATTATAAATTCTCGATCTCGATAAGAATTACATGAAAATTTTGTCTTGAAGATTAAAATCTCCATTCAGTATAAGCAGAAATATCATCTTTGCCTGAAGGGCAAATAAGGTAATCCAGTAAAAGGAGCAAATAGCAGTTAGTCTTAGTAAATTGAATCTTAGAAACTTACTGTTGAATAATTCAGTATGTACTTTGGTTGTTCGAAATATTCTGCTTAATTGTTTGTGAATCTCAAAAGTTAATGTTCTAAAGTTACATTGGAGAGTTTACAGTGATGCTTTTAATACAGTTTAGTTTCCCTGAAGCTTTAACAATTACATTTGTTTTGATTTTAAAGGAGATGTTGGGTGAACTCTTCACTCCTGTAGAAACACCTGAAGCACCAAACAGGGGATTCTTTAAAGGCTTGTTTGGAGGTGGTGCACAGTCCCTTGATAGAGAAGAACTATGTAAGTTGATTTATTTAATTTGGATGATATATCTTCATAGTACAGAAACATTCAAGTCATGTATTTTTTTACATGTGTAAAATTATGTTCACTCTTTCCCGCTTTGTCAGAATAATATATTCATATTTTTAAAGAGTAAATAAAATTATTTATTTATTTTATGTCCCAAATCAAGAAAATATGTTTCTCAGGGAACCAAAATCAGAATAGTTTCAAGTGGCTAAAAAGAAGTATTCACAAATTGCATGAATAATTTAAAGAGTATTTATTTATACTAAATGTGATCATCATTATTTTATTTCTGTGATTGCCTTTAGTTCATAACTGTGTCAGTCAGATTTTCATGTCTGTGTAAAATACCTGAGAAAAGCAACTTAAAAGGAGGAAAGAGATTTCTTTTATAAAAGCTCACAGTTTCAGAGGTTTCAGTCTATAGTCGGTTATTTGGAGCCTGTGGTAAGGTTAAGAACATCATGGTAGAGAGTGTGTGATATTGCAGAGCTCCTCACTGCATACAGCAGCTAACCAGAGAGAGAGGAGGGGCCAGGATCCCAATTTCCCGTTCAAAGGCACATCCCCAGTAATCCAACTTCCCTTCACTGTGATCTACCTCCTGAAGGTTCCACCAGCTCCTAACTGTGGCATGAGCTGGAACCAAACTTTTAACACAGGAGCCATTGGGGGACACTTAAGATCCAGACTATAACAGCCAACCTCTGACTTCCAAAGACTTATATCTACCTCACAATGCAAAATGCTTTCAGTTCCCAAATTATCAACTATTCTGCATTACTCAAAACTCTAAGTCCAAAGTCTCCTCTGAGACTCAAGGGAAATTCTTAGCTATGAGCCCCTGTATAAATCAAAAAGAAAGTTACATATTTCCAAGATGCAACGACACAAGGGAAACAGTCCCATTTCAAAAGAAAAGAATAGAAAAATAGTAAGAATGGGACCAAAGCAAGACCAAAATCCAGCATGCAAAGCATAGCTCCATGTCTGGCATGCCATGGTGGCATGATGTGAGCTCTTAAAATGCTTGGGCAGCCCTGCTCCTATAGCCTTGCTGGCTGTAGCCACAAAGCCTTTCTCTTTTGCTGGCTCTACTTGCCTGTAGCTTCCCTCATTGGGTATTCCACCATTCCTAGCTTCTGTCACTTCCTTGGATCTCCATTGCAGCTTCAGCTTCTCTCTCACAGATTCACTCATTGCCCTGTCAAGGTATGCTTTCAGAAACTTATAACTGCCACACACACTGCCCGATTGCCCAGGGTTTAGTTTGGTTTAGTTTTTTGTTTGTTTGTGTGGGTTTGTTTTTGTGGGTTTGTTTTTTCTTTGTATGTTTTTTTTTTTTTTTTCTTAATCTCAGTAGAAACCTCCATGACTCCATAACTCTTGGATTCTACATGTCTGCAAAACAAGCATCAGTGGACAGTGCCAGGGTACGCCAGCAACTGGAGCAGAATCCAGGCCTATATGGACCAAGTCTACATTGGTCTCTGAGTCCCTAGACAGCTGAACACAGACAAAAAAATTCACTAAGTGGTCTTGTGCTAGCAAATCTTATGCCCTCAGAGCTGTTTTCTCAAACAAAAGCCTTTGAACCTACAGTGAGTAGGGTCTTGCTTGTTCCTGAATTGCCTTCAAGGCATCTTTCCTTTTGTCTCAATGCACAGTACTTGGCTTCCTTTTAAAGTTTCTAATCTTTAATACCCTCACCTTCCTTGACCTTAAATTTAAACATATATTCTGGCCAAACTGCAAATTTTTTAATGCTTTTTCTTGTGCCCTGTGCTCCCAATTGTAATGTAAATTTGTCTAAAAGCAGCCAACATTATCTATGGCACTGACTGAATGCTGTGCTGCCTTGAAATTTTCTCTACCAGATTAAATAGTCTGTCGCCTTTAAACTCAGCCTCACTAGACTCAAGGCATGGACAAAATGTAGGGGAAAAAAAATTGCCAAAATATAACACAAGTGGCCTCTAATCCAATTCCCAAGAGTGTCCTCATTTCTATCACACACCTCATCAGTACGGCCTTTACTCTCTGCATTTCTGTCAGCATTCTGTTCTACCTAGGCCCCACCAATATCATCCATTAAGCTCCACTTCCAGCATTATAGACTTTCTCTAGCCCACTTCTTCAAACTTTTCCAAATTCTAGCAGGAAGTATAGTACCCATGAGAAAGCATGAGAATCCAGAGTGCTGAACCTATCCGGGAATACTCTGCTTATTTGAAATAGGAAGCTGAGATACGTAACTGTGTTAGGGCTTGCAGGATAGTCTCCCAGGCTGGCAAGGACAGGAACCCTGAAATAACTCTTCCTCTTTGCAAGGATCCCAAAGGGCTACAATTTAAGAGTAAGGGTGAATTGGGAACAAACTAGCCTTTGTCTACACAAACTTCAGCACAGCTTCAAATTATTTGAGTGACTTGGAAAACTTTAAGTGTTCATTAAGATTTTCCCAGACTGCTGGATTCCTCAGAACCTAGAAAATGGGTGAGGAAGGTGGGATGAGTTTCTTTGAAAGAGGTAACATATTCTAAATCTTTAAATATAGGTTTTTAAGTATATAGTCATATAGTCATAGATAACCAGGAACATTGAAAAGTAAAACAGAAAAAGCAGAATTAGGATTGTAGCACTTAAAATACTGAAATTTGCAGACACAAACTATGCAGTAATTATTCATGCATGTTGAATATCCCTTAACCGAAATGCTTGGTAGCAGAAGTGTTTCAATCCTTAGAATTTTGGAGTCTTTGAATTTTTGCATAGACTTTTACCAGTTTCAATCTGAAAATATGGAATGCTACAAAATCTGAAATTTTTTGAGCATCATGTTAGCTCTCAAAAAGTTTTGGATTCTGGACAGTTGGATTAGGGTTGGTCAACTTATATCATGTTCATGATGATAAATAAAAATTTCATAGATAGGGAAAAAAAACTAAAATGAAGTACTGGAACTAAAGATGAAAAAAACAAAATGGTGATCACTGAATAGGCATAAGTTGCAAATTAGACAACTTATGAAGAGAGAATTCATAACTTAAAGAAGAAACCATCCAAAATGTGTCACAAAAAAAACAAAAACATGTAGAGTATAGAGGAGAGCCCCCAAAATAGAACTTGCAGTGAGTAAATCTAATACATATTTAAACCTCAAGAAGGAAATATAAAAAGAATCAATATGTAAAGACATGTCTAAATTTTTTTTAAATTGAGAAATGATGCTGATGCACAAATTTAAGAGGTCTAATGAATTTCAGTTGTTTTTTATAAACTCATCAACTAGATAGACTTATATAATACATTAAACATAAGAAGAAAAATCTTTAAACTGGATAGAGAAAAATGATGTGTCTTTTAACATGTTATAGACTGATACATGACTTAACAGATAATAAGGTGCTCTTTTATATGTTGATAGAAGATAATATTTAATCTATGATTCTATACACAAAGAAAATAGCCTTCAAGAATGAGACATTTTTAGGCAAATGAACAAGAAGTAAGACTTGCCACCACATGCAAGGGAATTCTAAAAGGTGTGCTTGAGATAAAAAGAAAATTATTCTCATTGGAATGTCATAGGTGTAGAAAATAATGATTTGGGGAAAATTGATGTATAAGAATATAAGTATAATTAGTAATTATAATTTCTAGAGTAACTTCTAAAATCTAGACTAATGGCCTATAGCTTCCAGGTGAATAGTAGGAAAAACCACAGTTTTTCCAAAAGAAAGCAAGAAAGGAAAGAACACAAAACAAGTGGGATAAGTACAAAGCACATAAAGGATGACAGATTTAACTTAAATGAAAATAATGGTAGCAAATATAGGTAAAATAAATGTTTCATTTAAAAGACAAGGAAAATTTTTTAAATGAAAGAAATATTCATTGCATGTAAAAAACACCTTTAAAACCTAAGGATACAAAGGTTGAAACTTTAAAAGATGGAAAAGCCTCAGTACAAATGAAGAGCCAGCTTGGTATAAGTCTATTAATGTCACAAAAACTAGACATTAAAACAGTATTTGAATACAACTAATATTTTCTCTTTAAAGTCAAGAAAAACAAATATTGAGATGACTATTAGAAAAGACAATTTCCCAATCAATCAGTATACCCATTGACTGATTTAACAGGCAGACAAAAACCATTTTGCATTTGGTATTTATACAAAGTAGCACTTACGAGTAAAATTCGTATCCCTAAGTATATACTAAGTATTAGAAAAAGAAAACATTAAAGTGATTAAACTGAGCATCCATCTCAAAAAGTTAGAAAAATAGAAAGGTAAAGTAAAAAAGATTAAGGTTATCAATGAAATGGTAAATAAATACACAGCAAAAATATATATGTACCAAAACAGTCTTAGTTTGGGATGCTATAACAAAATATTATAGACCAGATGGCTTATAAACAATAGAAATTTATTTCTCATAGTCCTGAAGGTTAGAAATCTAAGAGCAGATTTTCAGTAGAGTCAAGTTCTTGGTGAGAGTCTGTTATGGTTTAGATATTAGGTATCCCTAAAAGGCCATTTGTGAGATGTTGCAAAAAAGTTTAAAGGTGAAATAACTGGGTTAAGAAAGGTTTGACCTAATCAGTTGTTTAATTCTCTAATGGGGATCGGCTGGGTGGTAACTGTAGGCAAATAGGATATGGCTGGAAGAGGTAGGTCATGGGGGTTGCATGCCTTTGGAGTACACATTTTGTTCCTGGTGATGGGAGCTCGCTCTCTCTGCTTCCTGGGTGCAACATCCTGACCTACTTTTCTCTGCCATACTCTTCTACCAGGTTGTTCTGCCTCACCTTAGTCCCCAAGAAATGGAGTTGGCTTTCTAAGGACTGAGACCTCTGACAACATGAGCACCAAATAAACTTCATCCTCTAAAATTGTTCTTGTCACTTCTTTTGATCACAGCAATGAAAAGGCTGACTAAAATAGAGTCCTCTTGGTGGTTTTCAGATAGCCATCTTCTTTCAGTATCCTCACATGGGAGAAAAGAGGCAAGTTAGCTCTCTGGCCCTTATAAGGCCCTAATCCCATTCATGAGACCTCCACTCTCATAACCTAATTACCTCTGAAAAGCCCCATGCCCAACATCACATTGGCGATTAAATATCAACATAGGCACTTTGGAGGCACACACCACTTAGTCTATAACAAAAGCTAAAAATGTTGATTCTTCTGGTGAAACCAAGCAAGAATAAAGAAAGGAAAAGTGATCACTGTAGGGATGGAGAAAACAGCTATCACTGAAGTTATTATTACCATTTTCAAATGAAATTGACCAAATTATACTATGTGCATATATGAATATATCACAGTGAACTCCACTTTTATGTATAACTATAATGCACCGATTAAAAGAAATAATAAATAGAGGGAAGAACAGTATAGTAGAGTAGAGGAAGGAAGATCAGGGGAAGAGAAGGGAAAATAAACAAAAAGTACTGGGGATTGAATCGGAGCAAATTATATTATATGCATTTATGAATATTTCAAAATGAACTCCACTATAATATATAACTACAATGCATTAAAAATATTTTAAGTAAAAATTTAAAATGAGGAAATGAAACATAATTTTATTTAAAAATTTTTTAAATATTTGGTGAAGTAAATAAATTCCTAAAAAAAAAAAAAAAAACAAGATGGACAAAAAAACAATAAAAAAATAGCAATATACTTATTTGATATTGAAACTGTTATTTCAGACTTCCACAAGTAAACTCTGGGTACAAACTGGGCTCCATTAGTAAATTTTATCAAATATTTAGGGGAAAAAACCTACTTCCACACTGTCTTTTTCAAACAGATCAAAAAAGAATGTACACTTATCAACTCATTTTAACACGACCCTTCTAGTAAAAACCTAAACACTCTGAGAAAGGAACAAATAAAGGCAACTGTCACCTTTGGATATATATATATAAAATTCAAAATTTCATATTAATATAACAAATCCAATATTAACCAATGAGGATAATATATCAAGCACAAGAATTCAAAGTTGATTTGTCCTTTTAAAAAGAAAAGATCAATCAGTAATTTACCACATTAAGGACAATTAGGCAAGAAAATGAAGTGTGGAAGGCATGCATACTGGAAAAAGTAAAACTCTTTATTTGCAAATAGAGTCTTGCATGAAGTAGATCCTAAGAAATCCACCAAAAAAATTACAGCTATCAAAAAAGTCCAGCAAGATTAAAAGATATAAGATCTGTATAAAACAACTGCATTTCTATATGCTAGCAACAAATAATCAAAGAAATTAAGAAAATAATTCTGTTTGCAATATAAACCCCTTGAAAATAATTTAACAAAAGGAGTAAAAGACATGTACACTGAAAACTTCGAAATATAAAGAAAGTTAGACATAAATAAATGAACTAGCATCTCATGTTCATGGATTGGAAGACTTAAGACTATTAAGATATCAGTACTGCCCAAATTGATCTATACACTTAACAATACCCATTCAAATCACACTGAGTTTTTGCATAAAGCAAGATATTCCTAAGACTCATTAAAATGCAAGGAATACAGGGACTGGGGTTGTGGCTCAGTGGTAGAGCAAACGCCTCTCATGTGTGAGACCCTTGGTTCAATCCTCAGCACCACATAAAAATAAATAAACAAAATATATTGTGCCCATGTATAACTAAAAAATTTTTTTTAAAAAATACAAGGAATACAGATAGCCATACAAAAACTAATATCCCCCAAAAAAGAAGACTAAGGTGAGGTAGAGCAACATGGTAGAACAGTATGGCAGAGAAAAGTAGGTCATATTGTAACTTGATGTTTTAACCTCAAAGGTTAAAACATCAAGTTACAATATGACCCAACAGTTCTACTTCTGGGCACATACCAAGAGGATTTACACATTCTGATTTCAAAATTTACCACAAAGATTTAGTCATCAATATAGAGGGATACTGGCATAAAGATAGATATATATGGGCTGGGGATGTGGCTCAAGCGGTAGCGTACTCGCCTGGCATGCACGGGGCGCTGGGTTCGATCCTCAGCACCACATAAAAATAAAATAAAGATGTTGTGTCCACCAAAAACTAAAAAAAATAAATATTAAAAGATAGATATATAGATCGTGGACTAGAATTGAGAGTCCAGAAGTAAACCTGTAATATTTATAGTCAATTGGTTTTCTGCAAGGATGTCAAGAAAATTCAAATGATATTGGAACAAATGGATATCCACATACAAAAATAAATAAATAAATGAAGTTGGACCCAATTTCACAGCATATAAAAAATAAACTCAAAAAGGGTAAAAGACCTCAGTCTAAGCTAAAATACAAAACCCTCAGAAGGAAACATAGGTAAAAATTTTTGTGATCTTTGATTAGGCAGTGGTTTCTCAGATATGATACCTAAATCACAAGCAGCCAAAGAATAAAGTAGATAAATTAGAATTTGTCAAAATTTTAAACAGTGCTTCAAAACAATATATCAAGAAAACAGTGAAAAGATAGTCCAAAGAAAGTTAAATATTTGCAAGTAGTATATCTGCTATCTGATAAGATCTAGTATCCAGAATATATAAAGAACACTTACAACTCAATAATAAAAAGACAAATAGCCCAATTTCAAAATGGGGAAAATATGGAATAGATATTTCTCCCAAGAAAATGTACAGCTGATCAATTAGCAGAGGAAAAGATGCCCAGTATCATTTGTTATTTGAGAAATCCAAATCAAACCACAATGAAATATCACTTCATACTTACAAGGTTGGCTCTCAAAGACATACGTACAGATGTTAGCAAGGATATGGAGAACATGAAATGCTTGTACATTGCAGATAGGTATGAGAAATGGTCCATGTTCTTCAGAAAATTGTCTTACAGTTCCCTCAAAGGTTAAAACATCAAGTTACAATATGACCCAACATTTCTACTTCTGGGCACATACCCAAGAGAATTATAAACATTCACACAAAAGTTTCTGTAAATGTTCATGATAGCATTATTCATAATAACCAAAAAGTGGAAACAGCCCAAATGTCTATTAATTAATGGATGGATATTCAAAATGTATACATACAATAATATGTTCTTCATACATAAAGGGAAAAAAGTACTGTTATATGCTACAACATAGATGAACCTTAACGTTATTCTCAGTGAAATAAACTAGCCATGAAAGGTTACATACTGTATGAATCCATCACATGAAATGTTCAGCATAGGCAAATGTATAGAGACAAGACTATATTAGTAATTGACAAGGACTGGAAGAAGAGTGCAAAGTGACTACTAACAGGTGTGGGGGCTTCTTTGGGAGTGATGAAAGGCTCTGAAATTAGATAGAAGTGATGGTTGTACAGCCTTGTGAATAAACTAAAAACCACTGAATTGTTAACCTTTAAAGGTAAACTGAAAGAAGAGGGAATGAATCTGGAATAACTCTTGTAAGAATTTAAGACTTTAATAGGTATTAGATATTCAGGGTCTGGATTCTGAAGGGAAGAGAAACAATGATCCTTTGAAGGAAAAAATTGATCTGTTTTGTAAAGACAGAGTAAATGGAGATAACAAATGTATGATATCTACAAATTTTGGAGACTAAAATAGAATACTGATTAAATTCATTTTTCTTCTGAGACTAAACATAGTCTTTAGGAATTATGGGGTAAAACTAAATCAAATTTGTATATTTAAATCTATACATTTGAATGTAAAATCTTTAAGTTAATAATCTCTAATTTTCTGAACTCTTAAGAATAATATTTGATTGTATAAATTGGTGTCAGTATGCTTACTACTCGTTTCAACAGATAATTACCACCCTTTTTTTGCACAAGTCATGCTGTATGAACTAATATATCAATATGGGTATTTATTAATGTGCCTAGTATTTTGCATGTTTGGAAGAAGTATCTAGAACTGATTTAATACATTATAATAAAAGAAAAACATTAATGATAGTTATATATATAAATATTCCAGTTATATTGTCATTCAAATGAAAATTTGTGGTAGGATTTTATTAATAGAAATCTTCAGCTTTTGAATTAACTCTTTCATTTATCAAATCCTTTTAGTTGGAGAGTCATCCTCAGGAAAAGCTTCACGGAGTCTTGCACAGCATATCCCTGGCCCTGGTGGCATTGAAGGTGTGAAAGGGGCAGCCTCTGGAGTTGTTGGTGAATTGGCACGAGCCAGGTTGGCACTGGATGAAAGAGGGCAGAAGCTTGGTGACTTAGAAGAAAGAACAGCAGCTATGTTATCAAGTGCAGATTCATTTTCTAAACATGCTCATGAGGTATGTCTGTCCAACATATATTTCAACAAACCCTAGACAAAGCAAGTATGAACATTATTATATTTATATAGCTGTGTATTTCTGTATACATGAATTTGCTTATATCCTTTGTACAAGCACAAATCCCTGATTTTTGCCACCAGAGGGAACCTTTACAAGAATATGTCTCAGTAACCTTTGATTTCTTACTGAAGTTTATAAATTTGGAAGATCTGCTCACCTTCAGGATCTATAAACAATGCCAACATCTTTGCAACTATTTCTTAGCAAATGCATAACAATGCTAATTTTCCTTAATACCTCAGAGTATACTCTCACCTTGTCCTAGAGAAGGAAATAATTCGCCTCATTGATTCTGCCTGGTAAATCTAAATAATTAAAATGGATAACATTTTGATGCAAATAAACAATACTAAGTTTATCTTGAAACCAATTAATATGGAAGGGTAACCAGATTCATTTTGCATTGAACTCATTTTGAAGTACTTTTAAGTCATGGTAGAGCTCAGAAACAGATGCTAAAAAGTAGGGGATCTCAAAATGACCTCTGATAAACATGTTTTTGTGGACTAACATAGTGCTTCTTAAAAACTGAACTTAAAATAAGACTTTATGTAAAATACACATTTTTTTTTCACTTTTGCACTTCTGCCGTTCCATGCTTTGACATGGGGTACTTCCCCATATTTAATTCTTAGATTGTCCCTTGATATTTTGAGTTTGTTGTCTGAAGGAACCATATCAAAATTATTTTTTTTACTTGTGCACCTAAATCTTTAATAATAACTCTCCCTTAAATGTTTCAACCAAAAGTCATCTCCTCTTTGCTCAAGAGAGCTGAAATCTAGAATGCATGAAAGAGGTAACATGACCTGGGAAATACTTGTTCAGGACCTCAAACAGATTGAGAGGTCCTTTGTGGGAGTACTTGTACATGTGCCCACATGCATCACAGATGTAGGTTAGTAGCCTTCAATCCAGGACTAGATTTTTGTTGTCAGAGCTCTACCATCTAACTGAATGATCCCTAAGGCACATAGCATTTTTGATGATTTCATAATATATCCACACTCTAAATAGTTAGCAAAAAGCTCAAATTCATAGCTTTTTTCTTCTGCTAGATGTTCTTCAGTCATATTAAGAGTCTAAGGAAGATAGTACATTGAGGTGGTTACAGTCATGGCTTCTTGAATCAGACAGCCTGAACTCAAATCCCAGGTTCACCATTATGTTGACATGAGTAGCCCCTAGAAGCCTCAGGTTCTTCATTTATTAAGTGAGAAGAAAAGTAATTTGTAGTTTTATTAGCTTAGTCACCAAATTAGGGTCACCTCTCTTAAGAAATTTGAGGACCTTCCCAGCTAGTTCTTAATGGTTGTAGTCACTTTTTTCCTCTAAATAGAACAGTTCTTAACACTTTCAATGAAATGATTTGAAGTAAGCAATATAGTAACACTAGAGAATGTTTCAGAATAACACAATGTTTTTGAAAAATATAGAAACCAGTTATAAATACCATTGTTCTGGCATTTTAAAAATGTTTCTCTCCCCCCCACTTTCTTCCTCTTTAGATGATGTTGAAATACAAAGATAAAAAGTGGTACCAGTTCTGACACCCAGAATCCAATTAAGTCCAACTTCAGCCAGAAGGAAAAAAATTTCCTTTTTTATTTCACTGATTTAAGAAAGTTAACATTCAACGGATGTTCATCGCTGAATACTTTCTAGCACAATCATGCACTGTTTTACCTCAGTCAATTGGCATTAACTGAGGGGCGTTCACACACACACTCAAAATGGAATATATGGTGTGTGCAGGCTGTGAGTTTACAATTTGGATACTAACCAGGTCACGTGTGACAGATGAAGAAACAAAAGGGGAAGCTGAGGAGACATGGCAGGGACTATTCCTTGGATCATTCCTGTATTAAACTTTTATATGCCAAAAGATTTCATGCTGTTGTGTCTGCCATCAGTGTTTGACCTGTTTTGGGGAGAGGCAATAAGTCCAAAGTTCTGAAGCTGAAGTAGTTTGTGTCATCGGACTGGATTATAAACAGTTGTATTGGACTTTCCCTCCCTTAAATTGACTGGTCATCAGTATCATTAGTGAAAAAGAAACAAAACTATTTCCCTTTCTTTAGACTAAGCTGAATGGTGGGCTTTAAATAATAAAATCATACACATAGTTGACTTGTGTATGGGCTACTCTTGGATTCTTGTTATTATATACTTGTGTTTAGTTCATATTTTGTCAAAAGCAAAACAAGGTGATACATCACTTTTCATTGAAAAGAGAAGTGTAGAGCATGACTGAATTGCTCATCATTCTGGGAGTTTCCATGTAGTGGCTATGCAGTGTGGAAAGTGAGAAAAACCTCCATTGTGGGGAGGAGAATACTTCAATGTCCTTTGTCCTAGTTCTCATTAATTCAGCTAAAGGTGGATCTGACCAAAGTAGTTACTGGTTAAATTTGTAGAAAAGTTGAAATTGGCTAAGTTTTTAATTTTGCTTGAATTTTTATAAAATGTTTAACCAAATGTACCTTTGCATTATTTAATTAAAATTGCTTTAAAAAAAAAAGTTTCATTATTTCAGTAAAATGCTCAGCTCCCCTTTTAAAATGCCCTTTATTTGCTAACAGTTCCAATACACTCAGGTGATGAGCCAATTAAATCTTAATGCACATGCTATCGCATGGAAAACTATAAGCATCTGTTGTCAATAAGTATCTATATAAGAGTCTAGTCTGATGACCTACAAAATATTTGCTGTATAAATATAATAAAAAATCTGTACATATCCTTTCAAGGTTTTAAAAAGCCAAAGAAAAGGAAAATACTTACACTTTGGTAACAAAATTATTTCTGTAATGGAATACAATGCAAATTAAGATAGCTGTGGACAATGAATGACTGGTTCATAGAATAGCATTACAGACAGGAAAGTAATCACTCCATAGATCTGGAATCAAGCAATCTAATAATACAGGCTAATCTGAGATCATAATTGATTATTGTTAGAGCAGCAAAGGAAGATCAAAATAGAAGCATTAAAATTAATGTTAATGAAATTTTAATATTGTCTTCTATAAAAATTGTTTTAAGTAATTTTATTTTTCATTAAGATATTATCTGAGCACAAATTGACTGCAAACATGATTGTTTTTCTATTCCATATGATCATTAAAGCTATATGTAGAACATTTTTTTCATGCACTCTGTTATGCATATATTCTTCCTTACTCTTTTCACTAAGAAAACTTTTGTTTACATTTTATAATGTGCACTGCAGGATGTAAAAGTTTACATCAAAGTTTACTTTAAATATTATTGGGTAGGACCTAAATATATGTGATATGTGATACAGATGATAAATCAAGTCAAAAGAAATATTTTTAAAATACAGTCATTTTCAAAAGTTTTTGGATTTGTAGAAAGTACTGATGAATAACGTACTTCTGTTTAGTTCGTATCAGCTGTGTTTGAACATTGAGCAGTTTACAAATTACTTATTTGTATATTATCTAATAGTAGATTCATTGTTCCATGATATGTCACAGGAAATATTAGATTATTTTTATAGGTATAGTTTGGTGGTGAATGCCATCAGTAAAATCAGCAGTAATAGATTTAAGAAAGTTAAGAAGTATTAAGTAAATTAATATATTGATTGATTGTCCATCCATTTGGAAGGTCATGTTAGCTTTATTTATTTTATTTGCTGTGCTATTTTTTGTTATTTTAATATCAACTTTATTTTTACTGTCATTTTTCTTGTATATAAAATGAACCAAACTTGTAATTATTTCCAAATTAGAAAAGTAGATAGACTAACCTGAGATGGATTTTATAAGAAAATCTTAAATCAGTGTTTTGAGTTTTTTATTTTATTTTTAAAATTAATCTACAAATCATGTGCAACAAACTAGAGACTCACTTAGCATTAAAAAGCTTAAACTACTTTTTTAGCATAGGAAATAAACTTCTGAGTTAACACTTGATTCAGTCTGTAGATAAGAGTCTGTATTAATAACTAACCCAGGGAATTATTGTAATTTGAGAGATATTTTTTTAATGCAAAAAGTAGTAGTCACCAGCAAGCCAGGATTTCAGGAAAACTAACCAAAATAGAAAAAAGAAAGAAAAAGAAAAGAATAAAATTTAAAAAAGGAGGTCAAAATAGAAAATATCAGAAAGATTAAAGATTTTTGTGTGCTTTATCCATGTCAGTGTTTTTTGTTGCATTTTGTTGCACTAAAATCATTGAAGTATTCATCAGTTAGCCTTTGTCAGTAGAAAGTGGTTTCCCCTTTATGTGTGCCACATACCCAGTTTGTTTCACTTTGCAAAACTAAAATCCATATACATTGCTTAGAAAGTTATTTAAAATCTTATACTCTTAACAAATTGGAATTTTGCATTAATACCTTTGGTTTGCATTTCAATCATATGAAGTGTTTCCAAAAACGTATTATAAATTCAAATAAGCTAATTACTAACTTCTTAATTTTTTAATTTTTTATGGATGTGAAACAATGCTGCTGTTTGTTATTGTGTGTAAATATGTTACAATTTAATTCAGCATAATACTTTAAAGAAAGAAACATTTATTTTACTTACAACTTCTTGTAGGTTCTTCTGAAGTTATTTCATGTAGAGATATGTGTCTTAAACAAGTCTGAAAGTGTTATATACTTTTAGGTTACAGGTGATACTGCAGAAACAGCTGAGGAAAGGAATATGTGGAAGACACCACAGAGTTCAGAGTTTTAACTTGAGTTCTATTTTCTAGAGTTTTACCTTGAGTTTTATATTCCATATATGTTTTGCTTGAGGCATTTATCATGTGACAATGGAAAAGCTATATCCAAAGGTAAATTTTTTGTGGCAAAGATTTATTTTACATTTTAACTTTGGAGATTTTGTTTATTTGTTTCTGCAAAATAAAGAGCACTGAACTTTAAACTTGAATTTTTCTGCACTTTTTTAGGTAAGGAAAACTTTTATTATCATTTAATCCATTTCTCAGTTTAAATCAAGTGATACATTGTATTAAAAAATACCAAAATCATGAATATGCTGCTAGATTTACCTTAAACAAACTGATCAGTTTTAAAACCTTATTTAATAGGGTTTTATATAGTTAAAGATAAAAAGAAGTAAAATTATTTCCTATTTGTTTCAGTGTTCTTGGTCTTAAATGATTCCAACACTTTCAGATTTGTTTTACAATCATACAGTAACATGTTATATTTATACATACTGCTAGAGAATATACTTTTGGTTTTAAAATGAAATTTTTATAAATGTACTCTTTAATTTTAAAAACGGTGAACTTGTTAAGTTTTAAGTCAAAGTACTTAAAAAGTATGTATATTATCCATACAAAAAGTTATGTTTTACGCTTATAATAAGAAATATTGATATCTCATATCGAGATACAATTAATTTTAAAAATCATACATCATTTAAAGTCTTCACATGTCAGGAAAGATATTATTGGTATAGTTAAAAATACAAAACAAAAAATCTATTGAGCATTTTCAAATGTTATTTTTATTTTGGGGGAAAATGCCCACAACAGTAATTTCAAGGTCTTTCTCAATAGCTACAGCTTGCTGTTGGATGCCTACTTTACCTATTGTTTTAAAATATAACTATAGATATATATATATATATATTTAAAATAGTTTTCCAGGTATTTTCTTCTACCTTTTTTAAAAATAAATTTCCAAAAAATGAAAACAGAGTTTATGTATTTTTGTCAATGAAGGTTTTTATTTTGTAGTTTATAGAATTTATTCCTTATCAGTTTGATACTTGATCAATATTCCTAGGCTTTTTAACTGCTATATCTTAAATGTTCTTTTTTTCTTTTCTTTTCTTTTCTTTTTCCTCTTAGGGTGTTCTCTTTGATTGAAGTTTATGCCCACAAAAAGTAGTTGTTTTTTGTTTTTTTTCATTTAAAAATGAATGTGAAGATATGTTTACAGTTTTTGTTAATTGCTCTTCTCATCATTCTGATCAATTTCTTGTAAAGTGCTATAGGAATTATTTTTCCTGTGAATATTAATGATTTAATGATCTTACTGCTGCCTCAGAAATTCCAAAGGTTCTGTGGACAGAAAATGGTTGTTACAACCAAAACCAAAAGAAAACTAACTAACCTTTCTCAGCTGAATTAAATGATTTTCATAACTTCCCAATTATTAGGGTTCTGACATTGCTTCCTTTAGTCACTAATACAGTCTTAAATTTTATTAGTCATAATTCATTTATAAATTGAATACACGACTACTTGTAAGTGCTCTTTTTTTATTTTTTCTCTTTACATGAAGGAAAAAAAAAAAAAACATGAATGTCAGTTTTGCCAGTACTTTGCAATGAGGCTTACAGTTTAATTTGAAATTTTATAGTGTGTGTAAATACATCAGTATTACTTTATTGTAGGTCGTTTGAGGCATTTAAAAAGGGAGGTACATTAATGGCAATGGAATTATATTTATTTTAATTTGTTTTTTTAAAATACTTTGCTATTTTGTGTTGTTCAACTGAAAACAATGTAAGGAGTTGAAACGGACTCAATATATCAGTGGAAAGCAATGCAAAGAAGATAAATCATGTTTTAATTTCTTTCATTTATTTTTTTGTAAATAAACAGTACTGTGATACTTTAGGTGTGACCTCTGCTCAACATGGTAGTTAGAAGCAGAAAACCTTTTGCTTTCTAAGTTATACTATGGGTTCATTGTAAATGCATTGCCAAAAGACAATATAAGAGAGAGCAAGATTTAGTTTCTAACATTGTCCACGTCAAGGGCAAGCATGCTTGGTATAGAGCTCTAGCTTGTATATCTTAAGCTGTACATGCAGGTGTTTTTCAGTTGCTACACTTTTTTTTTTCTTTTTTAATCTTGCTCAGTCCCAGTAACTATCTCAAAGGTAATTGCTGGAATATGCATTTGAAACAAGTTTTTTAAAAAATCTGTGTACTGTATCATTAAAAAAAAAAAACTGCAAACACTAAAAAATGTGTTAAAACTTTGTAGTTATTTTGCATTTCTGTACTTTATCAGCAAAAAAAACTGTCATTACATCAAAACTTTAAAATTAGGTATTGAAATATTTTTGTAAATAAATACCATTAAGCTGGTATTTTAAAAAAAATGTATTATAAATTGTTTCTGGAAAATGTTCATATATATGTATGTCTCTTTATGCTGAAGGGCTCTGATAGGGCAAAATAAAATATTCTAACCTCTCATGAAACAAACAAGCCCTTTTTCTGGGAAATTTGTTTTAATATTTTTCTGCATTGTGGAATTAACCCATCAGTTTAAATTAATAAAATAGTAACACAGATTTCCACCTCTCTGAAGGGAAAATCAAGTTAAACAGGTAATTTAAGCAGGCCAGCTATATTTTTCGTAACTGTCTAAATCTTTTGGTTTAAGTCACCTCCCTCTGAGGTGGGTGGAAAGGACAAGGATGGAATAGGAGTCAAAGGACACAGGAACTAGATCTAGATGTGTGCTTCTTGGCCTTCAGTGTGTACATGTTTCACCTGGGGATCTTGTTAAAATGCAAATTTGGATTAAGTCTTTGGAATTTCCCTTGAGTAGCAAGGCTATAACTTCCATAATTGGCATTTTGCTAGGTGATATATTGGTATCAGTGTTCAACTTCTTGTACCAAAAACGAATACCAGGAATGAATCTAGAATAACGTAACTGAAAGAAAATCAAGCTATTTATTTGTTGTCGTTTCCATTGCATTTTAGAATAAAGTATATGCTAGTTTTCTTATTTGACTTTGAATGTGTGTGTATATATATAATTTATATATTTTATCATTGTAATAATAATTATGATACATACATGCACACATACATTCCTACTGTGGTGCTTATCTGTACCACATGGTGGCAGTAATGTCTCACCATAGGAGCCATTAACAAAACCACTACAGGCTTTACAAAGGTTAATTTTCATAATGGATACGTTTTATGTAGAAAATTATTAAACAATCAGATATGAAATGATATCTTCTATTTTTATACAGTAATGTAAATCAATTGATAGCATGATCTGGTTTATTATCAAAAGAAATATTTGTATTTTTCCAGAAATATATAGGCATAAAGTGATAAAATTTTGAAAACTAAAGATTGTTTTACTGTCTGGTTATGCCTTTTTTAAAGTTATCATTACTTTGAGTGTGTCCTGTGTAAATAGTACAGAGTCCTCCAGTGCTTTAGAAATATACTTGTCATTCTCTTCATAGACTTTTATAGGAAAATCCTGATTTTCCTCCATTACTTTAAGATAATGTTTGCACTTTCCTACTTTTTTCAGTTTTTATACAAAAGTATTTTGTCAAAGTTACCTTAATGAAAGTTTGCAAAATGTTTATTGTTTAGACTAAAACATCCAATCACTTTTTTTCAAATTTTGTTCCTCTTTTTAACATCAATACCCAACTATGTGTTCTAATCACTGAAAATGTATGGAAACTTTCTAATCATTGGTTTTAGTCACTTATATTTGGTACTATTTAAAAAAAAATCCCATAGCTTTTTTTATAAATAACTACTTTCAAAAGCAACATAGAAGATGCACATTTAATAAACACAAAGTTTTATACAAGATGGAATGAATATGCATTACTAGCAAAGGAAAGAAGTCTAAGAACTTAATCTAAATATCAAGCTGCAGTTATTATTAACGAATGTTCTTGTTCTCCCAAACAGGAGACCACCCCCTGCCTTGAGCATCTCTCTGACAGCTCTTCTCTTAATCTCTTCCCCATGTCCCTCTTAGTTCTCTCCATTCAGTTCTGTCCCTGTCCCCATGCCTCACTGCAAGTCTCTTTACTCTTCTGTTTTATTTTAACCAAGCATTTTCTGCTCACTGAGGGAGGGGGAAAAGTGAATTCTTATGTTTTCTCCCCTAAATATTGGGTGGATTTGTAAACAATTTTTATAAACACAATAATGCCATCCCTACTCCTGGGTAACCCTTGATGTTCAAAATCTCAGCAAAAACAATTTAGCACACTGAAGAACTGTGGCAGCAGTGATTTTAAAACATAGGAGCTCCGGAAAGGTGTGATGAGAAAGTGTAACCCTCCATGATCCTTTAACAATGATGTGACTACAGATGCCATTAGACTAAGCCATGGTTCTCAAGCTCCAGCCTCAAAATCTCCTGTAAACAATTCTTATTAAATGTGCATTGCTGGACTATGCCCTCAGCGTGTCTGGTACAGTGAGCCTGGAGGGTGCTGAAGGGTTTTATTGAGTTCCAAGGTAGTTCTGACTCTGCTAATCCAAGGACTATTGTGATTTAGAGCCCCACCCAAGGAACAATTCCCTCTCTCACATAGATCTTTTGGATGTTTCCTTTACTGTTCTGGAGCATCATAGGTAAAATGTTTACCAGTACATCTAATTTTTAAAAATCAGTGTCTGAACTAATATGCCAGATATATGAAATGAATGCAATTGATAATGTTTAAAGTATTTCAACATGTAAACGCTGAGATTACACACTAGAAGAACAAAAACAAGTCTCCACAAATTTCCAGAGCATTCCTTTTAGGGCAACCCCTTCTGATCTATCTTCCCTTTCAGCACTCATCCCTGCACCCCATGCCCTCTGACATTTGAACCATTGGGCCAGAAGGTAACACCTGCAGTAGGACCCAACCTTTTTTGGACCTGTTCCCATTCAAAGGGATTCTTACAAACATGCTCATAAATGCTGTGCCCTCATATATACCTGAAAGTGTAGAAGTTTAGACTATATAAATGTTAGTTTGGATTTTGAGTGCATTTTGCATTAATTCCTCTTAAAAATTCGTATTCTCTTTTTAACTCATGTCTTCTAATTAACTAGTGGATGCAGGAGCCCAGACTTATCTTTGTAAATCTATGTCTAAATCAATACATGACGATATACCAGACTATTCCTCCTAACAAAAACTCCTCTTATTGAATAACTTGTCAGGCGCAGTGGCACACACCTGTAATCCCAGCTGCTTGGGAGGCTGAGACAGGAGGATTGCAAATTCAAAACCAGCCTCAGCAACAGTGAGGGGCTAAGCAACTCAGTGAGACCCTGTCTCTAAATAAAGTACAAAATAGGGTTAGGGATGTGGCTCAGTGGTTGAGTATCCCTCAGTTCAATCTCCAGTCCAAAAAAAAAAAAAAAGAAAGAATGAATAGAACAACCAATTCATTCAATGAAAATTACATAGATTCTCATAGATAATAAAAAAAATTTATTATACAATCTTGCTAACAGTGTACTAGAAACTTCCATATTTTCCTGAATGTTGGTTAGTAGGCAAAATCAATTCACCTAGAGTTTCATTTAAGTGCATTAAAAGTGGGCATTGTATAGAGCTCATTTCAGATGCCAGCCTTATGTGCTCAGGCTGTGTGACAAGACCAGTATGCTGCCCCTAAATTTACCTGAAATGCTAATGACTTTTTCTAAGTCATCAAACTCTATTTTACTGAGTCTTTACCCCGCTCACATGGTACTTGTATGGATATAAATAATCTCTGAAAATCATTAGAAAAGCAATTAGCATACAAACACAAGGCCTTATGATCTTAAAAATATTAGTCCCTTGGAAAGTCTGTGAATCAGAAATACATTTGAATATAGAAATAGTCACAATCAGCAAATCAGTATTATTGATAATTATTGACAATCCTATTATCAGAATTAAAATCATTGATATATATTGTCTTAATTAGTGAAGATAATGAATTAAAATGTGTCTGAATTTAATAAGCACCTTTGATTCCAACTGAATTTCATCTCTGTTGTTTTTTACTCCAGGGAACCAATTCAGCTTGCATTTACTGCTGACTATCATTAGGATGTAAGATCTTATTAAAATCATTATATGATTGCCTTTCAGAATAGAACTGTAACCAAATCCTAGTGGCTGGAAATTCAAGTTGCTGGGGTTTTGTTTGTTTGTTTGTGTTTTTTTGTTAAATAAATACATTCAAATTCATAAATGTTAATTTTTATCTCTGGTATAAATAGTAAATACTCTTCATTGTTTGGGCATAGCATAGTTAACATTTTTCACAGATCATATAAATTTCATATAAATTTTCTATAAAAATAAAAATTATCTAAACTTAGAAATTAGGATTTCCTCTTCTTCCATGGAGTCTCTAAAAGACTTTGTTTTTATTTAGCAGGAAAAAGAGAACTTGGCGTCAGGTCAAGACCCAAAGCTCTTAGTGCTACTTTCCAACAGTGTGACCTGAAGTTACTAAATCTTTGTAAGTAGTACTTGTTTCCCTCAAATGTCACATGGGAATAAAAACAGTGCCAACTTTTTAAGTTTGTTGAAGGACTCCATGTAAGAGTATGAGTAACAGAATAGCCAAGGAGCCTCTGCCCTCCTGTCAAAGACAGAGGATTGTATTCAAGTCTGGGTTCTAAAGTGAAACCTGTGATTCCCTGTTCCACCATATATATGGCCATGAGCAAGTTACTAAACTTTATGCCTGTGTTTTCTAATTGGTAAAACATTTAGTAGTGATTATTGTTTATGTCAAATGCTCAGTATCTGATGCATGGAGCATTTTCATAAAGTAAGATTCTACTGATAGACACACCCTTATGATACCGCTAACAAGGAAAAACAATGGTAATTATAAGATACACCTAAATCTTCAAAATGTTAAACTATGAAAATGGGCATGTAAAAATGAATAGAGCAGTAAGCACTCAATAAATGGTTTAGTGCTATTTGGAATACTAGAAAATAATACTCTGTCCCTCTATTTGTAATCATATGCAGTTCTAGATTCTGCTCTCCAAGGGGAGCAAAACAGAAAGACTCAAATTTTCTCTTTAAAGTAGTTTCCTAGGCACAGGTCTGTTTTTTTGTTTTGTTTTTTTCCTTGTGATGCTACTGAAGCTAGGACTCAAAGGCTTCATCTCGGGTAAGGTAGGAGGTTTCATAAAATAATACCAGTGAAAAACAATTTTCAAAGAATTGTATTCTTTATTCAGTTCTCTCAGAAGATGTTAAAAGGAATCCAACTAACAACTCGGGAAACAGTTCTCACAACCCCTCTCCTATTGTTAATCATCAAATACTGGAGTATTAGCTGGAGACTTTCAAGTGCCAAAACCCTTAGAGAGCTCTCTCCCACTCCTCCCTTAGCCTGGGGCTCCCAGATGGGCTTTAAGAAAGATGCAGGCTCTCTCCTGCATTAGATAAGGTGCTGCCTTTGTCACTTTGGGCTTGTAGGCACTTGGCAGAGCTTTCTGGGACCCTCTGCTGAGTTGTGCTATCACAATGTGGGGACCTGTCTGCATTCCAGAGGGGAGTGGAGCTTCAGACCCTCAAGCTTCTCATCAACATTTCTCTGCCCTCCTTGGAACTAATTCTTGAAGCTTCGCAGTCTGAGAACCCTGTCCTCTTTTTCCAACCCAGTCTGCACCCAGTCTGGTTGGACAGGAGAAAATCATCCACATGCCTCCTATGTAGGCTATGTTTAAACCCAAGCTGCCATTCACTAGGAAACCCTTTGTATCTCAAAGCTATTGTCTGTAGCGTGAATTTAAAACTCCATTTTGAGGACTGGGCTTGTAGCTCAGTGGTAGAATAGTTGCCTAACATAGCTAGTGCCCTAGATCCAATCCCCAGCATCATTAAATAAATAAATAAGATTCCATTTGGAAATCCAATTGCCAGATTATCTTTATTCAAGAAGTGTTTGTTGGACATCAAGATGTGTCTCTCTGTTTTAAATATAGGAAATAGAAAAGTGAACAAGATCAAGACCCTTCCCTGGAACTCATATTCAGGGACAGGGATGTTTTTCTGTACATTTCTTCAGTAATAATACTAACTTGAGGATAAAGATGGTGAAGTGCCCAAGCTACCTGAGCAAGGGGAAACAAAGATATTTTTGTGTTGGGTGAAGAATTGCACCATGTAAAACATAAAATATTGTCCCATCAGAAGTATTGATTAAACGCCCAGTCTTCTTTCTTCCTCAACACCCATCTCTCATCATTTCCCCCTCATGAATGGGTCTCTCTCTCTCTCTTTTTTTTTCCTTTGCTGCTCAGAGCCTGCCTCTTCTCCTGTATCTTCTGGTATAATTCTAGCTGATACTCCCATCTGCTTGACTTTTTCAGTCCACCCCCATTGCAAGGCATTCTCCCATCCCAGCTCCAATTAAGCTGTTTGTTTCCCATGTACAATTTCAAGGTCCAATAGTGAAGTTCAGTGCTTTACTTTGCACCACAGTTGCTTAACTGTCACCTTCTGTATCTATTATATTGATGTTATATGCCATTCGATGTTGATCTCTTACAATTAGATCCTCCCCTAATAACATATGCTGTCAATCTTCTGTGTTTTTGTTCATACCTGGAATATATTATTCTTAGCCTAGAAAAATCTCATTAATTCTTTATGGTCAAGGTACAAGGTCATTTACTCTTAAGAGCCTTCCATGCCCCAAAGGAATAATGAATTGCTCTCTCCCCTTTGCTATACCAACCATTTCTTCATACTGCTTCTATAGTCCTTATCACAATAAGGCCTAACTTGTGATTCATGCACTCATCTCCTCGATGGACTCAATCTCCTTGAGAAAAGCAACTGCCTTACCTGTCTTTTTAGTACCAGCCCCAGCATCATACCTGTCAGGCAGGAGGTGTTCTTTATACTTGTTAATAAATTTACAAAATTCAAGAGCTTTCCTATATTTTTTCCATATTTACACACATGAATAAGCTTTCATAACACCTACATGCACATATATCTTTATTCATATTTTACTATCTTTCAACCTGACATGTGTTTTGAAATTTCTCCATAAACATAAAATTATCTTTTATTTTAGACTGGCTAATAGTCCATTTGAAGACTCTCGTAGTTCTGACAGTCTTTTTTTTAAAACTTTTTTTTTAGTTGTTGATAGACCTTTATTTTATTTATTTACATGTGGTGTTGAGACTTGAACCCAGTGCCTCACACATGCTAGGCAAGTGCGCTACCCCTGAGCCACAGCCCCAGTCCAGTTCTGACAGTCTTTTTCAGAGTCTTGTTCTGTTTTATGATCAGAGTCTTGTTTTGTTTTATGATTGTTAGTTAATTTCTCAGACAGGAACATTTCTAGATGAGAAACTTAAAGATAGATAATCTGAAGGAGAATCATCTTAGTCTTTTGTCTTCCCCCACCCATTAGACTGTGGACCAGTATCCGATGAAAAGGCCTGAGATCCTCATTTGAAACTATATTATAAGGAAAAATAGAAAATATAATAATGTAACTAATAAGAATCAGATTTTAGGCACTGGGTTAAAAATATAAATAGGTCTGGTCATGCGCAGTGGCACATGCCTATAATCCCAGCAGCTTGGGAGGCTGAGACAGGAGGATCGCGAGTTTGAAGCCAGCCTCAGCAATTTAGCGAGGCATTAAGCAACTCAGTGAGACCCTGTCTCTAAATAAAATAGAAAATAGGGCTGAGGATGTGGCTCAGTGGTTGAGTGCCCCTGAGTTCAACTCCCAGTACCGTGTGTGTGTGTGTGTGTGTGTGTGTGTGTGTGTATCTTGTCTTTAACAATCTATAACTTCCCAAGCAACGTAACTCGGGTGTGTTTGCTGGGTTGATGGAGGGAATAACATAAGGTAAATTTGGCTGACTAGAAGAATTTTTCATAATCCTAGGTGCCTAGAAATTTAGTTTGTCACAGGTTCCTAAGAAAATTATGCTTTATCTGTACATGAAAGATTGAGCCTTTTATTTGTGATTACACTTGATACTAAGCTAATTTTTTTAACAGTGCCATTACAAAGGATGCAAGAGGGAAAAAATCACTGTGCACCACATAAGCATAGAATTCAAAGCCACAGAGTTGGAAAACACCCATATCAAGAGAACACATAAAGCAATGTGCTCAACTCGGAGGTAGATATTGGCAGAACTGAGGTTAGAGTTGCTTAGTGTAAATCCAAATTCCACAAAGAGCTACACCAACATGCACCCATGGAGGCAGCATGCCTTGCTTTATCAGCACCGGGTGCTTGCTGAGAGCCATAGCCAAGTAGGAATGACGCATGGCAATTTCCTTGTCAACCTACCCAATGTTGCTTAGAGGGAGGACTCTCCATTGTGGAAATGGGCTTGCCTTGGACCCAGGTCATTTGCAGTGACATTGCATGAATGTTTGAGAAAGGTGACCCTGCTCAAGGACCAGGGTGGATCCGGGTTTAGGGCGGTTCCAGGTTTAGGGTGGATCCTGCTGGGAATAGGGCGTATCCTGCTGCCTCAGGTGCCCGCTCCTTGAGTTCCCGTTGAGTTCTCACGGGGTTCTGAAGTATTTGGCATGCAGAGCCTGGTGGAGGAAAAATTTTCCCAGAATGTGCGTGTAGAGTGCCAGTGACAGTTCGGGAATAAAGAGTTGCTGTTTGAATCTACAAGGCGATGTGGTGGCTCAGTTATTTTGTGCCCAGCCAGACTGCGGCAGGTGCTGAACACTGTCACGTGTCCTTCAAAGTTGCCTGGGCCCTACCCACAAGTGCCTCTTCCTGCCCCAGTCCCCCTTTCTTCCAACCACCCAAAATTCCTTTCCCTTTCAAAACTGGACAGGCTGCTCTCTTTTCACCAGAAACCCCCTTTCTTCCTCATCTCTTAGATCCCTGAGAAGCCTCTCCGAATTTCAGTGTCTGAACATCCCATCGTAAAGTGACCTCACCCTCTTCCCACCCAAATCAAGTCATCTTGGATTGCAGAAACTTTTATTCAAGTTCTTCAAACACGTATCACAATCAAAATCAAAAGCATCATCTTTATTCATTGGCTAGTTTATCTGTCCATTGTAGGAGAACCTGCATCCGCTGACAGCAGGAGTCTTAAATATGTTGTTCCCCTGCTCTGTTCCTAAACCCAGTGGGAGCCAGAATCACAGGCAATTAATCATTAGTTATTGAATGAACCCAGGTCTCCTGAGACTTGGGCCAGTTTAGTTGGAATAGAGGAAACAGCATTAGCCATACAGTGAGACGGAGGTTGGCGTTTTAGCAAGTCACAAATAATATGACCCTTAATGCCCTCATTTCTGGAACAGGGCAGATGATGCCTCTTATGGAGCTGTTGAGAAGAAAGAGTAAATAATGCATGTTAAAGTACTTTATAACTAGAAGCCTCTCCCTCCACAAATAAGTGACCCTGAGAAAACTAGTATCTGTGTCTCATTTTCTCATCTATGAAATTATAGAGTTGAATTAATAGCCCTAATTGATCTTATAAAATTTTAAATTCTATCATATTTGTTGGAGAAAGCTGAAAGACTCTCCCTTTTATGTGTCACCATAAGCAGTATCTACTTTCCTTATTAGACACTCTTATTGGTACTTCTGGTAAATTCCTATTTTGAATTAGAAATTATGCGTTCATTAATGTGGTAACAATGCCTTCAATGAATAGGAAAGAGACTAAAATGTATCTTAAACTATATTCAAAATATTTACAACTGGTAGGGGAGGGTCATCATCCTGTCACAACAGACCCAATCAGATAAAAAACCACTCATCACAAAGAGCTGCTCCAAGATGCACCCAAGTAAGCAGCCCACCCTGCTTCATCCATGCAGGGCACCAGGCACTGTCACAAATCCTTCACTGTTGCAGTGACAGAGGACCTCCATTGTCCCTTTCCCCCAGTGAACAGGAATCCAGAACTCCAGGAATTCTAGGGTTCATCTTCCCACCCGTGCCTTGGGATGCCCTGACGTCGCTTGTTTGTCCACGGATCAGCCCCTTCTTTGCTGGCTACTTCCCACACCACCTGTTCTCCAGGGCCTTAGGCATTCAAATTCTGGCCCTAGAGACAGCATTTGCCATGTGTAGTTCCAGCCAGCCGCGCTGGATGGCTGTGCATGCAGGAGACCACCTCCAGAGTCGAGTTTTGCTGTCAGGGGGAGAGGAAAGTTCTGCTCCTGATGTCCCCTCAGGCCTGGGCAGGTTTCTGCCAAGCAGCCTCTATGTGTCCAGGAATGACACGAGTCACTCCTCCCCATGTCTGGCTTACCTGCACTTCTTAAATCCCCAGGGCTACAAGTGCCATTGTCTATAGTGATCCCTGTGGGTGGTGCCTGCTCTCCGGCTTCCCTGAGTCCTGATGAGAATATGCAGGTGGGTAGGTCCAGGGAGATTCTAGGATCAAACTCGCATTTGTCAGAAATCTTATGTCCTCTTCAGTTGAAGGGAGGTTCAATGCTGCCTTTTGAGTGCGGCGATTGCACCTCGCTTCTCTTGCCATTACGTGAATGGGGTGCAGGGAGGGCAGCTGGGCAATGCCACCTCTTGGCCTCTTTCTAGAGGGCTGGTGCAGCTCATCCCACTGTGGAAACTGCTTGTTTTCAAAGTCGAGGTCAAAGGCAAACTTTCACCCTTTTTCCCTCTCTCCGCTCTCATGCTGTCTCTAGCCCCTCATTTCCTCGTCCCCTCACTTTCTAGTCCTTAGGTTAATTCCCAGAATGATGGAAATGGGAATTCCTTTTCCTTCAGGGAAAAACTCCCAAATAACAGGGGTGGACTCTTGCCCCAGTGGTCACAGGAATCCAGAATAGCCTCCCTCTTTTTTAATTTCTTGAGGGCTAAGCTGTAAGATGTTTTACCCAATGGCATAATTATAGAAGCAAGAGTAAATCTCTGTGGAACGGAGTACACAGAAGCCTTAGAAAACAAAAGGAAAAAATAAGGAAATGTTAATCGAGAGTGATCATGAAAAGTGGATATGTTTATTCATTCTTTACAGAGTGCTGAACTGCCCTGAAAATGCCTTTCCAAACTACGCCCACGCTCAGAAACACTGTCTCCTAAATCGTGAGGGTCTGAACAAGAGTCAGTTCGGATTATGGTCAAGAAGGGTGATGAGCCTAGGAAACAGCCACGGTAAACAGGGCGCAGTGATGTGTAGGAAAACCAAGACAGGGGACACAGAGGTGAGGAGCAGGCTCGTGGCCAAAAGAAAAGATGACGCTAGGTCTGTGGGGCGCTGTGGCCCTACAGGACAGGGACACGCTGGCACTAAGGTGCAGGCATTTGTACACGAGAATATTCTGGACTCCTGTCACTCTTGCTTGTGCTGCTTCTCTCTCACTATGGCTTTGTTTTATTTTCTCTCCCCATTGAAGATATTCTGGGTGGGAGCTGAGTTTTGTTTCATTTTAGCCATTTTTTTTTTGTTCTTACTTAAATGCTTATAAATTTTCAAGCCACCAGGTGAAGATGCCTAAAGAAAAGAGGACACACAGATCAGAAGATACGGTGCACGGCATGTCAACCTTGATGTAAAGGATGGCAGCGCTCAGTGCTTCCCCAAAGAGCCATGTTGAAACGCAATCCTGACTCTGGACTTTTTACATATCACGGCAATATCATTATTTATACTCATGAGCCTGAGCGTAAAATATATACGAGGCAATATACCTTCAACAGAAGCAAAGAAAGATCTCTGTGGGCTCTCTCTTTACATTCTTGTTTCCTTTGCTCTGAAGCTTTTCAGTTTGATGTCAAACTTTTGGCTGGTTCCTAATCTTATCTGACTACCTGTGGTGACTCTAAGAATTCTGTCTGCTCTCTGCCTTTGCAGAGCCTGTGGCTACCTTAACCTTAACCTTGTAGAGTCATATATATGTACACACACACACACACACACACATAATCATGTAAAGTATGATGTATAGTTTGAGTGTTATAGATGTCAGAAATTAAGACTAGAATAAAAGAACCTGTGATTACACAGCTTATAACTACCAGGCAACCCACAGGTATTCAGCAAACTACCACTGATGAAATTGGTGTCGCCTGTGAGTTTACTGTTATTTCAATATTTCTGACATTGTGGAAAGACACAAACATGCCTACTCTATGTGAATGGCATGTTTCTCTCTTGATGGCTGCTTTTTTATTTTGTTGATAATTTCCTGAGAATAGAAGTTTTTTTTTTTTTAAAGAGAGAGAGAGAGAAAGAGAGAGAGAGAGAATTTTTAAATATTTATTTTTCAGTTTTCGGTGGACACAACATCTTTATTTTATTTTTGTGTGGTGCTGAGGATCGAACCCAGCGCCCCATGCATGCCAGGCGAGCGCGTTACCGCTTGAGCCACATCCCCAGCCCAAGAATAGAAGATTTTAGCTGAATATAGGCTGACTTGTCTATTTTTGCTCTTGGTGCCTATACTTTCTGTATCATATAAAAAAAAAAATCATTGGCAAAAATGTCAAGAAAGTTTTTCCAAATGTTTTCTTCTAAAAGTTTTATAGTTTCAGATCTTATGTTTAAGTTTCTAATCAACTTTGATTTGATTTTTGTATATGCATCAAGATAAGGTTCAGTTTCATTCTTTGGCATTTGGATATTCATTGTTTCCCCAGTACCATTTATTGAACAGATTGTCTTCTCATCCTGTGTGTGTGTGTGTGTGTGTGTGTGTTCTTTGCAAACTATTCACTAAAACTTGCCTCCAGCTATTTTGGAAATTCTAGGTGTCTGTAAAATCCACTCTTTCTCTCCCCAATTATCCTTTGAAGTATGCAATCAAATCTCAAAAACAAGTCATGTAGCTTCCTTTAGAGTACCCACCAATTTTTGTTTTTCCCCCTGTCAATTTGATGACCTGTGAAACTGTCCCAAAAAAATGCACTGCAGGCCTCCTCCTGAGGCCAAAGCTTGGCGGTGACCTGTGCAGTCTCCCCAGTGCTGGCCCGCCTGGGGCCTGGGTAGAGGCGGGGCTGCTTCTCTAGCCCCCTCCATGCTGATAGGAGCCAAAAGCAGCCTGTGCTCAAAGCCTCAGGGAATCTTTGGGACAGTGGCTCCTTTCCTTTCTATTTCCAACACTGAAATGCAGGTTCCAGCACTGTCCTTGGGGGCTTTGATGAAGTAATTCTCTGAGTTAGACATCTCACTGGGCTCTTCCCTCTTCTCTTATCAGCCCCCAGTTCCCTTGTTCCAATGAAACCTTTTTTCCTGTTATTCACTTACCCCAGAATTCCATATTCAAACCTTTGCCATGAGGCTTGTGCTTCATTAAGAAACTATAACTCCATAAGTGCAAAAGTGCTAGGCTCTCAGTGGGCTCTGAAACCCAGAATGGAAGTGGGGTATCCTGGCTGCCTCCCACGGCTTCCAGGAGATGGGCAGTGCCATGCTGTTTAGACAGGTGTATTATCTTCTCCTTAAGTGGTTTTTGCATTAAAAGCAGATAATTGTAAGAGCTATCATCCCAACAAGCATTCCTCAGGGGAGTCCACCAGGGACACTCTGGATTACCCAAATACTGGGGCTAGATCATAGTCCTCATTCCAGAAGTCATTTTCCCAAGGACTGATGGAGAACTGTCTCCCCTCAGAAGACTCCTGTCACAACATCTCCTTGTACAGGCAATGCTTGGAGTTCAGAGCCGGGGGCTGTGGGGCTTTGCAGGTCTGCTCTGCTTCATGCATTACACCTGTAGGCTGGCAGTTCAGGCTCAATGAAGTCCACACTCCTCTCTTGGATTCCAAAATTACTCTCATGGGGTTCTGATGGGGCAAAAATCCAAGAGCTAGTAGTGATCAGGATAATCTCTTATTTGTTTTAAGATAAATTAGATGACATGTTCTAATCCTGATACTCAAATCCATTATCCACAAGTTTGCTTACATTTACGGAACATCATGGATTCAGCTCACTATTAACAATTGCCTTGGAACCCACGTGGTATCCCTTTGTCATTCCCTCATCTGACTTTGGAGCCCTGCATCTCCCACCCCCAGTCCCTGTAGCACTAGGGATTAAAATCAGAGGCATTCTACCACTGAGCTACACCCCCAGCCCATTTTTTTGTTTGTTTGTTTTGAGACAGGATCTTGCTAGGTTGCTGATGTTGGCCTTCAATTTTCCATCCTCCTGCCTCAGCCTCCAGTATCCTTGAGTTTGCAGGTGTGCCCAACAAGCCCTGTATCTTCCAACACATTTTGAAATTTTGCTCTCAGCTGTGGTAATTCTCCCGTCCTGCAGGGGTCACTCTGACTTTGCACCCTAGTCTGTGTCCTGATCTGACCTCTCTTTCTCGCATGGGTCACTCACTCCAACTTTATTACCTGCTTCAATTTCACTTTCCCAAATGAATTGCCACCATTTGAAATATATGAGTATGTTTAGCTTCCTCTGCACAATTACCTCTTCAATGCCTCTCCCTTCATGCTTCCCTGGGCCTATTACTCATCCTCCTACCTCCGTCCTGGCAGCAGCTCTGAGAGTTCTAACTTTCTCGTTTCCAGCCCACTGGGATCAACATTCTTTTTTTTCCTAAGATTATTCCTTCTGTACGGCTTTCCCTTTATTTTGATCTTCAGACTTCCATACTCACAAGACAAAAGGCAACAATTTCACCTTTGTTATGTGCCAGGTACTGTCCAACATCCTCATTTCACATGCTTATTATTTTACAGGACAGAAATCATTGAGTGGATAGGGAGGCAGCAGGATTAGGGAGAAAGGTTTAATGACGTGGCCTGTGTTGCATGGCTGCTAAGGGACAGGATTTAGATTTAAAAAATAGATCTAGATGCTTCCCAAACTCTAGTGGTTTTTCCATTGCACAACACTGCCTCCCAAACATCACTTATGTGAACAAAAGTGAAATTGGTGTGGCAGTATCCAGACTCTGGTGCATCTGAGTGTTATTTAAATCCTTTTGGAGACTTGCTACGGCCTTCTGGGCTTCAGGGAGGTGATCCTTTAGCAAACAATCTCTTGCCATCCAGAACTCTAGAAATGAAAAGAACCTGAGACCATTCAGACTCACTGTGTGCCAGGAATTCAGAAGCCCAGGTGGCTGGCAGGAGACTGGCTATCCTGAGAAGGGCAGGAGCCTTTTGAGAGCCTGGGAGGTCTCTGCTCAGCAGGAGAGCTTTTCACCCAATGTCCTACATCTTGAGCTAAAGTCCCTGGAGTAGAGATGAGCCAATAGTCCACCTTCTGAAAACGCTCTCAGGACTAACACATCCCTCCAGTCATCCCCTTCAACTGTTACCACACGACATCCAAGCTGGGTTTCCATTATCATGGTGATTCGATCCCCTCATTCCTCCATAGACACCTCACCCTAGGCACACCACCTTCTCAATCTCTCCCTCTGTGTCTCAGAAAACTCACAATCACGAGCACATTTCCCTATTCCTTGAATGGCTCACTTCCTTCACTTGGTCACTCTGTGTCCTGACGACACTTCTTGCTGTGACCATCTTCTACTTTCCCCCGTAGTGCCTATAGCAGGGATCAGAAAAGGAGCAGGCATCTGCTCAACCCTCCTTACTTCCTTGAAGAACCAAAGTCACAATCGGAAGAGAGCTCCCTCAGCTCCCCACCATCAGGTGGAGCTCCACATCCAGCTGCCCTCTGCCATGCCTTCTCTGGCAGCAGGAGACTGAGTCCCCTCCCCTTGTGCCTCCTCAACGGCTTTGTCCCCAACCTCCCCCTCTCCAATCTGCATCAGTTCATCCCTCTCTTCTGGATCCGTATCCTCAGCACACAGAGGAATTCACAGTCTTGTGCATTTAAAACAAACACCTCCTTGACCCCAGCCCACGCCTCTCCAGAAACACAACCATGTCAGAGCAAGATGACTGGAGCCCTGGGGACTCAGGAGCTCTACAGCATTGCTCCCTTAACTTGTCCAAAGCTCACTTCCACTCTCCTAACACTGCTCTAGTTTGGGAGCATCATCACTGATGACTTCTGTGTGGTCACATCCAGCAGAGGCCCACTGCTCTCAGTGACCTTCAAGGTACTTTCTCCTCTTGGCTCTGAAACATTGCCCTCTTCTGGGTTTCTTTTTTTTTTTTTTTGTGTGTGTGTGTGTGTGTGTGTCCTTTTATTAGCTCATTTTCCAGTCTATTTACACTCCCGGTCTTGGGAATCTCTTTAGGTCCATAATTTTGAGGACCATGAGCCCAAAGTTTACCTCTTCAGCTAAGAGCTCTCCCTGAATGACAGGATCCCAGTTGGAAGAGTCCATTTGATTATATATATATATATATATATATATATATATATATATATATATATATATAAACCTAACAAAACTTTAAAAATAAAGTCAGGTGTTTATTGTGGAGGTGACCTCATCCTCGATACAAAACTATCACAAAAGACTATACCAGAAACACACATTGCAGAAGACCACTGCATCCTTACACAAAAGTACACCTGTGAGGAGGTCTCCTGGCGGCTGCCACCAGTGTTAGACAGGTGCGGCCCTTGTTATTAATCCTTGTGTCCAAGAATACATGTTTCAAAATGACTTACATAACCCTTTGATTTTTACCTTTGAAAACCTCTGTCTTCCTTTGTCTCTTTACATGACAACATCACAAAGTCAACATATTCCAAACAGTTTTGACGCTTTGGAAACGAGGAGTGGTGGTTGCATAACATCTTGGTTGGACCTACTATAAAGGTCATTAAGTTGTCTCTTTTAAAACAGTTCATTTCATGTTATGTGCATATGACTTTGATAAGGAAAAAAAAAACAATTTTAAACCCAGAACTCCCTTTTCTGCCCCAAACTTGCCCTCCCCTCACTCTGTATTCCTCATCTTAATAATACAAACATCTTCCCTCACTTCCCAGATTTTCCTTATTTCCAAACTTCAAGCCATCGCGGTCACCCTACCTCTGAAGCTCCTCTTCCACTACCGCTGATCTCTGTTCCAGCGCTGCCATCTGCCCCTGGGGCTCTGATAGGTCTCCCTGCGTCCACTCTTGCCTTTTTTGCTACTTTAAAAATAAATCACAATGAGGTTCTCCTTCCATTTCCATGCAATTACCCTTCTCTCTCCCTTTCCCTCCCACCTCTCATCCCTGTTTAATGTTAATCTTCTTCTCATGCTCTTCCTCCCTACTCTGTTCTTAGTTGCTCTCCTTATATCAAAGAAGACATTGGGCATTTGTTTTTTAGGGATTGGCTAGCTTCACTTAGCATAATCTGCTCTAATGCCATCCATTTTCCTGTAAATTCTATGATTTTGTCATTTTTTAATGCAGAGTAATACTCCATTGTGTATAAATGCCACATTTTTTTTATCCATTCATCTATTGAAGGGCATCTAGGTTGGTTTCACAGTCTAGCTATTGTGAATTGTGCTGCTATGAACATCGATGTAGAAGTGTCCCTGTAGTATGCTCTTTTTAGGTCTTTAGGGAATAGACCGAGAAGGGGAATAGCTGGGTCAAATGGTGGTTCCATTCCCATCTTTCCAAGAAATCTCCATACTGCTTTCCAAAGAAAGGCAGCAGAATACAACAGACACTAGTATGGCAATATGTAAAACAGTGGATGTGTAACCGATGTGATTCTGCAATCTGTATATGGGGTAAAAATGGGAGTTCATAACCCACTTGAATCAAATGTGTGAAATACGATATGTCAAGAACTATGTAATGTTTTGAACAACCAACAATAAAAATTAAAAAAAAATTTAAAAAATTTAAAAAAATAAAAATAAAATAGGAAAAAAATGTAAATCAAACCATGTCACTTCCTGATTAAAGCCCGAATATGTTCCCACAGTACTTGAAATAAAAACCCATCCTGGCAATGGCCCACAGGACTCTACAGAGCCTGGCCCCTGTCCACTGCTTCTCTGCCACTTTGTCTTCCTTCATTTATGCTTGACTCACGCCACTCATCTTTCTTCCCTAGAAGAAACTTCCTGTCTGCTTTTTTGTTTGTTTGTTTTTTGTTTGTTTGTTTGTTTGTTTACTAGTATGTCTCTTTTTCTGGCTTGAAGGTAAGGGAGAGAGAAAGAGACTTACTGGTCTTGTTTAGTCCCATTGCACCAGTAACTAAAAAACACCAGACACACAGTAGGTACTAAATGTGTAAATAAATGAATTAGGTCCACAGTTCTTTCTGGCTTTGTTTTTTCATAACAGCTTCAAACTATTGTAGCCCTGCCTGAAAATTATACTTTTTCAGAATAAAGCAATCCATTTCCAGATGGGTTTTAGTTAAACCTAAAGTAATACACAGATAAAAATAAACATATTAGAGGAAATGTTAAATACATGTGCAGCAAAACCCCATCATTCTCTGCTTAACTGTGCTCAAACAGCAGAATCACTAGTAAAAGTAGTTGTTGCCTTTCGCCACTACATTTTGGGGAAGTTTGTTAAGTAGCAATGTGCAACCACTATAGCAGTAAATTGCTACAACCATTAGGTAAACTAACCTGGTAACACTATTTAAAGAAAAATCATAGCATCCTTCAAACCTGATATACCACTCCTTGGAATCTATCCCAGGAAAATAAAAGTAACCATATATAGGATATATGGTTAGGAATGTTCATTGCAACCTTTCTACCGAAGGGAGAAAAAAACCTAGGGAAAAAAGAAAAGTCCATTACCAGATAATATTAAAAATAGTATAATACATGTTAAAAAAAAGATTAGAGTGATACCAGTTGTCTTGGGGGAATCTCAACAAAGTAAAAGAGCAAGTAAAATGGAGGAAAGTATGTAAGACATCTTTTTTTTTTTTCCAATAAAGACTGAAGGAAAGGGCACCCCCCGTGTACATCTGCATGCTATATTTTATCAAATCTCAGATTGTAATACATATGGCAATATCAAAGATGTTAACATTTTTTTAAAAAAATTACATCTCAAACTTGATGTAAAGCAACATGTATACATAGACTATGGACTGAAAAACAGTAGAAAGAGATACAGCTGTTCATGCACACAGCTCAGAGGTATTGTGCTTGAAGTAAAAAGATGAGGGGGAAAAAGGCTGAATTTAAACATGCACACACAATAACAGTCCAATTCTACAAAATATGTGCATTTACAAAGACTTTAACTGAAGATGAGATCTTTTTCTCAGATTAACTTGTGGGAATGCGTATGAAAAACTGTCAAATTAAAAAAAAATCAAATTATAGGTGGTAATCACAATATGATTCTACTTGGGCAAAACCAAACAAAACACCTAGATGTGTTCATACCTCTGTGAGCATGGAGAAGTTTATGGAAAATTATACTCCAGATTGGGCATGATTACCATATTGTCCTACTTGTATCAGCATTATTACTTTATGATTAAAAAATTAAAATTAAAATGGACAAAAATTAAATGGCAACAAAATACATCAAGCTGTCACATAGCTGAAATGCATTGGGTACTTTCATTTATATTTTGAGTATCCTTGTCAATAGCCATCATTATCATCTCAAGTCCATATTAAAGGAGTAAGTTATCTGCTGATTCCTTGGTGATCAATAAACATTTAACCAGGCAGTCCTCATGGTTTATATGTCATTAGTCTATTGTCAACATTCTTGTCATTTTAATTACTCAGTTCACCTACCATTTATCATGCAAAGTGAAAGAGTATGTTCAGATTTAACATTGGAAAAAAAATAGTGTCATGTCACATTAAGAAGAAATTAGAGCTAAATCTGTCCCCAAATGAAATTTAATTTTCCCCCCTCTACATTGGGAGGTCACTAAAGACTACTTGAACTAGAGCCAATAGAACTGGTTGGTTCTCAGTTGTATGGCCTTCCAACCATGTGTGCCCACGAACGCATCATTTCTCTCTCTGAGGCTCAGTTGGTTCACTTATTAAAGGAGGAGGACACCACAGCCGTCCCTATTTCAGGAATCTGGATGAGGACTGAGAAAATGGGTGTAGGAACATGAAGGTTATAACTGGAACATGAGAATACTCCCTAGATTCCAGAAGTCTTATCAAGGACATAATGGAGAGAAAAGTAGTGAGAATCAGAGAAAAAGGTTTCCTTTGTCAGCCACAGTCTTAGTTAGGGTGACTGTGGCAATTCCAGGTCTATAAAATAAGAGGCCTGGTCTTTTCTAGTATTTTATTTCCAATGTAGAAAAGAGCCCAATTCTCAAAACTATAAATTTAGAAAATTCTTACAAATTTACAAATTTGTATTTCTTCAGGGGAAGAAAACCCTTAAGTTATTTAACCATCCTCATAAAGCTAAATATTATTTTAGTTGAATGTACTTCATACACAGGAAGGGACCCCAAACTATCATTTTGTACTAAATGATAATGAAAAATATTTCACAAGATCCGGATAACAAATGAAGACAGATGTGTCTATAATCCTCTTTCCATAAAAGTACACAATCTTCATTTATCTTCAGTGGTGACATCTATTCCTCTAAAAATATTTCCTTTATTAGATGCATTTTAGTGTCTGACTGTGCCTCTTCACGATTCTTACATCTATTATGAACTGTCGAGCCCTCAAATCTCTCAGCTGAGACACGTTATGCTGACTTCCTGCATTCCTGCTACTGATTGATGGGCTTCTTTCTAATGGAGCTGCCAAAAGAGCAAAATGCACAAATTGTACTTTGCCCCTATTATGACTGGGGTCCAATAGAACTCTTGTCAAATACTGTAATTCACATCTGCCTCTGCCCACTTGAATGCATGGTTTATTTTATACTAGTGTGTTTTAAAATAAATATAAATACAATATAATTGCCTTCAAGTTAACGTTTGAGTTTTATGTTTTATTGTGTTTCTAACTAATTCAACATCTTTCCTGTCAGTTTTTTATATATCACTCATCTGCACTAAAAAGTATGCCATTGTCAAAACAGATACCTCTGTTGGTTAGTTTTATGAATGAATTTGAGAAAATCATGGGATATCCAGATACTTGGTCAAACATCACTCAAGGTGTGTCTGAAAGGGGACTGGATGAGACGAACATTTTCATTAGCAGTCTGAGTAAAGCAGATTGTCCTTCCTAATGTTGGTGAGCTTCATCTAAATAATTGAATAGAATAGAAAAGGAAGCGCAGAACAGAGGGAACGTCTCCTGCCTGACCACTTGAGCTAGACCACCAATTTCCTCTTGCCCTTGGACAAGAACTTACACCATTGACTTTCCTGGCTCTTAGGTCTTTGGACTTGGATTGAACCATATGTCACCATCTCTGCATTCATTAATCTTCAGCTTGCTGATCGAAGATCTTGAGATTATGAGATTTCTCAGTCTCCACAATCATGTAGTCAATTCTATGATAAATTCATATATATATATATATATATATATATGTATATATATATATATATATATATATATATATACACATATATATGTAATTGTCTGTCTAGAGAACTGTAAAACAACTTCTTCTAACTCTCAAGGTCTTCCTTAAATTGATTCCACTCCAGTATCCAGTCTTATATCAAAATTATTATATTAACATTAACAAAATTGTTATATTAACAGTTAACATTATAGCATGCAAAGTCTTATACTAAGAGCTTTACATCCATCATCTCAATTAATGTAACAATATCATGAGGAAGTTTTATTTTTCCTTTTATAGATAAGGAGACTTAGATTGTGAGTAATTCTGAAAGTTGAGGCTGTGTATCTGACTCTTCAATCTATATTTTTAGTCTGAGTCTCTGTATCTTCACAACAAATGAGATAGTGTTGCTCTGTAGTGTGATTTAACATCTTCAGGTGATTCTAGTAGGTCTAACCACAGGTAATATTTGTGAATAAGGGTCTTAGGTTAGGTTTGTTAGAGTCTGTAAACAAGTCAAAATAACACCTGGCATTTTGCCAGGGGAATGTTAAAGCTCATAAACAAGTCTAGATGGTGCCTGGCAAAATGCCAGAGGGAGTGGTTTGAGAAGTAACAAAAGCGAGCCGTTAAGTGTGGAGATTCCTTATTGGTTGACTGATGTATCTAGTTTATGCTAATTAGATAAGCTCTGTGGAATGTATAAATACTGCTCCTGTCCTGCAATAAAGGGCTCCCACTCCTGCTGTATCAACGTACAGAACGTACAGAAGTTGTTCGTCACCCCCCCCCCCCCCCCCCCCCCCCCCCCGCTAGTTTGCTGCAGCCAGCCGGACTGCAGCATAGGTTAAACTAGTGGATCTCAAACTTTAGCCTAAATCGGAATCACCTTGAGGGCCTGTTTAAACACAGGCAGCTGTGCTCCCTCCTCAAAGTTTCTAATTCAGTAGCTTTGGGGTAGGGTCTAATAATCTGCATTGCTAACAAGCTCCTGTGTATTTTTCTGTTGCTGGTCCAGGGACCACATTTTGAGAATCAATGGGTTAGGCTATATTCCTTGTTTTCAATATTCTTCTTTTTATCTTCCTCTAATTCAAATTTCTACTTAGTCTTCAAGGCTACCTTCCTCTTAACACCTGCTTTCTTGGGTTCTTCACCTCCTTCCTCTTCTGTCTCCTGGAGCACCCAGTTACTGTGTATCAGCCAGGTCAACAGATCCTGCAGCTCAGGTGAACATCTGGGTAAGCACAAAACATTTGGTCTGTTTTCACCCTTTCCTGTGATTGCAGGACTTCCCATTCCCCTTTTCAAAATCTCAGCTGTTAAGTTTAAGAGCTGACCGGGATGCCTGGGTGTGTATATGTTCTCATATGCATACGGTCCAACCCCTCTGTCCTCTCTTCCCCATCTGTTCCGGTTCCCTTGATGAGGCTTATCGCAGGGCTGTCCAGGCAAGACTCTGGAAGCATCTCTGAAGATGTCAGGAGCTGCAGGCCTGTCAGAACCCCCAGGGCTGCCTGCTCCAGGCTGGCCCCATCTTCTAGTGGCACCTCAAACTCAGTACTTCTCAGAAGTTTGATCAAGACATCCCTCAGCTGTCATTCCCAGAAGCTGATTTCCATACTTTAAACGATGCGCCTCTTCCTGGGACCTGAATGTGAGTTCCAGGCATACTGCACTCCTACAAAGGATGCTGTGTTTCCTGAAATTGGACCCTGTTTTTAGGGTGTGACTGATTCTTCCCTTACTATGAGTTCTTAAGAAGCACTCTGGTCCTTCTTGCTGACAACCCCTGAAAGGGACACGCCACTAATTCTCCAAATACGAATAAATGTGTCTGAATCTGAACTCCCTGAAGTCAATAATTATTCTTTGAGTGTGTTTCTGCCGCTTACATTTGGTCCACAGCACCTAGGATAGCATTAAAATGCTGGCAAATACCTCATAACACATTGTCATCTGTTTCAGTTAACTTTTGCCTAGCTATGTCCAAAATACCCAACAAGAACAACTTAGAAGAGGAAAAGTTTATTGGGGCTCATGGTTTCAGAGGTCTCAGTCCATAGACAGCAGACGCCGTTGCTCTGTGCCGGAGGTGAGGCTGCAGCACATCGTGGGGGAAGGGCTAAGGGGAGGAAAGCTGCTCAGATCCTGCAGGAGCCAGCCAGCAGAGAGAGGATAGGCAAGGGGCCACAGGAAAGAAGCATCCTTCCAGGGCACGCCCCCCGGGATCCACCTCCCTGGGCTGCCACCCACTCAGCCCAGTCAAACTCTCAGTGAAAACATTTCACCTCTGAACATTCCTGCATTAACAGGAGCAGCGTGGGGACACCTCACATCCCAAACGGTAACACCCTCTGATGCCTTCCATAGCGCTTTCCCTGGTCATGAGCTTGAGGGGGTTCTTCCACCACCTGGAACCCTCTTCCATCCCCTTCTCCTCGCCCCCACGCCCACCCAGCACGGAGCCTGCATTGCGCCTGCGCAGGTGTTTCTTGGCGCCTCTGCTCCTGCGCCCAACAGAGGCTCCGAGGGCTCTCCAGGGCTCTCCAGCTTCCTGGACTAAACTTGGGGCTCGGGAACTTCTGGGTGCACTCAGGGTCTTCAGAGAGCATGTTCACTGTCACTTCTCCATGGCCTCGGGAAGCTGAGGAGCGTTTCCCTGCGAGGTCACCCGCCCCAGAGGCGGACCTTCTCTCTGGACCGGATGCTGGTCAACTCCGAGGTCTGTGCCCCTGGCCACCGGGTTCAAAAGCAGTTTTGTATCTTTTATTTTGTTTCGTAATTTAAGAAATTTTAAATAGTTTTGCACTAATCTTAATTCAATCTGGAATCTTTCCATGTATGCATAGGACATATGCATAATAGGTAAATATACATTCAACAGCCAAGAGCTTATGTCTTGGTATTCATATTGGCAGCAGATAGAAGACAGCAATCCTTTTTTAAAAACCGAATTGTGAATTTCTTCCCTTTACATGATCTTTTTGACACAAGGCTAATTATTTTGTTTCTGGGCTAAGGATTGTAGTCAGTAGATTCAAGTTATGGACTTTTCTGTTGTCTTTCCTATTTTATAATTTATTTGAAGAGCCTTGGATGTCTCTTCAAATTTTAGGCCTCTATTTTTTCTATAACTATTTTTAATTCACAGTTTTATTATTTGCAACATGACCCCAAATATCAGAAACACTTTCATCATGCTCAGCTTTCTGCGCCTGCGTTCTAAAACTTACTAAAGAAGACTTAAAAGCACAAACATCCCAGAGATTCTTTGTTTCTCTTTTACCCTCATTCCACTTGACTGTATCAGCGATGGGATGAAGATTGACAGCAGATCTCACTCATAAAACAGGCTGGAAATTCAGAAACCTAATTCTGGCTTTGACGTTTGCATATTTATAACTCCAGGGAAATTATTTAAACTTTTTCTCTGGTCCATGACACACTTGTCAAATCGTGTAGGATTTATGGAAAATGTCATGTTTGATCTATGATAGATGCTGAAAACTAAAGATGGGCTTTTCCCTTTAGGAGGATAAAATAATTAGCAAATTCGTTTCTTAGCTCAGTCCTTTCTAACCCATTAAGATGAAGAGAATCACTTTTGGGGCATTTAAAAAAAAATCAAATATATGAGTCACACCCCAAACTGCTGCATCTGATTTTTAAGAAGTTCTCTTGATGCACTGCTAGACTTTGGAACTGAGGCCAGACTTGAAAATTGCCTCTGCTCTGAATCCTTACCATTTCTCTCTAGGAGAAATGAGCCAAACTTTCATTATCCTGCCTAATTGTCACTCATGAGAAAGATGACCACATTTGCATTATCACAGATATGCCACATTCTGAGCCCTTGCAGCTCACAGTAAGATCTAGGCTGTCAGTGTGGCCTTGCGCATTCTCATGGAACCAGATATGAGGGTCTTCCTTAAACCCATGTGCAAGGATTCTCGGTTTAAAACAGAATTGTAAATAAATGGAGGAAGAAGGGTAGAGTCAGTCTTCACCATTGAATAGGTGTCTGTCCTGTATTTCAATACCCCCAAATTTAGGATGCAGTAAATTTTAACAAAATCATTACATCTCCCAAAGGGAGGATCTTTAAAAAGAAAGATGTTGGATATAGAAGGTGTCTTTGGGTATTAGGAAATAATGAGGGCCCTCAGTGATGTCACCACCACTTACAGAACTACTTGGATAACTTTCTGCCCAGAAAAGAGGAAAAAAAATACTCCCCAAGGGATATTTGCCCCCAGAAATAAATGTTTTGAAAACTTTTCTCCAGGAGGTGTGCCTATCCCCATCCCATCCTGTGCTGTGTATACTCTCTCTCTTTTTTTTTTCCCTTCTACTTCAAAATAATACTCTGTAAGTTTGGGGTTTAAAGGGCACCAGGATTTTGGACTCTTCAATTGAAATAAAATCATGGGTTAGAAAAACTTTTTGTAATAGGCCAGCTTACTGGGTCAACTCCTTCAGTCCTTTCAATCTCTCTTCCCAAATCAAGGGTTTATTTTGTAGAAATTGTGTTCTAGTAACTAGGTCAGTTAAGACTTGAGACTTGGTTTAAGGGTAAACCAGTTTCTTAGAGTATGGGAACCTTTATTGCAATGTTGACTTTCTTTGTTCTGTCCCTCAGATTATTTCCTAAATATCTGTAGAATTCACCCTTTCATCTTCTTTCCCCAAAGTTCTTGTTTTGCTTCAGATGCCCACCTGGTTAACTCCAATTGCTTGCTAATTTCTCATTTTTATTTCTGGCCACCTTGTAGATCACAGCTAAAGTGATCCAGTATCTTCTATACAAATCTAGCTAGGTTGGTCCTTCCTTAAAATCAATTAAAAGTCTCTATGATATGGTTTGAATATGGTGTCCCACCAACTCATATTGGAGTTTTATCCTCAAAGTCACATGCTAATGGTATCAAGAGGGTAAAATCTTAATTTAACTTGTGTTTAGAGGTGGGCCTTTGGGAAATAATCAGTTTGTATAAGGTAATTAGAGAAGAACCCCTTTGATTTTTTGCAAAGTGTCAAATAATATATTTATTAATCTTTTAATTTCTTTTTAAAAAATTTGCTCTTTTAAATATACATGCGGTCAAGTATATTTTGACATATTATACATGCATAGAGTATAACTTATTCTAATTAGGATCCCATTCTTGTAGATGATGTGGAGTTGCACTGGTGGTGTATTCATATATGAACATAGGAAAGTTATTCCAATTGATCCTACTGTCCTTCCTATTCCCATACTCCCTTCTTTCCCTTCATTCCCCTTTGTCTAATCCAATGAATTTCTCTTCTCTGCCCTGTCCCCTCATTGTGTGTTGATATCCTCATATCAGAGAGAATATTTGGCCTTTGGTTTTTGGGACTGGCTTATTTCACTTAGCATGATAGTCTCCAATTCCATCCATTTATCAGCAAATACCACAATTTCATTCTTTTTTATGGCTGAGTAATACTCCATTGTGTATAGATACCAAATTTTCTTTTCCATTCACCTATTGAAGGGCACATAGGTTGTCTCCATAGATTAGATAATGTGAATTGAACTGCTCTGAACATTTGATGTGGCTGTGTCACTGTAGTCTGCTGATTTTAAGTCCTTTGGGTGTATACCCAGGAGTGGGATAACTAGGTCAGATGGTGGTTCCATTCCAAGTTTTCTAAGGAATCTCCATACAGTTTTCCAGACAATGTGCAGTCTCACCAACAATGTATGAGTGTATCTTTTCCCTACATCCTTACCAACATTTAGTGTTACTTGTTATTTTATTTTTGCATGAGGGATTGAACTCAGGGGTACTTTACCACTAAGCTACATCCCCAGCTCTATTTTATATTTTATTTAGAAACAGGGTCTCCCAGTGTTGCTTAGGACCTCTCTAAGTTGCAGAGGCTGGCTTTTAACTTGCAATTCTCCTGCCTCAGACTCCCAAGCCACCAGGATTACAAGCCATGCCCAGTTTAGTGGTATTTCTCTAGTTGCTAGAGATGTTGAGCATTTTTTCATATCCTTGTTGACCATTCATATTTCTTCTTCTGTGAACTACCTGTTCAGTTCTTTTGCCTATTTATTGATTGGGATACTCAGTTTTTATTGATTGGGATTTTGTGTGTGTGTGTGTGTGTGTGTGTTAAGTTTTTTGAGTTCTTTATATATTCTGGAGATTAATGCTCTATCTGAGGTGCAGGTGGCAAAGATTTTCTCCATTGTGTGGGCTCTGTCTTCACATTATTGTTTCCTTTGCTGTGAAGCTCTTTAGTTTGATGCCATCCCATTTATTGAGTATTGATTATACTTCTTATGATTTAGGAGTCTTATTGAGGAAGTCAGTTCCTAAGCTGATAGGATGGAGAGTTGGGCTTACGTTTACTTCAGGTAAGTGCAGGGTTTCTGGTCTAATGCCTAAGTCTATGATCCACTTTGAGTTAAGTTTTGTGCGGGGTGTGAGATAGGGAGAACCCCCATAATTGAACCCTGGGGACTTCAGTAGCAAATATACATGCTCTGTCTCTTGCCACATGACATTTCCTGCCATCCCAGGACTCTCTCAGCAAGAAGACCATTACCAGATGAAGTCCTTTCACCTTGAGCCATCAGAACCATCAGCCAAAATAAACTTATTTTCTTTATACAGTAGTCCATCTCAGGTGTTTCATTATAGTAATAAAGGAGACCGAGCACATTGGTACACCCCTGTAATCCCAGCAGCTTAGGTGGTTGAGGCAGGAGGATTGTGAGTTCAAAGCCAGCCTTAGCAATTTAACAAGGCTCTAAGCAACTTAGCAAGACCCTCCCTCTAAATAAAAAATAAGAAAGGGTTGGGGATGTGGCTCAGTGGTTGAGGGCTGCTGGGTTCAATCCCCCATAACATACACACACACACACACACACACACACACACACACACAGGAACCTCCATTGTGCAACCTCCACAGTAAAGATCCCTGACATTTTATATTCATATACATTTAGGGAAAATCACGTAGCCTTGCTAATATTGGTAGTGTATTTTCACAGTGACAGTGAGCAGAATGAGGTCCTCAATTATCCAAAGAGGGCTTTGAAAAACTTCACCCCATCTCAGGAATGATGAGCATAGGATCCCTTTCATTCCATTTACTGCTCCTTGTTTTACCTCTGCCTGGAGCTGCACCCTCTTGTACCACAGGATAAGTGCACACTCAGCATCTGTGTGCTGTAGTTCTTGAAGGGCGTCTCATCCCCGGGTCAGTGGAGTGGATGGATTCACCGTGGGTGCGGGGCGTGGGCTGAGCTCAGTCTCCGCTCCTCCTTTCTGGTTTTCATGAGACTGATTTAACCCCCAGTTCCATTATCTGTCAGGCCTCTCAGGTTCTAGCTGCTTTAGTGAGGCTTGGAAGAAACAGTGACTGACTTGGGTTTGAGGCCGGGAACCTTTCCCACAGAGATGTTTTGAGGTCAACAGAATAATTCAGGATGGGATTGGAAGATACATCTTGGATCCTGAAAGGGTTCCATGTGAGGGAGCTGAAGAGGACCTGGAAGAAGAGCAAGTAGACCTTCCTTGGGTTTCTTCCTTTCACTCCAACTTTACACCAATGGAAAAGTTGATAGGAGAAAATGCTAAAATACAAATGGTATATTTGTTTGACTCCTATTTTTATTTTAGCCTTTTCTCTTATTTAAATAAAATAAAATTGCTTAAAATAATAAGACGTAATCTCAACCATACCATTAAGCTGATTTAAGTAGCTTAAAGTTACCAATAACTGCTCTGGGGACTAGAGATCACCAAATTGGGGGGATATTTTTAGGGAAAGTTTGTTTAGCCTGGAAAGAGGATGCTTCTTGTTCCTTCTGGTTTCTTTCTTATTGCCCTTGGGTTTTTTTTTAATTTTTTTTTTTTTATTTTTGAGTTGTAGTTGGACACAATACCTTGATTTTATTTTTATGTGGTGCTGAGGATTGAACCCAGGGCCTCACACATGCTAGGCGAGCGCTCTGCCGCTGAGCCGGAACCAGCCCTGTCCCTGTTTTAAAGGCCTCTGTGTTTGAATAGTGCAGGAAGTTTGACCCAGCTCAGTCCATGCTGAGCTAAAGCAAACTACTCCACTGGAATCAACTTGGCCTCTCCTGTTTTCCAGTTCACTCAGACAAAACATCTGGAGAGGTCAGAGTGTTTTGGAAGAGAATGGAAAGTGATCGGCAGCAGGCACCATAAATCCATTTTAAATTATTCTGGGAGAATAGTTGTCTCCAAACTTTACCCTAAATCTGCAAGCTATGGGGCACGTTGAAAGTTAAAGTCAATCATTTATATTTTTTGCACCTATAGACTGGGAACCTTTTCTTCTATGTTTAAGCAAAAACAAAAGCAAGTGAACAAAGAAAGCAATCTCTGTGATGTCCTAAATTTAATTATAAGAGCTGAGGATGGAGAGGAGGAAGGAGAAGAGAGAAGGGGAATGATTAGATAACAGCTTTGGGCCAAACCAACAAAAGACATGTCCTACATTTTGGATACATGTGGAGACCTTGGTTTAGAACTTCAGCAGGCTGACCACCAGGCACAACGGTCAGGCTTACAAACCCCGACCAATCCAGAAGCAATAAGAGTTTCTCCTTCTGGAGATCAATCCCCAAACCTTCCCCATTCCTTAGTGTTTGCCCCTCTTATCTACAGCAGATGTAGGTTGAATATGAAAAATCGTTGCTTTCCTTCCCCAAACTGTCATTGTAAGAATGCTACTAGATCCAGCAGACACATTTCCAACTGCCATCTAACCCTGCAGAAGTTGCAGAACTTCTCGCAGGGTCTACCTGGTCCTTTTCTATCATCTGTACTGGCTCAGTAGACCCTTTCGTGTCAGAGAACCCTCAGCCTCAAGAGCTTCAGTGTAAGAGTAGACCTCTTCCTGGCCCAGTATACCTAGCAGGAGGGGCGGGAGGTTAGGTCTTCCTCATCCCTCACAACCTTGCCACCGCAATCCTGTGAAGCCCTGGAGATCAAAAACAGTGGTCTCATCCTGTCTGTTTACTATGCTTGTAAGTGCATGAGAAGCTCAAGACTACAAGGTGACCCTTTGCTGAGTTTAATCCCCGGTAACCGTCCCCTGCCACCCGCCAAAGAAAAAGAATCCCATCACAAGCAGGACATTACGTATACACCTGCATATTACCTTAGTTCATGCGGCTATAACAAATACCGTAGCCTGGGTGGCTTCTAAACCACAGAATGTATTGCTCACACAGTTCTGGAGTTTGGAAAGTCCAAAATCAAGGCACCAGCAGATTCAATGTCAAGTGAAGGCCTGTTTCCTCCTACATGGTAGAAGGGCAAAGGATCTCTCTTGGTCATGTTTCAGAAGACCACTAGTCCTACTCATTTGAGCATGACCTAATCACCTCCTAATACTATATATATCACTTTGGGGTGAATGTTCAACATATGAATTTAGGGGGGACATTCAGACCACAGCATATACATACCATAACACATACACACACATGCACCTTACAAACATAAAATCAAACACCACACATATGTACCGCATACACACCACAATATTCACCCGTACCACACAAACATAGACCATTCCATACACACCACATCATACACCAAATCACCTGTTTTTTTCACTACTGTGACTGAATTTTAAAGGAGGAAAAGTTTTGAGGGCTCACTGTTTCAGAGACCTCAATCCATAGATAGCAAGCTCCATTCCTCAGGGCTCAAAGTGAGGCAGGACATCATGTTGGAAGAGAGTGGCAGAGGAAAACAGCTCACATGATGTTCAAGCAGAAGAGAGAGAGAGACTCCACTGGCCAAATACAAATGTATACCAAAGCCATGCTCCAATTCCAACCTCCTCCAGCCACACCCTACCACTTCAGGTACCACTCAGTTAATCCCTATCGGGTGATTAAATCACAGATTGAGTTAAGACTCTTAGAACCCAATCACTTCTCCTCTGAATGTTCTTGCATCGTCTCACATGTGAGCTTTTGGAGGACGCTCCACATCCAAACCATAACAGCACCACCATACATATACATACACCCTGCCAAGGCACCACACATACATACATCACGTATGCCAGCTCATGTGGCCTGCATATATACTACACACACACATACACTTGAAACAAAATAATTCATAAATCTCTACTTAATTCTATCACCTATCATGCCCTCTAATATTGCTTGTTTAATTCTCTTATTTTAAAAAAATACTAATCATAATATCACAAAACTCTAATAGGTAGTAATATACAGCTTGAAAATCATTTTCTAAATATGACCTCATCTATCATAACTCTGGTCCCTAAAACTGTTTTGTGGAACCCACTAGGACCCCAAACCACCATCAGCAACAACATACCCTTGTCAATGGCTTCTCAGAGTGATGTGACCCCTTTACTTTTATCTAACTGAATCCAGCTCTATCCTGAAACCTTGTGCTTCTGCCAGTGCCCTCAAGGGGTGACTGTTTTCTTTCCCACTGCCCTCGTTCCACTGACATCGGAGGGTGTTCTTGCTTCTCTTTGCTGTTTCCAGAACATTCTCGCTCTATCTTCCTTAAAAGCCCCAGCTTTGAACTTCACCCCTCCCCAGCATCCTTCTTTATCACCATCCTTCCCTTGAAGAGACTTCCTCTGGTACCTTTCCATTATAAGTATTAGTGAGGTCAGTAATATCTGTTAAATGACTAAATGAATTCACCTGTTCTTATTTTAACTTGGATGACCTCAGCCCGGGAGGGTACAACTCAAATGCCTCTACTTTTTAACCTGAAGATTTCCTTCTCTGAGACAGGCTGTCTGAGGCCAAGGCAGTATTTCCCAAACGAAGTTCATGTAAGAACCACCAGGGAGCTTTTTCAATTAATAGAATATACTCTGCATGTCCTTAGAACTCACCTAGGCCCAGCAGATGCTGGGAACTGCTTCAGCAAGTCAAATACCAGATGGCACTTGGTGGTCTGACCCTCTGAGCCTTTTAATTGCATTTCATTCTTCATGAGGATCAGGTCAGGAACTGTGCCTTTCAAGTTTGCAAGGGCCAGGCCTCCAGCTGATCAACCTCTGAAAAGGCAAACTGAGTTTTTCATGAACCAAGATAGATTTTTCTCTTGCTTTTTCATTCTGGACATCTTAGTATTGTTGTTATGAAGGTCAGTAACAATAAAAGCCACTGCCTATCAGGTACTTGGTGGGCTAGACACTGTGCCTGGCATTTTTCTATATTATTTAATTTAAACCTTCCAAAAATTATACATGGTAGGATATTATTATGCTTTCCTTAGAAATGACCAAGGCCTGTCACTCAATTAACAGCCTGATTACAGATGTGCTCAGCTTGAACAGAACATCAGGACACACCAGGGGCCGAGGGAAGGTGCTTAAGGCAAAGGACATGCACTGTAGTCTGCTGCCAGGTGGGACTTGGTCCATGCTCATGGAAGGCAGTGGGACCTTTCTTGACAGATTTCACATGCCCAAGTTCTCATCCCTGAAGATTTCTTTGAATAGTTTTGCTCTGACATCACCCTGTCATGTGCAGAAACCTCCCAGGACAGGATTGGTTTCTGCTGCTGGGAAGAAACATTCTAAAGTCCAACTTCAGACATTAATCTCGAAATTTCTCAAAGTGTCATTTCAGACGACTTGGGTAACTGTACCCATGAGACCTGTAGATGGGAAACTGTAAACATGTCTGTAATGAGTATTCTCAACACATTAGAAAATCACAACACCTGCCCTCAGCTGTGTTCTGTGTTCACCTCCTGCCAGATACACAGAGAGGAGGCCCACAGTGGACATTTTATGAGGCTTATTCTTCACTACCTAGATGTGTCCAGATGTCTTTCTCTTCATCTTCTCCCCAACATAGTTAACTAAAATTCAGACCAATACTTAGACTTTTGTTAAAGAATATGTTTACAATTTCATGTCTACAGGCTTTTACTAGCTTAGTAGTTTATTGACATCTGAAGGGGCTTTATTACATGACTCCTTGAGCTAAGTAATCTCTCTGGACTGCGTGTTTATGTCCCCCAATCCTCCCGCAAATTTAGAGGTTGAAACTACAGTCCCCAGCGTGATGATATTAGGAGACACAGCTTTTGGGAGGAATTAGGTTTAGATGAGGTCATGAAAATGGAGCTCTTAAGAGAAACCTTAGAAGAAAAGGAAGAGAGGTCAGAGCTCTTTCTGTCACTGTCATATGAGGATGCAAGGAGCAGATGGTCAGCTGCAAACCAGGAAGCTGGCCCTCACCAGACACCAGATCTGCAGGCTCCTTGTTCTTGGACTTCTAAGAACTGAGAGAAATATGTGTATGTTGTTTAAGATGCCCAAGCCTACTCTACTTTGTTATGGCAACCCAAACGAACAGAATCGCAGGCCTCAAAGGGAGTTTCTTGGCTTTTTTCTCTAACTAGATTCCTCACTGGTTATGATGATGATATTAAAGTTCAGAAAGGTGAACAAGGCTGCCTATGGCCTTGCCAATCTAAGTAGCAGAGGAAAATGGATCTCATGTACTCTCTGCTGTAGACCAGCATGGAGCAGCCAGACTGTTGAGGTCTTCAAGATGGTTTCACATTTCCCCGATGAGTAAACTTATATTTCTGCCTCTCAACTAAATAGGTACAGTTATTCAAGCCATCTGAAATGACAGTGGACCCTCATTGGGGAATCATGAGACTAGTTTCTAAAGTTGGGCTTTAAAATGTTTCTTCCCAGCAGTGTAGACTTGTCCCATCCTGGGAGGTTTCTGCATGGTGACAGGACAATGTCAGAGCAAAGCAATCCAAAGGGAAACTGTATTATATATTCATAACAAGCTTCTAGCAACACCAAAAGGTTTGTTATCATCCTGTCAGTCTCAACCAGCTTGTCAGCAGAACTTTGAAAACAATTGTAGCAGATATTTTGATTAATTATGCATATACCACATCTGGAGTCTATCGCCATCTTGCCCTCGAAGCTTTGGTGAGTGCTTTTATAAATGCTGCAGTATAAAGAAGCAGTTGGTCTAGAATTCTCCATTGTGTGAATAACTGACATAACCTGTGACCAGGTGATTTCAACTACCCTGATAGTGTTTGTGCTCTGTCTGAATGAACAGAAACAGCACCTTTGTTCAAGGAGAACTTCTTTCTTATGGAATCTACAAAAAAACCAAAAAAACTTGGGTAGAACACTCCACAGCCTGGGAAGGTTTTTAAATGTGTCTAACATTTAAAAGGAAAATTTCTGGGAGCACCCCAAAAGAGTGGGGTGATATCCAGTGGAGAAGCTGGATGGTTTGATAGGAGAGTCCTGCTAGGGAGAGTCCTCCACTTGTGTAGTGGGAAATGGTGGCACCTGGGAATGTTGCCTCTCATGAATGTCTGTGCAGGACATGCAGGCTCTGTTTGAACTTTCAGCCCGTAGGAAGTGACTGCATTGTCCCTCTCACTACTGCATGTTAGAGTAGCATCTCTGTATCTGTTCCTATAGCCAGTTCTAACACTGTGGAGTCAAATTCTCAAACCCTGGTTCTGGCAGTTTCTTGATTCATCATCTTTTCTATACCCCCCAAATATTGATAACCCCTACCTATAATTTATTCTGTACTCAAGAAATGATACAAAGACCAGGAACTTCTTACCTTAAAGTAAAACAAAAACAAGAACAAAAAAAAGGGAAATCCTCAGCATAACTCAAAGGCAAGGAAACATACCAACTTCCAGTCACATACAAAAAGAAAAACAAGTGCCAAATTCTCAGCAGAACTTTCTCCAGAGCTCTGTGACAAGTCTTTGTGGAAAGCAATGAGAGGGTGATCTGGAAAAACTTTATAGCAGAGTGAAAAGAGGTTGGTGTGGAAATCATCCCCAGAAAGAGAGAGTCTACTCTAAGGAAGAAAATACTAAAAAAGAAAAGGGAATCACAAGTATAGGAAGCAAGAAGAACAGAATAACCTCTATGTAGTAGGATTAAAACCGAGGCTATCAGGATGATCTCAAGTTTTTTAATGTAGAAGTAAATGATAAATATGGAGAAATGCATATAGATGTGCATGCATATGTATATGTATGTGCGCTCATGTATTTCATACATTCCTTTGAGAGATCCTAAAAGGGTCAATACACCGAGAGCAAAAAAACATATCTACTGGTTGAAAATATCTTTGTCCACTAGTAAGAACCAATATTTGAAGCAAAATGAATGCATCCAGGGTGGTCGTTGGGAAAGAACAAGAGATTCTAGTATATGTTGTGGCATCAAAAAATAAGAAAGGGCTCAGATAATGATGAAAACATGTAAAAAAAATAGGAGACAAGTTGAAGGTCAAATTTGGGACAATTTGGGCATCAAAATAAATAAGGATAGTAACAATTTTATGTCATTCAATAAGAAATCATGAGTTCATACTAATATAAATAAATGAAGAAATATGTGGGGGAAGCAGAAAGCTCTTGTTACCAACTAGTAAATGTAGAAGAAATGATGGAATTAGAAGTTCCCAGTTGACACCCTTCATAGTAAAAATGGAAATGGATTTAAGAAGCATCAGTGGATGTTAAAACTAGTAGGCCAAAATGTAATGAGAGACAACATTTACACAGTATTAAAGTATTTCCCTACAAATTACCTATTAATTAAGAATGAAATAATAATGACTTTACAGTGGAGAAAGCTGGCTGGCAGACACCATCTTTGCCAAGTTATCCAACCATTACTACTGAGATCTTCCTGACAAAAATACAAAATCAAGAGAAACAGCAGATAAACCCAAACTGGGAGAGAGATTCTACCAGATAACTGCCTTTACTCTTTGAAAACATTAAGGGAACAAAAGACCAAAAAATTTAAAGAGATGAGCAGTTATCAGAATTTATGAAAGAGATATGACAGTGAAACATAATATATGATCTCAATTTAGATCTTACAGTGGGAAATTTTAAAATTTCTCTTTACTTTTCTTCTATTTCTGCTATAAAGGGCATTAGAATAATTGACAACATGTGAAGACGTTCCCTTGTTTAGTTATCAATACCCATTCTGTGATTTTGATAATTGTACTGTTACTGTAGAATACAATATCCTCATTTTTTGGAAATATACACTGGTGATTTTGGAAGAAAAAGAACAAATATGGCAGAGTGCTTAAAACTTGGGAATGTTGGCAAAGGGTATATTTGTTGGTAGTATTCTTGCAACTTCTTTCTAAATTTAAAGCGATTTCAAATTAAAACTATAAAATTAATTAAGTCTTAAAATGATCTCACATGTAAAGTGCAGAAAAACACTGACAAGTTGTCAATGCTATGGCAAAGAAGTAAATAAAATGATTTCTTGTGAATTAAATAAGAAGCTAGAAATATATAAGAAGTCATGCATAGAAAGGAATTGCCCTTTGGTTATTTTTTTAAAAAAGTTTTGGTTCGGATTTTTTTTTATGATAGAAAATGTAAAATTCATTTCACTAGGATATCAAGGAAGTAGTCAATTTTGTCATTGACTATTTTGCCCATATTTCCTAGGATATTATCAGAACAAGAATGTGTTCATTGCCCCAGGGAATTCCAATAAAGCAGAAATGATCTCCATGCAAGCTCTCAGATGGAGGTAATAGAAGCAAGCAGACCACAACTGCTCCTGCCTCCTTCAGAAATGGAGAAGTGAGGTGCTCCCCTTCCTTGTTCCCACCCGGATTATCTGTAGAGGCTTGATAGGAAAGCAGAAAAGCTTACCCTTCAGATTTCACAGTGACAATCAGAGAAATCCTAGTCTTGCTGGGAGCCACCTGGGCTCAGTGGGGCATGAAACTCATTCACATTCTTTTTTTAAAATTCTTTTTTTATTAATTAATTTAATTTAATTGGATATGTATGACAGCAGAATGCATTTTGATTCATTGTACACTTGCAGCACAACTTTTCATTCTCTGGTTGTACATGATGTAGGGTTACACCATATGTGTAGTCATACATGTACCTACAGTAATGATGTTCATCTCATTCCATCATCTTTCCTGCCCCCATGCCCACTCTCCACCTCTCCCTCTCCTTTGCCCAAAGTTCCTCCATTTTTCCTATGCCCCTCCCTCCATTATGGATCAGCATCCACGTATTAGAGAAAACAATTGGAATTGGCTTACTTCACTTAGCATGATATTCTCTAACTCCATCCACTTACCTGCAAATGCCATAATTTTATTCTCTTTTAATGCTGAGTAATATTTCATTGTGTATATATACCACAGTTTTTTTTAATCCATTCATCTATTGAAGGGATAGGTTGCTTCCATGGTTTAGCTATTATGAATTGAGCTGCTATAAACATTGATGTGGCTGCATTACTATAGTACCCTGATTTTAAGTCCTTTTGGTATAGACCGAGAAGTGGGATAGCTGGATCAAATGGTGGTTCCATTCCCAGTTTTCTAAGGAATTTCCATACTGTATGAATGTGCCTTTTCCCCTACATCCTCTCCAACTTATATTGTTGTCTATATTCTTGATAACTGCCATTCTGACTGGAGTGAGGTGAAATCTTAGAGTAGTGTTGATTTGCATTTATCTAATTATTAGAGATGTTGAATATTTTTTCATAAATTTGTTGATCGAATGTATATCTTCTGAAAAATATCTGTTTAGGTCCTTAGCCCATTTATTGATTAGATTATTATTATTATTATTATTTTTTTGGTGTGAAGTTTTTTTAGTTCTTTATACATCCTGGAGATTAGTGCTCTATCTGATATGCATGTGGCAAAAATTTGTTCCCAAAATGTAGGCTCTCTCTTCACCTCATTGATTGTTTCTTTTGCTGAAATGAAGCTTTTTAGTTTGAGTCCATCCTATTTATTAATTCTTGATTTTATTTCTTACACTTTAGGAATCTTGTTAAGGAAGTAAGGGTGTAATCTGATGTGATGAAGATTTGGGCCTAGTCTTTCCTCTGTTAGACACAGGGTCTCTGGTCTAATTGCTGGTCCTTGTCCACTTTGAGTTGAATTTTGTGCATGGTAAAAGATAGAGGTTTATTTTCATTTTGCTGCATATGGATTTCCAGTTCTCCCAGCACCATTTGTTCAGGTTATCTTTTCTCCAGTGAATGTTTTTGGCACCTTTGTCTAGTATGAGGTAACTGTATTTATATGGTTTTGTCTCTGTCTTCTATTCTGTACCATTGGTCTACATGTCTATTTTGGTGCCAAAACCATGCCATTTTTATTACTATAGCTTTGTTTTATACTTTAAGGTCTGGTGTTGTGATGCCTCCTGTTTCACTCTTCTTGGTAAGGATTGCTTTGGCTTCTTTGGATCTCTTATTTTTTCAAATGAATTTCATGATTGCCTTTTCTATTTCTATAAGGAATGACAATGGGATTTTAATTGGAATCGAATTGAGTCTGTATAGCACTTTGGGTAGTATGGCCATTTTGACAATATTAATTTTGCCTCTCCAAGAGTATGGGAAATATTTCCATCTTCTAAGGTCTTATTCAATTTCTTTCTTTAGTGTTCTGTAGTTTTTATTGTAGCGGTCTTTCATCTCTTTTGTTAAGTTGATTCCCAAGTTTTTTTGTTTTTGTTTTTTGTTTTTTTGAGGTTATTGCAAAACGAGTAGTTTTCCTAATTTCTCTTTCAGAGGATTCATCACTGATGTATAGAAATGCATTTGATTTATGGGAATTGATTTTATATCCTACTACTTTGCTGAATTCATTAATTAATTCTAGAGGTTTTTCTGGTGGAGTTTTTTGAATCCTCTAAGTATATAATCATGTCATCAGCAAATAATGATAGTTTGAGCTCTTCTTTTCCTATTCATATCCCTTTAATTTCTTTCATCTCTCTAATTGCTCTGGCTAGTGTTTCAAGGATTGTATTGAATAGAAGTGGAGAAAGAGAGCATCCCTGGCTTATTCCAGTTTTTAGAGGGAATGCTTCCAATTTTTCTCCATTTAGAACGATGTTGGCCTTGGATTTAGCATAGATAGCTTTTACAATGTTGAGGTATGTTTCTGCTATTCCTAGTTTTTCTAGTGTTTTGAACATGAAAGGATGTTGTATTTTGTTAAATGCTTTCTCTGTATCAATTGATAAAATCATATGACTCTTATCTTTGAGTATATCAAAATCTCTGAGATACAATGAAGGCAGTGCTAAGAGGAAAGTTCATTGCATTAAGCTCATTCATTAAAAGAAGAAAAAGTCAACAAATAAATGACCTTATATTACATCTCAAAGCTCTAAAAAAAGAAGAAAAAACCAACACCAAAAGTAGTAGAAGACAGGAAGTAATTAAAATCAGGGCAGAAAAAAATGAAATTGAAACAAAAGAAACAATTCAAAAAATTGAGAAAATAAAATCTGGTTATTTGAAAAAAAAATAAATAAAATTGACAAGCCCTTAGACACCTAATGAAAAGAAGGAGGGAGGAAACTCAAATTACTAAAATTTGAGATGAACAAGGAAATATCTTCTATATTGAAATATAGAAGAAAATTAGAAACTATTTGACAATTTATACTCTAATAAAATAGAAAAACTTGAAGATACCAATAAATTTCTAAAGGCATATGATCAACCCAAATCGAGTCAAGAAGTTATACACAATTTAAACAGATCAATTTCAAGCAAGGAAATAGAAGATGCCCATCAAAAGCTTACCAACCAAGAAAAGCCCAGGACCAGACAGGATTCACAGCTGAGTTCTATAAGACCTACACCAATATTCCTCAAATTATTCCATGAGAGAAAAAAGGAAGAAATCCTTCCCAGTGCATTCTATGAAGCTAGTATCATCCTGATATCAAAACCAGGCAGAGACACATCGAAGAAAGAAAATTTCAAACCAATATCCCTGATAAACATTGATGCAAAAATTCTCAGTAAAATTCTGGCAAATTGCATACAAAAATATATTTTTAAAAATAGTGCACCATGATCAAGTGGGGTTCATTCTAGGGATGCAAGGTTGGTTCAACATATGGATATCAATAAACATAATTCATCAGATCAGTAGACTTAAAGATAAGAATCATATGATTATATCAACCACATTCTTAAAACTCTGAAGTGAATGACAGAAGAGTCTCTTATAACCTCTTTAGAAATGTGGAACTCCTTTTCCAACTCTTCTTCTTTCCCTAGCCACCTTACACACTCCCTGCAGTACCCTAATTTGAAGAAGACTAATTTAAGGGGACAAATACAATAAGTGAGTTCTTACAAACAAAGCTCAGGCTATTCAGGGGATGATGGTATGGAAACTGAGATTTCAAAAAGGCAGGGAAGTTTATCAGGGAGAGCAAATATCATTATAGAAGAGAAAGAAAATGTTTGAATATTGCTCTTCAGGTTAAGCAGGAGCACATTGATAGGAAATGGTATGGCAACCACAGAGAGGTCTCAGAAATACACAAATAAGAGGGAAGGAAGCACAGCATAATAATTATGAGAAAAAATATTTTCCACACATATGTATAATATTCCATTTAAATATATGGATATTAATATTATATGTAGTGTTTTAGTTAGCTTTTCATTATTGTGACCAAAACACCTGACAAGAACAACTTAGAGAAGGTAAAATTTATTTGGATCTCATGGATTCAGATGTCTCAGTCCACGGATGGCCAACTTCATAGTTTCGGGCCCAAGGTGAGGCGATGCATCATGGGGGAAGGACCCCAGGGGAGGCAAGCTGCTCAGCACATGGAGGAGTCAGGAGGCAGAGAGAGAGAGAGGACTAAACTTCCCATGGTATGCCCCCAGTGACCCACCCACTTCAGCCATGCCCCACCTTCCTGCAGTTATCACCCCATCAGTCCATTCAATCTGGGATGGACCGATTTGGTTACAGCTTTCATAAACTAATCATTTTACCTCTGAATATTCTTGAATTAACAGGAACTTCAGGGAGAACACCTCATATCCAAACCATAACATATATGTGTATATTTTCTGCATAGATGGGAACACCATGGAAGATTTTTACTAAGAGCTAAAAATTTAGTTCTGGGGTGAGAAAAAAATTTATAAAAGTAAAGCTCAAAAATAAGATGATAACAGAATTGCAAAGAAAATAAAATTTGCAGATCAGAGGAAACAAATTGAGACCACTTTTAGAGAATGAATATAATTAAAACAGAGAAGAAAAGATAGATATGACAGAAAGTTGAATTCCTGGCAAGAGAGAAAACATGAAATAATTATAATTAAAATGGAAAAAGGGATGAAGAAAATCAGTGATTATGAGAGCTCTGGAAAGGGGGAGTCAACAGGAAGACAGAAGTTGTATTTGCATCAGGAAAACAACAAAAAGAATAGGGAAGGGATTAAAAACATGGACAAATTTCCCTGGAATTAAAATACACACACACACACACACACACACACACACCTGAATGTATGAACTGAAAAAATACTGTACATCCTATTTTGAGAAAAAAATAGCTATTGATATATAATTGAATGATTAAAAATCAAGGATGCAGTAAACATTCTTTAGATAGACAGGAAGAAAATCTTTCCACAGCAATGGAACAGTTGGGCTACCCTCAACCTTATTCAGTGCAACATTAATAAGGAAATATGAAGTTCTAAGAAAATACAAAATGGTGACCCAAACATTGTACACAGTCACATTAAAGCAAAAAGACAATAAACATTTCCAAACAGTAAAGAGGTCTGAAAATATAATATCTATGGGCTCTTTGTAAAAACAAAACAAAAAAATAAGCAAAAACATAGCAAGCAAAACCACCAAAAATCATTACCTAATAATAAAAACTAGCTAACCAAGAAACAAAGAAATAATAATAATAATAAAAGCCTCTGAGAAGGGTGAGAACTACAAAGTAAAACAAATGAGATAAACCTTAAAGTCATGTAAAAAATGGTATCAAAAAACAATTTGAAATTACCATCATCTTGTAGACAGAAAATTTTGTATGTTCTATCGATGGGAGACAATTCTCTGTGGGTCTTTCATGTTTCTTTCAAGCAGCAGCATTGACTATCTTTGTTCTGAACTATTCTTTCAAAGCTGATAGTAAACAGCCTTGGAAGACAGACACTGTATCTTCCTATGTAACAAATAGCAGCCCTGCTTACTGCCCACTATAAAACATAAGGGATATGTAAGTTTGAGGTTCGCCTCCTTTAGTGCAACTCACTGCAAGTACAGGGACCTAGTGGGGCCGGTCCAAATTGAGTTAAGGAATTTGAGGGCAAATGTAATGGATGAAAATGTGCTGGTGCATGGTGCTTGCTGTGCCCTGAGCAATATGTCCTTTGTTTCTGATTCATGAGTCTCATTTCTTATCTCAGTAATGGATCGCTAATATGTTAGCTTACATGTAGGATGAAATCTCAGATGAGCCACAGTTCTTGACACATGTCTAAATAAAAATAACATAGAATATAACAAAAATGGAAAGGAGGAGAAAAGAGGTAGATGGAAGAATGAATACTAATCTCATTTTTTGGCAGGATGACAATGAATAATATCTGAAATATAAAAATGTAATTTAGACAATAACTATATTGATATTTTAGTAATTCTTTTGTACTTATTTCTTTAGAAAAGAATACTTCTTATAAAGAAGGTTACCAATGAACTGAAGTTCAGGAATACTTTACATTTCTTTTTCCTCTATTACATCCAAGCAAAATTTAATCTAGTATGTTCTAATTATGTATAGCATGAATTACATAATCTCATGTTTTCATAAAATTACTTTTTATTCCATTTACTTATCATTTCATTTGCACACATTTAGAGAGAAATGTCTAGAATAATGTTCATCAAATGTTGACCTTGATTATTTCTGAGTGTTGGAACTTGGGTTGTTACTTTTTTCTTGTTAACTTAATAGACACATATAGTTTCTACAAGTAGTGAAATGTCATTATTCTTTAAACATGTAGAAAAATACTAAATATACGTGCATTTTCCTTGACAAAATTTCATCCAGAAAGCCTAGCTTTGATCTTTTTTTCTAATATTTTTTTTAGATGTCAATGGACCTTTCTTTTATTTATATGCAGTGCTGAGAATCGAACCCAGTGCTTCACACATGCTGGGCAAGTGCTCTACCACTGAGCCACAACCCCAGCCCTTAGCTTTGATCTTTACAGGTATTCTGTGCTAACAGAAACTTCAAAGTACATAATAAAGAGTTCAGATATCTTAAAACAAAAAGCAAGAGTTGATAAGTTTCTCTAAAAGAAAAGATTTCTTTATAGCATTGGGCTCAGAAACTAGTTTCTTCCACTTTGTCATGGGAGAACACACAGTGCCTTATTTTATAATGGCATCATTCAGAGCATTTATGTGAGAAGAGAGGAGTCCTTGAGAGTCAGTGTGTCACAGGACTCTGATAGTTTTGGTGACAGCACAGTGGACATAATGGAGCTAACAACATCACTCTGTGGAGGCCAGCAGGCCAGTGGAAACCCCTTCAGAATGAGCTCCTCATTCTTAACCTCTGGTAGCTGTGGAAAGAGAGTACCAGAAAAACTGAGCCCAAGAGAGGGTGATACATGAGAAATTGCTCATTGTTAAAAGTAAGAAACACCAGTTATTTTAAAACTTCAGATCCATGGGACTTGCAATTACCCCTTTGGCAAAATAAAATACCTGTAGTTAAAAGCAGAATATAACTAAATATTGACCAAATCAATGACTAGGAGTAAAATGACTAGATAATGAATAAATGCAGAGGGAATGTGTAAACCCTTGTTGTGCATATACAGTGTTTTAACAAATATGTACATACCTGCAAATAGCAATGCATATTGCAACCAACATGTACAAGTTCTTCAAATTGTCAGTAAATTATCAAAATTTGTATGGCCAAAAAGGAAGTAAGCACATAGTTTATTAAGTACAAAGTCCACACCATTTCCCCTACTGCTAAGAAAAAAGCAGCACAAATTAAGTGTCAAGGGGAGACACCTACTGGATTTGTCACATGAGGCTCAAGATGACAGTGTACAAACCAGCTTCTCTAAACCTGGAGTGAACAGCAGAGCAGGGGGCCCCTCTGTTGATGTCTGTCTTACTGGCCTCTAAGAACACATGACATTCCAGCAGGAGGTTTTCCCAAAGAGCTACAAAAACCATGTCTCCCTCCTCCGGACTGGGAAAGCTCTTTCCAAGCATCCAGGGAGAGGCTGCATAGTGGAGTTCTCAGAGGAAGGGCAGCTGTGGCAGGTTTGTAGGGGGCAAGGGCCAGAAATAGAGTCACAGTTTTAGGAGGAGTCTCTTCAATGCATCAATAGAGTCATACAAATATACATCTCACTTTGTTTTAAGATGTGGGTTCAAAGGTAAGAAAATATGGAAAGAATATCAATGACTAAGGGATTGAACTGTGAAATCTGCGGATCCGTGGAAAGTCAGATGGACAGTGAGGAAGCATGCACATACATCTCTCCCTCCCCCAAGTGATTTTCCAAGGGAGTAGCCTCATATAATACTTGCCAAGATCACACGGTGTCCAGGTCAAAGATCTCTAAACTGAGGTACCTGCTCTCCCTAGGGAAGTACATGGACAGAACAGAGGGGCAGGAATAAAATAGTACATTAACTGTTTGCATTTGTTTTTATTTTTGTTTTTATGGTATTTATAAATTCATAAACAAAACTATGCTTTTGGATGGGGTCAGTTGCTCCCAAAGTCTTTATTAATTAAGGTGGGTGATGAAATGATTACCACTGTTTACTCTGAAGACATTCAGTTTAGTAAGATGTATTTGCAGTTTCAAAAACTTGACCATATTCTTCTTATTCTGCTGGGGCTCCACCCTTGGGGGGTTCCTGTGTTGTATGTACCCTTCCTGGTCACCACCCCCATGGGTGCTGTGTACAGTGGGTAAGGCCCTGAGGAACAGAAGCTAGAAAGTGCCAGCACAGCCTCAGGGCTCAGGACCCTACAGAAATTATTATCCAGGAGGGACTGTTGATCTAAATTAGAGTGACACTGACGGCCCTCTAATTAGTGGAAATGAAAACTGTTAATTAAAACGGTAGCTTATTGTTCCCTGGTGTGGTTGCGATTTGCCACGTGGTTTTAATCAAAATCAAACCATTTGATAGAATTCTTCATCTTCAAAATAAACATTAAAAAGAGGGAGAAATAAAAGGGATCTCACAAAAATAGAAAAAAGACCAGTAAGGGATCAAGGGGAGGGAAAAAGGAAGGACAAAGCAAGGTCCAAGGGAATGAAATTGATCAAATTATGTTCTGTGCATGTAGTAATATGCCATAGCGAGACCCACTATTCTGTGTCATTATTATGCACCGATAAAATTTTTAAAGAGGAAAAAAACCTCATTTACTAAGAATCGTTTTTTTGCTGACAAATTACTTTATTCAAAGCTCATGCTCAGTGTGTTAAGTTTTAAAAATTTATTGAAATGTTTTTTGCCGCCAGTCATTACAGTCTGAAATATGTACCTTTCCCTCCTAAATTTTGAAGTCCTAATTGTCAGTATCCCAGAATGTGATTGTAATTGAAGATGGGGTCTTTTCCACGGTGATTAAAGTTAAATGAAGTAATTGAATGGGTCCCAGTTCAATATGAATGGTGTCCTTATAAGAAGAGGAGATTAAGATGTAGACAAGCAGAGAGAGAAGACCCTGCGCAGACACAGGGAAGGATGACCTGGATAAACCAAGGAGAGAGGCCTCAGCACAGACAGCTGTGTGGACACCTCATCTTGCTTCCAGAACCACGAGGAAAGGAGAAAAACACGTTTAAGCCCTTGGCTGTAGGAAGTGTGGCATCCTGTTACACGGTGTTTTGCCCTTTCCCCTTCTAAACACTGTAATGGGAGATGGGTTGTTTGTGTAAAGTACTCAGAAGAGAACTTGGCACACAATAAGCAATTGTGTACTTCTAGGATATAAAATTCAAATGTAATCAGGTTCCATTGCAAGTAGACAGCTGACAACAAGAGTTAAATACCTCCTTGAAACAGTCATAAAGACCCAGGTATCAGGTGTGCAAGCCTCACAGTTGGTTCAAGAAACTTCATCAGTAGTATTGATCACATCAAGCAGAATAAACTTTCCATTTTATTTTCAACTTCACCCATTAGTAAAGTGACTATAATTTATTGCTCAATTAAGATGTTTCTAAGATCAAAAGGGGTTCAACCACTGGTTGTACCAGGACACTGAGTAGCTTGTGAACGCCGGTCCCAAGCACACTCTCCCAAACGCCACCTCTGCCATTCATAACTCCACTGATCTTTTTTCACTTTGTTTCAGGAAACTTACATCCTCTTATGCCAGTATTGAAATTAGACTCTGTACCACTAGAATATTTGTATCTTCTTTTTTTAAATATTTATTTATTTACTTGTTTTTAGACTCTGTACCACTAGAATGTTTGTATCTTCTTTTTAAAAATATTTATTTATTTACTTGTTTTTATGTGGTGCTGAGGATTGAACCCAGGGTCTCATACCTGTGAGGCAAGTGCTGTATGACTGAGCCACAGCTACAGCCCCATTTGTATCTTCTTGTAGTTAATACCATGATGAATTGTCAAGACTTTATTAATAAATCATAGACCAAACGCTTTCCCTCAATGATAAAAATGCTGACCATACAACACATTCAATAACATCTATAAAAAGCTTCATATATAATGAAGACACTCTGAGGTCAAATAGAAGTCTCTTTCTCCAGAATAAGATTTGGAAATCTCTATTCTGAGATTCAGGCTTTCTGAGAAAGATGATTGGGATGTGAAATCATCTATCAAACTCATTAAATTATACACAAGCTTCTTTGGCTCAAGAGGTGTCTCAATGCATGGCTTTGTTTGATTGCTTTTCAGAAACTTTGGCATTTATTTAGTAATATAATATGTGTGATTTCTTTTTTGCACGGCTTTTGACATTGCTTCTAAGAAAAAATTCAGTTCTTTTTCCCAACCAGAAATAAAAACCCATTTCTCTAGAGTTCTCACTTTACTTACTCTGTTCTTTGATGTCTAAAAATCTCAGATTTATGTGGAGGTAAAACCCCAAATGGTGTCCAGAACTTAGGATTTCAAGTTTTAGTACTCTTTTTGCCCTAGCTATAAGGATATATATTCTCATTATTTTAACTAGGGTAAATTGTGAATATTTCATTGAAGTAATGATTCTCTAATTTTCCTAAGCCTTATATTTTACAATGGATTTTTGCACGGGTCATCTCACTTAATTTTTATAACAGATCCGCTGTCTGACTTGCTATGATGCTGTCTTGGAGCTCAGAATAAAGCTCAGACAGGTCGTACAACTTCAGGCTAGAAATGTCAGAGCTAGATTTGTACCCAACAGACTTGGGTCCATTCCAGTTCACAACATCACCATTGCTTCCTAACACTTATCTCAAGATAAATTACAACATGTGGATTTAGAAGGAGCCGATCAGCTTAGACTCTCATAATGGGAATCTTTTCTAATCTCTGAATTGGGCTCAAAGTACAACCCGTTATCTTCTCCTATTTCTTTCCGTCTCTTCTCTTCTTTGAATCATATCATTTTCTCTGGCATTTTCATGACTGTTGATGTTTTATGTCTCATCTCCATGGTAATAAAAGGGAGTTGCCTGTGAACCTCATTAAATAGAGCAGTAGGTTTAGTTTAGGAAACATCAGCCCAGATGCACACTTTCAAGTTTTTGGAAGCCCCCATAGAAAATTAAGCCAGCTCAGAAAATCTATTAAGAAAGAAATCTCTTCTGTCCAACCCCTTCCTCTGAAACTTCTAAGTTTTTTTAGAAATTTGGATTCAGAATCAATAAAGATTCATCTTGATTGGTTTTTTTTTTTTTTTTTTTTTTTTTGTTAAAGCAAAGGATGCAGCACATTGAAAACAACATATCTTCTGAAACCTACATAATACAGTCAGGTTTTGCTATTATTAACCTTGACATTTTAATATATTTCAAACAGATAACCTGCCTCAAAATTACCCAGAGTATCTGCTTAAAATACAATCTCTGGGCTCAATTTGCAAAATCAAAATATCTGGGAGAGGAGTTGTGAAACTTGCTATTTAAAGGAGAACCCAGGTGATTCTCAGGTGAAAGTCTAAGGATGGCAGTCCTAAGAAAGCAAACTCCCTCAGTTCACAGTGCTGCAACCACAGAGCTCTCATGGAGCTTGGAAATCGTTGGCAGTGAGCCTCAGAACTGCTGAGAAAGGGGACTGGGATGTTGAACCACCCATTCCTCTCATTACAACTGTAGGGACCTCAGTGAGATTATGGTACACATGCAATAGGTGGATGAGGAAAGTAAAGCCAGGGTAAATAACCAAGGAAAAGTTCTTTTTACTATTGTCCACAGCACCAGACAAAATGATGACTCAGTTTTTTCAGCTGTTTATAAATATCTACAGGCATTCTCCCAAAGAGATCTCATACATAATTCGGTATCTTTACAAGTGTTGAATTTAGATGCAAGTGATTAGTTGACATAATGTTATATTTTATAGACACTCAGTCAAATATTTGTTAACATTTATTAATTTGATAGAGCATCTTTCTTCAAAATAGGAAATCTCTACAGTAGAATCCAGTAATTAAGAGCCCTGGCATCAAATACTACCTTGGAGGTAGAGTTTAGTACAATATAACTGGTTGTCAAGCTGTGTCTTATCTCAAATTCCCATTTTTCAGTTCTCAAATTTTTCAGTTTCAAAAATGGTTTAATCACTTCACCCAAAAGTCATCAGGAAAATGTACTGACAAGAGATAGCTGGTAAACTGGAAATGTGATGAAAAATGTAGTAATCGATAATTCCCAATATTCCTGTCATCAGTGTGGCATGTAATCATCTCTGGAGGGAAAATATCTTAACTAAGTTGGGAAATCAGCCTGGTGATTGCATCTGAGAGTGAAGCAGTTTTTATTTTTGGTTATTTATCTTTTTATTTATTTTCCTTTTTTTACTATAGAGAGTATCTGGCTGTTTGATTGGATGTTTGTATTTATAGTCTAGGACAGTGCCTTCCAACCTTTGCTGGGATTACTGCTTTGTATAATGACTGTATTTTTAATTTTGTGAAAACCTGTTGCTCTGGACTAAATGTCTGTGTGATGGTTAATTTTATGTGTCAAATTGGCTGTGATTCTCTAAAGTACACTGGCTAATACAGTTTTGTATTCCCCGCAGATTCGTATGCTGAGACCCAATTGCCAGTGTGATGGTATTAAGAGCTCTGAACTTTGGAAGGTAAGCGGGGTGAACCCCTCATAAATGAGATTAGTGCCCTTATAACAGAGACATGAGAGAGATTGCTTCCTCTGTTTTCCATTGTGTCAGGATAAAAAGAGAAGACAGTCATCTGCAAAGCAGTAGGCAGGCCCTTATCAAACAGCAGGTCTGCTGGCACCATGATCTTGGGGTTTGCAGACTCTGAAACTGTGAAAAATAAATGTTCATGGGTTGCGCCACACAGTCTGCAATATATTTTTATTCTAGCAGTCTTAACTAACACCTGTCGAGCTTTACCCAAAATGGCTATAAATTTTTATGTTACTCTCTCAACAATGTGTGAGAGTTCCAATTGCTCCATATCCTTGTCAGCACTTGGTATCATCAATTATTTTTAACTTTAGCCATCCTAGTGGGCGTATGATACCTCAATTTATTTTAATTGCACATTCCTAATTATTCATGAGGTTGAAGACCATTTCACGTGTTTATTTGCTGTCTGTATCTCTTATTTAGTGAAGCCAAATCTTTTGCCTGTGTTTTTCCAGTGTTTTGTGGTATTTGTATACAGATTCTATAAATGCCTTGCTAGACCTGTGTCTAGATTTTACTCATTTTTTTTTAGTTTTAAAAAGAATTATTGCAAAATGGCACCTTTTAAAGCATTTTCAATGAGGTCCTACCATATGATTGTTTTTGGTATGTCTTTTTTTTTCTTTTCTTTCTTTCTTTTTTTTTTAAAGAGAATTATGTGTTCTGCAAATGGAGACAGTTTTATTTCTTCCTTCCCAATCAGCATACTCTCTATTTATGTCTATCTCTCCTTGCTATCATCTATTTTATCATCTCTCTTATCTTATTGAACTGACATAAAACTTCCAATATTGTGGTCCACAGGAATGGTGAGCATGGACATCCTGGTCTTGTTTTAGATCTTAGTTATTATATTTTTCAGTTTTGAAATCTCAACATGGATTTTTTTTATATCTTTTATTTCTTTGCTGAGGCTTTCTGTTTTTCCATTTCTTTCTAGAAAGTTCACAGTGCTGGTTGGAGAGAGTAGCATATACTCACTGCTTCTTTCCTGGAACCCAAATCCTTCTTGACTTTCCACATACATTGAATTTTTTAAAATAGCTCTATTGAGTTGCAATTTGCATACCACAAAATTCACCTATTGAAAGTGTGTAACTCAATGGTTTATGGAAAAGTTTTAGTGTATGTAAAATTTGTTCAAATACCACCATGATCCCCTCAAAGAACTCTCATCCTCATTAGCAGTTACTTCTCATGTCACTCAACTTCTATATCCCCCCACTTAGCCTCACTGAGTTACTTACTGTTTCTATAGATTTGCCTATTCTGGACATATAATTTAAATTAAATCATACAATATGGTCTTTTGTAATAGCTTCTTTCAATTATCATAGTATTTTCAAGGGCCTTCCATGTTTGAGGTATATTTGTCCTTTTTCCTTTCATTGCTGAATAATATTCCACTGCCTGGATATACCACATTCTATTTACTAGTTAACATTTGATGGCAATTTGGATTGTTTCAGTGTTTGGCTATCACGAATAATGCTGATGTGAACATTTCTGAGTAAGCTTTTATGTGAACGTATATTTTCATATTTATACCTATAAGTGGAGTTACCGGGTCACATGGTTAACTCTTAATATTTGTAGAAACTGCTAACAAGGGTTCATCATTTTCAATCTCACTAGTGCTGGAAAAGTGTTCCAATTTTCCACATTCTTGCCAACATTTGTTATCATCAGTCGTTTTTATCACCACCATTCTACTGGGTGTGAAGTTATTGTATATTATCCTCATTTTTATCCTTATAACAATGCCACATTGTCATTGCAGCTTTGTACTAACATTTGAAATCAGGAAATGCCAGTCCTCCAACTCTCTTCACCCTTTTCTTTTCTCTTCTTTTTTTCCTTCCTTTTTCTTTTTTGCCTATCCTGATTTCCTAGCATCTACATATGAAATTTATAATTGCTTGCTAATTTCTGCAAAGAACCCAGCTGTGGCTTTGATAAGGAGTGTGTGAATCTGTGGGTGGACATGGGCAATATTGTCATCTTAACAACATTAAGTCTTCAATCCATGAACCCCGGATGGATTTCCACTTAACCAGCTCTTCTTTAATTTCCTTAGGCAATGTTTTACAGTTTCAGAATATAAAGTTTGCATTTTTTATTAAATTTATTCAAGGTATTGTAAATATGTTGCTTCCTAATTTTTGTATTTTATATTCCATTCTGTGAATTTTAATTTTTGTATTCCCTGAAGTCCTGTTTGTATGCTTGTTCATACTAGCCTAGTAATTCATGTTTAATATATTATTTAATATAAAAATCAGATCATACTAGGTTCAGTGGTGGATGCCTATAATTCCAGAACATAGGAAGGCTGAGGCAGGAGTATTGCAAATTCAAAGCCAGCCTCAGCAACTTAGCAAGGCCCTAAACAACTAAGCAAGACCCTGTCTCAAAATAAAAAAAATAAATTAAAAGGAGCTGGTGAGATGGCTCAGTGATTAATTACCCTTGGATTCAATCTCTGGTACCAAAAACAAACAAAAAACCAAAAATAAAACATCAAATAATAAACCTCAATGTAAAACAAAAATGTATGAAAGCCCTAGGAGATAACAGGAGAAAGTATAGATAACCTTGGATTTGGCAATAACTCTTGCACAAAATGCCAAAGGCACAATCAAGAAGGAAAGAATTGACAAGGTAGATTTCATTAAAATTAAAGTTTTCTGCTCCATGAGAGACCATGTCAAGAGAATGAAAAGACAAGGCATAAAGTAGGAGAAAATATCTATAAGACATATCCCATAGAAGATCATTATTCATAATATCCAAGCACCATTTAATACTCAAGAATAGGGAAACAACTCCATCAAAAATGAGCCAAAGACTAACTGACACAAAAGGAGATATATAGATGGCAAATAAGCATATGGAAAGATGGGCCACCTTGATGTCATCAGGGAAATGTAAATACAACAACAGTAAGATACCACTGCAAATGTACCACAGTGGCCACGAGAACACTGAAACCCCTAACAGGAGGGGAACAGGAAACAGCAGGGACTCCTGTTCATTTCCTGTGGAAATGCAAAATGTTGCAGCCACCTTGGAAGACCTTTTGGTTGTTTCCTACAAAGCAACATAGACTCTCACTGTATGACCCAGAAATTCTGCTCCTTGGTGTTTGCAAAGATTTGGAAACTTATGTCCACACAAAATCCTACACAGGTTTATAACAGTTTTATTGCCAGTTGCCAAAACTTGAAAGCAATGAAGATGCCCTGCAGTAAATAAATAGATAAATTAACTGTAGTATATCCAGACAACGGAATATTCGGCACTAAAAAGAAATGTGCTATTAAGTTAGGAAAAGTCATGGAGAAGACTTAACACATTACCAAATGAAAAAAATCCAATATGAAAAGTGAACTATTCCAGCATGAACTATTCCAACCAGACAATATTCTGTGAAAGGCAAAACTATGGAAACAATAAAAAAATCCGTGGTTGCCAGAAGCTGGAGGAGGGAGGAATGAATAGGAGTGCAGAGGAGTTTTAGGGCAGTGAAAACACTCTAGGATAATGTATTGGTGGATATTTGCCTAATAACTTTCTTCCAACCCATGGAATATGCAACACCAAGCACGAAGCCAAATGTCCACTGTGGATGTTGGTGACAATGGTGTGTCAGTGTAGAACATAAGTTGTAACAATGGTGGGGTGTCGATGATGGGGGAGGTTATGCATATGTGGGTGCAGGGACATACGGGATATCTCTGTACTTTCTGCTCAACTTTGTTGGGAATCTAAAACTGCCCTAAAAATAAAGTCAATCATTAAAACAACAAGACAAAAAAAAAATACCATAAAACAACAATAAGAAAAAAAGATCCTATTCAGATCAATCAGATGTAGAACTTACACTGTAGGCTTCAAATATGGTTTATATTTCTTGGAACTTTAATTGCAGGACTGATATGAGGCTTAGTTTGATGGTACGCAGAAGATTTGAGTTTGCTTCTGCGAGGTTCTTGAGGACACTGCCTACCCACTTGGAGCTAAGTTTGCAGATGGGATTTTATCACACAGGAAGTACACATTCCTGTTCCAAAACCCCTGATTGCTAGTTTCTTGTTGGGGTTCTTTCAGGGAAACTTGTTTCCCCCTTGCTACTCACAAATCCTAGATCAGATAAGGTTATTGACTCTCTCCCTTCATATGGTTGTATTTTTCTATTTTATTCTATTTCTGAGCTTGTCTTATTTTCTAAGTTCCAGCTTTATGTGGGGTCAATTGTCCAAATCTCCAACCTGGTTTTGTTTTGTTTTGGTTTTGGGTTTTGTTCCAAGGGTTGAACTCAGAGGCACTTAACAATTGAGTCACATCCCCAGTATGTATGTATGTATGTATTTATCTCTCTATCTATTCATTAGTTCTGGTCAGTTTTATATGACAGTAAAAATCTCTTCAATTCATTGTACACAAATGGAGCAGAATTTTTCACTTCTTTGGTTGTATATGAAGTAGAGTCACATCATTTGTGCAATCATACATATACCTAGGGTAATGATGTCTGTCTCATTCCACTATCTTTCCTACCCCCTTGCTCCCTTCTCCCTATCCAAAGTTCCTCCACTCATTCCATGCCCCCCCCCATTATGGATTATCATCTACTTATTGGAGAAAACATTCGGCCCCTGGTTTTTTGAGATTGGCTTATTTTGCTTAACATAATATTCTCCAACTCCATCCATTTACCTGCAAACGTTATAGTTTTATTCTCTTTTCATGCTGAGTAATATTCCATTGTGTATATGTACCACAGTTTCTTTATCCATTCATCTATTGAAGGGCACCTAGGTTGGTTTCACAGTTTAGCAATTGTAAATTGTGCTGCTGTAAGCATTGAAGTGGCTGCATCACTGTAGTATGCTGTTTTTAAGTCTTTAGCATATCCCCAGTCTTTTTAAATTTTTAAATTTTGAGACAGGGTCTTGTTAAGTTGCTTAGGGCTTTGCTAACTTGCTGAGGCTGGTGGTGAACTTGGCGACCCTCCTGCATCAGCCTCCTCCCAAGTTTCTGAAATTACAGGTGTGTGCTATTAAACCCAGCTCAAGCTCCAGATTTTGTGTGTAGCTCTTTAAATTTTAGCATCCAGGACCCCAAGGATTGATAAAAACTACAGACACTACCACCCAGCACTCCTGTGCCATTCTAATTTGTTCTTATTTTGAACTTCTCATTATTTGTACTCTTCTATTAGCTCTTCAGTAATTAGAAAGCACTTTAAAATATCTTTAGCTGCAAATTTCCTTTCTTCTGAACATTAATTCTGCAATGTTACCTGTGATGGAACCCAATTAATATTTCTTTAATTTCAGTCCAATTGAAGTTGGAAGGTATGAAATTTGATTCTGGTTCTAACAGCATGAACTTTGGTAAGACTCTGATTCTCTTTGCCTTAATAGCTTCATCTGTGAAAACATGAGGGGATTAGACTAAAATGATCCCCACAGACGTTTCCAGCTATGTATGCACATGACTCTTAGATGCACTGATTCCTAATTGTGCAAAACTTTGATTGCTATTCATCACATTCGGGGAGTTATTTTACATTGGCAAGGATGAGATGTTTCTCAAGTATAGGTTTCCTCTGATCTGAGTGGCTTATTCATTTTCTCTTAGTGGGATCTCTTCTTCTTATTGGGGCCCATACATTTGATTGATGAGTATTGTAATTCTGCTTTAAAATACTCCTTATATATATAATATGTCAAAATACACTCTACTGTCATGTACATCTTAAAAGAATAAATTTAAAAAAATATTAAAAAATAAAACTAAATCTACCAAAGTAAAAGTTTGGGTTTCTTTTCTTCATGCAGATATCCTTGAAAATATTTCACAATGTCTACAAACTCTCCTTTCTCTTTTAGATTTCTTTAAGAGGTGCTGGCCGTAGAAATTTGAAAATTTCTGATAACATTCTGAGATATATTTTTTGCAGATTCTACACTTTCAAAGCCCTTCAAACAACAAACCATAAATTGGGAGCAGGCATTGAAAAGGAAAAATCATCTTGAAGCAAACACTGTTTATTGCTGAGAACCCATGAATCACAAAGAACAATGTAACCCAAGTGTGTTTTCCTTCTGCTATTTGCAGTTGCAAGAGCAAATTGTGGCCTTGAAGTAATGAAATGCATTGAGATGGTACAAAAATGCATTATTCAGTTGCTTGCTACCTAATGTGATTTAAATTGTTTTTCATTCCATTATCCTCGGCTCCTGGGCACTTAAGTTGAGGCAAATTTATGAGTATTTCATAATTAACAAGTGTTCCTCTCTGACAAAGAAAGTAGCCCAATTTCAGGGGAGGACAGGGGTCTTTTATTCTCTGTCCAAGCTGAATTTCTTCTTCAACGCCTTTACTTCTTACCCGTCTGTGACTCCATTAACTTTAAAAGCAAATTAGAATCTAGCCCCTTTAACTGTTCTCACTTCACTCAAATCAAAAGGCACTTAATTAGTTTGCTTCTAGGATATATTACTGCAATAACAGGATCTAATATAAACAATATAAAATGATGGTCTAAGACTGTGCGGGTTCAAAAAAACCTTGAACGAATTATGGTCAATGCCTAAAGGACATCTCGGACAAAGTCTCTGACTTTATCCAACATTTGCAAGACTTTCATCTGTATATAAAGCTTTAAAAGACCCATTTTCCATGTTTGGGAATAATAAAGCTTTTGACAAAAATAAAAGTTTGACAGTTCGTTGTTCCAAGGCGGTTTCAGCAGAGTCTGTTTATTCTTAGCAAATATGAGGGACTCTTGATGGAAAGTGACTTGCCTACCTTCCTTACCTTGACTCCAGCAAGGCTGGCACTTCAGGCCCTGTGGACTCTTGTTGGTGGTGGCAGGGTCACATACCAGGTCTTTGAGCTGCTCAAGAGGTAGCAAGACCTTCAAAATGGGAGGGCAGACATAGGAGGCTTCCTCTTCCTGTCTTAATGTTAATGTACTCTATTTTTACACTGTGTGGTCACTTTGGGGACATGCGTGGGCATTTCTTAAACCCCATACAGATTTAGAAAACATGATTCAAGTACTGCTGTGTGACTCCCAAGATTACTTAGTGAAACAACAACAACAACAAAAATGTACAGTCGTCCTTTGGTACCTGTGGGGACTGCTTCCAGGATGAACCCTCAGATACCAAAATCCTTATATAAAATTGCATGATATATCTATATAACCTACAAATATCCTTCCGGATGGTTTAAAAACCTTCTCTAAATTACTTACAACACCTAATACAATGCACATGTTATGTAAATAGTTGTTATATTGTATCAGTTAGGGAATAATCACAAGACAAAAGTCTGTACATGTTTATTACAGACAATTTTTTTTTCCAGTACTAGGGATTGAATCCAGGGGTTCTGTACCACCGAATGACATACTAGAGGAGTTTGTATATGGTGATAATCACCCAGATGAGCTGGAACAACTGAGAGGAGTGAGAAGGAAAGACACAGACACAGTCATCAAAAGTGCAGGAAAAGGGACTCCATCACTCTGGAAAGGCTGGTTGGGTTCAGAGCATTCGTGCTCCTTGCTGATATTGAAAGAGGTGGGAAAGTTGGCAGATTTGGGTAGATGAGAAAGTTCTCTGTTCATTGAATTCACTTCCACAAGGAATGAAGGGGAGCAACGGGCACCTACCTGTTTCTAAGCCTTAGTACTTTAGGCTTTTAAGAACAAAGGCAGCTTCTATTTAAAATGGGTGCAGGGAGGCAGTACAAATGTAGAGGATGAAAATCATTAAATAATATAGTTATAATGATTGAAAGAAACCCCTTTCTATATTCATAAGGTTTCAGAAAATGGAAATGATTAATTTGAGTCTAAAATAGTCAGATAAATAGTGTTTTGCATTTAATATTTTAGGCAAGTCAATTTTGCTGACAATGAAGAGAGACTTTCAAGAAGGTTAGGTAAACCCATTCCAGAAACCGGGGTGGGGCACAATTTTAAAAATACAAAAATGTTACCGAAAGTGACAAAGAAAAAAGAGAAATGGACTTACTCTATTTCTGAATTAGAAGTCCTGATTTAGGCTATCATATTAAAAAATGGCGTCTTTTAAAAGGAACTTGTCAAAATGATTATAAAATGTTTTGGGAAGAATGTATAGTTTTGGTTGAAATTTTTTTCTTGAGCAAAGAAGGCAGATTCTAAACATTTTGAAAGATTATAAAGATTAAGTTAGTATACTGTTAGCATAAGACTGGACAAACTAATGTGCAAAACAGGAAAGGAGAATAAAGAAACAGACTTCAAATTTTAAAATATTTGCACCACAAACTAGTGAAGGAAGAAGGATCATTCACTGTTTGAACTAAGAACCTGATTAGTTTTTGTTTTTAAAAATTTACATTCTCATCAGCATACTGTAAATAAATTTAGGAAGAATTAACGACTTATACAAAAATCAAACCATGTAAAAGATACAATATATTTTTCATATAATTTTAATTATCTTTGAGAAATACCATCTTAATCTTTTTTTTAATTAAATTTTTATTTGTTTTAATTAGTTATACATGACAGTATAATACATTTATGCACTTTGATATATTATACATAGATGGATATAGTTTCTCATTTTTCTGAGTATACGTGTTATAGAATCACATTCATCATGCAGTCATATATATATATATATAATTACTTTATATATATATATATATATATATATATATATATATATATATATACATATAAAGTAATAATGTCTATTTCATTCTACTATCCTTCCTATCCTCATATCCTTTTCTCTTCCCTCCTTTCCCTTCCCTCTACCTACTCTTAGGTAACTCTATCCTTATTTGGTGCCCCCCTCCCCATTGTGAATTAGCATTCACATATTAGAGAAAACATTTGGCCTTTGGTTTTTGGGGATTGACTTATTTTGTTTAGCATGATAGTTTCCAACTCCATCCATTTACTAGCAAATGCCATAATTTCATTCTTCTTTTAAGCTGAGTAATATTCCATTGAATATGTGTACCACATTTTCTTTATCCATTTATCTATTGAAGGACACCTAGGTTGGTTCCACAGTTCAGCTATTGTGAATTGAGCTGCTATAAACATTGATGTGGGGGCATTACTGTATTATGCTGATTTTAACTCCTTTGGGTATAAACCAAGGAGTGGGATAACTAGGTCAAATGGTGGTTCCATTTCAAGTTTTCTGAGGAATCTCCAAACTGCTTTTTATAGTGGTTGTACCAATTTGCAGTCACACCAGAAATGTATGAGTGTACCTTTTTCCCCACATCCTCACCAACATTTATTGTTGCCTGTATTCTTGATGACTGCCATTCTTATTGGAGTGAGATGAAATCTTAGTGTAGTTTTGATTTGAATTTCTCTGATTGCTAGAGATGTTGAACACTTTTTCATGTATTTAGTTGATCAGTTGTATTTCTTCTTCTGTGAAGTGTCTGTTCAGCTCCTTAACCCATTTATTGATTGGGTTATTTTTGTTTTTGGTGTTAAACTTTTTTGAGTTCTTTATATATCCTAGAGATTAATGTTTTATAGGAGGTGGATGTGGTAAAGATTTTCTCCCAATCTGTAGGCTCTCTCCTCATGTTATTGATTGTATCCTTTGCTGAGAAGAAGCTTTTTAATTTTAATCCATCCCATTTATTGATTCCTGATTTTACTTCTTGTACTTTAGGGGTCTTGTTAGGGAAGTCAGATCCTAGGCTGACATGATGAAGATTTGGGCCTACTTTTTCTTCTATTAGGTGCAGGGTCTCTGTTTTAGTGTCTAAATCTTTTATCCACTTTGAGTTGATTTTTGTGCAAGGTGAGAGATGGAGGTTTAATTTCATTTTGCTACATATGGAGTTCCAGTTTGCTAGCACCAATTGTTGAATAGGCTATCTTGTCTCCAGTGAATGTTTTTGGCACCCTTGTCTAGTATGAGATTATCGAATTTATGTAGGTTTGTCTCTGAGTCCTCTATTCTGTACCATTGGTCTACAAGTCTATTTTGGTGCCAATACCATACCATTTTTGTTACCCTACCACTGTAGTATAGTTTAAGGTCTGGTATTGTGATGCCTCCTGCTTCACTCTTCTTGGTAAGGATTGCTTTGGCTATTCTGGGTCTCTTATTTTTCCAAATAAATTTCATGATTGCTTTTTCTATTTCTATGAAGAATGTCATTGGGATTTCAATAGGAATTGCATTAAATCTGTATAATGCTTTTGGTAGTATGGCCATCTTGACAATATTAATTCTTCCCATCCAGGAGCAGGAAAGTTTTTTCCATCTTCTGAGATTTCCTTCGATTTCTTTTTTTTAATGTTTTGTAGTTTTCATTGTAGAGGTCTTTCATTGTTAGATTGAGTCTCAAGTTTTTTTTTTTTGAGGTACCAACCACCACCACTACTACCTCTATCTAACTTCTTAAAGCTTGAAAGACAACAAAACATTGACTATATAAAATGCTAAATTTTCCATTAAAAATATAAACAGAATTGAAAGACAAACTAAAAAACCCTATCAGAAATAAATAAACTCATTAAAATAAATAAGAAAAGTACTAAGTTCCGTTAGGTAAATGGACGAAGTATAAGCAGATATCTTACCAAGAAAAATATAAACTATTACTGAATGTTTGAAAACTGTAAATTTTCTGGAAATAAGTAAAATGGAAATGTAAACATTATTACTATTAATAAAAATATTACTATGATAATTTTGGTTGTTAAAATAGAAAAAAAGTTCTTTATATAACTTAGAACTTAGTAAGACATATGAGGAAATTGGTAGAAATTGGTAGGAAATTGGAAAGTGATTTTAGCAATATGTATTGGTAGGAAATCGGAAAGTGATTTTAGCAATATGTATCAAACACATAAACAATGTGTTTCCTCTTCTAAGGATTTAACCTTAAGAAAATAATCAGAAATGTGAACCTAAAGGAATGTAAATGATGTTCATTATATGTCTATTTATACCCATGAAAATTTTTTATATGTGTGTATAAACAAAGTGGGAAGGAAATGTATCAAAATGTTAACATTATTGTTCATTGTAATGAAATAATGAACAAGCACTATTTTCTTCTTAGCTATTTTCTAAATTTTCAAGATAAGCATATATTTTTCGTTATAATTTAAGGAAACTCTCTTTTTAAATGGAGGAATGTATCTGAAGTTCCATCAAATGAATTGTGTCCAGCTATCTGTTGATAATCCTAAATGTATTTCAATTAAGGAAAGAGAATTCTTATTTATAGCTGAAAACATAAGATAGCGAGAATACACATATCTCTATAAAAATTTAAATTTTCTACATTTACCATTTTAAGGTGAAAATAATAATTTTAAGGCCTTGTTTGTAATTTTTAAGATTGAAAACAAACCTATAGGCCATATTTTTTTAAGGTAACTGCTTGACTTCCTACTGACCTGCAATATTTCATATGAGCATATAACTCAAATTATTTATGCACATTAATAAAAATCACATAAGTATACATTTTTTTAAATCTTTTTTTGTCAATAGACCTTTATTTTATTTATTTATATGTGGTGCTGAGAATCGAACCCAGTGCCTCACACATGCTAGGCAAGCGCTCTACCACTGAGCCACAACCCCAGCCCCAAGTATATATTTTGATAAAATAAAATACTGAGAATGTGAAACAGATGTTTACAAAATACTTCCTTTAATATCCTAAGTGTGATAATTCTACCATTTTGTAGGTTGTCTAACTTAAAACACAAAATCTAGTCAAGTTGGTGACAAAAGAAATGCCTAGAGGACAAATGTGTAATTTATCCTTGTATATTATTAATTTATGAGAACTTTGCTTTGAAAATTTTATCTTTCATATATATCTCAAAAAAACTCATTTCTGTTATAAATGTTTTCACAAACAACACAATTTTATATTTAATTTAATTTCCATTATTATTTTCTAGAACAGTTTGCACACTAAAATATTAAAGAAGAAAGATTTTATATTGAACATATAACTTACAGCAACAGTAGGATCTGCTAGTTTATTTTTTATAAGATATTTTTTTTCTCATATTTTAAAAAATTCACAAGACATTCATCAAGGAAGTATTTTTCACATCATCAAAACACTGGCTTTACTTTTAAAATTCTGACTGTGTCCAAATTTATAGCATGTCCATTATTTTTGGGTGTGACAGCAGAAAGGCAAGGAAAAATCTTTAGAATGTAAAAAATAAATTCTGAAATATTTCCAGAGATACCATAATCAAGAAATAGCACACTAGACAGTGACATTATGAGGCCTAATTAATAATCGGCCACACGGAGGACCCTCATTTAACATTAAGATCCTTCTCATGCCTTTAATAACAAAGGCAATCCTTTGAGCATCCAGGAAGTTCTTCAGAGAACTCGGTAGAACTCTCTCCATGGAATTGCATGGAAATGGGCCAGCACAAGGAGAGGCCATTCCTTCAACTATGACCATCTTTGCTTATGGGTATCTCCAATTTTTTCTTTATTTTTTTGACGACGACCATTGGTTTCTTTACTGAATCTCAACCTCTTCCCTTTGTTTAAAATTGTAACGGAAGATTTGATGCTTGTCATGGAAGACATAAATCTTTCTTGTCTTTGCCTTGACGCAGATGCCTTTGGACTGTGTTTAAAAGTCACTTTATTTCAGGTACTTTAAAAACGTTTTGATCAAGGAACAATTAATAGTTTAACCTATTGCAGTGACAATAAAGCATAATTTCGAGCTGTAGGAGGTGGGGGTTGGCAGTCCTTTGCCACTTCACAGTTATGTGGCTATAAATGACTTGCCGCCACTCAGAGTCCTAGTTTCCACATCCTTGAAGGGGAAAAATTGCTTATTTCAAGGCTTAGAGTGAATGAAGCTTAGAAAAGATAAAGTTCTGAAAAGTACTCTGTACAGTGAAATACTAATACTCTTATTATTTTAAGACCATGTTTCTTTGTCTTCCCTTCCTCTTCGTGTCTCTGAGGCTTTCCAGATCTATAATTGAATCTGCTGCTTTGTCTTTGTTAATATTCTAAGTTTATGCTAAAACCTAAATGCAACCATGCTCTGGAGCCCACTTATTAGTACCGTATTCTTTTCCAGTTTATCTATAGGGTACAGGTGCCGTTCTAGGCAGAGGAGCGTGCAGTGTGGCACACTAAACTTTGAACAATGAAATGACAGAGATAAATTAGAATAGCAATGCAAAGAGCTGGTAAGAATGAGGCCAGTTTTCATTTTATTGCACAGTTCTTTGAGGCTGCTGTAATCATTCTACTATAAATCTGTAAACACAATAGGCACTGTATGATTTGAAACAAAATGATTCAGAGGAATAGACCAAGAGAGGCAGAGAAGACTTTTAAAATCCTAATATGTGTCTTTGAATTCTACGATGTATGACCTTACAAACAATTATAGTAATTTAACTCTTTATGCACTCAATGAAAGCATTTTCTTCAAGAATTTGCCAAAGTTGTACACATTCTTTAACTTAATCTTTCTAGTTCTAGAAGGGCCTGAGAATTTCCCTGGGTCTGACTAGCCATTTTAAGAATAGTTACCACTGTTTAGCATCCCTTTATTCACTCTATAAATATTCATTAAATATTTACCACATGCCAGTTTTCTAGGCCACACGTATACAGCACTACACAAAACAGTCACCCTCTCTCTCCCACCCCTCAAAGTCATTGAACCTACATTATGTTAGATCATAGGAAGCACTGGGAAGAAAAATAAAAGCTGTGAATGGAACAAAGTGTTGGGGGAAGGCTTTTGCTCATTTATTTGCTTGTTTGGTGATTTAGTTAGGATGGCCACAGAAAGCCATTTGAGAAAAAGTTTGCAGGAGGAAGTGGGGAACCACCAGTGTAAAGGTTCTGAGGGGTAGTGTTTGTGTGTCTGTCCCATCTGAGATCAGCAGGGAGACCAGTGTCCTTCATGGAGTGAGGAAGCTGGACGATTGGTGGAACTGTGGACAGGTGACGTTCTGTGGGGATAACTTTGGGAACTTAGAGAACTTGGTGACTATTAGCTTCTACTCTAAGAGAATGAGTGAGGAAAAATGGAGGGCAATGAGCAGAGGAGAGGCATAGGCAGATGTACATCTGAACAGAATCAGCTGATTACTGGAGAGGGGGCCTAGGGCAGAAGTGCAGAGAGCAGTTTGGAGCCACCGCAGTGATCCTGGCCAGAGCTGATGGAGGGTCAGGCCAGAGCTGTAATTCAGTCACCTAAAACATGTGAAAGACGCTGCATGGGGCACTCTTGTCAGGATCATCTGAAGGAGTGAGCAGGAGGGTGGTGGGTATGTGAGTCAGGAAAGCCTGCGTTCATAAGACGGGAGGAGGAAGAACAGTTTGCAAAGGATACCAAGCCTGGCTTAGGGCTGTAGGTGAGCTAGGCCTGTGCTGGACTTCCACCTCAGGAGAAGGACCAAGATGGTTCTCCTTCCTGGGGAGGCCACACAAAGATATCTGCCCTCACCCCCTGGGCTCAACATGGCACTGGATGTCCTACCCTGGAGCAGTCAACACTGGAAAAGAAATGGAAGACATGTAATTTTGAAAAGAAAGAGTGAAGTTTTATTTATTCTCAGCATAATCATCCATGAAATACTCTTAGGAAAACTGAACCTGGTCCTCTCCCACCCCCCAAAAAAAACCTATTTGAACCAATAAGTGAGTTCAGCAAGGTCACAGGATACCAGGTGAGTTTAAAAAAATCATGTTTCTTCAAAATGCCAAGCAATGCTTAGAAGTTGAATTTAAAAATGCATATGATAACAATGCAAATATGAAATATTAGGAATAAATTTATAACGGTTTTCAAGACCTGTGCATTAACAACTATAAAGATGTTGATAATGGGGCTGGGGATGTGGCTCAAACGGTAATGCACTTGCCTGGCATGCATGAGGTGCTGGGTTCGATCCTCAGCACCACATAAAAATAAAATAAAGATATTGTGTCCACCAAAAACTGAAAAATAAATATTAAAAAAATTCTCTCTCTCTTCTCTTTCTTTTTAAAAAAATATGTTGATAATGAAGATTAAAGAAAATCTAAATAAATGGATAGATCCTGATAAAGAACATGCATCCAGATATTTTTATATATTTATTTTTTAGTTGAAGTTGGACACAATACCTTTATTTTATTTATTTATATGTGGTGCTGAGGATCGAACCCCAAGGCCTCGCATGTGCTAGGCGAGTGCTCTACCAGTGGGCCACAACCCCAGACCTCAGATTTTTATTAACCACAACAACAACAACAAAAAAAATCCCTCTCGTTACTCCATACTCAACTCAATAAAATAAAATAGGCAAAAATTTGACACTTATACAGTGAAACATGGTCAATGTCATTAGTCATTAGGGAAATGGAATTAAAACCATAATGAGATACCACTCCATTTAAAATTAAACATATTTGAATCTGGGGAAGGAAACAAATATTCAACCCATAATAGATGAGGTATGGCACAGGAAATGAGGTGTTGGGGAAGAATTGGGAATACATTTGCTGGGTGGCAGATTCTACCAGTGGTAAAATGTTGCATCCCTTTGGGATATAGCATGAAGAGGTGGGGAGCCCTACTTGGAGGATGTTTTGTGCTTAGTTGGACCTGAGTACACAGGGCTTGGCATTAGAGATGTCACCAGGAGAGCCGTACCTCTAGATGGCCCCCAGGAACATGAACAAGGAATAGCCAGAATAAGCTGAAAGCTGAAAGATTTTTCTCTTGCCTTTCTCTAATTTCTGGTGTGCAGAAGCCTCTAGGTTCTTGTACCATGACAAAGGAGGGAAAAGCAGCCCTGAAAAGGATTTATCTTCCTTATACCTCTGTTCATGCTAGTGGCTAGATTTAAGTCAAATTAAATTAGAAAAATGAATGAATAAATGTTTCCAGCTCTTGAAATCTGTGGAGCAATCCCTAACTAACTGTTGTACATTTACAAATACCTACTACATTCCTGGGTCTGCTGAATAAAGAATAAAAAGGAGTAACAGCCCCTGTTCTCAAGTAGGTCATAGCGAGTGGGACATACAGAGATGCAAATAGTTAACAAAGAGTCTAGTAAGTTCAATCATAGGAATTAGTACACAGTAGTATAGAAATATGGAATAAGGGGGCCCTGTTGTGGCCACTCTGAAAGAGCAGGAAGGACTCCGACCCAAATTTTGGTTCAGATGTCAAGACTAATAATCCCCCATAAACCCTAAAGACTTTGGGAAGCTTTATTTTTTACAAAATTGAGGTCTGTAGGGAGAAGCCCCTCAAGAAAGTCCAAAATGGTTTGATAGGCGAGGCTTTTATTGTGGCCAGGGGTGGGGCTGGGCTTGAATCTCCTGATGGATCCAAAGGAGGGTGCAAAGGCTAGGTCCAGAGGCTGGGCTTTCTTATCAGTTTATCCAGATGTGGCACATACCACAATAGGGAGAGGGATGGGTAAAAATAGACAGCTAGCAACAGTCAGATATAAAAAATGGAGCCAGGTGCTTCATTGTAGCCCCTAGTCCATTTTCTGAGAAGTGGGGTGGAGACAGGAAGTTTTCTGAGAAAGGTTATATCAGAGGTAATATGAACCTTAAGGAATGAGTATTTCTGCATTTATCGATTGTTTCTATTTATAAATATATGGCAATTGCAAAAAGTTGACAAATACCAAAAAGTATAAAAAAAAATTAAAATTCACTCATGACTCTGCCATTCTAAATTTAACATTTTTGTTTAATGTTAAATTTTCCCCAACTGGGTAAATTTGATCATTAGAAAAAGTAAATGATCAAAAAATGAAAACGTGATTTTTTTTCTGGTATGCTTTTTACTAACTTCAGTTATTTTAAAGAACATGTGTCTTTTTCTCCATGATGTCTTGGTATCATTGTTATTGTTTTAAACTTCATGTATATTCAAATTTTCTTACTATACCTGATGATAATTTCCTATTCCATTACTTTAAACACAGTGGAACTGCAACTACTAAATTTTTTTAAAGTTTGCAAATCTACAATTTTATTTTTGTTTTTGTTAGAGTAGTGTTATTTTTACCACTATTCTCATTTTGCTGTCAGGAAATTCTGGAATTCAGACCTGACCTTTCCTGTTCAATGCCTCAAGAAGAGCTGAATTGCCAAAGGACCAACATTTGTAACTCCTCCATCAACAGCACAACCTACATTTGGAAATCCACATTCTCTCATTTTCACCTCTCAGGTGCTTAAGGAACCTGTCAAATTCAAAAAGACAATCAAATCCTTTCTGTTTAAAGAATTTCAAGGCAGTTTGTCAATAATGTTTCTAAAGACTGATAGAGTGGGTTCCCTTTATCCCTATAATCCTCACCTTTTCAAATTCCTTATTGGTTTATTTCATATTATTTTTATTGTCCCACATAGGGGAAAGGAGGAAAAGGAGTCCTCTTTCCTGTCTTGCTTATTCCCTAGTCTTCCTTGGTCATTTCTATTTCACTGTACTCTATTTGGTGAATAGCAGTCCACATACCCAATTATAAAAACAATGAAGTTATCTTGATCATGAGGCAAAGGTGGTTATAGCCTTGGGTTTTGCAAAGAAAAGCCTCAATGTGCAATCATCTTGAAAGACCTTGGTTCCCAAGATAATCCTTAGTAAATCCCCTTCCAGCTCATCCAAAGGAGACTGACTTTGGATCACAGAAACATGTGAATGTATTTGCAGTACCTTTGTTTTCATTAAGATATTTGCATGAAGTACATAATACAAACATATGCAGATTGGCATTTCTTTTTAAAAGGGGAAATGCATTTTAGATTCTTTACTTTCTGGAATCATCAGCTGTTCAGAACCAAAACCTGAAACATTTGTTATCTAGCCCTTTACAGAACAAGTTTGGGGATCCCTGATCCCATGCCCAAATTTACCAAAAGTTGGTAGTTGAAAAGAAATGATAAATATTTCAGGTGATGGATATGCCAGTTACTCTGATTCAATCGTCACATGTTCTATACAGATATTGAAATATCACACTCTAACCCATAAATCTGAATAATTATTATGTGTCAATTAGAACTTTAAAAGTACATATTTTTAAAGAGTTGATTGTTGATACAGTACTATAGGCATTTTATTAATTAAAAAGGAAATTGTTGGTAGTTACTCACATAAAATAACAACATTATTTATACCCATTGCAAAAATGTCTGTTGGACGGAGGGTATCATGGCCAGTTTGCACATGGACAAAATGTGAAGCAAGTGACTTCAAAAAGAATGCATGTGACTGTCATATAACTTTTTATTAGTGTTCATTAGTTTCTACAACTGAGCTATACTGTGAAAAAAAAATAAGTGCAGAAACTATATACCATTGAGGAAATGCACAATTAAGTGTCATCTTAATTAACAAATGTTGAAGGATCTTGGTTTGCTCTGTGTACAAAGCTATAAAAGTCTAGTTTGTCTCTAAAGAAGCTTAATCATAAAATCCACCAACATTTATGAAGCTACATGCCAAACATTCTAAGCACTTTGCCTGAATTATCTGTCTTCATTCTCCCAGTAGCACTATGAAGTAGGTACTACAGCATGAACTCATTTTAAAGAGGAAATCCCATGGCTCAGAAGGTTCAATCACTTGCCCAGGGCCATGCAACTATAAAGATTCAGAGTGTAACTAAGAGCTCAGAAACCCCACCATTGTGTACGCCATTTCCCCCAAATCCCCAGTTCTGTGTGGTCTGTGCTCTGATTGGGGGTGGGGGGTTATCATAAAACACTGTGGAGGAGGGTGGGATCCTGGAGAGGCCTTCTCAGAGAACCCAGTCTGGAATGATAAACAGGATGTGCGGGCAGTGGCAGGAGAATACATTTCAACCCTCCCCAGTAATTCTTCTCCTCCCCCAGCCCAACCTATGGCGTCCATTCTGAATGAAGCTGCCCTCCTCTTCCTTGTTAGGGGCTCTTGCTCTCTCCAGTGCACCCTCTAACGGCAGGATGCTGCTCTATGTTGTGTGCCTGCTGTGATCTTACTAATCCACCTCCCAGGGATGAATGACAGATGGCCTTTCAAGACCCTATCCTCATAATGAAGATGGCAGTGAACATCCGTATAGACCTTTGTGAGAATTTTACATGCTAGAGTGGAGTTGCTCAACCTTTGAGCCAGTCTGTGTGCCACACCCAAGCAAGGCACAGTCTTCTGTATACCAACATATACAACTGTGTACCAAATGCCAATATATAATATAGGTATTATACTTAACATTTTGTTACATTTGGCAAGTTAATACTTGACATTTGTCAGCACAATCCACATAGTCCTTAATATATCTGGTCTAAAACCACAAGCCAGATAATTCATGGCTACGTCCAGGATGCAGATCAAACTCTTAGCTGGAACTGGCTAGGCATTCACAGCTCTTGTTCTTACAACATTCTTACAACAGCTGAGCACTTGCTTGATGTGTTGTCCTCTGTGATTATTTGTCTCTGATTCCCATTTTACTGTGAGTTCTCCAGGGCGGGGAGGGCATGTTACCCATCTTTTAGATCCAGAGAGCAGGACATAGTGCGCAGCATAGGAGCACTTGATACGAGCCTATTTACCTGAACAGAGAGAAAACAGGATTGAAGAACCAGTTTGAGAGGAAAGAGGGTCACATTTTTGGCACATTGGAATTAAATAATCAGTTTAATTGATAGTGAAATGTTCATTTTATTTATTCAGAAAATCTAGAACTTCACATTTAAAACAGAAGAATGAGTTTGGAGACAAAGTTGCATTTGAGTCATCACGTTTGAGAGAGTTTGGGGACAAAGTACGATTGAGTCTTTACTAGTGAATTAATGAATTGCATGGAGAAATATATTGAGCGAACTATGGAAAATAGGTTTACTTTGCAGTCATGGAACGATGGTCCTCTGCCAAAGAAGGCCAGAGGAGGAAGCTTGGAAATAGTGTTATGGTTTAGGTAGGAGGTGTCTTCCAAAAGCTCATATGGGAGATATTGCAGGAAAGTTTAGAGGTGAAATGATTGGGTTATGACAGCCTTAACCTAATCAGTGCATTGATTCGCTGATATGGATTAACTGGGTGGTAACTGTCGGCAGGTAGAGTGTGGTTGGAGGAGGTATGTCACTGGAGGCATATCTTTGTGTTTATATTTTCCCTGGTAGCAGAGCTTTCTCTGCTTCCTGATTCCATGTCCTGAGCTGCTTTCCTCCTCCTGCCTCTCTGCCTTGATGTGCTGCCTCACCTCAGGCTAGGAGCGATGGAGTTGGCTGAGTCTCTCCAACTATGAGACCTAAACTTTTCCTCCTCTAATTGTTCTTGTCAGGTTTTTGGTCACAGAATTGAAAAACTAACTAAAATAAAGAGGGGCCTGAGGGGGAGACTCAGAAAGACAGGTTTAGCTACAAGAGAGGAATCATTGGGATGTCTCTACACCAAGGGGAGTCTGATGATCAGAGGAACAGGTGTCCTTTAGCACAAGGCAGTAGGCTCAGAATGAGACTGAGCAGAATCTGCCAAGTCTGAAAATTTATATTTAAGTAGTGTCTTCAATAGAGCCTATTAATTTATATTGACATTTAGAAATGTTCATCATTTTTATTTTATTTATCTTCCTTTTTGCCTTAGTTTCATTGTTGGACACTTGAAATACCTATATAAAGAAGAAATTCAGAATGTAATAGTGTAGAAAATATGGAATTTTACTGAAAGCAGTTACTTTAAAAATTTTTGCTTATCAATTACTTTATATCCTGCAGTTCTTTTATTTTTTAAACATTAGCTAATTCCCTTGTCTCATTATATCACATAAGAGTATCTCCAAAACTGTGGGAGCTTTGTATGTTTTAAAGAAAGGCACAATAGTGTGTTTTACCACCACATGCTAACATTGAAATCATTTGTTTCAAGAAACCTGCTTTTCCCCAGCAATTCCATGAGGAACTAGAAGATATATGAACATGGTTTTTGCAAGGTTACATAATATGTTATTATGTTCTTTTTTATTATCTGCTTTCTTCCTCATTGGATTTCCATTTTAATGAACATCCTAAGTTTCTTGTCAAAGAAATTTAAACACTTTCTTTTTATAATCTCATAGAACTTCTTGGAGAACACAGTTTTTGCGAAGATCTTAAATTTCTACCTCTTCAGAAAGAGTCTTCTTTATAGTCTTTATATTTTATAAATCCTTCATCATGATTTTTATAAGTTATTTCTTCCTTCCTTTTACCAATCAAAAGCATAATCTTTCAAAATTTTCTGGAAGGAAAGAGAAATTGCCTTAAGTCATTTTCTATTATTTCCAGGAATAGAATTAAATTAATGCAATAAAACTTAAAGAAGAGAGTCTTCCTTTCACATAGCTTTCATGCTCATTTCTTTTATTTCCTTTGCACCTGAAATTTACGTCTCTCTGTGCCCACAGTCAGTGACTTGTAAATTGTTTTTGCCCATCTACACTTCTGATTTCAGGCCCTGGAAAAAGATTTTTTTTTTTGAGTCTTGTGATTTCCTTTTGTACATCACTTTCAGGATGGTAGGTTGTGTTAAGGTGATTGTGATTAGGATGTAACTTGGGTTCTCTGGAACTCTGTCGGGCATGGTTAACCTTTGCTCACCTCTCTCCTATCTTTCACTAATATAGTAATTGGTGCTCATAACCCCAACGTGGCCACTCTGCCTTCTGAACCATCAAGGTTGTCAGCCTGGTTTTACTAGCTACTTTATTTATATAAGTCCTTTAAAAAGTTATAATCCTGTAGATCAGGGGTAGTGGCACAGCCTGTCTGAGGCAGGAAGGTGGAAAGTTTGAGTCCAGGCTGCACAATTTAGCAAAATACTGTCTCAAAAAATTATAAAAAAAAAAAAAATTTAAAAGGCTGGAAATGTACCTCAGTGGTAGAGTGGTAAGGTCTGGGTTCTATCCCCAGCACTGTCAAAAAAAGTTATTATCCTTTAGAAGGAATTCTTATTAATCAAATTATTTGGTTAACTAGATCACCTCTTTCTTTGCTCTATGCTGGATATCAGAAGACCTGGCCTAGTTTGAAGCTGGCTTTGTGTATTACAGTTTGGAAGTTGACTGTTCCCCAAAGTTTCTTGTGTTGTAGCTTGGTTCCCAGGGTGGTGTTGTTGAGAGGGTTATGGACCTTTAGGAGGAAGGGCTTTGTGGGAGGCCCTCAGATCATTGAGGGTGTGCTCTCAAAAAGGATTGCAAGGCCCTGGTCTCTTCCTCTTTCTCTTTTGCTTCCTGGCCATGGGGTGAGCAGTGTGCTGCACCATATGCTTCCTCCCATTGATGTGATTAGGACCCCATCAGAGGTCCTAAGTAATGGGTCCATCCAATCTTGGACTAGAACTGCCAAAACCATGAGCCAAAATAAATCTCTCCTTTTTATGAAATAATTACCTTAGGTATATTGTTATAGTGGTTTTAAGCTGACACAGTATGACTGCATGATTTTTAAACTTTTCATATGTAAATCCTATCTTGCATTTTTCTCTGTATTTTTTTTCTAAGAGTTAAAGTCTGGTTCGGGTGAATTGTGGTTGTTTTGCATCTGCATCTACATCTGTACATCTCCACGAGACAGAAAGACAAAACTCAATACTGATAACTGGTCTCAATTCAGGGTTATGACTTTAAACCTCTGGTGTGACCCCAGAATCCCTGACATGTTTGTTCTTGTTCTCCGGTTCATTCATGTCCCTGCCTCTTGGAGGACTGTTTCTGCGGTATCTCATAGCTCCCTTGCCTCCTGCTCTCTTAGCAAATGACCTGGACTCTGGTCATTAATCAGAACTTCCACCTCATATTCCACCAAATATACCAACCCACCTGAATCTGTCCCCACAGATTCCCCTATTACCATCTCCTCTGCTGCCACTCAGTCTCTCTTGGGTCAGCTCCAGCTGAGATAGCTCCAGACAACCCAGACATTGACCTCTGTGGTACCTGATCTAGGTCAGTTTTAGGTTTCATTTCTCTGGATACCTCAGCAGCACTGGACACAGTTGCCCTTCTTGGAACAGCTTTTCTTCCCTACCTCACTAGCTGCTCCTTTCCCCTCCCTTCTGTGGCTCTTTAGAGTCACTCGCAGTTTCTACATGTTGGAGTGCCCTATGTGTTAGTCTTAGCCTTCTTTAATCTAAACCCATTTGGTCCTATGACTCAAAGTACCAAAACTCTTGCTCCTTACCTTCCCTATGCCCAAGATTACTCTGTTTATGTCTTCTCTGCCTTAGGACAGAACAACTCATTCACTCAATGGGTCATGTCAAATATTTAGGAGTCGACGTTGGGTCCTCTCTTTCCTTTGTCTGCTTCCAGCAAGAACTAGAAATAGAAATTCTGAATGCTTCTTATCTTAAAGGTTTACCACTATTGTGCCCAAATCCAGGTGATGCCTAGCTCTTGCTGGAACTATGAAGTAGCTTTCTAAGTGCTCTCAATTCTTCTATTCTTGCAGCTCCTGTTAAATTATGAATCAGTTCACCTTGCTCCCTGGGCAATACCTTCAGTGGCTTCCAGCACATTTGCAATGAGCCCCAAAGCTTATAGTGATTTGGCTTTGCCTCCCTTTCTAGTCCAGTTGCTGCCCCTTTCCTCCACACTGACTGTGCTCCAGCACAGGGGCCTGCTTGCTGCTTCCCAGACACACCATGCGTGGTGCTGACCCATCCTTTCATTCACTGTTTCTCCACCCGGGATGCTCCTCCCATGGGAATCTCTTGACACATTTCCTTCCTTTCTCCACTTTATTTTTCTTTGTATTTTTGTCATCACCTGAAATGAGATAGTTATTTATTTATGCTCTATGGGGTAGAAACTTAGTCTTTCTTGGTTGCTATTGTTTCTGCATGCTTAGAACAGGGTTGGAAATAATGATAGACCCTCAATAAATAGTAAATAAAAGTAATTAATGGAAAAAGGTGTCTCTCATATTTTCAGCTTAGACCCACCCCACTGGTGCATATTCTTTGGTATATGCTTTCTTTGGTATATTCTTTGCTACATGCTTTCTTCAATATGTTTTTTCCTAAAGATGTTTCGGTTGATAAAACAAAACACATAGACTGAATGCCTTAAACAATAGATACTTAGTTTTCAAATTTCTGGAGGTTGGAAAATCCAAGATCAAGGTGCCAGAGGATTTGGTTCTATGGGATGTGGGGGGGACAGAAGAGAAGAGGGGAGGGGATATAACTCAGTTACATGCACAAGGCCCTGGGTTCAATCCCCAGCATGAGAGAGAGAGAGAGAGAGAGAGAGAGAGAGAGAGAGAGAGAAACTCAGCTGTTTTCTTATAATGGTAGGAATCTCATTGTGGGGGCTCCATGACGTCATCTAAACCTAATTAACTCCCAAAAGACCTACCTCCTGACCTCCACAGGGGGATTAGTGCTCCAACAGAATGGGTTTTGAGATGACACATACATTCAGACCTTATCACCTCTGTTGTAGCTCCAGCCCTCCCTCAGCTCCCAGCCCTACAGAATAGCTCTGATCTCTGTCATTATCAAGCTCATCCTCTGAGAGATGGTAAGTGTTCTGTTTTCATTATAATAGGCCATCTTGTGTCTTTCTACCGGGGTGCAAGTCATTCCTTCGGGCAGTGGGAGTTTTTATCACCTCTGTATTTGTTTGATGTGTTACTATGGAAATTCATAAGCACAGAGACTAATAAAGAGTGTAACAAATCCATAGTAATATCACTCAGCTTCAACAATTAACTCATTCTTAATCTTGTTTCATATATTATCACCCACTATCTCCTCAGATTATTCTGAAGTCAATCCCAGGCATTACGTAATTTCATCTGTAAATATTTCATCTCCAAAATATAAGGAATATCTACCTTAAAATGGACAGAAACAAAGAAAATGATTTGATGAAACAATGGCATATTCACTACAACCACAATTTTCCAAACTATGAAGTTGGTATGTCTGTATGTATGATGTGCACACACGAATGCCAATTTGGCAGAAATGTACTGCAAAATATATACATAGAGATACATACACAAAACTTTAAAAATAGGAAGGATTTTCAATAATGTTCACATTGGGGTTTTTTTCCTCTTCATAAAATTACTTGGTTTTCTGTTTTATATTTTCATTTTGTACCTTTGTTTTCCATGTGAACATACACAATATCTAAAATTTTTAAAGAATGAATGATATTAAACTATAGATACAAATTAGAATAGAAACACACAGGGGCTAGGGTTGTAGCTCAGCGGTACAGCACTTGGCTAGCAAGGGTGAGGCATTGGGTTCCATCCTCAGCACCACATAAAAAAATAAATAAATAAAACAAAGGTATTTAAAAAAAAAGAATAGAAACACACAGAAGTTTAAATTTCTTTCATTACTTTTTACATAAGGGATCTGCTGAATAATTGTGTCTGTTCTACTGAAAAAACTCTTCAAGAAATGTTTTATTAAAGCCTCACTATTACCTGAAAAAAGAAAAATGTGTTACTGTGATTACTGATAATAGTTTATCACAACTAGAAATTAACAATTTCTTAAATGTCAACAAATATCTAGTTACTGCTCACATATTTCTTCATTTTTAATAGTAATATTTTATGTTTGTTTGAATGAGGTTCCAGAAAAGATATCGATCTACATATCATGTCTTTGCAGAAGTCTCTTTCTTTCTGTCTTGATTGTTTTCCCCTTTTCCCTGATCCCCATTTTTCTTGAAGAAACCAGGTCATTTTGTTCTCATTGCTTCTCTCACATGTTCATGTGTTATATTTTCTATAAATTGATAGTTAGATGTAGAGCTTTGATCAGATTCTGGTGCAATATAGTTTTTGGCATGACTACTTCATAGGTGGCTTACTTTCAATAAGAAGTAAAAACAATGTCTGTTTCTCTCTCCTTTTGTGAGATTGTCAGATATTGCTTAGATCAGCACTCACCAAATTTTTGGTCTTAACACATGCATTTCCAAGCTTTTGTTCATGTGGAATTTATCTATTGATATTAGGAATCAGAAAGGAGGAAAATTTAAATTTTTACTTATTTGTGATGACTATGAAAACCCTGTACAAATCATAATAAGTGCCATACTTTTATTAGAAATAACTTCATCTTCCAAAATAAAAAAATTCATAAGAAGAGGGACAATGTTTATATTTTTTTATAAATCCCCTTTACAGTCTGGTTCCACAGAAGATGACAGCTAGACTCTTATCTGCCTCCCCATGCAGTCTGTTGCTTTAATTAAAGTTATGAATTTCATCTTCACAAAAATGTAGAGTTTGCAGTGCAAAGATTATTTTAGTACCCTTTTCAAGGAGTTGTGGATATTTTTCTTTATCAAAATGTGACAAATGGTAGTTTATTAGAAGTTAGTTGAGGTATGAAATCTGAAACCATGTCAATAAACTTTTTCACTCTGTAACATGAAGATTCATTGGTTTATCTTGCTGTTTATGTGTGGGGGAGGGGAGTGCGGGGAGGGGTAACCACGGATTGAACTCAGCATTGCTCAACCACTGAGCCACATCCCCAGCCCTATTTTGTATTTGAGTTGCTCAGCGCCTCACTGTTACTGAGGCTGGCTTTGAACTTGTGATCCTCATGCCTTAGCCTCCCAATTATCTTGCTCTTTTACTGGATCTCTTGCCTATGCATGATTTTGTAACATTATTTGGAATATATTGGGTCACTGATATATGTGATTTATAAATGTGGAAATATTTCACTATTCAATACTAAAGAGCAACATTATTAACTGTTAGTGTTATTAGAAAAGTCTATCAATATTGAGAATCTCTCAATTTCATGGTAGCAGATCAAAGCTTGCCAAAATTCAAATTTTATTTGAAAGCTTGAATATTACCACTGCCAAAAATACTGTTGGTGATTTACCTGATATGTCAGATTTATTTCATTCATTTTCAAGAAAATGCTGCCAAAGGATTGAATGTATATAACCATAAATTTTTCTGCCTGTCATTTTGCAAAATGAAAATGATGTGCCATGAAAAGTATGGCTAGTTCAGCTGGCAACTCAAGCAATCACATAGATGGTTCTCAAGGTCAGATGCATCCACGTGTCTCACAAGTCATTCTCATTGCATTATGTGGAATATTTTTTAAAAGTATACAAAGGTAAAGATTAATACAATTCATACTTTTTACTGCTTCATTAAGGAAATTCTTCACTGAAACTAATCCTGTCCCTTGTAATGCAATGTGGTAGAAAATGCAATTACTTCTAGTAGCATAGTGCCACTCATTGATGCTAGGGCACCAGCCCTTTTTGACCATCATGGTCTTTGCAGCATTAATGCAAAGTTAACAAAGAGAAAATGAGATTGAATTTGTGATCTTCCTAAAACAGTGTTAGGGATCTTCAGCAGTCCATATAGAAGATAAGCTGGCTGAGATCCATTCATGCATTAGGAGTTGCAAAGGAACTCTTCCTCGTCAATGATTTTGTTTCCTGGGGTACAGATCATATAGAAAAAAAAAACAGAAAAAAATGTTTGATTTACTTCCTTTATGTACCAGTTTTCAAAATGATAAAGTGGTTCTGAAATGTTCTCTAAAGGTTACTGTTAATCTGAACAATCAGAGAGAGATTCTCCAAAGAATAATGGTATTTACTTGAGATAGCATTACATTGGGAATATGGTGTCATAATAAGCTATGGCAAGTGTGCTTTCGATAGCATCTTGTCTCAATTGTTGCAGTCTTAGAGAATATCAAAGATAATCTTTGTTAAAGAAATTTGTACATATGTGTGCGGCTTACAAAGAGTGGGGTATGGCACAGAATATGAAGGAAAGTCCTTGAAATAGGATTTACTTCAGACAGGCAGGCAGGAGCTCTCTCCCTTCATCACTTTTTCAGACTCTATTTTTTTTCTAAGCCTGACATGAATAATTTTATGTTGGTATCAGCAACTTTCACTTGTCTAAAATAGCTTTTATCAATATCATTTCACTTGCATAAGGTTATGTAACCCAAGTTTGAAGCGCTATGTTAACTTTGCTGACATCAGATTGGGAAAAAAAAAAAAGTACTCCTAAGAACTGTCTATGTTCATTTAACAAAATACTGCACCAACAACCATTTTTACCCCCAGGAACTACTGGATTCATCTTTCCTTCTCTTCTTGAGTACATTTCAAAGGACAGAACTTTTGGAGATTGTAAGAGATGAGGTGATAAGAGTGTAAGAGTGTTTTTTAATGGACCTCATTTTATTTTCTATCATGAATACCATCTTTTTGCTCGGCACTCTTCCTGTGAGTGACCTCTCAGTCTATGACTTCTCGAATGTGTACGCCCCCTTCCTTCTTTAAAGAAAAGAAAGGCCTGTTAGCAATGAATAATCTAATGGCATCCTGCTGGTGTTCCCTACTGCTCCTTGTCGCTCCTTCTTTCAAATATGTGTTGTCACACACAAGTATAATGTCTGCAGCTCAGGCATATTAACAGACATCCCCACCCAGCCTGCCCTTAATTAAGGTGCCAACCCCACGCCTCATTCCCAGCGGTGAAGAAGAGATTGCCCCTTACATCACTCAAGCCCATTATTCTCTCTTCTCCCCACGACATATGTAACTTCTTGATGTTGTTTTAGCTCAGGGTTTAAGCCAAGACAAGACATATTTAGCATTTTAAGATTAATATTGTACATCCTCTACGTTTACAAGGCTAGACACCCTGGGGATTCACATTTAATAGATGTTAATGGAATTTAATTTTATACATGCTAGGTATGAACATCTGTCTCCTAAATAAAATAGTATAAAATCTTATGTGGCACCAAGAAATCTCCAAAACAAATTGTTTTTCACTCTGTAACCTGAAATTGAGTTACTGAGCAAAGCAGAAAAGCTGTTTTTTAATATGTGGAATTTAAAACCTGAATATAATTATCATTCATTAATTTCACTGAGTGCCAGTGCTAAGTTAACTTTGCACTTTGAAATCTGAAACCATGTCATATAGTGATTGTCATAGTTCTGAAACAGTACCTAAAATAAAACTCTCTCCACAACTGGTTTTCCCAGTGACTTTCATTAGGCAAGGAATCTTCCATGCAAAAAAGTCTCGCCTCAAATATATTAAGTAGTAATCAATATGATATATATTTTGAAATTTTTATCTAAAGGAAAACAATTCTTAGAAAGCATTATCACTCAAAAATATCTTGTAAAGTTAAACATACTTGACAACACATGCTAGGTAAATTAATTTGGAATTCAAGGCTGTACCTAGGATCATAAAAGCCACTTATTTTTAAAGTACATTTTTGTCTGCATGTCAAATATAATTTAATATCAAATTTTGGCTAATGTTATCATATATAGAATTTGTATATAGTAAAGATAGAAGGCAGAACCTTTGTACCTTTGTAATCTTCACAATTCGTGAACCAGCATATAAAAAACTACCAGTTATTCTGTACATATTTTAAATGCTGAAATCTCTTCAGTTACAATTAATGAAGAAAAACTCTTTTTGCTTCAGTGCCCCGTACTGAAGTGCCTATTTAATAAACATATGATGATTTTTAAAAATCATTTATGATTTTAAATAAATGATTTTGACAGTAGCCAAGTGCTCACAGCAAAAATGAGGTCATGCAGTGTACTGCAGTGAGCCATGCAAGGGACAGAGCTGAGTTCTTGTCCCAGTTCTGTCACCCATTAGCTGTGTGATCTTAGATAAGTTACTTGACCCTCCTGGACCACTTATTTACTTCATATAAATTTGGATGTCAGAGATAATAGCAAATAATGTTTGAGCTCTAAAAGGCTACAGTTCTAAATCTTTAAATTGTTCTTTCTTGTTCTTGGCAGTTTTATTGTGGACTTCATCCATATGTGTCTACAGAAAAGTAGAGTCATATTTAGACTATAGAAGTTCTGCTTTGTGCTTTCACATGTTAGCCTCTAGAAAAAAAATATTAAAAGGTTTAATATGCTAAGGCAGGTGGTGGAAAGGAAGAAGATTCCAGGGTTCATACAGAAGACTTGAGCAAGTGGGGGGAAGAGAAGGGAACCCTGGAAAGGAATCCTCTATAGCTCAGACTAATGAAGTCTCCAGATAGCAAGTTTTTCAAGAGGTCAAAATGAGGAGGTTTTATTTATGACAGATTAACAGATTATTAGTTCATAAAAGGTGTCCCTTCCAGAAAGAGCACCAGGATGCTTTATTTCCTAATTAGATGGTTTTCTGCACATAAATAAAGGAGAATCACTGCTGCCTGTCAGGGAGACCCTCTGACAAGACAGGGTCCTTCTTGTCTCTGTCCTGATTTACAATATGACCTTGGGCAAGTCATTCATCTTCCTCTAAACCAGTTTCCCTAATTATAAAATGGAAATAAAAATACTCACTGCCTTGGCTGAAGATTAATGAGACAAGATGAATCTCCCTAGGCTCCCAGAGGGTAAAGCTTGTGTATAAGAAGGCAAAGAACTAGTAAGAAGCACTGTTGGACTTTTCACACAACAGGGAGAATAAAAAACCAGGACAATAAAATCGTCTTCCTTTAAGTTTCCCGGTCTGAAAAAGAAAGAACCCAGTGTTCCCTGCTCATTACAGCACACCTGTAATTGGTGATAACTCTTGGGCAAATTAATGTTTTGGTGCCTCAATTTCTTCTCTGTAGGATATTGGATAATAATCCTACTCATCACATATGTATAGATAATACATATAGATGCCTTGCATATACTGATTTCCCCACAAATGTTTGTTTATAACCTCTCTTAGACCAATTCAAACTAGGAAATATTTTACTCTTAAAACTCAAGTTTTTATGAGAGAACACTGGGATGCAAAGATTAACATTATGTAAATATTGGTACTTAAATTTTTTTTTTTGTCGTTGTAGATGGACAGAATCCCTTTATTTATTTTTGTGTGGTGCTAAGGATTGAACCCAGTGCTTCATACGTGCTAGACAAGCACTCTGCCACTGAGCTATAGCCCTAGCCCAATATTTGTACTTTTAAAAGGTGGCGGGAAACTGGTAGCCATAAAACCCAATGCCTTCTGCTTGAATAAAATGAGTTTGGAGGACTTGGACAACGCCTTAAAAATTCGCCAGTGCGGACACGAGGGGGCACTGTGCGTCCGCTTTGGCGAGGGAGAGGCGGCCACCCGCGCGGGGCTGGGAGGATTGAGAGCATCCAGCATCCCAAGGCCCTGGCGCCTGGCGCTCCACCAGCGCCACAGATCCTAACCCGGACTCAAGAAAGGGCCGCCTGGGTGATCCAGGCCTGGGAGCGCTCTCAGCCCCACAACTATTCGCGTTCGTCTTTCCCTTCGCTGCCGAATATAAGGTTTTCTGGCAGCTGTTTTTAATATTAGATTCCCTGAGTTCCGGAGCTAGGGAATCGGGAACCAACTGCAAATGTAAAGGAACATTTTGGGCGCATCTACATTGCGCACCTCGGCATAAAGGAAAAAAGCTGTCAGATTCCGTAAGGGGTCCATGTCCAAAGATGTGCTTGAGTTCTTCCAATTTAGGGAAAGAGGAACGCCCGCCTCTCCCCGCCACACACACACGCCCAAAGGCTAAACACGCAGCAGACTGGGAAAGGACTCTAACATCACTACTTGTCCACTTCTCAGTGTCAGGGCGACAAGCTGGCACACCCCACGAACACGCCTTCCAAAAAAGGGTCCAAGGCAGGTCCCGAATGAAATCTTTCAGGTCTGAAATTGAACCGCACTTGTGCTAAAAGGAGACAGTGTGGCCTCGGTCCAAGATTCTTAACTACTCTTAGTACCCCGCCAAAGAGGCGTGATACCGGTAAAGTGATCCAGGCAGGATCTGTTCCACCTGACGCTTGGGTCCCCATCTCCTAAGGTTGCTCAAGCAGGATGAGGAGACTCTAGGGATTTTGCTAGTCTCTAGAGAGAAAGTGTCGCCGGCGGAGGTTGTCCTAGCGTCCCCTCTGTTACTAGAGGCATCTGGTTTATTGATTTCTTTGCGATCCTTGGGCGGACGAAGCGAGGGTCTGCTCTGATTCCCGGGCTCCAGGACCGAACACCTCGCTTGTCCGTTGAAAGTCATGTCACCCAGGGCGCTCGGATAGAATACAGGGTGGGGAGACCTGAGAAAGAGCATAGGGCAGGAGAGGGTGAGGGTAGCCAGCTGAAAGCAGAGCAGAACAGGCGGTTGCACTGGCCAAGGAGAAACCACAATCCATCCTAAACTTTCGGATATCTGGGAGCCTGGCAAGAATGAGCCAAGCGGGAGCAACAGCAGCCTCTCCACGCCGGCGTGCCCAGCTGTAGCAGGAGGTGCTGCACGCAGCGCGGGCTGGACGCGGGCGGTCCCCACGTCGCGCCCACCCGCCTGCCAAAGCGCCGCCGGTCGGTTCGGGACACAGAGCAAGTGACCACAGAAACAGCCAGATTGCGGGCTCCAGCCTTCACAGGAGCTCGGAGGAAGAAAGGGGGATTCAACGCGGATCGGAAAGGGAGAGAAGATACTCGATTTTGAAACCTTGCCTAGCTCTGTGTGGGTGGCGGGGTCTTGCCCTTGGGCGGCCTTGGGCACGCAAGCTGAAGTCAGGTAGACTCCGGAAGAAGTGAGCGCAGAGACTTTCACGGGCTAAGGAAGTCGAATTTAAAAAGAAATGTGGAAAGCAATCCAGGGTGGCCACTGGAGCCCGGTAGCTTAAAAACCACCCGATCCCCACTAGGAGGACGACAGTGACTGGCACTCGCGAAGACTCGGCGCTCCCGGGCAGCCGCTGGTCTGCGCGGAGGAGCCGCCTCCCCAGCGTGGGGCGCGCTTGCAAACGCCAACCGCGGCGGGCAGAAGGCGAGATGCGGTGCGCGGCCGCCGGACTGTCCGGGCTGGGGAAACTCTGGGGCTGCGCCGCTGGGTGCTGACCCAGGGCAGGTTCGAGGGGTGTGCCCGGCCCCGCCCGCCTCCGCCCCCTCCTGCGCCCCTCCCAGTGGCGGCGGCGCATCCAGGGGCGGTGCGGAGCGCAGCGGCTCGCTCAGCCGCCAGCTCCTGCGAGCTCCGAGGCTGCTCCGGGAATTCACTTTGCTGCTTTTAACGTGTCTCTCTCTCTCAGACCGCTTCGAATGGCTTTCGGTCTCTGGCCTGATCGTTTCCTTTAACAGGAAAACTTTACTGCGATTTCTTTTTCCCCTTCGAGGAGAGGATTAAAAGTTCCACGAACTGGTGCCGCCCGTGCCGCTTGGGCGCTGGGAAGGTGTTCGCCGGAGGGGTTCCCAGTCCCACCATGTGCACCAACATAGTTTACGAGTGGCTGAAAGCGCTGCAGCTCCCGCAGTACGCGGAATCCTTCGTGGATAACGGCTACGATGACCTGGAGGTGTGCAAGCAGATCGGAGATCCGGACCTGGACGCTATCGGGGTGCTGGCGCCCGCACACCGCCGACGCATCCTGGAGGCCGTGCGCCGGCTGCGGGAGCAGGATGCCGCCGCCGCGGGCCTCTACTTCACACTGGAGCCGCAGCCCGCGTCGCCGGGGCCTCCAGCGGACCACATGCCCCCCTGCCGCCGGGGGGAGCCGTGCGGCGGCCCAGCCCAGGGTACCTGCGGAGACCCCCGCGGCCAGACGACCGCCCCCCGGAGTAGGGAGCTGGTGAGCTACCCCAAACTGAAGCTGAAGATCATGATCAGGGATAAACTCGTTCGAGATGGCATCCACCTGAGCAAGCCCCCTTACTCCCGAAAGGTAAGGAGGCGCCGCCCAGGCGGCCCGGGCGGGAGGAGGGTGGGGACAGATCCAGACTGCTTGCGCCGGGCTGGGCAGCCCATTCCAGGTGACAAGGGGGAGGGCAGGATGGTTTGGGTGTCTGGAACTCTTCTCTTTTCTGTTATCTCTTTATTCCTTCCTTCCTTGTGTCACTAGTGGTTGATAAGACAAGATCCAGCACTCGGATATTAACTCAAAACTAGCTCGGATTCTCTGCGTAGTCATTGGGTCTCATCTGTTAGTGGTTGTGGACTTGGAGTTGCTTCTGGTAGTAGGGGGATTCCCAACGTCTCTGTGGTGCTTGGGTCTTCAGGATACCAGAAAACATGGTCAACACCGAACATTATATTCAACCTTCCTTTTCTTCTTTACTTTTCCGAGTTCTGATAAACTCCCCAAAGAAATAAATTGATGAACTCTCTTGAATAAAGAGTGGGAAGTTGGGCCCAGTTGCTCTCAGTTCTATAAAATAAATAACCCGGCCGCTGCTGCACATTTGAGGAGTGTACCATTAACCTGAACATCCTTGGGAGGGAGTTAATGAAACACGAAACATGTGCCCATGCACTTGAGTGAGACGCCTTCTTTGAACTTAACTATCCCGTGTTTGGTAATAAGGAACTGAAGACATTGGGAAATATGGGGCCAGAGGGCGCCCTTTGGAGGTCTGCGGTGTCAACTCTTTGGCTGCCATTGATCCAGATGAGATGAAGTAGGTACAACTGTGACTTACTTCTAGAGAGTCTGAGGTGACATTTCAGTTTCAAGAGAGGATTCTGCAAGGGGGCGGGAAGGGGTGGGGAGCACCTTGGAAATGCTCACAGCTGCTCTGGGAGCAAGGCTGAAATGTGCAGTGGGCTTTGAATAATTAGGTAACAGAAAGTGCTGTTTTACCCTGGAGCTCTGCCTCTGTCTCTTGGGTTAGTCCAGTTGAGGTTTCTGCAGCTGTCCACAGAGGCCTGACTTGACAGGAAATAAACAGCATAAGTAACCAACCTCGCCTAGATTGCACAGGAAAATGAACACCTCAACTTGAAAAATCAAGACTGGGAGAAGCCCAGGGAGAAAATGATGGCAAGGATGCTCATTTGACAGGGACTGAAAACAGCACCCTGGTGGGGAAATGGGGATGATCTAGTGTTTTGTGGGCATCTGGGGCCCTTGAATTGCTTTATATTCTTAAGTGTTGGTTATAATGCCTGGATTTAAGAAAGTTCAAGTGAAAGCTATGTAATAAGCAGATGGAAATATAGGGTTTGATATTATCCATCTATTATCTTGCAGGTAAGGGAATAACCTGCTTGAGAATATAAGTTGGTTTTTATTATTAAGAAGACAGGTCAGGAGGACAGTGGGCCTCCGTTTAAACATACGTTCCAGTTCCCTGCTCTGACAGTACTATTGATGTGTGCCAGGAGCAAGAATGGATGCAATTTGCCAAAGCAGTTAGCATTAGGTAGAGAGGGATCCTGGTCAGTCATACAGGAAGTTACTCCTGGAAGAAAGGAGGGCCAAGCCAGCTCCATGTTTGTTATGAATTGCCACCAGAATGTAGGTGGGCTTAGACTGAGAGACTGTAAGTACCTGGGCATGTGGTGAGGGCGCAGTTCAAGTCCTGGCCACAAAGGGCAGCAGACGGAAGGTGTGTCACTAGGGCTTGCTTAGTCTTCAGGAAAGCTGTGAGGTGACACAGCTGAGGAGGTGGGAGGCTGAGGACCTGGGTGATAGGAGTTGGCACTGTGATGTGTGTTAGTTCTGATCCTTACTAACCCAAAGACAGGCCTAAATATCAAACTTGGAAACTGTAAAAGATTTTAAGAATATGCAGTGTCTGACTGTAGGCTTTGAAACTGTGGACTCCTGCCTAGATCAGAGAGTGATAAAGCAGTGCGTTTTTCTAAGTTAGATTTATGTAAGAAAATTTTCACTTGCCTTGTTATGCTATTTACTTTCCACATAAAGAATTATTTCATTCAACTTTCATATAAATACAATAATGTTTGCTAATAAAGATATGGCCTGTTCACTTTCTGTACATACTAATTCTCTTTCTTGAACTGATAGAAGGATAAAAATGGGAGCAGAAGGGTTTTCATTACCTCCTTCATAGGTGCTCCAGCTGGGGACCCCCCCCCCAAAAAAAAAAATCAAAGCTGACAAACTTTCTTGTAAGAAAGAATAACTCACTTTGCCAAAAATTAAAATATAATTAAAGGACATGAAACCGCATAGAGGTGTGTAGTAGCAGATCCTGTTCATTTGGAATTTATTGCATGTGTATTCATTGCTTCCTAAGTTGTGGATTTAAATTATTTAGGGATTTTTTTTTTCCTTATGCACCTCATTCACTCATAAGCAGTTCAGGGAATTTTTCTTTAAAATGTGATCTGCATTATAATTTTTCCAGATTCCTTAGCTCTGTCATGATCAGCATGTGTAATATTTGTTGTGTGCATTTGGAATTCTGCTTGGAAGATAGGCTCCAGCCTCCTTTATGGTCATTTGCATTGTTGATCCTTGTGGTTTTATGCTTTGGTGAGAATATTAGATGGCTTAAAAGTGGATTATATCAAGGATGATCAGAGCATTTTTCCAAGAGTCACCAGGGTGGATTGTAGGATTTGCTCCAGTAACTATTCAGGTTTCTTGGTTTAGTAATCAGTGATTTAATATGGAATTAAAAAGCAAGTTTCTCCTTGTTTCCCAAAGGGAGTCTGTAGCTTTGGAAAACCAGGAGCTTTGAAAGAGCACCAGCTTTGAAATTGGAGATGAATCCCTCATCTGCTCTGTAGCTAGCTTCTTTGACAGCTGTGATTGTTGCCTTTACAAATAGAGATTTTTATATGTATATATATTTTTTAAACCAAGCTTCTCTATGTCATGACCTCTCTAGGTTACTGTGGTTGACGGGATGCAGAAGGCCTGCCCTCAGAGATCTTGGGATTTAGCAGAGAGAAAATACATAGAACAATAATGATGACTTGGAACAGTTGTACCCAGGTTAATTTTCAGGGACTGGTGATCAGCAAGGTCAGAGGAAAAGAGGAGGAAGTCCTATTTAGAAGTCCTGTTTAGAAGCCACTTGAAGCTCTGTTTTCAAGGAGGAAGTGACTTGTCAGAACAGGCAAAGATTCTAGTATATCTTGGTGAAATAGCAACCATGCCAACAAAGGCCTTTACAATAGACAATGAGAGTGGAGACATGGGGCATGCCCCTCTCTAAAATAGAGTTTGAGAAGGTGGATCTACAGCCACTGGAGGAAGAAGGGAGACTTTAGGTCAAGGGAAGTGTTTCGTGGGCTTGTGTTTGAGAATGAGAGAAACCGGAGCATGTCTAAGTGTTCATGGCAGTGGTGAGAGAAGGGGAGACAATGAAAGTATGGGAGGAATGGGAGAATTAGAGGTTAAAGGAGAACATTACTGATGTACAAATGTTAGTGGCTGTGATCAGACTTTTTAACCATGCCTAAATATAAACACTATGCAATAAAACACATAGAATTAAATACAGTTACACAGAGAAAGGTATCCTTGCCGTATATTCGTACCACAGGTTATAGGTTATGCATGGTGTTTCATTGAGTTCTATGAAATGTAACAATGCTTGTGAAGGGGTCTGGGGTAGGTGTGAATGGTAACAGGGCTTTAAAGATTCTTTCCACACTTGAAATGGTAGAGTGCAGGCCCCAGGGAGGTAGGAGGTGGAGCAGGCTTCTAGGCTTCTGGACTGAAATTACCTCTTGCCACATCTATCAGCTGAAACTATTTGAGTTAGTATGACTTATTGAATAATGCTGGAGAAGTGTTGATCTTCATTTGTACCTTAGTGCTAAATGAACTAATTAACAAGACTCCATGGTAAGAGGGCTCTCTATGGATACTCTGGAGGGACAGCCTAGAATGGAGGAATTTAGAGATGCAGAGGTGGCACGAAGGTTTCTCTGTATGGAGGAGAGAAGAAGGATTTAGAAAGGAAGGGGAGATGCCAGCAACAGACACACTTCTGTCATTTGGAGACCTGCCTGGGGTCGTGGCAGAAGTTGAAATGATAATAAATATTGCTTCTCCCAAGAATTCCTTCTGCCTTCATGATATTACCAGGACAGATTGGAGACTGGCAAACTTAAGATTTTCCCAGGTCAATCAAGATCCTCAAGTGTCCTCAGCCTAGATCCTAATGGGCTTTTTTGTCTTTGGTCCCTGATTGGAGAACTGAAGGAAGAAGGGATGGGACACAGACAAGAGCTTGGGCGGTGGTGGGGCTGCTGCTTTTCTCTTGCTCCTGTGGTTCTGTGTATGGAGTTTCTGTGTAAGTGGACCTGCAGACATCCTCCTGTCTGTTCATCTGTCTCTGTCCATCAACCCATTGTTCATTGATCCATACACCCATCCTCCAATTTTACCAATACTGAGCATGTGCCATGTGCTAGGTTTTCGGACTGGGATTGCAGGGAGCTAGACAGATGTGTGTTTATATGTGGAGGGCCTAACCCAGGATTTGGCCTGAAGTAGTTACATTATATCAAAGTTAGTTCTACAAACCTCAGGGGTTAGAGATTTTACACTTGTGTTCCTTTCAAATGTTAACAAAAGTTCAACTTTGGTGAGAACTTGAGTAAAGGTAATGAAAGATGAAGTTAAAAGTCAAAACATGTTTATTTCTTAAGTGTTATTGGAGAAGGACTGGGAATTAAAGTGCTGGTCCTCAGTTCAAATGGCAGTCTTCAAGGATACAAATCATAATAAATGCTGGCAAGGATGTAGGGGAAATGGTGCACTGAAACATTGTAGGTAGGACTGCAAATTAGTACAACCACTTGGGAAAGCAGTGTGGAGATTCCTTAAAAGCCTAGGACTAGAACAACCATATGACCCGTCTATTTCCACTCCTTGGAATTTATTCAAAAGAACTAAAATCAGCAAACTCTAGTAATCCAGGTACATCAGTGCTTGTAGCAGCCTAATTCACAATTGGCAAGTTATGGAACTAGCTCAGGTGCTTGTCAACAGATGAATGAATTGAGAAAATGTGATACATACACACAATGGAGTTTTACTTAGCCATGATGAATAAAATTATGGCATTTGCTGGTAAATGGATGGAATTGAAGAACATCATGTTAAGTGAAATCAGCTAGACTCAGAAGGTCAGACATCAAATGTTTTTTCTCACATACAGTAGCTAGAGAAAAGTAAAGGAAAACAAAATGTGTGTGTGTGTGTGTGGGGGGCTCTGATCCCATGAAAACAGAGGGGAGATCATTGGAATAGAGGAAGAGGATTGAGGAGAAGGGAATGAGGGAGGCAGAAGGAGGAGGAAAAAGGAAGCACTTTGGATTAAAGTTGAGCCAAGTATGGCTCAACCATATATAGCATGGACTATATATGATTAGGTCATAATGAATCCTACTTTTATGCTTGACTATAATACACTAATAAAAACATTTCAGAAAAAATGCTGATCCTGCAGGACATGCATAAGAAGATGTCTATAGCAGGGCCAGGAGAAGTGTGAGGTAGGTCAGGAGCTCAGGGTGCACAGATAAAGAGGTGCTTGCTCTCCAGGTGGTACTAGACATCCAGCCATCATTAACAACATTCCTTATCATGAAATTTCAAGTATGTGCAGGTATCCTCAGTGTCTCTCAAACTGCACACTAAGCATTCACCTACTCTTCCTACACCTAACTCCTACCCTCAGTAACAATGTGCTGAGAGCCATGATGATGTTGGTCTCCCGAACTCAAGCAAACATGGTTTCTGTGAGGTCTGGCAGGTCATAGGGTTCATCCAGGTGAGATCAATTCTGTGGATTGAGATTACGCTTTCTGACACCACAGGGTGGTGGTTATGAGTACAGGCTCAGATCCAGACTGCACAATTCATATCCCAGCTCTGATCCATACTAGATCACCCTTGGCTCCTCTGTGAAAAAAAAGGGCCTCACTAGTGACTACCTCATAGGATAGTTATGGAGATTAGATGAGCTCACACTCATGAACTTACTAGATCAAAATTTGTAACACTTGCCTAGAGCTGCCCCAACATGTTCCACAAACTGGGTGTTTGAAACAACAGAAATGTGTTCTCTCACAGTTTTGGAGACTGCAAGTCCAAGATCAAAGTCTTAGCAGAACTTTTAGGGCAAAGAGCCTTACTCTAAAATCCTAAGGACCTGTACCTAGATTCACCTAGACAGGCCTGCCAAAGGCTACAAACAGCATCCCTGTATCTGCTACTGACACCTCAAGCACCACTAGGTCTGCAGATCATGTGATCGAAGGTGGCAAAACAGCTCCAACTGCAGCTTGGGCCTGCAGCAGAGCCTTCTGTTGTTCTGGGCCTCACTCACTCAGAATTGGCAGCTTTTTGGGTCACACAGTAAGTGGGCTGGAGTAGCACTTTCAAATGAAGATGTGGCCTCCAAATAGAGGCACATTAGACATTGTGCTTCCTTCTTGGTTGTTGTAGGAGGTCAGACGCAACAACTTTATTCTTCACTTTAGAAAGGGTCTCTTGTTATGCTCCCCACCACTGGATCCCTGAAAATTTACTGAGGTGGAAGGCCCTGAGTCTATCAGGTTCATTTACCACTTTCTGACATGCAAAATGTCATACCAATGAATCAAGGGTGGTCACTTCATCTTGCTTACTAGTGTATTTCTACATCATGTACGACCCGAAGAATGAGAAGTTATATTCCATTTATGAATAATGTGTCAAAATGCATTCTACTTCATGTATAACTAATTAGAACAAATTTTAAAAGTCAGTAAAAACAATTACAGAATTTAAATATTCAAAATTATGTTGCAATTTTTAAGAAACAATCACTTGAAAGATAATATTGTTATCATTACTCAGATCATTTCTAGAACTTCATGCCCGTCTACAGTGGCGGCAAGCCCTTGTCCTCAGGTAGATCTGGTTTGGGGTAAATACTTAAAGTAATTTGCAATAAAGTCAGTCAATTGAGAATAATGACATTAAGTAAAATGTGAAATGGAGAATGGGGTCTCACTACTCTTGTTAGGACTTGCAAACTGGTTTTTGGATTTTATGATATTTATCATCCTTTTCCTATTTTTAAACCTTTAAAGTGTGCATCCATGTTTGCAAATATGGAAACTCCTCCAAATACTTTTCAGAATACAGAAGTCAGTTTCCTAGCATTTGTGAAGAACAAGACACAGTGATGGTCTTTCCCAGTAGGAAATAGCTGCAAAGTGCCTATGGTGCTGCTGAGAAGGAATCAGGTAAACTGCACAGACAGGAAAAAACTGTGATGCCCTTGGGTTACTCAGAATTGGGAAAGTGCAAGAAGGTTCATAGGCCTTTGTATTTGCTTGTCTTGATGTTCCTAGACAGCTCTCTTCCCTACATTGTTATGTCCGGTCTTAAAGGAGTTGTAGTTGAACTCATTTTTCCTTCTAGTCTCTTGACTAAAAAGATGCTCAAGTCAGGGGTACAGAATTAAAGCTTCCTTCTCCTAGGAGTAGGGTACTGTCTAAGGTAGTAAGACATATGTTTTTGTCAGCTTCTTTGCTTCTGTGACCAAAAGACCTGACAAGAACAATTTTAGAGGATTAAAAGTTTATTTGGGGGCTCACAGTTTCAGAGGTCTCAGTCCATAGATAGCTGGCTCCATTGCTCTGGGCCCAAGGTGAGGCAGAACATCATGGTGGAAGAGTGTGGTGGAGGAAAGTGGCTCAGGACATGGCCACCAGAAAACAGAAAGATTCTCTCACCAAGGACAAAATATATACCAAACAGGCATGACCCGGTGACCCACACATGAACTTTTGGGGGACACCACATATCTAAATCATAACAGTCAGAAACCATTATGTGTCATAGCTTCTCAAGGTCACAACCTATGTAGGGTTAGAGCCAACAGTGAGTCCTTGGCTACAGCAAAGACTTGTTTTTACCACCAGCAAAACTGAGCTGAAAGATTTTTAAGAGTTCTTTTCTAAGTTTTGTGAAATAATGCTGCTTCAGATCAACCACTGATTTGGACTTGTGGAGACCTAGGAAGAGAAGGAGGGAAATCTTTTTCTTAGTCAATACAAGAAATATTAAGGGACAAGCATGGTGGCACATGCCTGTAATCCCAGCTTCTGAAGAGGCTGAGGCAGGAGGATCTGAAGATCAGAGCCAGACTGGGTAACTCAGAGAGACCCTGTCTCAAAGTAAAAAGGGGAACTGGGAGGCAGAGCACCTGCCTGTAGTACTAGAAATTAAACCCAGTACTACAGAAATAAACAATTAAGGGCCATAACTGGGGATCATGCCAAAAGGCATTAAGCATATGATCTGTCTTACATAAAGGCTAAGTGATATCTAATAGTTTAAAGATTTCATTACTGCTTCTAATTGACATAAATAGTCTGAGGCTCTCTAAAAAGCTTATTGTTACATTTCCATAAAGTTATAAATACAAACAAAATAAGACCTATTTTATTTGGAGCATGTCAGAAAGAAAGACAATTGGTATGTATTTATTTTTATTATTTTTAACTTTTAAAAAAATTTCCTACATGACAATAGTGGAATGCATTACAATCATAATTATGCATACACGATTTTTGACTTAACCAAAATCATAATGACCACATGTGACAAAGTTTAAGATTTTTTTCCCCAAGAAAGTAATAATAGAGGCATACCTATTTGACACCCAGAATATGCCACTGTTTAATACCTACCTTTATTTGACAAAATTATTTTAAGTAATAGTCATGTAACATGCAGTGATTATTATTTTCTTAATTCCTTCTTTTGTTTTAAAGAAATGAACAATTGAAAGAAGAAATTCACTTAAATTTTAAAAGGATTCAAATTTAGTAAAAATAATTTCATCTATTGAATAGAATGTGCATTGAAATTTTTGCACTTTGCTGTTTGTATTCTGTCTTACTGTTTAAAGTTTTCAACACAAGTAAAACTAATATAAGAAAGAAGTGAAGTTATCCAAATGCTGTTTTTTTTTTTCATTTTTTACAAATCATGGTGCTATCATTATTTCAAGTTCACTGCTTAACTCAAGAGTATGTAATCCATGAAGGAGGTACAATAGCTTTACAGACTTATTGTCCAAAAGGACTGCGTAACCAAGTGTGTGGCTTGGGGTCAACTCTGTAACTGGGGACTCTGAATTAACTTCCAGTGACACTGCAGTGCTTATTGAAGGACAGGTAATGAGAGATGCCAATTCAAATCTTAGTGCAGATCATCGAAACCCAACAGACACTAAGAGCCGCAGTTATTTAGGCCAGCAAAAGACCCCCCCCCCATGAAAAACGTGTCTTGTCAGTGACATTGTTTAGAATGTCACTGAATTGTTAGTACAGCATTTTCCTAATGAAAGGTTTTACTCTGTTTTCAAGAACTCCTTCCTGTCTACAACTGGGGTGAGCCCTTCCCTATGCTTTGTTAGTACAAGATATGAAAAAGTTTTTTTCTTATGTAGAGCCCATATTTTTCTTACAACCTTGTAGTATGAATTTGATGGCATAATATATATGAAGTTTCTTTGTAAACTCTAAAAGAACTGTCCACATTTAAGGTGTCCTCCACTGATAGCAAATAAATGTTTATAACAAAATTTCAAAGGTATTTCTGTTGGAAAACAGCAAACACTCTGAATTGAGAAAATTGGGAGAAAAATTAACTGGACCAAGAGAAATTTTACATGGCCTATGTTGAAACATCTAATGTTATTCTCTATTCCTTTAAAAATATTTATGTGGGGCTGGGGATGTGGCTCAAGCGGTAGCAAGCTCACCTGGCATGCGTGCGGCCCGGGTTTGATCCTCAGCACCACATACAAACAAAGATGAGTGTTTGCTGAAAACTAAAAAATAAATATTAAAAATTCTCTCTCTCTCTCTCTCTCTTTAAAAAAATATTTATGTGTCAGAATATTTTTTTACTCATGCACTAAACTTATATCACATTGTGTGAGAATAAGGGTCAGGTTATTTTTGTGTAAACAGGTATTATTTGAAAAATGATTTTTCCACAGCTTTATTAAGATACAATTAACAAATAAAAATTATATATATATATATATTTTTTGCATAGTGTACAGTGTGATGTTTTGACATATGTGTTTATTATGAAATGATTAAGTCAAGCTAATTAGCTTTATTTATCACCTCACATATTTATCATGTTTTTATGGTGAAAAGATTTACTTAAGCTCTAATCTCTTAGCAGTTTTCAAGTATACAATACATTTTATTAACTATAATCCCAGTTCTGTATGAGGGAGCTCCAGAATTTATTCATCCTGTTTAATTGAAACTTTATACCATTCAACCAACATTTCCTCATTTTTCTCCCACTTGGAAAAAATGATTTTCATCCAAGAAATTTTCTATCTCAGGTCAATCATAATTAATTTAGGCATTCTCTTATTGGGTTGGAAACAATTTACATTAATTATTTTCACATTATTACCTATATTATTATTATTATTATTATTTTAATATTTTGTTAGTTGTTGATGGATCTTTATTTGTATGTGGTGCTGAGAATCGAACCCAGTGCCTCACACATGCTAGACAAACGCTCTACCACTGAGCCACAACCCCAGCCCCTACCTATATTATTGATTATTATAATTTTCATTATTTGAGCATGTCAACTTTGAGAAATGAAATTTTGGCATTATTTAAATTGTATTAAGACTATCAGTCTATATAATTTGATGTCTGTGGGTTTTTTAAATATCATGTATTCCTGTTCATGGTACTTGATTATTTTTTCTACTGGTCTTACACTACTTCTACTTGCTTTGCAAGAGGTATTCATGTATTAAGGACAATAATCATTACTTCACCGAAGTTGAAAAATTTGTCTCTCAAAAAGAATATGTTTAGTTTAGAATTTGATACTTTTTGGATATTCAGAAATTTAAAATTCTTATATATTATACCTTATCAGGAATTTTTTAGCTGTTTCTTCCAAGCTAGAGAACTATAGCTATTACAGACTCAGAATTGAGGTAGAATATTTTATTTAACCTTAATTGGAACAAGTTACTTAATCTCTCTAAACCTGAGTTGCCTCATTTATAAAATGCATATACTATCACCTGCTTCTTAAGGCTTTTGTGATGAATTAATGAGGCATTCACAAGAAGGGTCTCATGCAATACCTGACACACTGCAGTCATACTAAACATCTGGCTGATATTCATGCATTGTGCATAACTTAATAAACAAAGTTTTTCTCTAGATGAAATTCATATCCTAAATTATTTGTTCATCTCCTTGCCATTCAGTTGAGATGCATTCTTTTCACAATTAAAAAATTCTTTAACAAGAATAACATTTTTTTTCTGTTCCACCGTTGTAAATGTTTTGCTATTTATCATTTACCTTGTAGATTTTCTTTTTTTAATTAAGCATAATCAATCCTATTTTTGCAATTGCAATTATATTTATGAATCCCTTCACTAAGCCACAGTTAGTGTTTTTGTGTGTATATATCTATGCATACACACACACGTATATGCACACATATATACATCTTTTATTTTTATTGTTTCTTTTTTTAACATTTAGCTCTGTAATAAGTCTCTAATTTATTATGGTACATAATATAATCTAAAGCTCTAATTTTATACATAATTATACACACAATAAATGTATCTCCTATTTTACAGAAATTATAGCTCTCATATCTTTGTTCTGGTGTTATTGTGTTGGCTAGAATTTATAAAGCAGTGTTAAATAATAAATACAATTAGGCCTCTTCATCCTATTGCAAATTCTAATGAAAATGCCAATATTTTGCTATTATTTTTATTGGCTCTCAGTTTAGGACAGTAAAAAAAAAACATCCTTCACAATGTAAAGAAAACATCCTTCTTTTTCTAATTTTATAAGAATCTTTACTGGGAGTATATGTTTAATTATACAAAATGTCTTCTTAGCAACTTGAAAATAAGTTTTTTTCCTTATTATATCTCCTGTTGAGATGGACATTAATTGATTTCCTAAGATTAAACTGTTCTCACATAGCTCTGGTAAAGTAAAACATGAAATGTCTCTTGAATCAACCTGTGAGCACAGGAATTTATATTAATCTTTCTCCCAGGACATGATTACACTCTTCTACATTATATCTTTTCTGTCATGAATAATGTTTGACACTTACCTTTAGTTGTGTAACCAGTTCATCAATTATTTCCATGATGTTGTTACATTTGACTTCCTGCCAATAATTTTTTGGAAGTGATGGTTGTCTGTCTAGACAGGTATAGAGACTAGCAGTTTCCATACCCGAAAGGCAACAGCCATGTAATTGGAGGTAATAATTTAGTATTCTTGTCTATTTCTTGTATAGAAATTTTGTTTTTGAACAAGGGGGTGGAGACTCTGAAGTGGGTAAAGGGTTAGCCTATATCTCTGTTGATTTTACTGTTTTCATAGCAAAAAGGGTCTTTTCTTTCTCCAAGCATAGTTTAGGAAACTCCTGGATTCTGGAAACATATTCTTCTCCTTTCCTTTCCCACATTTCCCATCCTTCACTTCCCCCCAGTCGTCTGTTCCCTTTTTGACCCTTAACCACTCCCGTAGCCTTAGTGGAAGATATGGCATCTGGCAAGGAGTCCCTATCTATATAAAATTGAAAACCCTTATAAAAGAAATCAAATTGGCATTCATTTTAAATTGAATCTTTGGCTTTGCATAGCAAGAATAGCCCAATGTGTAACACAGATGAAATTGGAAAACTCTGAAAGAAGTATTAATTTAACAAACCTTGATTTGTATTTAAACATACAATGAAAGGGTCAAATAGATGGATTTTTTTTTTCTGATAAAGTCATTGAAGCAAGGATTAAAAATGGGGTGTAGGAATAGAATGTTTCTGGAGAAGATAATAAATCAGGTGCTGCACTCAGCTGAGTTTGCAGAAATGGATACACCCAACACTTCCCAAGCTGGCCATCAATCATGCAATAAAGATACAGCCACTTTCAAGTAACCATGTATCAACGCAGAAGTCAACACTGCTGTATTATGAAGGCTCCTCTGGGAAGCTCTTGATTGACAAAAATAGTACTGCTTTAAGTAGTAGCAATATTTTCATGGCCTGAAAGTAATAAAACTATAGATGAGCTTTATGAAGGGAAAATATTTTACATAAAAAAATTCCCCACAGAGCAATAGATGGGACTTGCTTCCTGCAGGATCAGGTTAAGGTGCAAAGTATCTCCACCTCATGTGGGAGAAGAAATTGATAATTCAATGTTATTTACATCCAAGTCACTGTCATTTATGGGCATCTAATGAAAGCATGGGATTATTTTCCATTTGGATCACATAAAATGTATCTCTAGCTTGCTTAGGCTTGTATGGTAGGAAAACAAATGCAGGGTAGCAGGATATGCCTATTGTACCCAGGGCTGAGCCAGAGGGTTTACAAATTCATTTACTCTTTGAGACCCACTTTGTTGCAGAGGGGTGAAAGAGAGAGTTAAATTGGAGAAATTAACTTTGAGTTTTATTATTATGTTATTTTAAATCAGTTTTTACTGCCACTTTTTTTGGCATAGGAATTTGGGTCAGTGTTTTTATCTATGATCCTTATATGGATGAATATACTCACCTTGAAAATGGTAGTTAATTGAATCTTATGATCATTTATTAAAACAGTATGTCAATGACCCAGCTGACCTGCTGGGGCCTTTTTAGGTGGATTTGTTGACAGGAAGTACAGTATGGTCCATCATCCCCAACATGGCTGTGCTAAGATGCACATGCTAAATTATATTACAAGTGCATTGTGGAGAAAGGGGGAGTGATTTCTTTTTTTAACTGAAAGCTGGAAAATTGAAAAAAGCAGAGATGAACAACGAACTGAAGCTATATTTTGAATTTTTTTTTCATTGTGCTTTGATTTCATTAATTGTGATAATTAGAATTATTCTGCACTTGACCATATGTTAATTAGTTGTTGGCTTTTCTCCTCACATCTGGAGGGGTCTTCTCGGCTTTGAGTCACCTCCTTTACTCTCTTTGTGGAGTATAGAAAGATTACTATTTTTCATCCCCACCTAGATTCACTTTTTAAGTCAGAGTTGGGCAAATTAGACAACAGCCTTAAATTTGCCAAATCATAACAACAGAGATGTTTATTTATTATTATTTCCAACAGGAGGTGGACATTAGTGTATTTCCTACACTATTTTGTTCATGTCTTGTGACACTCCTCTAATGTCGAAGTTATTCTTGTCATCCCTGTTTTTTACATGAGGAAAAATGAAGCTAAAAGAGTTTGGGCAACTTATGCAAAGTCACTCAACTAGTAAATTTCATTTGGAAACCATTTATGATTTCCAGAGCCAAGGGCCTCATCATTGTACAGTTCTCCCTAAAACCATTGCATCATGGGATTTGGGAACTATCTCTTGGTGAAAAATAGGTGTGAGATAGGCAATGGATATGTCTTAGAGATTTTATTGCTTTGTAAAAAAATTTTGATGGCATACTAATTAGTTTAAATTTCAAAGATGTTATGGTAGAATGAATCCATATTTTATATTTCATTTAAGATATAGGGAATTCCTTCATTCTTTCAATGTGTATTATAAGTACTGACGGACAATAGGAGGTATGAAGAAAAAGTCCTCTATAAATGAAATCACACTAATTTGGTAACAAAAGTTCATGTTATTAAACTTGAGCATCCAGCCTCTTGTTCCATGTTCTCTGTAGGATGAGAAAGTTATCAGTCTTTATTGGCCATATATGATTACTACTGTGGTACCCACTGTACAAAACAATATTGGTTTTCTTTGGTTCCGGTCTTTAGGAATTTTTACAATATTAAAATCTTCTCTAAATCCACACTTAAGATCTTAAGATCCAAGGCTTTTAAGATTAGAGATGGAGAATAACTTGGAGCCAGCAGCCATTTAATAAAATGATTCTTTTCTTACTTAGACTAAGTCTAGAAGTTAGTTGGTATTGCTTTTTGACCTCCAGCAGATTTTGAAGTGCCAGAATGACTTATTTGACATCTGGGGTTGGATTTGGAAACAGTTGTAAGTCATTTTGGTAGATAAAGTTAGCTAGTGACTAGTCCTGTTTTAAGTTCCAAATCCTTAAATTAAATAAAAAAAAATAAATAAACAAAAATGTGATTATGCAATGTCCAGACTGAAGTTCCACATCTCCAAATTAAATAAAAAAATAAACAAAAATGTGATTATGAAGTGTCCAGGCTGGTTTTGTAGATGTGGGCATTTGCAGGGGAATCAATGTCTTAATACCTTAATCATGTGTGTGGCTACACTGTGTCATGAACAAGTCTCCCAGGAAAAAATCGCTTTAAAAAATGCTTTTTTTGGGGGGAAGGGGGCATATATAAAGCTTGATTTTTTAAAAATGTACTTAGTCATTTCTAATAAGTATCCCCTCTATATAGATCATGCATTTGAATGGTCTTATTTTGCTATTAAAATTGAGAACAAATATTTAAAATTCAGTTAGTAGCAATTATGAACATAGGGAAACAGACTCCTTGTTCTCAAGCCTTAATTGTGAAAGAGGAAATTGACCTGTGCTGAGGAATTAGTATATTAGACAGCTCCAATAAGACTGGGCCGTGTTCCATCTGTGAAATCATGTGTGTTTTAATGGGAATAGGCCTGGGATACCTTGAAAACATAGGCGTGTGAATGAAAGATGTATATACCAAACAGTGGTTTTATTGTGTTGAAAAGAAGGAAAGGGGAGTTTGGAAATTATGAGAAAATATTGGTTATACTGTAATGTCTGCTAGGATTAGTAGCTGATTTTATAGGATATTCAACTCTCGAGTTTTGCTTTTCACATAGGTCACAGAGAGCCCCAAGAAAACATCCCTCCCATGTTAGCAATGAGAAAAAGATGAATAGTCTACAATGCCACTTGTTCTGTCCCCCCAGAGATCTGAGGTACAAAGGCAGCCAGGTGATCTAAATTCAGTTGAGAGAAGGGCGAGTCTTTGTTGTGTTTTTGGCAGAGCCTAAGGGGGAGGGTTAACAACCATCAAAGTAGATTTGAGAAAAACAACTAAAGTTTTTGTGAATTTTTAAAGGCCGCTATGGGTTAGCATGACAATTTGAATTCCCAGGAACCACAGGTAGAAAGATTTGTATCTTCATGCCAGATCTTTATAACAGGCCTCCAGTGGGTATTATGAGAACTATTAGGGGCAGAGCAGGAAACCCAGACAGATTCTAAGCTGGGTAAGTACACAGGTGGTGATCAGTTACCCCTGGAGAATATGCCCCAAATCCACCAGAGTCTGGGACCTTCTGTCATAGGACACAAAAACTTAGAGGTGGGGGCTCAGTAAACAAGAAACCTGCCCAAACACCTGACCCAGATAAAAATTGGCAGCTATTTGGGTAGATATTTAAAAAAAAAAAAAAAAAAAGATGCTTTCCTTGCCCTGTGCTGACACTAGATAAATCCCATCTGTACTAGGGGAGACCTAGGAAATCCACTTATACCCAGGATCTGAACAATACAATGTGGTGGTGTGCCGTAGCTGAAAGGATCAGGCTGAATCCAAGACCCACATCAATTCAAGGTCGAGATGGGCAGTCAGTCAGGGGTGGAATCATGTAGGAATACTGAGAGACTCTCATCCCTGAAGCTCCAGTGCAGAGTCCTTCAAAGACAGAAGCTGCAGCAGAGGAAGAACCTTCTTGACTCCCGTGTGAGACACCCCTGGAGCAACACGTCCCAAGCTGGGGGAAGAACGTGAGCACCCAGAACAGCACCCGCAGTGGCACAGGTGTGCAGAGACTGCAGAGAGAGGGTGGAGCAGGAGCACTCAGGAAAACTCTGTCACCCCAGGCTTCATAGAACAAGTTGGCTGGAATCCACTTCTAGAGGAGCTGGAAGTCCCTGCTGCACTGAAGGTTACTATAGTAACAACAAAATCCAAATCCAGCTCCACCACTACTTAGACTGACTGGACCACCCATAATAATGCCCATGGAAGAGATGTGCCCATTTCAGAAGGACATCGGTTTATCTCAGGCCCAGCTGTTCTTTTACATATGTTAAGTTTTACATTTAAGCAAAATTTACACATGGAAAAAAAAATGACTTACGGAGAAAAAAGTAGTTAGGAATGGCTAGGAATTTGGAACTGTCACATACAAACTGTAAAATGGATGTTAATTATTAAAAAAAGCATCATACTTGAGTAAAATGTTAATGGAAATGGTACAGGGGTAGATAGGATCTCTCTATACTATTTTTGTAATTTTTCTGTAAATCCAAAAATAAAGTTTAATACAAATTTATATTGTTAAGGAATACATTTGAGATCTATTGTTAGGGAGATGAAGGTCAAGCCAGAGATCAAGAAAATGTATTTCCAAATCACACTATTAATAAATGGTAACTGGAATAATAACTCTTATAACTCACTAATAAGAGCACACAGTAGACTCAGCTGAAAAATGGAGACATATTTAGACCTTCACCAAATAAGATATGCAGGTTACTGTTATGCATGTGAAAAGATAGCCAGCATTGTTAGTTGTCAGAGAAATGCAATTTTTGCCACAGTTTTAATGGCCTTTCAGAACCAAGTGCTTTTGATAATGTAAACATTAAGCAAACATCTCTACAAACATCTCTACAAAGACCTGTATATAAATAGACATAGCTGCTTCAATTAAAATTGCCCCAAATGTGAAACAACCGTAAGTATCATCTACTTGTTAATGCATCAACAGATTTCCATACATCTGTAACTACAGAATAAACTGGACAATAAAAAGGAACACATTACTTTCAACAACATGGAAAAACCTCAGAAACATCAGGTTGATGGAAAGAAGCCACACATAGAAGATTACATAGTGTGTAACTCCATTTATATGACATTCTATAAAAGCCAAAACTGAAGGGACAGAAAGCAGATATGTGTTCACCATGGGCTGGGATGGAGGGATGGGCTTGACTATAAAAGGGCACATGGAACATTGAGATGATAGTAATGTTATGAATCTTGATTATGGTGGTGATTACATGACCATATGCAATTCTCAAAACTTATTGAGCTGTAGACTTAAAAAGGGTAAGTAATTTACATTGTACCTCAACAAACTTGTCCAAGAATGCTGTTAAACTCTGGAAGAACAGATAGTGGGTTCTCATAAAATGCATGTTTAAAATGAAATTTAAGAAGCTTTTGGTAATTTTCTGTTCCTATCAGACTGTGCTGTCTGGTGGCATTGAGCCTACTAACCTCTCAGTGTCTTGTTTCCTTATATGTGAAATGGGATAACAGTCCTATCTTCTGCGACTATTTTTGTGTGTGTGTGTGTGTGTGTGAGCATTTAATTAATTAGTACACATAAAGTACCTAGAAAAATCCCAGAACATAGCAAGTACTCAGATGACATATCTGTGATGATGCTGATGGGGAATTAATTTTTATGTATAGTAGGGGCTGAAACGTTAGTTCTCCATGTACTAAGGAAAGAATTTACAGAAGCATCATGAGTTTTCTTCAAAATTGATGTTTGTGCTATTGACTGATCTCATTTCTGCATTAATTCAAGAAATCTGTTTTTGAGCACTCTCTATACAAGGCAGGTGGTAGAATTACCTTGATGAAGAAGACTTGGTGTGTGCCCTCAAAAACTTACTGTGGAACAGACCAATTTGTAGGGTCTGCATTCTCTGTGATAAGTAGTACTAGGAGTGAACAAGAGGACCTGCCAAGGTGGACCATGGTATAGGCATCTCCTATGGCAGAGAGGAAGATATTTCATGGAGTGGGTGATGGTATGGAGGTCCCTAAAGAGGCAAGCATGTCATCACTTTGACTCTCAGGAATAGTGATGCATTTAAAAAGTCTACGGAATACTCACACAGGAAGGGGAAAAAATTAAAAGTGGAATCTGTGTAAGGGATATTTGGTTTTGTAGTAAAGTCTGTTCATTGATATCCTAAGTATTGATTGGTAGCTAGGCTTTACAAAGCATGTAGTTCCCATTGTTTTCCATCACAATGGGAAGATCAAATTTAAAATAAACCAGAGCCATAAAAATTCTGAGGACATCAGTGCAGATTTTAATTAAGGTGTGAATGAGCCAGGGTGATTGGTCACCATGTGAGCAAAATCAACAGATGGCTGTGTCACAAAGTCTGGATAAAGAGAGACCTTTGTCAGCCTGTATTAGGAAGCAGTGGTTGCCGCCAGTGTTCCAAATGTGCTGGACAGATTTTGCTTCTTGAGCAGGACCAGTCTGTTGATCACGCACAGACAAACAGAACTAAGAAACCAGCTTGCCTTCTGGAAGGCTGGGTGGTTTTATGGTGGTCATAAGACATTCATCCCTAAACCAATTTTAAGTTCCAGCAATCAGGGACAGGTTTAGATTATCTGAGGCTGTATCACAGCAACCACACCTGGCTGCCTGTTGACACTTTGTCAGTGTCACCTTCATTCCATGCTCTTAAAATGGCCTGATAGAAATGAATTCTTGGGGTAGAGCTCAGACATGAAACAGGCTTGTTGGAATTCAGCTAAAAAGCTTGAACCTGTACAGAGGGAATGGGAACGGTGATTTTCTGGGGAAACACTAAACCTAGATTTTTTTAGACTTAGTGTTGGTGAATTTCACATTTAGTACTCTACCTTAGCGTATTACTTGGTTATTATTAATTAATATTGTTGGTTGCATTCAGCAAGTGTTTATAAAACATGAAGAATGTGCAAAACACTATTAGGTGTTAGATGGGGGAATTAACAGGTGACTGTAGCATAATTGTGTCCTGATCTGGAGAAGGGTACACATAGACACACGTTTCAGAGTTTGCACAGTTTAAACAATGTATATGGTCTCTGAGATATTCACGACTTATATTGCTTGATTTAAAGAAAAAAGTTAGTGAAAAAATAATTTCTAGTTTTAGAAATGGTTTGAGAGAACATTTAAAAACATATACATTTGGGAGTCTTCTGCACTCTTTCTTGTGGTGGTCTGTTTTCTTTCAAGTGGATTAGTCGTTACCATATATGGGGAAGATATTTTTCTGATATTTCGTTTCTGCTTAACAAAACTACCTAAGAACTATCAAACTAACCATTAAGAGGTTTTTTTTCACAGAAAGGAAAATGTTTGTTGTTTGTGTTTGAGATTTCTGTTCCTTGAGAGTTAAACTTATTATTATTTTTTAACTTTAAATAGAGGTAACATGGACAGGAATCACATTCATACCAGAGGAGGAATGATTTTTAGTAATACAGTAACAGCACCAGGTTGCTGTGTGCACAGGTGTGGACACATACACACCTGCGTGTCTCTGCACATTTTATTTGTTGGGATTTACCTTGGAGGAGTAAGGTGTGTGAGCAGGAGGCAGGTGCAGAAGGGTTTTTCCCAGTGATAGGCATGTCAGTTCTCATTTCCTCTCTGTTAAGGGGTATGAAGTGCAGCAGCCTTGGTGCCTTCTGGGGCCAGCCTGCTCCTTCCTTCCCCTGACTTCTTGGAGAAGTGCCATCAGATCTCAGCCCCTGCCTCCCCAGCCACAATTGGCTGTGGTTTTCCTTTTTGTCTTGTGGTCCCACTGAGGGTTGTGTAATTTAATTTAAGAAGCAGAACAACCAGTGAGAGGCAAATCTTGAAGACTGGGGAAGTTCCTGTAAGTGCTAAAAATCACCAACTGAAAAGAAAGGAATGTGGTGGTGGAGTTAAGGAATTAGTGAGATGCTGGCCAGGCCAGTGGTTCTCAAACACAAAAAAGAAGAATCTGGTCTTGGATTCTGAGCCCTGCATTTGCATAATCAGCCTTCTATGCAATTTGTACTTGATGTCTTAATCTGTTATTCTGAGAACTATGAAATCATGAAATGCAGATCCAAGTTACTCCAAGTTAACCTCTGAACTTGACCTAATTTCACTTGGAATTAGCCTTTTAAAAAACATTCTTTTTAGTGATATATAACACCAGACTATACCCTGACATAGTCACAGAAGCATGGAGTGCAACCTGCTCCAATTCCGTCCCCAGCACTCCCTGCCCCCTCCACTCCACCACTCCACCAAAGCCTCTTCAATTCATTTACAGTTTACTTTTTTTTTTTTTTTAAATTAGCGTCCTGGTCCTGTGGATACACCCGGTGCTGGGATCCACCATGCCACATCCATGAACACACATAAAAAAGTCCAGCCAGATTCTTTCCGCTGTTCTTCATTTTTCTTGTTTCTCCTTCCTCTTCAATCCCCTTAGTCTCCTCTGCTGATGATCTTTCTTTTGATAAAATTTCCTTTCACTTTTTTTCCCTTTCTCTCTCTTATTTTGGACTAGCTTCTGCATATCAAAGAAAACCTTCCACCTTTGACTTTTTGGGACTGGCTTATTTCACTTAGCACAATAGTCTTGTTTAAAATCTGAACTACTGTCTTGACTGTAGCAAATGAAACAGTGTTGTGTTTATTAAACTTATGCCCTCCCCTGTCCCACTACTACTGTAGATCTTTCCCTGCTTAGGAAGTCTGTATTAAAAAACCCAGAATATATATTTCATTTATCACAGGACATTTAAACTTCTAAGGATTTTAAAATAATACTTTTTAGTGGTAAAATAATTTCTTTAGGCTTGAAAATGTTCAATGAATTTTTGATCTAATGTTTTATAAAAATGCTTTGATCCTGTTTTTTGTGGATAAAGTCCAGTCCACATGTGAAATTACACTAAAGTCAGGATGATCAGTTATGATTATGTAAATTGTAGAACTGAATCTGGCTAAGCATTTAAAATACCCTGCCTCAAATTGCTGTATTTAATTGTAATCTTAGATTATTATCAGGATAATTGCTGTTTTAAGTCTTCTTATTTCCATGAGATGTGAAGGCAGACTCATGTCTTAGTTATTTCATCTGCGGAGCCCCCACACAAGGCCTGGAGGGTACCCAGTGAGCATGGCACTGAATGGAATGGTCACCCAGAGGACTCTTTCCTCCATTTTCGTTTTGTGCATGTCTGTAGAAAACATAGTCACCAAAATTTATGTCAGAACTATAGCATTATTATAGCAATAGGTTGTCTTCTCATATAAGACTTCAGCCAGAATCAACAAAAATGTTCTAATTCATTGGCTCTATGGTATATGATAATTTTGAGTTCATTTTTTTTTTTTTGTAAATTGTGTGCTACACATAATTTATTAAACAGGTTGTGTCCTTTATATCATCACTATTTATAATTTACAATAAATTATGAATATGTATATGTGCACACATTTTTCCTCCTCCAGAGCCAGTTTTTAAACCCTTAGCATCATATCACTGAGGAAGTCTTTTTATTCTATCTAGTTACTTCTAGGATTTTGGGTAATAAAGACTAACTAAGGTTCTTTTGAGCTGGGATTTGAAAGACAGCCATATATGACTTCTTTGTGCTCTGCGTTTTGGGGGACTGAACCCAGGGGTGTACTATTTAAAAAAAAAATTTTTTTTTTTTTTTTTTTTTGGTACCAGATGTTGAACTCTGAAGCTTTTGACCACTGAGCCACATCCCCGGTACTATTTTGTATTTTATTTAGAGACAGGGTCTCACGGAGTTGCCTAATACCTTGCTTTTGCTGAGGCTAGCTTTGAACTCTCCATCCTCTTGCCTCAGCCTCCTGAGCCACCGGGATTACAGGCATGTGCCACCATGCCCAGCTATTTTTTAAAATTTTGAGACAGGGTCTTGCTGAATTGCTGAGGCTGGCCTTGAATTTATCATCCTCCTACTTCAGCCTCTGAAGTTGCTGGGATCACAGGAGTGTGCCACCATGCCCAGCTCCTGCACTACACTCTGTATGGTGGAATGAAGGCAATGTAGCTGTGGCCCCATAATCAGGTCAGGCCTTGGGTTGGAGGGGCTTGGTATTCTGCTACAAGCCAGCAGAGCTCAGACCCCATGCCAAATCCCAGACCAATCCACGGAGTCCAGGGTAGATCCAGGGCTCCTAAAACATGATACACAAAATTTGGGGAGCCTCTTTAAGGCAACAGAATGAAAAGTTTAGGTAAAAGACTGGAAATCCCAGGTGAGTGGCCCTGTGGCTTCAACTTCCTGGTAGACCAGATTGGACCAAACTGAACATTTAAGAAACCACATAGGTTTGCAGCTCAAGAATGTGAAGGTAGATACTAAGATCTACAAGAATATCAGTGGAGGCAGAAGTCAGCAAACGGAGGGTCACCACCACTAGTTGGCTAGGATGAGGAGCCTTCTGCTAAAGGAACAGAACCATAGGCTTTCTGTCTGACTCTTTCTTCTGTTATTTTACGAAATTGACTCAGGCACTTGTAGGGGCCCAGTGGGTCTGAAATGTGCAGGACAGACCAACTGCTACAGATCCAAGGGTGAGCCGATGTTGCAATCTTGAGCCTGAAGGTAGTCTGGAAGCAGAATTCTTTTCTTCTTGAAAACATCAGTCTTTTCCGTTTTGATTGGATGAGGCCTACCCGCATTTTGCAGGATAATCTACTTGACTCAAAATGTTCCGCTTTAAATGCTAGTCACATGTTAAAAAAAGATGTTAAAGAGACATCAAGATGGGTATTTAATATAAAAACTGGTACCACTCCCAAGCCAGGTTGACACATAAAATTAACCATCCTGGTCTAGAGGAGGGCTTGTGAGGGCAGGCGACCCCTGCCACAGCATGGAGGTAGCCCGAGGCACCGAGAATGGAGGAAAAAGGCAGCAAGTGAAATATGGGGTTCAGCTCTCTGCAGTGCTCTTAGCTGGTTCAGTGGGGCCTCTGGGAGGTAAATCCTTTTATCCTTCCATCCTGAGCGAGTTTTCTGCCATGTAAAATAAGACATTTGTAGAGACATGCCACATCAGAAGTGACAGGACTGGGGTTTACATTGATTTTTTTTTTTTCCTTATGGAACCCTGTTGGAGGAAATCTGAACGCCCCCCCCCCGCCCCCAACAGTTAACAGTTGCTTATCTAAATCAATGTGAGGCACAGAACAGGAACCAGCTCCCTTGAGCAGGCTGCACATCTCTGGAACGTGGTATGAAAATCACTGGCGTCCATCTCCCCCCACTCCCCCACCATGTTTTCTTTTCTCTTTTCTTAACTAACTACTTCTCTTTTCTTAACTAACTACTTAACTCCTGAACTAGTGTCTATCCCATGATCGTGGAATAATAGAATCAAGAATCAAAGCCATTCCTTCTTAGCTGCAGAATTCTTCCTGTTGAAAGGCCTGTAGTCTTGCCCTTGCTTGCACTGATTTGCTAAAACATCCCCCCCCCACACACACCTTCTGATATCTGCTAACATTTTTACAATTTATAATAAGAGTTTCATGGCATACAGGACTCCACTTGTAAAGAAAAATTCTAATGATGGTGAGGTCAGAACCATAGATCTTAGCTGAAATTATGTGGAAGTGAGAAAATTTTTAACTTTCAACAAATATACTATTAAGGGTCTTCATATTGGTGTTTGTGTGTTTGAGCTGATCATACCCAATTATAACTGGGTATAATTGACAGGACTTGCAATATTTAGGCATAAATAACTTAAGAACACCTAATTCTGAAATTATGCAAGTATTGGTTATTTAGAATTATGGACAGTTTCTTTTAGCACTGAGATAGGTCTCTACTGATGAACTTAAGGTTGATAAGACAAATTTATAAAATATTAAATGCTCAAGTAAAGAGACACTTAAGGCAGCCAAGATGAGAAGTCAGGCTGATTATTAAAGGGACTGAGAGTTGTGAGTAGGGAGAATGAATTTCTCAGGAGGAGCTGGCCTGGGAATTAGAACATAAAGGGTGGACTCAGAGCCAGGTCTGGATCTGAGTGGGAAGGAGGAGATGGAAGGGTGTCAGCAGATGTGTAGCGTGGGAAAGAAATGCTCAAGGGAGCAAAGTCCTCTTCTCTCAAAGGCAATTGGAAAGGTATGTTTAAAATTAATATACTCAAAAGAGATTAAGGCCCCTTAAGATGCTGGCACATGGTGAATAGGAAATTACCACATATAAAATTTTATAAAAGACTCCCTGTGGAGGTACAGTGTTATTATAAGACAACTTGGTTAGCAGGGCTATCACCTCCATTGTGGACAACAGCCACATTGATAATAGATAGAAAATTTGGGTTTTCATAAGATGCTTTGTGTTGCTTCATGAGTTGTATGTTATAAACAGTATTTTATGTATATTCATGCCAGTTTAAGTATTTATGGAATGGTCATCTGACTCTAAAAGATGTACAGGTTTAATGTCTATAATCCAAAAAAATAAAATGCTCCAAAATCTGGAACTTTTGAGCATCAACATCATACCACAAATGGAAAATTCCACACCATGAAACTACATACTACATAACCAGTTACTGCATACAGTTATTAAAAATATTGTGTAAAATTACCTTCCTGCTATGTGTATAAAATATATATGAACTATAAACAAAACTTGTGTTATGTTTAGACTTAGGTCTTATTCCCAAGATATTTCAGTATGTTCAAATATTCCAGAATCTGAAAAAATCATCTGAAATGCTTTTGGGCCAAAGGTTTTTGGGTAAGGGGTACTCATCCTAAAATATCAGATTTTCCTGCCTACCTAGCAATTCTGCTCAAGAGTAACATTTTAAAAACTTCATATGTATAGCCCAACAACTGACCCATAGTTATAATAAATGTTTATAAGAAGCATATTCAAGATTTTAAAGTGGGAATTATTAAATTATTAGCCTTTAAGCTTACAAATTTATATCCAGAGACTGGCATTCCGTAAGAATGGCTTGCTGGCCCATCCTATCTTCAGTTCTTTTCTTTTTTTCTTCTTTTTTTTTTTAACCAGGAATTGAACCCAGGGCATTTAATCACTGGGCCACATCCCTGGCCCTTTTTATTTTGCATTTTGAGACAGGGTCTTGCTGAGTTGCTTAGGGCCTCACTAAATTGTTGAGGCTGGCTTTGAACTCGCGATCCTCCTGCCTCAGCCTCCCCAGCCCCTGGGCTTGCAGGTATGTTCATTTCTTAAGTGCACAAAAGTAACAGTGTAGCTCTAGTGTCCTTGATCTTATTTTTTTTTTTTTTCAAATTTAGTGACTTACTTTGTCATTTTTGTTAAGGAGGTTAATGCTGATGTTGCAAGATCTTGTAGTTGCCTCTGGTGAGGGTGAGTTTGGTAGTGACACTGCCATTGGCTCATGACTTTATATCCTTTTGGAAATAGTAAATTCCATTTGGTTTTTCCATTCTATTTTTGTTATTGTTTACTTGATAAATGTAAAATCCTGAGTGAATAAGAAAAAAAAAATCCAAGGAATTTTGCTCCAGAATCAACTCTTCAAATTTTACAGTATAAAATGTTCTTATTGCTCTAGACAGAGCAAAAGCTTTCAAAGTTAATTCTGCATAGCTGAAATTCTCTGGCACAAAATAATTCTGAATACTAGTAGAAAATTTATGGATTTCAATTAGAGTTTGTAGTGTATCATAATTCCAGTTTTATATTCCATGCAGTTCAGTGTTTTGGATTTTTAATGGGGCCAGTGCAGTAATAATAAAAGTGATTCAAAATGCACCCAGTAATTACAGAGATTTGCTGTTGCCTTTGCATTAAAAATGATGATGATTTATGCTCAGAGAAATTGCGGTCTGTGGCTCTATTTAGGGTATTCTTGCTATTAGGCTGCTTATTAGTTATGGTCAGTGATTTAAAGCTTAAGAGCTACATTAGAGGGCTGTAAAATTATTTATTTCTTAATAGATAATAGTAAATTTGAAACAGACGTTAGGTTAATTATAATCTTGTACATTAAAGAATATGTATTATCCCTTTGTCTCTTCTTAGGTCTTTTGAAATCCATTTCAAGTACATGGAAATACAGGTGATTGGACTAGACATCTGGTGTATTTACTTCTGCCTCCTGGTTTATAAATAGTTAACACCTTTTCTGAGTGTTCTCAAAACAGTTTTAACTTCTCATTGTGAATCCTTCTCCATGCTAAGCACATGATAGTCTTCACTATAACTTGTCGTTCCAGATTGACATTCCATGAATGAGGCTGAAAAGATCTGAGGGTCAGGGCCTTCTCCTGATCTGGGGTGGAGGCCGTGGGGGATGGGAATGCGAAGGCTAAGTATACTTTAATTTGGCATTGCTGGAGGAAGTTTGTCATTATTCCCATCATTAATAATTATGTATAAATTTACGTGTGTATATATACATGTACACACACTTGTAAAAATTAGGTTTTATATGCTTCTTATTATAACTCTATAAGAAATCATCCAGTGTAAACATCAAGATGCATCGGAATAAAAATTCCTTATAATATTTATTTTGATATTCAAATTCCTATTTAATGTTTAGGTGTTATATTAAATCAAGAGAAAAGTTATAGAGAAAGAGACTGTCTAGGAAGCTGTTAAATCAAATGAGAATATATGTATTTATCATAAGTTAGGCTATGCTTTTAAAAGGAGATATCAGCTCCTTTTCCCACACCCAACTCAAAACCTTAGCATCACAAATACTCTTTTGTGGGTTTGTGGAGACTTTTTTTTGCCTCAGTGACCTTCATCTTGTGGCCTAGCCTCTCAATACTGACTTCTTCGGGGACAGTGGCATAGGATGATTTTAGAGTGAGGCTTAGAAGAGACTTCTGTTGTTTCTGCTTACAACTCATCGATCAGAACTCCATCAGAGGAGGGCCTCGGCCTATGGTTAAGGAAACCTGGGAATGAAAGCCTTTTGGTGTGTTGAAGAAAAGGGAAACAAAATAGTAGTCTGTGAATATCACACGTTTTCTCTGCTGCAATATGTGAATGCTTCTGTGCTCAGCATGTACTATTGTGAATTTACAGCTAGGAAAATCATTAATATATGACATCTTTTAAGTAGTTTCACGATCTCCCTGCTACCTTCTGCCCCACATACTAATAAACGGAAAGAAAATCCGTTGGTTGCATCCAGATTCCTATCTCTCATGGCTTGGTACATGGTCATTTATCACAGTCGGCCTCTATCTTCCTTTAGAGCTGCTGGTTGCCTGGCCTAAATGCAACCCTGCCCACTGGGCAGATGATAGTCCCCATTAGTCTGTCCCACGTTGGGCCAGCCTTTCCATCACTGACCTCTCCTTCCTTGGTCCCCAGGGAATTCCCTCCCTTTCATGAAAATTAATGGTGCACATTCAGAAGATGCGAAAGAGTCATTATTTAACTGTTTAACAGAATACTGCAGATGATAAATCCAGTTACATATTGTATTAGTTTTCTATTGCTGCTTAATAAATGACTACAAACTTAGTAGCTAAAAATAACTCCCATTTATTATCTCATAGTTCTGTAGGTCAGAATTCTGAGCAAGTTCCAAGCTTGGTTAGTTGGGTTCTCTGCTCAGTGTCTTACTGAGCCAAATGCAAAGTATCAGCCAGTCTGGGCTCCTCTCTGGAGATTAGGAGGGAAAACCTGATTCCAGGCTCATTAAGGTTTTTGGAACTGTCTAGTTTCTTGCAACAGCAAAGTGAGGTTCCCATTTCTTTTGTTGGCTGTTACCGTGGGTCTGGGTCTAAAGACGGCCTCCTTCCTCTTCACCTGGCTCCTTCCATGTTTGACCAGTAGTAGTGGACTGTAGAGTTGTATCATCTTTGAGTTTTGCATGTCTCTGACTTCCTGTTTTCCAACCAGAGAAGCACAGTGCTTGAAAGGGCACATTGTACTAGGCTAGCCAACCTGAACTATTTTCCTTTTGTCACATACTGTCACCTTCTCATGGGAGTGTGACATCTCATGCATTTACAGATTTTATCCACACTCAGAAGGGAGGGCAAGAATCACTGGGCTTTTCTTAGAATTTTGTCTACTATGTGTTTCTTGCCCAGGAAAAATTAGGAATTTTTTGTTTAGTAGAACTGGCATTTTTGCTCAAACACAGTTTTGTCAAGTAAGAAATTCTTCTAAAATAAGAATTCAATGTGAGTATGGCTGGAATTGGTGGGAAAAGAGAATTTTCTTTCAAAAGCTTCTTGATGTCCAGAAAATGTTAAAAAAGAAAGTTCACTTAGGTCATGGGCATATAAAATAGTTCACTTGCTTGGTTTTAAAATTAAGAACAATATTTATAAAATTTAATTTATTAAGTACACTTAAAAAAGAGTAATAGTCAATAAAAGTAGAGAGATGTCATGGGAACTGGAATGTCCATTGAGATCTTAATAGGATAACAATAGCCCTAAGTGGGTCATCTTGCTAATATTTTTATAAAAAAACACTTTGTAAACCAGGCAGGGAGACACATTCCTGTAGTTCCAGTTACTCAGGAGGCTGAGGCAGGAGGATTGCTTGACCCCAGGAGTTTGAGACCAGCCAGGGCAACATAGCAAGACCTTTCCCAAAAACAAAACAAAAATTTATGATTTTACATAAGTGGTTTAATAATTTTCTTAAGTATTACTTCTCCAGAGAGATCATCCTTTGAAGACTGGCAGCCCTGTCCCTGCCTCTCACTGTCTTACTATTTTTACAGAATTTGACAGGATTTGAAATTATCTTGTGTGTTTACATGTGTCATTGTCTATTCTCCGCATCCCCACTTGAATACAGAATGATGACTGTAATGTTTTGTATCACTTTGACCCTGGAATACAAATACAGGAAACCGAGTCCTGGCTCCAGTTCTGTCATTAACTCGTTTAGATGTCAGCTAAGTGTCTGTGAAACAAAGAAATTCACAGTATAGGAACGAGATGATTTCTAGTGCTTCGGCCTCAGCTGGTCCCAATGTTTTGTTTTCTCCTTGGACAAAGGTCTACTGGAAATGACGTCCTTTCTTTGATTGGCACTTAATATTTCTAAATATTGAGTGGCCATGTGTATAAAGAAAAGAAGGCCCTATGAAGGAGTTTGCACAGGGTTCCTTAGAGTGAATTATTTCTCCGGCCTTTGACTTTCTGCCCATGGAATTGAGGTCCAGTGTATTATATTAGCTCTTAATTACCTCTCCTATATCCCCCCCATAGAAATATTGTTGGAAGTATTGTGTGTCCCAGTCTTGAACTATGACACGCTTTGGGCAACAAAAGGTGAGTAGAAGTGATGTGAATCTCTTCTAAGCAGAAACTTTACAAAACTCTGCATAGTTCAAAAATTTTAAATCTTTTTCTCTTTGTTATAATGACTGACAGTGTTTATAATAGAAATTCTTCTGTCAGCTTTGGATCTGGGGTGAAGAAAATGGCAAAGAACTATAGCCGATCCGTAGTAGATTTGTAGCATGACCGAGAAATAAACCCTTCTCTTTAAGCCATTAAAATTCTGGATCATTTGTTACTGCAGCATTAATTGGCCCATCCTGACTGATACACATGGCCTGATACTTATTTGCACCACTGAGATCATCTTGGCCTCAAGTCTTATTTTAGCTAATATTAAGCAAACAATTTGACATGGGCTTCAACAAGCACAGAACACAGGTGCAGTCTGACAGTTCACTGATTTAGGTACAGGCTTCCTGCTTTATGTCCAGAGACAATAGGAAGTCCAAGGAAATTCAAATCTTGGACAAGGCAACATGGACAAGTGGGAAATGGAAGCTGAGTCATAAATGTTTCCCTGCTCATTTTCTTCCTTGCACAGTTCTGAATGATACTTCCTAAGGCTCTTGGGGGAAAGTACTGTGTAATTTAGCAAAACATCCCCAGTGGTCAACCCCATCATACATCCTGTGTTGGTTTTCCCTTCCCTTCCTTGTACTCTCTGGAATTTTGGCTCCAAATAAATTGCCTGCTCATGAGCCTTTGTCTCAGATTCTGTTTGCTGGAAGAACCTGACTCATTACCACTTAGACCCTCTTTTAATTGGACTAATCAAAACATTACCCCCATCCAGAGTGAAATATTTAATTTCACAAGTAAAGGCTAATACTGTATACTTACAATAACTCACACAATATAAACATTTTGCTCTTAACACTGGAAGTTATTGTTAGGTTTTCTGGTCCAAAAATAAGTCCTCTCCCTGTCCCCACCACACAGATTGATCCCCTATCATTAGATACTTCTCAGTCCATCCTGATGATGGTGGTGTACAGGTATTAGATGGGAGGAATCCATGTTTTTGAGATTCAGCCAATTGTCGAATAGCACATTGGTAGGCAAATCTTTAAATTTTATGACATGGTTGACGCTTTGGCACAATAGTCATCCTTCACACCCACACCTTGTTGCCCACCAGCTCTGAGTGCCCTGTACAACAGTTGTCGGGTACCAGGGGAAATGCTGCCCTGCCCAGGCACTGAGTTGACCCCGTTTCCATAGTGCCTTGGCTCTTGCCCCTCCTGGACTCCTTGCCACTCTGTTCCCTTAGAATCCTAAAGTCCTAGCATGATAGAACCAGAGGATATTTTAAAATCATTTGGCCAGCCTCTTTATTTCATAGATCAGAAAATAAATCCATAGAGGTTAAGGAAAGTGATCTGTTTTGTGGGGTGGGGAGAAAAATTGAGGGGGATATAATTTGGACTGTTGAGAAGATACTGTTCTTTTTTGACATAATTAAATTCTTGATTGTGATGCTCTTAAATGAACCATGAAATTCTAAGCACTTACAATGCAAGTGTGATTTTTAACTAAGGCTCTTTCCACCCCATCTGAATGTTAAGGTGGCAGATGCATAACTAATCTTAGCTGAATCTATATTAAGAAATCAGCAAGGTGTCTTTATTTAACTTGCATGATCTGTGAATATAATGTAATGTTAAATAGCATGATTTTGCACGTTACATCCCAAAATAAAAACAACTTCTTCTTTAATGTGAAAGGTTATTTTATATTTAGGCTCAGAGGGAAAGAAAAGTACAGAAGGAAAAAATGGAAGAATTTGTTTCTAAATGTGATTTGAGCAGGTGTGTGTGTGTGTGTGTATGTATCTCTGATGGACCAAAGTCAATGCTTGGAATTGTGTCCTATGACATACACAGGAAGCTCCTATCAATAAGGGGGAGGGCATAACCTTCTTTATCAATAGAAGGGAGGGTAATACATTTTCAGGGTGGGGGGAACTGATCCCATTGAACCTCTGTGTTTTTACTCAGGTATGTTTCCATGGATCTGTATGAGTCCCAGGAAGTTTGTGTCCTTTCTATTTTGTTTTGGGAACCATGGCTCCTGCAGAAACTCCATGAGTTTAATCTCTGTTCTCTATTTAACATATTTGCTACAATGGGTCAGATTCCTGAAGGGGTGAACAATGAAATATTTTAAGGCCTTTGGAAGATTGTGTGGAGAGGAAATCCAGTTATTCTGAGTTAAGATGTAAAAAATGTTGGCCTTTAGCTTCTTGAAATGCTGCTGTCAACTTTTGCCTCTTGCATGCTGACCAGGGCAAACATGTAGGACCACTCGTGCTGATTCTTAAATTTGGATTCTGGAGTTTGACTCTTGCTTGGTTAACCATTTTTTAAAATTTTAATGTGTTTGAACTTCTTTAAGAATCCAATTCTAGCTTCTGATGATTCCATTTCCCCGTGAAAATACTCCCAGTGCCAGGAACACAGACGCTTGAGGAATAAATACAAGAGTCCCAGAACCTATTTGGGTATCAACTGTTGTCAGTGATGCTCCATAAATAATATGCTTTATATAAATATATGTGAAGTTGTTTCTAAATTTCTTGGTCTCTTTTAAAGCAGTGATTTTTTTCAATGTAAGAAAAATATAACAGTGAGGTTATGCTGTGTGAGTGTTTCTGCTTATATGCATACACACAGTCATGTGCAGTGTGGGGAGAGACTGTTTTTAAAACAATTAAAGAGGTCTTGATGCTTCAACAAGCTGAGAACTACTACCACAGTACTTATGTTCTATAGGGCATGCTTCACAAAGCTAAATGAAAAAATTTTTAAAGTTAATGGCTAAACGGTGCTTAAAGCACACGCATTATTCATGATTTATTTTAATAACATTTGTGGATGACTAACTTAATAATGCCACTGAACATCCATTATGTTTTTGTTCTGAAGATGTGCCTAAGTATCTATGTCTCCTCAGGGGTGGGTTTATATCACTCAGTGATTGAGCTGAGATGTATAAATTCCACATCTTTGTATAAGGCAGGCACTAGAAAAACATCCAGATAGACAAGCCAGATACTGTTCAAAGCAGACTTAAGATTTTAAGATTTTAGCTAATTTAATTGTCAACAGCCCCCTGTGATGGAGGTATTAGTCTTGTTCCTATTTTATAGGGGAAATTAAAGGAGAGAGTGGTTAGGTCCACTGGGCCCAAGGAACCCTATCTGGGAAGTGGCAGGGTTGGGGTTTGAATCTAGAGAGCAGATCCCTTACCCTGGGCTGCTTCCCCCAGGAATTTCCCATTAGTCCTGGCTGGACCAGATGAGATGACAGCCAGGGGTGGCTAGGGGCTGACTGGTTTGGTTTGAGGTAATAAAAGCCATGTGTCCTTCATTCCTCATGTTCCCTACTGTCTCCCCCAAAACTACCCCCCATACCCACCCTGTGCCCACTCTGAATACAACGCATTAGGTGACCTGGGAGTGACTGAGGGGCCAGATCTTCTCCGGGGAACTGCTACTTCCTAGGAGCAAGAGTGAGTGGTTAGGGTCTCCAGTGTGTGAAGCAGCTCAGCCCTACTCACATCTTTTGCTGCTTCGGGTAAGCTCTTACACTTCCTCAGAGTTCATTCGGACAAGGCTGGCCTCTGAGGGTTGTTTAGATGACTCCCTATGGCTGTCCTTTAAAACCCTTAGGTGGTGGTCCATCATAGCTTGCTGTTTTTGTTAGATGTCATAGTGTCACTTTTCACCTTTGCCAAAGCCAGACACAAGGTAGGGCAATAGAAAACAGCTCGAGCTCCCTGGATAGGCCCTCACTCTGGAAGCCACTAAACATGCAAATATGCCTTTTTGCAGAATTGCGAAAGAGGATTATGACAGTTGTCTTGCTTCCCTGCCCATTCCAACTTGGCAGGTGAGGTCAAGGCCCAGTGGAGGCCATGCTTCAGTGTGTAGGGGCTGAGACTGGATGCCAGGAGACAGGCAGCCGGTTATTTCGATGTGGCAGACTGGCAGTTCTCAGAATTGTCTGCATTGCTTTGAAAGGGACTGGCAAGCAAGTATCTCTGTCAAGCAGGTTTTTCTGAACCCACCAACCATCTCTGCAAATCCTCTCACGAGACATGAGTGAAAGGTCACCTCACCTTCCTGGCAGGAAGGTACCAATTTTTTGGAACCAAGCCAGATGGGAGGCCAGGAAAGCAAATGTGGACTGATTGCTAGAAAGGAGGTATCATGTGAGAGGGCAAATTTGTATTCCAGACTGATAGACTGGTCTAAGACTTGCTTGATGCTGTTTATGTGACATCTTCCCTGTTTCTTGGGTCCAGAGATGAAATCAAGCAGTGGTTCTTAAAGCATGGTCCAAAGACCCCTGTGGGTTATATAACCCTTTCAGGGGTCTGTGAGGTATAATTTCACAGTAGTACCAGGATGTTACTCATTTTTTTTCATGGTGTAGATGTTTGCACTGTTAGAAGAAAATCAAGGATGGCTGCAGATGCTGGCACATTTGTACCTGTCTGTATTAGTATGTTTTATATTCTTCACTCTCATGTTTGTCAACCCCCCCAAAAAACTATTGATGAAGCAATAGAAATTAATAAATTGATTAAATCTCAGCCTTTTTGCACATTTAAAAAAATTCTGTGTGACAAAATGGAACTACTAATGAAGCACTTCTTCAGAGGAAGTGTATATGACCCTTGTCACCTGGCCAGCCACTTATGCCATTGTGCAGGATGCCAGCTGAGCATCTTGCTTTGTCATACAACACCATGTGTACTTGAGAGGACATCTGCAGGGCAAACTGTGGTCATCTAGACTTGGGTATTTGCAGATTTCTTAATAATAAGTGAACCTAACCATTCAAGGAAAACAATTGACAATATTTGTTAATAATAAGCTGGATGGTTGAGGGAAAATTGGGAACTTAAAAAACGCCTATCTGTCACAGTGAGATTGACAGATTTCTAGGACTTGGAAACTTTTTTTTTTAACAAGACAGTTGGCAATATTATGTTTTTTTTAATGGCATAATTATTTGTGTCAACCTTTGGAAGATCTGCTTAACATAGGAACCCAATATTTTCCACATGAGCAATGCTTGATGTTATATAAAGTCATGTAATGAAAAGTACATTAAAAGTAGAAAATAGACCAGTGATTTTAATGGAGTAGCAGAGCACAAAAGGTTCATTGATACAGTTTCAGATTTCACATTGCAACTGATCTTTTAGAAACTGCCTGTTGCCATTTTAGAATGGTATCAAAAAGAATATCTATAATTATCTAAAAATACTTTTCAACTATTCCTCCCTTTTCCAGTGACACATCTGTTTGAGGCTGGATTTTCTTCATGTACTTCAACTGAAACACATGTTCTCTCTCACACATTGAATGTAGGAGATGAAAGTATTTTCAGTTTATCAGGCCAGACATAAAGAGATAGACCAAAATGTAAAACAATGCCACTCTTCTTAATTTTGGTGAGAAATATAGTTATTTGTGTTAACATATAGTGCATTTATGGGTGTTACTTTTTAAGGAATTAAATATTTTAAATATTTATCAGCTTTAATTCAAAATACAATAAATACCGATAATTATAACTCAAATAAACAAAATCACTTTAAAAGATGCAGACATCATCCCAAACTGAAATGTTTAAAAACTGCAAATGTAGAATATTGTAGTATTTTCATACTGGAAGTTTTTGAGCTGTCAAGAGAATTCAAAAAGGATTTCCAAATTAGGAATCATGACTGTTTCATTATGTATTATTAGATATATGAATAATGGTTATTTAAATATTTCTCCTTAACATGAAAAAGTCTTAGAGCTCAAATATACTTATATCACACATTAAACTCTCATTCTTAAAAACTGATATCAAAACAGAAAACTACTGAAAATTATGTTCAACTTTAATTCATCAGAGATAAATTTTGGCTACAACTACAGTGTGTCATTTGTAGAAAAATGTTTGGAAATAGCCACTGGAAACTTCTTTCTTATCTTGCAATTTAAAGGAAATTACAGTATTCAAGTAAATAATAAACTGGTAGACATTTTTAGCAAAAGAAAAAAAATAGTTCTGTATGTTAACTATTTGCTATTTTTGGTGCTGTAGCAGCTAGCTGCATCTCAGTATGCATTTTAATATACATTGTTCCACATATATATTATATATGTGTATGTAGTACATATTTTAATTTATTTTTATAAATTGAAATTATGTTTTCCCTTACATAATTAAGAGGTTTATATCACTAATTAAATAAGAAAAAGTCAATTTTTTCTTTATACATTATGAATGAGATTAAACATATCATCTAAATAAACATTTTGCACATTTTATATTCTGAATAAAAATAAAATACCTTTTGCCTATATTTACATTTGTGTTCACTTTCAGGAACAATGAAGCAATTAAATATATTCCTAAGAGCATTTGAGAAATTATGTATTTTGGTGAAGGGGCTCTGTATTAGTGTCCTAGGGCTGCTGTAACAAAGTACCACAAACCAGGTGGTTTGTAACAATCAATTGTTTCTCTCATAGTTCTCAGGGCTGGAACCAAGACATCAGCAGGGCTGTTCTTTCTTCTGTGTTAAATAAGGCCTTTGTCTCTTCCAGATTCTGGCCATTCATGACAATTGTTGACTTGTAATCGAATCTCTTCTCCTATCTTCGTGTGGCTTTCTTCCTTGTGTGCTCTCCTCATGAGGACATCAGTGGGCTGGGGATGTAGCTCTTGATAAGCATGCACAAAACTCTAGGTTCAATCCCTAGCACCAAAAAACCAAACCATAACAAAACAAAAATTACCAAGCCCCTCAAGAGGACACTAGTGATTGGATTTAGTGGCCATCTTAAATCCAGGATGATTTCATCCAGAGATTTTTTTTTTTTTTAACTAATTATATCTGTTTCCAAAAGCCCTATTTCCAACTAAGGTTACATTCTGAGGTTCTAGATGAAAGTGAATTTGGAGGGACATTGTTCAACTAATACAGATACCCGACTGAAAATGACTGTAGTGTATAGAAGTAATTTGATGAGGTTGGGTTTATTGTTGGACAGAAATCCTTTGCTCCTGGTTAGCAACTTGACCTTGGCAGATTATCTACACTTTAAATCTTTAGCTTCATGTATAAAGTTTGGTCCCAGATCAACATTGAGTTATCCTGGGTTGCCTAGAGGAGATTATGTATAAACACACCTTCTTTGCACAGTGCTTGCTACAGAGGTCATTCATCCAGTAATTAGTAATAGTAATTTTCAATTGTTGCTAGGGCAGGAGATAATAATAATCATAGTATGTATCATCAGCATACTGTTAGTGGCAGTTATATTGGAGATAATCAGAATAATAGCAGACTAATACTAGTGTTGATTTCAAAGACCATTAGTACTTGATAATGGATGATTTTACTGCGAGTACGTGGGTGAGACAGGCAGGAGAGGAGAACCTCCTTGAGCAGCCTGGGTGGAGACAGACGTCATCAGAAGAGTTCAACTACAGAGCCATCGAACGTGTTCAGCTCCTGTTCAACACACTCATGTTCAAATCGCTCTAGCGCTTATGTGTTCCTGTGTTCTGGGCCTTTATAGGCCTGTATCTTGGTTGCATTTTGGGTGGTACCAGAGACTTTTAAGCCTAATGCAGAGAAAGACTCTAAAGCCCACTGAACCTGCCTTCCTGCAGCAGCCAAGTCTTTGGGAGGTGATTTTAGACAACCCCACTTCCTACTCAGAGCTCTGCTCTTGCCCACTCCAGCATCCATTCTGCAGACAGCACCAGCTTCATCATCAGTTGCCCACTCCCTCCGTCCTTCACCTCCAATGTGTTGGCATCTTTACCCATCTAGTCTTCTTTACCTTGATATTTATTTATGTATTTATTATTTTGGTTACCAGGGATTGAACTCAGGGGCACTAGACCACTGAGCCACATCCCCTGCCCTATTTTGTATTTTATTTAGAGACACGGTTTTACTGAGTTACTTAGGGCCTCCCTTTCAGCTAAGGCTGGCTTTGAACTCACCATCCTCCTCCCCCAGCCTCCAGAGCCTCTGGGATTACACGTATGTGCCACTGCACCCAGTGTTTCCCTCTATTTTTGATGAGGAATTACTTCAATCCCCTCTCAGACTCTTAATGAGTACTCTTTTTTTTTTTTAAATTTCACTTATTTTCTTTTTTTTGTTGGTTGTTCAAAACATTACAAAACTCTTGACATATCATATTTCATACATTAGATTCAAGTGGGTTATGAACTCCCATTTTTACCCCAAATACAGATTGCAGAATCACATCGGTTACACATCCACATTTTTACATGATGCCCTATTAGTAACTGTTGTATTCTGCTACCTTTCCTATCCTCTACCATCCCCCCTCCCCTCCCCTCCCATCTTCTCTCTCTACCCCATCCACTGTAATTCATTTCTCTCCTTGTTTTTTTCCCATTCCCCTCACAACCTCTTATATGTAATTTTGTATAACAATGAGGGTCTCCTTCCATTTCCATGCAATTTCCTTTTTCTCTCCCTTTCCCTCCCACCTCATGTCTCAGTTTAATGTTAATCTTTTCCTCCTGCTCTTCCTCCCTGCTCTGTTTTTAGTTGCAGGGAGGACATTGCTGGTGGGACTGCAAATTGGTGTGGCCAATTTGGAAAGCAGTATGGAGATTCCCGGGAAAGCTGGGAATGGAACCACCATTTGACCCAGCTATTGCCCTTCTCAGACTATTCCCTGAAGACCTTAAAAGAGCGTACTACAGGGATACTGCCACATCGATGTTCATAGCAGCACAATTCACAATAGCTAGACTGTGGAACCAACCCAGATGCCCTTCAATAGATGAATGGATAAAAAAAATGTGGCATTTATACACAATGGAGTATTATTCTGCACTAAAAAATGACAAAATCATGGAATTTGCAGGGAAATGGATGGCACTAGAGCAGATTATGCTAAGTGAAGCTAGCCAATCCCTAAAAAACAAATGCCAAATGTCTTCTTTGATATAATGAGAGCAATTAATGAGTACTCTTAACGTAAGTAATGATTATGCCCCTGATTACCACCACCACCCTTTTGCCATTAGTCTCTCCATAGAAACTTTCCTCCCTATCTGTGTGTCCCCAGGCTCCCTCCCTGTTCTTAAAATCAATTGGCATTTCACCTCCTTAGCCAGACTACTAAACTTCATGAAAAAGTAATGACTTAGTCCTGGCTTCTTGTGACCAGAGGTTAATTTTTATAAAATTATTGAACATACAATACAAAATTCCCAGACAATAAGTTCCTGATCATTCCCTCTGCTGGGGGAGATGAGCTGTGATGTTACCTCCAGCTGTGGGGAGGTCCTGGACAGAAGGGAGCACCTGTAGCCAGTGGCAGACCTTGGTTCTTGTTCCTTGTGTGGGAAGTTCGCTGATTCAGAATATTCTGTGATGAGTGCAGCAAAGTGCTTTTAAAAGAGTTGCGAATTTACATAGCTATTCAGTTGGAAAAATTATAAAGTCAGTTAATGCCCTGAGGACAGCATAAACAAAGATGTTTTTGTTTTTTAACCTCTGAATAAGTTCCTGAGAGTTTTCTGAATAATAAATGAGTAGGAAAATTTCCAGCCAGCCTCTCTAGTGTAGTTGGTTGAAAAGCTGCAGATAAGTCCTTAGTGAATATTAGATCTGTGTGGGTCCAGAGGAGACTGTGAGAGGCAGTTTCTTATAACCCACTTAATTTGTCCCAGAAACTGAAATGCCATATCAGCACCTACCAACCTGTCAAGCACACACCATGCATGAAAACAGATCAGATGGTTAAATAGAGCAGTTTGTAATGGGACAACATTTGGGTATTTGTTTTTAAAGTCACACACACACACACGAAGAAGAAGAAGAAGAAGAAGAAGAAGAAGAAGAAGAAGAAGAAGAAGAAGAAGAAGAAGAAGAAGAAGAAGAAATCTGTGTAGCTTATTTCAGAATAGCTCAAATGTTTTTCTAGTCTATAGACTGAGGAACTCTATCCTGTAGGACTTCTCTAGTATAAAAAAGTGTAAAATATGGATTTTGCCCTTGGAGAGGTTAATAGTTAAAATGAGGCTATATTTAAATCCCCCCTCTAAGTAAATTCTCACCTTTCTTAGCCCCATAAATAAAGCCAGTGTGACATGGCTGAATATTGGAAATGTTTTAATCTATCATGAGGTTTAAAAAATATCCTATGTTTTATCACCAGTACCACTAACAGTTAAACTTTATATCCCTTCAGTCAACTACAAGAGAAGACAGTTGTTTGTATCGTCCTTAACTGTGTTTTGCCCCCCAAACTCTTTGGAAATTGCAGAGGCTATTAATTTTACACACCAGTTATTTTTTTTTTAATTTAAGAAACCAAATATGGAGAATTTGTGTATTGACTTTGCATCTACAGTTGAACTATGTATGCACTATACAGTAACATCACAATAGAGAGACATTTCTCAGTGGGTTTAGCCTGCATGCAACTCTGATTGCCTTTAATTAGGGGAAAATCAAAAGCTCAGAGAATAACAGATTTGAAGTCAGTTAAAATCAGAGTAATCAACTTAGAAAAAAAATCATCTCATAAATCTTAATTTTTAACCATAGGGTAATAGTTTAAGTATTGAATAACTTTTTCTGTCCCTTCATATTTCTCAAATTAGAGTACTAACATTGATAGAGTTGGCATGGGAGAACTGCCAAATCTCTGGGAAATGAGAGGCTCCTCCCTGCTTCATAAAAGCCTAGGGGAAGAAAAAACTGAGAAAGCCACAGTTCTGCCTGAGAATTATATTTGGATGGTCCTAATACAAGGGCTCTCTGATTGAGCATGGTCTCACAGTCAGGTACGGGGAGGAAACCAACTAGCCTTTTGGCTTTACTAGGAACAAGGAGATGATAATTTGGCACACTGCAGACAAACTGCTGGCAGTTTAATTTTTTTTCTCCCCAACCAGGCTTGTCTTTAAAAATAGGAAAATATTGGGGCATGGTGGCACATGCCGGTAAACCAGGTGACTCAGGAGATGGAGACAGGTGGATTGCCACCTTAGAGGTCAGCCTAGGCAACTTAGTAAGACCTGTCTCAAAATTAAAAAAAATAACAAGGGCTGGAGATGCAGCTTAGTAGTAAAGCACCTCTGGATTCAATCTCCAGTACTAAAAAAAATTTTTTTAACTTAAAAAAAAAAGGAAAACAGGCAGGCACAATAGCGTGCACCTATTGTTCCAGCTATTGGAGAGCCCCACCAAGACAGGAGGAACTCTTAAGCCCAGGGATTCAAGATCAGCCTGGGAAGCATATTGAGACCTATGTCTTAAAAAAAGAAAAAAGAAAAATGGGAAAACTTCAGGAGTATTATGAACCAAAAATAAAACATGGAATTTATTCTTCCCATGACTGGCTTTCATGAACTTTGAGAACTTAGAGGTGATTGCTTTCAGGATTTTTAAGCCTGTCTCATATAGAACTAAGGAAGAGGACAAACACATGTGAATAGACATCGTTTTCCTTGGAGTGAAGACAGCCCTGGTTTTCATGATAGGACTATCCCAGAACAGTTGGGAGAAAAATGAAATACATGGAGTGCATGTTTGCCTGTATTAGCTTCAAGATGGTCAGAATTTTAAAAAATCTGCTGATTTCTATTCCACTAGAAAAATGGGATCCATTAGGACCAGGCTCTGGGATGTCACAGTGTGTATCAGCCACCAGAGTATGATGAGTATTCGTGACATGGGAATTACTAATGTTTCCTATGATCATGAAGCAACGTGTGCAGTTAATTACTGTTGTCTGCGGCTGCTCTCACATCTTGAAACTCTCCATGACCCAACTGCAGAAATCCTGTTTATCTGCTTCCCACCACCTCCTCCAAAGAATGAAAAGTAGCAAATTGCAAGGCTGGGCTTGTTGGATGAATGTGATTTGTTTTTGTGGAACCAGAGGTTGTGGAGGCTGTTGGCTTGTCATTAGATTTGTGAAATGACTTCATGGTCAGCGTCTCCAGATGAGTTGCATGTGGAGGTGTGGATGTGTGCTAGATGAAAACCTGTCCGAATGTACTTCCTCTCTCTCTGTGTGTGTCCTGGATCATACAGTAGGTGAGGCCATCTTCCTGCTTTCATGCATGGGGCCAGGGTCCTGTGGCCCTTGCCTGTCCTAGCCCAAGTCGTCTTGTAACTCTGTGGCCTAAGGCTTCTTCTTTTTCTTTCTTTTTTTTTGGTTGTTGTTTTGGTATTTTCCCCTGATACAAATAGCTAATTATCTAATACTCTATAATAAATATAATTTTCATCACTAATGTGTTCTCATTTCTTCACTTCCTAGAGCATTAAAAAGCAAACATCTTTCTTCTTTATAATACACTTCTTTGTATTAAAGTGTATTTAGAGGACCTCCCTCACTACCCCACTCCCCCTCCAGAACACACCAACAACTTGGCTAATCAAAATAGATTAGCATTAACTTTTTCACAGATCATGATAGGAAGTGATATCAATATAGGAATTGTCATGGATATTGTTTTTTGAGGGTGACTATTTGAATATATTAGTTATTAGATATTTTTTTTAGTTGCAGCCAAAATAAACAAACAACGAAAGGCCTGAGAATAACTTGATTCTCTGGAGAAAGAAACACCCTTCCTGGATAGAAATACTTTCTATCATTTAGATGTGATTGCCTGGTGGTGTCACCCAAACTAATTAATAATGACATATTAGTTAACATGTTGCCATCAGCAGGTGGCTATTGGAACAGGGGTGAAAACAGCATGTGCTAAAACAAATTGTACCTTAGAGAAAATGTGCAGTTGTTCTTTAAAAGTCTTCATGATGGCCGGGCACAGTGGTGCATGCCTATTAACCCAGCAGCTTGAGAAGCTGAGGTAGGAGGATCACAAGTTTGAGGCCAGCCTTGGCAACTTAGTCAGACCTTCTAAGCAACTTAGCAAAACCCTGTTCCAAAATAAAATAAGTAAATCAAAAGATCTGAGGATATAGCTCAGTGGTAACACAACCCTGGATTCAATCCCCAGTATTACAAAAAGTCTTCAGGATATTTGCAATATGATTTTAAAATTTTTTTTAAGTTGTAAATGGACACAATAACTCCATTTATTTATTTATTCATTTATTTTTATGTGGTCCTAAGGGTCAAACCAAGGGTCTCAAACCTGCGAGGCAAGTGCTCTACCACTGAGCTACAGCCCCAGTTCTGCAGTATGATTTTTTTAAAAAATTTTTTTAGTTGTAGGTGGGCACTTATACCTTTTTTTTTCTTAATGTGGTGCCAAGACTCTAACCCAGTGCCTCACATGTTCTAGGCAAGTGCTCTACCACTGAGCTACATCCCCAGCCCACATATGATTTATATTTACTTATTTTTGACATTGGTTAAGCCTCAAAAGATAAAAAATTGTTGTGATATTGGAGAGATAGAGACTAGGAGGGAAAAAGAAAAAAAAATGATTCCACGTTTTCCAATTTAAAAAAGTTTTACTGAAGCAGCAGCCTCAAAATCCTGGGAAAAACTCGGGCATCCTTTTTCTCTCTTTGTATTCTCCTTTTCTTCCTGTTCTTTGTCCACCCTGGATCTGTCAAGGGATTCTCAGCACATGGTGTGGCTATGACAGATGGGCAGTAAATAATCTGCTGCTGTCTTTCAGTTTCAGGGGATCATTGTGACAGTGAAGGGGTTAAAACTGTCAACACCTATCAGAGCTTGCAGATAATTAGTGTAATATAAACCCGAGAACCTTGATGCTGATGACCACACAGCAAATGAATTCTACTAGTTTCCTGCTTTGTCAGAAATCCTTATTAATTTCTTTCTGACTTGTGTTACAGCTATGCTTTTTAAATGCCTGTGTGAAAAAATTATTGTTTATGCATATAAATGATAATGATTAAAGATGATTGTGAATCTTCCTTATCATAGAAGATGCATTTTGAATTAGCACTTGCAGATACAAGTTGAATAGATAAGTACCCTTTGGCACTTGAACATAAGATGGGTAGCCTTTACACTCAGGGAGAGTGTTGACTGTTGACTTTATTATTAAGGATGCAACGTGTAGTATTGAGTGATGTAGGGATGCAAACAGTTACAAAGTACACTTTAATCATACATTCTTTTTTATATAAAAGCAAAAGAAGTAGACTTTTAAAAATTAAACAGATTTGGGCTGGAGTTGTGGCTTAGAGGTGGAGTACTCACCTAGAGCATGCAAGGTCCTGGGTTCAATCCTCAGGACCATATAAAAATAAATAAATAAAACAAAGGTGTATAAAAAAACAGATTTGAAAAGAATAAAATCCATTCTTCATTTATTATCTTGAAAGAAAAACTTGCTACATAAAAAATCAGAGATTCTCAAAGCTTTTTTTTTTTTTTTTTTCCCAAAAGTCCACCTGGTAACCCAAGAGGAACAAATATGGCTTAAAAGCAGGAGCAGGAATCCCTGATGGACTAGGGGAAGAATGGGTAAAGGAGAACTTCAATAACCCAGATGTGTTCAAATCCGCAGGTCCCAATGGCTGGCATCCTAGAGTACTTAATGAATTGGCCGAAGTCGTCACAGAACCGCTAGATATCATTTTTGAGAACTCGTGGAGGACTGATGAGGTGCCTGAAGACTGGAAAAGGGCATATTTAGGATCTTCTTTCAAAAAGGGAAATGGATGGTGACCCTGGATATACTCATCAGCTTAACTTTTTGCTTGGAAAAATTCTGGAATAATCAACTTAGGAAACTGGGTAACTGACTTTTAAGAGCCAGAAATAAGGTAGTGAAATATCACAGATAAATTACTGAGTTCATTTTTTAAAACGGACACACCAGCATGAGACACAGTCTTATGCATACACTGGGGTCTTCCCCTCCATTCTGTCAATTCTTCATAAAAATAGATGATGTTAGTTAAGGCATTTGGGTAAAAATTATTTTAAGTATAATACAAAAAGTAGGTTTCTAATCATAATCTTTAATTATATCACTTCTAACTTTAATCTTAAACAATAGGCTTAATTTGATATGTTAACATACACATTCTTTCACTTCTTTTAGGACCCTCTTTTCATTAAGTTGTGATATTTCATAATTCTATATAGAATAGATTGGTGAAGGAATTCTTATTTTAAGGTGCTTTATAGTTATTTAATAAGTACAGACATAAAGCAAGTGAATTAAGGAACATAACCAAGGGAAGACAATTTCTTCTGACTTCTCTTTTTAAATCTGTTCTGGCTGAGGTTAGATATTCAGATTAAAAAGAGTGTCATGCTCTGACATATATCGAGCAAGTGCCAATTGTTTTGCTTCGGGGGCCTCTGAATTGCAGTGTCTTGGCCCACCTCCCTCCATGGGCCTGTGGGTCTGGGGACAGAGAGAAGGCAGTGGGCACGAACAGCCCTGAAGGAGAGGAGGTTGAGGATCAGGGAGGAAATTAAGGTGAAGCTGGAGTTTTTATGATTCCTATTGTTTTTTTTTTTTTTTCCTTTGGGTGTTGGTAGTTTTATTTTCTACTTAGAAAATGCAAGCTTGTTGATGGGACCAAAACTTATTCAAAAGGAGGCTGTGGAAGAAGATAGAGTAGTGGCTGGGAACTGTCAAGATCCCCTAAGCAGTATCGTGTTCTTGCACTGTGTGGAAGTATACAAGAGAGATAAGTTTACATCAACACAGGACAAGAATAGGAAACTCTCGGAGGAAAAGAGATTTAATGTTCATCTCCTGGAGCATACTGATCGCCAGGAATAGATAGATAATTAAGAAGGGATTAGGTCTCCAAGGACACTCCTAACACAATACTATTTTTTTTTAAATATAAGGTCTAAATAGTTCAGCTACTTTTAGAGATTAATTTAGACACTAAGTAAAGTATGTCTCACTCTTAAATACAAATAAAAGGAAATTCTAAAAGTGTGTGTAGGTTGCCCTTTAAACTACACCTAGCTGTGGTTTTGTAAGGATTATATACCAGTCAGCCTTTCATCAATTTTTGAAGTAGAGTCTTTAAAATTTTCAAGCTGGGTTTAATTAAGGGGTGGGGAGTCTATATTGATTATTGATATAATTTATTGTGATAGTAAATGGCTTCCTGTTTCAGACCTCATTTCCACGTGCAGCATCTGTGGCAGATTTATTTCACAGATGTACATTTGCATGTAGCTCTTGGGCTGTGGCTGCACAGGACTTGATTTCTGAAACGTCTATTATTTTCACTATGGGCATTATGATGCAGTCCACTACAACCCCCAAAATCAAAAAAGGCTCTTGGTCATTTCAAGTTTGATTTTTTTATTTGAGTAGTGACTGACTTCACTTATTTTGCCAAAGTTAAATCCTTTCTCTGAGTCTGCTGTTGAAATTTGAAAATATTTAATACTCTACCTAAATTAAGAGTCACAGTTTAGAATCATGAAATAGCCAAGAGATTTTAAAGACTTCTTAGTTAAAGCTATAGGAAGAAAATTTTTAAATAATAAGAGAAGTATTGAGGGAAGCCTTCTTTGCATTAAATAACATGAGGTCTAATATAAGAGAAAGGAATTATTCTTACCATGAATGGTATCTGGAGATAATTATTCTTAAGATGAGTTCTTCAGGTTTTTTATTCAGTTTATTTAAATACTAACGATAATTTTGAGTTTTGAATGTAAAGGAAATAGCAATTCACTAAGGGGAAAATATATTATCAAGACAAAGGGCAATCTTGATTTATATTTCCTATAACACCAAGAGAGATTTAAGTAAGACTGTTTTTATCACATTGAGGAATTTGGAGGATTGTAACACATTGTTTTTTTGGTTCATCTTAAAATTTGAGGGGTATGAAAGATTTTATTCACATAAAAGATTTCTTGGCATAGGGACACATACATTTAAGGGCTCTTTCCTCACCAGAGGGAGAGCTGAGCCAACAATCTTGGGAAAACTGGATGTGTAGCAACAAAAGTTGTTTCTCCATTCAGAGAACTCAGGCATTTTCTCAGTCCAGAGAAATCTCCTGCATGTTGCTGCTGTGACGTGAACACAGGAGGCATTGAGTTTTCACTTTGGAGTTACTCAGATCTCAGTTCAGATTCTAGAGTTTTCCTAATAGTGTTTTCCCCATGATGAAACTATTAAGAGCATAAGCTGTAGTGTAGCTTGGGAAAGGATCTTAAGTGGTGAGGACATTACTAAAGCTTCTTTTTCCTTGTTCATAAAATGGGAGAAATAAGTATAGTGCCTCCTACAGTTCTTAAGAGGCTCAAGACCTCTGTGGCTTATACCCACTTTTAGTTCTTGGTCCAGGATTGGCATGAAATAGGTGCTGACTCCTGTCTCCCTTTCCTTCCTGACTTTCTGTAATTTCCTCTTCTGTGGAACAGATTACTTTAAAACTGAGTAGAGAACTCAAGTGTAAATTGACATGCCCATCTGCCGCTGTAGCCCACAGCATAAAGACCTCCTTTGCTTTCTTTTTTGGAGACATGAAAAAAGGCTACCGTGTTTCCTCATGGTAGGAGTTCAGTAAATGTTTAGTGATTGAATGAAAAGAATATGATATTTAAAAAACAATCCTCAGATTCACAAAGACCAGCATTTTCAATTCTGGGGAAATAATCACATAGACACATGAAGGATTTTCATTACCTCTATGTTTCTTGTAGCATCTTCAGGTTTAAAAATTTGGAGTGTAAATGAATGAGTGGCAGATGTGCAGTTTCCAGTTTCCTCTGATTTTATGACTGGGGTTTATAAAGGAGGAGTGCAAATAGGCATTGCCCCCGTAGTAGCTTCTTCTGGGATGCATCCAGCCAAGAGATAAGGCTGATAATGGTGGATCAGCAAACTCTTCTCTATGGGAAGAGAAACCAGCTCAACCAGGGACTGGGAAGTACCTGTCTGAGGACTGAGATCGGCATGTCTGAATTTTTCTGTTACTAGGCTGAGTGCTGTAAATGGATCCCTTGTATAAGTGGTTGAAGAAGAACAAAAAGAGATTTAAGATAATAAAGTTCTTAGACAAAATGTTTGACTTAAATAATCTCTTACATGTAATAATGAGGTATCAAAATATGTCCAGGGAGCTGGAATATTTCAATATCTCAAAGTAAATAAGTGATAAATAATAGAATATTTTACCCAGGGACATGTGAGAAATGAGTGGGAACCTAATCCTAAATGACCAATTCTCAATTCCAACCAAGTGCCAGGTATCAGAAAATTCTTAAATAATATTAACTGATGATAACTTAGAAAAAAACTGCATAGGGTCACACATAGATGCTTTACTAAATAAAAAAAAATATTCAGAGCAAATCAAATTAAGCTTTTTTTTTTAGAATTTTCTAATTTTATTCTGATCTTTCCCAATTACATATCCCCACATCAGACATTTTACACTATTCAATTCTTTGATTTAAAACTCCTTTGCAGCTTTACCTTATTGATCTCTAATGAAATAAAATCAAATAACTTTCTAGTCCATGATTAGAAATATTTCGATATCACTCTTTGGGATGTTTCCATAAAAGGCAAATGGGGCAAAGATGTAGTTTAGAAAAATGAATAGCACAACTTTCTTTTTTTACTTATTGAATGAAAGTGAAACAGGAAAGTGATGTTTAAATAGTTTAAATTCTAGAGATGCTTTATTTTTTATTGTTTTTGTTAAAAGATACCTTTTTAGAGGAAAACAAGTAGTTAAATTCTCCATATTGAGAACTGGTGGTTGGTTTTTGTTTACAGTTTTGCCCCCAGAATTTTCTTCCACTGTACCAAAAGGAAATAAGGCAACTTTTAAACATTAATATGGGAAATGTCTACTATAGATTATATTCAGTATCCTGCTCTTTTTTTAGATGAATTTTTCCTTATTATTCTACAAATGAGATGCTGTGTGGACGATCTCAAGGACAAAGTGGTATATTGAGGGAGACAAATGTCAGACGTTTTACTGTTTATCACAGTTGTGGCCCTGTTTCCTAAGCTTAAGAATATTCTGAGATGCAGTTTGGGTTACTAAAGCCATTATTCATTGAAGAGTTGTGGCTACACAGAAGTATCTGCGGGGCCGGAACAATCAACATGTGTATATCTAAGTAGCCAAGCACAGATTTGTTCTAATTGAAAGCTACCATTTGGTTTTGTAAACACACTAATTTTTTCCCCTTTTCAGTTACATCTTTTTTAAGGGCTATATGTGAAGACTCCATGAGAAGCCTAATTGGAACGTCGTTATGAACCATGTAATGTAACCCGCACAGCTCTGTCATTTGCAAACATATGTCTACTTTTCAATAAATGTTATGGCTGCACAGCAGTTCTGCCTTGGCCTCTTTTGTGATCATTCTGCATTTTGATGAATGTGATCGTTTTTGCATTGTTTAAATTGACAATGTATAAATGTTCATGGTATTACAGTATTATGGTCAGCATGGGAAATCAGAGCTCTAACTGGAAAGAAAGGAAAATGCAAGTCTCTGCACACTGCATGCAGAATTCAGTTAACACCATCATACATATAGGGATGCTTTTGTCCTGTTGTGTGTGCTTCCTGTGGCCTTCTCTTGTGTAATTTTCTGCTGTCAGTGGCTCAGGCAGTGGGAGGTGGGGTAGTGGGGTATATCGAGTGGTAGGAGGGAGCTTGTGTGTGATCGTGTGATTCTGCTATGGCTTCTGCAGCACAGATTCCGCATCACCTGAAAAGAGAAGCAGTATCTCAGCAGTGGTTAAAACCAGTCTTGGATTCAGATCCCAACATAACTACATTCTGGTTTCAGAGCCTTGAAAAAATGGAATAATAATTGTACTTGATCAGCATACTCACTAGCCCAAAGAAATTTATCTGAAGAAGTTTGCAACAGTGCTTTGGGTTATATATAAATGTCATGATGTGCTGGGTCTTGATGGTTATCAGTGACTCTTTTTATTCCCACTGAATATGAGGAGAAAGATGTAAAAATTTAAATTCTGGAAATCAAAAAAGACCTTAAGATTCACCACATCAGATTCAGAAACTGCACAGTTCAAACACTAAAAAAAAAAAAAAAAAAATAAGAGTTTGTGGCATCTCATATGACACACCAGGATGGTGGCAGACAAGAAGTTTTCCCGGATCCTTTGCTACCGATTTTTTGTCCAATATAGATCTTAGAAAGTATACCTAAAGGGTTCCATGGCTTCTTTAAAAAAGACCCATCTTTCTAGATTGGACTTAGTTTGAACTTAGATCTGTGGTTTTAAGACATAGCCTTGACACATTCACAAACCAAACCTCCATGGAACCCTGATTTTCTGCAGGGGCCAGCACCAGGGTACAGAATCCTGATCTTCCCTCGTTCTTCACGTCTTCTTTGATCTCATAGTTCATGATATTGGTGAGTGGCACAAAAATATCTTTTTTATTTTTTTAGTTTTAGAAATAGGGAAATATGGGGTTGTGGCTCAGTGGTAGAGCACTTACCTAGCATGTACAAGGCCCTGGGTTTGATCCTCAGTACCACATAAAAATAAATAAAATAAAGGTACTGTGTCCAACTACAACTAAAAAAAAAAAAAAAAAAAAAACATTAAAAAAAAGAGAAAGGGAAATGCAGCAGTAAAGCTCACAAATAAATGTTTAAGAATAAGATGGTCTTTGTCATTAATAAAGTCACTTCACATTAGGCAGCTTTAAAAATGTCTTTCATCTGAATCTGGATAATGAAAACTTCTAGTCTCATTCTGGGCCATCTGCTGCCCCACTAAAGGTTTTTAATTTAAAAGAGAAGTCTTGAACAATTGCAAGTGAAAAACTTAGCCCAAGCCCTACCAGAGTTACTCTGAGGACAGAATGCATTCATGTAACCATGGACACTTTTTTGGCTAGCTCCTCTTCTTTAAAATACCTTCGTGTACCAATAACAGGATGTCTGTGGAGTCTCATCTGTTTCTTGGTTGAAAAGTAAGCACAGATCATGAACTGTATATATTCATTGTGTATTCTTTGACATCCCTTTTAGCTCAATCAATTTAACTCCAACTTCATTTTGGAAGTTAATCTACATAAGAGAGTTCACGAAAGTAGACGTTTTGAGTGAAGAATATATACATTTAGTTTTATTTCAGATCTTTGCCTATAAATCAGAAGCCCTGAATCCGGTCTTGGTTTTCCTAGGGAGTAGAGCTGTCTAAGACACTTCCTTTTACACCTTCGGTCACCCATCTGTAAAAGTGCTCAGGGAGCAGGATTGCCAAACACGCCCTGCGGAAGGTCTGAGAAACAGATGGTATCTGAATAACCTCACGTTCTTTAGAAGGAAGTCACTAAATGACTTACTCTGCTTGTTTTTTGCTGGTTTCCACCAGGCTGTGAGCACATCTGATTGCCCCCACTAGCTGCTTCCTCAGTTCCTAGTATGTGTTTGTCACCTTGTAGGTGTTCCATAATATTGTTGAGTGAATGAAGGACCGAGTGAGCTTTCTCCCATGCCTAAGGAAACTGAATCCTGAGGTTGTCTGAGCTGGTTCTACCAGGCATTGCCTATTTTGAGGGATGGTGGAGGAATACTGTGGCTTTATGTCTGTAGGATAGCAATGCCTTCCACCCTCAAATCTGGGAAACAAAAGTTTCTCTTTATTAGAAGTTTACCTTGGGGTATGGTTTTGCTTTTACTTGGGTCTTCTGACATTCTTGTTTTGTATAATTTCTCAAGTAAAATTTTATATATTCAATGAGGTCTCCTTTTGCAGGAATGTATTAAACACTGTGGTTGGCAAGGGCATGTGCTTAGACTAACATGACACACTATTTGAATTAAGGTTTTCTTTCCATCATTTTTTCCTAATCTGAATTGTGAGAGGATTGGCATCTATTCCTGCAAATTAAAACTAATAAGTACCAGCCTATCCCTGCAATTAGAGCTAATCAAACCCCTTAATTCTTTATCACATACATGTTAGCATATGGTATGCTGCTAGATAAACTGCAAAGACATTTTCAGAGCCGATTCTTCGCGCTTCGAACTTCCTTCCCAGCATTTTCACACACACCCCTTGCAGATATGAATTTGGGACCCATGATTTTTGTTCTTGGAAATAGAAACAACTTCAGGGAAGGTTTCTTTTGTTCTTATATTTTACCAATAGGAAGGCAGAAAAGAGTGGAGTAGTTAGGAACGGTCCAGGATTGTTCAGACCTGAGCTTGAGTCCCAATAAGCTGCTGAGAGGTAGAGTCCCTTGACCTAAGAGGGGCCTGTAGCTCTGTGGTGATTGCAAACAGTGTCTCTGTTCTTTTTCTGATGTGTGTGGAGTTTGTGGAAGGGAGGAAGAAACATTTCAGCTTTAGGGTCACAAAATTCTGGATACAAATCCCAGCTTCCCATGCTTGGCTGTGACTTATGCAAACTACTAAACCCTTTCCCATCTGCTCTATCACCTGGAAAATGAGGTAAATACCACCTCTTAAAATACCAGGTGTGATAACTGATAGAAGGCCTTATGTGTGAGGAACATAAGTACTTTTTTTAATTAAAAAATTCTTCTTTTTGTTTACATATGGCAATAGAATATATTATGGCATAATTATAAAAACATATAATTTGCTCTAATTCAGTCCCCAGAATTTCCCCTCCCCTCTCTTCCTCCCACCCAATTCCCTTCCCTCTACTCTATTGATCTTTCTGCTATTTTCGTATAGTTTTTTTTTTTTCTTTTTAAAACTAGTGTCATGTGATGTACATAGTGGTGAGGTTCACTGTGGTGTGTTTTACTACATCAGCTAGGTGGTGGTGGAAGGGGTGGGAAAAGAGATTTGTAACTCATGAATGAAAATTGTTTTCAAGATATGTTAGTGAAAAAGCTTGCATTCCTGAATCAACTACGAAGCAACATTAAAAATACAGTTGCCAGCATTTTTAAAAGAACATTTAATATATGTCAGGCCTATTCAAAGCACTTTACATGTATTAGTTCACTTAATCTTCACAACAACCTTATGAATTGATGTTGTTAATTTGCCCAAGGTCATATAGCCAGTGACCAAGTAAGCGGAAATTTAAGGCTCAGCAGTTTCACTTTAAGCCTATCCTCTTAACCTTTATGTCTTCTAAGAGTCAAATGTAATAAAGAATCAAATATAAGGACCATATATCAAGAAATAAGATTGACAAATTACCGTAAAAAGAGGGGATGCTCTAGGGATCAGGACACCAGCTAAAAATGTCGTCTTCGTCCATTTTGATTACTATGAACACCAGAGAGCAATTTATAAAAACAAATTATTTTCTGATAGTTCTGATGGATGGGAAGTTCTATCAGGGTATTGGCTGTTTTTTTTTTTTTTTTTCTGGTGAGGGTTTCATACACTGGGGGAAAGAATGCTGTGACCTTACATGGCATAGGCAGAATTGAAGAGATCAAGTGCTTCGTGAAGCTTCTTTTAAGGGCCTTAGTCTCATTCACAAGGGAGCAACTCCTGTGACCCAGGCACTTCTTAAAGGCCTCATCTCTTAATACTAACACACGGATAACATCTTAGTTTGGGAGGGGATACATCCAAACCATTGCATTCTGCTCTTGGCTTCCCAAAATTTGTGTCCTCTTTCCATGCAAAATGTAGTCACTCCATCCCAGAAGCCCCCATCTGAGATGCTGACTTGTTTCAGCATGAACTCAAAAGTTTAAGTCCACAGTCTCATCCATCACCTTCGTCAGGTGTGGGTAAGACTCAAAGATGCATTTCATCTTGAGGCCAGTTGCTCTGCAGCTCTGAACCTGTGCAATCAAACAAGTTATATGCTTCCTAAGTACAATGCTGGGGCAGGCATAGGGTGGACATTCCCATTCCAAAAGGAGCAATAAGAAAGAAGGAAGGAGTCACAAAGCAAGGCCAAAGCCCAACAATGCAAACATCGAATCTTAAGGCTCCAGAATAATCTTCCTTATTCCATGTCCCACCATCTGAACACACCAATCTAGGAGTTGGTCTTCAAGGTTCAGACAACCCCACTCTCTTTAAGCCACAGTTCTCATGGGATGGAGGCAGAAGCCTGAGGCTCTTACAAGTCTGGCTTTGCATTCTGGGGGTCACACCTGTCTGAGAGTTCCCTAAACCTTGCCCTAGAGCAGCCTGTCCCTTCCTAGGTCTCTGCCTGGGCCCCAAGGTGGTATTTTTTTGAAATCAGGGTGGTGGTAGCAGGGTCTCCACAGCCCATCCCTGCCTGCAGTATCCACCATGTGGATACCAGCAAGGCTTGCTGCATGTGCTTGCAGAATGCTGGCCCCAGTTGAACCCAAGTTCTTGCCACAGCTGGGGTAGCCACCGACTCCTGTGCTGGAATGTGGGGAGCAGCATCTTGAGGTGGCATTGGGTAGCAAGCATTGATATCCTGTGGATGTCCCCCCAAATTTATTCTGCTCTCAAGACTCTGGTATTATGGGTGTAGGATGGATGTATCAGCCTTGAAGATCTTTGAAATGCCTTCATAATCGTTCTGCCATCGTCTTGATAAACAGAACCTGGCTTCACACTATCTTATTAATCTCTGCACCCTTGATTTTCCCTCCTAAACATTTTTTTTTTTTTTTTTTTTTTTTTTTTTTTACTCTTTATATGGCCAGGCTGAGAATTTTCCAAATCTTTATGTTCTGCTTCCCTTCAATTATGAATTCTGTCTTTAAATCATTTCTGTTTTCTTGCATGTTGCTATAAGCAATTAAAAGAAGCTGTGCAGCTTCAGCACTTTGCTGCCTTGTGATTTCTTCAGTCAAATGGTCTCATCCGTCATTCTTAAGTTCTGCCTTCCTGAAAGTCCTAGAAGAACATAAGTCAGCTGGAATTCTTACCACTTTAAAATAAGGAGAGGCCTTGGGGGTGTAGCTCACTGGTATAGCGCATGTTCAGCATGTGTGAAGTCACAGGTTCTATCCCTAGCACGAGAAGAAAGAAAGACACTAGAAGAAGGGTGCCCTTTCCTCCCGTCTCCAGTGCCTTGTTCTTCATTTCTACGTGACACCTCATCAGAACAGCCTCCTGTCTCTCCATGTTTCTAGCGGCTTTCTACTCGGGACCACTTAGTCAATCTCGGGTGAGACTGAGGCTCTCCTCATCTCCTGCACCCTCACCAGAATCACCCTCCATGCTCCATTCTTGGTAGCAGAGGCAAACCCAACATTCACTTTAAAGCTGCTCTAGCTGTACCGATTACCCAGTGCCAAAGCGGCTTGCATATTGGTAGGTATTTGCTATAGCAGACCCCTAGTCTCAGCACCAGTTTTTGACTTCGTGTAGTTTGTGCTCCTACAACAGAAAATCTGAGACTGGATAAAAGGAAGAGAAATTTATTTCTCACAGTTCGGGATGCTGGGAAGTTCAAGATCAAAGAACTGTCAGATTCAGTTCTCTAGTGAGGACAACGTCCCCCAGAGAGAGTTCTCTGTGTCCTCACCTAGCTGAAGGCAGAGGGTAACAGACCAACAGCTGCACCTCTTTGGTAAAGATCTTAATCCCACTCACAAGGAAGAAGCCTTATGGATAGTCACCTCTCTAGGGCCCCACCTCTTAACACTATCACATTGGCAACACCTGGATTTTGGAGGGGACACATTCAAACCATAGTAGTCAGTGTCTGATATATTGCATTTCATCAAGTCTAAGATGGGGTCAAGTGAAAGATCATCATTAAGTATCACAAAGAAAGAAGGATGCCATCAGTCCTACTATAGAAAAAGTCCACAGTACTTTTTTATTTTCAACATATTAACAGAACCATCTGAGACTTATAAGTGGATGTTTATGATCTGTCACTCATACATAAAAATAAAGCTAAGTAAATGCAAGGTGACTCTATAACAGTTTTGCACATTTGCACATAGACTTCTCTGCACTACTTTTTGAGTCATGTACCTCTGTGGACCTGGGACCTCAAAGGTGTTCTGGCCAGCAGGAGTGTCGTTAGTACAGTTGTGAGAGTGTCTGGATTTTCTCCACACTCACACCCTTCTGTGAGTTTAGATGCTGGAACTCTCTTGGTCTTACTCATAGTTATTTGCAGCAATTCATTCTTCCCATGGCCACAAAATGCTGCTTTGGTTGAAGTGTCCCAAGCTTTCAGCTCTCTAGTTGTGCCACTAGCCTGCAGCCATGTTTCCACTTGTGCACAGGGTGGAAGCTGGGTCACCATAGTTCTCTAGTTATCGTTCTCCACCCTGGTTTCACACGTGTTTAAATGTGGAAATGCTGGCCACATGTTCCAAACCAATGAAATATGCTTGTCTATCAAGTTACAAGGAAATTTTGATGACCCATTTCATTTTATCTACAGTCCCTGACTGTGTTGATAATGACATATTAGTCATTTTGGTGTAACTATCTTGGACTCAGAATAAAAATTTATTTTGAGCTTTTTGGTAGTTGAGTCTGTGCTAATATTATTCTCTAGTGGTCTCTAACATGATTTACCCCACAGACATATAAGATATATGGGTTATTTTTGGCTTGCTGCCATTGTTCTGTATTTTATGGAGATCCCTGGCTCATGGAAAGTCTTTAAGCAATGATTTAAATATTACTTTATAGAATTTAGCACCTTCACCCATGGAATGATACTAGTTTGTAAGTGGATATTTTTATTATTAATAATGATGCCTAATTATGGGATGACCTCTTATACTACCAATACATATGCCCACTGTATGGTGCAGGAATGTTCTCACTACTGGTTCAGGATGAGAAGTACTATATGTTCCCATTAGGATTCCAAGTGACTGCTCAGAATTTACAGTTTGGCCTTTAAATCTTAGAAGTCTGTTGAACTATTTCTAAGTTCTTGAATATCAGGAACATTGAGGCTTCCATTCCTTGCGCTCAGAGGATGTGTGTTGCAGTGGACAGAGGGTGGGGCTTTGGGATCATGGAGAAAGGGTACCGAACTGTTCTACCACTGTGTGGTCTTTTTAACAAAGAAACATCAAGTACTTTCACTAGTTGGAGCAACCTATGTACAAATTTCAGTGAATTCTTCTAACAACCCAGTGAGGTCATTGCTGTGACAGGTGAGGAAACTAAGGTTCTGAGTGTGTATATGAACCACATTGGGCTGATTTGGTGATTGAAATGGAAACTAATTTTATTACTTTGATTTTTAATTGTGTCCTCCTTCCACCATTCCCTAAGGAGAATTAAATTGCCATTTGAAATTACTTTATGGATTTGGAGAGGAAAATAAGCTTTTTAGAATTAAAAACTTTTTTTTTTTTTTTTGCTGACAATGGACCTTTATTTTATTATTTATATGTGGTGCTGAGAATTGAACCCAGTGCCTCACACATGCTAGGCAAGCACTCTACCACTGAGCCACAACCCCAGCCCAAGCTTTTTAGAATTTTTAAACCCAAATAAAAATAATTTTCTATTCCTAATTTGATTTTCCCTGTTTTGTCATAAGTGATCACTCATCACCTTTTTTTTTTTAAATTAGAGAAGTCAGCAGGCAGATTAATATCAACCTGAGATTGTCTCCTGCCTGAATATTCTCCATGATCCCTAAATTGAAGGAATTTGTACTTAGAGCCACTAAGTGGATTTTCCCCCCAGCAGTTTTGAAGGAGGCAGCCTAACATCCTCTGAACTTTTGTGATTTGATGACTATCCATGGGTAATACAATAAACTGGGGATTCCAGTAGGTCTTATCTTTATACAATCTCAATGTCTGCATTAGAAATATTCCTTTTAGAAAATTGTTTTAATGCCTTCACAAATTATAAAACAGAGTAATATTTTGGGGTGATGGGGATTGAACCCAGACGCACTTTAGCACTGAGCCACACCCTCAGCCCTTAGTATTTTATTTTGAGACAGGGTCTGGCTAAGTTGCGGAGGCTGGCCTCAAACTTGTGATCCTCCTGCCTCAGCCTCTGGAGTTGCCGCCATTACTTCCAGGCATGCCCCATTATGCCCAGCAAAGCAGAGTCATATTTATATTCATGTTTAAAAAGAAGTTGCTTCGTTCATTTGGGAAGTATAATTAATTAAGTCATAGTTCTGAGAAATACTGCTATTGTTTCCTCAACTTTTAAAGCCTGTCCACCCGCTTGCCGGCTTCCTTCCCTCATTCTTTCTTTCCTTTTCTTGTTTTCTTTTTCTTTCTTGGAACTGACAACTGAATAAATCGAATGTCTCTCTTTTAGCCCACAAATCCTATTCATCTGCTTTTATTTTTCCATGCTTTAATCTTCTTCCAAGTACATTGGAAGAATAAGTAAGCATACTTTCTAAAAATCTTGGCACATCTCCTGGTTTGGGAGGTGTAAGGAGAGCACTGGCAAAAAAAGTGATTTTTGAATGAAAAATTAAGGCTATGCTTATATTTAAAATCCCCAGAGACATCACTGATATAAACCAAAGTAGCCATTTTCAGTAAGGAAAATAGCCAAGTTGTATGTGTTTTTTGGTGATTGAATTTTTGTAAAAGCATGTAACGCCCAAATATATATGGAAATCTAGTGTGTAGTATATTCATCACACAAACCACACACACACAGTGTAATCCCAACCAATAATTGGACAAAAATAAGCTGATGAAAGTTATAGTCTAGCCTCAAGTATACTATTATAAAGGTCCAATTTATTAAAATAATAGATCAGTTAAACACAATTTTAGGAAACAGGCAAAACTTCTTACTGTGCCACACAATGGAGAGAAGTTGAAACACATTTACAAAGCTGACTTTGTGGATTTATATATAGCAAAGAAAATAATAGGAAGGAAAAGGCCAACATTTTATGTACTAATGCATGTAGTGAGCTATGCCTTCAGCATACTAAACGTCAGAGGAGAGGCTTCCCTTGCCTTGGTAAGTTTATTGAATCTTGTTTTAGAATTTTTTAACTCTAATTATCAGTTGCTTAAGGTTTATTTTCATACCATACCTGCTTAGTTATGCTAGTGGAATGTTTGGGTGTGTTTTATATATAACTCATTTATTTACATATCTCATATATATACACACATATATATATATATATATATATATGATGCATACATTTTATACATAATTTACCTGGGTTCATAAACATTAAATAACGTTGAGAAATTAAATATACATGTTTCCACTCCCACCTCCTTGAAAGAGAGTGCTCTTATGTGACGATAGTTAACCTGCGCTGGGTACTGCTTCTCTGTGCTCACATTTATAGATGATAAGGGAGATTTTAGATTACACGAGTTATAAAAATTCCATGAGAATATATCTTTACAATAAAAGATTTTATTTATTTATTTTTTGTTTTCCTCTTTTACACAGTTGAATCAGTACCTAGCTAGAGGCATTTTTGTGAGAATATATTTATTCTTTGATTCAAACATAATTATGAAGCATCATCTACTTTTAGAAAAATAAATAGCGTAACTTTCTCTTTGATGGTTGAGTTGGTCATAGAAGGCATGGAGAATGATAAAATTATAAATATGAATAGGTTTTAGCCTGTGTTACTAGAAGGGTTCCAAAATAATTGGGAATGAGTAATCATAGGAGAATATATGGCAGAAGTTGTACATGTGGATAAGGGTTTTTCATATTTTATATATAGTATCAAGAGTAACATATACAAAGTGAACAAAACAAAAACAACAACAACAAAAAAAAACAGTCCACATTTGTTACCAATGACAAAACTCAGTGTATCAAAGGAAAGAAGAATTAGACATGGGTTGAATTCCTTTCTGACACCTAAATCCATATGGTCTTGGGCAAGTTACCTGCCCTATTTTAGAACTACAAGAGCTGTTTACTTAGTTGTATGTATATAGTAAGTGCCCAATAAATGTCTGCTGTCATCATTTTCATGTTCGACAGATATGCTGTTAGAACTGTTTAATGAATCGAGATCCAAAAACATCCTGCCTAAGCAAACAGTTTGAGAAGAATTTATTGATCAGTGTCTCCTGCTATAACTGTAGTGGGTTCCGAGAGAATGCAAGGAACGAACAAAGGATGTACCACGTGCAGCAAGAGACAGACGTTCAGAGAAGCAGTCTTCATCCCAATAGAGTGGCACTAGTGTCACATTCCTCCAGTGTGCTGGGAAGAAAAGAGACGCGTGTAATTGAGATGAGAAGTCTTAGAAGACACGGTGGGTAGGATTTAGGTTATTGAGGCATGGGAGTAGAGTGAAGGAAGGAGGACCCAGTGAGCTCCAGGAGCAAAGGCATAAAGGGAGGGTTCTGCAGGAGAAAGGGGATTGGCTGGCAGCTGGAGCTAAGGATGTGGGTGAAGAGAAGGGAAGGTGCATCTGGCATAGCATGGAAGCTTGCTTTTGAGTCTTACTTGGTATATTTAGAAGGAAAAGTTTTTTTTTTTTTTCTATTGGTATTTCTAAGCTTTCTTGCAGTTATGATGGATGGCATTCACAGGCGCAATATTTTCCCATGTGACAAGTATGTGTGGAATCCTTACTCTGTGGCGGGCACACGGCTGTCTGTGCCAGGGAAAAATAGACCTGGCATCTGCCACCATTGAGCTACTTCAAGAGGAATGGAGGTAAGGGCAATTCAATGCCAGCTAAGACTTTCTCTTTGACTCAAGAAGGAATATCAGAACGCAAGTCCATGCTCATCTGGTTATGACAGGAAGAGCCTGATACCAGCCCCTGAGAAGAGAGGAGGGTGGTCCAGAGAATAGACAGCAACCTTGGGCAGAGAGAGGGATGACTTTCAGGTTAAGGTGGATAGGATGGGTATGACTGTGGGTGCATAGATAGGCTCAATAAGTGGCTGTTGAGTAAGGTCCTGTCTGCATGCTGGCTTTGCCAAAACCAGTGTCATATGCAAGATTTCTCAAGTGACTTTTGCATTTGAATGCAGTTAATACAAATATCCTCATAAAAAGAATCAAAAATCAGATGTGCATCTGAAGTTGGTGTAGTGCTTTAGGAAAGCTGCCCTGTCCAGTGTCCTGTGCAGAAGGACTTGTCAACCGCAGTCTGATTGGAAGCTCTGTGATGAAGAGGCACATTAGGCATCCCCCTTGGCTACCTTAAAAGCAGAAAGCAAGCACGATAATTGTTTGGGTTTTACTTCTTTGCAGTTTGTATAAAAAGTTCATGGTTCTAATTTTTAAAAATCTATCAAAACATGCCCTTGAATGTCTTAAGGTGCAGAGACTTAGGCTGCAGGTGAGGCTCCTGATTGGCTGGGTGTTGTGATCAAAGGCCCTGGTTATCAGCACCTGCCATGTGCAGCAGGGGTGTGCCATGTGTGCCTGCCACGGTGTGCAGCTGAGACGTGACCTTTGCAGGTGCTAGAAAACACTATTTGAGTCAGGCATGTGGAGTGTGCTGGGATCTGGGTGGCATCCATGCCTGAGAAAATCTTATTATGCAAAATGAAAATATAACTAAACATTAAAATACTTAATGATTTCTTAAAGTAACATGCCCTTTCATTAAGTGAAAACAGGATGTATAAAATCCATATCTAGTTTTAAACATAGACATTTCATTACATGAATATTTCTCCAATATGAAGCTGAGCAGCTGTTTCTCCAGATGCCACATCAGGGCTCTGGAGGGAATTGTTGCTAAATCCAATGCCATAGTTAGCTGGATATTGCAAGAAACACTACAAGATGTATCCGATCTAATCAGTAAGCCTGAGCGAAGTAAAATTTAAACACACAGCATGGAATTAATATGGGAATTTCGATTACATTCTAAACAAGGGGAACGTAATTGCCGTGCTTTTGAGCTTGCACATTCTAATTTTTATTATTTAAACCCTATTAAGGATCCATCACAAGAACCTTCTTTGTTTTTCCTATAATCAGTTGTCATTGTGGCAGCCAATTGTTTGGAGAGACAAAGTACAACATTATTATTTATGAGGAAGAGCCAACACACACAGTCCACATGTCCCCAGGTGACTCTAAAGTGCCTGGGACAATATATTAAATTATGTGGGTAACTATAATCTTTCAAGAAGGATCCAGAAAGTTACAGGCCGTAAGTGCTATACAGGAAGCAACTATGGTGAAATGGAAAACTTCTGACCTTCTGTCTTGTAACCTGTTGCCATTCTATACCAAAGTGGCAAAATGAAGAACAGGCATATTTATGGAAGGATTGCATGGGTCTAGAAGAATTACTTGAAGCTGGGAGTGGTGGCTCATGCCTGTAATCCCAGTGACTCAAGAGGCTGAGGCCAGAGGATTACAAGTTTGAGGCCAGCCTCAGCAACTTAGTAAGACCCTGACTTAAAATTAAATAATAAAATGTGGGGGAGGTAGTGCGGGGGGGGGGGTGTAGCTCAGTGGTACAGTGTCCCTGGGGTTGATCCCCAGCACCAAAAATAAATAAATAAATAAGCAAATACAATACAATACAATAAATTAGAATGAATTACTTCAGAGCAATATAAAAAACTAAAAAAATATTTATAAAGATCGATGGTTTGTCTTGAAGGACATTTATTAGGCAAAAAACTAGTTGATATTTGATTTTGTCAAATAAAAGATAAATCTCTCATGTATTCTTTTCTTTCTAAGATATTCTAAAAATATTCACGTGTATCATCAAGCTTCAAATACTTTAAAATACTTCAAAGAATATTGATTTCAATACAAATACTTATAGTTTATACATTAGGAAAATACTGGAACATTAAATGGCAGTATGCTAACAGTTCTTACCTCTGATTGGTGTGGTATGGTCATTTTTATTATTTTTCTTTATTACTGAGTGTGAGCACTCAGCCTGTGTTAACTTCATGATTATTAAAACCACCAGCTACTAAACAAACAACCCCTAAGCATGTCACAGACTTTTATGAAAGGCTCTCACCTTGTTCAGGTATTCTTAGCCAGAGATTTTCTTTTGTGTCTCAAAAAAGTGTCTTTTGCTTTTACAGCATATTTTGTTGATGAGAGGTTCCTTTAATCTCTGTGATTTGATCCATTACTCCTGTGACTCTTCACTGTTCATGTTCTTTGACCCAGATATTACAGCACTGGAGTCCTGGACAGTGGTTACGTATCCTGACAGTTCTCCAGCCCACATCCCTCGAAGGCTTCTCCATGTCCTTCTCTCTCCGGGGCTGGGCCTAGGCCCACACTCCTTGTTCCCAGCTAATGAGGCCCAGAGAAAATGTCAACTTCCAGTGACATTTGTTGGCCTGATTCTACAAAACATTGTATCACTGATAAATTATTAGACATACGACAATTATATCTGTATTTCTGTTAGTGTGGTATGTCTTCTTGGAATGAGTAAATATGGACATGTATTTTTTTTTTTAAGTCTTTCAGGCCACTAATTAGGTTAGCTCGTGAGTGCCTAGCAAAATGTACCTTGAGTGTTATCCTTGGCAGATATGAAACCAGCTAGAAAACCTTGGTTAGAAAATGTGACAGGGAAAGAGGAATAGGAGAGAAAAATAATTGTTGACTTCACAAAAGCAACTGCTGGTAAATACAGATGTAACAAATCAATGGTTCTTGATACTTTAGAGAGTCTAAATGTAAGAGCACAATGGAAGTACTTGGAGAAATGGCGTTACTTCTAACACTTGAACCCATTCATGATTATTCTAAGTGCTTTCCCCCAACCTCAGATGCCCCACCACTTGAGTGAATCATTCTTCTTTGTGGGTGGTATGTTGGGGTGGGTGGGTGACAGACTGAAGACCATTAATAGTGACAGAAGATTCTGGAGACTGTCATGGCAGCGCTTAGGTGGAGGATCTGTTGTGGAGAGGAATGGAGGCCAACTGGAAGATTTTTAAACACTGACAGGTTCAAATGTTAAAGCCACAGAGATAACTCCCAATGCCATTGTGTTATCAGAGGGGATAGAAGCCAGCAAAGATGGGGATGGTGGAGTGGCAGCATGAACTATTTTCCAGTGACTGTTAAGTCAAAAAAATATTCTCCTAAAGTCAATAATTAATCTCACCAAAGGGAAGATTTTGCTCTTAAGAGCTGCCATGAGCTCTCTACTGCCTCTTATGAACTTTATGTAATGGCAAGGACTCTTAATGAGAAGGCAACAAAGTGCTTCTGTTAGAAGGAGCATTAACTCCTAGGAATTCATTGAATGCATTACTACTGCAGCATAAGAAATCACTCCTTAATGGCCTGAAAAAAGTATTCCCAAAGCATAACAGTTTACTCCCCTGTTAGCAGGACAAGCAAGTCCCATATGCAGCATTAAGAACCTGCCATCTCTTTGTCATTTATAAGAGAATTCTTAGCTTCTGTCTTTAATTACTTGTACACAAATTACACTTTATGAATTTTGAAAGAACTTTGATTTTCTTAAGTCCTAATGCCATCTCAGTTTGAGCGTGAGAATGTATGCATATGTTCACACACTGTGAGTGCTAAACCCAGATAGCGAAAAGTAAAAATTTACTATTGATGTAAGTCCTGTGGAAAGGACTGCAAAAGAGATAAGAGTTGTAATTGAAATCAAATTTTCTTCATGTCACAATTCTGAACAACTTGGTCATGACAACAAGAAATGGGTCACATCAAAGAATGGGGTGGAAGGTGAATATGAGCTTGGAGTGGAGAAAACAGACGTCCTTAAGGATGGCCATCACATGGCGCCATGATTAATTAAGGTATCTGCCAGTCATATGGGCTTGAATCATCACTTTGGAAAGGGCAGGGAGCCTCGATATTTACATAGGGATCACTCGCTCATATTCAGTGTGCTGTCATTGCTTCTCTTGGCAGCCTCTGACTTGTTGGCAAAATGTCTTCAATTATGGGCAAACTGCCTAGTCTCATATCATCATAGACCAATTTGTCAAGATGTGTGTATTTGGAAAGCAATGGAAACAGAAATATTTTACTTATTTTAAAAGGAAGGGAGGAAAACCTAGTGTATATACATTCAAAAAATATCAGATCTTATGAAATTTTACTCTTAGATAAATAAGATGCCCATGCCATCTGTAAAAGAAAAAAAAAAGAACTAGAGAAGAAATAGTTTGTTAATGATAGTGAGAAAGCTCTGTGGGTGTTTACAGAGAAATTGCCATATGGAGAAGATAAAATATTTCTACCTGAACTCCACATTGAAACTAATCAAGATTAGACTGATCTTACTTTTAATAAGTCCACATTGCCTAGATTAAAAAAATCATAATTTCCTTCATACTCTAATAATCACGGAGAATAAAGTATTAGCCATGATAATTTATATTATAAAGAATATAAAGATATAAGATAAATATAAAGATACATGGAATGTGGAAGAAAAATGTGGCAGCAAAAATAAAACAGAGTAAGGGCCAATTAATGAAATAAAAGCCAAAATGAAGGAATGCGTTAACATTCTTCCATTTTTCTGGTTCCTTGCCTCTTTCTTCAATACGCTGTAAGGAAAAAAAATCATGATTAAAGGAATGAATAACAATTATTAGTTCATAAATTATGTCAACCCACATTTTGTTACTTTTGATATACAGCTTTATATGTTATTTTAAACTTTGGAAAATAGCTGCTTTCCCACGAAGTGGATTGTAAAGTAAATACGTTTAAAACAAATATTATTTCCTATTAGATTTAGGTATGGAGCTTTAGGATATTTATTTATTTGTGAGTTTACTTGTTTAACCCATCTTCCCTGCTTGATTATAAACTTCAAGAGGGTAAGTACCATGTTTTTTTCCAACACCATATTTCTAGCACCTACATTCATTGTAATTCCTTGTAAAAATATTTTTCAGTGACTATTGAAGGCATAGTGATCTGCAAAAATATCACCTAATATAATAAATCTAAAATTTATTAAATATGGGTAAGAGATTATTTGCTCTCATGTTATAATGAGAATATTCTAATAAGCATCAGGGAAATGCCTTCTGGACTTAGAGTTGACCTTAAAGCTTCTTTTTTTCTTGTAGCATCTTTAAGTCCTGGTAGGATTCTTCCTCCTCCGGGGTCTTCCTCACCAGTCTCACATAGTTTGCCCTTCCATCTACTAGAGCAGTGACTTATTTTGGAATTACTTAGCTCCACTCCTCCACTCAAGTTGTAATAGCTATACCTCGGGATTCATCTGAACCATGTTTTATACAGTCTAGGGGATTTCTATATTTGCAGCTTTGCATTTTAGAAATTAATTGTGGATCCGTTATTTCCACTTCTAAAATTTAGACCTCTGTGCATAGACGTCTTAGAAGGAATGATGCTTATCCTCAAAAGTTTAATAAAAAAAGAAGCAATGAAATTAAGATGCTCAAGCAATGCTGCCTGGCAATGGCATGTTGAGGAACGAAGTCTGGAATAAAGTTGCTTTAGGTTCCCTTATTAATTATTAAGAGAAATCATTATATGTTGCTATACAAGCTTGGTGGGAATTTGAAACAGATATGCATCTAATTTATTTTCAGATATTTGAGATAAATACACAATATGAATAATATTGCCTGGTTTCCATAAATCCTTTTAGTTCCTTGAATAAAATGCTGTGTTTTATTACTCTGTGATGTGATTTTTGAAATAACTTTTGGAAGACTAATATTCAGTTTATCAAGATAATATACTTACATTGCTTATGAGGACCACTTAGGAAAAGCAGTATTGCCCCCCCCCCCCGCCACTTCCCCTTTACTCATTTTTTTCTGGTGCTCTGATTAAATACAGGCATGATTTTGTGCCAACTTCTCACCCCTGCCCTGTGCCTGTTGTCCTAGAACTGTTATCAACAGCTCCCACTCACGTGTACCTTTCAGTTGCAAAAGTCAGGACTGTTATATGGTCAGTCCTTCTACAATGACTACTTTGAGAGCACTTTCCACATATTTCTTCACACACTTTTTTCCCACTTTTCTTTACCATTGCTCCTCATAGACCTACCCTGCCATTCTTGGGTACACCACAGAGACAAATAAAACACGGCCATTCTGACACATGAAGAATTGGGAGCTGAGCCAGTCTAGCTGGGTCTGAAGCCCAGCTCTGTCATTCACTAGTTGTGTGACTTGGGGTGAGCAAGCCAGTCTCATCAAGTCCCAGGGTCCTCATTTGTCCATGAGGGTGCCAGTAACCCTTCTTATAAAGGAGTTACAAGTCTGCACTCTGGCACCCCATTAGTTGTCTAAGAATCCCAACTCCCCCACACCTTTGTAGGATAGCATCACAGGAATTGATAAATGCACAAGTTCTTAGAATAAAGCCTGATACAGGGAAAGTGCTCAGTGTTAGCAATTGTTATTAGTGTTCTGAGAATGACAGCATAAATGCAAGTGCCTACCACATAGCACTCAATAAGTGAGATCTAATTACATTATTGGGTACTTACGTGGCACATCTCTAGTTTCTGGCTCTTCCTAATCCCAGCAATAATGTATTCATCATAGACATTCTAAACATGCACATGCATATGTATGTGTATACAGACCCAGAATTAGAAACTCGCAACAGATATTGCTTCATATCTCCAAATAGATTGTTCAGGGATGCCAAAGTACAGTTAAAAATCTAGCAAAGTGCCAGCACGTTTCGAATAAGATGCAAATACAAAATCTACTTGCTCTTATAGGGTTTGTATAAAGGCTCTGCTAAATTAGAAATGCAGAGAAGGGAGGGTTTATTTATCCTGTTTATTCGAAGTGAGAGCCAGAATCATGATGCTTTAATGGTTCTAAATATTTTGTTGGATTTTTCCAGGAGAGAAATTATATTTGTCTCTAAAAAGGCCCATACATATCTCCCCATCTCCCCATTTGAACAGTGAGATGCTTTATTTTTTAAGAAGAAGGCATATAACGAAGCATGACTCCTTTGGAATCTGAGCTTTTCCAGTGAATGGGGAGAAGTGAATGTGGATGTCCTGACATCCCCCTCCGGTACCTAGCTTGGGGCTTTCCTGTGCTCTTAGAGCCTGCACTGAGAAGATCACATCACACAGGAGAGGAGACTCATGCCTGAACGCATCTTCTTTCTCTCTTTCCTCTTCTTTCCTAGGAACAAAGAATTCTACTTAACCTCCTGAGCAAGTGACTCTTTTTGCATAGTTTTGAACGTTTCTTTGGGACCAGCTTACATTTTAATGCTTCTTTCAGAAGGATGGGCATTCTAGCACAGATTCAATTCAGTCACACACCTGGATAACGTGCTGCTGAGTTTCCCATTGAAATGGAAATTTATTCACTTAAAAATAGGACACTTCTACTAAATTTGACTTATGGTACCTAGAATAAGGACATAAGGTTCACTGTAGAATTTTTGGAAACTGACTTAAGTTGTGACAAGCATGTAGCACCCATATGCGTTATATCTTCCCCACTCTTCAGGCAGTACCTGCTCTAGGGGCATGAAATCTGCAGTCCTGGGCTACCTCTGAGAAGGGCTTAGGGGAGTGTGGCCTCTCAGAAGATCTTCTGTCTCTTGAGATCTCTCCATGTCTCTGGCCTGGGGAAAAGGAAGCCACCAAGGAATCCGGAAAAACAGATTGATTAGAACTGGAAAGTTCTAGAGGATTTGGCTTTCCCTAGGCCCTGGAGTGCCTCGCCCCTCATAGTCAAAAAGACATTCTGGTTATTCCTAAACAGCAATTACTGTTAGAAATTGCTTCACTCCCCCAGTGCTTTCTTGTTCAGAGGCTCTTGTTTACAGGACAGTGTCTTCCTGGCACCATGCAAATGAAGAGGCAGCTCTGATGGGTTAGAGTCAGTAAGAGGTGAGCATGGGCCGCTGGGGGCTCAGAAAAGGCACCTGATTTGGTTGGGGAGGAAGAGAAAGAAGGGGAGGGGGAGGAGGAGGGAAAAAAGAGGAGGAGGAGGAGAAGGAGGAAGAGGAGGAAGATGAGGACAATGATGATTAGCTCCTGAATTGACCCCTGCTATTTTCTCAATTGCTGATACCCAGCAATGAGATGACGGAGCAATGTATGATGCCCACCTTAGCCATGGGCTTTGTGCAGGCTATCTAACTCTCCTGCTCATCTGTGAGACAGATGACGACACCCAAGTTAGAGGGGTGCTTGAGGAGTGAGAGAACACATGTGAAGTGCTCAGCTGGTACCCAGCGTAGGGATTCATAGATGCTGCAACAACTGTAAATGTTGTCCATTTTTCTTCCTCTGCACTCAGGATCCATTTTATCCACCCACTGCTGAGATCTTGAGCCTCCTTCAACCATGGTAGATCATAGATTCCTGGAGCTAGAAAAACTCAGTATTCTATAGTCTGTGGATTTCAGTTTTTAAAAACTATATAGTAGATGATTGGAACCCTGTAGAGTTAATTGTGTGGTATGTTGTGTTTAGATTAATGTGGGGCAGAAAAGATGTGGTACAAGGTGTGACTTCATTAGGTCACATCAGAAGTGAACAGCTGGGACTAGAATCCGGCACCCAAGCATTTGCTTATTCATTCATGCACTCATTTTGTTAATTCATTTTATTGAATACCGAGCACCTGCTCTGTATCACGAACTACTAAAACATCTGAATTTATAGTGCAAAATAAATCAGTGTTGCCTTCCTATCCTAACAGGGCTATCAGTCCAGTGCAGAGGTGGACAACATACAAATAACCCTGGGAGTAAGTATGTGATAAATACACTGAGGCGACAGAAGAGGACAACTAAGCAGGATGGATGGGGAACCTACTTTTGATTGAGGGACAGAGAAAGGCCCTCTTTACACCAAGTTACCAGTTGAATAGAGCCTCCATAAGTGCCACAACATGTTCAGTTAAAGTGTTTGAAATAGTGACCAATGCCCCAGCATTGTGTAGAAGCATTAGCTACTACTTATTTGCAGCTGGCTGAATGCAGCCCTTTTCAGATCACCTTACCTCAAGAATTATCAGAGACTGACACAACTTGAACACAGATTTCATGAGACTTGAGACTGCACAAGCAGTCCTCACCGTTTCACCCATGTGCTATCATCTCTCCACAAACATCTTGCACTTACTTTCCTTCTACATGTGGAAGGACTAGAGGAAGCATCCATTGTAGGAGGACTGCTTACTCTTTTGGTAAACTCACCCCAAGAATGTAAAATGAAAAGCAACAGGAGTGAAAGAGGAAAGAGCCACAGGGAGCACCTCCATTTCCCAGCTTAATTAGACTGTGGGTGAACAATCTGAGCACTCTGTTCGTCTCCCCCCACCCCTTCCCTTGCTCATCTTTTGCTCATTTCTTTGCTTGTTAAGACTTGATCAGAGGTTAGAAAAGAGCAGAAATAGGAAAATGTAATAGTCTCCATTCTTTTTTTACTAATAGTTCTTGCACAAGCTTTGGGTGGCAGGGAAGACTGAAGGTGAAATGAGATTATAACGAAGTTTATAGGTAATGCCATTGATTTTAATTATGTTAAGGTCTGAGTAGCAGAGATAATTAAGACTGAGTTTGTTTTACAAGTTTTCATCTAATCCATTATGTTACAAAGGCAGGTATTGGTAAATAGCTGTTTTCACCTTAAGGAATATTATTAGGCAGATGTAGTAGAATTATTGTGATGGTTGACTCTTTGTAGTAGTGAAAACCTGGACAGGAGTGTAGCTCAATGACAGAGCACTTGACTAGCGTGCATGAAGCTGTGGGTTCAATCCCTAGCACCGAGAAACAACAACAAAAGCGAACAAACCCCAGATGGAAAGACAGAGGCAGGAGAAAGGAGTAGGGGAAGTTCAGACTGCAGCTGGCTCTGGGGAAGGAGAACTTTAAACAGTCTTCACAACCATCAGTCAGAGATGGTCACCATCGGGTATCTCTCTAAACTCTGGCCACGTGAGGAATTGCGGTCCAGCCTGCTGGTCTTCAGATAGTTTTGGAGTTTGAAACTCCCTCTGAGGAAAGCTGAATTAAATTCTATGTCATTTCTTTAGGTATTTGTGTTTTCTTTCCTCAAAAGTTGGTGATAAGGGTCCCCCAAAATGTGACAGTTCTGTTTGCACCATAATAATTATTCAACTGACACATCCATCTCTAACCCCTCATGGAAAACATAACTTCACTAAAACTACAGGTGGAAGGTTGGTGGAGGAGCTGTTAGCTTTGCTCGGTGGGCTGATCTTCATGAACTGGCTTAGACCTTGCACTGCCTGTGAAGACCACTGTCATCTTGAGACTCCCTCTGCCTCAAGAAGCCCCTTAAAAATGCCCCAGTATACTTGAAATTTTTCATAAACAATGGAATATTTTTCAAAGTATCCACTATAATAAGTGAAAAGCTCTATATAACTGTATAACTTAATGTTCACATCTAGCCTATGAAGTGTCTCCTGGTATTTCTCCCTATTTAGTGGTCTGAAGCTTAGAAAAACTTTCCCAAGAGTTTCAGTGGCACTTGGATTTTAACTCAGGCCTTCATCCCAGTCTTTGAAAACTTGCTTTTCTGCCTTTCTAATGTCAGCGTGCTCAGGGGTAGGTGCCCTACTCCCTGCCAATCTTTAGTAGCCTCTGAACTCCTAAACTTTAATTCATAGGCAAGTCATCAATATTCCTCAGGCTTCAGTTTTCTTACCTGGAAAATAATGACAATGTGTGTCCTATATACAGCTTAATATTATTCTTAGGGTTTTTTTTAATGTGTCTGGGGTAACTGGGGCTCAAACCCATGGCCTTACCCATGCTAGGCAAGCACTCTACCACTGAGCTGTACCCCTGTCCCCATATAATTTTAATATCAAGACATGGATGAATGTGGTGTCGACCCTGAGTGGAATAGATTTCACTGGTTAGGCACAGCAAGGTAAAATGTTTGGGACCCAGCCTGTTATGGTTTGGGTATAAGGTATCCCCCAAAAGCTCACACGTGAGACCATGCAAGAAGGTTTGGAGGAGAAATGACTGGGTTCTAATCTTAAACTAATCAGTGAATTAATCCCTGAGTGGTAACTGGAGGCAGGTGGGGTGTGGCTATAGGACGTGGTTCACTGGGGGCATGGCTATGGGTATATTTTTTTATCCAGAGAGCAGAGTCTCTCTCTGCTTCCTGATCAACATGTGAGCTATTTCCTTCTGCCACACTCTTCCTCCATGATGTTCAGCCTCAACTTGAGCCCTAAGGAATGGAGTCTACCTACCTCTGAACTGAGAGCCCTCAGATCTTTTAGTCACAGCGGTGAAAAGCTGACTAAAACACAGTCTGTGTACATTTGCATTTAGTAATAACTTCTTTTATTTTTTCCAGGTTCCCAGTTACATAAGATATTCATGGCCATGTAAAAGTCATTGAAAATTGTATTGAAAATAGATTATTTTAGTAATTCCTTTCTCTTCCTTAACTTTTCCTTTGACCAGGATTATATATTTGTTTATTTCTCTTTTTTCCATAGGGTTTGTTTAAATAATGGCTCCTCTAGCTTTTGTCAACAATATGTGCTAGTGTAGACAGATTTATTGGTCTACACTTCCTTTGTCTATATTCATAGTGCATTCAGTACTATAAACTTTATTGTAAATATTCTCATGTTTTTTACCTAAGTATGATTTTTAAAAATTGTCTTAAAGGTTTATTTTCAGTTTCTGATTTATTAGTCCTACTAGGCTGTGGTTAGGGTCATATTGCTAGTTTGGCAACATTTGGGTTGTCTATGTGAGTGATTATTGGAGATGAACGTTCATTTTCTGAAAATATGTTTTCCAGAGAAAATAGGATTCTCATTTTCTCTTACAATATTATTTTAAAAATTCCATTTGAATAATGAGTCATCAAACAAGCTAGTGTTTCTCTTGCCCCAATTATTAATGAACCGTTACCCAAAACTTCATAAAGTTGTACAAATGATTTATAAACATCAAGATTTACTACAGTCATATTTCATTAATGGCATTTCTTTAAAAATTATCATTTTTCTAAACTTGACAAACATGCCCTTTTACTAATATGTGTACGTGCCTGCTTCATCTGTTGGGTGCTTTGGAAGAAGGGCCTAGGTTGTGCTTTGATTTCCCTTTAAATTCATTTTAAATTTGTTCAGAGCTTTATTTCTAGGAAATGGCTTCCTCTTTGGTGCCATATGATTCAAGTTCCAGATAAGCACCATTTGAGAACCCTTCATGTCTTAAGTGCTATGGTGCTGAGTCATGATAGTTACAGGGTCGGGGGTGGAGGTACTGGGTTTCAGTGACCAGCTCAGGACTCGCCAGGATTCATGGTGTAAGATCTGGGCTGCGACTGTCTAGTTAGCCAGTGAGTATTTTACGAGGATATTTATCTTATAGATAGTTCTGTAGAAAACGAGCAGTTTCTCAGCTATAAGGTTGATGATTTTTAGGATTAATTAGTAGGGTTATTAATCCAAACAATTAAATTCTTTCCTAAGAGTACAGCTGTCTGATTAATTAATCTATTAATTTATCAGTGGTTTCTCCAGATGTCTGTTGAGATACTGTCCCTTGAGCCCTGCTGGGATATGTTTTCAGACCATGAATTAATCCCTTTCACTTATTCAACTTCATAGTAAAAGGAGACTATTTATTAAGAGAGCCCTGTTGTGATTTTGCTGTGAGCAAAAATCTATTTGTAATTATTTCAGGTAATCCTTCTCACTCACGTATGTGACATACTTCTGTGTTGTGAATTGATAACGTTTGATAAAATCTTAATAGCTTTTCAGATGTATTTCCTCTCACCATACTGGAAGGTGTACTTACAAAATTAAACATTGCAGCTGAAAAGAGAAAATTCATCACATCCTAAAACATGATTTATTTATTTCAATAAAGTGAGAAAATTATACCGATATTTTTAGTCATATACATTTTATGACTTCTGTGAGACCCGTTGCTTTCCAAGGTAAAACTTTAATTGACAACCTGTTTTTTTTCTGACTCTGGCTTCAAATTCTTCGTCACTGCAGGTCACACGAGAAGTCTTTCTGTGACTCTTTCTGGAATACCCAGGAAGTCATGGGTCTAGTAACTTCTGGGCTGATGTCCTCTGCTGGGCATGGCTGAATGGCTGTGTTCTCTGGTCAGCCACAACTAAGTTGGGTACACTTCCTCTTCCCTGCAGGCCACATAGAACACTCCACCCGACATGGTGTCTCCTTCCACTTTAAGGCTGATTCCTTCCTGGCACCATACTACTTTGGCTAGAATTTGCCAGGCACTTCAGGCACAGCCTCACCACACCATTGATGCAGTGGAGTCTTGAAGTGGCAAAGCACCAGGGTATTCTTATAAAAATAGGAAAGAATGATTCTCTCTCCCCAACTTTGTGGGGGGTGTGTGTGTGTAGGGCTGGGCAACGTATTATAGCAGAAAACAACAGATCTTAGAATCAGAAAGACTTGGATCTGAAGCATTCATCAGCCAACTGTCTACAGAGGTTAAGAAAAGGAGAAGGATGAGGATGTTGACTTCACAGGATAGCTGTGGGCCATTGCAATTGAAATACGGAGTATAATCCAGGCATCTCTTCATCCTCTTCCTGGAATCCATCCTTGGAATCCTCTGCAGAGTTAATAATAGCTTCTTTACATCTGACAGGTGCATTCATTCATTCATTGTTCAGCCTGGAGCTATTGTATGTTCATTATGCAACATTGCTTTGGTTTATGTCACAAAATTGTGTCCCAGGTGTGTGAAGGTGGGGAAGAAAACCAGAGGGGGAGAAAAATCCTGGGTGGTTGTTGAGGCTGTGAATGCATTTGAGCTCAGCAGCATGAATATATACAAATTAAGAAGATGAGAGCTGAGGGCAGACTTCTGGGGGACAGGGGTATTTCAAGGGAGGACAGGAGGAGAACATTCATGAGCTGGAGGAGGAGATGTGGTCAGTGGAGTAGGAGACTGGCAGAGGGACAGAACCACAGTGGGGGTAGTCACAGAGACAAGGGAGTGTTCCAGGGGGCAAGTTTGAAATGTGCCCAGTGGCTCCAAGTGTCTCTTGATTGGGCAAGGCTAGGACATTGGCAAAGAAAGCCCAATTGCTTAATTTGAGAAGTGAGTAGAGAAAGAAGCATGAGTGGGAAGGAGAGAAGGCATTCAAGGAAGGAAACAGGGTCAGGAGTGGTTTGTACTTCACATGGAGGAGACTGGACATCTTATGATGAGTTCCAGATGGTTTTGCTTGTCAAAATAATTTAGAATTCACAATAAAATAAGGTTTTTAGAATTATAAAAAATGCCAATATGTCATCTCAATTTTAACTATTAAAGTAGGATATAAATTCAATCTAATTTAAATATAGGGTTTTCCCAGATTTGAAAGGGAAACTCATCATTTTTTTCCCTCAATCTCTTTTTTTTTTTTTGGCAGATTAAATATGACATTTTAACTCATGTCATACTTTGAGGTAAAAGTACAGTTCCAAACATTTTCTGTCTATGTCTTTGAGGCCTCAGTGTTCAACTCAGATGTTTCTTTCCTGTGTTAGATTTTGCAGCAATGAGAACCAGACCCATTATCAGTTCATAGTTCAGTCCCATTTCTTGTCATAAGAGATTTGTAAAAACATGAGCTGGCTTTGCTGGCCTGCTTGGTAAAGCATAAGACCTTGCATACATTACATTGGCTTTGGCTCGCTCTTTCATTCATTCATGAGTCTTATTTCATGTATTTTACTGGGCCAGCGTGGCCCAACACCAGTGTGGTGAGGACCTGGGGACTGGGGCTCTGAGAGATACTTAGAGCCGGAGCTCCAGGGCCTGAGTGGACACTTCCACCCCATCCTTCCTCCCTGTTTCTCCTGGAGCCTCCAGTGATAGGGACGAGAAGCCGTCTTATTAGCAGAGAGTAGAAGTTACGTGACAAGGGACCTCTTACGACGTGGGCAGAACTGGGTCTGCAGAGGCTCCTGCAGGATGGAGAAGGCCCGGCGATGGTTCCTCACGGACATTCCATTTGGTGATGGGCTGCGCTGGTGTTTTCAGCAGCTCTCCCAGATCCCACTCTTACAGCTGTGTCTGCTTTCTCTCCAGCTCCGTAGAGTTCATCTGGAAGTCAGTGTGTCCCCGCACAGGAACTGACCCAGTGCCCAGAGTTTGACATACCAAACTTTCCCTTTTCTTTTTATTTTCCTTTCTTGGTTTCAGACCAAGAAAAAAAAATTCTTTCTTCCTTGATAGATAAAAGAGGTTAAACGGAACCAAAAAAAAAAAAAAAAGGCCAATTTCTAGCCAGGTGCGGTGACACATGCCTGTTAATTCAGCGGCTCAGGAGGCTGAGGCAGGAACGTCGCGAGTTGAAAGCCAGCCTGAGCAAAAATTGAGGTGCTAAGCAACTCAGTGAGACCCTGTCTCTAAATTCAAAATACAAAACAGGGCTGGGATGTGACTCAGTGTTTGAGTGCCCCTGAGTTCAATCCCTGGTATCCCCCCCCAAAATAAAAAAAAAAAGACCAATCTCCCATTTCCTTTCTTTTGGGAGTTCTCTATGTAGCACCTCTTCAATCAAAGTCTATCTCTTCTGCAGGTTTGTCTTTCTCTTTAGCATGAAAATTAGATGAAGAAACCTATCTATTCCTGGATTACATTTCTTTCTCCCTACTTTCCCTCTCTTCATTTAGAATCCTATGTTTTGACATAATTTATCATGGGTTGTCACCTTTGATGATTAAAATAGGCACTAATGAGATGAAGCTTGTCAAGACTTGATCACAGGTCTCTGTACCGTCAGATGGTAATAGGACATCCTCGAGAGATGTTGAGAAAGCAAGAAGTGTGAGAACAAATTATGGATTTGTGAGGATGAGGGCAGAAGTGAGGTAAGCCTGCCCCACATCAGAATTCTTAAAGGAATCATCTGCCACTATAGCTGTCTCACCCTGGACTGCATGGGTAAGCAGAACATCGGGCAATGTGGATAGACGGATGCTAAAACTCAGAGTGAGATGTCCATACTAGGAATATCCTTAAAAACAGATGTTTTTCTTGATGCAATTGGGATGGAACTAAGAAGATTGCTTTATTTAAGTGACAGACATAACACAAGAGTCTGACACCTTAATTAGCTTTCCATTGGTTTTGGGGGATTCTGCAAATTGACCTCAGAGGAGGCCAAGTTTATATCCTACTCCAGTGGAACTTTCTATTGAAGATAGACCTTTTTGCTTTGTCCAGTGTGGTGTAGCTAGCAAGTTGGCAGCAGTTCATAAATGAACAAGTCATAAAATCCATCGGGTTAATGCCATACTAATAATATCCTAAATACCATCAATCAGAACTTTTGCTGGACTCTAGGCAACTATTTTATTAAGATATTTGGATCATCAGGACAACTTCTCCAACTCCTGTGAGAATTTAGTGTAAGATTTATATTTGATCATGACTTGGCAATTAATGATTTTTTTATTAAATTGTACTGGGTATCTGTTTAATATGTTTTCGAGTTGAAACCTCAATAGATCTTGAGAACACACTTTTTTTCAAACTTACACGAACGGACACATGCCCATATTGTTTGAAGATAAACATACCTTGGATCATAAGTCTCAATCTTGGTTATGAATTGGAACACTTGTTAAAAAAGATACAAAGTAAGAAAAAATAATTAAATCATATTTTTATCTGATGTTGCTGTTATCCCTGTCTCCCAGGGGACGAAAGGATTAACCTTGGTGTGCTGGTGGGTGGATGGATTTGACACAGCCTGCTTCACTAGGAAGGTGATTATGCATTTCAGGGTTTTCAGGGAGAGAGAAGTTGCTGCCAGAAGGAACGTGTGCTAGGGAGCGTTCATATTTTATGAAAACTACATTGGTCCATTGCCTCCTTCACTTGAATTAGCACTCAATTATCCACAAGGAAGGGCTGAAGACCCAGCAGAGTTGGAAGATAACTCCAGTCTCATTAGCCCAGCAGCAGCTGCCGAGTCCCTTCCCCTGACCACACTGCAACGGCTGGTTTCATCTTTGCTCTTGACTTTGTAAAAGACATAGATGCATTTTACATTTTTAAAAATGCCCCAGCACAGATTGGGAACCATGTAACAGCTTGAGAACTGGTAAAATCTCTCACCTTAAATACCACCCATTCCCATTTGAGATTGGCCAGGCTGAAGACTGCAATCTTTTTAAAAATCCTTCCGCAGGCTGGGGCTGGGGCTCAGCAGTGGAGCGCTCGCCTAGCACGTGCGAGGCACTGGGTTCGAGCCTCAGCACCACATACAAATAAAACAAACAAAATAAAGATATTGTGCCCAACTATAACTAAAAAAATATTTTAAAAAATTCTTTTGCCATCCAAGTGCATCGTTTTTGACATAATGTTTTTGATTCCGAATAGAATATTGGGATTGGAAAGAGTGATGGTGGTGAATTAGTGCTGTTAATTTTGGATCTTAAAAAATCATATTAACCTTTTAAAAAAATTACCTGTGGGGATAGTATATTGGCTATATTTTGGAAATGTCTCTTTGCTATGTCTGAGGGATCCTGGTGGAAGAAAAGAAGTCACATTTTTTTTTTAACTTAACAGAATTAGAGTAGCTCTAAAATAAGGAAAATTGTTAGGTAATTAGCAAGAGAGAGAAGAGAAATATATGTGAGCAAATGATACTCAAAAGCATGTGAATGAGGCAGTTGGGGGACACCGAAAGACTGTTTCTCCATGGAAATAGTGAAAAGGGGCGACATTATCTGAAGTCGATAAGCACCCGTTGGAATGGGTGTGATGGAAATATATATTCTAGGCATACACAAATTACCATGCTATAACTTTAAAGCCATGGGAAGGTTTAGATGAAATTGAAAAGATAAGATTGCTCAAGTTCAAGATTCTCATTCCTTAAAGAAGAAACCGATCTTATATTTCTTCCTGGGGAATTACATCGGATACATTAACTGCAGTTATTTCTGGGTGATTACCACAGAAATTAAATTGAGTTTGGGGGGGGGTTATTAATAAAAGAGTCTATCAGCATAATTTCAGGACCTCGGTTCTATTACCCAGGCAAATGTCATATTTTATGTACAGTCTACGATCAATTTTGTGGGCATGGAGGTGTCTATAAATGTTAATCTGGGTTTCTGTTGACAAACAGAGAAAGCTTTTTCATTAGATTTCTAGTTTTGACCTTTTCCATTAGACTCAGACAATCCTTACTTTAAACTACGGGCTCAGTGTTTCCAATTTGCTCTGGTTAGAAACTGACAATATTAAGTAAGTTGAGTTGAAGGGACAATGAGCACATGGCCCCCTGTCTCTCAGTGGCTGTGTCTCCCAGTGCCAGCGCCTGGCCTCTTCACAGCTGCCTGCTCCTGAGCTGTTTTGGGGCCCAGCCAGGGTGTGTCATTTACTCATTGGCATACAGCTAGTTGTGGAGAAGCCAGGTCTGGAACCCAGGTTTCTAAATTCCTTGCCCAGTACCTTTCTGCTAAGTCACTGCATGGAATTGGGGTGAGTTGGCTTTCTGTGTTATCTATGCGCGGAGTAAGCCCATCAATATGAGAATTGTCTTGCTGGGAGATAGAGTGCTAGATTTTCTGGCATATGTGCAGGAGTTGAAATCTGGGCAGGATGGAATTATTCTCTGTGTATTTCTAGCTTTGGTTGATACAGTGCTCCAATACTTTTTCTAGAAGACATTAAGTTATGAGGCTGCATATGTATTTTTAGGCCTTCATTTTCTATGGTAGTTAGATAAAAAAACACAAATTTAAATTTAGAAACCCTGATTTTTTAATCAGAATATAGGCTTAATCATACTAGAAAAATATTTTATTTCTGAACCTAAAGGATGGCAAATGGAGAAATTGTAAATTTAAAAAAAAAAAAAAAAACAACATCAAACTGAATTATCCCAGACTGACAAGATTGCTTTTTTTTTTTTTTTTTTGTACTAGGGATTTAACCCAGAGGTGCTTTACCACTGAACTACATCACCCCTTTTTTATTTTGAGACGGGGTCTCATTAAGATGTTTAGGGTCTTACTAAGTTGCTAAGGCTGGCCTTGAAGTTGTGATTCTCCTGTCTTAGCCTCAGTCTATGGAATTACAGGAGTGCGCCACCATGACCAGTTGCAAGATTGCTTTTCACATAGAAGTACTAAATTCTCTTTTAGTAAATGATGCCTAAATGTCAGTACTTATGGCTTGAGTTAGTGCTTAGATCAGTGAAAAATCTCATTTTAAGTGCTGCCTTTAATTTTCCCACTACAAAGACCTGGCAGTTCTTGATGAAGTGAGTTAAAAGGATAGCACACATGTTCTCACTTGGGATGGGATTGTGAGGGAATTATGCCCTTTCCCCCTACTACTTAAATTCCAGCCAGAAAAGAGTTCCCCTGTTAGGTTAAGTGCTATGCAATTACAAAAATCACTTTCAAGAGGGGAAAAAAATTAGTTGGCCAATTTGGGGAGTTTTGTAACATATGAGCCTGTGCCAACAGGGTTAGATGGGGATCCACTTTCAACTGTGGTTTTCAAAAGTGGAACTAGTCTTGGCTCGTCTTTCCTTGATGTGCCAAGGACCCTTTGCTCAGCTTGGTTGGAAGAGTTCTTTTGATTTGCTGACACATTGGCTTAATTAAGCTTCAGCATTATGGGATTTGTGAAGGAAGGCTGGTAAATTTGCTGAGTAGTTTACTGAGTACATAATTGTCTTAATAATGGTTTCCCAGGTAGGCCTTCTAAATAAAACACCTGTAGCCTGCATGCACTGATGTTAGGAAAACTCTGGGGTGTGCCTATTGGATAACTGGAGAACAAGATAACTATTTTTGAACAGATAGTGGTGAACCAGAATGTTTTCCAGTAAGAACTTCTAAAACTCTAAAATGTGGCCACTGATCTGTATCTTATGTGGGATAATTAGAGCCCTAACCACTAGATAAATAATCTATGGTCAGCTTGCATTTCCACATCAAAGGTTTCTTTGATTTAATCTTCTGTGTCACTTTCAGTGCTAGATTTGTGTCATGCTAATATTGCTGTTCTTATCACCAGAATTTTAACTTTATAAAGTGTATTGGAAGGAATGGATGGTAACAAATCTGTAAATAATCCTTGTGGTTTTAAGCCTATTCTGGAAATGAAAGTGTCATGTAATGTGCTTGGAAAATATTTTTTCAGGGTTTTATGTATATAATGCAATGTATAGAAAGTGAGGTGACTAGAGAGGATATCTTTAAAAGTATTAACCCATTTAAAAATCTATTGAAATTCTATTAAAATCAACCATTTATACCTTTATGTTTTTCTGCATTCAACAAAATTTATGCAACTAGATCAAACATTTTGCATGATTATCATGCAGCAAAGAAAGATGAAATGATGCATAGAGCCCAGCAGAAATTAACCATAAAGGCTGTATCTGCTTCTGGACAATGTATTTAAAAGAAAAAAATTCTACTTTTAAGGAGGGAAGCCAAAGTAGTAAAGGGAACAGAACTATCTTCCATGAGGGATTTTTGAGATGTAGGATGTTTATCACAGAGAAGATTCTAGCAGGCCTAGTGCTGTGTCCAGCATATCAGATGCATGAGTGAGCAACAGGCTTCAAATACTGGGGGATTATCATGTGAAAGAGGAATCAGATAGGTTCTGTTTATCCCACAATTAGAATGAGGGTCTATTCTGCTTGCCAAAAGGAAGGGTTTTTTACTTTCCTGATGTTTACAGGAAGACAGGTACTCTGTTTAAGGGGGGTTTGCTGCCTGGCACAGACTGGTTTTTCCTTAGGCACTTGTGTTAGTCAGCTTTCCATTACTGTAACAAATGTCTGAGAAAATTTGCTTATAAAGAGAAAAGGTTTATTTTGGCTTACTGTTTTGGAGGCTTCAGTCCATGTTGTTTGGCCTATTGCTTTTGGGCTTGTGGTGGCACAGTACATCATGGTAGAGGAAGCTGATCACCTCATGATCAGCCAGGAAGCAATGAGAGGGCTGGCTGAGCAGAGAAGAGATTGGGCTGGGATTCTAATATCTGCTTTGAGGACATGTCCCCAGTGACCTAACCTGCTCTCAGTGAGACCTGCCTCTTTAAGCTTTCAGCACTTCCCAGTAGTGCCACAGGCTGGGTACCAGGCCTTCAACAACACAAGGGCCAAACCACAGCAGCATGGGCGTCGAAGAAGACTAGCGACATCCAAGTGGGGTCAGGTGATTTTGGGGGCCTTTCTTGATTCTTACTCGCTGTAAGTCATATTTCATTGTTTCTTTGTTTTTCTTGGATTCTCACTTGATTTCCTTTCTCCACTGTAGCTAGTGGTTTAATAATGCCGTTGGACTTATTCAAACCCAACAAAACAGTCATGCATAAGATGAGACAGGTCCAGTGGCTCAAGGTAGATTCTCAGTTGCAATAGTCTTGATACATGCATAGCACAAGAAGCATCTCTTTCTATGGCATTTTAATATATTGATTGATGGATGGATGGATCTACAAAATGGAAGCTAACTTTTAATAGTTTTTACGCATAATTTTGAAAGAGTCTATCTAGAGCGGGTAGTGGATCCAGAGCCCAGAAACAACTTCAATAGTTAAGACTTCCAAAGCATTGCACAGGTCAGGGACTAGGTGAAGAAATATAAAAATCACATAAATGTACACATATACAGACTTGTTCTCATTCAGACCTCACATATTTATATTCCACATTTAGTTCTATATTTTCATGTTCCACATTTTGCAGATGTGGAAATGAGGAGCAGAGAGATTAGTCAACTTTTTCATAAGGCCACACAGTAGTGGAGCCAATAATGAATCCAGGCAGATTGCTCCAGAGTATGTACTTTCAGTGAGTGTTATACATGTTCCAAGGAGAAAAGCAGAGAGCCTGGTTCTCCAAAGTCAATCAAATCTAGCAGATTTATACAAAGAAAAGTACACATATGAAGTTTCTGCCTTCTGCTTTCTAAGTTGTAGGTCTGATGCTAGATTGCAAACACATTTGAAAACAGCAGTTTGTAACTGTGGTTGGCAATTACAGTCACTTGATGAGCCTTCAAAAATCTTTAGCTTTACCCAGGCATGGTGGCATATGTCTGTAATTCCAGCAGTTTGGAGGCTGAGGCAGGAGGATCATGAGTTCAAAGCCAGCCTCAACAACTTAGTGAGGCCCTAAGAAACTTAGTGAGACCCTGTCTCAAAATAAAAAGTTAAAAAAGGGGTGGGGATGTGGCTTAGTGGTTGAACACCCCTAGGTTCAATCCTCAGACTAAAACAAACAAACAAAAAACCTCTAGCTTCTACAATTGTTTTTACTAACTCAGATAGCATTTTGAAAGTCCTTTTGAAAATAGAAAGCAATCACTTTTTAAATGATAATTGTTTTCTTGTATCAAATAGGTAACATCTATTATGTTTTAAACTTCCTCTTAGGGTGTTTAATGGAGTCTCCCCTCAACCCCAAATTCATCTGCTCAAATCCTAACCCCGTTAGTACCTCAGAATATGACCCTGTTTGGAGATAGGCTCCTTATGAAGTAATCAAAGTGAAATGAACTCATTAGAGGGAACCCTAATCTAGTATAACATGTGTCCTTATAAAACAGAAGAAATCTGGGGAGATAATCTACAAGCCTGAGAGAGGCCTGGTGCAGATCCTTCCCTTGTAGCTCTCAGAAGAAGCCCACTCTGTTGACCTTGACCTTGGACATCCAACTTCCAGACTGTGAGATGGTACATCTGTTGTTTAAACCACCCACTCTGTGGTGCTTTGTTACAGAAGCCCTAATATAGAGCAGATTAATAGACTGCTTCAAAGACGAGACTTCACGTTTCTAGTAGATTATGAAAAAGAGAACATATTTATGAAATCAGGAAAAAACCTGACTTGTATAGTGCATTTATTTTCCTTAGATACCCCTGGATTAATATTCCTAACAGTCTAGTTTGCGTTAGCACCACTTGTGGCTTTGGTTGTTTTCCTTAAACAGTTGGGAAAATAGCCCCCCAAAAAGTATGATGCTCCCACATTACGCTGTACGCTGTGCTCTGTAAACTACAGGCATAATTTTCTCGCTTATGAAATACTTCCCATGCTGGGCACAAATCTCTTGTTACACCTCTTACATTCTACACGTTTGGGTTTACATTTGCATTTATATGTGAAAAGTATTTGGTCTGGCTGATAAACACAGGGAACGGAAGGAAATGGATAATTTACCTGAAGTATTTAGTCCTGAAGTATAATTTCCACTATTCCTAGCTGATCTACCCTTTTTGAGTAAAAAAAAAATAGAAGGAAAGAAATCTCCTATAAACAAGACATGTCTGTATTCAAGACATGACTGGCTTTGGTGCAGTGACTACACTCCTGGGAGCAATTGTCCTGCTAGGCAATGTTGTATGTAAGCTGTGCCCCGGGGATGTGATTCTATAGCAGTCTTTCCCCACCACCATCTGTTGTGCAATATATTTCCTATAAAATTGTATTCAAGCATGGAATTGAAATTTGTATCATTACCAGTAGTCTACTAGAGAAACACATTTGCTGGATATGCCAAAGTAACACCAGAATAGCTTTGAAATTCACATCACCTACCAGTCCTTTCCATCAGACCTTCATACACGCCCCAGGAGCATCACATCCGCCTCCGTCTTAGGAGACTGACAGTTTTAGTCAGCTTTGTGTCTCTGGGACCAAAAAACCTGGCAAGAAATACTTAGAGGTGGAAAAGTTTACTTTGGCTCAAAGTTTCAGAGGTTCAGTTCATGGTCGGCTGATTCCATTGCTCTGGACCTGGTGAGGCAGAACATCACGGCACAAGGGTGTGGTGGAGGAAAGCTGTTCAGTTCCTGGTCAGAAAGCAGAGAGAGCTTGAGTGCAAGAAGCCATGTGTAACATAAACCCCAAGGGCACACCCCCAGTGACCTACTCCTCCAACCACACCGTTCCTGTTACAGTTACCACCTATTAATCTATTCAAATTATTAAATGTATTAATCTACCAATTGGGTTATAGCTCTCAGTAATATAATCATTTTTACCTCTGAACATTCCTGTATTTTCTCATTCTTGAGCTTTTTTTTTTTTGGGAGACACCTCCTTATCCACACCATAAAACTGACCAGTTCTGGAGTTAGCATTCTGGAAGGGTTTGATCATCTTTCCCTTATGGCTGCCGAAGGTTTGATCAGGATTTGAGGTGGTGCCCAGAAGGATGCCCAGGGATGAGGGGGATAGATTGTGGAGACAGGTTGATGCTGAGAAATTCTGGGGTCAGTGAATGCCAGAGGTCTTTGTTAGAGGCCAAAGAGCCTGGCTCTGGAGTGACTGGTTGTGAATCCTTAGAAGATGCAAGAAAAAGATCTGAAAGAAGAGACTGACAATGAGCTTCAAGCAGGAGCTGGTCAGGAATCCCTGAGCAAAGTAAAGATCCACCACCGTGACCTCTAGTGTGGGTTTTTATGACGAGAAAGGTGAAGGCACATTGGACTCCTCTGAGCATTTAGAATTGAGGAGACAGTGTTCAGACTTATTGTGGGATAAATTCTTTAGTCAGGAGAAACAGAGATTCCTTGAGGTCACACAGAGGAAGACAGCCTGCTTACAAGGATCTGTGACTGGAATCTCACTCAGACGGGTTGCCCTGAGCCACGGGAGACATCATACAATGGAGCCTCTTGGAAGTGAAAACATCATCTGGGAAAGAATAATGATCAGCAGGCACCGGACAACTGGAACATCTGGTCATCTCCCTCCTGCCTGAGCACAACAGGTGTAGATACTTGTTAGAGTACGAGCTGGGGGTGTAGGCCAGTTCTCTGATTCTGTTTTCCTGTATAGGCCTTTTGGCTTCACTCCTATTAATAATTGCTGATCTATCATTACAAGTCTCAAGTTCGAGCTCTCAGAAAGCAAGGGTAGGAAGACTTTAGTTGGCCAGTCTATCACCTCATTGCTGTCCAGAAAGAAGAGGGGCTAAGCTTGCCTGTCTTTAGACTTGATGAGACAGCCACATGGCATCCACGTGGAGACTTATGTGAAGAACACTGTTGCTATTGGCAGGGCTGTGGGTTTGGTCCTGTTCTGAGACTTCTTTGGCCTACAGTACAACCTACCTAATAAGTCACAATGTGTACAACTGCTACACTAATCCAATGGCCTAAACATTGTTTATACCTTATATTTTCTCTGTTTTAAAATTCAGAACCTAATTTCACACTGCTTCCCAAGGATCCTATCTATACTTTATTGCAAAGTATTGAAGTCGTAGGAATCTGGTCTCAAACTATTTTCCTAACTTCCTCTTTTATTACCATTCTATTCTAACCTTCCTTACTATTTCAGTTGTTCTACTAAATGCCTTTACCTATTCCAATCCTGCTCCCAAATATGTTTGTTCATTTAATTTTAGACTGTTATTTAAACAAGGGCCTCAGAAAACCCCCAGAACACAGAGGAACATGATGTGACCTCTCTGGGTCACTGTCTTCATTTATAAAACATCCCAAGTTACATCATGTCATCCAAGTTCCATTCTAGCCATTGAGAGGACTCAGTCTTCTCTCTTTTTTACTGAAGTTATCACACTCAGTCTTAGCTTAGATATGAAAATTATGATCGGCTCTGACCTCGGTCCTGTAATCTGCTCCCACTTTCTGTACTCCCGGAATGGCTGTCCATGCAGCAGGAGGGGGTCCAATCAGTGGTCCTCACCCTGTGGATCTCCACATTTCCTTCTTTATTGAGACCCTGGTCCTCTTAAATATCTTCTGAGAGCACTCTGGACACCTTCTTGGCATTTGCCTCTGGGCACTTACCTTGCATTTCCCACAGGGTGATTCTCTAATCCCCACAATGCTTCTTCCACTGGCCAGAGGAGTCCACTCATTTTCTCTTCCCCCACTGCCCAGTGGCCATCACACTCATTGCCTGTTGTCTGGGAAGAAGATATATTGACACTTGGAGAAGCTCAAGTGAATTTCTTTAACTGTTTGTCAAATGAACCTGGTATCATAGTACATACCTGACATCTTAGCAACTCAAGAGGCTGAGGCAAGAGGATTGCTTGAGCTCACAAGTTCAAGACCAATCTGGGCAGCATAGTGAGATCCCATCTTAAACAAACAAACATCCCCCCCATTTTAAAAAAAATGAATTAACTAACACAAGAAGAGGAAAAATGAATATATAAAGCAAAGAAAGTAGAAAAGGAGATCAAGAGACACAAAAAGAGAGGGAAGGAGAGGAGGAGGAAGGCAGAAGGGGGAGGGATCAAGAAAGAGGAAATAAAGAGATTGCAGAGTGGGAAGGAGGGGAAGAGAATTATGAGAAGAAGTTTTTGCCTGAATTAAGCATCTTCCCTGTGGTTGCTCCTCCCATAGTCATTCACCATCAAGTAACTATACATCCCTCCTTTCCTTGTCCTGGTGTAATAGGGGCATCAACACTTCCTGTCCCCATCCCCAGGACAAACAACACAATCCATGAGGCAGATGGATTTTGTCTTAAGAATGATGACATAAACAGACAAGGAGCTTCTAATTTTGTCTGGGGAAATCCAGAAAGCTTGAAGGAGAAGACCACACTTGCCGCAGTCTGGCTGGGCACAAATGCCGCAGTCTGGCTGGGCACAGAATCACGAGCCACCACACAGCTTGTAGATTCAAACAGCAACTCTTTATTCCCGAACTCACACCAGCCGTCTACAATCACGTTCTGGGGAAATCCACGTTCTCTGCCCAAATCCACGTTCTCTGCCCAAATCCACCTTCTCTCCCAAATTCACCTCCACTGGGCTTCTATCTCCAAAATATACTGTCTGAATCCCGTGAGAACTCAAGGGGAACTCAGGCAGCAGGATACGCCCTATTCCCAGCAGGAATAATCTTAAACCTTAAACCTGGAACCTAAACTGGGAACGCCCTAAACAAGATTATCTTAAAACCGGGAACACCCTAATCTGCCTTGGTCCTTGAGCAAGGTTAAGTACATTCAATGTCACTGCAACATGGGGTACGCTGGCAAGGAAATTGTCATACTTACTTGGCTAATGGCTCCCAGCATCTCCCCCCTTCTGATTAATTAAACAACAAGCAATGCGGCTTAAGGACCGTGCCTGGTAGGTTGTCCAATTCAACATATGGTTCTTACCCGTCATCGGAAAACTGACCTTTAGGCGTCAGCCTCCTGTCTTAGGTTGATACCACTGCAATTGAATCATACCCGTCACTGACTACCGGTCCAGCATACAGCCATACTTGTGGATAGGTCTATGCACCAGTGGGGGGGTGAGGTTCTTTGCCTCACCTCTGTTGGCCCCCAAATTTGGCCTTGGTGCCAGTGGGGGAGTGAGGTTAATGTGGCTTATGGACCGTGCCTGGTAGGTTGTCCAATTCAACATATGGTTCTTACCCGTCATCGGAAAACTGACCTTTAGGCGTCAGCCTCCTGTCTTAGGTTGATACCACTGCAATTGGATCATACCCGTCACTGACTACCGGTCCAGCATAAGCCATTGGCCCCCAAATTTTAGACCATCACTAGCAGAAGGGAGGAGGATACAGAAATGCCACGACACCAAGCCAATTGACGGCTCCTTGGGAAAAATTGCATCACTGGTGACACCATCAGCAAAGATATGTCAGCACTACCACAATTAACATGGGGTGCGCTGGCAAGGAAATAAAAATTGCATCACTAGTGACACCATCAGCAAAGATATGCCAGCATTACCACAATTCGCTGCACCAAACGATAGTTACATAGTCCAGGCAAGTTCTGCAAGCAGTTCAAAGCAGAGGAATCTATCAATATGTCCATTTCCTCCCAAAATCCGTTTCCTCCCAAAGTAAGTTGACTCTTTGATTGAGCATTACTTGTTGAGTTCTTCACTGGCACTGGGATGGAGATAGGAATTCTGGCAATGATGCTAAAGAGACATTATCCTGAAAAGAATTATTAAATATAATGAAAAGGAAAGGTGAAAGTAAACAAACAGATCTGTTAACCTACTTTAAAAACAATGCTTAACAGCCTTTTACCTAATTTAAACTAGTAAACAAACAGATCTGTTAACCACCTTTAAAAACAATCCTTAACAGCTGTTTACATAATTTAAATTAAACCATTTAAATCACGTGAATAAAAAAATAATAATAATTCGGATCCATTTTTTCATGAGCGCTCCTCATATAAGAAATATGGACATACGCACATACAGACATACAACACAAAACACAAGAGTGTACACAAACGTACAACACATAATAGTAAAGGCCTTGTAGCTTTACCTGGGTGAAATCTCCATTGCAATGTTTAAAAACTCCACAGTCAAAAAATAAAACTGATCAGAAAAACATTAACCTAGGTTTGTATGAGCTCAAAAAATAAAAATAGAACCTTATGATGTGGAAAAATGCAATAATAAAATAGCTATTGAAAAAAGCATCCTGGTTAATCACTGTCGCAGATGTAAGAATGGCCAAGCTGGAGTTCTGGATATCAGCTGTTATGGATTTGAGTCAAATCATCTTCTTTTCGATCTGTAGAAACTGTTTTAGTTAATCTCTCTGGAATCCAAATGGGCTGCTGTTCTCCCTGTGGAAAAACACAAACAGACCCCCGACTCCAGACAATCACTGGGTCAGGACCTTTCCATTGTCCTGTTAGAATATCTTTCCAAAGTACTTTAGGCTTATGTACATTTTTTGGATACATATGCCTTTCCGCAGCACTAAGTCCTGATGAATCCAAATTTAAAAAGTTTAGAGTAAAAGGCGTTATTTTAAGTTTATCTGTGGGGGATATATATCCCCTTCTAATTCCCTCTTTTTGCTTTAATAAGTATATGTCTGTATCTAATAGTTGTCTTAGCTTTTTGCATTTTCTATCTGTGTAATACCTTACTTGACATTTTCAACCATTTTCTATCTTATTTCTATCTTCTAGTTTTTTTTTTTCCTAAGGTTTGTATTTTTACCCTTAGTTGCTTATTTTCCTCCTAGTTTTTTTTTTTTTTTCCTATTTTGTGGGTTTAAAATTTTTGTCTTCCTACATCTTTTCTATCTTTCTACATCTTCTTTATCTTTTTTCTTTTTAACTTTCTATACTTCTGTCTTTAAAGTTTTTCACTTTAAATTTTTAATCTTCTTTATCTAAATATCTTTTATCCTATTATCTTCCCATTTTTTTAAAGTAATGCCTTTAAGATTAAGCTTCTTTCCTCCATCGTGAAGGCATTTTAACCACCTTCAATTTAACCTTTTAAAGCCTTTTAATTATCATCTATACTGTACTTTTAAATGTACTTTTTCACCACCTACAGCTTCACTCTTTTAAATGAGGCTTAGATTTTGTTTAAATCGCTTCAATGTTAGTTTACATGGCTGCCTTTCAACCAAAGGCTTTTTTTTTAACTCCATGGAGAAGCTTTGTCTCAATCTGCCATGTACAAATACCTTTTTCTTCTTTCTTCCTTTCTCAAGCTTTTAAACTAAGTCTAGTTTCCTCAAAATCTTTTTAAATGGCATTTTACAACTTTTTACTTTACCACACAGAGATTATCTCATCTAGAAACATTTCTTTTTCCTTTAACCTTTTATATTAATATGTATTCCCACATTTTGAATCTTTTTATCTCTTTTTTAACTGTTAACCCTTCTTATAAATTTACATTCTGAAACAACTCTTATAAAATTTCTGATTTAGACAAATTACTCCACTTTAATAAGATGAAAGACTTTCATGTTTTTTATGATACTATAATACTATAATTGAAACCCAACTGAAACTTCTTATACTCTTTGTATATAAATTACACATGATAGAATCTTAACTCTTAGTAACCTTGTTTTAGCAAAGACACAGACCAAAGCAATATTAAACCTTTTTTCCATTCACCAATTTATGAAAACACACATGCTTAAATATATTACCTTATGTAACTTAATAAGTAAAGAGTGGTTGATGTTTCAACATTTTAGCTTTGTAAATTAATCAGAACTTTGTAGAAACCAAGATCTTAGACAAGTGTAGCAAACAGAACTAGCCATCTCTTTCTTGTTGAAGAAAAATCCTTCTACAGGATACCATGGTGGTCCCATTGATATACTTAATAACTCGTCTTTAAAAAGCCATGTGCTACATTTTTGTATTGTATCAACATATGTCCTAACTGTTCTTGGTCTTACTGGGGTGCCTCTTTCCTCTAACAATTTCTCTTCCTTGGAGGTGAACAACTTCAAATCTTGAGTCAACCATTTTCCCCAGTTTGCCTGAGAAAGTTCTAGGAACAGGCAACTTGAAATAAAAACAAAATAAATCAAAACAATAGCATATTGTTTTTTGAATTGGTCACCCATTCTTTCTCTCTTCCTCAAGGGTGAGAAATTTCACTTACCTCTAAGCTTTAGAAGTTCCCCGTACGGGCCACCAAATGCCGCAGTCTGGCTGGGCACAAATGCCGCAGTCTGGCTGGGCACAGAATCACGAGCCACCACACAGCTTGTAGATTCAAACAGCAACTCTTTATTCCCGAACTCACACCAGCCGTCTACAATCACGTTCTGGGGAAATCCACGTTCTCTGCCCAAATCCACGTTCTCTGCCCAAATCCACCTTCTCTCCCAAATTCACCTCCACTGGGCTTCTATCTCCAAAATATACTGTCTGAATCCCGTGAGAACTCAAGGGGAACTCAGGCAGCAGGATACGCCCTATTCCCAGCAGGAATAATCTTAAACCTTAAACCTGGAACCTAAACTGGGAACGCCCTAAACAAGATTATCTTAAAACCGGGAACACCCTAATCTGCCTTGGTCCTTGAGCAAGGTTAAGTACATTCAATGTCACTGCAACATGGGGTACGCTGGCAAGGAAATTGTCATACTTACTTGGCTAATGGCTCCCAGCACACACTGAGCGAGATCAGCAGGGTTTGTGAAGCCCAGATGTCCCTTAAGACTTGGACAGCAGCCTATATAAAGATAAGCTTATAGGATGAGTGCACAGCTAATACATGCAGCAATGTAGAAGAATCTCAGAAACACTGGGTTGACTAAAAGAAGCGAGACACAAGGGGACACACTGATGATCCCATGTCTGTGAGTTGAAAAACAGGTGCATTAGCTCCTCTCTATCATCATGACCAAAATACCTGATAAGAACAGTTCAGAGGAGGAAGAGTTTATTTTGACTCACGACTTCAGACGTTCAGTCCATGGTGGGCTGTCTTGCTGTAGGCCTGAGGTGAGGCAGAACACCATGGTGTCAAGATATGACAGAAGAAAGTGACTCAGCTCATGGAGGGTGGGAAGCAGAGAGAGAGGAAGTGGCCAGGGACAGATATAGTCCCCAAGGCTACTCTCTGCAGCCGATGCTCCATCTACCTATAGTTTTCAGCATCTCTCAGTAGTCCATTTAAATCATTAATCCACCAAATGGATTAATCCACTGATGAGGTCACGATCTCTCCTAATATAATCTTTCACCTCTAAACCTTGTGGTGTTGCCTAACACATGAGCCTTTGGGAGCAGCCCAAATCCAAACCATGACAATAAGCAAAATTAATGCAGGGTGTTGTATGCTATGAGCAGGTACGTGGGGTTGGGATAGTATTGCCTGGGAAGGGACCCAAGGGAACTTTTTGTAGTCTTGTGAGTTGGTTTGGATAGTGAATACCTGGATAAACCTATGCAAAAATTCATCAAGCTGCACTTCACTGAAGAATTTTGCATTTTACTTTATTTGAAGTCCACTACATTTAAAAAACTAAACAGAATGAAAGGATGCATATAGAAAAGTAGATTAAAAACAAAAATGCAGTCAAACAAAGCATCTCAGGCATTAGCCCTGATTTTATAATTCATATTTCTGTATTTAAAAGCTGGTTGAAATTTAAAATTAGGTTTCACTGATGCCATGGGAACACATTAGTGTTCTGATTTTAAAATTAGTTTCAACAAATGTGTACTTTTACATATTTATTAACTTAAAAATAGGTCACTAATAATGTTTGTCTAAATGCCTTTGAGCACCTACTTTCTATGACTGGGGGAAAGTACTCATTTTTATTTACATCAAAATAAGATTGAGAAAAAGTTGAGATTTTATTTATTTGAGGGGAAATACTATTTCATTCATAACTATGAACTTGTTTATAAAAACCCTCCAGAAAAAAAAAAAGTGGAAGAATTTGCTAGGCATACACTAGCAAAATCCAAATATTAGTAAATGTTTAGTTCTTTGAAATATGCCTGAAATGTGTGTCATTGTAAACATATCTTCCTCCACAGAGTGATATGAAAACATTGGCCGGGTTGACTCATTATTTTGCGAACTGAAAGTATATGCAGTCGAGTGTTAAATAAATAAGTATTCACCACACTTGGAAACACACTCTACCAACAATGTAAGAGTTTCTTCACTGTAACTCGGAAGTCCATGACTTTGACCTTGGCTTTTAAGCTGCTAGTAGAAGATTCTTCGAATTGTGCTGCTATGAACATCAATGTAGCAGTGTCCCTGTAGCATGCTCTTTTTAGGTCTTTAGGGAATAGACCGAGAAGGGGAATAGCTGGGTCAAATGGTGGTTCCATTCCCAGCTTTCCAAGAAATCTCCATACTGCTTTCCAAATTGGCTGCACCAATTTGCAGTCCCACCAGCAATGTACAAGTGTACCCTTTTCCCCACATCCTCGCCAGCACTTGTTGTTGTTTGACTTCATAATGGCTGCCAATCTTACTGGAGTGAGATGGTATCTTAGGGTGGTTTTGATTTGCATTTCTCTGACTGCTAGAGATGGTGAGCATTTTTTCATGTACTTGTTGATTGATTGTATGTCCTCCTCTGAGAAGTGTCTGTTCAGGTCCTTGGCCCATTTGTTGATTGAGTTATTTGTTATCTTATTGTCTAATTTTTTGAGTTCTTTGTATAATCTGGATATTAGGGCTCTATCTGAAGTGTGAGGAGTAAAGATTTGTTCCCAGGGTGTAGGCTCCCTATTTACCTCTCTTATTGTTTCTTTTGCTGAGAAAAAACTTTTTAGTTTGAGTAAGTCCCATTTGTTTATTCTAGTTATTAACTCTTGTGCTATGGGTGTCCTATTGAGGAATTTGGTGCCCGACCCCACAGTATGTAGATCGTAGCCAACTTTTTCTTCTATCAGACGCCGTGTCTCTGATTTGATATCAAGCTCCTTGATCCATTTTGAGTTAACTTTTGTGCATGGTGAGAGAAAGGGATTCAGTTTCATTCACACTAGCAAGACTGTGGAACCAACCTAGATGCCCTTCAATAGTCGAATGGATAAAAAAAATGTGGCATTTATACACAATGGAGTATTACTCTGCATTAAAAAATGACAAAATCATAGAATTTGCAGGGAAATGGATGGCATTAGAGCAGATTATGCTAAGTGAAGCTAGCCAATCCCTAAAAAACAAATGCCAAATATCTTCTTTGATATAAGGAGAGTAACTAAGAACAGAGTAGGGACGAAGAGCATGAGAAGAAGATTATCATTAAACAGGGATGAGAGGTGGGAGGGAAAGGGAGAGAGAGGGGAAATTGCATGGAAATGGAAGGAGACCCTCAGGGTTATACAAAATTACATACAAGAGGAAGTGAGGGGAAAGGGAAAAATAATACAAAGGAGAGAAATGAATGCCAGTAGAGGGGGTAGAGAGAGAAGAGGGGAGGGGAGGGGAGGGGAGGGGGGATAGTAGAGGATAGGAAAGGCAGCTGATTACAACAGACACTAGTATGGCAATATGTAAATCAATGGTTGTGTAACTGATGTGATTCTGCAATCTGTATATGGGGTAAAAATGGGAGTTCATAACCCACTTGAATCAAAGTGTGAAATATGATATATCAAGAACTATGTAATGTTTTGAACAACCAACAATAAAAATTAAAAAAAAATAGAATTAATACAAATGCATTGTTTTGGAAGAGTGGAATTTACTTTCTATTTGATACCTAATTGCTTTGATTTTTTGGATGATGTTGTTTATTATATGACAATGTGTTGTCTTAGAAGACTTATTTTATGTTACTAGACTTGTTAGCAATCACAATCATTAATTTTAATGTATTCATATTATTTTATCCACTTTTATACAAGAAAAACAACAAAAGCATTGTGTAAGAGAAGGTTCCAGAAGCTAAAAAATATTTCCTTTTTGTAATTGGTATGTGTATATTTATTTCTAGTGGAGTAAAGCAAAAATGTTTGAAAAAAAAAAAAGATTCTTCAAAAGGCCCTGGGAATAAGAAGGCAGTGAAATTCAAGTTCTGCAACTTGTTGTCTGACTTTGGGTCTTTGTGTTAACTTTTCGGAGGCTCGTGTCCTCTGTACGAGCTGAGCTGCTGGTACCTGCCTCAGTGTGGAGCCCTGTGAGGACGGAGTGACAGAAACTGACCGCGTGGGTCTGGCATATAACAGGTGCTCAATAAATGCTGTCCTCCCTCCCTCTGCTGGGGATTCTGTGGTCACTACAAACCCTCCATTAGGCAGCAATGGTGTCTACCCATCACACTTTTGCCTTTTAACTTTAATAGTTTGATTCATTTGGTGTACGATCATTTCAGAATATAAATTAGTAAACAGAGAGGGAGTGATATTTGTTTCAGATAATTTTTGTTTCCTTGTTTTCAGTGTTAATAAATAAATTCTAGATGGACAGAACAAGTTAAACTTATGGGACAAAAGTTTCTTGCCTGAGGTTTATTTATTGGGATTTATCTCCACCTGATTGAGGCACTGTGTGTGTGTGTGTGTGTGTGTGTGTTTGTGTAGTGCTGGGGATCAAACACAGACCTCACACATGCTAGGCAGTCACTCTGCCACTGAACTCCATCACTTTAGCATTGATCTCTCTTTCATGGTTACCTGAGGAGTATTGTGGACAGTCTTTGGGTGACTTTTATATCTGGAATGAGAGGGTGCTCTCTCATCTGAATGGGAGGTTTGCAGCATTATGGTAACTCAAAGGGTTAATAAGAAAAAAACATTGTATGTACTTGACAACAAGGTTGGAAATGCTCAGAAATTCCCACAGAAGCAGGATCTCTCTTGTAGGTTGTGTGTCCAACATTGGCTGCCATGTTACTGGGGCCTCCAATGACCAAAAAAGATAACCTGGCAAAAGCAACTTTTCTGATTCATTGGCCTTTGGAATTGGTTTGTGACTTATAGACTCTACTTAGAACATAATTATGCCATTTCCGTCTTCACAAATGTGGCATGCTCTCGAATCTAAGCTGCAGGGATAGCTTTATGAAATGAAATTGCTCCATAGTGCTTTAAATGGAAATTGCCGCACCAGCTACATGGCAGTATCTATTCTGGAAGCTAATTGAAATTGCTCTGGCAGATGCTGGAAACAAATGCTGGGTTATATTAGCTTATGAGGGTCACTTTCTCCACTGTGTCACATGCAAAACTCCCCACGTTGCCCTAGGTTCTAGGAAAGAGGAAAGGACCAGGAGAAAGGGAATTTGGCCGCTGTCCTCCATACAGACTCAATGTGTGAAAGTGTTTAAAAGATAAAACAGGTCAAGTGTGTCATTTAATTTTTAATACTGATTCTGTCTATATATCAATATATTCATTTAGTCTTTTATTCAACAAAAATTTATCGAGTGCCTAATAGTAATAACAAAAATTTATCGAAGGCTTAGAATATGCCAGAGTATTCTACTTTTTAAAAATGTTTTAACTCATTTAATCCAAACCAAAGCCCTATAAACTCTATTTTATAGATGAAAGAGACAAAGAGGTGAAGTGACTTCCTTAGTGTTGGTTAAGTGCTCTGAATATACTAAGTAGCGGGAGGAGTGATAGAAACACACAGATCTGTGAAATGCAGCTCAATGCTCTGGGGCATTAGAGTCTAGTGGAGTGGAGACAAGAACAGAGAAATTGACTAACCCATGGTTAAGCTAAGTGATGGAAAAATGGCTCAGTGCTGGGGATGGGGGGCAGCTTCATCATCCTATCCTGGGTCAAGAGAGGTCATCCAGTGGGGGACCAGTCTGCCAAACAAAGGAGGATGCCATATACTAGTGATGACTCTTAAACCCCTGGTGCCAGTGTCCCCAGGCTTCTCCAAGGCCCCGCAGGCTAGATTGATTCAGTGCAGAGGGTCTGGTGGATTCCTAGTAAATCTTGGGAACTTTCGGCTATCTTCTTTTCTGGTTAATGGCCTAGTGACACATTATTATTGCTGTTTAAATTATTATGGCTTCTCTATGAAGTATAATGTATTTTATCAATATAAGCAGTGTTAGTGTTTTGCCCTTGGAACCACATCTAACCCCTGCTGGAAAGGGCAGAGACACCATTGTCAGCGTCATAGTGCCAGGAAGCCCTGTGGATTCTTTCCTTTCCACAATCTTCTTCTTCCTCCACCCACCACCTGCTGTGCTTCTGCAAGTCCTTGCTGCCCTACACAATTCATTCACCACCTCCTTTTCTTCTTGTTCTGCTCCCTACCCACAGAATGACTTTGTCTCTTTTGCTTACAAAATCTAACTTCAGCTCTACTCCTGCATGCCCCTGTGGCCAGCTGACTTGCACCACCACTGTCCTTAGCTCTGCTCTCAGAACGAAGACCACAGTTCACAGCATTTGGTTTGCACTCTTATTCCCATAACCCATATTTACTGGGCACCAATTATCTGCAAAGCCCAGGTAGTAATTCTGCCTTCAAGGAAATACAAAGAAGTGGTAGAGATGGAGACACAGGCATGTCTGCTTCTGCTTTAAGGTATAAAATGCCCTAAAAGCCATAAGGTAAATTTCAGAGGGAGGAACTCTTCTAAAAGGACACGGAGAGATTGTGTGAAGGAGACTGTATTCTCGAAAGTGGAACTTTCTCACCAACGTGCGGGGACTTGGATACAAGGCAAATTAAATAGCCATCTCCTTAGTACAGAGCTTCCTGGAAGAACCTGGCTTTCCTGGAGGTTTATCTTGGAGGGTTGTATAAGGAATACCATCTCATCTAGGCACAGTCCCAATGTGAAACTGATGAGTAGCACTTACTTAAAGAAGCATTAGACATGAACATTGGGATTGTGTGTGTGAGGAGTAAGAAGGGAGATAAGGATAGAAGAAGGGACCCTAACCGCTGTGGTGGGCGTGGTGTGTGTCTGCAGCAATAAGCAGATCAGCAGTAGGCAAATGCAAGTAGTCAAAAAGAAAGGTGGATTAGAATTCAGGCTCTCAAATGTCAGGCTGAGCTTAAATTTTATTCTGAAGTTGGAGGAGTCAATAAAGATAGCAGAACTGTGTCATCCGAACAAAGCTTTGTGTAGATTTATGATGCTTCTCAGGTTACAGAAGGAAAAGAAACTAGAGGTGAGAAGAACTTTAGGAAGGTTTTTGAGGTTTTAGAAGTAAAGGACCAACATGAAATAGAGCAGTGATCGTGAGGTTGGGCAGACACAGGAGGTGTTTTGAAAGACCATCATGGAACTTGACCTCTGATTGGAGGAGCCAGTGTGTGAGTCAGGGGTGGAGGTGGAGGAGAGAGAGGGGAAGTCAGGGATGAGGCCAGGGCCCGGGGAGCCTGGTTTCTGGATCACATGTGTCATTGTAGCCACTCTAAGGTGACATCTTCCCTTCCACTTTGCTGACATAAGCTATTCCAATCTAAGGAATGACTAAAGATGGTCTGAGCCAGTCAAGGCCCTTCCTTTCCCTTTGCTAGTGACTGTTACAGATGTGACCCAGGTCTGGCTGACAATGAGAGAAGAGATCTAAGGGCTCCCTGACAAAAGAAAGAAGCTGAGGGGCACCTTTATTCTCTCTCCTTTTCTTCTTTTCTTTGGATGCTGTTTTGACACCTTGGTGGTGAAGGCATCTTGGAACCATGAAGGGGAGACCAAAAGCATCATGGAGAAACCAATCTGTCTTCCTTTTCCTCTCTCCCCCACCCTCTTTTTCTTTGCTGGAGATTGAACCCAAGGTTGTTTACCCCTGAGCTACATTCCAGTGTTTTAAATTTTATTTCTTTGAGACAGAATCTTGCTAAGTTTCTGAGGCTGACCTTGCACTTCGCAATCCTCCTACTTCGGTCTCCTAGTTGCTGAGATTATGGGTGTGGGCCACTGTACCTGGTGAGACACCAATCTAGAGTCCTGATAATGTTGAGTTTGGAATCAAACAAGGAACCCTGTGTCTGAAGATTTTCTTTCAATGTGAGACCATACATAACTGTACAGTTAGCATTTGGCTGTTTACAGCCAAACACATCTGAAATGATGAAATGATTAACAAGCACATGAGAGAGGACTGAGACGGTGTGATTGTGGTAGTGCAGCAAGATGAGGAGAGAAGGTGACCAGTTCTGTGTAAGGCTAAGTTTTCCCCCACCCCAATATAAGTATTTATTTTTTTCTAGTCACATAGGCTTTACCGTATAAATTTATGGGGTATAAAATTATGCTATGCTTTATAACTACAGCATAGGATAATGAAATCAAGCTAGTCAACATTTTCATCACCTTAAAGACTTTGCTTAGTTTTCAGTGAGAATAATTTGCTGTTTGGTCTGGTGGTTGGCCTTCCTCATTCCTCTTCTGGTGTATCTCCCCAGCTGGAGCAAAACATCCCCGGAGATGGGCAGTGTATTTACCACTGCTCCTTCCAACACACATGGCAGAAAGTAGCTTTAACTGACTTAAGATCCAAAGGAGAATTTACTATACATCTTGGGAGTGTTTTCTAGAAGCCCAGGGTGGCCGGGCAGCTGGACCTCAGGAAGGAATGGAGGCCTGGTTGGCAGAGCCAGATGGAGCTCTGTTCTGTCTCTTTTTCCTGGTGCAGTCTTCTTCCTTTCTCCACTTGATGGAGCAGGAAGATGACTGTGACCACGCCTCTTGTTCAGGAGACCAATCAGAATGGAAGTCACCTGGGCCTAAGCCTGCATTCGTGGATGCGCAGTCTGGCCTGGTTTAAGGAGCCACTCAGGACTGTGAGGTGACAGTTTACAAGTATAGAACTATGTGTGTACATAGGGGAGAGGGCGGCGGACAACCAGGAGGGGTCGAGCTTCACAGACACCCCAGAATATGTCTACTACTCTGACCACTTATTTAGCTGCTTGATTCCAACAAATTCCCCCAAACAAGAGGAATCTTAATAAATAACTCTCCTCATATAACTTTAATATTAAAATAATTATACAAATGTCAAAGGATTCAATATAAAAAATTGCACATCTGTATTTGGAGACATATGGTGTGCCTTGAATTGTAGGAAATATTCCGCTGGCCTGATGTGAGAAGTCTGTCCTGTCCTTCCCCTCTGCAGCAGCCATGGCAGGATGATGCAGTGGTGTGATATCATCTGCTATTTCCATGACTTACCTTCCTGTTGCCATACTTTCACTGAAGGAAATGATGTAACTCGCAACAGTTCTTCCGAAAAGCCCAATGTAGGGTACAAAGATAAGGTCTTGCTACTTTGATGGCATTGTGCCAGGTGTTTCTGAAAACTTAAGATCTCAAATGGTCCCAGAATTTAAGTAAGATTGAACCCATTAGAATGTTTTAATTAGAATGAAATTTAACTGAGGGCTTAAACATATATTTATTTCCTGGGTAGATTTATGTTATATTCTCAAGGTTTATAGTTCTGAAAGCTAAAGGGAGAAAAGTCTAAAATCACCCAGTTAGGTTAGGGGCCAATGGAATATTTCCTACAAGGTCTCAGACATAGGAACCAGGCACAGAGGCTGGCAGCCTCAGTTTTGCTTAATGTGAAATAATTAAAAAAAAAATAAACAAACTTTTGTTTTCAAGTAAAAAAGGAATAAATTATTATGGAGAGACCTCAATAAAAGATTGAAACATTAAATGTTTTTTTTTAAATTTGAAAACTGCCTGTTTAGGGCATTCCTCCTCTGGCTTGACCCAGTCCTGCAGTGCCACTGAAGTGAGGACAAAGATAGTTTTTATTCCAGACCAGGTCTTTGGCTGGTGTGGGTTTCAGGTGGGTGCGTGGAGGGTGCATGGGAATGTGGTAATTTTCTATGTGAATGTTCAGGCCTGTGAAGGGCCCTGACATTCATATAGAAATTTTTAATATTTTGTGGTTAATATTTTTTAGTTCATATGAACATGATGTTCCTACTATTTTGACTTTTAATCATTTTGATAAATGCTGCTGCTTCCATTTTTTAGGCTTTCCTGGCGTTAAAGTCACTCAGTCTTAGAGCTCAAAAGGGACAGTGGCTCGTCTAGTCTAACTCTCACCCTATAGAACTAAGTCTGAGCCTGGAAGAAATAAATTATTAGGGGAATTGCTGACAGTACTTGACTTAGTTTGGTGTGAAGTCACTCAGTTTTTATTAGGGGAACTGGTTAAAAATCTGGTTTTCTTAACTACCAGTCCTAATTCCTTTGAGAAAATGAACATATGGGTAGGGAGAAATGGTGGAGCTCACGAACGCTTTTGCAGATTGGAGTTTCTTCAGTGATGTCTTTGGTACCTTAGGCCATAACCCCTAGGTTGGCAAATGACAGGCCCACTCATGGTGTATTCTTAGACAGTCCACAAACTAAACATCTTTACAGGCCATAAGCAAATAACTACAAAAACAAAGACAAACATGTAGCAAAAACCAAATAATAGGTTCAAAATACTTAGTATCTGGTTCTTTGCAGAGGTTTGCTGGCCCCTAAGGTACCACAGCAGGCCATGGTAGCTCCAGCCTTGCTAACAGGACCTTACTTTAGTTCCTGGAAACATGGTGCCCACCTTCAGATAGTGGGCCAAAGCCAGTCATGATAATGCTATTCCATGTTTCTCTGCTTGATTTACTGTTGAAGGTAGTCATGTGACTTAGTTCTGACCCATGAGACCAAACTGTAAGCCTTTATCCAGGGGAGGAGGTGTGGTTTGGGGGATGTTTTGCTTTTCTGATGTATTCATTTCGTAGTGCTAGTCTCACTTCTTTGTAATGAAATGGCTGGAGTTGCAGTAGCTCTTTTATGACGGTGAAGTCAGGAGGCAAGAGGATTACAGCACCATTGCCCCTGACATTATTAAATCAGTGTCAGCAACTACGTATGTCAAGATGTCATGCTCTGTGTAAGAAAATTAAGCTTCTGTTTACTTAAGCCACTATAATTGCTTTATTGTTGCTTATATTCAAATATCTTCCTACTTATGGAGACACTACTCAGCTTCAGAAATACCTATTATTCTGAGGGTTCCCCCCAAACCCCTAGAAAATATTTTCAGGTCAATTAAGAGCTACTAGACATTTTCTGATCTATATTTTCCTAGTTGCCCTTCACTCCCTTACTGCATATTCTAACATAGACTTAGTTGTCATTAAGTGATATTTAAGTATAAAGATAAGCTACATCCTTGGATAATTATCCCTTTAGTTTCCAGATTTCTAAAATGCAAAAAAAAAAAAAAAAATTAAGGCATGAGAGCACTTGGCGTAGTTCATGGCCCATAATTAGCACTCAAAAATGTGTGTGGTTGTTGCTGTTCCGGTGGTTGTTATCTCCTGGTCCTCTTCTTCCTCCTCTTTCCTTCTGTAGGTCTTTAATAAAGCAGTGTGCACCTTAGATCATATATGCAGGCCCAGCCCTTTAATAATGGCAGGAAGGCAATGGCCTTGGAGCTGCTCAGGAAATATTTATCTAAGGAGGAGAGGCTTAACTTTTAAATTCAGTGTTGGAAATAACCTGAAGATTTCTCAATCCCTGGGAGTCATTCTGATATGAATATTGATATGAACCATCTTGGAATACAAAAGACAGCAGCAGAGGAACTGCCTCTTTCTTCTTCAGGGTTTTAGAAGTTACCTGGTAAACTGAATAAAGATATGGAGGAAAGAACTTGGCTCATGTCTAACTGTTTGGTGGCTTTAGAGGATGGGTGGGATGTGATGTCTGGGTGAGACACATTTGGTGTGAGATTTTTTTTTTTTTTTTATCAGACCAGTTTGTATTTCTCATAAAGAACCCTTGAGGTTTGGGCAGGAAAGAGAATCTATTTAGTCAAATTAGGAACTGGGGTGGGGGGAAGTGCTTCTTTTTTCAGTTGATGCTTCAAAAGGAGGAGTATTCCTATTGCAATAAATTATTTTTTGATTGCCTATATACCTCTTCCTGCTCCACATCCCCATGCTGAATGGCATCATTAAACAGTGCCCGATGTGAATATTAATGCAAGTCAGGAGAAGTCTGCCAGCCACACACAATGCATTCAGATGTTGGCTTTACATAATTATCCTTCCTTTTTCCTATGTTCTTTTATGATGCCCAGTCTAGATTTTGCAGTGCTATCTAGTAAATCTGCAGTGAAAAATTTCTTTGTATTTGGATGACAGCCTTAAAATATTGCCAGCCTTAGACCCAGATGAAATTTGTCTCAAAAGAACACAAGCTACTGGCAAAAGTGAAATTTTATTGGAATTTTAAAAATACTATTCACAGTCCACTGATATTTTCCTTCTTTGTTACAGATGTTCCCTGATACTGGATCTCATTGTTCTCATCTCTGTGTGTAAAAGGGTTAATAATGTTGGCCACGGTATCCCAATGCCTTGTATTTATTCAAAATAGTTTTTGAATACAGAATGAAAGGCCCAGTAAATATTTCTAATCTATGAAAACATGTAGTTCCTCGTGAATGAAAATATGATAGCTGTAGACCAAAGGATATCACTGGTGGATAGCTCATTTTCTTTTCCCTAATGTAGATGCCCCATTTTTAAAATCTAGTTACAGACTAGATTAGGTAAGGGACAAGGAGGACCCAAATAGAAAGAGATCATAAGGCAGCTTCTGATTCAACAACTTGGTATAAGTGAATTGTAATCAAGCATAGCAGAGGAATTTAAAAACCATATTTCTAGATCATGTTTAAGTATTGATCATGTTTAAGTAATTGTGGTTAATAGAAAGGTAATTTCTAAAATCTGACAACTTGGTAAATGAAATGTAGCCCTGATTTTCAATACACCCATCCCAGCCCAATGGAAGACAGATTCTTAAGTACGTTTCTAAAATTAAAACAAAAACGGAGCAGACCCCCAGGAGCCATGGGGCTTTGCTAAGATCCTTTGCTGTGTTGGCAGGATTACTGGAGGAAGGTCAGTGCAGTTGATCTGAATTTCAAAGGCATTTGTCCAAGGATCTCATGAGGAACGCATGGAAAATAGAAAAACTTAGCCTAAATCAATGGTTTTCAAAGGGTCATTAAACACCAAAGATTTTTTCCAAACAAAAAGTTGCAAGAAAATGGAATATGATTCCTTCCCAAATAAAAGGAAAAAAAAAAAGAGACAGAGTTAACATTAGGAGAGAAGACCCCCACCCTGTCGCCCTCACACCCAATCCCCACATCTTCTCCTTGCCCTCCATGGTCCCCAAGCATGGATCTTGTAACTCTGTGGAAAATCATGGGATAATAGGATAATACATTGGGCTGTGGCCATAATTAGTTGAGTGACTGTACCCAAAGAACTCATTATCACACTGGTGACAATCCAGCACATACCAGGGGGACATCACAGACCCTCATCTTCCTTTCCTTATGTCTTATTTTTAAAATTTCTTAGGTAGATAAAGATATTAGTGATGGAATTCCTGAATAGGAAGCTATGAGGAATATTAATGTATTGGAATGAAAGGCTAAAGAGATCTCAGAGGGGAAGAGTGGTTGACAAAGGAGATCCAACAAGGTAAAATTCAATGGAATAGATGGAAAACTCTGCCATTGGGCTAATAGAGCCAGGCATATATATTCAAGACAGGTGTTATAATTTGGAAGCACATATGAGAAAGTTTTGGCATTTGTAGCTGGTTTTACAGAAAATATCAGTCAAGAGTAATAAAAGGGTGCTGTCCAGGACAGGGCAACCGATGTTGCCGTCTTTGATGGTTAAAGCCAACTCAGGCGTGTATTCCGCATGGCGGTAGTAATGGTGAAGCGCTTACTCTGTGTCACACATTGTGTTTTTCCTTGTCCTCTCCTGTTCCCAGATTGCATTCCTCATTGAGATGCATCAGGAATCCTGTTTATATGCCACCCCCCTGCCCCACATCCAGCAGCATGGAGGCTTCTTCAGCTGCCCCTCAGCCCCATGTTATCTGGAGGGTCTGAGTCCAGCAAGGACCAGACCAGGAGTTTTCAGTCATGATTCCTCAGTTTTCTTAAGACAAACTAGTTTTGGCTTTTTCATCTATTTATTGCAAAGAATGAGCCAAAGGCTCAGAGGTGATTCAGACCCCAGAAGTGATGTGTGTCATTTAACAAGAGACCATGGTGTTGATATTTGATCTGTTCTAACCTGGCATCCGGTAGTAAAATTTGAAAGTATATGCAATGGCCAATGCCCTTTTAAAAATACTAAAAATCCTTAAATTAACGTTCTTTTCAAATTGATGATGTGACAGGTATTAGATCAGTTCCATTCATAACTGAAATTTTTACAGATTATTAAATCAGTGTTTCTATGCAGAAATTTTTATAATTAATCACATAATTAATGTGAATCCTTCCTTCCCTGAACCCTTTCCACATTCTTGTCTTCCCACCTTCTTAACTCACGTCCTTCCTCCCCCCTCCCTCTCCTTCCACACTTAATAAGGGTCTCCTATGCCACAGTTACTGTGGAACAGAGGAGAATAAAAGTTGGGTGTTCAGATATAACCCTTGGATGAAGAGGGAAACAGGGTGACATGACAGAGATATAGGCAATTTGTGTGTGTGTGTGTGTGTGTGTGTAGGAGGTGGGGATGCTTTCTTAAAGGGGATACACCAAAAAGAAAGACTGTCTTATTCAATGCCTAAGCTTAATTAACTTTGTTCCAAAATGTACCAAATAGAGCAAGAATCCAGGAGCCTACCTAGTCTTTTTGTTTTAAAACGGCAGTGACTGTTAAAGATAAACTTTACCACGGTTACCTGCTACTTGTGCTAAGAAGATGACAAATTCTAGCCGGCACCTCCGCTGCCTCTTCTCTTTGTGAGAAGAGAACCTCTTTGTGAGGTTTCCTGACCCGAGGGCTCCTTCAGGCTGTGGTTTCTTATTCCTTCTGACACCGGGGAGAAAAACAGCCAATGACACTATTGGCTTAGCTGCTTGCCGAATGGATTGGGAGTGACTAGGGGCATCTTGTGCTCATTCTGGCTCCCACAATCTAGCATTCCCTGGCCACAGCCTTAGGCAGGAAGCTTACACCCCCATCGGCTGACAACTGCTATTTTTCCACAGAAAGGAAACTTGACGTTAGTACAGAAGTGGTTTCCTCTGGAGGCTAGCCTGCAATGCGTCCATGTAAAGTACTGAAAACAATCTGGGAACTTGCGTAGACTTGAACATGTTAGACAGTAATTTTGTTTTTCCAGGTATTCAGTAAGTTGCAATGCTGACTCATCTTCTTCTTTTCCATCATTCCTTCATTTTTTTTTGTGTATGCTCAAAAAAAAAAAAAACTATCCATTCTCTCCTTTTTGATTTATAGAGGTACAATTAAAGTTACAGTTCAATGGTGATTGGCATATTTACAGTTACATAACCATTGCCAAAATCAAGTTTTGAATGTTTGAATCACTTGAGAAGAAACCCTGTATCCACCAATATTTATTTCCCATTTCACCTGTCTCCACCCAGCTCCCAGCAACTACTAATCTCTTTCTTGTACTACCAATTAGTTTTTTCTGGATATTTCATATAAATGGAATCATTCAATTTGTGGTCTTTTGTGATGGGCTTCTTCTACTTAACATAATGTATCCAAAGTCCACCTACATTGTATCCAGTATCAGTTCTTTGTTACTTTTCATGACTGACTGACTGACTACTATTTCATTGGATGGATATGCCGTATTTGATTCATTCATTTTTTTTTTCAAGGCACCAAACTTTTATTTCTTCTATAAGATTATAACTATTTTGAGGGGAGAGTTTTTCCCTCCACTAAACTTATATTGTGCACATAGAGTAAAAAAAATACCCTTTCTGTATCTTTTTTATTTTAACAGAGTAAAGGTTCATTAAGGAAAGAAAAGAGAGGGAAAGTGAGAGAAATAGTTTGACAGAATGGATTGAATGAGTAATTGTAGAAAAAAAAAGGTCAAATAAAGAGAAGCCCTTCCTCTTAGAAGGGCAGGGATGGCTTTGGAAGAAGACTCCTACTAGATAGAATTGGGAAAGCCACAGGGGACAAACAGACAAGCACAGGCAGTATGAGTAGAGGCCAGAATTTTAGGGCACTCATCTCAGATTACATTGACAGTCTTGGCAAGGGCATCTGTACGCAGTTTTATTCTTTACGTTGTATGTATATCGTAAAATGTCAAAATTTGAGTATTCCATTCATGAATAATTGAAATTCTTCATGATTTCGGCCATCCTCATCACCATTGTCACTGTTGTCAGCTCTCTGGCCACCATGAGATGGATGTTGGATCAAACTTAAATTAAAATAGCCATTTCTTGGTACTCAGGACAAGTATTAACTGCTGCTTGGTACTCAGGCACTTGGCACTGTGGTATTGAGTGTACTAAAATACTTCACATGACTTATTTATTTTATGAGTCTTTTTATAATCCTATGAGGTAGGACCTAATAGGATCCCCAGATGTACTTATGAGAGAAAGGTTTAACTGACTCTGATGTCTCTTCTTCTAGGTAATTTACAAGTGCAGCTCCCAAACTGTTAGTCTTATTTCTGCTTCTGTCTCTAGTGAGTTCATGACGATTTTTAGTTACAGTGGTTTGGATAATTGTTAGCAAATCTTCACATTTGAAATATTCACACCCCTGCATTCCCATGTCGGCACTTCCCACCTCTTTAATTTGGGTTCAAATGACTAGCATTAACCACTAGAATAGTGGGAGGCATGAGGTGGGCAGAGGCCTTAAAACTGTCTGCACTCTGGTTTGTCTTTCCTGTGTTAGTGGTCCCCCATGAGAAGAGGACACCAAATAGCCACTTCCCTTTCAGTTTGGACCCTAGAATGAACATGGATAGGGAGCAGACTTCAGCGAACCTGCCTGTGGCCATGCCCAATTGATTTTCACATTGGGTCAACTATGCACATTCATGAGCAAGAGAACAAACACTTGACATTGCCATCTGCTGGGTTGAGGTAGTTTGTTACACAGCCTGACTGACTATTACAATAGTTATCTATTTGTACTTTCAATCATGCATCCATTTAGTAATTAATTCAACCATGATTGATTTGACTGTGTAGTGTCTGTCACTCATAATTGTAGATGTTGGGCATATAAAGATGCAAAGATTTTTGTTTTGGTGATGTTTAGTGTTTAGTCAAGAGAGATAATATGCCCATACAGTATTAGAAGGCAGGTTAAAATCTGTAAATGCCTTGGCAGGCAACTATATCTATTCTTTGATAGTTCTGAGGAGAGGATTATTATTATGACTGATTGGAGGGATCTGGAAAGGCTAAGGTACAAGGAAATATGTCATTACTGGGAGAATTTAATGCCACTGAACACCAATAAATGCTGCATTGTGAGGTTTCTTTCATGATTTTAGCAAGCAGAAGTGAAACCCGCATCAAAAAGTTAGACACTAGATATTTCTTATCAAAAATTGAGAAATCAGAATCTCTCCCTATAATGTTGCTGTGAGCATGAAGTCAAGCATTTTCATGAAATCATGGGAATGAAACTATAGAATCCTTCCATTTTGTTCTTTTTCTGTTGCCTGGCCTGCATGATAGACTGTAAGATATCTGTCATCCAATTCCTGCATCTGTCACTTTTTACTAGTTTTGTTGTGTCCAGTGCTTGGCATGGTGGCCGGAGGTCGTGCTGTCCACTTATTAAGCATCTAGGCTCTGGGGATCTGTGATGATCCAGCCTCTCAGATCAGTTAGCATTTCTACACCTAGTCATCCTTCTACAGTGTCAGTCCTGCAGCAGACCGTTACCAGATGTTAAACATATTGTTCACAGTGTGGTCCCAACAACCCTAATGAACGAGCCTGGAGCCCAGAGCTACCTGCCAACACCCCACATTGTATTATGGTCAGTAGCCTAGTTTCCAATACCTTTCAGCCCAAACAGAGGGAATATGTTTTTTTAAAAATACATGGGTGGGCATGGAATGCTTCAGCCTGTTCAGCTAGATGGGAATACCAAACTCTCCTTATACCTTATGCTCAATACAATAAGCTTATTTCAGCTTCAGATTCCTGGGGAACCCGTGGTCAAGTGCCCTGATCCCTCAGAACTTCTACTTTCCCATCTGCAAAATGGGGATGGCAGTAACTACTTACCGCCATTGGAGTTATTTCAAGGATGGAATGAGATTAAAGGTTTAATTCTATTGTGATTATTTGATTTAAGGGATAAACGACTAGAAAGCTGTTATTACTTTCCACAAAGTAACAAGTACCTTGTTACTTTCCAGATATGACCAGGTTTTGCACCATGGCAGGGCTGGCTCTTTCAGTGATGATCTTAAAATATATATATATATACACACACACACACAAACACACACACACACACAGCCTAACTGGGAAACGTAGCTGTGGCTCATATGCCTTTTCACTTTGAAAAAGAAACAAAGAATCCTTCATCTCATAAATATTTTCAGCTTTTCTGAATTCACCTTTGTGCAGTAAAATGGTGCTCACTGAGGTGGGGGCACTAGGACTTACGAGTTCATTCTCTCTCCTTTGTGGGGCAGCTGTTTCAGGAAAATGAATGGTAGACTGTCATCACAGCGCTTTCCTGTGTGTGATTTAAACATCTTCCTTTTCATAAGCAAGTTCTGCATTTTTTTTTCATTTTAAACCAATTTAATACTTTTGTTCAGTACCAGCCATTATTAATTTCTCTCATGCACATATTTCAAATTCCTCACATGACAGTTTTGAGAAACTAATGAAAATTAGAGTGTGTTAGCATATCACATTCCTACAGAGACCTGCTAATACATTCAATTACATTTAGTAATGGTAATGGAGACTACAGAGAAAAGCGTTGCCATTTATACTTGCATGCTCAAATTCATTCTCTCTCTCTCCCTCCCTCCTTCCCTCCCTCTCTCTCCTCTTTCTCCCACCCTCACCAAATATTTGGAAAAAATAGAGCATAATGTAAAAGAAAAGTCATTTTCGATGCTATTTTGAAAAGTGGTTATTTCTGAAAATGCATTTCTTCTGGCTATGAAACAGGAGGGTGATAGCACGTCACTTACTTATTATTTGTCAGTTAGGAACATTAGTCCATTTATCTACACTATGGAGAATCTTCCTTTTTGCTCACCAAAGGCTTCAAAGGAATTACATAAAGATGTTTTTCTCCCTAGATACATACTTTGGCAATTTGATTTTGTTTTAAAGTAGCATAATTACATTTTCTCCATCCATTCTGTGAATCACAGCCATCTTGGGAATACCTTTGAAAACCCTGATTAGGGATGGGAGGTATGAGTGACAGGTGCATGAGCACATTCATGTTCACGTGTCTCCTGAGCCTGGTTTGAGATTAAGCTCTGCCCAGCAGGACTGGCCCTGGGTGTCATGGTGTTAGCTTGAGATGTCTGGGCTCAAGTAATTTGTGTGTGCTGTGGCCAGCAGGTTGGTCAAGCTATCTACACACAAATACATATGGAGGACTTCAATTCTTGATGCCAAATACTTTCATATCCCATTATGGAATAAAGCAAATGCATATTTATTTTGTCTAATTCTGTCCAATTTAATACTTTCTATTTCAGATGATGACATTCTGGAATTCAGGGACAGCATCACTAAATTTATTTTGTGTAACCTGTATATGCATTTTGACAAAAAATTAATAGTACATTTGCTTATTAAATAGTGATTTATTAGGCTAGTGTTTTACAATTTGTTTGTTAATTTGTTTGTGTCAGATCACATTCTGGTTTATTATTCTCATTAAGATAGGCTAGTTAGGACAGATATACTTTGGTTGACCTTCACAAGTTCAGTGTCAAGCATTATGCTGTGTTCATGGTACAGAGATGGAGAAGACCAAGTTAATATTTAAATTGCAATTACTTGACAAATGAAGTTACTTGGTATCTAACCTTTTTTGATTTTTTTAGTCTTGGAATCTATGCCAGGAAGACAGAATTTCTAGCTGTGATGAGGTTACAATTCTGATCTAAGCACAAGACTATAATTTGTCTGAACTAACAAAATGAAAAGTACAATTAATAAGGTTGCTCATTTAAAAAGTGCTGAATATTATCCAACAATTGTCTATGAAAATATGTGTGTTCAAGGTAAGGTTATTAAAGTTTTATTTCCATTAGCCAATGTATATATTTATGCATGTGAATGATGTTTTAATATTCGACTTTTCCTTTTTTATTTTTATTAGTGCATTGTAGTCATACATAATAGTGGCATTCATTTTGACATAATCATACATGCATGGAATATAATTTGCTCCATTCAGTCCCCAGTACTTTCTCTTTCCCTCACCTCCTCCATCCTCCTGTTCCTCTTCCTCTACTCTATTGGCCTTTCTATGATCTCTTTATAATTTTCTTTAAAATTAATACTTTTTAGATAAACATGAAGGTGAAATTCACTGTGGTATATTTGTATATAGTCATAGCATGACTCAGCCAATTTTATGACACTCTTCCTTCCTATTCCCATTCCTCCTCCCAACCTCTGAACTTCTTGCCTCTAATTACAGTGATTTTGCTTTTATTTTTTCTCTCCCTTTTCCCCTTATTTTTCTCTAGCTTCCACATATGAAACAAAACATTCAACCCTTGACCTTCTGAGTATAGTTTATTTTACTTAGCATGATGTTCTTCAGTTCCATCTATTTACCAGAAAATCCCATAGTTTTATTCTTCTTAATGGCTGAGTAAAACTCCATTATTTATGTATACCACATTTTCTTTACCCATTCATCTGTTGACAGGCAGCTTCCATAACTTGGCTATTGTGACTTGTGTTGCTATAAACATTGATGTACCTATGCTGATTTTATCCCTTTTGGATAAATACCATGGAGTAGGATACCTGGGTCATATGGGGTTCCATTCCTTTTGAGGAATCTCCATACTCAGTTCCAGTAATTTATAGTTCACCAACAATATATGAATGCACTTTCCCCCCAAATCCTTGCCAACAATGATTCTCAATGATTGCCGTTTTAACTGGAGTAAGATGAAATCTCAATGTAGTTTTGGTTTGCATTTTCAGGATTGCTGGGGATGTTGAACATTTTTTCACATATATGTTGGATATTTATATTTTTTCTTTGGAGAAGTATCTGTTTAGTTCTTTTGCCCATTCATTAGCTGGATTGCTTTTTGTGTTAAGCTTTTGGGGATTTTATATATTCTGGATATTATCTTGTCAGAGGAGCAACTGACAAAGATCTTCTCCCATTGGTATTTTGATGAGGATAGCATTGATTGTGTGTATGCTTTTGGTAGTATAGCCATTTTGGACAACATTAATTCTACCTATCCATGAGCCTATGAGGTCTTTCTGTCTTCTAGGGTCTTCAGTTGCTTTCTGCAGTTTTCTATAGTTTCCATTGTAGAAGTCTTTCACCTCCTTGGTTAAGTTTATTCCTAAGATTGTGTGTGTGTGTGTGTGTGTGTGTGTGTGTGTGTGTATTTAAGGTTATTGTGAATGGCATAGTTTTCCTGATTTCTTTCTCAACAGATTCTTATTCAAGTATAGGGAAGCAATTGATTTATGTTACTTGTATCCTGCTTCTTGGCTGAATTTGTTTACCAACCCTAGAAGTTTGCTCATGGAGATTTTCGGGAATTCTAGATACAGGATCATGTCATCAGCAGAGATAATTTAACTTCTTTTCCTTTTTGTATCCCTTTAAATTTCCTTTTCTTGCCAATTTCTCTAGCTAGAGTTTCAAGAACTATGTTGAATAGGAACAGTGAATGTGGGAATCCTTGCTTTATTCCTTATTTTTGAAGTAATGCTTTCAGTTTTTCTCCATTTAGTATGATGTTGGCCTTGGGTTTGTCATTTTACAATGTTGAGGTAAGTTCTTTCTATCCCTAGTTTCTCCACTATTTTTAACATGAATGGATGCTGGATTTTGTTGAATGCTTTTGCTGCATGTATTAAAATTTCCATGTGATTCTTGTCCTTAATTCTATTTATGTGTTGAATTGTATTTATTGATTTGCATACGTTGAAACAACCTTGTATCCCTGGGATGAAATTCACTTGATCATGGAATCCACCATCATGGTGTACTATCATATTTTGAATGTAGTAGTGTTTTGAATGTAGTTTGTCTATATTTTATTAGGATTTTTGCATCTATTTTCATCTGGCATATTGGTTTGAAGGTTTTCTGTCCTTGGTGTGTCTTTATCTGGTTTTGGTATAAGGATGATAATGGCTACATAGAATGAATGGAAGAGGTCCTGTCCTTTCTATTTCATGAAATATTTTGAGGAAGAATGGCATTAGTTCTTCAAAGGTCTGGTAGAACTCAGCTGAGAATCCATCTGGCCCTGGACTTTTCTTTTTTGTAAGTCTTTTAATTGTTGCTTCAATCTCATTGCTTGATATTGGTTTGTTTAAGTTTTCTACATCCTCATGGTTCAATTTGGGTAGGTCATATCTATCTATAAATTCATCAGTATCTTCTAGATTTTCCAGTTTATTAGAGTATAAATTTTCAAAATACTTTCTAATGAGTGTCTGGATTTCAGAAATATCTGTGGATGATGATATCTTCTTTCTCATCTCTAATTTTGTTGATTTGGATCTTTATTCTTTTTCTTTTGATTAGTCTGGCTAAGGATTTATCAATTTTTAACTTTTTAAAGAATCACCTTTCTTGAATTCATCCTTTCTATTTTTTCACTCTCAATTTCATCAGTTTTTGCTCTGATCTTAATTATTTCCTGTAGTCTACTGATTTTGGAATTAGTATTTTGGAATTTTGTCCTTCATTTTTAAGGACCTTGATGTATAATATTAAATTATTTATTCGAGATTTTTCTATTTTTTAATGTAAGAATTCAGTGCTATAAACTTTTTGTTAGAACTGCCTTCATACTGTCACAGATATTTTGATATGTTGTATCTCTCTTTTTTAACCTTTTATCCATCTTTTTAAAATTTCTTACATACATGACAATAGTAGAATGCATTACAATCATAATTATCCATGCACAACACCATTTTTTGTAACTCTGTATGTAAAGTATGTTCTCATCAAATTATGCCATTATACATGAGCTCTCTTATTATTATTATTATTATTATTATTATTATTATTATTATTTTGCATTAAAATTCTTAATACACCTTTATACCACAATTTATCATATCTCTGATTGTATATAAGATATGTTGACACCAAATTCACATCTTCATACATGTATTTTGTATAATGATGAGGGTCTCCTTCCACCATCCATTCTATTCCCTTTCTCCCTTCCTTTCCCTCCCACCCCTATTCCCTATCTAGAGGTAATCTTCCTCCCTTGCTCTCCCTCCCAACCCCATTTTGAGTCATTCCCCCCTTATATCAGAGAAGACATTTGGCATTTGTTTTTTGGGGATTGGCTAACTTCACTTAGCATAATCTTCTCTAATGTCATCCATTTCCCTGCAAATGAAATGATCTTATTCTTTTTTATTGCTGTCTAATAGAAAAAAAAGTAGGCCCTAATCTCCATTATATGGGGCTATGCCCCAACTTCCTTAATAAGATGCTTATAGCACAAGAATTAAAACCAAGAATAAACAAATGGGATGGATTCAAACTAAAAAGTTTTTTCTGAGCAAAATAATATGTGAGGTGAACAGGGAGCCTGCATCCTGGGAACAAGTTTTTACCCCTCACACATCAGATAGACCTCTAATCTCTGGGGTATATAAAGAGCTCAATAAGATAAGCACCAAAAAAACCCAAATAATCCAATCAATAAATGGGCCAAGGACCTGAACAGACACTTCTCAGAAGAGGATATACAATCAATCAACAAATATACGAAAAAATGCTCATCATCTCTAGCAATCAGAGAAATGCAAATTAAAACTACGCTAAGATACCATCTCACTCCAGTAAGAGTGGCAGCCATTATGAAGACAAACAACAATAAGTGTTGGCGAGGATGTGGGGAAAAAGGTACACTCATACACTGCTGGTGGGACTGCAAATTGGTGCAGCCAATTTGGAAAGCCATATGGAGATTCCTTGGAAAGCTGGGAATGGAACTACCATTTGACCCAGCTATTCCTCTTCTTGGACTATACCCAAAAGACCTAAAAACAGCATACTACAGGGACACAGCCACATAAATGTTTATAGCAGCACAATTCACAATAGCTAAACTGTGGAGCCAACCTAGATGTCCTTCAGTGATGAATGGATAAAAAATGTGGCATTTATACACAATGGATCTGTTGTATCTCTATTCTGATTTCTTTCTAATAATTTTTTTTTATTTCTTTCCAGATTTTCTATAGGATTCATTCCTTATTCAAAAGTGTATTAGTTAATCTGCAGGTGTTAATATGGTTTCTGTTTTTTATCTTATTTTTATAATTTCATTCCATTATGGTCTGATAGAATTTAATGAATTATCTTTAATTTTTTCATTTTTTGAGACTTGTGCCCTCAAATACGATCTGTTTTAGACAAACTTTCTATGTGGCACTGAGAATTAAATTCAGTTGTTGGTAGATGAGATATTCTTTAAACTCATTTAATTAATTTAATTAAGTTCATTTAATTAATAGTATTTTTTGGTTCTGAAGTGTCTTTACTTAGTTTGTGTCCAGATAACCTATCTAATAGTGAGAGTGTTGGGTTGAAATCACCCAGTATTTTTGTATTGTCATCTCTTGGACACTTTATGTTGAGAAAGATTTGTTTTATATCTGTAGGTGCACTGAAATTTGGGGCATAAATATTTACAACATTATATCTTATTGTTGGTTGGTTCTCTTAACCAGTATGAAGTCTCCTTCTTTGGTGTTATATATAATTTTGACTTGAAGTCTACTTTGTCTGATATGAAAATAGCTACTCCTGCTTGCTTTCAGTCTCCATTTGCATGGTATATCTTTTTCAATCCTTTCACCTTCAGCCTGGGAATGTCTTTGCATATAAGATGAGTCTTATGTAAATATGACATATGATTATGTTTTATCTGTCAACCTGTCTTTTGATTGGAGAGTTTTGGCCATTTACATTCAGTGTTGTTTTACAGATATAATTTTTATTTCCTGATATTTTGATTTCTAATGCTTAATTCAGAATTGATTCTTCTTAATTGACTATTTGAGTGAGATTTTCTAGCTCTGATTTTTATTTTTTATTTCTTCTTATTAAAATATTTTATTGAGTATGCTTTATAGTATAGATTTAGTGGTTATGTAGTCTTTTAGTTTTCTGCTTATCATGGAAGGCTTTATTTTATTTTCAATTTGAAGGTGTTTTTCTGGAAATAGGAATCTTGGTTGACACCAATTCTCTTTTAGGGCATGATATATATTATTCTAATACTTCCTGGATTTTAAGGTCTAGTCTAAAATTTAGTTGAAATCCTAATTAGCTTACTTATAAATGTGAATAATCATTTTTCTCTTGTGGCTTTTAAATTTTAATCCTTGTTCTATATATTATTCATTTTAAATATAATATGTCTTAAAGAGGATCTCTTTTAATCTTGCCTATTTGGGATTCTGAATGCATTTTGTATTTGGATTTCCATCTTTCTCCTGAGGTTTGGAAATTTTCTGATATTTTTTAAAAGGTTGTATACTCCTTTAGTTTGTATACACTGATGAGTCTTAGATTTTTTTTTAAATATTATACCAGATTTCTTGAATATTCTGGTCATGGTCTCTTAATGTCTTTTAGTAATTTTTTACTTTATTTTCAAGATCAGATACTTTGTCTTCAGGGTCTGGGAATCTGTATTCAAAGTGGCCATATCTATTGGTGATGCCTCCCACTGAATTTTTAATTTGATTTTTTGAGTCAGTCTTTCCAGGTTTTCTGTTTGGTTCTTTTTCCAATTCTTACCTCTTTATTGAAATGATCTTTCAATTTCTGAATTTTCCAAGTTCATTTATTGTATTTTCCTGATATTTTTGCTATGAACCTTCTAAATTATTTTTCCAACATTTTCTCCTTTGTGGTGTCAATAAACTCAGTCATGGAAGTGTTGCGGGCTATTTGTGGTGGTTTGTTCCCTTGCTTTTTCATACTGCTTGTATATCTACCCATCTTTGGGATGATTACTACTTATACCTTTTTGCAAGGGACAGTGAGCTTCTGGACTGATTGAATATTTAGGTATTCATATACACACTCAACATGAATCTTCTGCTGTTCCCAGTATCAGCACCATTTTGAGAGGAGATACTAAACCCTGTTAACTATAATCACTTCAGAGACAATCTATGTACTAATAAAATTCTCTCATCAGTTTTTCTTTCATTGCTTCCTTTCTGGGCTGTGAAGAGGTTGAGGATTGCTGCTGAGATATGCTCTGCCATCTACATTCTCTCATAATAGCAACCATTCTCTTTAAGCTTCATATATAATTGTGTTGTTCATATACCTCAAAGACAGTCCAAGTTGGGTCAGGAAGGATAAAGGATGATATTCTGGGCTTCCTGAGGATAGAGACTCAATTCATCTCAGTGGGCTCTGCCTCCAAAGTGTAGCACCCTCTACATCCCTATCTTTCCCAAACCCCAATGACCTTCACCCCTTTTGTTTTGAAGTCTTGGAGGAATAGCAAGAACAGATGGGAGCTTATGACTTGTGTTCCCTTATCACATTCACCTTTCTCACTAGGAAGGGTTGAGAAAGGTGCTTAGAAATTTCCTCTGCATCTTTCCATGGATTCTATGTGTAAATCCTAAGAGTTATTCAAACTTATCAGTTAGAATATCAACTCTGTTTTGTTTGGTAGTCCACCTTGTAAAACTTTCAGCATAGATTAATTGTGTGTGTGTGTGTGTGTGTGTGTGTGTGTGTGTTGGTGCAGGTTGAACCTAAGGCCTTATGCATGCCAGGCAAGAGCTTTACCACTGAAGTACATACCCAGCACAGTGTAGATTAATTTTTAAATAGTTTTATTTCTTGACAAATAATAATTGTATTTAGCATAGGTAATTTTTGATAACTGGGTAGAAACAGGGACAACTTCTAATTAAGATCTTTCTTTTTTTCTGTTAGAAAATGTTCCTGCTGACTCTAAAGGCAAGAATATTACAGGTTATTTTGTAAGGGTAGAAATGGGAAAAAGAATAACTAGCAATCTGAACTATTTGGCTGAAACCACATAGGACATGGCTAAATGGCTAAGTGGTAAAAGATGACAACATAAAATTAAGCAGATCTGTGCAGAATCTAACCAAGTTTCAAGGACAGACTCTAAAGTGTGGTTAAATGATTAAATTTTCCTCACATATTCTAGGAGATATTATTAACTTCAACATTTATCCAAATAAGCCAGTATTACTGTGTCCAGTTCTATTTAAAACAGGCTCAGTGGGAGGTATTCTTATGAAAAGAAATAAAATTTTATGATGCTGCATCTTTAATACAAAATCAAAACACCTAGAAAAGTTGTTAGGCCAAATGACCAGCAGCTTTAAGACACGACTGTCATTGCTCTGACCTGCAAAGTAAGACCTGGGACTTTCTCTTTAAGAGCACTCTGATGTTTATCTTGTTGCTTAGCAATTAAGTATTTTTTAATTTATTGTTAGCTTTGCTTGTTCTGCCTCCTCACCTCCTCAGATTCCCTTTGAAGATTCACTGAATTCTTGTAGAAACTCTAAAGTTGTCCAATAGTAAGTTTGGATTCTTAATCCTCTGTAAACTTGCTTTAACATCAGAAGACAGGAATAATGGCTGGACAATGACAGATGCTCCTCACTTTGCTGGATAAAGTGGGGACCAGGCCTTTTAACTTGATCCCTAAGTTCTTCTGTCAGGGTCAGCCTCCTCCACCCTCAGCTGCAAAAGTTAAGAAGAGATTTGATTCAATATGGAAGTCCAACATTGCAAGATTTCCCCTAAGAATTCCCATTTCTACGTGCTTCTGTTAAAAAGGACTTCAGCACACATGACAAAATTCTCCGGAGTTTATCTAGGGGCCGTGGACCCCTGGCTACAGGACATCAAAGAATCCTCATCACAGTGTGTGACAAGAGTCTCCCTTTCAGAGGATGAGCCTTCTGTGCATGGTAAAGCAAAGAGTTCCCAGAGAGGCAGAAGGAGGAGCACATTTCACAACTTTTTTTCTTTTTCTGTTGGCTTTTCCAAGTTGTTTTTTGCCTGATGAAATTATTCTCTTTCCTTTGCCGTCTTTTAAAATTAATTTTTCTCAAAAAGTAATGGTTGAATGACTAGACTTTCATCATAAAATTTCAGAATGTCTATAAAGAGCATGTGTGTTATAAATGATGATTCAGATCCTAAATTTTGAAGAGTTTCGTACATGATTAGCATCCAGCTGTCTCAAACACGCTGTGTGTTTCCTTTGGTATTCTGCCTTGTGTGCTGTTGCAAGACTTTTGCAGTGACATTTTTAGTGTATGGTGGGAGGCAGGAAACACAGAATCTGTTCATTTCACCTACAAACTGAATAGCTTTAAAAAGTTTTGAACTGAACTTCTTGTTTTTGTCACTGGAGTTTGAATTCATGATGCATTTTCTTAAAATTATTTTCTCCTTAATTAACTGTAAAATGCTTTGAAGGAAATCTTATCTTACAGTACTTGGTTTTTTGCTACCTTATAACAATGACACTCTAACTGAGATGTTTGATTTATTTTCCTGTGTTACTATTCTGTTTTAATTTTTACAGATCAGTATATAATGGAATTTGTTAAAACTTTACATTTTTAATGCAAAAGAGGACATGGGTTATTATGCACACATTACACAATGCTTTATTTTTTCCTTCTAAGGAAATAATGAACTGGATTGCAGCACGCTGTAAAAATGTATGTGGAACTTGAAGTTATTTCATAGTTTAAAAAAGTCCTCTTCCTTTTTTTAAACCTTACGACTTTAAAATTATGATAGCTTTATTTTCCAATTTTTCTCATTGAACTCATTGTTTTTAGTTCATTTAATTATATGTATCAAGTGATATGAAAAAGAACCTGAATAATGTCTCCCTTAATAGAAATGGTACTGTCTCAGTTTCCTCATCTGTAAAATAGGCAGTTTGCACTTGATGATCCCAATGGTCTCTTGAAGCTCCAGTATAGACGCCACTTTAATCAGGGCAGTGATCAGGTCTGAGATGTTGCAGTGGCTGAATTACCGTGTTCCTGTACCACCATCCTGATATGTGACCTTCCCATTAATACTGTAAGCCCTCTTCTGCATGTTCCCTGGAAGTCCTTCATTCTTTGGGTTTAGTATCAGCAGCTATCTAGCCCAACCCTTGCATTGTATAGAAAAGAAAAACAGGACAGTATTTTATTGAAACATCCATGTAAGAACAAAGAAATGGTCTTTTTTTTTCTTTCCAATAGATTGTGCAATCTGAGTCTTGCAATAAGTAATCTTAAACCAAGGCTGTTGAATCTCAGAGCTAATTCTGCAAACATTCCTGACTGAGATGGAAACCAACCCACCCATTCTAAAAGAGCCCTTCTTGCCTGTCTGGGGTGCAGGGCCTCAGTGCTAATGCAAATAGGGTCCCAGGGGTGAGTTGGCTGCTATCTGTACTATCATCATACTAAAATAAAGTCACCTAAGAGTGGCAACTTTATGTAATTGGGCACTTAGGTATGCCCAATTCTGTGAAGATAATTGTCCCTTCCCTAGATCCAAGAAATTTATCAAATGAGCTCATTATGTGCTAATAATAATTTTGTTCACTACAAATCCTGAGAGGGAGTACTTAGATGTTCCATCTATTTCCTACTCTCTGTTTCATTATTCTATCTGATATTGCAGATCTTCAGGTCAAAGGATATGTGAAGTTGTTGGTACGTCAAGAAGATGGTTTCATTCTGCTTATGAATGGTTCTAGAGTTTATTTTTGTTTAGAGTTAGCTCAAATATACTTTTATTCTGGGCTTCATCACTCCATCCATTTTTTTAAGGAAATGAAACATTTGTTTTGATGTTCCCTCCACAGTCCTTTTAATCACGTGGGTAGATGTTTTTCTTAATTATCTATGGTGGTGGGGACAAGATCAACTAAAATACACAGTAAAGAAGTTGATTTTATCCAACCGTGTAGTAGTTTTATTTCTTATTTTGATGCTAGTTTAGTAAAAGTGTAGATCACTGATATTACTTGAATTTCCCTTCTTTTAACCTATAGTGACATTTAGAGGGAAGAGGAATAAAATCTGCAAATGAAACGCATCCCCAATTCACTAGGTTTGTCACTCAGTTACCAATGAGAAGCAATTTTGAGTTCTGTTTTACTGCTCTAGTGAAGTGTGTAGTCTGACACATTGTGTTATGCAGAATTTGGCGTATTTTATGGATGACTACTAAAGCAACAATAACAACAACAACAACAAAAAACAAAACCAAAAACGCAAGAGGAAGAGATGAAGGAAGAGAGGAATAAGGAAAAGGAAGAAAAAAAATGATGAGTTCTTGGTTCTTGATATGTTAGCAAGTGTTTGGGATCTTAACTTGCCCCTGGGGTTAACTAGTATTGTAGGTCCAAGTAACTGGGTTTAAATGTCACATATAATGACAAGTAAGAAAATTGGGATGTTATTTGCATGTGAATGAGAATAGAGACGACTGGGTATTGATTCATTGTGTGAGGAATGCTTGCCCTTGGTGAAATGTGTTACCTTCTGTGAAATTATGAACACTATTTCTTGCTGACTGTAGAATGTAGACACCAAGTCTAGACATGTTTGCTCCTGAAGTGTGGCTCCAATGAGAGAATTGTTTTTAAACAAAAGGAAACAAAATGCAGAGGAGGTGAAGAGTCTTGAGTTCTGCATGCTTGAGTTTAGGACTCTACTTGGTGTCTCTCTTTAGTTTTAGGAGGGGGAATGGGAAGCCTCTTCCAAGAAGCATCCATGATTAGTGGACAAAGGCATTTTTCTCATATTCCTTGGGAAATAACTGATTTCTCTAGGAGGAATTAGATTAGTTCTTGTATTGTTTTATGTTATGAAAATTCCACTATATGTTGATTTAATGTGCTTTTTATTTATACAGCTAATACTTTTTACAGGAATAAACACAATCACAAATGAGAGACTATTAAGGAGAACATTACGTCTAGACAATGTGTCTATCTCAAGACATAATAAGAAGGTCTAAGAGTTTGATAAAAATATATACATACACACAAATATATTTGTTTCTTAATTGTTTCTGTAGAAACATTATCAAGAACTTTCATTGATTTGAAAATACTGATTTTTCCCAAGGCCATTTAGCTTCATAATCCTTTCATTCTATTAGATTATAATTAAAGCTTGATTTTTCTTAGTGTTTGTATTTGTAAATTTGCTGCATTATATTTAACCCTAAGCCAATAATTCTTCAAATCATCACAAGAGGAATAGGATTCCTGGAAGTCCTTTGATTATCTCAGGGTCAAACAATAAATTAGGATTAGGGTCAGAATCAGAGTTCACCAGCCATGTGATGCTGAATTCCAAGCTATTGTGGAAGCATGCTGGTTGTGTTTTGATCTGCATAGAACCCGAGGTCAGGATGCTGATAGTTGGGTTTTTGTACTCTGTGAAAAGCCACTACAAAACCGAACATCAGAAACTGTGCGGGAAGCCCCCTTCTGACAATGGGGAACACAAGCCTGCCGGGACTGTAACAATGAGATGCCATCATCAGAGGCCCCGTGGGGCTTGCCAAGCTGGGGCACCTGAACTCAACAGGACACCTCACTGATTTGAAGAAATGTCACTAGCAGCTGATGGCATGTGCAAGGAGGGATGATGATCCTCACTTGGGGGTCCCTTGTCCTGACATCGTTCTTTCAAGAAATTGAGCAAAGCCCCTAGGCTATGTGAGGTGAGCATTCAGTCCTCTAATATGTCACATGTGCCGTAGGTTTCTAAAGCAAAAAAAAAAATAAATAAATAACATCAACCCTTCCTCTGCTTCAAGTGATGATGCTGATTTTCACATTAGAATCAGAATTTTTCTAGAGCTTGTATATTTATAAATTAACTGTAGATTAAACGTGCAGGCCATCAGAGGAAAGAAAGAGCAAGTTATATGGAATTCTAATGTGCTACATAGGATCTTGTGCACGTATGTGCACACTTTTTGTCTCAAAGGATTTTTCATAATTTTGTCGAGGGCAGACGGTGGGACCACAAGCTGGAATGAGAACGAGGCAGGCTGGGGATGACAGCAGAAAGATTGACGACTTCTGGGAGAAACTGAGGCTCTGGTTTACCCACAGGAAGTCGGTACCACTTGGCTCCAGTTGCTGATCAGATGAGGAATACAGGCCCATTGCTATCAGATTTTAAGTCTTGTTTTCATAATGAATTATAACTCCAGGTTTCCAGGTGAAACTTCTCATTCTTTCATAACACCTTAAGCCAAAGGAAACAATCTGCAGGCAGAAATGGCCCTTGGGTGATCAGTCTAGCATCATTACCAGTGGCTTGCTACATGTGAAGCTTTGTGCCAAGCGTTGCACACAAAAGTGCTGCTTAAGCCTTCCCCACAGCCCTGCAGAATATGTGTCATATCCTGCTCTACTGATGAGGATGCTGAGATCCACTGCACTTAGGTAACTTGCATAGGCTTTAGCAGTTAGTCCTAGGAGATAAAGGTTTCTAATATCAAGCTCAGCATTTAAGTTAGTAAATGTCTATTGAATGTGGGGTATGTGTCTGGGACCTACAAGACTCTAGGGGGTCCTAAAAAGAATGAGGTAAATGCACAAGGCTTATAGTTTGTGTAGCTGAATACATCAGACGAGGGCAAATGTAAGATACTTTTAGAAGACAGAAGAGCAGAAGATTGCCAAGAGATGATGCTGATCTGAGACTTGAAGAGGTGAATAGGAATTGAACAAGTAAAGGGGTGAGAGGTCTTCTGGGTCTGCATGGTAGAAATTTCAGAGGTGAGAGAAGATGTGGATTCTGCCGTACAGAGTTGTTTGTGTAATTGGAAATAGAGCACAACACAAGGATTGTGAATGGCAGGAAGAGATGAAGTTGGAGAAATAAAACAGAGGGCTCACAAAGGAAATAAATTAGGGGATAAAACAGAGGGCTCACAAAAGATTAAGCCAGGGAAGGACTCCTGTTTTAAGATTGAACAGATTGGAGAGGTCACTGGATATGGGGGCAATGATAAAGGCAGGGAGACCTCTAAGAAGCAAATGGGAGTAATCAGAAGCAAGGATAATATCTTAAAGTAGTGATTGCAAAATTCATATTAAATGATGTAAGAAAAATTTTAAAATATAGAATAAACCAGAAATAGTGACTGAATAAATGCAGGGGATGAAGGAGAGAGGATAATCAAAGAGGAGAGTGTATTGTTTTTGATTGAAAAACCTTTTAATTAGTTTTTAAACAAGTGAAATATGCCCAAATGTACTCATAAATTTAAAAAGACAAATTTAAAGAGCACTGAGATACTGTTTTCATCTATTGACAAAACTTCACAAGTTTGACAACTTTGTTGTGAGGATATGAAGAAACAGATACCCGAATACATGGTTGATGGGAGTTCAAAATAGTATTATAATTCTCCTGGAGAGAAATCTGGCAAAACATATTAAGATTACAAATGTATTTACCTTTAACCCAGTAATTTCACTTCCCAGAATTTATTTTACAGATATATAATTTTATACATTTGTAGATTTATGTAGAAGCTTATTTATTGTAGCACTGTGTATGGAAAAACATTCATCAAAAGAGGTCTGGTTAAATAAACTACGGTAGATTCACACAAAAGGAATACCTTCCAGTCATAAAAAAGAATTAGGAAGCTGTATATCAAGATGAACAGAGATTCAGGATATATTGTTAAGAAAAAAAAGAACAAAGTAATGAATAGTGTATGTTGCAGCATGGTCCAACAGAAATATAATGTCTACTTGTATTTTTATTTTTATTTTTTAGGATTCCACAGTCTTTTTGGGAACTTGGTTTCCAGGGGCTTATTTTTGTTGTTGTTGTTGTTTTTGTTTTCAATTTTGTTTATGGTTGATGTGGAAATTTTTATTGAAACATTTTTATTGTGTATATTTAAGGAATACAATATGATAAAGATAAGGTAAAGGTTTCTGGTTTAACTGATAGTGTGGGTGGTAAAACCATTCACAGAGTGAAAAATTCACAGAGCTGGCTTTGGGGTATGGGTAAGGGCCAATAAATATATCCAATTCAGATGGGTTGAGTCTGAATTTTGAGGTACCATGGTATTCTCAGGTGGAAATATGTGGTCAGTTTGGAGATATGTGGTGGTCTGGGGAGTAACCTGGCTGCACAGGTAGGTTGTAGGTACTTTGTAAGTACTAGATGGCAATGGAAAGAAATCATGGAAGAGAATGAGTCAGCCATGATGGGGCACGTGTTAGGAGGAGCATAATCGCTCCCAGAAGATTAGTTCCAGACATTGCGAGTTGCTAATGGTTACCCACGGTTGGGCTTCTTGGTGCCCCAACAGATATCACTGAACAGATGAATTGTCACCATCATCTTTCAGAATTCATCTCCCAAGAGGAAATTTTCAGTGACTTGGGAGAATTGCTCCTGGAATAACCCACACATTCTTCTAAAAATGCCTCCTTTGAACTTGCCTCAATAAAAGTTAATTCCTCTATGATGCAGGTGATGGAGTGCCGACATTCACTTGAACCCAGTCTTCCACTGGGCCACTAAAAGAGATTAAATAAATTGATCAAGGTTATGTGATAGAATTTGAACCTAGGTCTTTGGGACTTAGTTGCATTCCAGGATCAGTTAGTGAGCTTGATCATGGTTTAGTGGGTGCACTTCACTCTGTCTGTTTTACAGAAGCAGATGTATGGAGTGCTTCCAAAGAACTAGGCCACTGCCAAAAGGGGAGGTCAGAGCCTCTGGCTGACTGAGGTGCACCCATATCTCTTCCTTTCAGTTCACGTATAAGACTTTATAACCATCACTCTGCTGGAAAGATAACTCTGCAAGAGATGTAAGCAAGAGCCTCCAATTTGGATCCTCGTAATGAGATATGACTTATTTTAAATATTTCCATTCAGGCAGAACAGATGTGCTTGTACTTTTTTGGACACATCTGCAAGTCAGCGAGAAAAATAGAGAAATGAACTAAAAGTAATTGGTCTGGAACTTTATTTGGAATTACAACTCAATCAAAAGTTTACTTTTAATTCCTGCATTTCAATACCAGTTAAAAGTTACTCACCAATGATGCTTCACCATATACGTGTAATCAACATAAAAACTTGATAAGTAAGAAACATGATTTCTGTTCTTCCATGTGAACATTCCATTAAGCTTTAGCCCTTTGGCTGATAAAATCCATCATTTTGCAAAGTAGAATTGATCGTGGAAGCACATTCACACAAAAAGACGTTTTTCAGATTACCTCTGCTGGGTTCTGATTAGCAATGTTTATGTTCCATTTAATGTTTTCCACATGCTGTTACCCTTTGAAAGTTTGGCCTGTGCATTTATTCTCATCACCAGCTGTGGAAGTCTAGACCCTAGGCAGCAGTTTCAAAACAAATGTCTGGAGATTCTGGAATTCTGACCACCAGAACAATTTATTTTAGTTTAGTTTTGCTTCAGTTTTCATGGAATGAGAGTTTGTGAATATAGCCATAAACTTCACATCTATTTTATCTTTTTAACAGGGTCATCTTGTCATATGCTTATTGACTTCCAACGTGAAGAATATTGGCACGTTCTCTAGCTCTACAGATAAAGCTGAATATTCTAAAAAATTCACATGAAATAAATTATACTTTTTTTTTTCAAAATTAGCTTTGTTATCTTGTAGAAGTGATGTATGTTCAATGAGTGGAAGAAAAGTCAGCCGAAGTGCAAAGTCACTTAAGATTTTACCAGCTGGACAATAACAGTTTAGTGACCATCCTTTCAAGATCTCTGACTATGAACATATTGCCAGGTTTTTTTTTTAAATGATATTAATTATTAGCAAAGTTATACATATAGCTTGTATGTTGACTCATAGTGACCAAATAATTTGTTGTCCTCACTTGGACACTTTGGAGAGTGAAAGGGGTGCTGTTAATAATCAGGTACACAATAGGTATGCACCTGGACTCTTCCAGGATTCTTGGACCAAGAGGGCCCCTTGCATGGATTCTTTGCTATATATGTATTTGTTCATTTGTCATACATTTACTGAACATTTATTATGTGCTATGTATTCATCAATAAAGAAAATAAGGCCAAGATTGACCTCAAGGACTCACAGTCCAGCAGCAGTTAAAATGCCATGGCATGGGGATCGCAGTGGAAGGCCATCTGTCATCTTATGAGAACCCTTCTGGGCCATTAGTGAAGGTTGAGGTGAATTTCAGAGGATTAGTGGAGTTAGCCTGGCAAAGAGGGGAACATTCCCTATAAGAAGGAGTGATGAATGCAAAGACAGATGGAAAAACATATATGAGATTTGGGGAAGCAGAAAAAGACTGGGGATGATTCTGCAGAAGGGTCCCGATCTTTGGTGGGAAAGGAGCAAGTGGCTTAAGAGGAGGCTGCCTGCAGTCAGAGGGCTGGTGATGAATCACCTGGAGGGTTTTGTTAAAGAGATTAGGTTTGGCCCTAAGGACACATTTTAATCAGAAAAGCCATTAGACCTGCATTTTAGAATCCTGGATGAAGATGCTATTCATGAGAAAGTTTGGGGTGTAACTGATAAAATTAAGGAGATTGCATCAACAGTGTTTGGGACAAGGGGAAAGAAGACATCAGGGAGTCAAACCCAGGTACCAGACTGGATGATGGAAGATTTGCAGAGACACAGAGCTCTCGGGGAGGAGCTGGCTTGGGAGGGAGCAATGCCATTTGAATTTGTTTGGTTTGAGTTTCCAAGAGGGCATCCAGGTAGGCATGTCAACCTACATGATCTTAACAGGTACTCCAGAGACAGACCTATGGTAGACTGAGAGATGGAGGAGTTGGTAGCTCATAGGTGGTATTTGAAGTCTTGGGAATTTGAGGCCAGTTGAATTTTTATTACTTATCATGAATTTCTATTAACTCTGGTTCAAGGTTATTGAATATGTAATAGAGTAGAATAAATGGTAGCTAAAATTATGACATTTTGAAATTCACTCACCCCCACCCATTTTTATGAAAGAAACATTTGTCTAGGACATGGAAAATACCACTATTCAGAATTTATTGTCCAGAGGAGTTGGCAGAGATTTTTAGTCAAAAATCAAATTTAGAAAAGTCCTCATTCATACTGGGGAGTGAAATATAAAAAGAAAGAATGAAAGAAAGAGAGGATCCTTTTCTTTCCCTTTCATAATGAAGAGACATGATTCAAGCTTCCTAGTTAAAAATAACAAATGACTACAGTTCAATCTGCACTGTGGGGACCTGATGCTTTGTTTCATTGCAGTCCATTAACAATTACAACATAAGGTAGTGGCTGCAACTTTCTCCATTGCAAACTCTTTAACATGATTTTCCCCCTGGGAATAGCTTGTCTTTCCAGTTACTGTGGTCTGGGTGTGTTCTCAACAAATTCATATGTTGAAATCCTGCCCTCCCTGCAGATAGTATTTGGAGGTGAGAGGTCACAAGGGTAGAGCCCTTAGAGTGAGATTAGTGCCCTTAGAAAAATAGGCTCAGTATAGAGAGTTAGGGGGTTGGGGGGGGGAGAGAAAGAAAGAAAATAGGCTCAGGGAGCTCATTTCTTGGCTCTTTGCACCAAGTGAGGTCACAGCTAGAGGTTGGCAGTCTGCATGAGAAGCTAGACCTCACCAGAACCCAACCATGCTGGCACTGATGACAACAGACTTCCCAGCCTCCGGAGCCATGAGAAATGAAGTTAGAAAGTGGTGGAGTTTAAATACCACATAGTCTAAGATATTATGTTACAGCAGCCTGCACAAATTAGGATACTTAGTGTTCAAATTTTACATGAAGTTCAAATCAAATTCAGTGGAGAGTAATCAGAAACTATTGGAGCTGTGAGTGACATTAGAGTCCTTATCCACGTGTCACATTTTAGACATGGCAACTGAAGACCACAGCAATTCAGTGCCTTCCCCCGAGGTCATGCACATGCCTGGACAGCAGGGGTTGAAATTATACAGCTCTGACACCTCCATCCATCCCCCTCCCAGATGGGGATCATGTGTCAAAGAAGGGTTAATATATTAATCATCCAATAAGTAAAATTCCCTCTCATCCCCTTCCTTCCTATTTAAAATACTATTAAAATACTAATAATACTATTTCAAAATACTAAAAATACTATTTCAAAATACTAAAAATGAGAGTGTCTGATAACCACATCTCAGTGGGTCATAAAGGAAAGAAAAAGAGGACAAAGGAGTCTGTCTTATGCTGTCCCCTTTGCATTTTTCTCTTTAATTCAGCATACACAAAATATTGTTCTCCATCTGGTTGCATGTCCCTTAGTTAATTGCACTAAAAACCATTTAGTTTCATCAGAAAAATTTGATTCTGTTTTAATAAGAGATTTTTTTTGTTCACTTTTTGAGGGTTTTTAAAAAAAGTACATTTGAAATTATGAATGTTTTATAACAATTGTTTGCCTCTCAATCTATCAAAATTATAGATATTGAAAAAAAAGTAGAGATTATGATGTTTTCTGTTGTCTTCTCCCTTTAATTTTCTATAATCCTATCAAAAACCTGAAGAATAAGTGCCAGGCATTGGTGACATTTGGCTCAGTAGAAATGACAGAGGAGGCTGGACGTGGGACTGGCAGGCCAAGTGTCCTTTGGGGGGCCCTCAATTCTGTTCTCTATCGATTCTCTCCTGGTTCTGTGAGAGTTGGGCCAGATTGCTTCTGCAGCTCCTTGTCTCTCAGTCTGTTACATATATTTTCATTTTCTCACAATTTTGGACTCCTCACACTTTCTCCTATCCTATCTAATGTGTTGCTGAATCCTGTCATTTTATTCGGCCAACATTAGTGTACTATTTCTTATTTATTCATTTGGTGCCAGCCACTGTCTCCGATGCTTTCTTTGCCTGTCATCTCTTACCCTCGTTAGACCTACCTTCCTGGGTGTGGAGAACACCCAATTCCTGCCACTTCCATTTGTTTCCTTCCCAGAGATTAAGTGTCCCTTCCTAGTGTACACATGCAATGCTCACACTGACGTACTTACCCTACCATGATCCCTTCCGAGTACTCCGAGGTGATGGTGTGTTGTCACCTTGATGTAGCATTAGAAAATGAGAAGCAACTTGAACAGATTAGGACCCATGTTTAAAATTCAGTTATTTCCTCTAAATGGATCAAATTGTCATCTAAATAGGAAGTGAGGTCCATTCAGAAGTAGATAAATACTCACACATAGAGTTAAATAGGTTTGCCTTACAGTCAAAAATTCAAAAAAGAAAATGTCCTAAAGCCTTGTTGCATGATTATTTGCTTTTAATTCCATATTCATTTGATTGTCTCATTTACAAAATGGCAGCTCAAGCCATTTAGGACAGTGGAAGCCTGAGTCTCTGCTGCACGTATCACAAATAGAGTGTGCATGTGAAGACCTCACACATCCATATGCATGTTATCCATGGCTCCATGGAGCAGTCCTCTTAATTACACTTTATATATGCTGTGTGCAGCCAGGCATTGATCTTTCAAGTGCTGTTGTCTGGTTCAAAGACTTGTAATTAGGCAGGAAGATCTGGTAAAATGGATTCTATGGAATTGTTCAAATGTTCCGTGTATATGAAATTGTTCATCTAGAATTATTTATCTGGAAAAAGACAGTTTCAAATATGCACCAAGCCTATTTTAAAATTTTTATTTTTTCTCATTATTTACTGTTAGTCCACGTGTTTCTCGGACATTTGCAAATTGCAGGGCTTTTCAGTTTTGCTATGAAATTGCTTTGTACTTTCCTGTGGGCCTGCTAATTGGTGAGCTCTTTATCCAGGAGATCAAGAATCAGGGGCTTTTTTTTTTTTAACCCATTGTGAGCTCTCAGATTGTCCATGGGTATGGAGAAGAGGAGAAAATGCCTTTGAGACTTTGTGGCTTTTCTATTCTTTTATTACCCTGGTGACAACCTAGAAGACATAATTCTGAGTGACAAGAAGAATTTAATCAACAATTTAGAATAGAATCCCCTGATATTGAGTAATCTGTAATGAGCCTTGTTTTGTTTAGTGTTTATCATTTCTTTGACTTATGCATTCTTTTTCCTGCAGGATAAAATCCTATTAGGGGTTTAAAATTGAATTCTGCATTGCAGTTCTGAAAACCATGAAAGGAACAATGTTTATTTTTCTGGAAGGCACTGTCCTGGCTTGTGGGTGGTGAAGTGAACATTCTTAGAATTTTCTCCTTTGAAGAAGAAAAGACCAGGAGATTCCTTGTTCCTCTTTTACACACAAATTCACCATCATCGCATACCTTTTTACAAAAGTATGAATTTCCTTACTAGATTGTTTAAGAAATGATCTCTGCACAAGGCACTCCATTGGGATTCACAAGTTTTAGAGCTGGGGTAAAGAGTGGAAGTAGCCCCTGGACAATTTCTGAGGCTCTTAGGAATGTAAGTTCTTTATTGCTACAAGGCTTATTGTTTTACCTATACACATGGCGTTCCTTTCTAGGGCTCCACTCTTGCTTCATTTTCGCATTTTCAGAGTGTGGTTTTTCATCCTTCAGATTAGCCTCTGCTTGCTGCTCCTGCTGCTGCTGTTGTTTGTACCCTGATGGAAGTGCCAGTGAGTGAGCAGCACCCTCCAGCCTGCAGGAGAGAATTTTCTTTTCCCCATAATTCTTAACAGCTTTTACATCAGAGTGATTTTCTGCTTGGTTGGGTTGACTATTTTATCTTAAAAAAATTTAGTGAATATATGTGTATATATGGAGCATGGACACACACACACACACACACACAACATCATGACATACCATTTTACAGAAGCATGTGCATCTCCTAAAAACCAAGTTCAACAGCATCCAGGAGATCTAGATAACCTCCCCAGCACTCTTGACATCTGTTTGCTGTGACTTGCCACCCATCCTCCTACCTTTGTCAGCAAAGGCATCTGTCAGCCTGGGCATTGATGGCCATCATATCTGGGGTCCTGTAGATTGACAAGCACAGCAAACCCAAGTGAGCAGGATTATGAGTGACAGCTCATCACATACATGTTTAGTCATCCCTGTGATGGGCATCCAGCGATTTGACTTTCAGGCACTGAAATCCATTTCATTCTTTCCCTGTGTCTTTTCCATGCCCTCCCTATATGTTTTCCTGAAGAATAGTTTGCTTTGCTTTATGTTTTGTTTCTCACATACACAGCCTGGGAAAAGAAGGATAAAAATGTGTGCAATGTGTGTCTCCTAGGCTTGTTTGAGCATACAAATTTTCCATTTCTGAAAGTATTTGCAAAGTGAAGAAGGCACTCTGGTGTACACACAGAAACAGACTTCACATACGAGTGTGAAAATAACACTTGACTAGCCATAAAGTCACCCACGTGACAGAAGTGATTCTACTAACTAGCTAGGCGGCTTAGACTTATGTTCTGTCACCAGTCGGGATTCAGTGCTGTCACATGTAGTATCTTCAAACTGAAATTTTCATTTATACAGATTTCTCTTCTGGAACAATGATAATGCATTCATGTCCACTTTGCCCTGAGTCTCTTATAATGTCTTACAGCTTCTCAGGTACATCTAGAATATTACTGAATGAACAGAAAAACTAATCTCTATGCAAAGACATTCAGAATGACATATTAATCAGAATCTGTGAACTAAAACCAGATTTTTCAGTATAGAATTATAACCAGCGTGAAATGCAAAAGAATGTTTATTTAATGTATTAATTGCAGTATCGCTTGGTTCTCTAGAATCCACATCAGAGAGGTTGTAAACTCTACATCTTACATCCAATTGATGACTATTTATTATATTTTTTCAGTATAAAGCTATGATGGTCATTAAAAAAATGTGTTAAATGGGGCTGAAGTTGTGGTTCAGTGGTGGAGTGCTCACCTAGCACGAGTGAGGAACTGGGTTCAATCCTCAGCACCATATAAAAATAAATAAATAAAATAAAAGTATTGTGTCCATCTACAACTAAAAATATATTTTAAAAGTGTGACCATAGGGTACAATAAAAGTGACTTTAAAAATCATGTAAATGCAAAAATCATATAGGTTTTCAGAAAAAGTGGACTTCACAATAAAATGTATTAAAAAGAAAGAAAAAATACTTTATAACACTAGAAGCCACATTTCCAACAAAATAGTAATGTAGTTATGAGAGTGTATACACCAAATAACACAGCAACTGCCTCTATAAAACCGAAAGCAATAAAATAGAATATAAACTCCAGAATAATTCAATTACATATAAAAATTCAGTATAAAATAAAACTATTATATCAAAATACTAAACAAACATGATGTTTTTGTAGTAAATAGTATTGGGGAAACTGAATGAAATTTTTTAAAATGACAAAATTGGACCCATTTCTCATACCTCACAGAAAAATAAAGTTCAAATTCATCACAGATCTAAAACAGAAAAAAAAATGAATGTATACGCATACTAGAAGAAAAATGGAATGAATCCCTCCAAAGCTTGGAATAGAAAAAGGCTAATTATTATTTGAAAGAAAACAAAAGATACATTTAGCTACATTAAAAATAAAACCTTTGGACATAAAAAAGCAGAACAAACAAAAACATTCAAAAAGACTGCAAGATAAATGTCTACTAAGAGAAAATACTGTCAGCATTCATCTTTGATAAAGGTATAAATGTGCATTAAAAATTAAGGGGAAAGTGAAGCTGGGTGTGGTGGTGCATGCTGTAATCCCAGTGACTCAGGAGTCTGAGGCAGGAGGATACCAAGGTGAAAGCCAGCCTCAGCAAAAGGAAAGCACTAAGGAACTCAGTGAGACCCTGTCTCTAAATAAAATGCAAAATAGTGCTGTGGACAAACAAATAAACAAAAAACTTAAGGAGAAAAATGAGCAAAATGCCTATAGAAAAATGGGCATAAGAAAGGAAAAAGCAATTCACAGAGAAAATTTTATGAAAAGATGTTAAAATCCACTCATACTAAGAGAAATGAAAATTGAAAAAACACCAATACTATTTTTCATCCGTTGATTTGCAAGCTTAGAAGTGTGATGATATATTCTGTTGGAAATGCTGAAGGAAAGAGGCTCTCAGCTACAGTGCTGATGAGAGTAGCAAGTGGTACCTCCCTGTAGAGGACAGTTTGCTAAATCTGGCACAAGTGCACATGCATTTGCCTTTTAACCTGGAATGCCACTCATCATAATGTACTCTGAAGGTAAATCTCCAACAATACCACATCCATCTGTCTATTTGCACACGCATATTTGTATGCATGTATATATGCATAAAGTATTCATTGAAGCATTTGCAAAGTATTTGAAACTACTCATCCAAACATAGATATTGATTACAAAAGTATAGAATATATGCATGCACTATTATGTATCTGTAAAAAATATGAGGAAGACCTTCACAAGAGAGTGGTTTCCAAGGCATTTATACTCAGGTGAGAAAGGCTATGTGGAAAGTATATTAATATGCTTCTGATGTGTATGAAATGTAGAAAATTTAGAAAATATGCAAATATCTGCTTATCTTTACTAAGAGACACACAGGAAGACTAAACCAGAAAACAATGAAATTGTTTAGTTGTAAAGGAGTTGAAAAAGAATAGGGCAGAGGGGATATAGAAAGCAATGATAGTTCTCTGACTAAATCTTTTTGTGCAGTTTTGACTTTTAAAAGCATGATAATATGTGCAAATTAAAAAAAAATACAATTTCTTCTGAGAATGGGCAGCAAACTAAAATAAATGTACTGCATTTCATAATGAATACTTTAACTACATTGAATAGGAGGAAAGGAAGCAATGAGAGAGGGAGGGAAGGAGGGAGGGAGGGAGGGAAACATCTATGTAACTTATTAACACGGAATTTGACTATCTGTCCTTAATCTTAGAAGCATGGAGTGGTGGTTGCATTCAAATCTTCAACACTATTTAGTAAGTTTGTTTTGGGTATGGGCAAAGCAATTTTCAAGCTATTTTAGATACATAATAAAATTGAGAAAATAAATAAATATGTTCATATTTCTGGAATCCAGGGTTCTCCCTGGATTTAATGTGGAAGAGACACATAAATATGAAATTGGAGGAAGCAAGAAAGAGCCATATGGGGATAAAGAGGAACTGGAGTTATCTCAGTGAACTCATGATGTGTAAAATATGTCTCTGTTTGTCATATGCATATGCACATATGGGTGTATATATAATTGTATTTATTATGCATATGTGGAGATCTTTATATATTTCTGGGATTTTTTTACTGAGTAGATAAGAAGGAAAGGCACCTGGTAGCATTGACCCTACCTTGTGTCCATATTTTGGTCTCTAATATCATTCACCTGTTCTAAAAGGAACCAAAAGCCCACAAAGAAATGGTTGATTTTAGGGTGGGGGCAGGATAGACAAAGATCCTGGACTTTGTTATACTACAAAGAAAGGAGATACTGAAAAAAAACGGTGAAATGTAGCAGCCAGCAGGAAGGGGATTCTCCTCGAGCACTGAAATGAACTGCAGTCATATGTCATTATCTATTGAAAACATTAGGAATTCATGCAACCATGCCAATAAAAAATAATGATTAAAAATTTAAAAAATAGGGCAATAAGAGGGCCCTGATTCTGGGAGAATGGCGATGGCAGACTGGTGTATGTGGAGGACTGGAGGGTGTGCAGGATTTGGAAAAGTAATAATAAAGATTGGATCAAAGCAGGTTGAGCAAATGATGCTAAACCTAGGGAGAAGTTTTGATGATAACTAATAGGATATTTAGATAGTTTCACATTGTTTTTCCCATGTACTTCTTGTTAATTTTGAAGGAGAAAATCTTTAACCAAATGATCAAAATGAACCTCACTAATGAGGGCTGGATCATACACCATTAGCTTTTTTTTTTTAAATTGATTTTTTAAAAAAATAAATGACAGTGGAATGCATTACAATTCTTATGACACATGTACAGCACAATTTTTCATATCTCTGGTTGTATATAAAGTAGCAAGGATGGTAGAATGTGATAGTCATCATTATCCAATGTACATGTATGAAGACACGAATTGGTGTCAACACACCATTAGATTTGATGCCCTGAGAGGGACACATTCCCATGCGGTGTTCCAGCCTAGAATAATATCTGAGTCTAATCCCAAGGAACTTCTGTAAAACTTGAAATGAGGAATATCCTATTCAAATAAATAATAAATGAGAGTGTGGGGAACTATATCTTCAAAAATATCTGTTCTGTAAAGACACAGAAAATTATCACAAGAGACTATGGAATGATCCAGATTAAAGGTTGTAGAGACTTGACAAGTAAAGGAAATATCTGAACCAAATCAAATCCTGTGCTGGAAAGTAGAAAAATGATGTAAAAGACTCATTTGGGACAACTGATAGAATCTGGAATGCTAATTGTGGAATAGATAGAATTATTACTTCCATGCTAAATTTACTGAAGTTGCTAACTATAGTGTGGCCATAGAAGAGAATACCTTTATTCTTAAGGGATAAAGGGCTTGATGTATGTAATTTATTTTGGGGACAAAGAGGGAACATGACCTACTTTCAAATTGTCCAGGAAAAAAAAATGAGAGAAAGGTGTACCTGGAGTGGGGAAGGAGGGAGGCAATGATAAAGCAATAGATAAAAATGGTGAAACTAGGTACTTTTGGTTGTCTTTGTCAATGCAGTCTGCTACAGTAAAACACCATAAACTGGGTAACTTATAAAGAACAGAAATTATTTCTTATAGTCCTAGTGCCTGGGAATTTCAAGGTCAAGGTGCCAGTAGATTCAGTGTCTGCTGCGGAGGGATGCTTCCTGGTTCTTGCATGGCCACCTTCTTGCTGGGTGTTCACATGGTGGAAGAGATGAGGCAGATCTCTGGGTCACTTTTGTAAGGACACTGACCCCATTTATGAGGATTCCATCCTAGTGACAAAGTCACTACCCAAAGGCCTCACCTCTTAATGTCACCACAGGGATTAGGATTTCAGTATATCAGTTTTGAGGGGACACAAACATCCAGTCTATAGCACTAGAAAAAGGGTAGATGAGCATTTTTTTTGTCCTATACTTGTTTTGCATTTTAAACGTAGTTTAAAACTGTTTCCAAATCAAAGGACCTTATAAATGGGGGGAAATAATGTCAAGTCTGTGTCCAAATGAAACTTACACAACTGTTAAAAGATAATCTGTCACCACGTTTGAGGATATCTTAATAAACCTTTTCTGTGGCTTCTGGGGTCAGTCCAGGGCTCTCCCCAGAATCCTATCCAATGCCTGAGCCCAGACCGGTGAGGAGTATGGTGTTGAATCTAGAGGGTGTTAATAATGAATTATCTGGGAACCAGTATTACATATTTCATAGCTGTGTGTGTGTGTGTGTGTGTGTGTACTGCAGAGGGAACAGAATCTATTTAATAAAGCCCACAAAACCAGAAGTGCCCAAGATGAAAGATCACAGTTATACGTGGAATTGTTGCTAGTGAAACTTTCCCTACAGGGTTGTGGTTGATTTAGCAAAGGAGACACTTGATACTATTCATCTCCAAATGTAGAAAACTTTGATGCAAAAGTGAAAGCAGCAGTTGTTAAAGTACTTGGTACAGATTTCTGGTCACCTGTATACTTAAAAATGATTCACTAACTGAGATGATAAGAGAGACAGGAAAGAGATTAAGAGCCAGATTGTCATTTCCTACTGAGCTAACAAGGGGTTTGCTCATTGTTGAGTCAGAACATGGGGTGAAGCACTCTTTGAGCATGTGGGATGAAGGTAAGAAGTGCCCTAAAGATGAGTGAAGATGAGATTTATTTTGTGAGGATCCATGTCAATCTTTCTTGGATATTAATGATGATGAAGAACTACTGTGCAAAACCCTCATATGGTTCTGCTGATTTCATCTACAGTGTCATGTCATATAATGATGTTTCACTCAATGATGGGCCACATGTACAATGGAGGTTCCATGAGATTGTAATGGAGCTGGAAAATTCTAATCACCTAGTGATGTTGTGGGCATTGTAAGTTCTAGTGCAACACTTGACCCACATATCTGTTGTGGTGGTGCTGGAGAAACAAACCTACTCTACTGCCAGAGTGTACGTAATACTTAATAGTTCTAGTAAACAACTATGTTACTGGTTTATGTATTTACTATACTATAGTATAGTAAATAGAGGCTACTCAGTTATATAAAAAGAAATTTGTTGTGAACAGTGTGCTGCATTCCTCTGGCAGTAGCCTCATCCAGTTTATGCTTTCTGTGTCCTTTGATTGCATCAAGAGGCCTCATCAAGTGGCTGACCTGCACCTTCTGCTTGTATAAAGACATTCTGTGATGTTGGAACAACAATAAAATCATCTAGCAATGCATTTCTCAGAGCGTATCCCGTCATTAAACAGTGCATGACTGTATGCTCATTCATCTTAGAGATGAGGAGACAGGAGCAAAGATATAATTTACTCAGTTTATAAGTGGTAATTACCCCAGAGCCTGAACTACTAAAGCTGATTGACTCTGAGATTAAAGGAATCTAGTAGAGAGTGAGCTTAAAGACACCTTCTCAAAGGCAAACTTCCTTCTAGCAAACCCTGAAGATTACGCTCTGTGACAGAATGGGCTGAAACATTTAGACCACTGTGTTCCTAACAGCTTTATAATTGGCAGGTGACAGTTGGTGTGCTGTGAATTGTTAATAGGTTAATAGGTTTTCTTTGGGGGAAATGAGTTTCCTAATCAAATAAGATTGGGAAACAAGGATAATTCTCAGAACATTAAAAAAATTAACTTTTACATTATTGATCCTGGCAACATGACTGAGAAATTTTTGTTTTTATCTCACTGCTTCTATAACATCAACTGTTTTGCTATTGTCAAGGCTTAAATTGCTTTGGTGGCCTATAAGATTCCCCAAGGGACCATGTAACTAGGACAAGATAACCAAAACAATAGGATTCATGTCTGTAGTTTTGGACACTTCTGTCTTTTATAGTAGCTCGACTTCTGTGTGATCAAATGGTGTGGTTTGAACGGTGGAAGGGCTATTCATTCCAAAAGATTCTTGGATGTGTTCAGGAAAAGAAGGAAGCACAACTTCACCTATGTTTCCTTCAAAGTATAGAAGAATGAGAATATGTCTGTTAAATTCTGTCACCATGTTCGGGGGCATCTTAGTAAATCTTTCCTGTGGCCTCTGGGGTCAATCCAGGTCTTTCTCCAGAATTTTCTCTAGTGCCTCAGCTCAGTGCAGTGAAGCTAAGGCATCGGAGAGGCATTGTTAAACAAAAATGAGAGAAGTTGCAGCTAGAATACAAGTAATGAGCTATAACAAACAATTCTTTGGAAATATCTAGCACTACGGCATATGTTTATAGCAAGAAGATACACTTCCCATGCTGACTCCCAACCCCCATGTTAGATTTTCTTAACTTGTAGTGGCTGAAAATAGAACTAGGAAAAGCTGTACTCAGTCTCCTGTAGGTCACCGCCCTGTTGTGCCTGTGGAAAGAAAGCAGCTCTGTGGGGAGGAGGGGAGGTGGCCACGAAGTCCTAATAGGCCATTTTCTGTCTTCTCCCTATGATTGTCCTCAATCACTTGGCAATCACGATGCTATTAGGAGCACCCTGACCGAATACACTCACATGCTTAGCTTTGCCATTAACAACATTGACAGGAAGCTTTGAGGTTGTTGGGAGCTGATGGGCCTTGAGAGCCTTGAATTAGACATCTGCCTGTCCCTATGACATGCTGAAATGGCCCCGCTCCTTCTAAGGAGGAATGCTCAGGCAAGAATTAGAACTGTACATGAGTGAACATCTAAATTGTTTTGTCTCCTGTGTGACTCTTTTCCTATTCCACCATTTGTCACGTGCAAGTGTAATAAGTCATGGTTTTGTGGCTTGTGCTAGAACTGAAGTTCGGTGTGCCTTGGGGAACAGGATTTATAGAGTGACCTGCAGAGCCCCTCCCTCCCAGACCTACATCCTGTGCCACCTCTCTACCCTGCTGAGCCAGTGGTGGGCAAAGCAGATATTTCCAAGTTTGAGCACCTGGTTGTGGTCCCGTGGGCCCTTTAGATCTCATGATCAGGTAGAAACTGTCAAATCAGGTCCAGGTTTCTTTAGGAAAAATGTTTCAAGACCCATTTCTTCAAGTTTCATTTTTAGATCATCTGTCCATTCTGCCAAGTGCTCAGTGAGGTTATGCACAGAGTTGTCCCTAACACATGGATCAGGAGGATAAGAATATCCAGCCCGGCTGCTGGTGTTGGTTCTGGATTGCAATACGCAGTAATATGTGTATAGTCCTTTTATGAACAAAGGTCACTAAACATTTTTTTTCTCTTTTTCAGGAAAAGAACAACCATGGCAGGGGGAGGGGGAGGTAGAATCTTGAGATCTCTAATAACTGTCACCCTTAAAAAGCATTTGCATTTGAGACCTTATCTTTAGATTTTTTAAAAAAATCTTCCTTTTAGGAGAATAACATTTTAAAATATAAAATTAAAGAACAAAAGCTTCTTTTTTTTTATACACCTGGAAGAAGTAAGACGTAACATATTTGGGAAAACACACCTGTGATCATTACAGATTATAATCAGACATGGTATTATAATGGAAAACAGTGTCTTTTATGTTTCAAGGCAGAAGTTTTATCTCAAACTTCTTACAGGGGCTTGGGCTGTAGCTTGGTGGTAGAGTGCTTGCTTAGCATGTGTGAGGTCCTGGGTTCGATCCCCAGCACAAAGTAAAAACTAAATAAACAAAATAAAGGTATTGTGTCCATCTACAACTAAAAATATTTTGGAAACAAACAAACAAACAAAAATTTCTTACAGACATCTTAGAAGTAGGGGGCATCATATGGTCTTGGAAGGAATTATTAGTTACCAAGTTATTATTCACTCTCAAATGAATACCAGTCATGTAGGAAACGGACTTGCTGGAAGCACAGTGCTAAGATTAGCAGAGAGTCCTTGCTCCCTAGGAGGACCAGGGTGTCGCCACTTGTTTAAGTTCATGGTTTCCCAACTTAGGGTTTCCCTCACTTATTTCCTCCCCTTCTTTATGCCTCACAAACAAATAGGGAGAAAGAGCATCAAAAGGGAAAAGAACCCATGTCATTCTATGGGGAAGACCACAGGACTGGGGCTACCCGTGATTCTGGGTGAGCAGTGTCACTCTGTTGTCATGGCCTGAATTAAGTGAACAATAAAAGAAGTCATGATATTTTATGTACTGCTATGCCTATGTTCTTAGGAACAGCTGAAGTTCATCCTGTTTGTAATTTACCAAGCTTTGGGAACAGAAAACAAATGAGGTTATAAGCATCTTCTTTCAGAGATGAATGCTCCAGGCAGACCTCTGGGACACCCTCGTCCTCTTGGCAATTAGCAGCCTCATTCAAACCTAGTGCACTGGCTCTCTGATTTATTTTGAAAATGGAAATGAATGAGGAAGTAAAACCTTAGAAACAGAGGAAAATGGCTAATTTCCATTTTGATATGTAAGAAAATTATGTGAATTAATGAAGGGTTTGAAAATTAAATATGGAACCGAGGAACCAGTTACTGAATTTGTGCAGTAAGTTGTATAATAAATGCAATCTCTCTGGGAACATTGATATCCTTCCCCTTACTAATGAATGCACATCAATGTGTCCAGATCCCTCTCTCCAAGCTCTGTACTGGGTGTGAGAATGTCCAGGTAAAGACATGGGTTTAGTGTCACTGATGGACTATTTCCAGTTTGGGACTCATTCTGTTGTCTGATTCTCCCAGAATAATAATTCTGGAGAATTCACCTCTTTTGCTGCATCACTTTTTGCCTGCATTTAATCATTTCAATCTGCTGTCAGTCCTTCTCTAAGCCATGTGCATAATTGGATACATGTACTACAACAAAAAGATCCACTTTGACACCTGCCACTTCAGAAAACAAGAGCACATAAAGAAATGAGGATATTATAATAGACAAATGTATTTATTGTGACAAGTGTGATTTGTTTTTAATTATTAATATTTCACAGCATACTAGTAACTGTCTTGTAAGATATTTTGTAAAAGCAATGACATCTGATAATCTGTCATTACCACATTAGCATACCTCTATGCAATTAAGGCTTTAGTCAGAAGAGGGGTTGACTTTCATTTTTAGTGTGAATTACCATGAAGCTAGAGAAAAATGTGAATATGAGAATAATAATGTTGCATTTATGTTGAGCTTTTCATCAAATGATTTGAAGACACTTGGTTTTTCCTGCCACTGTGAAATCCTAAAACCTTAATGCTAGAATTCCCAATTTTGTATATAGAATTCTAGAATTCTGTTATACCTGTCCATTTTTCTATTTTTTAAATGTGGCATGCATTTTTTTAAAAAAGAAATTTGCACACTTAATCTGTAACAGAGCATCACACATTTTTAGTTATAACTAATTAAGCTATGAGAATAAAGTTAAACTGAGAAAGGCTATAGTTCATATTTTGTTTTTGTTTCCATAATGATGAAGGAAATTGTAAGGAACTTTAGCAATTTTGTCAGTTGTGATCGTCTCATTTTAACTTCACTCTGCAATAGAAACTCCCCTAGTCAGTCTGCATCACCTCTATTTGAGTTCTGGTGTGAGTTTCCTTGACAAACTCACAACATTGAGAAGAAAGATATGGAAGGAAAGATCCTGCCCCTCCCCCATGGCCACAACCCTTTCAGAGACTAAAAAATCTGATTTTGCTTTAATTTGTACTCAGCAGTGTCAGCTCTGTGAGAGGAAAGGGCATCCCTGCTGACAGCAATCATTATAACTCCAGGAGACCAGCAGAGATAAATACACTATAAGCCATCTTCTGAGTAGGTCAAACTTGTCCTTATACTTTTGAGGTCCAGGTACTTTGCAAAGAGATTTCGTCCATCGGATGAGTTTCTCACTGATGCCCAAAACTGTGCTTCTTTGTGAATATGTTACACACTTAAATATTCCAGTTGTGTTTACTGAAAGATTCTTTTTAAGTGAAAATTTATGCAAATATTCAGCAAATGACAGTCTCCATGAAATGAAAACAAATAAAAACACAACTCTCCAGAAACCTTGAACATCATATGTAAATTTAACTGGCATTTCATTCTAATCTCTCATGATCGAATTGGATATTTGCAGAATTAATTGAAAATCAAATATACATTTGATATGTATGTCAAATTTAGAAGCATTAAAATATCTAGGTTTTTAGCCTTTTTTTTTTTCTTTTTTTGCAATTAGAAAGAAATCTCTAAATCCTTCAAAAGATAAAATAAATAGCACCAAGGAAGAATCTGCGGGTGGAATTAAATTATGTTGCTTTTCACTGCTGCTTTGAATGTTGTTGCTATTTCCTTTGTTCTCTGTGTTGGGCCTACTGCAGCCTTTATAAAATTTACTCAGGTAACAATTTCTTCATCATGTCCCAAGATTGCCGAGAAGCAAGTGGGGAATCACTCAGCCTTGTTTAACCAGAATGAGCATTTGTACTGTGACTGAGGAACATGTTTCCAATAATGAAGATCTTTCCCTAAAAGAATGTTTTTATTGTATTTTCTACTGTATTGCCTTAACTGCATTTAGAGAGCAAATTTAAGGAACTGAATCTATATACATAGTTTAATGTAGTTTCTATGATTTTGCAAGGATGATGCTTTTTCCACTTTGTATGGATAGATCTCTTTCCTTTTTATATTCATCATCAGATAAACCCTATGGTGTATCTTATGAGTTAATATTTCAAAAGTGTTGGAATAGCTCAGGAAAGAGGGGACATATCAAACAAAATTGTTATGTCTACATGGCAAGATTATGGATGAGCTTTATTTCATTTCTCAACTTGCCATTGAGAATTACATATATATATTTTTAATAACCAGAAGAGAAAAAGAATACTGTTTGAGGGAAAAAATAAATAAAAAGGACATCAGATCAGTGACAACCAGGCTGCCAATAGGTGTTCATGGGATTCCCACTGTGTACCTTCCACTAATCAACTCCAAGATTGGAGATTGAACTCAAGATTCCTGCCTGATACAATTAGTGACTTCCCACAGCTTTTGAACCTGCCTCTTCAACCAGCCTCAATAACCATTTCCACAACTGGAGTCTTCAAAATGTCAAGAAAACACTATTTTTTTCCAAGAGAATTCTTGGTGTAGTACCTTCTCTTGATAAAGATGTCTCTGATGTGAGTCTTTTTTAGAATTTAGTAAGGATGTATGTGTTTTTAAAATTTTTTTGCTCTCATTACAAAATGACTTGATAAAGTAGCCTTGCTTTGACTTAAAACCAAAGATTTGTATAGGGTGTATCCCAGCTTGTTGGGACTTGCATGTGTATTTAGAGAAGAGGGTTTTAAATAAAAATGTTTTCTAGGGAGCCCAAAATGACTTCATTCATACTCTACCCGGGGTGCGTCTGACAGCCATTTCAGTTTTCCCGTTGGTTGTCACAAGCTCCAGGGCCTTCCTTCTCAGATCCTGACTTCCAAACTGCTTTAGAAAGCAGATGATAACTGAAATAGTCTCCCCTGGTGGCCTCAAAAAGCCACACTCCATCTGCATCTAAAGTGGGAATAACTTTTCTTTTTGTGAACACAGTAGAAACAAAGTCATTTGGTAAGGATAATGCGTTTGGAGTTGATTTAAAAATGCCCACTTTAGTAAGTAAAATGAGATACAGGGAAGCCCTCATACTGTATAGCTTCTATAGACAAGAAATAAATCCCAAGCCAGAACCAAAGAAATCCATAGGATCCTCAGATGAGTAGAGATGTCTGAGATGCTGTTGATGGTTTTGCCCAGCTTTCTTTTTCAGGTTTATTCCCATAAATTAAATCTGCAGCCCTCTTCCCTGGACTGCTCCCCTACATCAAACTTCATCACCAGAGTACTGACACTTCTCACCCTCAATTCTTTCATGTCATGGGTCCTCCAGGTAGAGATGACATGTCGCTTCCACACAACAACTTTATAGAGTGTCTGGTTGGAAATAGCCCTTCTCTCCGTGAGCCATACTGTTATTAAAACTTTATAGAATTCAGCCTGGAATTAAAGTGGTTGTTTACATATCTGTTCTCACTATTACATTATTAGGGATTTTAGAGGTGAAAATAAGGCCGACGTCTTATTCATTTCTCATTTCCCCAGTTTATTGTTCAGAGTTTTGCACATATTAGGCACTAGGTAAGGTGTTATTGTTGTTGTTTAATTTGAATTCCCAACATGTATTTATTTTTATGGTGAGGTGTTGATTAGAGAAAGGAAAAAAAGCATTAAAAAGTAATTTGCAGGAATTGGTAATAATCACATCTAACAATTTGTATAGCGATTTGCAGTTTTACAAAGAGGCGTTGGCATATAATAATAAGAAAGACTTAATGGCAAAGCCTGGGCTGGCACATCTTTATGACAAAACCTGAAAAGGCTAAGAGAAAATTGAGAGGGGAGGTGTGTCCCCTGGTCCTGCCTGCCTCTTTCCTGTGCAAGGAAGGTTGCTCAGTGCTCTCCATTCATTGGTAGCTTTCTCAAGTCCGACTCCTGTCTGTCTGTATTATGGTAAGAAAAGAGCCCTTTTCAAAGGTGTTGATGTCTTCTACCACTCTGAGGTAGGTGACTAGCAACTTGGCAGTGAGAATACAATTGGACTTTTCATACACCTTTTGCAATTTTTTCCCCTCCTCTCTCTCTTCCCAGTCTCCTTTTCCACAGAAACTTATAAGCATAATGAAAAGAGAGAAAAAAAAAAATAGAAAATGTTGAAATAACGTTGAGAGTGAAAATGGAATGGATAATTTTGAAGTCTGTTCTGATTATAATTTTTCCTTATGAAAATTCCAGGGGATGAAAGTAACATTCTAACTAAAACAAAATTGATAAAGATATACATGTCATGAGCTTTTATTCTTTGGTAGATTAGTTTAAAATATCTTAAATATTGCAGTATAAAATATCTAATTACAAATTTCCAAATAAAATCTCAAACTTACAGTAGAATAATAATAATAATAAAGGCAGAAATTCACATTTACTTCACCAAGTAAATGTGAATTTCTGCCTTTATCATTCTGCCCTATCCTACTCTCTTTTTAAGAATGAAATTTTGTTAAATATCTTATGCATATTCTTATAAGATGTTTTGTACGCATTTATATACATTCATATGCATATAGAATATCATATGCAAAAATAACTTGCACCATACTATACATATTTTTCTGTAATTTTATTTTTTTTTTACTTTCAGTGTACCTTTGGAGATTTTTGTGTGTAGATATATAACACTCTACTATATTTTTTTATGGATACATAGTTTATGATCTTTCTGGTGATGATGGACAGGTAATTTCTAGGCTTTTTGGATGGCAAATATTATTGTGCATATATATGAATATATCTCTGGCATAGAGTTACAGAAATAAAATTGCTGGGTCAAGATTTAAGCACATTACATATGTAGAATTTCTGCCAAATTGTCACCAGAATGGTTGAATCATGTTACTGATATCAGTGGCATGAGAGAACATGGTTCCCCAATTGTCTTCCATGGGTGTTATTTTTTTTTTAATATAGTGTCAACAAATCTGGCAACAAGTAGCTCATTGCTTGTTATTTTTTCCTATCAGAGAAATGTAGAATCTTTTCAGTGTTTTCCAAACTTTTTGAACGGGAATTGCTAGTTTTCTTTCCTTCTGTTTCCATTTGTCTTTTTATGTAGTCCTGCTCCAAGGCCACATTTTGGAAGTTACTGAAAGTGTTTTAATACAGCTTGCATGTAGTAGAGCAAGTCCTTTCTCATTTTCCTTTTCCAGAATTTTCTTTTAGCTAATCTGTGTATTTACTCCTCCAGATGGATTTTTGGAATCAAACTTACAAATTCCACAGAAAATTCTCTTAGGAATTTTGAAGCAGTCTGCATTAAGTCTGTAAGTTAAAGTTAGTAAAGGTTACGTGCTTGTAATATTAAGTTTTCCAATTAGGAACATGGTTAGCCTCTCTACTTAAAGGTTTTTACATGACTTTCTATACAACATTACAGCATATGTGCATTTATCTTATTGCTAGAATTTTATGAAATTTTCCCATTACATGTTCTTATGATTATTAAGGATACAAAGAAAGCTATTGGTTTTGTTTGCCTAGTTCTGGACACTTTATGGTAGATTTTCATTAATTTTACAATATGTTCAGTGCATTTTCATGGATTAAGACATTTTTAAATTATAAAATAATATATACCTCAAAGTCAAATTTACAAAGTCTAAATTTATAAAATAAAAAGAAAATGTTCCTCCATCACTTTTAACAGTAAAATGTGAATATTTTTTCACTTATAATGTAACAAACTTCATGTTACATTCATGAATGAACCCTATTCTTTTGAAAAACTCTGTTGTTGGTATAGGAGAATCAATATTTTTTTTATTTTTTTCCACAAAAAGCATATATGTGTAGTTAAGTAAGCCAATAGAAAATAATAGTAAAAAGTTTATAATGAAAAAAAAAAAATCACAGCCCTCTCCATTCCATCCCATCCACCAGCCCTAGAGACCAATACTTGTAAGCCATTTTTTTATTACTTTTTCTGTTCATGTTTCTAAATGTTTTGATAACAGTGCTCTTTTATTAAAAATTTACTTCTTAACATATAATCATAAAAGTTGTATATATTAATGGGTACCATGTAATAACTTAATAATATACTGCCTTTTCTTGATATTTCAACTTCTGTTGGCTTGTCTTTTGCTCCTTAATGTCCTTCCAAGTAATATATATCACAATATTGTTTTAAACTTGTCACTACTGTTTAAACTTCTAACAATTTAATGCTATTTATTGTGGGACCAAATGGCACACCATGACTTGGTTTTTGTTTTATATCTTCTAGGTAAGCCTTATTACTTCTCTTCCTAAACTTATGGCACTTTTATCTTTTTCCTCTCTTATATTATTGGCTAAGACTTCTAGAATGGTGTTAAATAGTAACAATGATAGATACTACATTATTCTTATCTTGTCCTGGGCTCTTACAGAAGTGCCCTTGATTGTTAATTGTTCAGAAATCTACACTTAAATTTCTCAACCAAGATAATTTTTAATAAGAAAAAAATGTTTTTATAAAATAATGTTTTTGCCTATTTCTCTTGAAACTGCCACTTTAATGGAAATCTCCTTTATTGATGTTCTCAATTTTTTTCTTCCTTAAAAAAGTCCAAATTTATAACAAAACCATTATCAAATGCTGATTTTATTTTTTTTAAGCTCATATGTATCAAATCCATGAAAAACAAAGTTAAAGGAAAACAATAGACCCCCTAACCATCAATTCTTCAGTGAAGGGATTGCAATAAAGCTCAACAATATCTAGGGCAGTGTCAGCAGAGCAACATGAATTAGAGGTGGGAGGTGAGGAGAGGGCATGATCTAAGCTGTAATTATTTGGAAAGATCAGTAAGTATAACTGGAGGTATAATTACAATTGTTCCATGTCTACTTTACTGACATAATGTGCTGTAAATGTAAGTTGAAAACTACTTTTGTGTGCTTTTATTTCATGTCATTTTGGGATAAGAGAGAAAATGGGGACAGTGGTTATGATAAATTGTCATCTCCTAAGTGCTACATATCCCTGGAGATCCTTGCAGAGTTTGGAAGGTAAAGCAAGACAGTCTAAGCTTTTCCTAGGTAATGGAGATGGAAGAAATTGGAGGAGTGAGGGGAACTGCTAATGCCCCATCTGCCTGTCACAGCAGCAAATGCTTCCTGGGAGCTGGTATGCAGAGTCCCTGATTATTTGGGGCTCATAAATTCTGTTTCAAGCTGAAAATTCATGTTTCCACCATTCCCTTTTGATATCCTAGTACCAACCTGTAAGTCTAGAATAGCAGCATTAGATGCTAAACCTAATACAGTTTTTCCTTATTAAAGATCAAGTAGACAATCTCTAATCTGAGTCCTATCCTACACACTCCAACCAGGGTTTTAGGGTGGCACAGAAACCCTCCAGTACTGTGTGATGACCCTTTTCCATTATTGTATTCTGCTACAGAGCCCAGGATAAAATCTCTTACTGCTTGAAATACTTGGAGTGGATCCTGCTTTCCTGTTCAAACCCCAACAGATTTGGTATCATTCTCTCATTTCTTAATGTCCTGAGAGGTAGATAATTTTACTCTGCCTTATTAAAAGCAAAAGATATAAATGCATGACTTAGCAAAAAGATTATCTACGAGTGAGGAGAGACAGCTGAACAAAGCAACTGCCTATTCTCTTCCTACTGTTTTCCCATTCTTTCCAGATCTCAAGCTAGGTTTCTCTTCTTGCACATGCCTGCATCATACAATAAGGTACTATTATCCTTTGAAGCCAAGAGTAGCATATGTGAAACCACTAACTCTTGCCCATGGCAGACATCAATAATTGATCACAGCAATCTTGCCTGCTGATAGCCGATTTGGCCTACATTCTTCTTAGTACAATGATCTGGCCAGCCATGAGTAATTGATTGAAATTGGCATTAAAAAAATCCTTATGTGTTACTCCACGGCTTTGGAAAAAAAAAACAAACCCTCAAGGACATAAAAAAAATCATTATGTTTATACAAAAACAATTATACCAAGAGATTGACAGGAAAACCATACATGTTTTGTTTTATTGGTAACCTATCATTTTAACAAGGGTACTTAATGCTTTAATAATAACTAAAGTGTAGTTTCAGCCTGTGTTTGTAGGCTCCTTTTAGAATTGTAAGCATGGTTCCAAAATGTGAAGGACCCATACTGAACCTGCTCCTTCTGCTTAGCTATTGAATTGAGATCATCTTTGCAAGCAAGTACCTAATACATATCCTCACTATAAAATGTGACTATTTCTTCAACAACATAATTGAAATAGATGTTCTAGAGATTGTTTTACTCTTCAATGATGTCATCTAATTATCGATAAATCCTTCTTTGTTCTTTTGTGTGAGTCACTTTAGTTCATTCTTTGAGGCTTCTCTGTACAGAAGTTGTGGGTTGCTAGCTTATGATATTTTGATTGAGACTTATACATGATGTGTCATTAAGGTGTCACTGTCTTAAATTTACTGCATTTGATAGAGTATTGTAGCCATTTAATAGTCCAATAATATAATTTAGACATAGATTTGAGGTTAATTTTTGTACAAGGGGGAAATTGTAGTATTTTCATAGAATACATTTAAAATAAAATGACAATGATTTTTTTTTAAAATACAGAATTGCAGAGAATCACTTGAGTTCAAGGACAATTCATTGCATAAAATTCCTGGTCATTTGCATTAATAAAGTGCCATGCAAAAGAAATAAACTTTTTTCCCCTGCATTTTATTATACACTTCTAGATGTGTTCAAGAATGCCAAGAATTTAGCTTGAAGGTTTCATATATCCACACCAAGGACAGTTACCTTTTCAACTATTTTACAAGCTCTGAAAGCATGGAGTATGTTGCTTTTATGGTAATTGAAGTTCGTCATCTTTCACTCAGTTGCCTATTTGTAATGTTACCCCTGAGAAAAGTCATCTGAAAATGCAAAATGTACCCAGAAAAGAATAAGCAGAGCATGCTATAGGTTTTTAAGTTCAGATATATTTTTCTTTTCTTTTTTTTAAACTGCTGCCAGGTTTTGGGAACTCTTTGGGAAGCTGGAGGCAAAACATGCATAAGAAATAATCTCTGTCTTCCAGAATTCACTGTCCAACCCTGGACACCATGGTATTGGCAATCAACACTGATCCTGCGTTCTTCAACTGCAGGTTCCCTTCCTCGGCTCCTTGGTGTTTCCTCAGAGCTCACCTAATCAGCATGACTTCTTAGACCACCCAATTTCAACATTGCTGTTTCCCTTCCAACTCTTAGCACTCCCTGCTCGCTCTCTCTCTCGCTCTCTCTCTCTCTCTCTCAATATTTTTATTTGTAGATGGATGCATTACCTTTATTTTGTTTATTTAGGTTTTTTTTTTTTTTTCAAATATGGTGCTGGGGATGGAACCCAGTGCCCCATACATACTAGGCAAGTGCTCTACCACTGAGTCACACCCCCAGCCCACTGCTCTTCTCTTTAACAGCACTTTTATTAATAGATTAATGTACTGTTTATCCTTCTTGTTTATTGCCAATTCCTTCCTTCTTTTGTCCTGCTTCTTGATAGATCCGCACATCCTAACACATTGCTGACACATAGCGGGCAGTTCACAGTATACAAGAGGGATGGGAAGAGATTCAAAGAGAAAGTAGCATTCCATCCAGACCTTGAAGAAGAGACTGAGGGGTGCAACTTTCCAAGTAAAAAGATCACCATGAACAAAGGCACATATTTGCAGAGTAAAAAGTGGCCTGGGGGTGGCTCACAAGCCTGGGTTACACGTGGGAAGGAGATGCAGGACTGAGGGAAGATAAGGAAAAGGTAGGAAATGAAGGACAGTGGAACCAGATGGTGAAGGGCTAGATAATAATAAAATTGGCATACATGGAGTTGCTTTCCTAAATCAAAAGGAAAATTTTTCTTTTCATTCTTTCTTTTTTATACTGGATACTGATTCCAGGGATTCCAGAATGCTAGCCAGGTGCTCAACCATTGAACTATATCCCAAGTCCAAGAGAAATTTTTCTTTTTGAAGACAATGGCTGTTTTCTTGATTTTTATGACTTCATTTCATAAGCCAAATCTTCAAAGTTACTAACAGTGAACCTTCTAAGGGTTAGCAGCACAGGTGTGTTGAGGGGAGAGGTGGGCAGTGGACAGTCATCTGTGATTAGCAAGGGATGTCTCAGACATTGCATATCTGGACCCCCCTGTGTTGCACAAGGCTGAGAACTATCAGGAAGGGCCAGATGTTAAAGAAGTTATCATCTTGAATGAGTAGAATGTTTCTGAGGATTATGGCAGAGCCATCCCTGAAGTTTCTAAATAAAGTGGAGGGAGTGAAGAAAACAGGGCCTTTGATGTTCAGGAACTCCTGAGAGGAGCAGTCCCAGGATGTGGGGAGGCAGAAGAGAAGGAGAGCAAGTCTTTGAGGACCCCTGGCCCTGGTACTGGAGAAGGAAGGTTTTGAGCTTAAGAAAAACTAAGCTACATTTAATGTGAGAAAATAGAAGAAAATATTGGTTCTGTGGTCAAGTATGTCACAGAGGATGGGATTAAAAAATGCAGAATGGATGAGGTCCTCATAGGGGTCATCATGCGCTCTGGGTGGAAGAAGAGTTCCTGGTTAGGATGTAGGTTGTGGGGAGACACCCAGGAGGGTGTCTGGGGATACTAGGTGGCTCAGGAGTGAGGCCTTGGGGCAATACTACGGAGGCACTGGGAGATAGAGGGCATGGGGTGGGGTAACTACAGTCCATAGGGAACTTGTGAATCAACAGTATAGTCCCAACCAAAGAGTGAGCAAGCATTCCACTTCCAAGCTAGGATACTTGCTGATAATTGAAACACTCCTGGGGGATCCCAAGTGTCATCTTACATTACCCTGCAGATAGCTGCTTTACTTAGAGTTGCATTTAATAGAGCTTACGCAGAAAAAAAATAAAGAAGTGTACAATCTCTTCTCATTCTACATCTTTAGTTAAGGACTTTTATTCCACTGAGGGGTGGAGATGGGGGCAGAAATAATGTGTAATTTATGGTAAATTATCATAGATATTTATAGACACATTTTACTCTTAAGATTGTCTTATTGGTATTTTATATGCCTGACTTACAAAGCCAAGGCAATCTTGTATTTTCCTGTGCACATTAAAGCACACATATTCATTTATATTAGAATAACATTGATAGCATTTTGTGTCTTGTTACTATTAAAAATAAAACAGTAGAGTTTACAAAGAAAAACAAAATTTGTTACTGTAAAGTACCACGGTCCCTCATTGTTACGTGGTTACAGCATCTTCATATTTTAAGGAATTTGCAATCATGTAAAATGTATTGAATTTGATAGACTCCCACCATAAAACAGCTGAATGATTCATAACAACCAACAAAGGGGTTGCATTTTTTTTTCTGCTTGGCAGATTAACTGCTGGTTTTGTTTCCTGCCAGATAGCTCCTTGTAACGTAAGTAAGTAATAAATCAGGATTATTTTCTTCCTTTTTAGGGTTTAGTTTTTGTTTTTTCCAAAGCCTACCAATGCTCTCTTTTCTGGTGGGCAGAAAGACTTGGGACCTAATCTGCAGGTGCTTCTTCCTTCATCAATAATTTTATTCAAATTCAAACAGAAAGATAAAGTGGACGTAAGGATGCACTGGCATGGAGAAAGAAGGCAAAGAAGAGCAGCTTGAGAAGTGGAGTTCATGAGATAGGGTATTCCCATCAATATCACTTTGGCATGTTGTTGGCAAGAGTATCTGAGCTTCCTTGTTTTTAAAAATACCTTTAATGAGTTATACTTGATATACAGTGTACTGCATATAGTTTTGGTGTACAATTGTATGAGTTTTATATACACATATACTCATAAAATCATCATCACAATTAAGATAAAGAACATATCCACCACCTCCAAAAGTTTGTAATTGCTTTTTATAGATGGATGTGTCTGGCAATGGTATTGTAGATGAATGTATGCTTATGTCTACACCATAATTTATGGCTATAGATACATACTATAATTTTGTGGAAATACATAGACACAGTATACACACATTCATATTCATTCTCTCTCTCTCTCTCTCTCTCTCTCTCTCTCTCTCTCTCTCTCTCTCTCTCTCTCTTTCTGCTTATCCATTTACCTGTTGATGTATATTAGGATATTTCCAGTTTCTGACTATTACAAATAAAGTTTTATAAAGAACAAAGTTAGGGACGTTTATGTATACATTTTTGGGGAGAACATTTGCTTTTCTATCCCTAGGAATGGAATAGCCAGATGAAACAGTAGGTGTGTGTCCAACATTTCAAACACTAACTGATGGGTGAATGATTTTCCAAAGTGGTTGTGACATTTATATTTAGACAGGCATGTGTGAGAGTTCTGGTGGCTTCACATCCTATCCAATGCCTGGTCTCGTCGAGCTTTTTAATTTTATAAACTCAAACAGATTTCTAGTGGATTATAGTTTTAATTCTCTAATGATTGAGGGTATTAAGCATCTCTTTATATGATTGTTTGCATTTATATATTATTTGTTTGTATTTGTAATTGGTGAAATGTCTATTCCAATATTTTTTAGTTTAGGTTTGGTTTCATAATATTAAGTTTTGTGGTTTTTTTATTTATATGTTCTGGATCAAAGTCTTTTATCAGAAAGATGATTTTCAATTATTTTTTCCAGTTTAGGATAATTATTTCATTTTGATAATAATGATTTTCAAAGAGCAGGGTTTCTTAATTTTGATGAAGTCCAAAATTTTTTCTTTTTTCTTTTAATCATTCTTTGGGTGTCATATCTAAGAATTCTTTGCCTAACTGAACGTAGACATTTTCCTATGTTTTCTCCTAAAAGTTTTGTTTTGTATTAATTATCTTATGTCATATAAGAGATGGATGGAAACAACAATAACATTTTTTTGGCATATGATGTCCAATTGTTCCAGCTCCATTTGTTGAAAAGTTGTTTTCCCTTCTGAATTGTCTTTAAAACACTTTTCAAAAATCAGTGGATCCAACTGATCCAACTTGGTTGGTTTATTTCTGGACTCCCTGTTCTTGTCTATCTTGAAGTCACTGCCACACTATCTTTTGTATAATAATTTATAAAGAAAGGTTTATTTAGTTCACAGCTCTAAAGGCTGTAAGTTCAAAACCAGGTGGCTACATGTGGTGAGGATTTGCTTCTCTGTCAAACTACAGCAATGGTATCACATGGAAGAAGTATGTGCAGGAGTGGTGAGAGAGCATGTGTGGAGCAAACCAAACCTGTGGGGTGGTTTGCTTCATAGCAATCCACTCTGTCAGTAACCAAGCCAGTCCCATGAGGACTACACCACTCCCAAGGGTCTACCACTAATCACATCTGGGAATAGTGCTCCTATGACATAATCACCCCCTCCAGGCCCCACTTCTTAAACATTCTACCAACTTTCAAACCGTTACATTGAGGGATTAATCTTTTAGTACATCAATCGATGGCTGACAAACCATATCCAAATCATAGTAGATATTTTCGAGCGTTTTTAAAATTGGTTCATTAGTTATACATGACAGTAGAGTCCATTTTGATATAATTACACAAGCATGGAATATATCTTATTCTAATTAAGAACCCAGTCCTGTGAATGTACACAATGGTGAGTTTACAGTAAGTCTCTGAAGTCAGGTAGTATAACTCCAGCATTATTCTCCTTTTTAAAGTTGCTTTGGATTTTCTGAGTTCTTTGCATTTTCATATACATTTTAATTGAAATTGCAAAGAAGTTAGAGATTAATTTGGGAAGGGTTGACTCTTATCAATATTGAATCTTCTGATCCATTGATAACTCTCCATTTATTTCAGTCTGCATAAGTTCTTTAAGCAATAGTACATAATTTAAGTGTTCAGGTCTTAGCATTCTTTTTTTCAGATTCATTTTTTAGAATTTCACATTTTGCTATTATCTTAATTTTTTTTATTCCAGTTTCCAGTTGTTCATTCATTGATAGTATGTGGAAATACAAATAAATTTTATATATCAAACTTCTATCCTGCAAACTTGCTAAACTCACAAAATAGTTCTAGTAAACTCATTATCCTCTAAGCTTTTACATGTAGATGAACATTCCAGATGCAGTTAATGCTGGTCTTTTTTTCTTCCTGATCAGATGTTCTTTATTTCTTTTGACTATTATATTGTGTAGAACCCACATAACAGTGTTGAATAGATGTGGAATGTGGGAAGGGCTGGCTTCATTGCTTTATGGGTTTTTTTTGTTGTTGTTTGTTTGTTTGTTTTGTGGTGCTGGGGATTGAACCCAGTGCCTTGTCCTTGTGCATGTGAGACAAGCACTCAACCAACTGAGTTATAACCCTATCCCCATTGCGTTGTTCTTAATCTTATGTGAAAAACATTCAGTCTTTTCTTTAAGTCACATGTTAGCTCTAGGCTTTTGCAGATGCCCCATATCAAGATGAAAAAGTTTTCTTCCAAAGTTTGCTTAATTTTTATCCAGAATGGATACTGGATTTTGTCTGTCACTTCTTCCAAATCTAAAGTAATGTGTATGTGTGTGTGTGTGTGTGTGTGTATATACATATATGTATATGTATATATATTTTTGTCAATATGGTGAATTACATTGATAGAAATTTGAATGCCAAATCAACTTTTTATTCCTGAGATAAACTCACATGGTCATGTTGGATTATTATTTTTATATATTATTGGATTTGATTAGGTAAAGTTTTGTTAAGAATTTTGCATCTGTGTTCATGAAGGATAATTGTCTATAGTTTTCCTGTAATCATTTTTTTTTCATGGTTTTGGCCTGATGGCAATTCTTCCCTCAGAATGAATTTGGAAATACAGGTTAAGTATCCCTTTCCCAAAATGCTTGGAACCAGAAATGTTTTGGATTTCAAATTGGGTTTTTTGGATTTTGGACTATTTGCATGTATATAATGAGATATCTTGGGGATAGCACCCTAGTCAAAGCATTAAATTTATTTGTGTTTCATATAAACCTTAAGTGCATGACTTGATTTGGACAACTGTCTGTTTGGTTAGAACTGGAGGTCTCTGTGAGTTTTGGTGAACCCATAGATCTTCAGGTCACTCCAGCATGCACTCTATGGAATCCAAAGCCCTCAACAAAAGTTGCTAACCTTTCCTTGACATAGCTGTATGTATGCTAAAGTGGATTTTGCTTTACTTTACCCCCAAGGAAACCTGAACTATGTAGCTTTATTTTTAAAAATTAGAATCAGATCCTGGCTTAATATTTAGTTTACAAAATTCCAATCTCAGAGTTAATCAAGTAATAGATTCCAAATTATGTGCTGAGAATAGCAGAAAATTATCCTCATTAGTCTTGACATATTTAAACATTATCTTTATATGTAATATTTTTCTCACGAGTTCTTAGAATTGATATACCTTTCTTGTACATACATCTTGAGACGGTGATGAAATCTTCATTAACTCTTACTTATTTATAGGTATACCTTAACTTTACATACTACCTGTGCTGTACAAGAATCGGTAAATTCTAATGAAAAATATAGTTTGGGTTTTGTTTCTCATGAAGTTCTATGATAATCAAAGGTTTTATTTTGAATGAGAAATAACCATTCTTCTTTCTGCTCCATTGAGTCATACTTTCATTCATTCAATAAGTTGACAGCAAGTGACCTCACCCCCAATCCCTCTGCCTTGTCATTGGGAAATGTTGATTCCTGCAGCAGAGTTTGGGCTGAACTTTAACATTGCCTGTCACTTAAGGAGTCTGCTAACTAAACAAAACTTACAAATAGAATTGATTGCAAGATGAATATTTTGACTACTTCAGAGTTTTTAATACCTGAATGGGGACTTAAGTGAGATAAGTTGGAAAGTTATTTAAGATTCCATATTTCCTAAGAGTGATTCTCAAACTCTTTGGTCTTAGGACCTCCTTTTCCTCTTAAAAATTATTAAGGACTCCAAAGAGCTTTTCTTCGTGTCACTCATATCTATTGGTATTTACTATATTAGATAATAAAACCCAGAAGTGTTTAATAATATGAAAATACATGTATTGCATGCTATTTTTTTAGGCTTCGTCAATTATTCTGAAGTAAAATTGGTTCCCCCTCTCCCCTCTTTTTTTTTCTCTTCCTCTCTATTTCTCCCTCCTTCTTGTGAGTGCAGGGCAGAAAATCAGACAATGACAACTAGCACATTTTGGTGGCACTAATTGATTCATGCTTAAGAGACTGCAGTTTTCTATCCAATGCTTTTCTGGGATTAGTATAAATGACAACAGAGTAAAAAAAATCACATGATGTCTTCGTATTATTAAAAAACTAGTTTTGATCTTATAATCCCCAGAATATACTTTAAGTACCTTCAGGGTTTCTCAGACAATTTCAAAACTACTCATGAACTACTGCTTTGATGAAATAATTGCAAATACTTATATATTTAAAACAATATCCTTTGCTTTAATTTCTAACATCATTTTTGTTAAAGCAACAACATTCCTTCAGAACAGTGCACAAATCATGAACGTTCATTTTGGTCAGTTATCTCAAAGTGGACATGGCCATGTCCCACCACTCAGATCACAAGTCAGAACATAACCCACGGCCTAGAAGCCTTTACTCCATCCCACCCTCCATCTCCCTACTCCCTCCAGAACCATTTTCCCCCCATATTATCAGTTCTTTCTGTTCTTGTACTTTATAAAAATGGAATCAATTAGCACATATTCTTTTATGTCAGCTTCTTCACTTGACATCAGGCTTGCAAGATTCCTCCATGTTATTACATGTTGTTGTAATTGGTTCATTTCTGCTTATAAATAATTACATGTGATTGTATTATATACATATATATTTGTGAATGAATGTGCCATGGTCTATATGTGCATGCTACTGTGACCTCACCCCCAACCCCTCTGCCTTGTCATTGGGAGATGTTGATTCCTGGAGCAGAGTTTGGGCTGAACTCATTTATGTTTCTTGTTTTTGATCCTGAAGAGGAAGGCTATTCCACATGATGTTGCATATAACTTTTGGGGTTCTTTTCCTGCACATGCCTCTCTGGTGGGCTTCTACTAGAGATAACTAGGCTGGGTCATGGAATCATAGGTCACACATTCATGCAGCATCAGTGGATCCTGCTAAATAGTTTTCAAAGAGTTTTGAACACATTTACACCACCACCAACAGTGTCTGGGAATTCAAGTTTCTTTGTTTCCTGGCTAATGTTGAACATTGCCATCCTTTTTTGATTTAAGCATTCTGGGATATATGTTCGTGTTTTACTTTTTATTTCCTAGATGACTAATAAAATAGAGCATCTTTTTCCTATTCGATCAGCCTTAGCTTTGCACAGAATTGCAAAATTATCTTGTAAGATGAAACTGTGCAAAACTAACTTAACAATCAACAGAGAAAATTACAATGATTCTGGGACTTTTAAAACTTTTTGACAACATATTTTTTTAAAAAGCTCTAAGACTGTGGGTTATAAGTTTATAGGAAAGTAAAAAAAAAGAGTAGTACAACTAAAATGTGTTTAGTTTACTGTGATTAAAATATTGAGAACATTGAGAATGAAAGTATTTTATTTATAACGAGTTGAATTAAAGGAGTTAGGACAGTGCTTCTCATTGCACAACTTAGAGCAGGAACAAGCATCTTTGCTTTGCTTTAGTAAATTGTCAGACTCACTTCCAAGTTTGGACTATCTTCCAATGGTCTGTCCCTCACATTTCCATTCTGCAGGCTATAACTTCACTCTGTTACTGGATTCCTTTGCTGTGCAGGAGCTTTTTAATTTGACACAGTTCTGTTTGTGAATTCTTGCTATTATTTGCTGAGCTACTGGTGTCCTGTTCAGGAAGTCATTGCCAGTGCCCATATATTGAAGAGTTTCTTCTATTTTTTTTTTCCTAGAAGTTTCAGAGTTTTGGGTCATACAGTTAAGTCTTTGATCCATTTTGAGTTGATTTTTGTACAGGATGAGAGATGGGGATCTGTTTTTAATTTTCGACATATGGATATCCAGTTTTCTCAGAACCATTTGTTAAAGAATCTATTTTCTCCAGTGTGTGTTTTTGTTATCTTTTATCAAGAACCAGTAGACCAGTGGCATAGAAGAGAGGACACGGAGACAGACCCAACCAGGTGTGGGACATCTTAATCCTTTTCAACACAAGCTTGTCCCTCAGTTATGGATAAATGTGCCTCCATTGGGTTCCTCTGGCTGCACAGTCTGAGTCTCACATGACAGTAGTGTCCGCATTCCTATGGTCAGTTATTTCTTCTCTAAGTCCATTTATATTAAATATTGATTTCACTTCTAAATTATTCGTCTTTTTTTCCTTCTTCCTGATAGGTTTCACTACTTCTTTGTTGACCCATTCCCTCTGTTGATTAGCCTTTTGTGTAAATCATCGTGTGAGTTCATCCCTGGGTTAGGGAAAGCAACACGCTAGCTTCATGCTTCGTCATCAGTGTATGAACTAAATAACAGATGTGCAGTGGCCAATCACCGACAGGCTTTCAAAGAAGTAGTGTCATTCATCACTGATCATGATAAAACAACTATTATTTACTTAGTGATTTTAGGGGGCTTTAGAACTATAAGCCAAGTTTATATTTCATACAATTACAGATAAACCGTGGCATTGTAATGAAATTGGCATCATATTAGATGAGGTGTTGGCTGTCTTGTTGCTACTTCTGAGGTTTGTGCATATCACATGTAAGACTTACCAATATTTATCACTCACGTAGGTGTACTCTTTTGCAAAGTATCTATTTGTATCTTTTGCCCTTTCTTAAACAGCCAATTGTCTTCCTTATCAGTATGTAGGAATTCTTGATATAACCTGGAAATTAGTATTTCTTAATGTGTTGTGGATATCTTCTCTGACTCTGACTTGTCTTTTTATTGTGTTTTATAGCATCTTTCAATGCATGTAGTTTAGTTTATGAGTTGTGCCCTTTATAACTAATGCTCTTTATGTTGCATTTGCAAAATCTCGGGCAATTTCAAGGTCAAAAAATATTCCATTACCTTCTAAATGCTATATGATTTACCTTTCATAGTTAGAGGTATCATCATATGGATTGATTTATGTAATGAGATAAGGAGGGAGACAAGATTTACTTTGCCTCTCTGAATATCTAGTTCACCTGGTCGCATTTGTTAAGCATCCTGTACCTATGGCTGTGCTTTATCACTTTGTAACCTACCTGTTAGTTTTTACTACTTCTTTGTTGACCCATTGATTTCACTTCTAAATTAAGTAAGTGTGGGCCTGATTCTGGTCTCTCTGGTCTTTCTAGTGTTTTATATGTTATCTTTGAACCAATACTATACTAGCTTAATTACTAGATGTTTGCAAGAAGTCTTGGTGTACAATATAATAAATATGTCTTCACAATAGTTTTGGCCCCTGTGATTCCATGTTCATTTTAGAATCAGCTTATTAATTTAATAAAAGTAAATGCACTAGAATTTTAATTGAATATGCATTAAATTTATTAAAAAATTAGGAAAAAATGACATCTTTATTGTATATATGTATGTACACAAATACAGAGTTTTAAACTCCATCTCTCGTTTTTCTTCATTATCTAACATTCTTAGTAGTTTTTAATTTATCCCCAGGGGTATTACAGTAAAATATAGAGACAATTTGAAATTATCTTTATCCAAAGAAGATATACACATAGAACCACACATTTCTAAACCTCACAAGGCATAATTATTATATTATAAAATCAATATTCATTTAGATTTATTCTCATGTTTATTCTGTTTTACTTTATTTATTCCTCCTTCACACTTCCATGGGAATCATTTCCCTCTTGACTAAAGCTTGACCATTAGTGTATTTTAATGCACTCTTCCGGTGAAGAATATTAATTTTCACTTATCTGACAATATCTTCATTTTACTGTAATTTATAAAGGATATTTTATTTATAGAGGACATTATTAGTGTGAATAGAATGTTATGGTTGCTGTTCACTTTTAACATTTTGAAGATGCAATTCAATCATCCATTGACTTGTACTGTTGCTGCTGAGGTGTTAGCTGTCTTGTTACTACTTCTGGGAAGGTAAATTGGTTCCCCTCTCTGGTAGCAACATGAAATAGTAACATGACACCTGTTGGGTTTATTTTCTTGCTTGAAATTCACTGAATTTCTTGGAACTCTGCTTAAATTTTTCAACAATTTTAGAAAAATTTGAATTTCATCTCTTCATATATTTCCTATACTTTTGGTGTGCCGTTTTCTTTCTCCTCTCAATCTGGGCCTTGAATTACATTTATGTCCTAACTTTTTGCAGTGCACTGTATTCTGTTTTGTTAGTTTCTGTGTGTTATATTCATTTGATCTGTTTTCTTTGATTTTCCCCCTTCTTTTTTTCATTTTTGCTTTAATTTTGAATTTCTGCTAAAATTCTGTATCTTGTTTTTTAACTTCTAATTGTACTAATCTTAGTTTTAAGAACTTTTATTTCTGATAACACTAATATTGGAATATCTTGTGTCTTTCTCTGGTTTATATTGTCTTCTAATATTATGGTTAATTTTTTATGTATTACCAAATTTAATACACTAAAATGAAGAGGTAATTTGGAATTCTCCATGTTAATTATCTTTATCCAAAAAGGATGCAGTTTTATTTCAGGAAGCACTTAGGATAAGGGTGGTCATTTTAATCCACAGAGGGATTGAATTGATTTCGAATTTGTATTTAGATTTGTAAATGCTGGTCTGTTTACTTTTATTTTTAGGATAGAGCCTTTCTAAAATAGGGTCTACAATAAAATGCAGTGACCATAAAATCCAACTTTTGTCATTTCTGCTCTTTAAGACTGAAAGAAGTCCTCTGAAGCTTCTAATTCCCTGCTTAAGTACCTTTAGGTAAAATCCATGTCTGATACCAGGCTCATCTCTCTGAACCTCTCTTGGTCTCAGGGTTTGTATAGTAATCTAATCTCTATTGATTTGTATAGTCTCCAATATTTAAGAGAAAAATTTTGGGGGTCCAGCTTTTCAAATTGTTTCAAGTGGGACAGTTTATAACAAATTAGCTCACCATCACTAGGGATCAAAATCCTGGCTTCATTCATTACAGAGAAACCTAATCAGAAGTCTACTTGATATAGTTTTGTGAGGCAACAAAAAGGTTCCATGCTCAAGGTGACAATCAGGCTAATATAAAAACTCTTCCTAGAACCATCAATGTACAAAATAGTGGAAGTGTGCATTTCTGCTGAAGTCTTTCCATCTTTGGCATGTTCTCGGTTTGTATCCTTAGGTTAGCCTTTGAATTGAAGGGATGAAGCTTGCTGAGAGTCTTAGAAAGTTTTAGTAAGAGGGAGGTCATTAGGAAAGAGGAGCAAGACAAAAATCCATTTCTTTTTTTTAATCTTTTTTTTATTGGTTGTTCAAAACATTACAAAACTCTTGACATATCATATTTCATACATTAGATTCAAGTGGGTTATGAACTCCCATTTTTACCCCAAATACAGATTGCAGAATCACATCGGTTATACAACCACATTTCAAAAGCAATGATGTGAGGGCAGTGAACAAGAGAGCCCAGGCTGACAATCAACGTCTCCAAGATCGCCTGGATTGGAAAATGTTGAAAGTTAAATGCAAATTCTGTTTACCATACTGTTATTCTAAATTAGTGTAGTACTAAAAGGGAAGAAGCCAGCCCAGAGGGAATAGGTTCCAGACACAGCTCCAAAACATATCAGTTAATTACCTTAGAAAATCTAATGAAGTTTTCTGAACATCATTACCCTCATATGTAAAATGGTGACAATACCTCCCATTGCTAGTAGGAGGACAAAGTGAGTGGGTGGTGTTTATAAAGCATAGGGGCTAGCAGATGCTTACCTCTGTTAACTGTCTTCCTTTCTCCTATGAAATTTAATGGCATTGAAAATGGGTTTGTGTTTGTTTGTTTGTTAGGGAGGGGGAGGTCTTTGCAAGTGTACCTATATAGTAACATATTAAAAATTACAGTTCTGAAAAGACTGAAGATATGTTGGTACTTTAGGAGAACAATCATTTATTATCAGAAGCAATTCTGTCTTATTGCTATGGGGCTTTCTAGGAAATAGATAAGGTGAATGATTTTACTCTCTGTGGAAATATAATTGTCTCTGGGGTGATATGTGGCAAATTCATAGGGTGATGCTTATTGGAGTGAATGCAAAACCTTTACATTTCCTTAATCTCTGAAAAAGTTCTTTTGTTTGGAAAAATCAACGCACAAAAAAGTACTATCTTGGAACAATTTGAAAGAGAATTCTGCACTAATGCTAATGCTCAGACTGAGATCTGTAAATTAGAGCCTATCATAACTTTGCAGAGAAATGCCTCATTGTTTAAAAATGTCCCACAATGAAGAGCACCTAAACAGTACACTTTTTAATCCAAATTCAATCCAAATATTGATTTATACATGCAAATAAATATATTCACATATGTAATAATTAGCTTCAAACAAAAATTAGGACTATCTGTTTTTTGAAATCTAAATTTTAATTCTCCTACTATACAAACTCATATCTGCATTATACTTTATTTCATGGCACTTATCTTGATGCAGTGATTATTTTTAAAAATAAATATTGTTTTAGCTATTTGTTAACTAATGCTGGCCTATACCATACCTAATCTAAGGCACATCAACTTACAAGCGAAAAAAGAATCATCACATTTGTAATTAGATCTTTCTGGTTTGGGAGAGGGGATGTGTTTACATTTTTAATAGAAAAATTAATTGAACTTTTTGTGTGAGAAATTTTAAGATAACATTTGACAATGGATGAATAAAGCTGCTTTTTTTCTATCTAGTTCCAAATAATAAATTTATTATAAAATTAGAAAGAAAGAATGAGCCTAAGTGGACTTTTCTTATGGGTTTTTCAGCCAATTCTCTCCACTGTAGGAAGCATTCCACAAGGAACAGTGCCTGGTGGGCAAGGAATTAAAATAGAAAGGAACAGGCTTTGGAAGTGTGAGGCCCAGAGACCTGCTCATCCAGTGGGCTCATGTCATTATGCCAATGGTTGCTTGGTCGTGAAGACTAGTTTTTAGTTGTCTAAAATTGATAGCTAGTTGGGTGAATATTTAATAACAAGTTTTAACAGTTTTAATTTGTCTCCATTAAATCTCATTTCTAGAATAACAAGGTATAGTGGAAAATTGAAATGAGAAGTGTTTGATTCATCCTTTCATTCTTGTTCTAGGAATTAATAAAGTCTTTTTTCTTCTCTGAGCTAAACCCCCCTCACACACACACACACACACACACACATACAAAAAAAACAAAACAAAACAAAACAAAACATTTAGTACTTTTTCCATCTGTAATATGTCCATAAGTATCAACAGGGTTTAGTTACATCACCTAAAGGAATGAGTCCCGATTATTAAGTAAATATATAGTTCACCAACTCCCCATGTCTACGTGGCCAAATGAGTATTGAATTTTGGTTACTTAGGAAACTACAGATTTACTCTCCTTAAGCTGTCACTATTCCAACAGTCTCCTGACTCCTTTTTTTGGAGTTATCTTTAATCTCAGGCAGAAGCCACCCCAAGTAGCTACCTCCTTGCTTGGCAGTGGTGTGTCTCAGTCTTGAACCCAGGTGATATTTCTTGGCTCACAAGCTGGGCCCTCTTTTATTACTCTCACTTATGAAAGACAACACCATCCAGAAATCAAGGCCAATGTCACAGGAAGTTTTTTCAGTCTAAAATTGTTCTTTGCAAATATGAAGTACTACATAAATCTTGCTCAGGCGAATGTGCTGATGGGTCTGAAAATCATTCAGAGGGAATTTGAAACACGTCCAATGTGAACAATCACAGCCTTGTTGAAATACGTATGTAGGCTTCAAATATGAGTGGGATGTGTGTTATATACATATGTATTTCAGACAAGCAAACATGCCACATACACACACACACACCTCCTCCTGTGTAACCAAGTACAAAACATCATGACTTATGTTGTCTCATTTGATTCTTACAATATCAATTCAAGTGATTATTTCAGGGTGTTAACTTACCGAAATATGGGAATTCTTGTGTAGTTGTATTAAATGGAGTGTTCTAGAGAACAGCTGTGCCTTTCTTTAGTATGGTGCATTTCTACCCTTACAACCCTTTTAGTAAGTAACTCCTTTGCATTGTAAGTCTTAAATCACTTACTCTGCAGTTAAACAGACGTTCTTTTTACCCAGGTCTCAACATAAGGAACTATTTCCCATCACATGTAGGATCCCCTGTAATGTGCTTTCTGGCGTTGAAGGATCTCATTCTTCCTATGGTTGAAGCCATCATTTATTTAGCAGTTTTGTGGAACAGAGAAGAGGGGTCTGTCCCTGTGCATGTGTGTGTGCATATGTTTGTGTGTGTGTGTGTGTGAGAGAGAGAGAGAGAGAGTATGTTCGTAGGCCTTAGATAAGGTTAAACACCAAAAATGACTTACATCTGCATAACTAAGAAGCTGTTTATTTAGTGATAGCATCGTGGGACATAGGTGGCCATTACAGTCATTCAGACAGTGCAGGCTCAAGCACATTCTCTAAACTGTAACTCCTTGTAGCAAACACCTTGTAAGATACAATAAGCTAAGGACACAGGTGTTGGTACTATGGTCCCCACAGTGGTATCCATGAGATTTAGAGAGGCTGCTCTCTCAGAATTCTGGGACCTCTGAACCCACTCATAAATGTTTGCTTTTGGCAAATAATTGGGGATACAGGTTAGGCTCACAAAAATTCCTCTCAAATACTAATGATTATTTAAAAACAGATATGTAGGGATTGGCCCAGAATGAGTGCCGTTTCCTATAGCAGAGAATCTTTAAAAGTTCAGAAAAATCATCATGTTGGGGAGGGGTGGGGCCGACAACAGAAAAACCTGTCACCACTTACAAGAGCTTCATTTGGTTTTCAATCAATTGAAGGACTTTGCAGAAGATGGTACTTGTTAAATTGATCTCAATTAAAATCAGTCTGAGTGCACGCTCTGTCTCCGACAATAGCTACACGGGGTCTGGGAGAGGAGTCTTGCTATTCTGCCCCTAAGAGCCCCAGCACCTGTCTAGACGGTATTGGCACTTTTCCTTTTTTTAATTTTCACCTCAGCCTTTTCTTCTAAGCAGTCTTTGACCTCCCTGGCATCCCTAAAGAACTCCTTTCCAAGTGCCTGCGCCTCATCTTCCCCACATTGTAATGGAAATGCAGGGAGGAATCCAAGGCCGCCCAGCAGTCTTTCACCTCTGACAGCAGGGCCTGTGTGAGGCACACAGCTGTCAGGACACTGACAGGGCTGCTGCCGCAGGATAATTGGGTATTTGAGGAAGATTCATAAGGCAATGTGCTGCAGAGCCCCGTGTCCTGCCCTGGGGCAACAGGGGGCACAGAGGGGAAGGAAGAAAGAGAAAAGGGGATAGACAGTATCTGTTCCTGATAACTAATAATGTATTTATAACAGGAAATGATGAAGACTTGCTTACCCTCACACCATGATCCATGCAACTGCAGGAAGGGTTTTCTGGAGTTTGCAGGATTGTGCTCCGGGCAAGATGGACCAAAGCTAGGTTCCTGAGAGAATCTGAGAGACTGAAACAGTCCCATCCACAGTGAGTCCCAAGGCCAGGTCTGTTCCTACCAGGAAGTTGTTGTTTTTAATCAAAGCAAGGCATCTGACAGCTCATTATTAAGAGACAACAAGAAGTGACTTTATTAATATAGCATAGTGTTGGTTCCTCTGCAGATTAAAGCTCTTTGTTCACTGTGACAGTCTGCTTAGGCAGCAGCTGGTAAGGGGTGCCAGGTGGGTAAGTGTAATGTGCTAACAATTAACCTACAGTTCCTTTTTTCTGATATTGCCCCTTTCAGTGTTCATAGATGGGTTGTCATGAAAGGAGATGGAGACAGAATCTTCCCTGTGATTTCCTTGTGCAATAGACCCTGTGGCTGGCACAATCTGTCACAAACTTATCGGGGCTTCTTTTCCCAAATACTTGTGATTTTTGCTTATGGAACATGATATGTTGGTATGGTTTGCCTGCCTTGTTTATGAAAGGTCACACTTCTTCATCAAACTTAAAATTCTAGAAATAAAAATGAAATTGTGGTTGGTTGATTCAGGGTATGCTGCTTTTAAATATGAGATAGAAAATTTGGCAATAATTTGTAATATCAAAACTATGAAATGAGATTTTTCCTTCTGTAGTGATAGCCTGGGACTTCTGAGATCAAGTGTGAATAATAATAAAAAGTATTCTGATTGTAAGTGATTTATGTTTGGTAACCTGGAAAATGATTTTGAAAGGTGGATACTGGCATCAATAAATAACAGCCCATGATACAGAAGTCCCTACTCACATCAGAGTTCTGTCAGTCTGCATTTTGAAGGCAGTCACATCTCTCCTCCAGCCCAGGTACTTCCCTGTTACAACTGACTCCATGAAAGTCACGGCTCATTGAAGCTGCAAAACCAATGTGAGTTGTCCAGGCATTAAAATAAGAAAAGGGTTACATTTCTCCTTCTTGGACAATGAACAGACATTTTTAGGACTTGTTCAAACATCTTTTTCTCATTGGTTAGTTTATATCCTCAGAGATATATTTCCCCATTGGGTATTTTTTAATTAAAAGATTTACTTTGAATTTTTATATTTATCTCTCTCTCTCTCTCTCTCTATATATATATATATATATATTATATCTATATATCTATATATAGCAATATATAGATATATAGATATGCTATGTATCTATATAGCAATATATAGATATATAGATATCTAAATATCTATTTTTTTTACCATAAGACCTCTAGAAATCAAAAGCGTTGGTTCTTCTTAGTCCCGTTGTGCTTTTCAGATTGTTCCTTATTTGGAATGATAACTTAGGTGTTAACATAGCCTTTGTTTTCTGCAACCAGAGAATACAGGGCAATATAATAAGTGGATCAGGACATTAAATAGGTAAGTTATATGATGCTGCTAATTAATTTTGGGGTGGGGGTTAGCAGGGATTGAACCCAGGGACACTTGACCACTGAGCCACATACCCAGCCCTATTTTATATTTTATTAGAGAGAGGGTCTCACTAAATTGCTTAGCACCTTGCTTTCGCTGAGGCTGGCTTTGAACTTACAGTCCTCCTGTCTCAGCCTCCCAAACTGCTGGGATTACAGGCATATGCCACCAGGCCAGGCTTTTTTTTTCTTTTTTCTTTTTTAAATTAATGTTTTTGCTAGTAGAAATTAAGAATGTGATTGTTGTTTCAAGTTGCTTATGTCTTTAAAAAAAAAAAAACTATAGATGTTCTTCCTTTCATTCACTTACTCAAGCAGAATTTACAGAGTGTACCATGTGTCCAGTGTTGTGCAAGATACTCACACTATGAAGTAGGTAGGACTTCTGACTCCAAGGGAGTATGGTCTTACGCAAGACCATAAACACTGCAAGGGCAAGGTGAGAAGCTCACCAAAGGCACAGCAGGGACATGAAGCAGGTGTATGTGGTGTGTGTGTGAGCGTGTGTGTGTGATTGTGTGTGTGTACACACACACCTCTCGCAATTCTTACTTACATTGTATAAGTAATCCAAAAGTGGTTAGAGGCACAGAACATTTCTTCCTCTGCTTAATTCATCTCTCCTCTTCCAGATTTTCCGATAGTGATCAAATTAATGTCCTCCAGTTCAGAGTGTTTTCCTCCTCAGGCACACTCTGTTTCAGATGGAGATGAGCAGGCAGTTTCTGTGGGGGGCTGGAGGGAGCCAGGCTGGGCTCAGCTTTGGCATTCACTGAGGAGCATGCATTTTTCTGTGCTCCCTGTCCCCACCTCTTCTCCTTAGGCCAGGCTCCCTGGTACCCCACTTTGTCTTCCCCTTGCCCCTAAACTGGTTTTCCCTTCCTCCTCTCTTCATTCTTTTTAAACTAGTGCATAACAATTATACCTAATAATGGGCTCCATTGTGTCATATTTGTACAGGAATATAACATACTTGTATCTTTCTATCCCCTATCACTCCCCTCACTCTCCCCTCCCACCATCCCCTTCCTCTTCTCTAATAGTCTCTTTTACTTGCAGGCCATCTTCCCCCCCCCCCCCTGGATTCCACATGAAAAAAAAAAAAAAAAAAAAAAAAACATGCAATACTTGTCACTGTGAGTCTGACTTACTTCGCTTAATGTGATGATCTCCAGTTCCATCCATTTTCCTACAAATGACATGATTTCATTCTTCCTTATGGCCAAATAATACTTCATTGTGTATATACACCATATTTCCTTTTCCTATCCATCTGTTGGTGGGCACCTAGGCTGATCCCATACTTGGTATTGTAAATTGTGCTGTGGTAAACATGGAGATGTAGGCTTCTCTCTAGTATGCCAACTTTAATGCCTTCAGGTACATACTTGGATGTATGGAAAACCAGTTTAGGGGCAAGGGGAAGACAAAGTGGGGTACCAAGGACCCTGGCCCAAGGAGAAGAGGTGGGGACAGGGAGCATAGAAAAATGCATGCTCCTCAGTGAATGCCAAAGCTGAGCCCAGCCTGGCTCCCCCCAACTCCCCACAGAAACTGCCTGCTCATCCCCATCTGTAACAGAGTGTGCCTGAGGAGGAAAACACTCTAGACTGGAGGATGTTAATTTCATCAAAATCAGATCATATGGTAGTTCTGTTTTTGTTTTTGAGGAGCCTTCATACTGGTCTCCATAGTGACTGTGGAAATTGTTGACCAATTTACATTCCCACCGATGATGTATGAAGGTTCCTTTTTGCCACATTCTCACCAGCATTAATTGTTTTTGTATTCTTGATAATAGTCATTCTGTCATTCTGACTAGGGTGAGATGAAATTGCAATCTAGTTTTGATTTGCATTTCCTTGATGGATAAAGGTTTTGAATATATTTTAATGCAATTATTGGCCATTCTTACTTCTTTTGAGAAGTGTCCGTTGGGTTCATTTGTCCATTTGTTGTTTGGGTTATTTGCCTTTTGTTGTTGTTAAGTGTTCTGAGTTCTTTATATATTCTGGATATTAATCCTCTGTTGAAAGAGTTGCTGGCAAAGATTTTCTCCTGTTCTATAGGGCCAGCCCTTCACTGTTGATTGATTCCTTTGCTGTGCAGGAGCTGTTTAATTTGATGCGGTTCTATTTGTCAATTCTTGCTGTTATTTACTGAGCTACTGGAGTCCTGTTCAGCAAATCATTGCTGTGTCTATGTCTTGAAGGATTTATTTTCTTCTATCAGAATCAAAGTTTTGGGTCTCACACTTAGTTCTTTGATCTGCTTTGAATGTGTAGGTAGACCATATGGTAGTTCTATCTTTAGGTTTTTTGGGGGAGCCCTATACTAATTTCCACAGTGGCTCTATTAATTCATATCCCCCATCTACAGAATAGGAGGTTCCTTTTTCCTACATCCTCACCAGCAGTTATTGCATTTTGTATTCTTGATGAAAGTCATTCTGACTGGGGTTGGATAGAATCTCAATGTAGTTTCAATTTGCATTTCTCTGATGGTTAAAGATGTTGAGTATTTATTTCATATAATTAGTGGCCAGTTTTTTTTCTCCCTTCATTTCACAACTGAGTTTGTGCCCCCTTCTCTCCACCCTGCTCTGTGTGTTTGGGGGTGGGGCCTATCAAATTCAATATGTTACTTTATGTTAAATTCTAATGTGAATTCTATATTAAATTCTATGTTCTCATTCTGTATTAAATATTTCACAAAGCAACAAACATAGAACATTACTGTATTTGTTCAGGCATCCTGGAAACAGGTGATTAGGGTCTGAAGCAGTCATCCAAGGCTCCTGCCACCCATGCCTTACTGGCCACCACAAGCCAAGTAGAGTCGTGAGTCAGGCACACCTGTCACTCACACATGCCTGAGGCTGGCATCTGGATGGGGGTTCTGGTCCTTATAACATTTTGTCATTTCCTTAATTCCCTAAGACAAGAGGAAGGGACATCAAACTCCACAGTGCAGAGCTGTAGGGTAGGACTGCAGTATGCTGTGGATCTGGTTCTGTTCAGTTAGCTGAATGACTCTGAGAAATCTTCTTAACTTTTTTTGAATCTCAGTGCCCACTTCGTGGGTTGTAAGTGGACTCAATTCTGTGGGTTAATGTCCATAAGACAATCAGCATGGACTTTCAATGTAGTATGTGTTCCATTAAGTATCGAATACCCACTGTTTGTAGGTATTTTAGTCAAGGCCAGTGGGGCAGAGATTGAGTAAGAGAGAAAAAAAATATTTAGCATATTTCTTATCACAAAGCAAATAACTTATGTACTTTCATACTTGTATGTGCAAATGAGTTATACATACACGTGTGTGCTATGTACACACCTTTAGAGAGAGTGGTTTTAGATCAGGCTGTTATAACAAATTTTACCATAGACTGACAGGCTGGGCTGAAACAACAGACATTTACATCTCTCTCTTCTGAAGGCTGGGAAGTCCAAGATCAAGGTGCTGCCAGATGCTGAATTTAGTAGGACCTGCTTCCTGGTTTGCAAATGGCTGTCTTCTTGTGTCCTTGGGTGATGGAAAGAGCAGAGCGCTCTCTTGAGGTGACTTTTAAAAAGAGTACCAATCCCATTCAGGAAGGTTCCATCTCAGGACCTAATTATGTCCTAAAGGCCTCACCCCCTCACATTAGAGGTTAGGATTCAAACACATGGATTTTAGAGGGACACATTTGGTCCATAACAATAATGTTCCCTTGATGTGAAAAACACTTGCTCTCCATTCTCTTTGTTGTCCAGCTAAGTCTTTACCGCTTGGCTCAGATTTGGCATCCTGGGGGAAAAAAGGTTCAGACTCAAAAGTCTGATGTAACATCTTTCCTCCCCATCCTCCTAGTTCCCTGAGCAAACTTCTGTCCCGGGATAAATTTGTCATATAGAAATAATTTCATTCATTCATTCATTCATTCATTCACTTCACAAATTAATTCACACAAAGCATTCACTGGGCCCCCGGCGTACAGCTGAGCAGTTCAGGGAATGGTGGCCCAGGGCAGTCAAGGCCCTGCACTGGCACAGTTTCTATTCTAGTGGAGAGAAGCAGGTCATCAACAGGTCACCAACTAAACACAACTGTTGAGAATTGTGCTTTTGTGGAGATGAAAAGATACTGTATGGATTCCTGGGCTGAAGAGAGGGAAATCAGAAAACTGACAGATGGGGAGATTCCAGGCAGGGCTTTCTGCTGAGGAATCCAAGTGCAAATGCTCAGAAGAAGAAATCAGTGTGGCATGTTTGGGCAAAAGAAAGGAGCCTGGTAAGGCTGGGCAGTGGTGAGCTGGGGTGGCAGGGAGTGGTGTAGAAGACCAATCCATGAAAAGAATTTCCTCACCACCTACTAGGCGCTGAAGACCACCTGCATTAGATATCCTGATTTCTATCAACTCCCCAGTGGAATTTTATTTAGAGAACCCCTTTACTCCATCCCAACCCTCCAGCCCATAGTATCCTTGATCCATGGGGATTCAGATTCTTCAGCACCATGCACAATTTCTGGTACAGAGCAGGAGCTCATTAGGTGTCACCTGCATATTTGCATGAATTAGTTGAATACTGGACACAGGAGAAAATGAATTAATGCCTTGAGAAGATATTGCCCTTCCTCTTGAAGAAAAAATGACTTCCCTCTCTCTAAAAAAGGGGGGGCCTAATCTCTCTTACTTTACCCATGTGTTCTGCAGCACTAGAAGATTTTACAAGTTATTTCTTTTGAGAATTCTTGAATGCCATTTAGCATTGAACAAAATGCCCCCCTCCCGCTAATTATAATTATACAAGCAGTGAACTAAACAGTTGGGGGTGAAAGAAATTCTGATGATGATAAAAATGCAAATAGTTTTCACACCAGATTAATTCATTTAACTAACAGTCCTGATCTTTAAACATTAAATGTTTGAGTGTGAAGTATTTTATTCTTGAGGGAGATAGTCCTCCTCTGGATTGGGTCTCTAGCCCATTGCTCTGTCAGAAGTGATTCTAAAACAAACAGGATGCATATTGTTAGCTAGTTATTAACTAGCAAGTTGCAAATTCTTTAAAACAGGATGTAATTTACATGATTCAAGATTAGCAAGACTCAGGGCACTCCCAGGCTGTTGGAGGGTAGGAGAAGCAAGTCATTCAAGGATCTGAATGGATGTTTGTGTTATGCGTGTGTTTGACTAATATTTGAATTAAATGTTTTATATTTAATCAAAGTAAAATTGAAGTTCATTATTACTGCTGATATGCAGGACTAATTACAGGAAATAACCAGCCCTTCCCAGTTCAGTGCCAAATGCTGACAGAATGGCAATCTAATCCCTGGAGGAGGAAACTGTAGGCCTCAGATCTGGAGGAAAATTTTGTCATTTAATCATTTATATTAAATCCAGGCTTTCTTTTGATTTGGAAAAATAAAACTTACTTGTATTTCCCTTAACCTTTATTTTATTTAGTTTCCATTATTAGAACAATAATATTTTTCTAAATATAGGGTCAGATTATAACAGTAATGTCTCTCTTTCACCATCCTGGTTGGGAACCACCATTCTAACCTGGTCCCCCTCTGCACAACGAGAGTAAGAGGTTGTGTGTGATGAGGTTCTGAGATTAAGCTAAGTCACAGAGCTCTTTCAAGGTAAAGTGGGTGTATGGTAGGGATTCTGTTCCTGTATGTCTTATATAAGTCCTCTAGGAGTCCAGAAATTCAAATTCTGTTTTTTTTTCCTTCTTCAGTCATTCAGGCCTATTTCTTCTATCCCTGTGCATTCTACATGTTAGGTGGGTGGCCCCATGTGAGCTGGCATCTGCCTCATAGTCTCTGTGTACCTGTGTTTGACGTGTGTAGCAGCAAACATCTGACCCTGAGTGATTTTTTCTGCCAAGCATGATGAACTCTGGAAGTATTACCGAGTCTACATTAGAAGTATGTGCCACAGTCTTTTATAGGACTGGGTCCCAGCCCTGCGATTTCACACAGTAAAGAACAACTGGAATATTTTTAAACTATTAATGAGAAGGAATATGGTAAATAGGATCTGCTGGTGGGAAATTGAAATCACAGATTGAATTACATTCTTCCTTAATTCTTGGCTAATTTACTAGAACAGACCAGAGCAAAAGCCAGAAAAACATAGCCCTAAAGCATTAAATAAAAATTATCTGGTTGAAGAGGAAGATAAATCAGGGTGGAAGCAAGAGTCTTGCTAATGTGCCTGGTTGTAATTGTTTTTAGCTGGTTGAAAAGGATCTTGAAGCTTACATGTCCTGCTAGATAAATGAGCTGCTTCCCTCCTGTCGACTACATTCTAACTCGTTTCCTGAGCCTCTGCATGGGCAGGCAGAGGTTAGATAATAATACAATTATTTTTATAATAAATACTGAGCCACTACTTAAGGGGTTTAGACACAGGTTTCAACATCCTCACTAAAGGGCATGATGAAAGAAAAGTAATTAGATATTCATCAGTGCTTTACATTTTTTTTAAGTGCCAACGAAAGCATAACATGATAGATGTAAAAAATTGTATATGAACATGTATATGCACATTAGATGAAATGCACAATTTAGACGATGCATAATATATAGATGATATAAAATATTTTTAAAACTAATGTGTATTAAAGTAGAAGGGTTCATTTATTTTGGTTATGATCCCTTGATACAATTGTATATTTTTTAGATAGTCAAATTAATATGTCCCTAGATAGTCTTTGGATGAAACAGAGCTTGAAAGGTAGAAAGAAATATATTCCAAGATAAATCCAGAAAAAGCACATATAATAAATGAAAGAAATTCATGGAGAAGTTTGTTTTTAAATTATGAGCAGGCATGTGAAACCCATAGAAGATTGGGAAGTGGGAAGGGATCCAAGCAAGATCCCTATGCAAAGATTTAAAACCCTAGATGACAGGGTGGAGAACCTTTGCACATGATCAGAATCATAGCAAAGCCATGACATATGTTTGAACTGATTTATGGAGGAGAGGCGGTACATACAATGGGTGGTGAAAGGTTTTTACAGTTAGGGATAAAGCATGCTAATGAAAATAATGGTGTGTGAAGGTTGTTGCAGAGAGATGTTGAGGTCAATAAAAATAATTTGGAAAGCTAGAGAATCTAGGAGTTCATGTGCAAATAGCAGGGAAAACCCACCATTCTGTGGCCAGATGTTTAGTACTGAGTATCATTTTCAGCTGGGCACATGCTCTCTTGGCGGTGCACTATGCTGAATGCTCCTAATTTTGTTCCAGTAAGTGCCTCATCATGATGGGCCAGAGGAGCTGCTTGCCTCTCATATTTTAAGGGTTAGGAACATAGTAATTTGTGTTTGTGAAATACTGTATAATCTGTATGTGTATATGTGTTTCCCAGAAAATCTATATACAAACCCCTCTCTTTCCCATCTTGAACTCTGATTAATTGGCACTCAGGATCCTGTTCCTTTAGGCCAAGTATTGGGAAATTGAAAGCAGAGAATTCAGTAAGGACCTTACAAGAAGCTTTGGTCCTTTAAGTTTTAAATTTCTACTCATAGTGTGTCACAATACCTAGTCTGTTGACTCACTCATACTTTGAATATTTAATCTTTAGACTTAGTTTAAAAGTCGGCATTTCTTCCTCCCCACCTCCCCCAGTCGTTTGCAGAGTTAAAATAGAATCCTACTGTTAAAGATGTTTGTTAATGATGAAACACATTTCCACCCAGGCATTTTTATCAAGTAAAACCTCAGAGTACATAATAGCTTGGTTTACATATTGCTTGGTTATTCCAACTTTGTTTTATCTGGGAACTAAGAATAGACCAGAGATTTGAGCTACAAAGTCCAAACCTCTCAGCTAGAGACTGCCATAAATATCCCAACAAATATATTTTAAGTGAAAAGATATTGTGGAAGAGAAAGTACATTCCAAATGAACACACCTGTCTCCATCATGGGGAGGTGGAAGTAGAGAGCATTGTGGAGACAAAGCTGTGATAAAGGTGCAGATGTCCAAAAACTTGGTGCCTGAAGACATACCTAGGTGCACATGGAAATTCCACATTATCTTCAACTCTTCAAGAACAACTGAATTTTAATAATTTGCAAGATGAATTAGGAGATGGTTGAGGATCTTGCTTATAATGAAGGGCATATAGAAACTCTGAACATTTAATTTTCAAGGAAAAAAAAAAACCTCCACTTCTAATTATTGCCCAAACCCTTCTCATTTTATTAGGCACAATTCCATTAAATTATGTTCTTCACTCATCATCTCTTTAATGAAAAAAAATTACATTTAAATACTCATGTCAAATAGAAACCCATGCAAAATAGATTGGACTACTCTAGTAATCCCAGAAGAGAAATTTAAATCCTATAGTTAATTTGTAGCCAATTACAAATTGTACTTCCAGTGCAAATCAGAACAATGGGCTGTGACAGGTTGCGGGGGTGGAGTGGGGAAGAGTGGGAGAAGGATACATTGTCTTCTTGTGTTTTGATGGCCTTGGAAAAAAGACAACCAGATCCCTTTAAGCCTGGCAATAGTAAGTATCAAAATACACATGGTCCATACCTTCAAATGGCAAACAACAGAGAAAGACAGAAGCCTGTTTTTATGGGGGTTGGGGGTGGAGAGAAAGAAAGAAGAAAGAAGGAAATGGAAATGCCTAGAAAGCTGCTTCGTTGTAGCAGTCATCTTCCTCTTTGGGGAGCAGTTGACAGAGCTCTTTGAACCATGTTACTGGTCTGGTTGAGATAGCACATCAGATAAATCCATTGACATCTTGGTGAGGTGCTCTGTACACCAAGTGTAATGTTTTGTCAGTGCAGAGAAAGGGAGATGGAAATTATGAACAGTGATTTAGTAGATTGAAACACTTGTGCACAAAAAGCATTAGACATCTCCTCATTAGGCCAGTAAGGTGGAGGTGAACTGTGTAGGGCAGCAAGAAAGCTGGAGTAGAAATCAGATTTCACTGTTGCCCAGTGAAATATGCTTCAGTGTTTTGCATGTTCTCATTTTTCTTCTCTTAAGTAAACAAAAAAAAGGGGGGGGGGGCATGTGAATTTCACATGAACTTTCTTTGTAGAGAAATGTATTTTTTAGGAATGTATATAGAACTAAGGTAGATTTTGCCAAAGTAAATGGTTTACCTAATTGTGTCAGATTCTTATGTCTGCAAGAACTACCATCAAATTCTGGCTTTGGTATTATAAAAGGAATAATTTGCTGGAAAATTCTTGATACATCTATCCATTTAAATGGTCCTTCAAGTTTAGGCTATCATTTTATTTATAGATTACTGAAGTCTTTTTAAAGCTAGTAAAAGAACTTCAAATTTCTGCAGTGTTTCTGAAAGATTAAAGCAAAAGTCCACTAAGAAATGGAAGGGTTGAACTGTGTCTTCTTGTGTGTTACTTGCATTTTGCATTCCAAATAGGAACCATGTCAAGTGCATTGTGTATTAATCAATCAAAATGCAAAAGTAACAGAGAAATTTACCATAACAACTGAGAATATTCCTTAGGGGAGCTTTCATTGCACTGCCCAGGTTTCAACATAGAGTAACCCAGCTGTCCGGCTATTGATTTGGTCATAATTATCTGCTGCTTAGTAATTATTTACATATGCATTGGAATTATGTCACTATGCTTTTCAGTGGGATTAGAAGGAATGGTGAAAATATATGTACTCTTCAAGGGCAACTCTATGCTTTCCAAAGAAAAGGACCCATTAAGAGGCCTTTTAGTGGGCTGAATTTTTCACTGGACCTAGTCCCACTCAGACAGGCAAAGATGGCTAGATCCAGTTGTGTATCTTATTCCTACATACACTGGAGCTTGAAGTCATTTTCTAGTTTAAATTCATTAAAGTACGTGTGCTGGTGGTATGTGTGTCTCACTGGCAAGTATTACATTATAAGAAATTTTTATTATTAGGTAATTATTGTGGCTTGGATGAATGATCTTACCTTTTGACAAATTTTTATAAAGGAAAGGGGGGTAGAAGACAGTATTCAGTTTATTTTGTTGTATTGTATGAATAAAAAGAAAAACTAATTTAAAAACTAATTCATTTTCCTAAGAATAGAAGCTAAAATGAGGATTTATTTTTATTGCAATACTGTGGATCAAACCCAGAAACTTTTATATCATTAGACAAAGACCTTACCACTGAGCTACATCCCCAGCCCTAGAAGCTAAAATTAGGGTTTCTGGCATAAATACCCCATTGAGATGATACTAAAGATTGACTTCCTTTTGGTTCTTAGTTGTATAACTGTACAAGGATACTGAGATTTGGGGGTCCACACTCAGACTGAGATTGTGATCCTTTCATTTTTAATTTTGTCCAAGTTAATTTCTGATATAAATAGGGACTGATACATGATTATGTACAAAGCCAACTTCTGAAAGTTGTAGCTCAAGTTTCCTTTGAGGAACAGAGTTTCCAGTCATTAACAAGGTGCCCCTCATGTCCCTACGGTGTTCATCATGGTTATTTTCTAGTGTGTACATATTGGTAAAACTATTGGACATTTCATCTGACTTGCTCTTGAATTATTGAAAACTTAGTAAGACTTCTCTTTACATAATATTTTAATAAAGAGCCAAACTTTCAAAAGCGTTCATGTTAGAATTTGCTTTTATGATGTAAATAAAAATTTCTGTCAACTTTGTTTGAGCATTAATAAATGCTCACATTTGCATTGGGCATAATTTAAATACAAAAGAAACCTCTCTGTACTTTCTTCATGGCCCGCCTTCCATATCTGCATATGCCTTGGGAATACAAATATATTTCTAAAAATATTCCTACTTTGGTTCCCTTCTCTGTTTTCCAATCATTTTATCCAACTGCCATGTGTTGAGTGTCTACACATTTCATTTACAGAATTGTTTACGTTGTGGGAAGTGAAGGTGAACAAAATATTTAAAAGCTGTAATGGTCTGAAAATAATCAATTAATAAATAATTGAGTTGTTTTCTGGAGCTCCTGAAACCCCTCCCACAGGTGTTCTTGAACAGCAGGAGATGAAGACAATTTCCCTGAGCTGTAGACCAGCCTGATCTAAATACGAAACACACTCCACTTCCTTCCGGTCCTCCTTATTCTTTGCTAGTGTTTAATTGTAAAACCTTTAATTATCTATTTAACAGAGACATTCATTCAGAGTTTATCATTTATCTTTTGAACATGTTTGCATTGGTGTTTTCTATCATTAATTGAACACTCCTGGATTCTCTTATGTTCTGGATCTGAGATACTTATCACCATGTGATATTCAGGTGATTGTGGATTAGAGCAGTATCAGTGTGCCTTTATTTACACTCCTCTTGACCTCTTGTGGAAAATATTTTTTTTCCTTGCTTCATCAGCTGATTCTGTTTTGTACCACTGGTGACCCTAGAGATGAAGGATGAGGGGTTATGATATAGAGGGAAGGCAGGGGTGGGGAGAAATTCAGGGTGGTGAGGAAGAGCTCTTTGGAATTAGATGAATCCCAAGAATATTTACTTCCCAATTTACCATCTTTCTAATCTTGGATTTTCCAAACCCAAATTTGCTCATCTGTAAAATGAGATCATAATATCTATGTTATGGGCTAAACATTACTCCCTGCAAAATGTCATATGTTGAAGTCCTCACCCCGGCACTTCAGAAGGTGACTGCATCTTTACAGAGGGTATTTAAGATAACATGAGGTCATATGGGTGTGCCTAATCCAATATGATGAGTGTCCTTGTAAGAAGAGGAAATTCAAATGCAGAGGGGAAAATGTGAAGACACTAGAAAAAGATAGATATCTACAAACCAGAGACAGAAGCTTAGAATGGTTCATTCCATTTTTGTCCTGCAGAAGGAAGAAATCCTGCTGACACTTCCTTCTTGGATTCCAGCCTGCAGAATCATGAGAAATTTCTGTTGTTAAAGCCTCCCAGTCTATGCTACACTGTTACAGCAGCCCTAGCAAACTTATACAACCTATCTCATAGTTTTGTTGAAACTACACTAGATTCAATTTAAAAGTGCTTATGATGTGTAAGGATATCCAACAAGTAGTAGTTCAATAAAAATGATCAGAGAAAAGAGAAAGGAAGGAAAGTGGACACTTTTTTAGAAATGTATTTGTATTCTTAAAGACTGTGTAGAAAGTGGGTTACAAAGAAAATACAAAGAAGTTTCTTTTTGTTTAAATGAAGCCCCATGCAAACGTGAACATTTATGGATCAACTGTATTCAATTGTGTTTTCCTTTGTGTTTGTCCCTTTGGGATGATAAATGAATCCAAATGGTAACAAATGAGCCTCAGAGGAGAATTTATGACATTGAGCCATAGAGTTCAGATGGTATCTGCATGCTGAGTGCTTGGTAAAAATATGTAAGTACTGGTGTCCCAATCTATTTGGTTTTGTTGAATTGGTTTCACACTTCATTGCTTTCTGGCAAAGAAATATTGTGAGCCCAAATAATTTTTAAAATTGCCAGTGTTAAAATGATGCCTCCTGCTATTTCTTCATGCTCCTCTTTGAATAATCAGCGGTGGCTGTATTTATGTGGATCCAGAGTGCATTTTTAAACATTAGTTCTACATGCTGAGTTACCCCTTTTAACTTTAAAAAAAAAGTTCTTTTATTTATATGCTATTTTTCAAGATGAGTAAGTGTAAGATTCTTTTTTTCTTATTTTATAACTTCAAAGAATAAATCTTTCTAATTCAAATTGGGTAAAATTATAACTTAGAATAATTGCTTTTAAAATGCCTGAATTTCTTAGAAAAATGTCAGGGTCGACAAATTTCTTGATATTAGAATTCTTCAGCCACCTTGCCCTTCACCCACTCTGATGGGACGTGTCTTATTAAACACTCATAGGTCTTTCTGAATCATAGTGGCAGTACCTAGTGAAGGTCATTTAGGTGGGGGAGTTATATTTCAGGCAGTATTCTTTACTTCCATTCATATATAGAATTAAACCTTAATTGAATTGATCTTTGCTTTTCCATTCTTTCCTTTTTTTTTTCTTTTCTTAATATGCTAGGGATTTAATTCAGGGCCTTGCACATGGTAGGCAGTCTCAGCAATTTAGGGAGATTGTGTCTCAAAACAAAATATTAAAAGTGCTGAGTGTCTGCCTCAACCTCCCAAGTAGCTGGGATTGCTGGTGTGTGCTATAAGTGCCTGGCATCAAATTCATTCTCTAGGATGCCAATCAGATTTAAAAAAATAAGTTTGGTTTGTTTGGTTTTAAGGTGATTTTATAAAGAAAGTCCTCCTGGAACAGAAACAAGACAGTGCATCAACTAGGGAGTTAACCGGCTCTCCAGCTTGCTGGCCGCAGTTCTGGCTTAAGTACCGTGAGTCACAAAAGAAACACATAAGTGACCACAGCAAGTATGTGTGTTATAAACTGTTAACACCTGGCACAGTGGGGAAAAGACCTTAGCCTAATTGACAAGACAGAAACTTCCAGAAGTTTCCAGGACTGTTCTAAGTTTCAAAAAGGGATGATAAAAATTCTTCTCTGCATTTGGCTACCGTCGTCTCTTCCCTGGAGAAAGTCAAAGGCTTCACATCTGGTCTCACCACCTCGGCTCCTCCAGTACTTCCTCCCCCATCTTCCTAAAGCTCAGTTGCATCCCCTGCTGGAAAACCTGCACCTGCTCCAGGTTGTCTTCTAGGTGAAGTTTAAGTCCCTCCACAAGGCCCACCAAGTACTTCATTTTCTGGGACGACCTTTTACCTTTTTGTGCCCTTCCTCCAGACAGACAGAAACACCTGCCTTCTGGACTTTTTTTTTGTCCCTGTTAGTGTTTGTTCTCTTTTCCCCTCTTTTTAGATACACAGGACAGTAGAGTATATTTTGACATATTATATGTATATGGAGTACCACTTATTCTAAGTAGGATCCACTCTTGTGGTTGTACATGAAGAGGAGTTTCACTGGTGAGAATTCACATATGAACATAGGAAAGTCTGTCTGATTCATTTTACTGTTTTTCCTATTCCCATCCTCCCTCCCTTCTCTTTGTTTCTCTTTGCTACTCCAATGAACTTCTATCCCCTCCCCACCTCTTATTGTGTGATATCTTTGTGATATCCACATATCAAAGAGAACATTCGGCCTTTGTTTTTTTGAGATTGACTAATTTCACTTAGTGTGATAGTCTCCAGTTCCATACATTTACTGGAAAATGCCATAATTAAATTCTTTTTATGGCTGAGTGATATTCCATTGTGTACATAGACCACATTTTCTTATCCATTCATCTGTTGAAAGGTTCTTAGTTTGGTTCTATAGTTTGGCTGTTGTTAATTGAGCTGCTATAAACATTGATGTGGCTGTGTCACTGTAGTATGCTGATTTTAAGGCCTTTGGGCATAAAACAAGGAGTGGGATAGCTGGGTCAAATGGTGTGTCCCATCCCAAGTTTTCTGAGGAATCTCCATACTGCTTTCTATCATGGTTGCACCAATTGGCAGTCCCATCAGCAATGTGTGAGAGTTTCCTTTCCCCACATCCTCGCCAACATTTATTGTTACTTGTATTATTGATTAGTGCCACTCTGACTGGAGTGAGACGGAATCTCAGTGCAGTTTTAATTTGCATTTCTCTCATTGCTAGAGATGTTGAACATTTTTTTCATATAATCATTGGCCATTTGTATTTCTTCTTCTGTGAAATGCCTGTTCAGTTCTTTTGCCCATTTATTGATTGGATTGTTTGTTTGTTTTTTGAGTTCTTTATCTATCCTGGAGATTAATGCTCTATCTGAGGTACAGGTGGTAAAGATTTTCTCCCATTCTGTAGGCTCTCTATTAAGGTTCTTGATTATTTCCCTTGCTGTGAAGAAGCTTTTTAGTGTGATACCATCCCATTTATTGATTCTTGATTTTACTTCTTGTGCTTTAGGAATCTTGTTGAGGAAGTCGATTCCCAGGCCACATCATGGAGTGTTGGGCCTACATTTTTTTTCTGTTAGGTGCAGGGTCTCTGGCCTAATGCCTAAATCCTTGATCTACTTTGAATTGAGTTTTGTGCAGGGTGAGAGATAGGGACTAAATTCTATCCTACTACATATGGATTTCTAATTTTCCCAGCACCATTTGTTGAAGAGGCTATCTTTTGGGCCTTTGCACATGGTGCTCCTCTTTGTCTACAAGCTATCTACCATCCATATGCTTTTATCTAGCCACCCCCTGTTCTTCATCAACTCCATCTAGGCTTTCCAGCTCTGGGAAACATTCAGTGTACCTTCCGTGTGCTTCCCTCACTCTCCCAGCCACTTACCCTGTAGTTATCATTGTATTAAACATATTGATTACTGTTTTCTCCCACTAAATAGTAAGTAATTTGGGCACATGGACAGTATCTTGTTCCTGTTATAGACAATACCTAGGCAGTGTCTAAAGCACAAAAGAGTATGTACAATGAGAAGTAGGAAAGGAGAGAGGGAGGGAAGGGAGGAGGAAAGGAAGTCAGGAAGGAGGGAGAGAGGAGCAATGGAAAGTACTGAAGTGGAGGAAAGCGACCAGACTCCCTGACATGAACAGAGAACTCACTGTCCCACCCGTCTCTCTCATTCCGTCTGCTGATGCGTCTTGGAATCGGGAACCTTTATCTCTGATTACACATAAGTCAGTGGCCTCCAAGAGTGAGCCTGCTCCCAAGCATCTCACAGGCTGTACGACGTGGGTCTGGGATTTGAGTGCAGACCTGCCAGATCCCCAGACCTGTGCTCTTGCTCTGACCCTGTGCTCCCTCTCACAGCTCCAGCTGTCACAGGACCGAGAAGGGGAGGACACGTGATCACCTTGTGTTTCCCCACAGCCTTGATCAAGTCAAGCAGGTCTAATCTCAGCTGCTGCTCATTACCCAAGCCTTCCTGTGCTCCAGGCTGAAATAGAAATAAGCTTTAAACAAACCCACTGGTCTATTTTCGTTAATCACTATAAACTAGTGGCTGTAGCAGAGCTGATTCATCTAATTGAGGATGGAGAAAATATTGCAGAGACTAAAGAAAAGGCCAGGAATGCCAAATTAAATTTCTTGGAAAACTAGTGGTTTGCATTTTTCAAAGGGATCATTGCTGAATTCATAATCAGATTGTAATGAATTTCAGCCCCAGTATTAAGCCTGTGGTACCCAGAAACCAGGAGGTATGTTTGTGTTTTGAATTCCTTGCATCATGGAGTGTCATGTGCATAAGTACACTTAATTAGATACTCTGATGACATTAGTGACAGTGTCAAATGTCATGAATGGCTAATTGCTTGCCAATCGAAAACCCTATTTATATAAACACCAGGGGCTCACTCTGAGGTCTGAACCAACCATCTTTTAAGCCAAGACATATCTTTGTACAAAGAAACAAGCATTTTCATGCAGAAATCTAGGAGACATGGTTGGGGCAACAAGGACATTTTTAAAGAAATCACCTCTTATCTGATTTGAGATTAGAAACTATCAGAATTTTAAAAAATTACTAGCTACTAAAATGTGCAGTAGCATTTCATGGCCATTATATCTAACTAAAGCACAATACTATCTTCTACATCTTATATCTTCTAAGCATACTTTGATATTTGAATGGAAGGTTTCAGCCAAGCAGCTTAATTATATTTTGAAAGCAGTTCTGGTGTGTTAGCTTCACAAAGTTAACCTCCTACTTCTATTCCAACACCCACACATACTCACATCAAACGGAAAGAGAAAAACAACTGATGAATTTTTATCCAGGGACATTGCTTGTGGTTCAGACTTTTAAACAGAAAAGATGTTTTAAACAGAAAAGGAACAGTAAAGGAACTTCCATTAAACTTTCCTAACTTTGAAGGTGGGAAATGAAGCCCAGAGACTTTAAGTTCACCTAAAGTCACTGAGCTCAATGCTGTTTCCACTGTACCTCTATTATGGACTGAATGTTTGTGTCACCTGTCATTTTATATGTTAAGGCCTTTCCCCAGTGTGGTGGTATTCGGGATGATATCCCTGGGAGGTAATTGGGTTGAGATGAGATCATGAGGATGGGTCCCCCATGAGGATATTAGTGCCTGTAAGAAGAGGCAGAGAGGGATCTTTCTCCAAGGACATGCACCAAGGTACAGCTATGGAATATATCTTGAAAAGGCAGAGCTATCTACAAGATGTGGGTGTGCCCTCAGCAGACACCAAATCTGATGGTGCCTTATATTGCATTTCCCAGCCTCAGAAATAGAGAAATAAATTTCCATTCATATCTGTTGTAAATAATTTACACTATATAAGTCACCAAGTCTGTGGTATTTTGTTATAGACTAAAACAACCCTACTCACATGAAAAAGTTTGGAACAATTTGCTGGTTCCTATCAATCAATTTTGATAATTTATCTTCTCAAAAGTCTTGATATTGGCATCATTTCTTCTTCATTGAAAATTAGAAGATGTGAGAGTATCATTTTCTAAGTAGTATCTGGAGTAAAAGAAGAGAAAAAATCTTGTTTCAAGATTTCTACACATGGTGTCGTTCAGATGAGAAATTTCCCTTTTTTGTAAAGTATTGGCTTTGATCCTATAATAAAATTACTCTCAAGAAGTAGACTGCTTACTATATGAGGTGAATTAATTTTTACGGTGATGGAAATCAGCTCTTACAGGGCACTAGGGTATCATTGAGTACATTGGAAAAGGTAATTTTCTGAAGAGTGGTTTATTTATCGTCTACTAAGGTGAGCACTGAAGGGAGGATGCACACATCTCCCACTGAGTGTGTGGAGAAATTGCTCAATCAGGCATTGCACATGGAGGCTGGGCTTGTCTCTGAAGGCTACTTTACACTAAAATAAATTCTTTCCATGTTTTCCTAGTCTGCTGAGCTAAATGCAAGAAAGTTAGAGAAAGAACAGGAAGCCTCTGAAAGGTGTTCTTCACAGACACCTCTGTGTGGTGATCCGTCTTTACCTGCTCATGAGTTTTTGAGATTTTATTTCAGGATGAAGCAATTTCCACCATTTACTGAGGTAGAAAAGAATAGAGCTTGTGGTAGCTCGTTTTTCATGATTATGACAAAATATTGGAGACAATCTGTTTATAAGGAGGAAAGATCTATTTGGGCTCATGGTTTTAGAGGTTTCAGTTCTTCGTCAGTTGACGTCGTTGTCTTTGGGCCCCGTGGAAAGGCATACTTCATGGTGGGAGCAAAAGACGGAGGAAGGAATGAGCTGGGTTCCCAACATCCCCTTCAAGGGGACTCAAGGGCACACCTAATGTACTTCCATTAGGTCCCACCTTCTAAAGGTTCACCACCTCCAGTAGTACCTCAGGCTGGTGACCAGCCCTTTAATACAAGCAAAGTATGCCCAGGTAGAAACCTCAGGAATGGATGGTCTGGCCAGGTTTAACAGCAGCTTGTTCCTAGAAGATGTGGCTTCTATGTATGGTTTTTGGAAGGGGCTCTTTCTCTTCTATTAATTAAAAAAGAAAAAGGCACATAATTAGTCACCTGTGATGCAGAGAAGCCTTGAGAGGCGTGCCGATCTGTAGAGGCCAGCCGGTAGTGAGTGTGGCTTCTCTCTGATTCTGACCTCAGTGTCTTTCTTTGTCTTGTATTTCCCAATGCCAAATAGTCCAGAGGGAAATTAGCTCTCACGAATAGCACAATATCATTGAGATTAGCAGGAAGAGTTATTATAAAAAGGGGAGGGGGGCAGTGGAAGGAGCCAGAAAAGTCTGTCTTAGCACTGTAAATTCTTTTGTGGAAACAAGCTGGAATTCAGCGATGGTATCGGTGCAACAGCTATTCAAGTGAATCCCACGCTGCTGAGAGTCAGCCTCACATAGCGGTGGTAGTGAGGGGTTAGTGCTGTGAAGTCAAAAGGATGTTCTGTCTGCTCTAATCCATGCTCAGAAAGCTGATTTCACTGGGATAAGCTAAATCGAGACCTGGAGCATGAAGACAAGTATCAGAATTCCCCAGAGAAGCTCCAACAGATATCAGGAACACATTTCCCCTTGCTCACTGGGCTGCTTTTACTGGATTAGGGCTTTTTCCTGGAGTGTCCATTGTAAGGGTGATGGCTTTGAACCTAGAACACTGATAAAGTGATATCTGATTCCATCCATCAAGGGTTTGGGCCTTTGTTTAGCTCATTCTTAAACACTGAGCTCTTGAAGAAGGATATCATGACTAAACTTGAGCTGCCTCCTATTTGATAATATCATTCCCCCAGATTTCTGTACTTCACATGTTAATTCACCAGCAAGATACAGAGCTTCCTTCAGTATCCACTATGGTATATCTCAAGGTAGGTATGATTTACTACTAAGTTGTTGAAACAGTATGAGGAGGACTTGGCAGATCTGGTAAAGTATCCTGGGGCAAAGATGAAAACCACGATTTCTTTTGTTTAATTTTAAAATATTCAAATTATAATTTATATCCTAATTCATGCTATACCTATGTTTGATAATAAAAATGTAATATTTGCTTCAAAAGTATTTGAGAGAAATTAATGATATGGGAAAGTGGTCCACACTTATCCCTAGCACCTGAACACAACACACTTGCACACTCCCTGGGGTATACCTGTCTTTCTGAGAAGAGTGGGTGTGCATACAGTCTTTGCTATCCTAGATGTGCTTCATTCTCATTTAGTCTTTCAGGTCTAGAGAAAGGAATACAAGATTGCAATGAATGTAGAAATAAAAAGTGGGTAAATGTATTAGTCAGTGTTTTTGTTACCATAATGAAGTCCTTGAGGCAGACTACTTTATAAGGAATGAAGTTTACTCTGGCTCATGGTTTTGGAGGCTGAAGTCCAAAAAATATGGTGTAAGCTCTTGCTAGGGTTTCCCTTGTCTGTATCACATCATGGCGGATATATACATGTGTATCTCTATATCTCTGTGCTCTCTCTTCATATCAAACCACCTGGACATAGTCATGGGACCTTCACTCTAATGATCAAATCTAATATCATCATTTCCCAAAGGCCCCACCTCTACACACCAGAGTGGGATTAAGTTCCAACCCTCTTAGTACCATTAACATAAGAAATCATTCATAAGTCATGATTTTATGGGGACATCTACATTCATACCATTGGAGTAGAGTATCCGAAGTATCTAGTCATTGACATCTGGGTGAAAGGCAGGAAGAAGATCAGTGATGACAATGGTAATTTAAACCTTCCACAGCTCCCTGCTCCCAGGGGAAATTGCACAGTCTACATATTGTGTGTAGAGGTTGTGTGAAAGGAGTCAACTTCCTCACAGAAAGAATGGGAAGAAGAGCTAAGATTAATTTTGTCATATTCCTGAACTTCTCAGTACTTGTCTATAAATAAACTGCATTAACTACATATGAGAGCTTAAATTTCATAATGAAAATCAGTTTAAGCCAATTGTATTGAAAATTTTGTATAATTGCACCATTTCCTTAATACACTTTATATCCAACAGCTCTCAAAATCTTGGTTTGTTCTGGATGATTTCCAGAAGTTTATAATTTTTATATCCCCTGAAAACACACATGTTAATGTTTATGATGTTGTTCAAATACAGAAACTAATTATCATTAATGGAAAGTATTAAAAGTCATACAGTCCTCATATTTCAGCTTTTCAAAAAGAGAAAAGAAAAATGTTTGGTATCATTTTCTGTAAGATACATGCACGGAAATTTATTTAAATCTATGCCAATATTCTATCTTTGGGATAGATTATAGGATTTAATGATTACAGGTATTTTTCTTTTAAGATTATCTTTTAAATTAAATATCAGCAATCATCAGTATCAAGGAAATCCAGATTTGCCAATAATTGCTTATAGATGAGTCCACTCAGGAAACTTCCTTCCATGGCTAGCTAGTTATGTGGTAATGAGTCACTTTACCTCCAGCATGTAGTCAATTTGTTTTTCTTTGTGCAGAGAACAATTAGCATTGTATACTGATGCACATTCACAGACACCATGAAGGAAGCACCAAACAATGGGAGAACTGTATTTTCCCCTAATGCTTTATTGACCTAACTGTGCATTTGCCAATATTTCATGTCTTTTTCATCTGTCCAGACCTTTACACAAGCAATATTCTCTCCTGAAGTGCTCTTTCCACTTGTCCTTATGACAGAGTCTCATTTAATATCTCTTATTTACATTCCTTAGTACCTCTCCCTAGGCAGAAATGATTGCCCATTCCCCTATATAAGCAATATTTCTGTAACACTTTGAAACATTTCTAACACAACTCTTTGTTATAATACATTTTAGCTATTGACTTACAATCCTCTCCCCTAAATAGGAATTTAATGAAGACAAAGACTTGTTAATTCATATTTTCTCTTACTTTTGTACATGCCTTGTTACTTTTGATTGAACGCCAGACATTGTGTGTAGAAGAACAGAAGAAACTGAAGTAAATTTTATATTAATACCTAGAAATAGATACACTTCTTGTTCAATGGGGCCATTATTATAAGTGGTTGAGTTAGTCTAGTTTGTTTTTAGACTGGGTTTGGCTTTGTTGTTGCTATAGTTAATTTTCAGTGTAATGCAGCATGTTCTTCAAACTCCTCCATTGGTGAGCTACTCTTACCCTGTGCTATGGATCTGGGACACTGAAGGATATTTCCTACTATTCCTCTTTCATACTCGTATTTCTGCAGCCCCTGAACACCTGGACCATTCTTACCCTTCTTCCAGCAGCAGATTGCTATTGCTCATTACTAAGTGCTAGATTTGTGATTGGACCAATTGAGTGGAGGGTTGTTAACTGATGTGGCCCATCATCAACCCTAGGAAGGTCATGTGAGTCTAGAGACCCTGGGTCATAGGGGCAGGGCTTTCTCGGCTCTTCTGCTTCTTTCTTTCTTGTTCTTACCATAACAATCAACCCTGAGTAGACAAGAGTTTTCAGCTCCTTTTCCATCAGTAACAGATGGATTCTTACTCTCATTTGCAGATTTTGGTCTTAGGATTTCTCTCTTCCCTCTCCCCAGGACAGAAGACTTTTGCTTCTATCCTTCCCCCAGAAGATCTTTGAATCTTTTACTGGGTTTTCTAACCCTGCCTTAGCAGCTTAAGGGTTTTGTTTTATTGAACAGAAGTCGATGGGAAGGTAGCAGAACTTTGATGTTGTCCCTAAGTGGCAGCCAATTGCCTCTCACACTCCTGTGCCATTGCTGGGTCTTGTCCCTTATCCACAGCCCTGTGCATGATCACACAGCAGAGAGTTATAAGTAGGTGCAGATCCTTCTCATGTCTAGGGCTTCCAATCATTCTGAACTTTCAAGCTAGCCCACATTAGACTTTAAGAGTTCATAAAATTTAAGCTTTTCTTCCTACCAGTTCTCCCCATAGTCTACCAATAGCAGAACAGTTTGTTTCTTGGGAGGAAATTTCTCCATTTGAATTCAGTTCATTGTATTGCCTCGTGACTTAATTTTCCTGATAGTTACAGAAAGTTGTGATTTTGTAGATGATCTGCTTGTTTTTTCATTGTTAGTATGTGAGTGATATTCTTTTGCACCTGTCTACATTCCAAGGTGAAGTACAACTCTGATACCATCACCTAAGCACCCAGCCCTCTGTAGGAGGCCGGAACACAGGAGATACTCCTTAACCTATAGGGAGTCACATTTCTTCTCATTCACAAAATCCATGTAACATTGTGGGGGGGATACTTCAGCATTTCTTTTTAACATTTCTTTTCAAATCCTCTAATAAGAGTGAAATAGTTGAGGAAAAAATAATTTTTATTTTTTTACTTGATTTCCACCCCCCCAGGATTTACATTAAATAGCAACAGATTTTGAATGTTACCCAATGGTTATTAATCCGTTAGTCCTCATAGAAAAATAAGTCTGTCACAGATCAACATATTGGGCTATTTTTAAGGCAAATCTGAATCTATTTGTTGCCTGAAACAAAAATTCAGATAAGACAGTCAGGATGGTTTCTGACAAAAGTACTACTGAGCCATCTCTTTTGTCAATAGTAAAAACAATTATTTAAAAATTTTCAACATTGAAAAAGTCACCTAATCCTGTCTCCTGTGTAAATGGGCCGTACCCAAATGGCATCCTGTGGCTGCCCACAGTCAGGGTGTTGCAGACTGTCCTGCCAGTGCTTCTGGTTTTTGCAGTGAGGGGGAGGGGAGCAGGCTATTTGCAGCCTTGAGAAAAATCAATTTTCATCTTCAAAAGATGAAACTACCAAGCAAGATATTGACTTAGAAATAAAGTGTTTCTTAAAGACTTCCCATATCCTATAAATGTCAGACCCAAACCTAAGAGTTTGGTGATTTAAAGTTTATTGCTAATTTCAAACAAACATGCATATTGCTCTGCCCCAAGAAAAGAAATAGTTCTATATAATTTTCTTGCAAAACATTTTGTTACCAATGTATAACTAGTGTCAGAACCTGCAAAACATGTCATTTTTTTAACTGATAATATAACTTGATCCCTTTATATTTATTTTTTCATTCTAAGGTTTGATTCTTCTTTGTCTCTTTGATAAATTATTTCTACATTTTATGATAAATTTTATATGAACTTGGTTTGACATATTTTTACATGCAGTTTTTGCAATGTGCAATAGCTGCAGTTTAAATTTTAATGAGGAGATCTTTAGTTCTCTCCTGGCCTTGAAGGCTCAATGAGGTTGTTATGATTTGGATGTGAGGTGTCCCCCAAAAGCTCTCATGTGAGACAATGCAAGAAGGTTCAGGGGAGAAATGATTGGGTTATGAGACTCTTAACCTAATCAGTGAATTAATCTTGTGATTGGGATTAATTGAGCAGTAACTGAAAGCAGGTAGGTGTGCCTGGAGGAGATGGGTCCCTGGGGGTGTGCCTTTGGGGTATTTATTTTGTAGCTGGAGAGTGGAGTCTTTCTCTCTGCTTCTTGATTAACATGTGAGTGACTTACCTCTGCCACACTCTTCTTCCATCATGTCCTGCCTCACCCTGAGTTCTGACGAATGGAGCCAGCTATCTGTAGATTTAAACCTCTGAAACTCTGAGCCCCCAAATAACCTTTTCTCCTGTACCATTGTGCTGATCAGGTCATTCAGACACAGCAGGGTAAAAGCTGACTAAAACAAAGGTCAAATGATAGTATGGTTGCTATCCCAATTCTCAAAATACAGGTGCACCACTACGTCACAGGTTTGGGAGGTTGTGGGAGTAGGCAGGCCATCTCTGCAGGGTCTGAGCCAACCCACCTTTGGGAGAAGAACTTGGAGGATATTAGGAGTCTGGTGTCCTTGTCTGCTTCTTGGGAGTCCTGTGTTGGGCGGCTTTATCCTGATTTGAAGCCTCCACCTGGATGCTATTTTAGTAAGAGAAAAGAAGAGGCAGGAGAAGAAGAGAAACAGTGTGAAAGGCCGAGATTACTGTTTTCTTAAAGAGGGACTCAGCATAACCTAAAAGGTAATCAGACTAAGCTTTCAGCTGGATACGAATGTAATAGTTCAATGTTTCCCATGATTAACTCACTGAACAGAGCTACTGAGGATAACAGATTAGCTATAGATAAAATAAACTAATTACTTCTTTCCTTCTATATCATATTAGTTTTTTTTTATTAGGTATTAAATTTATAATCCTAATACACATTTTTGAGAAACTATTATTTACCAGAAACTGTGAGCAGTAAAAGAAATAGAATTTGGTTTCTGCTTCAAAAAAGGCTTTTTGCAAATGGAAAAATAGCCTGAAATGATCATCTTCTGCCCCCTAAAAACCACCCACTTCTGTTACTCCCTGCCTCTACCCGGTTTTTCCTATATCAAGGAACATCACTTGTATGGAGAACTTAGGGAATATTTTTGAATAACCACAGTAATAATACCCACAATTTACAGGAATTTTTTTCTTTGTAACAGACATTGCACATCTAATTTGCATATATTATTTTATTCCTCACAATAATCCTACAAAAAATATTTTAAGATATTTATCATTGCTTAAACTGAAGTTCAGGGAGATAGAGCAGCATTCTGCTTCAGATGAAGTCTCAGAGTCAGCCCAGTTCCCAGGCCTGGGCTCCTGACCCACACGTGGCCACTTCTTGACTCTTTTCACCCACCCCTTCTTACTTTTACGTGGTATTGGCATTAAGAGCAAGGACTTTGGAGCAGAAGCCCTGAACCTGAATCCAGACTCTGTTGTGGAAAGACCTCTGTGTTTCCAGACACATTCCTTAACCTTTGCTTGCCTAAGTGCCTTCACCTCCAATAGGGTGCACGTGGCCTGGAATGGTCCTAAGGATTCCAGGAGAGAGTACAGGGCTCAGACGGTACCTGACTTGGCTGCAATCGCTGTATAGGAACCCAATGGCGTTATTATTATTTTATACTTGCATTTAATTTTTAAAACTGCCTCTTCCTGTCACCTGAATTTCACTTAGACTTTGTTAATAGTCTCTTAATTGGTCCCCCTGACTCCAGCTACAACTCTCTCCTCACTTACTTTGACATAAATAGAAAGTAGCATTTCTAAAATTGCAAATGGTTCATATATTTTCCTGCTCAAAAACGTTGCATTTTCAGGCTCAAATTTCAAGTCCTTAGGAGAATGTCCAGTGTCTTCTGTGGCCTGTCCCCTGCCTGCCTATTAAGTTGCATTTTGCTTTATATGCCCTCAGATGTATTTTGTTCTAAGTACAGAGATCTATTGCCATTTTCTAAGCAGTTCATGGCCTCACAAGTCTGTTCCCTGTCTCTGGAAAACCTTTCCTTGCCTGATTTGCTTGGCAAACTCCTGCTCATCCCTCAAAGCCAGCATAAATGTGTCCTCCTGCAAGGAGTCTCCCCTGCATTCACCCTCTACAGACAGGCACCCTTCTAAATTGCTTTTATAATGTTTTAAGTGTACCTCTATCACAGCCCTTGCTGCATGGTATTGAAACTAATTGTCTGTCTGATCTTGATTTCCCACCAAACTCCTAATAGCTATTCTATTGCCTTATTCTTCCTGTTATTCTGAGGACCAGCACAAGGCAGACACTCAGTTCATTCTAGTAATGACAATGGAGAATAAACCTGGCCAAGTAGAGCATCTCTGTGACCTCATTTGGGGGACATTGTTCCGTCCATGGTGGTTTTCAATAGTAGGACTTCTAGAAGCTTTGGCACTGGCTCATATTTTTAGATTTGTCTTCTGAAGCTCACGTGAGGCCCCTGAACGAAAGAAACAATTATCCTCTTAGTTGTGTCAGCTAAAAAAAGGAGTCCTGTACCCAAAACATCAGGCTTCTTGAAAAGATTCTGCCTTTCTGTCTCAGAATAGTTCATGGTTTAAAACAAAAACCAACAACAACAAAAACTGATTGCATCAAGTATGATTTGAAAACTGGCAAATAGAAAGAACATAGCATTTCTCTGAGTTTTTTATACGAGCTCCATCAGTAAGAACCAATTGGTGATGGTGGTAGTGGGGAGGCTCTTTATACAAGTATTCTAATCCATAGATCAGAATTAAATAACAGAATTCTAGTAGCACCATTTTGAGCTACTTAACGTGTTCCCAGTATCTCTGGAGTCCAGTGTCAAGAGTAGAACCATCACAACAAGAGGGACAAGAGTCATCATGTGTTCCCCGATGGAAAAGCTAAAACAAATGGAATGTTCATCTCCCAGCGATTCACATGGTTTGCAATTTCTGCTGGGTCTTCAGTCTACTTCACCTTCTCTTAGAGACTCTCCTCTCCCAGGGCTGTTTTATCTAAAATTGCAAACCCCTCTCAGGATTTGCCTCCTCCTCTTTCTACTCTTTATTCTTTATCACTGCCTAAAATATGATATGCTTTATCTTGCTTATTCTTTGTTTCCCAACTAGAGAGTTCAAGATCCATGAAAATTAGAATTTCTACTTTTCTGGCAAAGAGATAGGATCTGATTCTGGACAGGCCTCTAGATACTGCTGCTGATTTGTAGGAAATACAGAGAGTAGTGAACTTCAGCCTAGTTATGTAAACTGCACAGAACAAATGAACCAGACTCTTCAGTAGGTAAAGAAAAGAAAGTTATGGGAAGGAAGAACACATCAGATCTGAAAGACAGGCAGGTCTAAACTGCAGTGTCTGGAAATCTTGCTACAGTGACAAAACTGTAAAGAAACTGAACGACTTGATTTCTATAAAGTCAGGATTGTGGCAAATCTCTTTATGTGTGCTGTTCTGCAAGATGTTGGCTTTTAATACATTCATTAAGTGATCTCTTTGTTTTGTGGGATTATCTATACCTGTGTTTTATTTTAAAATGAATAACAGAAAGTGCTCTTTAAAATAACTTTTGCAAAATAAATAAATAAATAAACAAATAAATAAATAAATAAAAATAACTTTGCACAAGGCTGTATTCGTCTGCTAGGGTTACAGAAACAAAATATCATGGACTGTGAACAACAGCAATTAATTTTTCCACAGTTTGAGAGTTTAGGAATCTGCAGTGAAGTTGCTGGTAGGTTTGGTTTCTTCTGAGGCCTCTCTTCGTGGATTGTAGATGGACACCTTTTTACTGTGTCCTCAGGTGTGGCCTTTACATCCCTGATATTTTGTTGTCTTCTTATAGGGATACCAGACATATTGAATTAGGGCCCCACCCTTATGATCTCTTTTAATTTTAGTTACCTCTTTACAAATCTCATTTCCAAATATAGTTACATTAAGAGTTAGGACTCAAACATATAAATTTGGGGGAGAGGATGTAACTTAGCCCAAAATAAAGATTTTTTTTTCTTTATTTTTACTACTAGCCACGCAAGATTGACCTTGCAGAATATTCTCAAGTGTCTTGGTGGAGGAGTTGGTTCACAGACACTAACTGATGTCACATCACGGGCCAGGAATGTTTATGAGTGCCAGAGATTCAATGTTGAATAAAATACATAAAAATTCTACTTTTTATGGATCTTGTACTCTCTAGTTGGGAAACAAAGAATAAGCAAGGTAAATCATATCATGTTTTTCGAAGTGATTAATGATAAAGAATAAAAAGTAGGAACAGGAGAAGGCAAAGCCAGGAAGGGGTTTGCAATTTTAGATAAAATAGCCTGTGGAGAGGAGTCCCTAAAAGAAGGTGAGTTAGATGAAAGTCCTCACGGAAATTGCAAACCATGTGGGTGGCTGACGATCGAACATTCCAGGCAGGGGCAACAACAGGGACCAAGATGTGGAGACATGGTGTGCCTTGTGTCTTTAAGAAGTAGCAGGGAAGGGCTGGGGATGTGGCTCAAGCGGTAGCGCGCTTGCCTGGCATGCATGCGGCCCGGGTTCGATCCTCAGCACCACATACAAACAAAGATGTTGTGTCCGCCAAGAACTAAATATATATATATATATATATATATATATATATATATATATATATATATGAAGAAGTAGCAGGGAAACCTGTGTGACTGGAGCAGCATGAATGAGAGGGAGACAAAGAGAAAGGGCAGCGGGAAGGCCTTGGGGGGGTCATGCCAGGCACAAAACATGGGCTCTTCCTCTAGCGGGAATGGGAGGCACTGGAGGATTTTGAGCAGAAGCATGAAGTTGTCTCACTTATATTAATGGGATCACTTTGACTGATGCATGAGAATAAAGCCAGACAAGGATAAAAGTAAGGGAGAATTTTCAGGAGCTCTTGCAGTAACCTAGGCAGTCAGTGGAAGAAGCTTGAGGGAGTAAAGAAGGCTGCAGGTGTTTGGATTCTGGATAAGTTTTAAAGGTGGAGCCAACTAGGAGAAGTCAAGATGTTCTAAATGTTTTGGACACCTGTAAGGAAGGACAGAGTTACCATTTTCCCTGGGATCGTTTTAGGGGGAAGATGGGCATTCAGCTGGAAGAGTGTTGCATTTGGGATGTCTAGCTCTAGAGTTCAGAGGAAGGATCTGGGACACATCTGCATGCAGATGGCATTGAAAGCCATGAGTCAGGATGAGGTCACCTAGGATAAGCATACGTAGAAAAAAGATGAGGTGCAAGATCTGAGCCCCCCCCCCCCAAAAAAAAAAGATCTGAGCCTCCGCATTCCAATGTTGGGTGGGAGAGGAGCACAAAATCAGACAAACAGGAGGGTGATGACTTGCAAGCAGGGAAAGGAAAGGTTTTAAGGATGGGAAGTGACCACTCTTCCAGGTGTGGTGATGCAGAAATGAGATGAGAACTCCGAATTGACCCTTGGCACGAGCAGTGTGGGGACCATTGGTGACTTTGATGAAACCAGTTTTAACGGAGGTAGTTGCAGAAGAGTGATTGGAGTGGATTCAAGAGAAAAATTGGGACCAGTGAATATGCACTATATTCTCAAGGAATTTTATTTAAAAGAAAAGGAAAGAGGAGAAATATTTTTTATTATTTGTGTGTGCTATTTTATGAATTCAAATTGGCTTTTACTATGTATCTGTCTGGCTCACGCCTGTAATCCCAGTAGCTTGGGAGGCTGAGGCAGGAGGATCTCGAGGTCAAAGCCAGCCTCAGCAACAGCAAAGTACTAAGCAACTCAGTGAGACCCTGTGTCTAAATAAAAAAAAATACAAAATACGGCTGAGGATATGGCTCAGTGGTTGAGACCCCTGAGTTCAGTCCCTGGTACCAAAGCAAACAATAACATAGTAACAGTGATTTTAATGAGTAAATACTGAACCTTGCCTCTGTGACAGATATAACATTTTAAGCACTTAAATAACTCTCAATCTTTTAAAAAAAATATTTTTAGTTGTAGGTGGACACATACCTTTATTTTGTTCATTTTTATGTCATGCTAAGAATCAAACTAAGTGCCTCACATGTGCTAAGCAAGTGGTAGTGCCTCTACCACTGAGCTACAACCCCAGACCATAACTTTCAATCTTGACCATCACCCTTTAGGGAGATATTAAAAATTCCTATTGTAGAGATGAAGAAGCTGAGGCACAGCAAAAGAGTTTGCTCTGTATTACACAGCTGGCAAGTAGTGGAAGCAGGCTGGAGCCAAGACATTTGACTCCAGCCCCCAGAGTCTGCCATCTCCCCAGTTTAACTGTGTTTTTATGATGGCAATGTCATTGTAGAGTATAATATATCTAGGGATGACACAGGTTGGTCAGAGGAACATAGAGTATATTTGAGAGAGTCTCCAAAGGCTAATTTATTTTTTAAAAAATGCTACTGTGCTCATTATAGCTTATTAATCCAGAGAGGAGTGCTATGAGCCTATGTGACAGAGAAAATAAACTTCATTTTCCTTGGTAGCTTAGCAAGACAATGCTGCTGAATAGATCTCAGCAGTCATAACCTTTGAAAACCTGTTTCTTTTATTCTGTTCTCTCTAGTCCTTACTCTCTGTCCTCCTAAACAGTCTGTTAGTTGCCCAGTCAATAATCCATGATTAGAATCACTATTAAACAGTTTGTTCTCTCTTTTCCTTCCCTAGCCATTACAGAAAAAAAAAGTATCCCAAATCACTGCTTCTTTGTTGATTGATTGATTCATTCATTCATTCATTCATTTACTTACTGTTTTATCCATTACTTTTGGCTCTGTAGTATAGCCATCAAAAGAATTTAGAGGGGCTTATTGTCATTCATTCATTTTCTGTATTTGTGAAGCAAAGGGCTGCTAAAGGTGAGGAATTACGTCAGGAGTGTATTAAGAGCCAAGACCTATAACCTTGCAAGTGAACCTGTGGCTGCAAAAAGAAACACACACGGCCCCAAGTGCTTAAACGTTTTCTGAAGCCTTGAGACTTGGAAGCAGAAAGCAAGGCTTTCAATGATGTGAAAACTCACAGTCAAACATTTTGTGGGCTAATGAGATTTTTCAATGAAAATGCAAAACCATAAAATATTACTATTAAATAGAGAACTGATGAAAAGCAATTATTGGAATGCAGCGTACTTAAAAAGAGGATTGGATGTCAGAAAAAGGACCATCAGCCGGCATCCCTCATTTTGCTTTGTAATTGTAATTTCTAGCCCATTCGAACAATCCTATGACCCTTGAGAAAAGAATTAGTGATTGCAATCACAGTCTCCTAATCAGGCGTCTTGAAAGGAGCAATACTTGAAAATCTTCCTGATATACAGGGCTTGCCAACTAGTTTTGCAATTTCTCTTCTATATTACTGCTATGATTTAGTGTTTCAGGTTTGCTAATAATTCTCTAATAAACTTAAATCAAACATGGAAGTTGAAATAAGGGAACCCATAATGTCATCTACAGAAAATGGGAGTGGTTGGTTTTATTTTTGTCACTTTATATGAAGCTTGGATTCTTGCAGGAAGTTGGTAGTAAACAGTACAATTGTCAAGGCAAGAGCCTGGCTGCTCATATGGTTAGAAATGATGAGGCAGGGACATTGCAAATAATTCACTATGAAAAACGAATGTGACGTTATTTGGATGCTTCAGATTTATTTTTGATGGAATGGGTCTTGTTTTCCCTGGTGTAATAATAGGTTTTGCAAGGGTATTTGTTTTTGGAGTCTTGTTAGAGGGGACCTGGCTTGGACCATAAAAGCCACAACATCTTTCCCTTTTCCTCTGCTAGTAACCAGCCTTCTCCAACAGAATCAGGAGAGCCATTTTTATGGATAAACACCTGTTGTTGGAAGCAGTGTTTTAAATAAGATATAGAGAAAGAATTCAAGGCACAAATGAATTATTCACTCTAAACGAAACAGAGCTGGCTGTAATTTGTAATTTAACAGGGTAGTTTTCTTGAAACATGCTGAGTCTATTAACTCCTTCATTTAAGGAGGGCCTTAGCATTACTGGAAGTTTCTGTGTATGTCTTTGGATGTCAGCTGATTGCATCTCATTCATAGCTGGGTCTGTCAGGCTGCCTACAGTTTGACATTTCTAGATTTTCTTTCTATTGGAGTTGAAGTGAATTCACATACAAATGAAAATATTATTGTTTAAATATTTAAATTTGTCTGATTGTGGGAGTAACATTAAGTTGGTCATAACAAAGGAATTACTAAGTTAACAACATAGAGTTTCAAAGAATGCCAATGATTAAATAGCCAAGCACTTTTAAAAAATCAACGTACATATGTTTTATAACAAGATCTTATTTGAGTAACATATATGGGTAATTCTTGTGTGTGTGTATGTGTGTGTGTGTGTGTGTTTAACCTTTTTATTTTTTCCTAGAAACATGGTTTTTATGTGGATCTTCTGCAGAGGGTACTTGTTTGCAGTGGTTTGGGGATTTGAAAATAAGGCTCTGAAACAGCTGGGCTGAGATTACCATTCTAATTTCACTATGGGCCTTTCTCACATCAGTGGTCACAATGATTTTTTAGTCACTCTGGTCAGGACTTGGATCCAACTACAGTCTCAGAGGTGAAGAGTCAAAGGGTAATCCATTTAGCCAGACAGTTCTCCAACTAGAACTTGGATAACCATTGCAATTATTTTATGCTCTCCTCCTTTGTCCAAGAATTGCTATAGCTGATGTCATGTTACAATTCCCATTATGATTCGTGTTTTCCTGAGATTTAAAATTATGAAAATTCTTCAGGCAGAAAATGGGCACATATGGTTATCACAGAAAAGCTGTTTTAAAGCCAATTTTAAGATGAGCTGCTGAGATTACACAGACTTAAAACACTTGCCCTGTGAAGGGGCCATTCCCTGGGACAATGCTAATTATCAGCAAGTTGAGTCAGTTTCCAGTTTCTTAAAATGTGAAATTATCCTTGTCTTTTCTCCACTGTCCAAAATGGAAAGGATCAGAAATAAGGTAAAACTGAGTATTTCAATCTTAACTCTTACATTTAAGGCTAAAATATTTTCCCCTATGATATAGAGTTGTCCTCATGACAAAACAAATTATATTGGAATAGCTGGAGAACCCCAATAGGTGTAGTGAGAGTTTATTTGTGTGAGTTTAGTCATAATTCCATCCTTTAAGTGGTTTGAGTCCTTATGTGTTGCATTTCCTAGCAAGGTTATTATGAAGGTTTTAGAAGGTGTGATTACTAAGGAAGGGCTACTATACTAAGGACTGCATTTCAGATTCTAGTAGGGTCTAATTTTTTTTTTCCTTTAGACTGAAAACTGACCTTACTGAGGAATCTAAGGCAAAGACAATAATGGGTTTTGCCTCTTTCTGTGAAGGTAAAAGCTTTATGTGTCTTTGCATTGTACATTCAGACTTAGAATACAAAAGCATCTATCTGAATAATTAAATCCAGAAGGCACACAACAGGCCTTCTGTAAATGTTTTTTTTTAAATGGATGAGAAACGAATGTTAACTAACAGTATTGTAAAGTGAAGCACATAGGTAGGATGCACCAATTTCCTTCTGCAATGTATCCACTCTTATTTCCATCATGCCTTGGTAGGGGCTGCCAAAATGATATTTGAGCCTAATATGTTCTCACCAGATCACATGAGTTTTGTTTTAAACACCAGCCACAATCAAGAGAGAGACAATTATATGAAAAGCATTTATTGACAGAGAGGGTAACGCACAATGGAATAGCTGGTTAAGCATTTCTGAAGGGAAAGCCTAGTGTTTACTCAAAAGAATCTTCCTTCTTTTACTGGTTTCCATTATTTCCAACTTGACAAATTGTGATCAATACTGTGTTATTGGTCTGATAATTAACAGATGATGGCCTGTCTGTATGAATAGTAAATGCTCTGTACTAATTAACATTTGTTTTGATCACTTGGCATTTAGTTGTCAAAGGCAGCTATTGTGATGGCAGTGAGTGTTAGAAGAGGGTTTTTTTTTTGTTGTAGCTTTTGATGGATATGGGAAACAATTTTTTAAAAAATTTCTGTGAAGGGACGCCTGATTTCTATTATTGCTACTGTAATGTAACTACAGTAGTCTGAGAGCTCATTTCAGATCCTGAGTATTCTAATGAACTGTAACTGTGACCTCTCAGCTTCAAGAAAAAGGGAAGGGGGGAGGGAGGGAGGGAGGAAGAGAGAGCGAGAGAGAGAGAGAGAGAGAGAGAGGGAGGATTTGAAATCAAGGTGGAGATGGTGGAATTCTTGAATAAGAACTTAAATTGCTAAATATGGGTGATTGGTATATAGCTGATTTAATTGAAATTTAAAGGCTAGTATGAGGTTTTAACAGTTTCAGAGATTGTATAATCTATTTTGAATTTTTTAAAAATCACCTATTTTTTTCCATTTACTGGGGCTTCAAGGTTATGTGGTCATCTATAGAGCCATCCACTTGGTCACCATTGTGGAATGAGTGTATGTTCTAGAAAGATGAGGTGATGATGTTTGCTTTTAATCTGAAATCACCACATCTATTTTCCATATGTTCATAGAAATACTTCAACAAAGTACAAAGCCTGTGGATCCTATATTTTAGGTGGACACAGCTGCAAATCCTGGCTTCAAGACTTGTTTGCTTCCAGGGAAGCCTTGGGCATCATACTGGAATCTGTTTCCTCACCTATAAATGTGACTAATATATGTGAGTGGCTATGAGGAGTAAGTGTGATCATATATGTTGAGATCCTATCATAAAACTTGGCACACAATTAAGAGAAGAAATTCCAGAGGTAGATTGGCTCCTTCTAAATCCGGGTGATGTCACATACTGGCCCAGGGATTTTGGGCAAGTAATGTAACATCTGAGTGTTTTGTTCGTTATCATTAAAAAGAAGATCCTGTTATCATTCACTCTTATGCAGGTTGCTTCCAGATTAAACTGTTGACACCTGCTAAGGTAATTAGAAAAATGTCTGGCACATCGTCCATGTTACGTGTAGTGTTTGCTATCACCACTAGGACCATAACTCTGGTGAGTGATAAATAGTTATGGTGATTTTACATGGTTTAATTCATTCAGGTTACTGATGGAAGCTTTCACCACAAAGACCCCTTCTTAACTGACTTGAACATTTGAAATGCCATCCATGAGGGGAAAGTCTTCCTTTCCGTAATGACTGAATTGACTCAATTTGCCTTCATTGAACAATTACTAAGCACAGTGTAACTCAGAAGAGGGAGCACGTGGACTTGGATGCAGGGAAGCAAAGGACTGATACATACCTGCACTGGTTATCGATATACCCTTTCTTGAAAGGATCTTTTGATGGGCTTGAGCATTGTGAAAAATAGCTTAAAAAGGCTATGTCAGACAAGACACTGGAGTTTCCACATTTTGACCAAAAAACCAACAAAAAAACCCCAAAACCCACTAAACATATTACATTTAAAAACTGTATTTTAAAGCATTTATCATAATATTTAGTCTCAAAGATGGATTTCTCTTTTTCTTTCTCAACTCATGAAGATTGAAGATGTAAATTTTAATTGGGGACCTGCTCTTAAAATCACTGATTTTATATGGTTAATGGATAAATACCAGATGTGTTGAAGGTATCTATATCCATTCATGTTAACTACAAAAGGCATGCCAGTCCTATTTGGGGTTTGAATTGTTCTCTGTGGATACCATAGTGATATTAAAAAATTAAAAACAGCAAATATTTAAATATAGAAGGTTGATTTGTGCTAGGGTTAACTTAGGCATATAGGTCTGTTATACCGATAATATGCTTCCATGATAGATCATGTATTACACATGCATTATAATATGCGCACTGTATATGAAAGGTGCACACGCAGTGACTTCTATACTTGACAGTCTGTCCCTCTCATCCTTGGGCAGGCTCTAGTCTTTCTGATTTCCCCTTTCATCATGCTTTTTCAGTATGATTTCAGTGGGCAACACTTAATTAAACTTCATCTCCTCTTTTTACGCTCCAGGTATTATTATGCCTCTCCCTTCAAGAAGTAATTTGCGCGCTGTTTATTGGAGCTGTGAATTTAATCATCTCAATCCCATGCTACCACGGGATGACTATAATAAGATGTATTGACATTTCTCTGGAACATATTTTTGCCTCCATTGTGTGTTGTTTTGTTGGAATACTGAAGGCGATGTTCCTCTTATGGTGCATCTAAATAAAAAGCACTTCCTCCTTTAAAGGCAATGAGAAGTTTAAGTTACTGTTCTCAGTAAGTGCCCTGGGAGCTGAAGTTTTTGAATAAGAGCGGTTCTAGAAAGGAGGCTTGAAGGGCTTCGAGGTACAGTTTGGGATGAAACAAAGGGGCTTGGAGCTAGGAGAGAAGGGTTTTCCCCCCTGGGCCATGACAGAGTAGGGTGTCAACCATAATTCTCCCACCTGACCTCTCCTGGATTACTTGTACACATGTATGTATTTTACGTCTCACCCATATCATCCACATACATAGAAATGCGTATATTTGTGTTTTTATGTGCAAGCTGGGACATAGCTTTTTCCCCATTCTATGCTCCAAGAGAGAAGAATGAACAGAGAGAAAGAAATGGTAGAGAGTAGGGAGGATGGAAAGAACGTAAAACCATTACGCAGTGGCACCCTTTGAGATGTAAGGTGCTTCATTGTAAACGTTTTACATACAGTAAGAGATATTGCAGTCACAAACCTGCCCTATAGCTGAGGGTGGAATAACTTAGCTATGGGCCTGAAAAATATTTCTGAATGTCTGTCTGCCGGTTTTCCTCTCTTGAAGTCCACAGGGTTCAAACAAGGTAATGCTGATAGTGAATCAGGACCAGCCCTTTCCTGAGGGCAGGAACCTGTCTGGTTGCCCCTGACTGTGGCTAAACCCAGATTTGGTATAGGTTCCAATCTTTAAAGAGAGGTCATTGATCTGGATATTTATATATAAAATATCTTGATTTTAATTTTTTGGGAAATAATTCAGACCCCCTTTTGATTACTCTGAAACACACCCCCACTGCCACCCACCACCTGCAGCAGCCTGTGGGCCACCTACAAGTTTAAGCCTCAAGAGTATGACAGACCTAGCATCAAGCCTTCTGGAAAACATGGGGGAGCAAACTGGGTCTTCTGTGGATTCTCCAGGAGGTCACCTGACTCTTGAACAGCTCTGCACATTCAGTGCAGTGTCTGGGGGAAAGCATCATGGTAATCATGACAGGTTGCCCTGTGTCCAGCAGGCCAGGGTTTCTAGAACTGTCTCCCGTATGCCTGGTGCTGAGGCTTGGGTCTTAAGTGTCTCCCCAAGTTCACGTGGTGAAGACTTAGTCTCCAACCTGTGGCAGTCCTGGGAGGTAGTGAAACCTTTAAGAGGTAGGGACTGGTGGATGGACCTCAGGTCACTGGAAGCATGACCTTGAAAGGGATCCTAAGACTCCATTCTGTCTTCTTTCTTTCTCTTTTGTGTCCTGGTCATTCGGTGAGTGGCTTTGCTACAGCACATGCTCCTGCCCTACTGTGCTGTCTTACCACAGGCCCCAAAGCTACAAGGGCCAACCGACCACAGACTGAAAACTCCCAAACTATGAGTGAAAAGCAAACAGTTGAGCAGTTGAGATTTCTGCCAGAAACCTAACTTCTCTTAAGTAACTACATGGCCTAGGTTTTAAAATGTGTTAAATAAGTTGCTTCATTTTTAAAATGAGAGATTTGCTTCCTGTGTATATATTCAAGCATTCACCATGGAATGACTTCCCTGGTGTTCTGCCTTAGATTCTTTTGAAAAAGGGCAGGGTAATCATGAGTTGGGTCAAATTCTTGTTTTTGTTATAAGATAGAATGTCTTAGTCTGATTTTGTTGCTTTAACAAAATACTAGTGACTGGTTGATAAAGAAAAGAAGGTTATGTAGCTCAAAGTTCTGGAAGTCCAAGAGCACAGCAGCATGGTCTGCTTGGCTCTGGCGAGGGCCTCATGGTAAATGGATTCTTGTAACAGGCAGAGAAGTAAGGAAGCAAGAGACCAGGGAAGAGTCAGGCTCCCTATTTTATAACAACCAACTCTAGTGGAAAATACCCTGTTCTTTAAGAACCACATCAAGTCCTTCTGAAGGTGGTGGCCCTAATTATCTCCCTTAATAGGCCTATTACCTTAACACTGTTAGCTTTCCTTCAGTGTTAGACCTCCCAGAGGCAAAGAGAATTTTTCTGTTCAAACCAGGGGTTTGAGAGACCCTAAGGGGAAACATTTTTCTTTTTGCTGGGGGTCTATAGACTATTGTCCTTGAAGCTAGTGACACATGATGAACACTCAGAAGAACCACCCACTCACAGGATGTTGTTATTCTTTGCTGTCTTAGGAGTCTTTGCTAAAAAGTCTTGAGAAGTCTTTGACTAGATAATTGCTCAAGTTGTTTTTGAGTTTCACGTTTGTTTGCAGGGGTCTAAGAGTTGTAGTGAATCAAGGGATTCCCTTGGCATGACGTGCTCATTGTAGAGTACTAGCATTTTCTGAGCTCTTGAAATGTATCTACTTTCAAACGCATTGGAAGTAGGTTAATATGAAAAAAGGGCACATGGAAATGGTGCTTCTGGAGAATAGTGGTGTTGCTGCTGTTTTCCATGAAGCTCACGTGTTATTGGCTGTAATCTCATGTGCCTTGTCCAAGGGTCTGGGTGGTACCCAGCGTCAGTCCTCACTGTGAGGAGGGAATGGTCCAGTGAGAACCTTGAATATGTACAAAACCAGTGTTTTGCAGGACCCTGATCTTTCTGGGGGTGACCGTGCTTGTATGTCCGCATAGCTTCTCCTGTGTTCTCATATGTTTTCAGGGCACATCATGTTGGCATTTCTTGGAAGAGATTTAAAAGGTTTCTTCCCAGACTCCTCTAAACAAGACCCTTCCTGTGTCTAATTCCTCTGGGTGCATGCTTGTATAAGAAACTAGGAAAGGATTTCTCATCGCCGTTTTGCAACCTACATTCAAAATGCAGTCTGAAGACGTTATAAACATTTATAAAACTTAACAATAAGATTCTAGTCAGTGACTGTGGCCTTTTAGTTTCCTAGACCTCTTCTTAAAAAAAATAAAAGGAAAAACACAAAAATGTGTTTTACATAGACAAGAATTTTAGTAACAACATCCCCACACAAAGAAATGATAAATGTTTAAGGAGGTGGCAATGCTAATTATCCTGTTTGATAATTACCCATTACATACATGTATTGAGTTATACAGTACTCTAAAGTAGGCACAATTAAAATATGTCAATAAAAATATTTCTTAGGAAAAATACAATGTCAATAAAACTGTAGTGGCATTTTTATGGAGCAGCTGCAGGTTGATTTGTATCCAGGTGGTCTTCAGCTCTGTCCATTTCTGAGCATGTTCACGTGTGTGTGTGTGTGTGTGTGTGTGTGTTTCCATTTTCTTGAGGGCAGAGAGGTTGCCTGCTATAGGCCTCTGGAGGTCTTGTGTATTTTTAATTGTTGAATGGAAATGGTTCTTAGCCATGTACTCTGGGACTAAACACTAATACTTTTCACATGACCTGCATGTTTTCGGGACGCTATCCTGGGGCTGTTCCTTCATGATAAACAGATCACACAGCTATTTTATGATGTACAAAATTACTATTAGATGAGAAAAAAGTCTTACCTGGAAAACACTTCATTCCTTATTTCAGAACTGCAATGGCCTTTGGCTTTCCTTCATATTTATAGTATTTGTCTGGGAAAGCATTCGGGTTGCCCCTAGAGAAACAAGCTGCTTGCCTGTTCTAAGCGGGCTGAAGGGAGACTGCTCTAGCCAGCGGGAACAACTGGGATGGTCGCCTCCGCAGTACAACAGAGGCTTCCAGAAGATCCAGGTGCTGAGGTTTCGTCCTGAGCACCTCTGCAGAGTATTTCAAAATACAGGTGAGCAACTAAAAGTTATTTTCCCTCATCAAGAAAGAACCAAGTTTTTACTCTTTTCCACCCCCCAAAAGTAATAGAGAAAACAATTAATTTGACCTTATTTGGAGTTGAGGATGTCACTATTGTCTTATCTGGAAACGTGTGTTTCAAATAAATCTTAAAATATGGATTGACAAGAAGGCCATTGTTCTCTAAATTACTATATTGCTCTAAAACCAAATACAAAGGGAATTTTAAAGAATACCACATTTTCCATTATTTTGACAATCCATCAATTTATAAAGGTAGTCTGAGCACACACTTCAATTTATTAGAGATAATTGTTCTGGGAATGTTAACACTCAAGCCCAATAAGATCAATAATAAGTTTATATCTGAACTTGGGGTTATGATTTAACTTTAATCCTGCCTATTTAACTTACTCCTGGACTATTCACATACTGTAGATTGTTTTTATTAAATATATTAAATAGAACATTCATCTTCTAAAATTCAATCACTTTATTTGAAGAAAATAAATGTGATTCTAACAGATTCTGATATTCTGCTTTTTCTTCTTAACTATTTCATTACATTTTATATATTTTTATTAGATGATAATTGATGTTCCCTTCATTAACTCATCCTGAAACTAGTGCATGCTAGGAATCCCTAGAGAAAAAGCACCCAAAGATTTTTAACTTAACAGTCTGTGTCCTGTGTTCATAACTATGTGGTTGATTATAAATTAAAATGTTTAAAAAGAGATGTCACAGTTAGGCCTTGAAATTCATTTCTGGAAGGGATTCATATTTAGTACTTATTCAGTGCTCACCATGTATTAAGAAAACAGAGGGTGTTGAGGGCCTCAGTAAATTATGGAGGCTGACCTTGAACTTATGATCTTCCTGCCTCAGCCTCCCTCCTGAGTTGCTGGGATTTCAGACATGTGTCATAGCAAAAGGGGTTGGGGATGTAGCTCAGTGGTAAAGCCCCTGGGTTAAATCCTCAGAGAGAGAGGGAGGGGGTAAAGAGGGAGAGAGATTGGGATATATAGAGAGAAACACAGAGGTTAAGTGAGCTTTATGTGGATATCATATCTGTTAAAAGGTGGTGACTACATTATTATGGAAATTAAATGAAGTAATATTTGGAATAAAATTAGAATAGTTCCTGACAGTATATGCTACATAAGTATTTAAGTAAAATAAATATATGTGTTGCCCAAGTAAATTTATATCTACAGGAACAAATGTGAACATTTCAGTTATTATAAGTAAAAAAGTTACCCTTGAGACGGACAAAGGAAAGTAGGATGCTTACACTGAAAGAAAAGTCATTTTTATATGGCTCACAGGATTCCGTGGGAAATTGTATCAACTGAAAGAGATGACCTAGTTTCTTCAACCAACAAAAGAAAAAAAAAATTTTTCTTAACCAGGAAAAAAGAAAGGAAGGAAAAGAAGAGAGTTGTAGATTGAAAGATCTGTGAGACGTAACCATTACAAAGGACGCACCTTACTTGGGATCCTATTCAAACTAAACTAACAAGAACATGAGAAATATGAACATTAACTGGAAATTTGATAATATCGAGCAATTACTGCTAAAATTTTGATTGTAGTATTATATTCTGGTTTTGCTTCTTTTCGAAAAAGCATCCCTCTGTTTTAGAGAATCATACACAAATATTTCCAGATGAAATTATGGCTGGAATTTGATCCAAAATGACTGAGTATATATATGCATATAGTATGTGTATGTGTGTTTGTGTCTGTCTGCCTGTCTGTGAGACTATAAATATAATTGTTAATGAGTTTATTAAAGCTAGCAGATAATTTTACAAAGGTTAATTATTGCTATTCTTTCTATTTCATACATATTATAAATTTTCCATAATAAAAATATTTTAAAATATAAAAAAAGAAAAAAAAAGTCTTTAGTGGCAAAGTCATTCTCAGAGTTGTTACCGTCAATAATAATATCTGATATTTACAGAGTGCTTTAGGTGAATTTTCTCATTTAATCTTTAAGATAACTCTAGGGGCCAGGTCTGATTATTAGATCCCTTGGAGAGATCACGCTGTGGAAGAGTCTCTGCCCTTCAGGAGTCTGTCTTCCCCAGGAGACAGATGCCTGGATCAGACAAGCACCTCCTGAGAGCTGTGGTCCAGAGGGGGACATCCACGCGACCTCCCGTCCTTGCCAATGGTGTTTTGCAAGAGCCCACACCTGGGTGTGTTAATCATAGTCCCCTCGAGTGTGATCAGTGACTTAGAAGAACAGGCTGGGCACTGAAAAGCTCCTAGGCTGTGTCTGTGCCTTTGAGCAAGTGACTGTCTTTATTGACTTCTGATTTCCTTGCCTATAAAATTTACTATGGAGTTCTTAATTCACTGGGTTTGTGATGATGGCATCACAAACCCATGAGGACCTGGAAGGGCTATATGGACAAGCAGGCTCCTCCGTATGCACAGAGCTCAGGTACAGCGAGGGTTCAGAAATGGGTTCTTCCTGGCTGCCTCCTTGTTTTGAGTTTGGTGAAAACTCCGAAGTGGTCCCCTTGGCCACTCAGACTCCTGGACTTAGCTTTCTGTCTTAAGGGGTGGCCGCGAAGAATGCATGAAGAGTGGAGGTGAAGTCACCTGGGCTGCTCTGCTCTTCTGCCAGGAACCAGTTACACATCCGTGTGCATACACTTGAGTGTGTGTACGTGCATGCACGCTCATGCGTGCGCACACACGTGTTGGGTTTTTTCCCAGGCCCTGGGTGGTTCCAGTAAAGGGTTTTGTCATTCTTTGTTTTTCTCTCATGTACTTTGTCAAACAGTGATCATTATTGTGGAAATAATAAAACAATTATCATCAAAGTGATAATTGATGAAGATGAAGAAGCAGAATTAGGGTACAAATTGAGACTGAAAACTACAGAGTTTGCTGATGTGTTTTCATAGTCAGTTGGATGTCTTTCAGACAGTGTGGCAGAAGGTCTGGGATGAGTTCTAATGACCAAAGGTGGGAAAAGTTGGATTTTAGGAACTTGGGGTAGGTCCTCAGTATTCAGAAGGGTAACCTGGTATATTTTACTAAACTTCTGGAACAAAAAGCAGGGGTGCCTAAGAGGCATCCTGGATTCAGCAAGAACAAGGCATCCACATTAGGCAAATTCTTTTAATTATGGGGTTACCAGAGTAGGATATGGCTCAGCAACACATGTGACCCTGTCAAGATTTCAGTGGTCTAATTACTGCAACTCTCAACTTATCCACATGGAATGCAAGTCATCTTAGGTATTTATCATAGCAATGAAAGGCTGACTAACACATGAGCCTTGGAAATGGAGTCCACCTTGTAGTGAGAAACAAGATGTCCACTGCTGCAGAAGGACATCCACTTGTACTCGTGTGTGGAGGAGGTGGGCTGTGGTGTAGTCTTTGTTCCAGAGCATGGATAGGTGGGATTAGAATCATGTTCCACCATTAACTAGCTGTGTGACTTTGGGCAAGTTACTTCAGTGCTCTGTTCCCCAGTTTCCTCACCTGTACAATAGGAAGAGTAATAGTGCCTCTCTTGTGTGGGGGTTGTGACTTCTTGTGAACAAATGAGCACTTCAGTGGTGCTTGGGTGGTGAGTACTATATAAATTGTTTTTTAAATCATTATCATATGGCCAATCAGATAGAGGATGTTTTCTTGAGGAACTACTAGAGAAAGGCTAATCACCTTCTTCACCCCTTCACCACCTCTCTGGGTTTGACAGTGGAGCCATATATCCGTTGGCTTATGAAAAAGGGAGGGAAGAGGAGATAGGGAGGAGGGAAAGAGAGGCCAGCCTAGATTACACTGCTTTTCTTCTCAATCAGGCAGTGAAGTCTTTGGAGCATCCATAGAAAATAATTCCCAAGGGAAAATAAATTTCAGAGTTTGTGCATACAGCAGTTGACTGATTATTATCAATTTTGCATCTGAAGTATTTATCCAGGAACACGACTAACCTAGATGGCCCAGGTAATCGGTCGTTTGATCTGAAAGTACAATTAGGTCAATGGATGGCTACTAAGCTACTCTCCATTTATTGATTGTTGTTGATTTAAAGGCCAAGGGCCTTCTCTCTGTCTAAACTGCATTTTAGTTAATGGCACTTAATGATATTTTTATGCTAATAACCTGAACTAGTTGACATCTTGAGATCCATCTCTTTGTTGCCCAGATTATAACTGTCTTTGCTACCCAACTTTTTTGAGAGGAAATTGTGTCTGTTAGTGAATAATTTGTGCAGACAGATCTAGTTGGGGTATGAAGCACCTATATGGCATAAGTTTTCAGTAAATATAGGTTGAGTCCAGTCGTATGACAGAGAAACCAGAGGCACTTCATGTTCCGTGCAAAATACTGACCATTAAGCTGAAAGGTGAAAGAGTCAAGGACGCATTGGTATTCGTTTTCCATGCTCAATGTAAGGAAAGTTACAATTCCTGAAAACAGACGAGTGATTGTTTTCCTGTTCTATGATTAGTTTCTGTGTCTAGTTTCTAAATGTGTATATACAAATAGCAATTAAATTGCAGTTTTCTTACATACAATCTTAATGTCAACACTGTGCAAATTGTTTCAATTTGCTGTCATTCAGACTTTGGATAAATTTATGCTTTCCTTTCCTCTCTCTCATTCCTGATCTGCTTGTTGCACATCCTGTCTCTCCCTGGAGAGAAACTGGTTCATTATATAGTACAAAATACAAGACATCCATATGTCTTGGCACATACGGGTGCCTTCCTGTAGGAGACATAGAATGATGCATTTTGCAGAACTTGGAGAGGATACAGACTTTACCTGCTTAGCTTACACTGGAACATATTGAGGGGTAGATTCTTTTTCTTAAGCAAAATGATTGCTGGTTAGAAGTCAAAATATAGACGTGAAGTGATGGCGCATCTTCCATATGCATAATTTGTGTGTGCAATCTGCTTTAAATAGTAGTTAATTAAAAATGTGCATTTTTTTGTTAGCTGAGTGAAAATATGAGCCTAAATTTCCTGAAAATAATGTATTTCACTTAGTTGGCTCTCTGTTGCCAACCTGCATCACCATATTATCAACCTATCTCAGTCACTCTTGTTTATTTACTTATTTATTTCCATTTCAGTGACAGAGAGATGTCCCTGACTTCCCACCTCCCTCAGAATAAAAGTCTGTCTCTAGCTTCATCTACTGTGTCCTTCCTTCCCTCTTATCCACCTGTTCAGACCAGGATTTTCACAGTTTGTTGAGGACCAGAATAATGGGGGAGGGTAGGGAGCTGTTAAAACACAGACGGATAGACCCTGGTCCTCAGCCGGGGTTATGACAAAGTAGATCTGGAAATTTGCATTTCTGACAAACTTTCAAATGTTGCTACTGCTGCTGATCAGGAGCCCATATCACTGCTCCAACTCACTCATTTACCTTCTATTCCTAGAGCAAACAGGTTTATTTCCACCTCAGGGCCTTTGTACTTGCTGTCTCCTCTGCCTGGAAAGCTCTTTCCCAGATATTCCTTAGGTATTTTCTTAAATATTCTTTTCTCTGGAGAGCTTCTTTGGCCACTAGACACTCCCTGTCTTTCTTCCCTGTGATACTTTTTTCCCTCCATTTCCCTCTCATCCATTTGATATATTATGAAGCTTATTTAATTATAGTATTACGTAATTTCTTTTTTCATCTGTGTCCCTACTAGAATATATGAACCCAAGGTGTAGGGATTGTTTATATATGGTGGGTCGGTCCCCTGTTGCACCCTGAGCAGCTTGAACACTTGGTACCTACCAAGTCTGTGTTGAATGAATGAATGTTGTAGTCAGCCTCTTTTGCTGCCATGACTAAAGGACCCGAACAGAATAATTTTAGAGGAGGAGAAGTTTATTTAGGCTCTCACAGTTTCAGAGGTCTCTATCCATAGACAGCTGGCTCCATTCCTAGGGGTTTAGGGTGAGGCAGGACATCATGGAGGAAGAGTGTGGCAGAGGGAAGCAGCTCACATGGTGATCAGGAAGCAAAGGGAGAGACTCCACTCACCAGATACAAATATATACCCCAAACCCATGCCCCCTATCCCCACCTCCTCCAGCCACACTCACCTGCCACCAGTTACCAGTCAGTTAATCCCATAAGGAGTTAATTCACTGGTTGGGTTAAGACTCTCACAACCCAATCATTTCTCCTCTGAACCTTTTTGCATTGAACATCCAAATCATAACAAGGAATGACTAAGATTAAGAATTTATAACAGGGAATACCTGAAACTGCAGGTACGCACATGTGTACACGCACACACACACACACAGGAAATGGTTTAGCCAGTGATTGTTCTAATTAATGAGTGATGAAGGTCTACAGCTCTCTAGGAGTGTGGAGAAACACTTTACCTTCAGGAGTTTATATCCTGAAAGACATGATTTTTTTTTTAAATTTTTTTTTATTGGTTGTTCAAAACATTATAAAGCTCTTGACATATCATATTTCATACATTAGATTCAAGTTGGTTATGAACTCCCAATTTTACCCCAAATACAGATTGCAGAATCACATCGGTTACACATCCACATTTTTACATAATGCCCTATTAGTAACTGTTGTATTCTGCTACCTTTCCTATCCTCTACCATCCCCCCTCCCTCCCCTCCCATCTTCTCTCTCTACCCCGTCCACTGTAATTCATATCTCTCCTTGTTTATTTTCCCATTCCCCTCACAACCTCTTATATGTAATTTTGTATAACAATGAGGGTCTCCATCCATTACCATGCAATTTCCCTTTTCTCTCCCTTTCCATCCCACCTCATGTATCTGTTTAATGTTAATCTTTTCTTCCTGCTCTTCCTCCCTGCTCTGTTGCTCTCATTATATCAAAGAAGACATTTGGTATTTGTTTTTTAGGGATTGGCTAGCTTCACTAAGCATAATCTGCTCTAGTGCCATCCATTTCCCTGCAAATTCTATGATTTTGTCATTTTTTAGTGCTGCGTAATACTCCATGGTGTATAAATGCCACATTTTTTTTATCCATTCATCTATTGAAGGGCATCTGGGTTGGTTCCACAGTCTAGCAATTGTGAATTGTGCTGCTATGAACATCGATGTAGCAGTATCCCTGTAGTACGCTCTTTTAAGGTCTTCAGGGAAAAATCCAAGAAGGGCAATAGCTGGGTCAAATGGTGGTTCCATTCCCAGCTTTCCCAGGAGTCTCCATACTGTTTTCCAGATTGGCCGCACCGGTTTGCAGTCCCACCAGCAATGTACAAGAGTACCCTTTTCCCCACATCCTCTCCAGCACTTGTTGTTGTTTGACTTCATAATGGCTGCCAATCTTACTGGAGTGAGATGGTATCTTAGGGTGGTTTTGATTTGCATTTCTCTGACTGCTAAAGATGGTGAGCATTTTTTCATGTACTTGTTGATTGATTGTATGTCCTCCTCTGAGAAGTGTCTGTTCAGTTCTTTGGCCCATTTGTTGATTGGGTTATTTGTTTTCTTATTGTTTAATTTTTTGAGTTCTTTGTATACTCTGGATATTAGGGCTGATTTTTAATCTCCATAAGGAAACTATCAAACTAGTATCAAACCACTAAATGTGTGGTTGAAGCCTAGTCTCCTGCAGGATACAAAAGAATTAAGATCTCAAAGTCTAGTACTCCCCATACCAGTATTTTTAATTTTTTTTCTTCTTTGGACTAGAGCATAATACTTTTATTAATGTTCATATTTTCCAGAAGAGGTCTGAGCTGACTCACAATAAATACAAATACACATAATAAGCAGAAGAAAGTACATGAATAAATATACAAAAATCTGATAAGGCAATAGACAGGTAATAACAACTTTTAATGGAAATTATCACTGCATATTGAATATCAATTGATCAGGTTGTAGCATTGTATCATAATGTTAAAACCATGTACATCCCTGGCTCTATGGTTTAATTTGTTGATAAAATAGATTGTGGTTATATTTAGAGGGTAAGGATATAACCCTGCATATTCCTCACTATTTCTGTGGTCAAACTGAAGGTCATCATCTTCTTCTAGATTCCTGATCTTGGTCATGTTTCTTGGCAAGTGCATCTTACTCATATCACCTCTGCCTTTGAAATTGAACTAGTGCCTTCACTGAAAACACAGAGACTACTTCTAAGTCTCAAATAATGCCGTCATCATTCATTGGGATATTAGTTCTCACTCTTTCTTAGCTATATTTTTAACCACCTAAATTTTAAGCCCAACAGTATGAATGTTTATCCCTGATTTATAGACTTGCAAAGTTTTCAATATATTGCCATGATGGAAATTTTTGGAAAGCAGAAGGAAATGTTCATTATTCTATCATCATTTGTAGGCATCTCTCTATAATCCTTTTCTGGAAATGGATAGAGATATTTTCAAGCCTTGCAAGTAATAATTATAGTATTGAAAAAATGACAGCTTGTGTGTGCTAACTGTGATCTGTGTACTTTTATTGGAAACATGCAAATTAGGGCTCATAGAGGGCTGCATAATAATAGCCTCTAATTAGGTCATATTTCCCTGAAATCATATCATATTTACATATGCTGGCACTGAGGATGACACCATGGAGGGCCCTTTGGTGACACACTTGTGGGATCCAACCTCGTGATGGCTCAGTCAGGACAGGAATGAACACGGGAAGCTCTGCGAACCAGGGGAGACTTCGGCACTCTGCACTTGAGCATTTCCCCAAAGAAATGTGGTAAGAGGCAATTTGAAGCCTGTTGGAATTTGTTTGGAATCCAGATTTCTGCTTTTAGAGGTACTCACTGTGTACTTAAGGAGTTCGCAGACAATTGGAAGCAATTTGTGGGTTCCTGCATTTATTTTTGCCTTACAGCCCTGTAGCAGTAAACTGTCAGAATACAACGGAATTGGAATGTAACGCGTGTTTCCTTTGATTTTACAAGGAGTATGACCGATTTCACTTTGAAAGAGAAATGTAACACTCAGTGCATTTGCTTAAACATTACTGTTATCAGTGCTGATTCTGACATTCAGAAAACCAGGGCTGCTTCCCTTTCCCTTAACCAGGGTGATTAAAACAGGCGCACACACGGGGAAGTGCTGTGTTCCTGGAAGGCAGGTGTGGCCCAGAGGACAGGAAGGTGTCCAGGCCTTCCAAAGAGCTTATCATATCAGAGGCATATAGCAAATGGGAAATCACACACCTGTCCATGCGCATACCTGCGTGCACACACACGCACATCACCCCTACCTATAGATTTAGCTGCTTCAATCTCATTAGTACAGCGTTCTTAATATTCAAAAATATGGTTAAGAACTGCAAAAGCCATCTTTGGCCTACAAGTATTAATATGTAATAACCATAGTCATTGATACTAATCTTGGTGTGCCTTTTCTTCTTCTTTTAGAAAGGGAAAATATACAAAAGTGCTTCTCTGAGACAGTGAATCAGTGAATTTTCTGTTAGCTATTAAAGACAAACCATGACCTTCTAATCGTACAGTTCAGCTCCAGCATCCCAACCTCGGGATCTGTCCTGCAGGATGCCCGCTGGGGTCAGCACAGGCTTTCTCACTCCTGATATGAATTCCATGCATTTCCATGCTTTGGGAATGGATTTTAACCTGGACAAGGTTAAGATCATATGTCAGTAACCCTTAGTGAGTGCAGCCTGTATACAGACTACCTCATTTTGCCAAGGGCTGTGGGGAGCCCTTAAAGGAGATACAGTGCTTCAGAGTTCATGGAAATTATAGAAATGGAGGCTATTATAAATAAAAAGATATTTAATTATAAAATATAAATTTTATTACTGACTTCTACAATGAACTTTCTCAAACTTCTTCGATGCTTTCCATTTCAAAAATGTTCAAAGGAATGCTTTCCATTTCAAAGGGTTTGAGTAGATAATATGAACTTGTCTGGTAAGGATCTTATTTCTTAAGATGGTTTTAGAACCATTGGCATATTTTGAATATTCTCAAATAAGGAAAAACAGATGTCATTTGCCAGAATTTTAGAAATAAACAAAAATCATTAGGAGCCCAGTCTAGGGAAGAAGATCTATAATCAGAGTGATGAACTTTGAGTTGGAATAAAACAAAACCCATGATTTTAGTCAAAGACTCACTGTACTAAAGCTGAAAGCCACTAGTTTTTGCCAGTGTACTTGTGTTGTATAGAATCCTTCAGTGTTTGAGAGTTTCAACATTTTGCTATACTGATAAAACTGATTGGGGCCATGTGGTACAATATGCAGCAGACACAGTAATCAGAATTTGTTACTTCAATAAAATTGGATATCAAAAAAAGAAACCTTGGTGTTTGATCATAATTTTGATACCTGTACTTTGTGAATCTTGGAGATGTTGGTGTTTTCCACTGAATCTTTTGTATCTAGGTTATATTAAAAGAAATATATATTTTTTTAATTTAAATAGTCAGTGTTGCTCTACGTTTTTTGAGGATGAAGCAAATGTGAGCCACCTTAACTATTTACACTGGTCACCCCAAATATGCAGTCTAGTGTTTCCAGAGAATTTTCTGAGATGTGGTGGTTCTTGGATTACATGAAATTGGTTTTAATTCTGCCATTTATGACTCATATGATTTGGGTTTCAGTCTCTTTATCTATTAACAAGATGAGGTTGGACCAAATGGACATTTATATCCTTTTCACCCCTACTATTTTATATTTTTTTCCTCCCTTTCATGTAAGTCATTAAGCCATCATTTTCATCTTAAATGATCTAAATCTTTGACATCTTTAACATTTTTACTAACGAATCCCAGAGATTGACCAGACAGTCCTTTGGTATAGTAGTGTAAACATCTCCTACAACCTCTTAAAAAGTTTGTTGGTATTAAAATCATGGTTCTCCACTTTCTTTTGTTCCCAGAAGCTTGTCTTAGCATTTCTTGTGGGTGTGTGGGAGATTTATCCCACAGAGCCCAACATTCATTTTTTGCTTCACGTGATCAGCCTCTTTTGTACTGACGTCAAGTAATATTCACTGCAGCTGTTAGTATATGACAGTCGACTGGCTGGACTTGGAAATACTGCTGCTCCTCGTTGAAACGTGTTGTCATATATTCCTGCCGCAGTGTGATTGCTCTTCTGCCTTCACGAGTTATTCAAGAAGAAAATTAGCCTCATTTCTTTACAGAGACACTTTGCATAAACACGCAGCCATCATTCATCCACAAATCCTGTGAAGTTAAATGTAATCAATTACATTTGTATAGAAGAAGTCAGGGTGCCACTATCGGGGTGTCCTTATTACCGATGGCTGAGAGGGGTTGATGGCATCAGAGCAGGGGCCTACATTCTTTTGCAGCTGGGATTCCTTGATTTAAGAATGTACTAAATGTTTTTATGGGTATAAATACTCACAGATGTCCTCATTTTCTCTGAGTGGTGCGGATGCCATTTTGAGACTGGTTAGAACCCCTTCCCCTCCACCACCGCCTTTGGTTAAGTGACAGAATTATGTTACATATAAGCCCACACAGTGCAATTCAAAAATCATTTATCTATTTGGCATCAATTCTGAGACTTCAGCTTTGTGCTGGTGTTTGTATCCTAGGAATAGATTCTGCTTAAGGGTCATCGATGCTGAGAATGTATCTTCAGAGAAGTGGTGTTGGAACAAGAGAAATTGCGTTTACATAGCAGAAACAAGTCATTAGGATTGGAAATGTTTTAGTCCTCAGAAATGTTGAGGTACTTTATTGCCTTATTTGCTAATTTATTCCATTATTTACTCAATACTTTCAGCAGAATAAAAAAGGTAAATGACATCCCTCTTTCCGGCCTCAATGCTGATTCTAAGGAGAGAGTCTGCTCTTTTAGTTGGGTCCCACTAACCTTTCAAAATGAAAACAAATAAACAAAGCAAGATCGCAAGGCCAGTGAGTTTTGCATCAGCTGGATGAAATCCTAAGTAAATTATTGCTTTAGACAGTGTTTGGCTCTATGATTTGTTGTTTAGTTTAGGATAAATTGTACGCACCGCTGCACCGTGGCAGCCTGCACTATGCCTACTTTGAGCAGCCTTGCTGGGTGTCAGAATGGGGTAACAGAGCCATAATTTATAGTCACTAATATGAAGATGTTATATCAATTACCTAAGGAAAAAATAACCCACTGGATTTATATTCTTTAGTTATTAAAAAGTGGCAGCTATCTTAAATTAGTTATAGAAAATAAAGAATTTAGCGACAGAAATTAATCACTGTCATGATCCATACACAGACTCCGAGTTCAGCGCTTGGCAAAACATTTGTTTGGGAAAGGAAAATTGCTATTATGGTCACCCTAATAGAAACAGACAATCAAACAAATCTTAATTTAAAAGATTTCATGTGGTCATAAATCATAATGGCATTGAGATTTAAGGCACAAAAAAGCAACTTCATAAAGAAATGAGGCATGCCATAGAGAGCCGGCAGCCAAAGCTGGTGCCCTCCTGTCCATCCATCCTATTAGCCATGCTGCAGATGTGATATTTCAGTCCCAAACTAGGCTGTTCATTTTGCAGGGAAATACAGCAATCTCCTAATCTGTTTTCCCACAATGGACATTGCAGTCTCTTCCAATCTGTTCTCCACCCAGCAAGTGCAAGGGGCAGCCTTAGAATACAAATAGAGTTATGACATCCTTCCTCATCAAAACTCACTAGTGACTTTCAGTTGCAGTTAGGATGAAATCCAGCTCCTCCCTCTCCCCAGTGGCCTATGAACCAGCATACTGGCCTTCCTTCACTTCCTTCCCTCCTGGGTACCCACACCATACTGATGTTTAATCTGCATTTGGTGTAACCCATTATTTCCCAAAACTACTTTTACTTTCACTTGAGCTGAGTCACACAGCAAATACCAAACCCAAACAACTAACAAGACCTTCTTAACCAGAGAAAAGAGGTAGGCACTAAACCAGTGGAATTGGAATCACTTCCTTAATAATTGTGTTATGCCATACACCATGCTGATTGTCATATTAGCTGAGTGTTGTGTCCTGTTTACACATGGTGAAATTTATGACACCTAAACTGAGATTTTTGTGGTGAAGCACAAATGTTTGCATGCCTGTGAGTGATAGATGCCCCATTATGGAGTATTACTTGGTAGTTGTGACATCCTCTTGGAAAGCAAACTACATCATCAACATAAGCTAAATTTTCCTCATTACTGCATTGCTTTACCATCTGTCTGCTTTGCTTTTTCAGGCTTCTTTAAATAGGCTTCAGACTGGCCAGTGTCACCAAGCATCCAGCCCTTACAGATGGGGCCTGGCTACAGGGCCAACTGGACTGCAGCTGTGTGTGGTACAGGCCAGGTCACACACTTTTTGGCCAGTAACTCTTGTTTGGTTTTGACAGTGATTAGATGGCATTAATATGTCAAAAAACAAAGACAAAAAACAAACTAAATAAATAAATTTTTGTCCATCTTGGTGAGATATATATAGGTGATAAATTTTAAACAAAAATATCCAAATTTCCAACTCTCAGAATAAGCAACTCCTTCTCAAAGACTGGATTCCCAAGTCAGAAGTAATGGGAGAATTATCTCGAGTCAATGAAGGGAGTCAGCATTTGGCAGTATGTTTTCAAAATGGAGTAATCAGTGTATTCTATATGGATTATTTGCAAGACCTCATTACAATCATTCTTTAGGATCAAAGAACAAATAGATTTGGGGAGAAAAATCAAATGTAATTTCTTTTTTTCCCCCAATATTACATTATATTGAAATGTGGATTTCAAAGCATCATTCTTCCTGAACATAATACAACCTCATGAAAATTGCATTTCTACACTCTTTCCTGTGAATGAATCATATAAAATATAACTCAAAATAGGAGAAAAGGAGACATAACTATATCTAATCGTTCTGCATGGCTCAATTACAAAGGACACAATTCAACGTTTCAAATAAACATACAGAATTAGTGGAAGTGTGTCTATCTGTGTAGTAAGATAGACTAATGGATCATTTTTCATAACCTGGGCCAGAAAGTAATGACTCAGATGTAGCTAATCTTTGTTTTGTAACCAAGGAGCATATTGATGGAAATGATGCCTCATTTCAAGGGCAGGTCTCCTTCCCACCACCATCTGCTAGTAGCAATGGGCAGTTAAGGTATGTTTGGATGTCTCTTTATAATAGCTTTATACTAAAGCATATCTTAAACTAAAACTGCCATAACAATCCAAATGCTTTTAAGATTCATTTGATTATTTTTGACTGTATTGAAAAATAACATGATATTTGGAAGTGTTATAATTTTCCAAAAATAGAAAAAGAAAAAGAAAGAAAGGAATTAACAAATTAAGACAACCCGAGCCTACCAGAACTAGCTAGCTGCCATTTTAAGTGCATTAAAATTATTAAAGCACATTAAAAAGTCACTTCCCACAGCTCCTTCCTTTTAAGGCATCTTACCAAGTTGCCAATAGGAACACACAGACGGGGCGCCATTTGTTTGTAGAATATTGAAAACACTCGTGTTAGTTGACGCTTCTTCACTGGGACAAAATACTTAGAGGAGGAAAGATATATTTTGGCTCATGATTCAGAGGTTTCAAATCATGTCAGATATGTCCATTGTTTTGGGACCTGCAATGAGGCACAATCTCATCAGGGGTGGAATGGTTTAGCAGAGCCAGGAAGCAGAGCGATAGGAGAGAGGAAGAGAAGAAGGGGCCTGGGACTAGATATAGTTCCCATGGGAATACCCACAGGGACTCACTCCCTATGAGGAGGTTCTACCTCTTACAATTTTTTTTTCTTTTTGCTTCCTAATGATCAGTTCATCATTGAATCCCTCAATGGATTAATCCAACCGTTTTATCCAACCATTTTCCCAAATCCTTACCTCTGAATATTGCTACACTGGGGACCAAACCTTCAACACATGAGCCCTTGGGGGACAGTGCACATCTAAGCCATAACAACACTGATGGTGCATTTAAGTGATTGCCTTTTCTCTTTACAAGGTCATGGGAGTGTAGGTAAGTGTAGGCAAACACATCTATATCTAGAATGATTTGTGAATGTTTGGCTTTGCCTAAACTTCTATTTAGTTTGCTTTAATTTCTCCATTGATATCCATCCTTCACGACAGCTGAAGTTTTATATTGATCTCTACTCAGTCAGAATTCATGAGGAATTTTAAAACAAGATAGAGATATGCTTACTTTTCTGTTTGGGGAGGAGAAGGAGATGATTTGATGAATAAATCACTTTGAATTCAAATAAAATCCCAAAATAACATTTATCATATATGCATGGAAAAAATGAATAATACATTTAAAACTTCTTTACCATTTCATTTCTATTTATAAATAATTTCTTAACAATTCTTTAAATAAAATCCTTTAAAATTTTTATTTTGTATCTTTGTGAGGAAATAAACTTTATTTAAAAAATAATTTTTGACTCCAACTTCTTACTTAACTTCAATCTTATATCTCTCATTTCTCAAACTGCTGAGTGATAATGCAGATGGTCCTTGACTTATGATTAGGTTGTAGCCCTGTAACCCCATTGTAAGTTGAAAATATCATAAATCAAAAATGCATTTGATATGCCTAACCTACGGAACATCAGAGCTTATTTAGCCCACTTTAAATGTTCTTGGAACACTCACATTAGCCTGTAGTTGGGCAAAGTCATCTAGCACAAAGCCTGTTTTATAATAAAGTATCAAACCCTGGATCCCCTCAAACCCTGACAATACAGTTCACTGAAGTGTCAGTTGTTCCCCCTGGTGATCATGTAGCAGAGTGAGAGGTGCTACTTGTTGCCAATGCCCAGCATCCTAAAAAAGCTGTGACCACAGCCCCCTAGCCTAGAAAAGGAGCAAAATTCAAAATCCGAAGTTAAGTTTCTACCGAGTGCTCATCACTGTGACACTGATGCATAGTTGACAAATCCCAAGTCAAATCATTGTTGGTTGGGGCCTGTCAGTGTATACCCTACAAGGCCTTAAGTACACTATTGCGTGCTGACTGTTCTGCTAATTTTAAAGATGTTACAAATTTGCTTGTTAGAACTGGGTGATAGGAGATAGATTACAATTCATATGTTTCAATGTAAAGTCTAGAAACGAGGATGCTTTGGTACAATTGTGTCATTACTAGACTAATTAAATCATAGAAATCTTAATGTTTGAAACAGTTTTGTCAGTTATGTTTTTTGTTTGTTTGTTTTCAGTACCAGGGGTTGAACCCAGGGGTGATTTCCACTGAGTCACATCCCTAGGTTTTTTTTTCTGTTGTTGTTGTTTTTAGGAGACAGGGTCTCACTGAGTTGCCTAGGGCCTCACTAAATTGCTGAGACTGGCTTTGAACTCATGATCCACCTGTCTCAGCCTCCCGAGCTGCTGGGACTACAGGCATGCCCCACTGTACCCAGTGAGTTATGGTTTTTGATCATATAAAGAAACATAGTCCTTATAACATTTTTAAATGTTCTATTCCAACTCTCTAGAAAATCACCTATAGTTAACCATAATGTAATTTTTCTATATTAAAAGTTGTATTTTAAAACTTCTGTACCAATTTTAGAATTTAAGTAACTTTTCCTATAGAATAATTGTTACAGATGTGTTGGATTCTACCAGAATATTTATATCAGATCAGTCATATTTTGAAAGTATGCTTTTATAGATTCTATAGTAATAAAAGAAATATTTTGTACATTTGGGGGGTGATAGTATTGAACTTAGGGCTTCTAATGTGCCAAGTACACACTCTGCTCCTGAGCTACACACCTCCAGTCCCATATTTTTTTTTTACATTTAGAGTAATAATTTAGGGTCCCAGTAGTGTATCTGTCCATTTCAAACTTTGGGGGTCAGTATCTCACCCCTGAAGATCTTTGATTTGTAACCACAATATAATATTTCACTTTTTAAATATTTTTAAGAGAGAGAGAGAGAGAGAGAGAGAGAGAGAGAATGAATTTTTTAAATAATTATTTTTTAGTTTTTGGTGAACACAACATCTTTATTTTATTTTTATGTGGTGCTGAGGATCAAACCCATATTTTACTTTTTGACCCTTAAAAATTTATGGATTCTTTGATAATCAAATCACTTTTATCTCATTTTGATGATATCAATGAATAACAGGGGGAAATTCAATTCTTTTATAGTTTTGTTTAATATGATTTTCTTAATTGCTGCAAGGTTTAAAAAAACTAAATTGAAAAATCACAAAATTCATAAACTCTTGAGTATGGGACATTTAGAAATCACATAGTTTAACCAATTTAACATATCAGAGCCTCAGTCCACTAAAATTGAAGCCTCCCCTGGGATTGTAGAGAACCCAAAACACTTTAGGGCTCTTCATTCTAGATTTAGTGCTTCATACCCGCTCTCCAATCAGTCAAAATATTTATTCAGTAGTTCATATAAAATATTAAAGCTTTAGAGAAGATTATAGGTACATTACAATATATTTCCTGTGTACAGGAGTGTAACCTATAACTGAGGAGTATATAAACTACTTAGATAAATATTAGTATTCCTCGGTAGAGTGTAATAACTTCTGTATTATACAAACTATAACATTATTCATCATAGCTACTTTTTGTTTATTTTTCAAACATACCACAAAACAAAAAATGGTAAATAAATACACAAACAAGCACCAATGTCATGTCAAGCTATACTGACATTTTTGTGAAAGCAAAAATTGACTATACAGATTTTATTTTAAGGTTTCAATCTTTTGTTAACTGTCCATTTTAAAAATTAACTAAACTCTATACTTCATTTACATTTACTTTGTTTTTACCTAATGTACTATTTTTGTTCCAGAATCCTGTCTGGAATACATTATCTTTACTTGTTATGCCACATAGATTTTTTTTTTTACAGTATTAATATTGGAAAGTATTTACTTTGTTTGGTTAGAATTTTGGCATCCATTTAGAGTTGTATCTGCAATGAGGGCCTCCCTTGCCTGGCTTAGACCCGATTGGGGTACACACACACACACACACACACACACGCATGTGCACAGATCATTTTATTCTATTTTAAACAGATGTTTATTTAGCTTCTTTTATCCAAAAGGAAGGCTTTTTGGATAAAAATGTGATTCTAGGATACAATTCAAAATAGGAGCATATTTCATAAATAACTCACTTATGTTAACTGGTATTTATGGATGAAGTTGCAAATTTCTGCTATAAATATCCAGAGTTCCACAGTATGCATTATCTGAACTCTGAGATCAAGCTTCATACTAGTGTAATAAAATGAAGACATAAACCTGACAAGCCAGAAGCCAGAGATAGGTCTGCCCTTCATCACAGCACATCTAGTAACATCCCATTTTTACCTTTAAGATCAATTTTGAATTTTTATAAATAAGTATGAAGTCTACATTTTGTTTTCTCAAAAATATCTCACTTAGTAACTTAAATGCAGGATAATTATTTTTGCCAGATGTTATTTACTGAAATAATTTCTGGACCAGACGATAGCATTTAACATTTGGTATAATGTTTTGAAGGTCTCTCATGCCCCAATGCATTTGGACTTATTACCAAACCATTACTACCAGACTGGAAGTTTCAATAATTTATAGAAGTCATTACGCCAGGAAGAGTAGTAACTCTGTCAAAGAGATGACTTAAATGTTCCACATACATCTCATAATCTTTACTCCCCTCATCTGAGTTTCTCTTATGCCTGTTTTTCTTATATATAAAAACAGCAATATTTTGAGCAAAATTTTGAAAGAAAGGCTCTATTTCATCACATGGCATAATTGTTTATTTTCTGTTTATAAATATTGTATACAATCCAATTTAATCATGTTACTATGTCCTTTCAATTATTTTCTGATTTCCTTTAGCGTTGAGATTGGACTTTGCTTTCTCTTGGTGTGCAGAATGCTTTGATATCATCATTCTAATTGCTGACTCAAAGATTACACAAAAGAGTAACATTTCTGATTTAGAATCCATATCACTCTGGAGAGATTTGCCTAATAGAAACAGTGCATGTCAAGTTCCCTTGCCTAAGCTTGTCTGTTCTGTTCAAATTTCACAATGTACATTCATGCCTACATTCTTTTACTTTACTAAATGGCTCTATAAAGAAAGGTGTATTTAAGGACACATTTAAAAAATCGTGCTGAGGTTTGCAGTAAAGCCATGGTTCTGTACATTTGAAAACAATTTTTTTTTCTGTTTTGAAACTATGAACTCTCCTTTGTTGGCTCAGTACCATGAATGAGCCATTTTTTTCGAGGTGAGGTAAATGAAGTCTCCTCTCGTGGAGAAGCTTAATTCTTGTATTAAATACTGCTTTTCAACCATAAAATGCTAAATGCATATTTGGAAATAAGACATATAACAGGACTTCTTCTTAAAATGACAATATACACACACATGCATTTTCTTCTCTTCAAACCCAGCTAAAGTGCATTAAGAGAACATGTATGTGTGTGTATGCGTGTGTGTGTATTCACAAGGACAAAGAGAACCAGACTTTTCAGATAAAAAAATTATTTAACAAACCTTGCTGAAGCAGAAGGCAAATAGAAATTGACTTATCAGAGCAGAGGTGATTTCCACCTGACCTACAGAGGACAATATCACCAAAGAAATGAGTTGGTTTGCTCCTTGGAACCCTACCTTGGGACACCAGAAACTGTCGAAGGCACAGATGAGGTGTGGGCGGAAAGTGCAGCTTTGGTGGGAAGACTGCACAACAGGTGCACATCACTTCTCCCCAACACATCACCCTGGGAGCCGTGTGGCTCTTGGCTCTTTTCACTGGAGAAACTCAGGGGCACCAGTTGAACACTGAAGTGAGCCCAAGGATAAATACAGACATCAACTTTAAATATTAAGAAAAAAAAATCACCTAACATTTTACAAAAGCCTCATATTGAGAGATAGGTAGATGTCTAGAAGGACTAAAGTTTTTCTGCGAGTAGAAAAAAGCTAAAGACAAAGTTGGCAATATCTACAAATATATGTGGAATATGTCTGTAATAAAAAGTAGCTCTGAAAAAGGAGCAGAGCCCAAGGAAAGTGCCTGGAAATTAGAAATATATTAGGCCACGTGAAAAAGCAGAGTACAAGGCTTGGAATGTCAATTCATGAGGATAGAAAATAAGAAGAAGGAATGAATTAGAAATAAAATTGTAGGATCAGTTTAAGAAGTCATTTTTCCCACTTAAGGATTCCTGAGAGGTAAGAAGAGACAATGAGGAGGAAAGTTAGCAAAGAAATAATGAAGTAAAATTCTTTTAGAATAAAAGAATACAGCAACTCAGGTTAAATGGATCCACTAGCCCAGCAAATAAAAAATGGATAATTGAAATCATCAGAACATTTCAGAACACTGGGAATAAATAATTTGTATATTGAAGGCCTTAATTTTCTTAAGCTTCAAGTGATATTTAGTCATTCATACCTAAAAATAAAAGAGTATCAGAAGGACTTTGGATAATTACTAACTACACTGAATCAATGAAATTTTAAAACTCTGGATAAAAAGTGTTTTTCAACCAAGAAATTTATGTCCAGCCAAACTATCAGTCACACTAGTGAAGGATGAAAGGTGTGGATATACCTCCCATGCATCCTGTCTTAGAGGACACTACTGAAGAACAGAATCCAGCAAAACAAGAATATTACCAAGAAAGATAAATGTGCCAGGTATGGTGGTACGTTCCTATCAGCCCAGCTACTTGGGAGGCTGAGACAGGAAAATCTCAAGTTCGAGGCCGGTCTGGAAAACTTAGTGAGACCATGTCTCAAATACAAAGGGCTGAGGATGTAGCTCAGTGGTACAGAGAACCTGAGTTCAATCCCCAGCACCAAACAAACAAACAAACAAACAAAAAAACAACAGCAAAAAAAAAATCATGTATGGGTTTTGTGAACAAAGTTTTTGACAGAAGAATAATAAAAGCAATTGTCAGTATGACATACAAACAGAACAATAGGTACTTATTAGAGCAAGTAGGTAGAGGGCTGCAGGAGAGAAATATCCAAAAGCCAAGAACAATTGTTAGAGTACTTATATGAGAAAGATTTGCAAAATTGATTGAGACATTCTACAGATCCATTGTTGGGAGAAAAGAAGTTCACAGAAACTAAGCCAATGAATAATGAAAGCTTCAATACTACTAAGACAAAATGTGTATGAGAAAGGCATGCTAATCACAGGATGCCATTTGGCTTGGCAGTGAGCAGTATTTCATTGTTACAGTGATACACACAGTGACTGAACCAAAAGTTGTGACTGAGTTACACTGAGAGTGTTAGGGAGGGAAGTGGGTATGTGCGCTAGACGAGCCACCACAACAGAAAGTCCGTACAGGCTGTCTTAGGCTGGATTCCCTGGAAAGCGCTCTCTGTGCAGGAAGCTTTTTAGTAATCTGTCTTTAGAATCAACAGCTGTGGAGGATGAAGGATGAGGCATGGGCAGGGAGGAGCTGAATTGTGATGGTGACGAAGCCACAATAAAACATCTTGCTCTGGAGCTGAGATGGTCTAGAGTCCACTAGTTATTGGGGCTGGAAGCCATGAGGGAGGTTCTATGGACCAAATGCTTGTCTCTCTCCCAAATTTGTATATTGAAGACCTTAATTCCCAAAGGGATGGTATTTCAGGGGTGGAATGGGAGATAATTAGGGTCAGATGAGGTTATGAGAGTGGGGTCCTCATAATGGAATTAATGTCCTTATAAAAAGAGAGACATCAGTGCTGGTTCCATCGCGTGAAGACAGCAAGAACGTGGTTGCCCTAAGCCAAGAAGAGAGCCCTCACCAGCACATTGATCTTAGTGAGAAACATCTGTTTTTTAAGCCACCCCATCTGTGGCGGTTTGTTGTAGTAGCCCAAGCTGACTGAGACAGTCAGGATCGTGACCTTGGGCAAGGTGGATCTTTTGACTGAAGGTTGTTCTCAGACTCATCTGGTGCCCAAGAGCCACTGGCATTGCCATTACTGGCAAAGGGAGGTAGGCATGTGGAGAAGAGTGATTGTCTTCCATTTCTGACCTATTTAACATTCTGATTTCAGCTGTGTGCTCATATAACATTGATAAAATTAAAAACTTAAAAAGCAAATTAGAGATAAAGCTGGGGTTCAATTATGGAAACAAAGTGTTAAATATAATATTGTTTTGTTGGTGGTACATAATAATGAAGTGTACCAATACCTTTTTATATTCAACATTGTCAGATGTTCGTGGAAACATACTGGTAATAACAACATTGATAACTATAGTAAATGAAACTCCTACTGTGGCCAGGCACTGTGCTAAGTGAATTTAATACATTATTTCATTTAACCACTGACTGTTTAAAGTGGGTTTTGTTATCTTCACTTTACTAAAATAGAAATTTGCACCTAGAGAGAAGCTGAAACTGTTACTCATGGTCACAGGACATTGTGCATAGCACAGCTAATGTTTGATTTTAGGTCTTGGTGTCATTCATAGCCACTGTACCTAATTAGGCAGCACACCTCTCCCCCACTCCTGTACATTTGCTTGAAAGTGTTTCCATGCCAGTCAGTTGGTGGCTCACATCAATAGTTTCTTGCACTTGGATGCCAAACACCACTGAGAAGCTGTGACATTCTTTCTCTGGTTTTCCTCTGTGGTGTTCTGTTTATATGGTAGAGATTAATAGTCATTAAAAAAAAAATCCCCAAACAAGCATGTGCAGGAAAACTCCATTTTTCCCTGTTTTATTTTTTATTTTTTTAGCTTTTTCATCCCTGTCACCAAAATACCTGACAAGAACAATTTAGAGGAGGAAAAAAAAAAACTTATTTGGGGCTCACAGTTTTGGAGGTTGCAGTGCATGGTCATCTGACTTCATTGCTCTGGGCCTGGGGTGAGGCAGCACTTCATGGGAGAAAGGGCCCAGCAGAGGAGAGCTGCTCCCAGAGTCGGGAAGGAGAGAGAGAAGAGAGATGCTTGAGCCTGACTGACTGCAGAGAGGACCAGAAGAGTCACCTTTCTAACCCGCCCCAGTGACCCACCCCCTCCAGTCTCAGGCCACCCTACCTGCCTACAGTTACCGCCCAGTCAGCTCATTCAAACTAGGATGGATGATTAGGTGACAGCTCTCATAGTCTAATAATTTTACATCTGAATAGTCCTGCCTTCACAGGAGCTTTTAAGGGACACCTCATATCCCAACCATAACATTCCCAAATGAATTAGCCGAGAAGGGACTACCTTGGAAGTAAATGAAAGACCTGGGAGCCAGGGTGTGTTCGGGTTCTCATTTCCTAACTTACTAGCTGTGTCATTTTGGGAAAGTCTCTTAAACATAACTAGGCTCCGAGCTCACCTTTAAAAGGTGGGTATAATACTACTACCCACCTCACTGAGTCCTGGGGAGGATGAAATGAATTCAGACACATAAAGCACTGAGGCTGTCCCTGGCCCTTTGTAGGTACCCAGTAGGTCTCAGCCATTATTACAGGTAAGCATGAAAGAGCGGAGTTACAATGGCTCAAGTGCTCTCAGGCTGCTTCTAATGAACAAAGCTCCATTATTCCATTTAAATACCATTAATTTCCTGCATTTCCATCCTTCCTCTTTTCAGTTTTGATTTCCTCTTCTGTCTTAAATAAGGAAATAATTGTGTAAAATTTAAGCTTTTATAAGGGCATTTAATTCAATGCCCTTACAATTACATATTTTCCCTGTGTTTCTCCTGTCCCTCTCCCTCCCAAGCACATTTTATTATTCATCAGTAATGGAATCAGGTACAATGTCACTGTCCTCTCCTGCCTTGCTTTTGGAAGAGAAAACAAGATTAATAAATCATAATCATTTGCACATGTTTACTCTCTTTTGCTAGAAGACAGCATCTTCATAACCTTTTAAGGTTCGTGTTAGTGATGTGTTCCCAAGGTGTAAATGATAATGTTTACACAGTTTGGTATGTTAATGGGCTTTCACTTCCCATTGCTGAATTTCTCTTTGCCATGCTTAACCCTGTGTTTCCTGCCTGAGAAAATTGGAGAATGAGACAAGATTGGTCTCATTTGGCCAGATTGTGTTTGTTTTCTTGGTTTATCTCACTATCTAGAAAGGAATTTATAGGTTCCCTTTGGTCTACTTAAACTCTCAAAGAAAGGTAAATCGCCCTGAAAACTTGCGATGGCAGAGAGTGGGGGCAAACCCTGTGTCACACGAGGACCAGAAGCCATTAGAATAACTGACACCTGGTGGAGTCCATGTGTGTCCTTCCTGTGAGCTGTCGAACGATGCCCTCTTTGGGAAGAGGCTAAATGCCTTCTGGCTTTACTCCAGTTTCTTAGCTGATGATTTTAAGATTGAAAAAGAAAATGCTTGGGTATGTAGCTGGGGATTATGATCAGATCAGCCCCCAGCTTATCCATTTCAAATCTCCATTTAGCCAAAGCTAAACACATTTTGGATTAGCTGCCTTTTGAGGTTATCTTGGTCCCTGCTGCCTTCTATTAGTCTTCACTATACTATATATATATATATATATATATATATATATATTTTTTTTTTCTCTTAATACCTAGTCTCTCAGTCTAGATTGAGGTCTTGCAGTAAAGGAGGCTCTCCTTTCTACATGGGGAAAAAGAGATTAAGGATCAGGATCATAGAGTCACTCAAAGGAGCAATTTCCCCCTAAGTCCACACGAATTTGTGACTATCAGTGTGATTTAAGTCATGAGACTGCTGAGTCAGGGTATCTGAATCTTTCACTACTAATTGATGAATTGAGTTGACCATAAAACCAAAGTGATTTTACTCACTATTTTCTTTGTCAATGTTAATCCTAAATGTGATGTGAAATGGGGACGCCATGAGGATTTTTTGGAAATCCAGTATATTGAGTATTTAAAGGGGTTTTGATTTTTATTTTGCTTTTACAAATGGAGTAGATTTAAATGGAGTAGATTTTAAGAGAAATTAAGAGGCTCTTACACAGATTCTAAGATGACTTGCTTTTGTGTGTGTGTGTGTGTGTGTGTGTGTGTGTGTCTGTGTGTGTGTCTGTCTGTGTGTGGTGCTGGTTGAACCCAGGGCCTTGTGTATGTGAGGCAAGCACTCTACCAACTGAACCGTATCCCTGGCCACCTGATTTGCTTTATTATTATTATAATTATTGTAGATCTTTGAATGTGTATCTTGTATTTCTTTTTGGAGAAATAAAACGAACATCTTTTAGAAAGTAAATTTCAGATCCTAGACAACTGAATGAGCGAGGAGGAAGTGTTCCATCCTTAGAAGCCAGCTAGTCCACATCTTAAGTAAAGGAAAAAAGGACAATAATTCATTAGTGATTGCTACTGAAACAAAGTTCATTCAAAAGAGATTATAAAAGCATAGGTTATAAATCCTCAGGCATTTGAGAGTAATTAGACTTTCAGATTAAGGACGATCCTTTCTAAAACCCCAAAATTATTTTAAAATATCAGCTCTTTCTTGGGGGAAAATATAAATGGTAGGCTGAGGCTTTGGGGATTGCTTTTTGTGGAAACTCCTGGAAAGACCCATCTCTGAACATGTCCATTCTGCCCTCCAAGGTGCTCTGGGTGGACTAGATGCTCACATGCTTTCTGGCTTTAGGACAAGCAGTGGGCCTGCCCAGGGTGACACAGACCTTCCGCTTGCTACAGGCCCACGTGGTTGTCATTACAGGCCCTACTCTCTATTCTTCTGCTCAACCGCATCCTATTTCCCAAAGCAGCCATGCTCTGCCCTGGTTATAAAAAAGAATGAAGTTTGGCACCTCACATCCTTTCTCTCTCTTCCTCTTTCCTTGATTCAATTAGAATTGAATTTGTCCTCATAGAAAGTGGATTCTTGTTGTGACAGTATCTGTTTGATGCTTAGTGTCTTAGAGGTGGGGGTCAGCATTATTCCTCTGTTGATTTCCAGCATAATGTGGTATCAAGAGCATTCTGATATGGGCTGTTTTGATAGAATTGAGTCAAAATGTGAAAAAAAAATGATTTAAATCAACAAATAATACCCATAATATAGAAAACCAAGTCAGACTGGAATTTTGAGCTTCACCCCATTTCTGGTCCAAAACCCCTCAACTCCACCCATCCCTAGGCCACAGGTGTTCTCCCTTTAACCCTGTGTTTATCAAGAAGGAAAGATAAGGGACAACAAGTATTAGTGGTTTAAAGAATGCAATATTTTATTTTATTATTAAAAAAATTTGGTTGTCATATATTATGTCAATACTGACATAATATATATATAATATATATCATTTATATATATATAAAATATATAAATATATATTATTTATATGTGGTGCTGAGAATCGAACCCAATACCTCACACATGCTAGGCAAGTGCTCTACCCTGAGCTATAACCCCAGCCTACAATATTTTATTTTTAACTAAAATTATTCCAAGGTTAATGGAACTATAAGGAATGGAACTATAAGTCAATTCAACTATAAGAGCTATAAGGGTACATTAAAAGACTTCCTGCCTACTCCTAGCACATACTAAGTGCTCAATGAACATTGGCTGAAAGCACATAATTTGATCTGGACACTTTAAGCTTTTATTCTGAAAAAGAGGTCTACGTACTCTATTGTCAGAGACTCAAAATCCAATCTTGTAAGTCTGAAACATCAGAGGTCTCCTTTCCTCCTTCACGAGACAGTAATTGAGTTCCAGTATGTGGGGATCTGCTACTAAATATGCACTTGCAATTTGCATTGAAATGTCAAATTCATTATTTGGGAATACTCCAGGTAACTTAGGAAGGTATTTAATTTAAAAACCTTCCTGGGGGGAAAAGCTTAGCCTACATCAGGTGAAACAGGAAGCATGGAACTTTTAGAAGTCAAGTGGTCAGTGGGATGCTCAGAACTTAGGAAAGGGCAGGGAGGACTTTCCATCCTGACTGGTGACATATCAAAGTATTTTAAAACATTTCACACTTACCTAAAATGTTTAAATGCTAGATAAGCACTGACAGCAAATTTTGAGACTATTAAATTTGGCTTCTGTATTCGTCTGCTTGGGCAGCCATAACAAAATATCACAGACTGGCAACGTAAACTACAGAAATCTATTTTCTTATAGTTCTGGGGGTTAGATGTCCAAGATCAAGGTGTTGGCAGATTTGGTTTCTTCTGAGGGCCACGAGGGAAAGAGCTGTTCCAGGCCACTGTCCTTGCTATCAGAGGCCAGCCTTCTCCCTGTGTCCCCAACAGGGTGTTTCTCCTGTGCCCTTGTTACAAGGACACCAGTCAGACTGCATTAAAGCCCATCCTTAGGACCTCATTAATCACCTCATTGAAGGTCCTGTCTCCAAAAGCAGTCACATTTGGAGGTACTGGGGTTAGAGCTTCAACATGAGTTTGGGGCAAAATAATCAGCCCATAACAATGTCTAAGCTTGAAGCTGCCTTAGAAACAGATGGCCTAGTCAGAAAGCAGGCATCAGATTCTCACCATGAATGCACCAGGGAGCAAGACGGTCATCCATATCATGTCTCTCATAGGGAGGTCCCCAGTCGCTTGGCAGTTGTCTTAAGTAAATCACAAAGCAAGTATTCTCAACCACTGGTCATTTGCACCACCACCCCAGGAGCCCTCCCTTCCTATGACGCGTCAGTATGCCTCACCTGCTGCATTGCGGGCTTTGAAATGTGCTCTTGGGAGACAGATGCTGCATGTGGGAATCTTGGGGTACACACTGCATAAAATACCAATGGGCTGTATTTACACCGATCCATTTCTCAGTTCCCAACAGACCCATTCATGTTGCACCCTGGTGTCTGAATGACCAGACAGATGGGCTAGGTTTGAAAACTGGCCCTGTCAGATACAGCTGGTATAATGTGGGAACTTGGGGTGGTCACTGTCTGTCTGTGAATCATGTTCTTTTGTCTATAAAGAGGAGAAAAGAGTGACTAAGTAGTGGGGGGGTGTCTTAGCCTACTTTGGATGCTATAACAGAATATCACAGACTGAGTGGTTCAGAAACAACACATTTATTTCTCATAGCTTAGAAGCTGGGAGTCCAAGATGAAGCTGCTAGCCCATCTTGTGTCTGGTGAGTGCCCATTTGATTCATAGATGGCTTTCCTCTTGCTGTATACTCATAATAGAAGAAGGGGCAAAGGAGCCCTTTGCGGTCTCTTTTTTTCTATCTCATTCATAAGAGCCCCATCCTTATGACCTAAACACCTCCTAAAATTTCTTCCTCTTTCTACCATGACCTGGGATGGGGGGAAGGATTTCAACATGAATTTTGGAGAGACATAATTATTCGGCACATTGCAGGAAGACTGAGAGAGATAATATGTACAAAAGGCCTTGTGTATAATAATGAATTCACAAAAGTAAATCTTTATGATATGCCTTACAATTTTACCTTTGAATTTGAACCAAATGACTCCTACCTCCTCCCCTTCATACATACACATGATTAAAAATAGCATGAGCACAGGCAGAGAAACAACCTCTAATCTGAAGTCTTGAGATTACAGAAAGGGCCCCAAAGGAAGTCCCTAAACAAGGCTAGGAAGAGATCCCTCCCTCATTGATACTTCTCAGCTATCCCAGAAGAAAATTGGAAGGGAGGGGTCTTGGGAAGGACATTCAGTTTTACTGAACTTACATGTGTCAGTCCATGGTCCCTGTCCAACAGCCTCACTGGGGAGACCTGAGCCTTGACGGGGTCCCTGGGAGGCCAGGTGTACAGTGACAGAGCTCACAGACCTTGGGTTCTCATGACCTGGGTTTACATCCTTACTCTGCCGACATCTAGCTGGGAGACTTTTCAAGTTAATTAACCTCTTTAAACCTCAGTCTTCTTATCTGTGAAGTGAGAATTCAAACAGTACCTCCTTCAGAGTGATGTGATCTATAAAAAGTGGGAATGAAGTGTAGGTAGCATGCCAGGCTGAGCTTCCTGAGGAAGCCCTTGATAAATACATGTTGACATTGGTGTGCTGGCCAGAGCTGGGACTCACAGTCATGGTCCTCCTTGGCACTCTCTTCTCCTGGCTTCTGTCTGGTTTCTCTCATTTTATCCTCCCCCACCCCCCACCACGTCACCATGAAGTTAGAGGAAGTTCTTCCAGCATACTGAAATGTTCTCCATGCTCCAGGCTCCTGACTGCCTCCTGTGTATGGGGGACGAGACACTGAAGGAGGATCAGGAGTCAGTCAGGAAATGGAAGAAGGAAGAGTGAGGTCATGACAGAAGGGTCATTGATTTGGGTGTTTAGGATCTGGGGAAGGAGAGGCTGAGTGTACTGCTCGGCTTCCCTGACCCGGAGCCACACCCAGAGTAAATGCCCTGAAGTTTCCCAGCTGTGTGATCCTGGTCAAGGAACATCTCACTCTGCCTCAGTTTCCTTCTCTGTGAATTGAGGACAGTGAGGATGATATCTGAAAGGGTTATTATGAGGGCATGAGGTGATATTTAGAAGGCATTTAGAACAGCGCTATAGAAGAAGCAGAATATGAATGGTGTTCATATTTTTTATAGCCAGAATAAGTGCTGGAAACAGACTGCTGATAAGATGATTCCCTCCCTAATCCCCATTAGCATGTGGTTAAGCTACTTCCTGAGGCTTCAGAATTTCCTTTTTTCATTTACCAGCTGGGTGACATTGGACACGTTGTTTAACATCTCTGTGCCTCAGATTCTTCATATAAGAATTAGAGATGAGAATACAGTGCCTAGATCAGTGTGATGGTGAATTTTTAGTTGTAGATGCACACATGCTTCTATTTGTTTGCTTATTTATTTGTTTACTTATTTTTATGTGGGGCTGAGGATTGAACCCAGTGCCTCACATGTGCTAGGCAACTGCTCTTCCACTGAGCCACAACCCCAGCACCGCCCCCTGCCCCCATATGTGAAGATTTTTGAAGGGTTGGCTCAGTGTGCTCGTGCTATTGTTGCTACTGTGTATTTTTGTCAGCAGAGCTGAGGTAAAAGTAACTCAAGTCTAGATTCTGTGAATACTTAGGTTCTCTTTGTCCTCAAGCAAATGAGGTTCCCTCCCCTGGCTGAGGGATCACTGAGGATGTTTCCAGCGTTGGCTTTCTCAGGACCTGGTCTTGGTAATAATCAGAATTATTAGGATTATTCCTTCTCAAAAAATTGATTATTTAGTTGTTTCTGGAAATTAAATAAGAAGTACAATGTAAATTTTAGATATAACCCAAAGAACCGTCTCAGCCTGGGGGCCAGTCGTCCGCTTGGACCAGTTCTCTATTTTTTTCCCCTTTGTTCTCTGACAAAGAGAAATAACTTGAATCATGAACTTCTTCACACTCTGGCAGGCAGATGCTTGGGTGTCGCCCTAAAAGGACATAAATCAAGATGTTTCAGAACTCCCCTGTGGAAACACCTCAAGTGTGTCTGGACCCACTCTCTCCCTGCCTCTTCTACCTGCAGGATGCTGCCTACAGTAGGGACGAAGCTCAGAAAGGCCTCCAAGAGGTGGACCTTGCAGTTTTTCTTCCTCTTTGAGCTTAAAGACAAACAATCGCTTTTAAAAGTGTGGAACTGTTCATACAGTTCAGTGACCTTCCATTAAAGGAATATTTAAAGTAGTATTTTGAAATGTGGTAACAAGGGATGTTGAGTAAATAGTCCTTCAAAGGAATTTTCCTGGAAAAACTGAACAGACTGGGGTTAATGTCTAGAGGTAATGGCCTCTCCCCGTGGGTCATTAATTCCCAGGAATTGGCCTGGGCTTCAATTGCTATTGCTTAAGTAAACAATAAATAACATCACACAGATATGTAATGAACTATAAAACGACCACTTCTCAACCTGCATTGTAGATATGCCTCCAGCCATACCAGACTGCCTCCGATTAATCACCTCCCAACTTGATTGATTAGTTTCAATCAGCACCCTGTCCCCTATTTTCTTTTAAAATAGATTAATTCCATACTTACGAGGGCAGGGAATAAAAGCATGAATGTTAGGCCCAGTAAAAATGGTGTCTGTGCTACAGTTTATATTGATATGTTTTTTCCTGTTTTTCCTCCCTCTATTTCTTTCTACCTTTTCTATTTTTCTGCAGCAATTAGTTACAATCCGTGCCATGCCACAGTAATACTAAGATTAGTGCTGATAATAGTGGTTAGTGGGAACTGAATGCATCTTCTGGAAGCAAGGACTGCTCTACTTGTGATAACCATAGGAGGGTTTTATGATCTCCAGTTTCTTCCACCATCTTTTCTCAGTTGTCTTGCTGGATCTCTCTGCAGCCTCTAAAATAATGATCTCCTTCTCCACAAAGCACTTTATCTGCTTGGCCTCCATCCTCTTTGGTTTCTTCCAACCTCATCATCGACTCTTTCTTGGTATCGTTTTTGATCCTCTTTTTTAAAAAATATTAACTATGGACACACACACACAATGAAGTTAATCATTTTAACTATTATTAACAGCACAATTCAGTAGAATCAAGTACATTCACAGCATTATGTAATCATTATCACTCTCTACTTTCAAAACATTTTAATCACTCAAAATGGAAACTTTGTACCATTAAGCAACGATTCCCCATTTATTCCTCTTCCAGGCCTTAGGATCCTCTATTCTACTTCTGGTATTAATGAATTTACCTATTCTAGATAAGTCATTTCCACTTTTTGCCTTTTGTGAATAAAACTGCTATAAATATGCATGCAAATAGTATGGAATTTCAGGGTCAGATGATAATTCTATTTTTTAACTTTCTAAGAAATAACCTGGGTGTTTTCCACAGTAGCTTCTGTACCATTTTACATTGTCATTGGCAATATCCTAGGGTTCCAATTTCTATACATCCTAACATTTGCCATTTCCCATTGTCCTTTTATAACAGGCAACTAGTACCCATTGATTGGGTGGGACCTCATTGTTTCTCTATCTTGACTCTCAAACTCATCATCATTGGAGCATTTGAGGACTTAGTCTCTGTGTCTTCTCTTTCCCATACACTTACCCTTTCAGAGATCTTCTTCTACCCCTGAGTTTAAATACCTCAGACATGCTGATATATATATATATATATATATATATATATATATATATATATATATATATATATGGCTGGCCCCACCTCCCCCTGTCCTCTAGGCTCTCGTGAGTCATTGCCTATTGAGCTTGTCTACTTGAATGTTCAATGGGCATCTTAACAATGAAATGTCCAAGACTGAAGTCACATGCCAAGCCTCTCCTTCTCCCACCAACCATGACTATTTCTCCCCAGACTGTCCCTGTCAATGGCATCTCCATTTTCCTAGCTTCTCAGACCCCAACCTGGCATTCATCCTTTACTTTTCTCTTCCCCTAGCCCTCCATATCCACCAGAAAATTCTTTTACCTCTATTTTGAAAGCACTCCGGAACATTGGCTGGGTCTCCCTTCAAATGCCACCTATACAAAAAGGAATTCTCTATCTAAAACAGTCCCTTCCCATTCACTGTCCATCCCCTTACCCTGTCCATTCTTCAGGACACTGTATGCCACATTATATTTGTCCCCTGAACCATACTGGCAGAGCAGGAGCTTGTCGATTTCTTTATTCTTGGTCTCCTTTGCCTATAATAGTATTGACCAAATGGATCAAAACTACCAAAACATGTCTATTTCAGTTGGAAGTGTTTGGCCATATGTTGGAGATTTTCCTTCTAAAAGAGAGAATTTGGGGCAACCTACATGAGCAGATATTATTGCTATAACACAGACACATTATTTGGTGGAGGCATCTTGGAGTTGGAGAGACCCCCTCCGTTTTTGAGGCCCTCTTCACATGGGGTTATTTGTCTTTGACACAGCTCTTTGTTAAGAATTTTGTCTTCAGCAAGAGAAGGGGAAAATGCTGTTATTAAAATACGAAATGTGTCTTGTCATTAAAAAACATTAGTGGCCTATGAATAATAAATAATTATATTATTATTACTGTAGAATTCTTTTGAAGATACTCGGGGTTAGAGATTCTATTAAATTTTAAGCTCCTTGAAAGCAGAGTGATGCCTGAGGCCACTCTGTGTTCCTCTCTTATTTAATAGGCACTCAGTAAGGAATTGCTGAGTGAAAGTATGGAACCTCTTCCACAAAGGAGAATTACCCTTTTTCTTTGTGCCTCCTGGAAGGAGAGAGAGCCATGCAATGAAGAGGGTGGGTGTGGGTTCAAGGTATGGCATTGACCAGCTGTGTGGCTTTGAGGAAATCATCGGAGACGTGGAAGTCCTTCTCTGTGAGAGGCGAAGGGAATCTTAGGCTCCAGCGTTTCCTGTCTGCATGGAGGAGACCTGCAGTCGTAGGAGGTGAACCAGGAGGTAAATCGCAGTCTAGACTTTGTTGCTGTTGTGATACTTTTCATAATGTTTCATTTTCATAGAATAAAAGAGTAGCAGGGAAGATGGAAACCGAGCTTTTGAAAGCTAACTGTGCCACCAATGAGCTGGGCACTCAACCAGGCATCTGCAGGCTTCGTCTCCTTTAATTTTACTTTTCTTTACATCACATTATTTTCATGTATAGATACTCTCAAAATTTCCTTCATTTTATTACTGCATTCTTGAATTATGTCTTAAAGTTGAAATCCCCTTAAGGAAATATTCTCTAAGTCAGGTCCAGATCAACTTTTTGAAAACAAGGCATTGTGAATCAATATTTTTGAGGAATTATTGAATTCTATAATTAAAGAAATGTAAAATAATCTTGTATGCAGGTGGATTTTTATTTGTTTTCCTGGAGCAAAATATTAGCTATTAAAATGCAACAATAATAAATTTTTTCATACAATAATAAATTCCCTTTAAAAAGTACAAGCCATTCAGAGAAAAGTTGGCAAGTTGTTTTTTGAATTTTTTAAAAATTAGTGACATATTTTAGTGGGACTTAGGACCTTACTGAACCTAATGTGCTAATATGTGAATCCTCTTATTCATTCAAATGCCCTTTATTACTTCATTGCTTTTCATAAAGTATTTTTAGCCTTTACTAAATATTAGAAAATAATTCATTTTGTTCAATGAAAAGAAAAAAATTATTGCTAGATCACCAATAGAAAATGGAAGGTGTGGGGCTGGGGTTGTGGCTCAGTGGTAGAGCACTGTCCTTGCACATGTGAGGCACTGGGTTCAATCCTCAGCACAACATAAAAACAAACAAACAAACAAACAAATAAAAGTATTGTGTCCAACTACAACTAAAAAAATATTTGAAAAAAGAAAATGAAAGGTATACACAATACACAAGCTCAATGTGTTAATAGTTTTCTGGTTTTTTAATTGACCTAATTTTTAAAAATGAAAGATAGTTTTGTCACGTGCCTTAAATTCGATGTTTCCTCTGAGACTCTAAGAGAAACATTCCTTGTCTAATTTAAATCTATGGATATCATGGCAATTGAAAGCCATCTGAAATCTCTAGGTGGAATATTTTAGTTAGAGTCATCTTCCTCAAAACTCTAAACTCACAGAGTGTTCTTTAGCCCATCCACTGTTGACAGAGCTCCAGTCCAGTCCTGACACTTTCTAGTTCTGGTTTTAAAGAGCCTATCCTCTGTGCTTCAATTTGTTCAACAATGAATAAGGATAATAACAGAAACACTGCCACATTTATTGATATATAAAATTGATATATGTTATAGTATTCTAATTTACAGAATTTTTATATGCATACATAAATTATGTAAACACACACACCCAATATCTTCAAAATAGTGCTGGCCACTTTATATGTTATTATGGTTTAGATATAAGGTATCTCCCAAAACTCATGTGTGAGACAACATAAGAATTTAGAGGAGAAATGATTGAGTTATTAAAGCCTTAACCCAATCAGTGAATGAATTCACTGAAGGAATTAATTGAGTGGTAAATGAAGGTAGGGAGGGTATGGCTGGAGGAGGTGGGCATTGGGGGCATGCTTTGGGGTATATATTTTGTATCTGGTGAGTGGAGTCTCTTTCTGCTTCCTGATCATTATGTGAGCTGGTTCCCTCTGCCACACTCTTCTGTCATGATGGTCTGCCTCACCTTGAGCCCTGAGGAATGGAGCCTGCATTCTATGGACTGAGACCTCTGGAACCCTGAGCCCCCAAATAAACTTTTCCTCCTCTATAGAGTTTCTGGTCGGGTCTTATAGTCACAGTAGCAAAAAACCAAACCAACCAAACAAACAAACAAACAAAATAACCTTATTAAAACATGCATGTTAAGTATTAGCTCTGATTAATGGTGGTGGTGGTGATACTGGTGATGAGGATGGTGGTGGGGGGGGGGTGGCTTAGTCCCAAGGTATCAAATAGTAACAACAACAACAAAAAAGAACCTCTTGTCATTGCTTATTCTGTCCTTCATGATGGGTCAAGTGATGCTATGCAGGGGAAGACAACGTGCACTCGAAGTGGGTTTTAATTCTATTGACAAATCATATGCTTATCTTTTTGAAGAAATATTTCCTAGAGCTGTCGATGCAATGCATTCACATTTTGTAATTCTACTTTATAAAATCCCACTGAGCTCTTTGAGATAGGAAAAAAAATCAGCTAAAAAGAATAAATGGCCAGAAGTCACACATTGGGAGAGGTCAAATAAAATAAATATGTTCAGCACTGGGCCTAAAGGTTGAAAAAGAGTAATTTAAGTGGTTCCACTTAGATAATATGACAAAGTTCCAACACTTTATAGCAGGCACAGTATTTCTTGCTTAAAAGTTGTGTTCAGATACATTCTTTCTTCATTCTCATCCAGCCTGTGCAAAGAGGCGCCAGTTATCTGCACCAAACTGTAGCAAGAAAGGAGGGTATGAGTATATGAACATGCCATCCAAGCTAATGATACTATGGATTATAATGCAATAAAATAATAATCCATCTCTGCTCCTAGCACAGTGATTTTTAATTCAGCCATGACATCCTATATGGAGATGTTTATCCTGCACTTCTTTCTCACTGTGGAAATTATTCTCCTGAAATCTGCAGGGGACTATCTGATGTCTCACCAATGGGGCTGTATCAGCCCCGGTGATTAAAAGGATTACTTATTTGCTTACTCAGAAAGGATTAATGGCCAGGAGCAAAGGCTTTGTTTAAAAATCATGTGCCATGATGTCCCGGAGCTTAAGGAAGAGAGTATAAAAGATATTAGCCCATTAGATGAAGAAGCTTTTTACACAAAAATTAAAATCTTCATCCAGCAAATGGACCCTCACTGATGAATTCTGAACTAGCATTAAATAAACAATAATTTTCTAGTAATGTGCTGCCATTGTGTTTTGGCATCCCTTTAATCCAGGGTCTGTTGGAACTATTTTACTCGAGCTGATTATTTGGGGAGATGATTTTTGTGTGTGTAATTGAAGTCTAAAATATGGAGTCCTTTATACTTAATTGCATACTAAAACAAAACAATAAGATTAAAAGAGCATTTAATTCTCACAATGCCTGGGGACTTACCATTTTACAGAGTATCTATAACATTCTAGTTTATATATAATGCAGGTCTTCATATTATTTTTTATTTTCTTTGTTTGAGCTAATAAACATAACAGCAATTACAATGTTTTCTGTGGTCCAAACATTACTTGCTGGCAGTTACTAAATTCTGAACCCTATGTATGAAATTCCAAAATTGAAAAAAGTCTCAGGATCTGGCTGTGATAACTGCTATTGGTATCGAAAATATCAAGAGTAATAATATACAAGAACATCAACAGAATAATTACAGCGTTGAACCTCAAAATGCATCAAGCGTTACCTAAAATCTATTCCTTTGTGAAATTTTCCATTTGGAAAATAATTATAGTGTCTCTCCATGTCACTTCCTGCTTAGCCTATAAGATTCTAATTATGGGGAATTTTTTTATTGAGATTCTTTCCCCCCACATGTTCTTCCAAGAAAAAGTTAGGATTAGAAATTGCCAGCTTTTCTCTCTGGAGCTACAAAGTGAATACTGTTTAGAGCATATGAGTGGATTAAGAGAGATTCTCAAGGTAGCCTTGGCCTACCTCTGGAGTCCTTAGGGCAGGGCAGGGTCTGTTGTGGAAATTCAGGTGAGGAGGAGGAAGCCACTTGGGGCCAAGGTGTGGATGGGCAAGACATGCCTTTATAATCTAAGGTTCTCCTTATCCTTACCTGGACCTCTGAGTATTTCCAGATCCATCACCCATCCCTGTAAGCAGTGATAGAACAGAAAAGTTATCCTCTTTCTTTTCTATCTGAAGTCGAATTAAGTTTCTTAAATTGAGGAGATTTTTAAGCTTAAGAGATGCTTAATTTCTTGGCCTAAGAAGCACAGATGGATACTACCTTCTTACATAATAATTAACTGTGACTAGTTAAATGACATCCATCAACAGTTTACCTTTCAATAAATACTGTTTCTCTCTGTCATGATCATTTTGTAAAACGTGTGAACCATTCTCACCTACTTGTGGCTTCACTGGTTTATCTTCCCAGACAATACAATCTTTTCATTTGTTTTATTTCCCATAAAAACGGAAAATTTTCTTATTAACCCCTGTGACATTGGAATGTATGTTTTGTTTGCTGCCAGACTCGACTAATTTTATTGATATATTTTACATTAAGCTGCCTGGTAAATCTGCAAATGCAGCAATTATTGCAGTGAATTGAATTTCAGAGGCAAGGCCCTGATTTTTCCTTCGAGACAATACAAATGATGCTGTCTAATGCTAGTGATAACTAGCCATGAGCCACATTCTCTCCAATGAATACCAGGTTTATAATGAGATGGTAGCTTTCCTTTTATAGACTGAAGGAAATTGGTAATGAAAATCTAGAATCCCCCGCCCCCTGAAAATTATTAAATCAAAAGAACCACAGTTTGCTGCATTAATACTATAACTGTAGCTAAAACAAACCGTTTTATATGTGTGATTACAAACATTCTAAAATTAAGGTAATATACAGGGTGTCAATTTCCTTTTTAAGTACTTGATTTTGTTCAAATAATTCGAAGTTTTATGTCAGCAGAGTATTTTTGCTACTTTCAATGAATTGTTCGAGTAGATTATCAAGTTATTTGAGATATAAGGATCCCTTGCTGCATTCATATGCTCTGATTATTTTTACCCATTTTTTAAAAAGAAGTATAAGGACAATGACTGTCCTTCTTCCCACCCAATATGCTGAAATCTTTATATTCCCTAAAGGCCACTCCCTCTCTGGTTCTGGAATTGTGCTGGCTTCTGGTTAGAGAACTGAAAGTATTTGACAGGTGACATTGCTTGCTTTCCTTACCTATCCCACTTCCTGGAACTGGCCTGTCCCCAATGCCTCCTCATTGTCCCAGCTCATTCCCCAGCTCTCCAAGTCTCAGACACTGTGCTTACCTGCTGCTGACCTCCCGCTGACTGGCCGGGCTGGATGGCCTTGGGTGTGGACTGCTTCTTGATGTGCACTTGATTTCCTTACCCAACCTTCATAGGTCTTTCCAGACTTCGGGTCCTGAGTGCTGCTGTCACTGCCAAACCCCCAGTCCACCCTGTTTCCAACCTTAATCCCAGACTTTCCTTAAATACTGAGAATTTGATGGGAAGGAAGCTTTTGAGAAGTGTGTGCCCAATGCCTCACAGCCACGTCCAGACTCTGATGAAGTTGAATATGTCAAAGTGCAGTGACATTTGAAGGAAAGCATAAATGAAGAGTACAAGAAACAAAAAACGTAAGTGCTTATTGACGAAGGCAAACGACTGAAGGAAAAAAGCATTGGTTGTTTGCAAGAAAGTCTCAAGAGATTGTTAATTCAATTCTTGCCAGATAATGACTTCTGATAAATTCTTAATTCCTAAGTTAAGAATGAAAATGAAGAACTGCTTCTTGAATCAGCCACATGATTTCAGTTTCCACCATGTGGAATGGGTCTTGGCATGACAGGGATGTGACCGTGTGTACCCTGGCTGCTTTCCAAGTGTGGCTAATCCCCTCCAGCCAACTCAGTTGCTTCTAATTTCATCAGGAATGCATGCTTATTTTTTCATCTTCTGTTTGCTTTGGAGCCTCGATTTTAGGAAAAGAAGACATTTGGGTTCTGTGGAACATCTCCTAAGCCTATTCATCTCCAGTCCCCTTGTTTTAACATGTTCCCCAAGCATCTGTATATTGCTTTAGCAGATTTGGATAACCTTTTTACATTTGCATCAACTGAAATTTGAAATAACTGGTTTTGATATACTGTTACTGCCGATGCTTTTGTTTATTTAATTGTAAACATTCCATAATAATCTATTATCCTTGAAAAACACTAATTTTTTTTAAATTGGAAGCTTGTATTATAGTTATGTTATTTCCATATGGATGAATATAGTGATCTGCAGTCTAATTTATTCATCTGGAAATTCAAAACTTCATTTTGTGAGGCAAATATGAGCTCAGCTACTCCCTTGTGGTAAATTTAAATGCATATTCTCATTGCTCCAGAATATATCATGCATACCTAGTTAAGAGACCTTGAAGCAAAATTGTTACTTCTGAATTTCATCAGGCAAAGTGTGTATTTGCGTTGGCTTTAAACTTAAAGGAGAAGGGCTGATGTGGAAAATTTTCTCAGGTGCAGAAATCAGCAGACTCTTCACATAGGGTGACATGGTTTCATTTGTGCATCCCAAGTTACGTGAGTTGAGCCCATTATGATGCTATTCATGTTGCTGCCAGTGGTTTTTGAATTTATTTTGAAGTCATTCACTTCTTCTTAATGTTTGTCCATACCAGGTGATGGGGATGAGAGAATCCTTGCCTTTGTGCATCAGCTAAACTGGAATATTCTAGCATGTTTGCCTTGATAGTTTAACTCCAATGGATGACACAGCACTCTGCATATATATTGATTTCTTAAAAATTTGAGTTCTCAACACTTAAAATATTTGCAAGGATATTTGCCTTCAGTATTGGTTAAATTTTACCTTGCATACAGAATTAAATAGTTTCATGAAGGGGAAAGGAGGAGAAAAATAATTTATGACAAGAAATCTACAAGCACAAGGAATGTACAGAAGTTGAGATGTAATGTTTAGCAAACAACCTTCAAAAATTATCCTGATAGGTTTATTTGCATGTTCATAGAAAGGACCTAAATTTGTGATATGGGCTCCTGATCATAAAGAGTTTTGTTACAGAAAAGTCTCAGTGACGAGGCTAATTTATTCTTGCCAATTGCCCATGGAAATGGAATTAAGCCTCGTTAACGTAAAAGGGAATGGATGTCCTCCATGATGGAGGAAGACAGTGTCTCTAAATAGCAGGTGCAAAGTCCTCAAAGTGTATTTTTCTCACCTGGATAGTCAAGGAGATTTCTAAAAATTACTTTATAAATCTTACTTTTTGATGATTTCTGAAATTGAATTCAGCTAAGCTGAAGCCTTTATTGCATTGAATTTTCATGTAAGGCAAGGACCACAGGACATGAATAAGAATTAAAGAGATCCACAAATAGAGCAATAAAAAAAATTCCACTTACATTGCACTTGGATACCACAATTGGACTGAGTCCTGAATCGTCATCGACAGCTTTCTCAATCTTGTCAGTAATGATGGCATCCCATGGTGGCAGCAAACAGAGAGCAATTTTCTGCAGTAGCTGTTGGGACCAGTTTGTATTAAGATGAAATGTTTTCATGAGACAAATACATACATGAAAGCCTTGTACTTGCTTTTGTCTGATGCAAGATGTTTTTTTCTCTGCTTGGTCAAGCATAGAGTGCCCTTTCTGAAATGATATTTGGAAAGGATCCAGTGGCAATGGGTTTCACAGTATCCATTGCATTCTTATTGAACACAGCGTTTTTATAGGAAGGCAGATTAAGTTAAGCTTACTATCTCTAGCAACATAGCTTATTGGACCATTTTAAGGCATCGTTTGTGCTACCAATAAGGAATGTATTTAGTTTATATCAAGGGTTACCTAAGTATTAAATGAATGGATAATAAGGCTTTTTGTTTTTAATGTGAAACAATAATTGGAAAAAAGTCTGCTTATATGTCAACCCAAACAGCTGAGCTTGCTATTTGATTAAGGAATTGGAACTGCAGGGATGAGTTTGTTAGAAATGGAAGACACTGAACTGACAGATGTCTGCCCTGAAGGTTTCTGATTCTAAATCTTTTGTTTTCAAAATACTTAGGGTATAGTGCTTACATTAAAACAACCCTATGGATATTTAAGTATAACGCCATTATAATTAAGACTGCCTAAATTATTTTGAAAGCTGATGACAACTACAGAGACTTCATACCACTAATTAAATGTAAAGAGAAATCCTGAAAGAGGATATTATGGAAGAGTTTGGCATGTTACCTTCTTGAACAAAATATCATATTCATGAACCTAGAATACTGTATTCAGTGATAAATGAAAGATGACTATAAAATTAATGAGGAAATGTTTGGAATTATTTTCCCTTGAGAATTAAAAGTCTGTACATGCTTTCAAAAGTAAGACTTTGCAATTCAGTACATCAATTTACAAGAAGCAGAATATAGCATAATGACTGAGAGTGTGTATGTTGGTTTAAAAATAATTCTGGAAACATATTAAGTACTCCATGACAATTAGCTCTTGGCTAATGGAGGTGTAATAATGCTTACCACTGAGTTACAGAAATAATTTAAGGATTTTGATCCAGGGCCCACTGAAAACCACCACTGTTCACATATGGAAATTTTATTACTTTTATAACACACTTCCTACTTAGGTCCTCCCCCGTATATTGTACTTGTAATTTTTGAGAGACGTTTTAGGGATGATTTTTATCAGGAGGCTGTTGTTGTTTGGTACTGGGGATTGAACTCAGGGGCACTTGACCACTGAGCCATATCCCCAGCCCTATTTTTGTATTTTATTTAGAGACAGGATCTCACTGAGTTGCTTAGGCCCTTCCTAAGTTGCTGAGGCTGGCTTTGAAATTGTGATCCTCCTGCCTCAGCTTCCTGAGCCACTGGGAATACAGGCCCACACTGCTGTGCCCAGTATAAGGTTTTTATTTTAGAATACTTTTAGATTTACTGAAAAGTTTCCAAAAAGAGCGCTGTTCTGTATACTTGACACAGATTTCCCCTATTACTAATGTCTGTGGATTTTGATATATTCACTATCATTAATAAATGAACATTGACATTATTATTATATTATTATTTAAAATAAAATCCATACTGTATTCAAATTTCCTTGATTTTTACTTGATGTCCTTTTTCTCTTCTAGGATCCCAAATACCATGTCACCTTCAGTATCAATGTCTTCATAGGTCCCTGTTGATTCTCATAGTTGCTCATATTTTCCTTCTTTATGATTCTGGTAATTTAGAAGAGTGCTGGTCAGGCATTTTATAAAATCTCAGTCCCTCAAGTAGGATTCATGTCCTGTTTTTCTCAAAGAAATTCAAATCAAAGCTACAGTGAGATACCACTGCATACCAATTAGAATGTCTGAAATTCCAAAGCTGACAATACTGATCACTGGCAAGCATACAGAGCAACAAAACCTTTCATTCATTGCTGATTGGAATGTCCATGCTATGGCCACATTGAAAAAAATTTGGGAGTTTCTTACGAAGTAAACATAGTCTAACCATAATCCAGCAATTGTGCTCCTAGTAATTTACTCAACTGGTCTGAAAACAAGTCTAAAAATGAACCTACTGCAATTCATAGAAGTTTTATTCAAAATTGTCAAGGTAAATCATAGATGAATGTACAAATAAGCTGTGGCAATGCAATACTATACAGTGTTAAAAAAGGAATGGACTAGAAGCCATCAAAGATGTGGAGGAATCTCTAATTTACAGTACTAAAAGAAGCCAGGCTGACAATGGCTACATATTATATTATTTTAAATTATATTACATTCTGGAAAAGACAAAACTGTAGAGTCAGTAAATGGATTGATGGTTATGATGTGTTTGAAGAGGGAGTGGAGTTGAATGGGTGGGACAGAGAGGATTATTAGGGCAGTAAAACTATTGTGTACGATACTGCCTATGCCATTATGTATTTGTTAGAATCCGCACAATTTTAAAGCACAATGACTCTTAATGCATACGAATTACAAAATCACTTAGGTGGTTGGGGAATCTTTGGATGGAATGTAGGATGATGAAGGAAATTATTTAAAATGTAGAAAATAACATCACTGAAGGAGGCAGGAGAAAAGTTGCTCACCTAAGTAACTTTGGAAGTAAGTGATTATTGTTAGGACAAAATGAAAGAAACTATACCTGAGCATTGTATTCTAGTTTATAAAAGGTTGCCACGTCTGAAGCCACTCTACTGGGGTACTAAAATAGAATCGGTAAGCAAATGAATGGTGAATGGTGTGGGAACCAGATTTTCTCTTGTGGAGTTTGCAAACAGGGAAGAGGATAAATCCATTTGGTGATGGATTAGAAATGCAGCCATGACTTATGGCTCATGTTTAGTTTAAAGAGAGACATATGTGTGTATATAGAGAGGGAAGCATTTATACATATATGTACATGTGAAAATTCACATACTGCTCCCTTGTCTTGCCAGATTAGAGAATCTAAAGACAACGATGCCACAACTGTGACAAGCACACCTAGTGCCCAGATCTTGGTTGATAATTTGATACTCTAATAAAAGGAAGCAGGGCTCCCTAGAGAAATGAATGATTCCAGGACTGGAGCAGGAAATAATACAAGATGAGCCTAGGGGATTTCATTATTAAGAGAGAGAGAGAGAGAAGGAAGGAAAGAAGGAAAGAAAATACTGAACAAGCATCAGCCAAAACCTAAACCAGCAAGCCAGAGGGACACAGACATCAACTGAAAGAGCACTCAGTGGCCAAAGCTGTAACAGTCAGAGCACAAAAATAAAGTATAATTGGATTGTAACTCAATAGTAAAAAATAAATATCTGTAAGTGCATTCTGACACCAATAAGTGACTATGTAAAGAAATAAATGGGGGGAAGAATAGACAAATCTTCCATGCAACGAATTTCAGGTAATTTATGTAGGTCATCTACTCTCCAAGAAGTGCAGCATAACCTCCCAGTTTCTGAGGGGGACCTTCACAGAGAGGCTTCCTTCCAGGAACTGCATGTGTGGGAACGATGAAAAGGAAGAGCTTTCCGATGGAGAAACCTGGCCAACACCACCTGAGCCAGGTGTCAGTGTCACCTGTGCCAGGAGCCTGTACCATTGACAAGATGTGGCACAAGTGAACTTTTACCTCTGTGATCTCATTCCCCAAAACCTAGAGACCCAGTCCAATTATGGGAAAAAAAAAAAAACAGACAAATCCCAACTGAGGGATGTTTTACAAAATGCCTCATCACACAGCCACTGTCCAGGCCATCATACTCAAGGGAAGTCAGGGTCTCAGGGCTCATGGCAACTAAATGTGATGTGGTCATGCATGGTATCCAGGAACAGAAAAGGGATAGTGAGTCAAAACGGAGGACGTCTGAGTAAAGTATGAACTTTACATATAACTAAAATATATATTTGTATATACATATAAAATATTTGTAGATACATATAATATAATCTCCATGTTTTTGAGCATAAATATATCTCTCTTTAACATGTCACTTTTCCATTGTATAAATCAGAAATACTGGGGGAAAAAATGAAACATTTATTTATGTGTATCTATTTGGGTTATCTCTGTTTTTTATTCTTTTGGACAATGGTGATTACATATATTTTGTACAAAAATGTTGACTATCTTTCTTTGGATCTACATTTGGATTCTCAGTTATTTTCCATAGTTCATTCTTTCACCAAAACCATACTGCCTCCCCTAAATTAGCTTTACAGTAAATCTTGGAATTGTATAATGTGAGGGGTCCGACTCTGTTCTTTAGTATCATGTTGGCCATTCTTATCATTTTACCTTTCTGAAAAGTTTTAGAGTCAGTTTGTTGATATCAACAGATTAGTTGACTAGTCATGATTCCTTTTCAGTTATTATACTTGGCTGTCAATAATTGTTTACTGTTCCAAAAATTTAAATACTGTCAAAAATTTGCCTTCATTGCTAATGTAGTCATCTGCAAAATAGTTCAACAATTGCAACACTATTGCAGAAAATGTGTCTAATCTCCCAAGGTGTCTTCTTTGATGAGCAGCACTTATTTGAATGCATGAAGTTGAATATTTAAATATTTAAATCCTATCTTTGATAAACATTGCATTATACAGTGGTTATGACACCTGTCCCCATCCCAACCCCAGGATTATTGGGAGAGTGAGTTGGTAAGATTTAAATATGTTCAGAGCTTTAAAATACTACTTATTCTTATATTTAACCGATTTTTTAAATTAAAATAGAAATCTTTGTGTAGAACTTAACCTCACATAACCATCCACTACAAAATTTATCATTTATTTAACTGTTGTTTAACATTAGACACTTTAAAAGCACAATAGTGCATTATATAAAAAGCCCACTGTTCTACAAAGGCATTTCATTTCACCTTCGGATACATTAAACGTTTGTAATGTTAAACTTAATGGATTTTGAGAAAGTATTAAATTTTTATTAAAAGAACAACTTTGAGACTATGTAAACACATTTAAAAATATAGTAAGATTATGAATATGGAGAACTTTTATAGACTTCCCCATTAAGTTTTTGTCCATATCATATGTTCATTCAGGATAAGACATAAGAAGCATAAAAATTGAATGTCCATTACCATAGACTGTACCAGAAGGACAGAACTGCAAGATTTCTGTGAGTGTATTCTATTCTTAGGTCGTATAGCCTGCAAAGATTCCGCTGGCAATATGTCATCCTTGGGCTCACTTGGCATTTGGCTTTGAGGATGACACAAACACCAAGAACAGCCTGAGCCATGGAGTAGGACAATTCAGAGAGCTCCTGTCCACATGGAGGGGCCACTAGGTGAAAGGTATAATCTATTTAGTACCAAAAATTTCACTGTACACCAGAATAAATATCACTTAGTATGAAATGAATTAACACATACCGTGCAGCATATTAATTTTCAGTGCTGGGATCAAGCCCTGGATCTCCTGCATGCTAGGCAAACACTCTACCACTGAGTTACACCCCCAGCCCATTTTTTTTTTTAATTTTGAGACAGGATCTCATGAAGTTGCCCAGGCTGGCCTTGAACTTATGATCATCCTGCCTCAGTCTCCCAAGTAGCTGGGATTACAGGTGTGCATCACCATACCTAGAACATTCTTTTATTTTTAAAAAGGGATCTCAAAAGATTTTCATCAGAGTAATTATTGGAAATAACATTGTTAGTGGTTGAATGTTTAGTGTTAACAGGCTAATGAACTATTAATATTTTAAAAATAGCATTAATAATAATGGTCCTCACAATGAATCAATTCAATAAATAATGTTTACAATGTATTGATTGGCAATTGCAATATCCAAATAGGTTAGTCACATTATTGAAACAAATACATTTATTCTCATAAGAGAAGAGAAAAATATTCTAACCAAGTTTTTACCCAATAGAACTAAAAATTATTTTATGATTTTATTAATAAAGAAATATAAAAAAATGCTTATAACTAAACAGGTGTTTGATTTGAATATTAAGTTTCATTGAAATTCATGTGTTTCGTGATGTCTGTTAAAATTGAGATGTCAAAAGTAATTCCTATTTTTAATATAATTACCAAAAAGAGACTTATTCCCCCACATATGGTGCTTCCCAGATAGCATCTAAAATTGAAGAATGATACGGTATGAGAATTAGTCCTGTTCACATATCCCATCATTATTAAAAATTCTGATAAACCACACACTGCAGGGAAAATAAAGGTTTATTTATTTTTTTATGGAATCCTAATTTTATCACTATTAAGTCATATAAGTGACTTTAATCACTCAACAGCTATATTTTGAGCTTCTTCTTGGTGTTTGTTTTTTTTTATGTATTCAACATATTTTTAATTATATTCTCTTTGTCATTATGCCCTGGAGTAAATATAGGAGATACAATAAAGAATGTGATAATCTGGTCTGGCTTTTGGGATGACACAAATACCAAGAGCAGCCAGTTACTTGTACCTGGCAGTTTGCTTGGTACCAAAACAAAGGCTGAAAATCCTCTATTAGGAGCAATGACTGAGGTAAGCACAGAATCAACTGAGGAGCCACAAGGAAAAGCCCCCATCTTGCTAGTGTGCTGGGTAGACCTGGTGTGGAGGGAGAGGAGAGCAGAGGTCAGTGACCATGGGATCTGGAAGGATAAGATGCTGACCCAGTTTAGATGAAGCAACTGCTTTCAGACCTTGGACAAGGCATAGCAAAGGGTTGTCATATTTGAAAGAATGAGAGTTCCACACCCAGCGTGAGCTTCTTCCTGGACTTACCATGGTATCACAGGGAAATGAGGCTGGAAGAGTGAGGAGCCTGTGTTATTGGCATTGGAACAGATAAACAAATCAATAGAACAGAATAAAGAGTACAGAATTAGATCCACACACATATGGTCAATTAATTTTTGGCAAGGTAACAAATAAGTTCCACAAAGAAAGGAAAAATCTTTTAAATCGATGGTGCTGGCATAACTAGATATCCATATGGAAAAAAGAACCTTGATCCCTATCTCATGCTGTACATCAAAATTAATTTGAGATGTATCATAGGCCCAAACATAAAAAGCTATAACTATAAAGCTTCTAGAAGGAAGAAAAGGAAACTATGTTTATGACCTTGGGAGGCACAAAGATTTCCTAGGACACAGAATTACTAATCATCACAGAGAAAGTTGGTAAACTGGATTTTATCAAAATTGAATACTTCTGTTCATTAGGAAACCCAATTAGGAAACGAATAGGCAAGCCACACACTGGGATAAAAAGTTTACAATACATATGTTTGCCAAGGGACTTGCAGCTAGAATATATAAATGACTGCTGGAATCTAGCTGTACAAAGACAAAATGCCTGATTTTTTAAAAAGGGGCAAAGTACTTAGAGACCTAACAAAAGCAAAATATGCAAATGGGCAGTAATTGTACAGGAAAGTGTTCAATATTATTGGTCATCAAAGGAATACAAAGTAAAACTAAATGCAGACCACTGTGAAAACACTGGAAAGGCTAAAATGAAAACCAAAACAAAACAAAACAACTAACAGCATCAAACATTGGCAGGGATGTGGAACAACTGAGCCCCATAGATTGCCCATGGGAGTATAAAATGGTACCACCAAATTTAGAAGGCAGCGTGGCAATTTCTTATGAAGTTAAATAAGCATGTATCCATGAATCAGAAATCCCACCCCTCGGTATAAAAGGAAGAAAGGAGAACATATGTCCACAAAATATTTATGCAAGAACTTTCAGAGCAGCATTATTCATAGTCTAAAACTGAAAACCATCCAATGTCCATCAAAAAATGGCTACACAATGAGTGGTATATTCCTACAATGGAATACTTTTCACCAACAAAAATAAATTAACTGTTTACACATTCAACAGAAATGAGAATCCCCCAAAAGACATGTTCAGTGCAAGAAACCAGATACACAAGTGTGCATAGTACGGGATTCCGTTTGTATAAAATCCTAGAGGAAGCAAAGCCACTCCTTTTTAAATATGTGTCACATGAATGGTTGCCCTTTGGGGGAGCATCTGTTGACTAGGAAAACATATGAAGGAATTTTCTATGGGTGTGCATACCTTGGTTGGGTGTGTACTATACAAATGTAATATTTACAAAAACAAACTCTCTGCTTAAGGTCTACACATTTCACCATATGTAAATTACACTTCAATCAACATCAGTAAATGTTGATTAATAAACATTTTTAAATAGTTCTTTTCTCTATAATATCTGAGACTTTCAGTTTTCCTTTGTGTATATTTGTGTGTTTTATATATAGCATATTGAATATGTTGCTAAATAAATTATAAACAAATTGTACGTTTCTTAATTGATGCCTATATATATGTATTTGTGTGTATGTTTGTGTGTGTATGTGTGTGTGTGACTTTGACTTTTTTCCTGCCTAAATCAGTCATTTGGAAGGCTCTGACTCTTCCATTTGCAAAACCTGTCCCTAATTCACCTCTGCCCTTGCGTGTTCAGCCATCATCATCTCTCATGTGTCTCCTACACAATGTCCCTGCTCTGATCAGTTCTTTCATCTGTGTTCTTTCAAGCTGAGGCTTTATCTCCCTAAACTTATAATATGCTTATACCACTTGATTAAAAACCTGCAGTGGTTCCCACTGTCCACATGCCTGTTCCTCATGGCATGTGATGATGTGCAAAGTGAAGGTCATCTGAAGGTCTTTGAGACCGCACGTTGTATATTTGCAATGTCATGCATACTTTGTTAGGATCCCCTGAGATGAGGTTGGTTACTCACCTACAGCATGTGGATGAGACAGTTAACAGCTTAGTTAAGCAAGTGGCTCCAAGTTGCATAAAAGGAAATAACAGGTCAGAATTTGGACCTGTGTTGGACCCCAGAGCCCAGATCCAGGCCCACTACACATACTGCCCCTCTCTTGAGTTGGGTAAAAAAGATTTACCAGCACAGACTTCAGACTCAGGCCTGGCTCCAGTGCCCCATCCATAGCCAGTGTCCCTGCAAGATTTGACACCTCCATTCTTTTGTTCCCTCTGCTCCCTCCAAAGCTGCTGCTCCTTCTGGCCTTGGGCTCTTCATCACTCAGATCCCCATGCAAGCGCCACTTGCTAGGAAGTTGCCTGGACTCCTGGGGCTGCTCATCGAGACACAGTAAAAGGTGCTGAGCATCAGAAATAAGGAAGCGTGCTGCCTGAGATCTAGAGACCTTCAGGAGTTTCTCTCCAGGCACAGCGCAAGTGAAACAAATTTAAAGAACATGCTGAGGAGTGACTCACAATTCACTGAGATTGAATGGCAACATGGATGGGAAGAAGGAAGAGATAGGAGGGAACAAGTCCACTTAAAGTTCTGATGTTTACAAGGGAAAGAAAAGGCTTGTGGTGCCTTTGAAGCAAACCACTCAGTCTATAGATCTGTTCAGCTGTCCCATTTAAAAAAAAATTATTTGTTCTAAGTTACACATGACAGCAGAATGCATTTTGTTCCATTATACACAAATAGAGCACAACTTTTCATTTCTCTGGTTGTACACAATGTAGAGTCACACCATTTGTGCAACCATTTTGGCCCTACATCCAGTCTTATCTCCATCATTTTTTTATGTTGAGGATGTGTTTCTGTATCCCCTCCCCTCACTGGAGCTCCTCCAAAACAAAGACTGTCTTCCTTATCTTTGTTTTCCCTGGTCCTTACATACAGAGAAGGTTCATAATAGCTGCTTGTTTACTAAATGAACGTCTCACTACTGATCTACCATCAAAGTTCCTCTGCCTCATTTTGACCTCCCACTGTAAATTATCTACAAGACAGTAATAAAAAATGGTTTAAAGCTCACCTGAAAAACTCAAAATCTAAAAAAGAGAAAAAGGCAGGGGGTATATTGCTTCTTAGGCCGAGCAACTACTCCTTAAGCGCACTGTAGAATGTTGAATTTTTTAGAGCTTAAAATGATTGGCTGAGATATTAAGCTGCTTTGCCAGCTGTTCAGAAAACGGATTGCTCCCAGCATATAAATAACTACTGTTATGTCTCTATAAAATTCTAGACCTTGGATGGCATATTTGATTAGAGCAAAATAAAAAAGAAAGAATTGTTATAAACAAGAAGCTGAGATTAAAAAGACGTACTCAGTAACTACCTATGGTGAGTTAAAATTGTCTTTCCATGAGTGAACATTGAAATTAAATAAAAGACTTGCAATCTTAAAGGTACTAAAACATAGACCTTCATGCAGTTTAATCACGCTCCTGGTGATCTCTCCTTATCCCCTTCAAATGGTTATTCCCTCCCCCACCCCACCAAAAGAGAATCAGTTGCAAGCTGGCTTAACAGTTTCTAGCCCATCTCAACGTAACATCTACTTTGTATGATGGTTGTTACGAGGAATTTTCTTGTGCTTCCGGTAGTAGTAATTACTGACCAGGTGCATCAGATACGAGCAATGGCAGCTTGTGGATGCCCATGTTCAGGTCTGAATCTCCTGTTTCCACTTTAAGTGGCCACTGTGTGTCTTTCCCAGTGATACTCCTTGCCCTACCTGATCTCAGCTGTGTGTGACATTATCGCTCTCGTTTGTGATGTTATCTGGTAGTAATGGAAATCCAGCTTCCTTTTTTGAAATGAAAACAATTAACAGACTTGAACAGACCTAGTATAAGGAACTTTGGTCAATAAAAATGTGGATGTTGAGGATGTTAAGAGAAAAAAAGGAAAAGTCTTGAACTAGGTATATTGTTTCATGCCAGCCAGTATTTACAGAGCAGTGAATTTTGTTCCCAGTTCTGCGTTAGCTCCTGAAGATATACTCAGACACACAGGAAGGCACAGGAGAGTCTTCTCAGGAAGCTCAGTGAGACACAGTAAAAGTTGTCAAGCATCAGAAATAAGGAAGTGTGCTGCCTGAGATCTAGAAACCTTCAGGGATTTCTTTCCAGGCACAGCGCAAGTGGAACAAAATTTAAAGAACATGCTGAGGAGTGACTCACAATTCACGGAGATTGAATGGCAACATGGATGGGAGGAAGGAAAAGGCAGGAAGGAACAAGTCCACTTAAAGTTCTGATGTTTACAAGGGAAAGAAAAGGCTTGTGGTGCCCTTGAAGCAAACGACTTGGTCTTGGTTTCATTCTCATGGTCTGCTGCATCAGGGCTCATCTGGGGAGCACGGCAAGCAGGAAACCATTTACGTAGTGAGAGGTTGACTGCCACCAAGGGAAGGAACCAGGAGGAGCCACAGATAGAGTAAGATGTGGAGCCAGATCCACAAAGAAGACAGAGAAATGGTGCCAACCCACAGGTTCTTTCAGGCCCTTGATCTGCTGGTGGGAGAATCAGTGAGCTGTGTATACGCCGAGAAGGCATCATGTGGCAAGATTATTAACCCATTCAGCTAGAACAGCACTTAGGGTCACCAACAGAGATTCACACCACTATGGGGATGGACACTAGGACTTCATGGACAGCTTCTTTTTTATTAATGAGAAAACTTTGAATGCTTTTGCTACCATTTCTATTCACATCCTTCAAACCCCATCCTTGGCACCTTTTAGAATGAAAATATTAATGGAGGTGTCAATTCCTGGGGTTGCAACATAAGGTGGTGTCTTGTATTTGTTTTGGCATATTTTGACTTTGGGGAACAGCTCCTACCTGCTCTGGAACTGAGCCTCCTTGCGTGCTCTGACCTCTATGGCGAGCATGTTTCATTGTTCTTAAACGTTTGCCTGGTGTACAGCACTGCACAAGGTCCTTCTTGATTGCTGGCTTTCCAGCCAAGCACAGAGCAATCCTCTAGGCAATTTTGAGAGTGCCATGGACTGAATTATATCTCCCCCAAATCCACATATTGACACCCTAACCCTCAGTGCGGTGGTGTTTGGAGAGGGAGCCTTTGGGAGGTGATTAGGCTTAGAGGTCCTGAGGGTGGGGATTAATGCCCTGTGGGAGACACCCAGAGCTGGGTCTACTGTCAGGGCAACCCAAGCTGATTAATACAGAGAGGGACTTTAAATGGTGGAAACAAGCCTGAGAGAAGATAAGCGCTTATTTCAGAATTCAGGTAAATAGTATTCCATTTTACTGAAATAACCTTTGCTCTTTTCACTTTTTTTTTTACTGAAATAACAAGCAGGAAATAACCTTTCACTCTTCACAGTATTGCATTAAAAGTTGGATAATGTGCTTCATCCCCATATTAAACATTTTCTATACTGAAAAAGGAGATGAGGTTTAAATTATCCATTTTTTCTTGTGGATAAACTGTTGAGGGCTACCACCTTAGACAATGACATGCATTCTTTATTTAGAAACATTTCACTGTTTTCTTCATATCTCTGTGACTTGCCTTTCTTATATGTGGACATGTATTTGCATAAGGGGGTGTACTGAAGCTACATCTATATCATTAGACTAGAGAACTTAGTCTATTGACTTTCTGAAATAAAACTCTCAGCTTAACACCAGAGACATGTGACTTCTGTTAAATAATACAACTGTGTGCTGCACAATGATGTTTCTGTCAGTGATGGACTGATAGACCTCATATAAGGTAGTGGTCTCAGAAGATTAATTTTTAATTGGACTGAAAAATTCCTCTTGCCTTGTATTCTTACTGTATGTTTTCTATGTTTAGGTGTACAATTACTTCAGCACACGTTACAGTCGCCTACCGTATTCAATACAGTAGCATGCATTATGTTCATCCATCAACAGATACCACACAGTCTAGGCGTAGGGCAGGCTACTCCATCTAAGTTTGTGTACACACACCAATGGTGTTCACACGACACCTTGCCTGGTGGACAAACACATTCCTCAGAGCCTATTGCCATAGTTAAGCATCACATAATTATACTGTCTTATGATAATGTTTTATCATATTTTAGTGAAATGTGGATAAGCAGAAAAATAGAAATAGAAATATGATTCTCATTTTTCTCTCAGCTGTCTTGCATGGTTTCTGAACTAAGACACATTTTTTTTCTCAAGAGTCCTCAGAGAAGAGGCTAGCCATGCTATTTGTGTCATTGTATGGAGAACAGTGATAGAGATCGGGCAGTTCCAGGAGGGGCAGCAGGCCTCATGTATGGGGCCAGCTACACATTCAGTCCTGTGCTCGTTATGCCCCTAGGTCACTGAGTCTTAACTTACATGTCACTAAAATTAAAATAGCATAATCTAAGGAATTATGAGATATGTATCTCTAGGATTGGTACTGTCAGAAAATCACTTGTTTAAAGTGTAGTTTAAGCAAAAATTCAGCTGTTCTATTTTCCCAGTTTATTTTAAGTGATTTGAATGTAAAATAGATGAAGTTTTGGCAATTCTTTTAGTGTTATTTCCTTGGCTGCATTTGAACCATACATCTCTTGGTTTGAAGAAGCTCTGCTTGAGTTATTCCTTTGAGGACAGAGTGGTGGATATACAGACAGGCAGATGGAGGGGAGGCAGAATAACAGGTTTCCTTTTAGAATGTATGGAGTCTAAGCCAAAGTCCAGCTTATTCATCTTAAGCAGTTCTTTTGAAACAAAATAAGGATTCCTCCACCAAACAATTTTTTGTTTTATATTTGCAAATGCACAGAAGTGATGTTTATGGTGTCAGTACTTCATTTAATGGATCTTGGATTGCATGTGTAGTGAGTTATGGCAAAAAAATAGAATTTAACATCTTCTAGTAAAACAGGCATTTATTACCAGAATCACTGATCTGCCCTGGAGATGTTTGTTTATCTTTTATGACATTTGTCAAAACAGGATTCTCTATTTATTTCTTCTCTATTCATTATTTTTTCCATCATTCATTTCTCTGAGGCTGATGATGTTTCCACAGTCTAAAAATCTCAGTGCTTTTCCTTCAGGTGGACATTTAGGTCTTTTCCAGAAAGTCAGTTCCGGGCCAGATGCACAGATGGTGACCCCATTCCTCCAAAGTGTGCCCCATGACTCTACCCTGGAATCATAGGTGCTTACTGAAATGGGGTTTCCAAAGCTGATGTCACTTGGGAAATCAAAAGAAGAAGAAGGAGGAGAAGAAAAAAGCTCAGGGGAAGTGACATTTCAGGTTATTTTCTTTTAAAAGAATAAATGCAATTAATACTCATGTGCAAGGCATTCAGAGAATTGATCAATTATTGGGAAAAAAATAGAAAAATAACTGTGGAGTGAGGTTCTTCATTTCTTTACTGACATGTGCTGCCTGGGTGTTGATTTCACTATCATTTTGGATTTAGGTCAATACCCCGAGTCTGTCTCAGGCTACTTTGGCACTGTGGACATTTGGAACTGGATCATTCCTGGCATGGGGACTGTCCTGTGCGTTATATAATGTTTAGCTAAATCTCTGATCTCTGTTAACTGGAGGCTGGTAGCATTGTTCCCCACCACCCAGCTAGGACAACTAAAAAGGTCTTCGGCCATTGCCTATGTCCCTGGAGACAAACTCCGTCCACTCCCTACTGAGACCCACTTGTCTTTATGTCCCTAGTAGTAGCTACCTCACCATTTATTTGAAAATATCTATTGGATGACTAAATGAAAAATTCAAACTAGTGGCTCTGTGTATATAGCTATTTCTTGGTGTCTGCAGAGAATTGATTTTGGGACCCCCACAGATACTCAAATCCACACATGCTCATGTCTTTTATATAAAATTATATAGGATTTGCTTACAACCTTATACAATTATCCTGTATACTTTAAATCATCTCTGGATTACTTATACCACATGCAATGTAAATACTATCTAATAGTTGTTCTCTTCTGTACCATTTAGGGAAAGATGACAAGAAAACAGTCTGTACATGTTCAGGACAGATGTAATTTTTTTCTGAATATTTTGACTTCCCATTGATTGAATCCATGGATGCAGAGCCACAGATATGAAGAGATGATTATAACCATTTATTTGGTGTTTGAATGTATGTGTATATATATATTTTAAACAGAGAGATTTTATAGAATAATTTTCTAGAAGAGCTTTCATCATTACTAAGATAATTTAAATATAATTATTAAATCATTCTCTTCATTATTTATAGGCATATAATAAACTTTTATCATATAGATGTTTCCCTATAAATTTAAGAGGCATTACTTATCAGTACCTTTATCATTTCTTTCTTGTAGCATATTATTGAATCTGGTCCTAGTAAAGGTTTATGATGTGTCTTTCAGAAAGGGTACTGGACTATATTGGTCCTTTTAGAACAAATGGTCCTCAGGAGTCAGTGACTCAGGAGTATGGATGTAGCCTCACCCCTTGGGGCAGCCTGGTAGGGAGATAGTCTTCAGGACCTCCTGGGAAGAGATGATTCTGAGTCACTGTCAGGGGAAACTGAGACAGTAAATAAAGGTGGGAGAAAAGCCAGGGACAGGGTAAAGCATGGTGAAGTACTCTTCCTCTTAAGGCTGTACTTTCACTTGGTCAACCACCAGCGTGACAGTGTTAGCATAATTATCATTCAGGTAACTGTTACAGGCACTGTGCTGAGCATGCTTCTAGATTCACTCATTTAATCCTAACAAGAAGGACACAGGAAGTGTGTTATCATTGTCGCCACTGTATAGCAAAGAAAACTGTAGCACAGAGTAGTCGATTCATATCATTCATAAATTCAGTAGCTATCACTGGATGATGTGCTAGGTATTGTGGTTATAATACCATGTCTTTATAAAGACATTATCCTTGACCTTGAAGAACCAGTGTCCTCTGGTAAAGAAGATCTTTTGAACATATGCAGGACCAACGCCATAATACATGAATACCATAAACGGGGAAGTAATAATGTGCATGTGATGCTTACTACACAACATTGAGCATGGTATTTAACTTCTCTAAACCTATTTTCTCATCTGTGAAATTGGAAGAATAATAAGACCCACTTATGGGGTTGTTGAGTGTACAATATCTGGCATGTTAGTAGGTGCTTAATAAATGTTATGTAGTAATAGAGTGATAGTGGAATGAGAGCCCATTTCCATTTGGGTATACAAGGTATTTCATGGAGGTAATATTTTAACTTATCCTAAAGGTTGACAACACAAACCTCTGATAATAGAGGGGGAAGTTCATTCTTAATGGAGGAAATAATACTAGTAGAATCTAGTGCAGGAAAGTGTGGGGGAGTGGGAGGAGAAAAGGTAGAAAGGTGCGTTCTGAGGGTACATCACTGCCTCTGCCTAAAACTCAGGACTTGGCACTTCTGTTAGGCAGTGTGGAACCCTGCTAGCTATGGAGTGGAAGGCCACCGTGCTTTAGGAAGATCTGTCTGCTTTTGAGATGCAGGATGGGCTTGTATAGGAGAGAGTGGCTTCCAGAGACACAATTGAAAGACATTTGCATTGAACAAAGTGTTCTGTGCTTGTCATAATAGGTCACAATGAACCCCACTGTAAAATGCATGAATGAAAACCATTAATAAAAAAGGCAGCTGCACTGGATCTCGCAGAAAGGAAGGAGGGTCCTCGGGGCCATGGCAGTGGCAGGCAAAGGGGACAGAGGGTCATTTGGATGATAGAACTGACTGACTCCTGTGGAAATGGATAAGGGGGTTGTTGCCAGAAAAGATTTTGAAGTGTTATAGATATGGAGATGAGGAACTGGGAGCTTTTACAGCAATGACGATTCAGGAAACTCAGCTTGAACCTGCCGGGGTTGCTAATGAGTTTACTTTGGACATCTTGAGTTAGAGGTGCCATCTGTTTGGGGATGAACAACGAGCAGTTCTCCTTTCCAGGGCAGAGATCTGGAGCCAGAACTCCAGAAAGTATTTAGGCTGATGTGGAAGTAGCAACTGGAGAAAGGAGAAGGGATCTCATTTGCATAAAGATAATATACAACTTAACAAGCACCTCCCCATGCCTGAAGAGACCAGGGAGAGCAGAAGGGAGTTTGAGAACCAAAGGAAACTTTGAGACGTCCAGAATGGAGGGTGACTCCAGAAAGCAGAGCTGGCTCAGGGACTCAGATATTTCAGAGAGGCTGAGGAGGAGCATATGGAGTTGGGAGAGCATAATATAGAATTGCAGATTTGTCTACGTGTTCCCAACCCTCATAAAACGCAAGAGCTATATTAGGAGATTTATCTTCACAATAAGCACTGTTGCCCTGTGACTGATGAAGAAACTTTGCAAAAAGAGAAAAAAAAGAAAAAAAAAGAGCAGCCGGTTCAAATGCCAACCTTGGCGACTTCCGATCAGAGGGGAGTTGGTCTTTGAAAATAGTGGGTGTCCAAGTGTGTGTAAGTGTGCACGAGTGTGTGTCCATGGAAGTACATAAGCAGGCATGAGCGTGCACCTGTGTGTGTGTGAGTGTGGTATGTACACGGGAAGGGTTTGGTGAGAAGGAGGGACCGGCCCTGTGTCAGCCCTGATTGATGGTTGCGATATGGGAACATCAGCCCAGCGTTGCCAGCAGTTTTCATTCTTGAAAGAAAAAGTTAATCTAGTGCTATATTCTTTACAAATGTGTAAGCTGCGTGTTCTTAACTGTTGGCTCAATTTTTTAAAAAATCTGTCTAAAAAAACCAAAGCATATCTATGGGTGGGACAGCCCATGAGGATCAGTTTGCTTCTCTGGTACAGACAGTGTGTTCTTGAAGGTTCTCTGTGAGAAGAAAGAGAGCACAGCTCCAAGAGTGGGCCTGGCTCATGACAGGCGGATGACTATTTGTTTAATGAGGAACTAAAAAATAATCTTCCCTCATCCTAGTTCCTCATTAATATCGACCTGTCAATATTGGCCTCTCATTACCTATTAATGTGACTGCATTCATACCACTTGTAATTGACAATGGCAGTAGAACAAAGATCAATTTGCAATATTGTTATATGAGCACCGTTGAAAGTTAGTAATGATTACAAGAGGAATGTGACTAAGTCAGTAGACAAGCACGCCTCATCGTCCCTAGTAATATATATATATTTGAAATTGTCATATTTTCTGCTTGTGTAAATTTAAGGCTGAGACACAGGTGGGTAGGGAGGGAGGGAGAGATTTAGAAGAATAGGGGTCTAGAAAATGCTTTGGCTCGGGTTCTCTGTAAATTCTCTCACTTTCTACAAATTATTTACTTCTACAAAGTCTCAGTCATAGACTTCTAAGGATATTTGTTCTGCTCAAACTTGCTAGAATTGAATTTACAAATAACTTATATCTAGATTATATAGATTTGTGAATGCCTGAAAGTATTCTGTGGGTACGGAGTTGGGAGATCATAGTTAGAATTGCAGATTTGTCTATGGGTTCCTAACCCCCATAAAATGCAAGTGCTATATTAGGAGATTTATCTTCATGATAAGCACTGTTGCCCTTTGACTGATGAAAAAACTGAGGCACAGGAAGGTCCAGAGACATGCTCAAGGTCACACACTTTGCAAGTTACTCAGCTGGCGTATAATGCAGTCTGACTCAGATGCCTGTATCTTGAGGCAGCATTAGCCAAACTAAGCTGCCAGTGACTCGTTCCATTGAGTTTCTGGAAGAAAGTTCTATTTTCTTCCTAAAGTAAAAATAGGCTTTTTTTTTTTTTTTTCATGCCAGCCTGCAGGGACAGCTACAGTTTTCTACTTTCCTAAGAGAAATTGCAGGAGTAACTCTTTGAACTCAGTCCCGGTGATTTCCAAGGGGACTCGTGGATCCGTGTCTGAATTGTAATTGTGAAAGCTAAGGAACTTTCAAGTTCTTATCTTTCTCTTGTTTTTAAAATCTTTTCCTTAAATAGCATTTTTTTTGACTGAGCTTGGGCATGTGTGAAATTCTAGAAAAAGAGGTCAAATGTCCTCTCTGTGTTCCTTGCCTCATTGTTCTTTTCCTAGTTAAATCTCTCAGGTCATGTTGTTCAGGGTCTATGCAACTGGGAGGGGAGGAGGACTTTTCAGACTACAAATAATTAACTTAATCTTTTGTAAAGCCTTCAAAAAGATGCCTACAGTTGTGTCAGGCATAAAGCCCAGTAGAAAGCATTAGTATGGTTATTTTTTTCCTCTAGAAGTTCAAATGTGTCTGCTCTTTGTCAATTTGAAAGAGCATCTAGGGTTTTGTCTTTTAACTTAATGTATGTGTGTATTTGAATGCAAAGGTATAAATATTTAAATATGTAATCTATAAATATATTCACACATACTCCAATGCAATCTATGTATTCCTTTAGACAGATGTTAATGAGATGATAAATATTAATACACTTTTCAGGTATACAACTTCGTGAGACTCAATTCTTTTTTTTTAGGCAAAAAATATGTTCCTCTGTAGCCATACCACACAGACTTAACATCTGTTTTAAAGTGTGTTAAAATCCAGCAACTCAATGTCAATTGGCTGTGGCGTCACGGTATGCTTGCTTGATTATGGCTCTCACTGGGGGTGCAGAGCTTTCCGGTATCATCCAAACCTCCAGAGCACCATTCAAAGCAGCTGGTATTCTATATATTACATAATTATGAAGCACACAGTGTAGTTTAGAATACTTAAGAGGCACTAGGGGCCCACTTCTCAAAATATTTACAGCCTTTTATTCTTCTAAAAACAATAATTTGCATGCCTAAAATGATTTGTGTACCTTTGCCATGCAAATTTCCTTTGGCCTCTTTTTTTCTGGTAAACCTTGCTCTGAAAATATCAGTGTTTAGCACTGAGTAGACCAGAGGGAGATGGAGTTGGCAAAAAACCGAAGACTTAAATGTGTGCCCCAAGTTTTGAGTGTTCCAGGGGAAATGTGAAATATCATAGAAGGAAGAAGGTCTGGGCTGGAGACATAGCTCCATGGTGGAGCACATGCCTAGCATGTGTGATGCCCTGGATTTGATCCCCAGGACTAAAAAAAATAAAAAGAGGAAGGCATGAGTGGAGAATCCTCTACTACGGACGTGCCTAACACCTGAGCAGAGAGGTTCTGATTAACTTCCAGCCTCTGCATTGAAAGGGACCTTCATGGCCTGGGTGCCCATCCAGTAGGCCAGCTCCAGTGACTGTCACCGAGATAAAACAGCTCTAAGGGGATTGATTTGGAGTGCCTACACCCCACAGGGAGGTGGTAAGGCCTAGCCTCCTACCAAGGGTTGGATAGTGACCATTCTCTGAGCTCAGCAAAACTGTCGTGCAGTGGGGCTGCCCCTGTGCACTTCCATCTTTCCAACTCTCACCTGTGCTTCCGGACCTCACCCACTCAGTCCCACACTAGACAAATGTAAATTGTGCCACCTGTGTGCTGGGCCCATGCTGGACCATGGGAATCTAAAGATAATTGTGATGCTGTAGTCCTTTAGAGACTCTATTTTTAAAGCACGAGAGAAAGGCATAAATTCTAGTAGGTATATCCAGGTGCCCATGGCATGATGGTAAAAGAAATGCCCCTTCTGTGTCACTTAACAACACATTCTGGGAAATGCATCACTAGGTGCTTTCATCCATGTGGAAACATCATAGAGTGAACTTGCACAAACCTGGATGGCAAATGTCAATCACTCCATGTGGGCCCTTCCGACTTAACTTATTATTTACTTTTTTGTTCACTTTCTGATTTATTATTTATGTTGATGTTGCAGGGCTGGCCTCAAACTCCTGGGCTCAAGCTTTGGTGTGGCCTCTTGACTTAACTGAGAGATGTGATAGACCTTTTGTCTGAGGCTGCCTGTCAGCATGTCCAACAGGCTATTTTATCATAAACCTGGGTGGTGGTTTCAATAATTAGAAGGAGTATACTCTAAAATAACAACTAAAAGTAGAGTACAGTGAATATGTGAAGGAGCAACATTTGTTATCATTATCAAGTCACGCACTACACAGGTGCTCGAGGCATGCTTGTGTACAACTAAAGTGCAGTGAGTTTGTTCACATCAGCATCACTGCCCACGCGTGAGTCGCTGATTGCACTGTGACATTTTGAGGATGCGGACATCACTGGGCCGAAGGAATTTTTGAGCTCCATTTTAATCTTATGCGCTTTGCAACTCAGGTGATTCCTAAGGCAGAGATGACAGGAGAACTCTCTCAAAATGCCTGGGGGTGTGAAGGGCACAGGGGGTTTGGAGTGTGGGGGTGGAGCAGGTCCTGTGCTAATATTTTCTTTGTTTAATGACTACATTTTTCAACGGAGCACTTTGAAGCTTTCCTAAGCTACCTATTTCTTGCTAGTGGTCTGTGTCTATTAGGGATCAAGGGCTTTAGTCTGTGGTATTTACTGAAAATACTCAATGGTATTTTGGTAGCATTGCTGGGCTGGTGGAATGGGCCCCCTTGAAGGAGTCAGATAGGGGCTGAATGTTCTGGGTCATTGTCACATGATTTATCTCCGGTGGCAGAGCATTTTATCTGGACTCCAACCCAATTTGAAAAATATAATTAAAAATGAGTGTGCTTTGGTAGTAAGTTCAAAATATAGAAGCTCTTTATGGAATTTAAGCTTAATATGCACCTTCTGTTTACAGGACTACTTTAATAAAAAGATATTAGAAAGAGGAATATATAACTGAATCAAAGTATTGATTAAACTTATCTAAGTATGTGTATAGGCACTTATACAACAGAAAGAAAAATATTGTACCATTGCACATATATGTGAAATTTATTAAAAAGAGATCAAATCTACAGATACAGAGAATAAGACAGTGGTTACCAGGGAGGGGGTGAGGGGAGAAAATGGAGAGATGTAAGTTAAAGGATGCTAAGTAGCAGATTTGTAGGAAGAACAAGTATAGAGATCTCATGTACAGCATGAGGACTATAGTTAACGAAATTGTCCTGTATTATGGATTTGTGTTAAGTAAGTAGATTTCAGTTGCTCTTGTCACACATACATAAAAGTGTGAGATGATGGATGTGATAATCCACTTCACTATAGCAACCATTTTACTCTCTGTATGTATCCCATAATGTCATGTTGTAAGCCTCAGATATGCACAATAATAATTTTTAAAATGGTATTAATACTAAATGTGTACATAATATATATTGAGTATACAATACTAAGTATATGCAGAGTACTTAATGCAATCTTACATACAAAAGGCAACAAAATGGGCAAAAGTCTTAGTGATGCTTATTTTGGACAAAATGTTACAATAGACAATTTTTTAAATGATTTTCTGTGTGTTTGCAAAGATGTGGAAAATGAAGCTATATTTCTTCCATAAACAAAAGATAGTGGTTTTTAGTTGTTCTCATAAGGAGTACAGTTTGAAGGTCGAAAATTAAACGAAATCATCTCCCAGAAAAGGACAGGAGAGTTACTGTTAAGCATCCCTAGAGGGCAGTCTTCAAGACTAGACTCACCTCAAACTCAGGCATTGAAGATGATGCAGTTTCTACTTTATTCCTTCATCCAGTAAGAGCACCTATTGTATGCTAATGCCAAAATACAAAAGAAAAGCTTGCCCATGACCTCAGAGGGCCTCCACTCTAGCTCAGCAAAGAGACAAGTAGGCAAACATTCAGAGACAACTAGCAGGTGTAACAAAGCAGCGAATGAGCAGGTTACAAAGAGAAAGTGGTTAATGAAAATGGAAACCTTGCCTAGAGTATCCCAAATCTCCTTGAGTCTGAAATAATACGCACCAGGCTTCCTGCCTGTGTTCTCTTCTTCCATCTTCATTGCAGCTTAATGTTCCATTGAGACCACATGCATTTCTGCCTTGATTTCAGATCCCTGAATACAGGAGAAATTCTGTATATATTAATAGGACAAATAAAAGCTCCAGTATTGTGTGGGCCTTTGTATACAGTGGTAATAGAAAATTGTTCATTTCAGATTCAACCAAACATTTGATTTTATAAATCTGGAAACTGTATAGTGAAGGAGAGGTAGCTACATCTGATCTAAGCAAGTAATGATTGATTGATGTTTCTTTCATTACCATGTGGTGAGGGAAATTGTTTTCTCATAAAATTTGTAGCCTTTAATATGCACCACAGTGTCTTTTTCTTAAAAAAAAAAAGTCTTATCTATCAGCCAAGGTCATATTATCTGTTATGCAGGGGGGAAAAATCACTCTTAGCAGTGCAAAAAGACAGCAGAAACTTCTATCAAATCATATTGCATGGTTTGCAAAAACGATACTATACAGAAAACAGTTGTATGTGGAAGGTTTGCTTGAATTATTACAATCTCCAAAGGGACCTGGCTTTTATCTGGTGTCCAGGAACTGCAGTGGGTAGCAGTATCCACTCTCTCAGTCCACAGGATCCAGTGCCCCTAGCGGGAGTGTGATCATTCAATTTTCACACAGCAAGAGTGACGGGAGCTAATTGTTTAGATCCTGTTCATGTCCTTCCAACCCCATGCACTTGACTTTACATAATAATCTGAACAGCTAGTTGGAATTCTACTAATAGAGCTCTAAGCCTGTAACTAGAATGTGCTAGAAAGGTTGGTTCTAAGTGTTGAATAGAAGACACATTTCAATGAAAAGAAATCATCCCCAAAACTTAACTTAGTTAAAATTTAGGCTTGGCTTTTGAAAAAATAACTCCTTTTAGTGCATAACACATTAAGGTGTATTGTGAAGGATGTTTCTATGTATGTGAAAACACACACACACACACACACACACACCTGTTTGATGTGGAATAAGTGATGGAATCATTTTGAGTCTTAGACAACTAGAAACTTGAGAGCTTCCTCAAGAACTTCTAATGGGAGGTAATGTGGGCCTCTTAGAGAATGAGACTGATGTTTTTTCCATTAAAATAATGCTCAAAATTTTGGTGTGCTAGGCCAAAAGCCTGAAGAATCTTTGGTAGATGATGTAAGACCATCTTGATCATGGTGGTGGTTTCATAGGAACACACACAAGTGAAAACTTATCTATTTATATACTTTTTTAAAAAATATTTTTTAGTTGTTGGTAGACCTTTGTTTTATTTATTTATATGCAGTGCTGAGAGTCAAACCTAGAGCCTCACACATGCCAGGCAAGTGTGCTAACACTGGGACCCAGACCAGCCCTATTTATGTACTTTTAATGTGTCCAGTTATTGTATGTTGCTTATTATTTCAATAATGAAAAAGCAGTTGTAGCGCACTGGACTAGAAAGCCCCATGCATACCTCTCATTGAGAATTGTGTGGGTCAACTAGAACAAAAACCAACGTGCTAACTTTGGCAAAGGTTCATGTGCGCCATTTCTCTGGTCATCCAGAATTCCTTTTGAGAACTAGGAAAATGAAAAATTGTGGGTGAGTTTAGTGCTAAACGTGTGTGTGCCCATTCAGCATCCAGGACAGATAACCACTGGCCTGGACCTGTCATTGGCCTGGAGAGAGATGGCAAGGTATTGCATCACTGAGGACACTAGGAAGGTGGTTAGAATCCAGAACGCAACTTAGCAACACCAGCAGGTTATAGTTATCCCTTGTGACTCTTCCATCCAACAGTTTGTGTCTTCTTACACTTAAAGGTCAGATCCACTTACTTTTAGCTGCCTCCTCCATACATTCTTGCTATTTACAACAAACGAAGCAGACCAAACTGTAAGAATAGGGCAGAAGAGAAAGAGTTTACAAATTCCAATGTTTTTTAACAAAGGGCAACAACTTGCTTGCAGGAGCTTCCTAACAGTATAAAGAGACTAGCCTCTAGTCACTAGTGCCAGCCTCCTGCTTTGGGGAGCTGGAACATAGCTCCAACATCTTCAGCTCTGTCCCCGGGGGAGGAAATCCTCAGGTCTGTGTCTATTGGGCCCAAGCCCAAGGCTTAGGCATGGACTGGGGCTTAGGTAGGTTTGAACAGTGGGTGAGAAGAGAGGCTGAGACCCAGAGGCAGCTAAGAGAAGTGGGATGTCCACTGCTCACCTGTTCCCATCCTTCCCAAGTCATGGTGGAGACTTCTCTCTTTCTGTCTTAATATCATGCATCCTGGCACATGGGTAAGGAGATAAAAAAGAACCAAGAAATTTGAGCCATCGTATCATGGGTTAGTATGGGGAAGACAGAAGAGAGAAAGGGGGCCATTTCCAGTGTGGAATATGGGATAAAAGGGTTTAAGGTGGTGCAGGACACATTCATTAGGTAAGGATTTCTTTGATCCTTTCTGTTGTAGAAATTAGGTACACATAGAGGGTTTTTTTTGAACCCCTTCTTTTATGTTCAGTGTTTCTTATTCTCCTGCCTGAAAAGTATTTCTCTTTCAATTCAAATTAGAATCAGCATTTGAAGTCCAGACTTATTTTTGAGATATGCATGTGGACACACTAGCATCCCAATACCCAAATGTTTAAAAGAACTTTAAAATTAAACAATGATCATGGCCACTTCTCTGAACATCTGAAAGAAGAAAGCACAATTATTCTTTATGGGCTGGAATATCCTATTATAATTATCTTTAATCCATACTAAATGGGCTTTAAGAAAAAGGCTTTCTTTACCTCAGTTTGATTGCATTTTTTCGGTTGTAATGATTCGAGGTAGCTCCTGCTAATTTTTGTTAGCCATGCACAAACGCAAATAGTAATGAGGCTTTTGTGTATGTGTGTGAAATTCAAAATCCACCCCTAGTCTATTAACTCTGTAAAGAAAGTTACACCATAGGAGTCCATAGGAGTCTGAACAAAAAGGCTTCTATTGTACAAAACCAATTTCCATGTAATCAAGTTGGGCGACAGTGTTTGCTCTTGAATGATATTTGTGCAGCGTTGGAGGCCTGAGCTATGGTCTGTGCAGGGGAGTTCTGTCACTTAGCCAGTGTAAAGGGCAAGGGGAAAAAAATGCTTCTTGATAGTCTCCTCTGAGACTGTGAAGCTTCATGGTGGCTGGCCTCAATCATTACTTTTGTCAAGCTAAGCTCTGATGAAGCTTGTGCGTCTTGTAACTGATTTACTTAGAAAACAGCAAGAGATTTCGGTAAATAGAAAAGTACCTCATCTGGGTCTTTAGGACCTTTCTTGTCTTTGATGTGTTTTGTTAAAGTTTTCGTTACCATAAAATGAATTTTTTTCCATGTTGTGTAGCAAACCACAGTGCACATAGTAGGAACTCAATAAATAATGCATTATATACTCATTATTATATGCATAATGAATGAAAGAATTAAATGTCTCCTAAACAACAGATGCACAATAGTGTGACTTAGTCTTAGGATTCTCTTCTAGAAACTCATTTTATTTTGATCTGAATGTGTTGATTTCCTACACCTTTCTTGTAATGGAAAAATTAACACAGTATTTTTCCATGGATGTGATGCAAAAGTACTTTTGGATTGAGGAAATATCTTTGTAAGATTAGAAATAAAATTTTACAATGTAGGCAGTCATTAGATGATTTTATACCCTCAATAGCACTTTAGCTCAGTGAAGAATCCCAGTGTACCCCCTGCATGGTTTTGCAGAAATCTCTGAAGTTTCTAAGCATCAACCTGATTGTCATAAAGGCGACCTGCAGAAGCTCTCGTGGGATTGCCCAGGAATCAAATACGGGAGCCAAGAGCTGCATTTAAGAAGCAGCACCATACTGGCATGCTGCGGGGTTCTGCCTGATAAATCGATGCTGATACAATTGTACAAGTCTGTAATCAGTTTGAGATCATGCTCTGGTGTGTTCTACAGCAGACAGATTGCAATTTTCACTTTAGTTTTCTAGTAAAACAGAAGATGATTGGGAAAGTTACCCTGCAGTGTACTTGTTAATAGTTTAAAAAGCGGCAGGGTGTGTGGGGGGTCTTCTTTTGTTCATTTGGTGACTACAAATTTGAAAGAGTAGATTTTAGTCCCTTCCTTTTGTAAGGCCTGATTTTTTTTTTCACTCTATATTTTACATGGACATTCCCTCCCCTATCCCCGCACTGCATGTTTCTCTAGAAATTTGTGCAGATGTTTCATATCTTTGTCTCCCTGGGAACTAGCACAATATCTAGAATTTTTCAGAATGAAGTAATAGACACATGCTTTTTAAAGTTAAAAAACAAGCAAAAAACAACACGAGGGTCTTTGGTGTTACTCAAAAATGCATTTTCTAATATTATGGATTTGCACCTCCACCTATAAACCTGCTAAGCATGAACTCTTGTGCAATCAGGCCAAACCAAACATACACATTAAATGCACACCAATTTATATAATCAATCCAGTTGGTACTGACAATATTCATTTCATGTGACAGGTAAAGTTTCATTGAAACTGGTTTAATGCTTGCAAATTTTAAAACATGTTTCCACTTTTTTCCCTTTCCTGTTGGAGTCTTTATAGTTTTGAAAAGGATGGACTGTTATTTAAATCATCATCATTGTGTCGGTTATTATTCTTTTTAACAGTGAACATGAATTTAAATCACCTTGTTTTGATAGGTTGATTAACTTAATAGAGCACCTCAAAATACACATTCTTTTTTTTAATACCGTATGTGGAAAATTCTTAATTGTATGTTTACTTCTATTCTTATTGTGAGTGAAATGCGTAAAGTGGGCATGTCCAGGGCCCTTCATGAACATGTTACTTGCAGTCACTGCTCTGAGTACCTCATGCTATGTCATCTCACAAGGTTTCAACTCGAGTGAGGTTTTCCTGGGGAGAAAATTGAATAATTTTATCACAGCTTTGTTATCGGGAGTCCTTCCCGTGTTGCAGAATTCTAATATTTCCTAAGATTTGCAAAACTAGAACTCATTCCTCCTATCTCCCTTGTGCCACAGTTTAGGAAACATTGCCACAAATGTTTTTTTAAGTAAATGAATGAAACATCATCAACGTGACCTCATTTAGAAGATTCTTTAAATAATAGAATACTAGTTTGCAAATTTTCTTTTGTGCTTGGTTTAGTTATATTTTTTCTTTGATTTAATGGAAGTAATAAAATTGCTCAATTTTTTGAAAACATGTTCGTTTTTCTTTGAAGGATTTCTGAAGTGTTTGCCTATAAAAAACTTTGGGAGATTTTTAAGCTTTCTGTTTCCTCAAAGATATAATTTTGTTTCCACCCCAAAATTTCCCAGGATTTAGCAGATTCCTAAAATTCAGAATCATTGGAATTATTTTAACTCTTTGCCACTATTTTTGTTAGTGGCTTAACAAATAAAACAAAGCACAAAATCTCAAAGTATAATGTAACACCTTAGGGTTCACCTATCAGCAATAGACTTGCAGTCTAATGCCTGCCATCTACCTTTTACAAGATAATTAGGCACTAGAAGAATTTCACTTGGTACTGTAGAGAAAGAGATGCAGCCTGGCTATTCAATGCTATTTTATATCCCTCTTTTTGTTTAACCATGAGCAGGGTGATTATTTTATAGCTTATTGAAGTTTTAGAGATTTTGAATAAAGTGAGAGCAATAATAACTTAGACTTAAATATTTAGAGGTAAATAAACAATTCTGTGACTCAGTTGAATGCACATGATCTCATTGATGCTCACAAAACTCATCTGCAAGGAAAGTTGTTATTGTTTCCACTTGGTATCAGGAAAGCATTTTCTAAGGGAGAATCCTGACAGTCCAGGTCTGTCAGCAGAGCTGGGGTACTTGGACAGGGGTGCAGCCCTTCCTTAGAGCCAGAGGTTTTTTCCAGGTGCTCAGATAGAGCCTACCTATCTTTAGAGCTTTGGTGTCTTTGAAGTCCTTGGCACCCTGGAGCTGGCTTCCAGTTTTAAATTCTGTGTCTTAAATTCTGAAGTTTTAATTTCTGTAGCTGATATTTTGCTTTGGAAAGTTGCAAAAAATTGATAGTTCTTAACATAATTCTAATGCATGAAATTTTGGAAGTGAGTCTGTGGTCACACTCTTAGGCTCTAAATATTCAGCATCTTTGGGGAACTATGAGAAATTCTTTGAAAATGGTTTAACTTGAAAAAAAGATCAGAGTTCAATATGCAAAGGTTTATATGGATGACACTCTGGAAAAAGAAGAAAACCTAATATAGGAAAAATATCTGAGAAAACAGGTAAATTAGAAATTAGCTAATTGTATTTTTTTTAAAAAATGAATTCTTTACTTTGTAAAATTAGGTCCCCAGGGTTCCTTTATATGCCTGGTTCTCATGGTGCATTTAATGTTTGATCATAGATCATTAACCACTTGATTCAATGGCTGGGGAAAAAACGAAGAGGAAAAATTGCTAAGGTTTGAGAATCAATACTAATTACAAAACAATCAAAAGGGAGGCATGCATATCTGAATTTAAAATGTGTATTTAAAATATAATGGGAAAGTTCCTTTTGACTGACTATAATTTTTCCTTTATGATTTTGCAAAAGACACTGTTGGCAACCTGAGGTTCTTTTTTACCCTCATTGCTAGTGTGTTTTGCTCATTTATTCATCTTTTGCAAATTTATCTATTTACTATCTAGTGTATTCCAGACACTGTAAAAAAGTCTCTGACCTCATAGAGCATGCATTCTGTTTATTAATTTTATTTTGAAATGTTATAAAAATGGTAATATGAAATGGTAATGAATAAGTTTAAAAACTCAAATGGCTCCATGTGATCACATCTTTGCCTTTTATAGTGTATCTTCTTTATACACTTTCTGAAATATATTATTATAATGAATGCTTATTATTTTCTGGATTATTTGTAAAAGATAAAAGGAAAAGCTTTCCTTAATTTGGTTCTTGGCATATTTATATGGATGTTTTGAGGCAATAGAAATGGCAATTATCATAAATATCCCAACTGGCACATTTTATTAGCACGAGCCCACATAACATAGGTGAATCAACTTGACACTTTTTTCCTTTAGCTCTTTGGTGACCATAAGAATGGTTCTATTATAGGTGAGTAGTGTACATTTAATTTCCTTTGGTAAGTCTGAGGGATTTAATCTCATCAGTGAATTATGAGTTGAAGGTGTATTTGTGAGTTTAAAAATCTCATAATTTTCATGAAGATCTCTCTGCACTATAGATTTCATGAAAGAAAGTAATCTATTAATACTTTACATATATTTACTTATTCGTGTGGAGTGGTGTTACAACTCCAAATTCTGTTTATATAAGCTATCCATAGGAACTGATTCTAATTCATTTATTTTTACAGTGATTATAACTTTTAGTTGAGCAAATATTGAACTTTATTAATCCCACCTGTGTATCCTGCTGGGTAATAATATGTATTGGCACATGTATTTAAGATTCTTCAGGCTTTGAACAAAAATGTTGCCATGGGAACCTGATTTCGTAGCCCATAGTCCTTTGCAGAACTACACCTGCCTTATGGTAGAGGTTTCCATGGCAACGGTTTTGTTCCGGGAACATAGAACTTGAGCAGAATATGCCACGAGTCTCTTTTAAATATGTGCATTGATAGTTGTGATATTGCTATAGTTGATGTGAGTATTAGAAATATGGGTGACCCCGTGGTGGGCAGCAGTGTGGTTCTTGTTTGCTGTGAATAGCTTCCTATCAAGTTCAGCAGTCACGATGTACTGGATTAGGAAATTAGAGCAATTTTTAGTCTCTTTTCCCTCTTTCCTCAATTCCCGTATTTGTCCCTTCTGGAGTATGGTGAAGAAATCTTTCTCAGTGTCTGGCATTACCAGTATGATCATTTGTGAGAATGCAAAACCACAGGAAAAGATGTCTAACTAATGTATGGCCAAGCTCAGCAGACTCTCTGCTCAAAGGGCAGCATCAATCTTGGGGCCCTCTAATGCTATAGAATATTCTACTAATGGCTCTTCAACTTCCTCACATAGACTTACTCCAGAGAAGGTCATGGGCTCCAATAACCAAGCCTCATGAAGATGGGGTGAGAATTAGTTTTTATATATTTTTTGATCCAGTGTCTTGACTCTTTATCTCTTAAATTAACTTTCAGTGTAAAAAGAAGTTGACAACTCTTAAATGAAAGTGACCCAAGTCCTTTCTTTGCTCATCCTTCATTTGTGTCATATTACATTAATAACTAAGGCCATGTGGAAAGAGTGTGCGATTGCCCTGTAACAGATAACCCAGGCTCATCATCGCTGTGTTATTAGGGTTCTATCAGCTGTTATATGTATTTTCATCCATCAGAGCCCTGCTCGCCATGCTGGCATGTGGCTGTTCGTTGGCAGTTCTCAACGCATGCAGCAGTAGAGTTTTAGAGCAGCTGCGGTGGTGGCTGCTCACATTCTAAAAGAGAAACTGAACGGGAGCTTTTATTAATGTCAATCATCCTCTGCCCACAGAGATATCAAAGGGACTTTTAGAGACCCCAAGGCTGCTTTCAGCCGAAACCCTGATAAGATCGTCTTCCTTGATCAGGGAAAGGGATATAGGAAAAGGAGTTGAGTTAAAGGCATTAGAACATGTCAATGCATTCAGAATGCATTTATGACAAATTAACTCAAAGTGCAAATAGAGATTGATTTGTCTGATTGAGTGGAAGCATAATTTAGATGCCTGAGGTCAGGCTTCTGCCAACGTAAGGGTTTGGACAGTTAAACAAATACAAGGTGGTATAAAAAAATCATGTCTTTTATGTTTATATAGAGGGAAGGAGGGAGGGAGGGTGGGCAAACATGCTAGTGAAATGATAAATTCAGTAAATGAATCTGGAAGAATGTCACTACAAGTGATGGCTACAAATTGTCAGGGAGTTTCAATAAGCGAAAAGTGGAAGGAATGTAGTGTAACTGGCCTAGGCCCAAGGTGAGAGTCTTGATCTTCGCACTCCCTGAAACCATAGATTTGTCTCTTCAGTTGCTTTTCTGTGAATTAAATATTGGGCCTGAGCCAAGATGTTAAAACTCTGTGCTCTGTGAATGTATATATAAACATGGTGGAGAAGCTCATAGGAAGGGCTTTTTGTTAAAAAAAAATCGTAGAAAAATGACTTTGACTAGAACAGTTTTTACTTGCTTAGCAATCTAGAGAGCTTCATTTGGAGAAGATGCTTCCTGAATCAGAGAAAGTTTCAAAACTGTTGAACTGCTGATTTCTTGCATTCTGTTCAGCAGTAATATTATAGTCTATGCCCCAATCTTTGTTAAGTGTATGCAGTGATGGATTTGAAACATTGTTTAAATATAGATACACTAGCATTCAGCTCATGGTCATTGCTCAGTTAATATTTCTTCAGCTCAACTGAAGTTTCTTCAGTCCTGGGAATGGACCATGAGGATTCTTTTCCTAAAATGCCAAAGAAATGCTCTGAATCATTAGGAAGGCTAGATACACAAACAGTGGCCTTGCTTTCAGGGTTTGGCCATACCTAGGAGATTTGGCCACTGAGCCTTCAATTCAATGGGAGATGAAGACCTAAAAGCCCCAGAAAGATGAGAAAGGGAGACTCCATCACCAGAATGCTCCAGGGAACAGAGACCAGCCAGCTACACCACAGGACAGATTAAACTATTAGGGATTTAGCCCTTCAACATGAAATCTGAAGGCACTGTGACCAAAGGCTACAACCTGTGAGGAATACAGATCAATGGGCATGGATTCATTCATCCTGAACATTATTACAAGTTCTTTGAGAACTTAGGGGGCGGACTGAGGTCTAGAAGAAAAGCTCCTTTACATAGGAAGCAGGTCTTTTAGTGGGTTAATTGCTTTCAGAGTTCAAATAAACTGGACATGTAAAACCTGAACCCAGTGAGGTCAACACAGCAGATTGATTGGGCCCAGCCTCTGGCAGTTTTCTTATGTGACCTGGCAACTGTGTCTAAGAAGAGGAGGAGAACCTCTGTGGCCTTCAGAATCTGCCCTCTGAAGGGTTATTCTACAGCTAAGATAGACCAGTGGTATTCTCCTGATTCACAATGGATTTCATACATTGAAGTCCCGCTTTCTGTACTTGATCTCACAGTTATATCCAACAAAGGGGAGAGGCAAATTCTTTTATGATTCTTTTTTTTCCCCAAAATTTTTGCTTATTTTGGCTGAAGTCTAGCAGGTGGCAATTTGGCATCAAATTATAAACACGCACACATATGAATATATACATAGATGCTTGTATGTATGTACGTGAATATGTGTTCACAGAACCTGTGTGTACATACAAGTCAATAGGGCAGTATGTCCTAGTGACCCACCAAGAGCCCTATGATTTGCAGATGTTCTTTAGGTGGATAGGATGGAGATGGGGACACTCCAGGTAAAGGCGAGCACATGCATTAATGCCCATAGGGAGGTTTAAATTCTAAGGAGCTACAGGTGGTGCTTGCAGGGCTGCTGGAACTTGGGGTGATGGTGGGCTATGCTAGGAAGTGGGATTAAAGAATACTAAGAGTGGTGATCTAAGTAGATGCCAGATAATGGGGAGTTTTGGATATTCTATTACAAATGTATTCATTATTTCATAGGTAACTTGGCACCATTGAACAGTTGTAAGCGAGATGATGAGCTGTATTTACGAAGGCTCATGCTGCAAGCTGGATAGAGAACAGATTGGTTGCAAGGGTGAGATCAAAGAGATCTGTTAGGTTAATGTGATTTGTTAATATGGGAGAGAGAGGCAGAAAAAAAAAAGAGTACCTCAATTTGCAAGCAGTAGCAATGGGGGTGGAGGGTAAGCATCTGAGATTTCAGGCTATTTTTGTATTTTACTCCTTTCTAATAAACTTTCCATTTACATTTCTATCTCAGTAAGTGGAGGAGGAAAGACAGGCAAACTGGTGAATTTTTTTTATCTTTGTTTGTCACCTGTTTTCATTTGCTCCCATTGTTCTACTTGTACCATTTAAGCCTTCTTGGTGTAGGAAAAGGAAGAGGGGGAAAATCATTCTAGTTCCTTAAAAGCAAAATAACTAATAGGTTATGAATGAGCTGAGTTTATTATTTCTTCACTAAGCCAGGATTTTCTGTAATGAATTTTGTCAGGAAGATCTAATTAGCCATAATAGCAGTCACTGAGAATAGTAACAGGAAACACGCTCAATAGGCTCTGGGTAGGCAATTTCTTGTCTCCTATTGTTGCCTCTTCTAACCTTTACAGTGCACTTTGCTCAAAGGAATATACAGTCTACATGCTGGAGAATTATTTAAGTGTGAAGTTACATACATCTTCCAAACACAAAAGCTCTGCCCTCTGGCACATGTAAAAGAAATAGAGATTCCTGTAGAAATGTAAGAAATGCCCTCTTTTGATCTGATGTGAAGATGATGATAAAAATATCTAGGTCTGACTAAAATACCCAGTCATTAAATAAATAACCCTAAGTCACAAAACAAGTTGAAGGGGAATGCAAACTGTTTCCATCTCAAAAATAAAACAAAGAGGATATTTATTATGGAATAAACATATCAAAGCGCCAATGAATAGGCAGGTCAAATTGTTAAACTCAAATCTCTCTCCCCATTTGTGCAGCTACCACACTTATTCATTTTATACTTTTAGTGGTAAATTTGAGCATATATGAATATATGAATATGAATATATATGAATGGCAGGGATCAGAAAAAAGAGACTTTTCCACCCCAAACCTGCTAGGGTTATTAGCATTCCCTCCGGTCCTGCTTTCCTCTTTTTCTCCCAACACAACATCTCGCAGCTTAAGATGAAAAGACTTATTGGATTCTCTGTTGTCAATTGGACAAGTCCTCTCTGGGGTCCTTTCTGTCAAGATCCTCGGATTCCATTTGAATTTAAAACAGACCTGTAGGCTTGGGACACGTGGCTGCCCTGTGTTCCAGGAAACAGAGGAAGAGTTATTTTTAAAGCATCCTACAAAGATCTTCATTCCTAAGGCTGGGTAGGGGAAATCAGCAGATGTCTCACAATGCTTGTAAGCAGTTAACTATGTCCAGGTCACCCATGAAGGAACAGGATCACTTAGGGCAGCAAAGATTGAATGTGCAGAGTTTTTCAACTCCTTCTTTTCATTTCCTTTCCCCTACCCACCCCTGGAGTTCCTGCTCTCTTTCCCTCCCCTTGTCTCCCCTCCCCTCCTCTACCTACCCTCCATATCCATCTTTCTTTCTTTCTTTCTTTCCTTCTTTCTTTCTTTCTTTCTTTCTTTCTTTCTTTCTTTCTTTCTTTCTTTCTTTCCTTCTTTCGGCTTGAGGAGCCATATAACCCAGTGACCTTTGGACTGTTCTGGCAAGACTTTTTTCTTTTGGTAGAATATCTGGCTATTTCTCCCTTTATATCCAAGAACTATGACATTACTCCCTTTTTAATTTAAATCTAGAAGATATTCTTTTATCACATTTTCTTCAAGAAGCTATATTCTGATTCTTAAAAACTAACTTATTTTGGTGAAATCTCAACTGTCAAAGCATTATCCTAATACTAAAATATTTTAAGTTAGATTGTGTGGTATAGTAGAAAAAGCAAGGGAAAGAGAAAATAATTCCGTTGTGAAACAAGAAGAAAAACAGAATGTGGCAAAAGCTATAATTGATGATAAATGCCTGTGGGACTTGTAAGAAGATTTTAGATATGAAAGTAAATTTAATTTTATTGTAAATTTTTCCCTTTCCCGTGTGTATTTTCTTTTTAAATTTTGTGTTTATGAAGTTCTTTTTTAAGATACTAGGGACAGAAGTGTTCCTACTTAACTTCACTTGTATGATTATCTAAACTGATATTTCTCTCCTTTTATCAATAGAACTATATAAAAAAAAAAAGAGGTGGATTTCCTTGTCTCTTTCTTGTACTTAACTCCAATTGATTTGCTGACAAGCATCCATATAGGAGAATTCCCCTAATATTCCACAACATGAAACTCTCCCTGCAATCTGTCTAGTCCCCTGATTGACCTCCCCATTCATCATCTCTGTTCTTTCCAGCTATCATCTCTTGTCTGCAGAGGTATCCCTTCCCTCCTCCTCCCTAGCAAAGTCACAGCCTGTCCCAGATCAGATCTCTGGGCTCTTTGGCTATTCTACATAATCTTGTATTTAGCCACCTACGTAATTAATTCTTTTTGATAGCTAATCATATTAATATATGCTGCTTCCTCCTCTAGTTCCAGGAACTAGGAAGATCACCTCATGTCACTTCTATATTGCAGAACCTACTTAGCATTTACAATTTACCAAAAGCTCCCAAATCCTAGTCCATAAAATAAGTGCCCCTCAAATGAAAGGAAATATGAGGACTAGAAGTGAAACTCAGTATTAGGGCTCTTGCCCTACTGATAACAATAAAATAATGTAATTGTTGAGCCACTAAGCTCAATTTATTTGATAATTTTTATTTTTCATAATGTCATTGCAAAAACTGTCATGTTAGAATGTCCTTCTTAGACATAAAATAGTAGCCGTTTTTAAATAGCAGGATTGTCGTTTTTAATTTTCTGAATAAAATAACAATTCAATGCCAGTCTTTCAAATTCTTTGAAATTGTAATTTCAACATCTGGAAACCAGTGGCCAACAGTCTACCCCATCAGGCCTAGCAGTTGTTCCCTTTTGGGACCTCCTGCATCTTTGTGTGTGACTCACAGACCACTCAGCTAAACTGTGGTACTTTTTATCCTTTTATATCTTTTCCTGTCTCTGTAGCTGACTCAGAGGAGAGCCCCACTGTATACCTACTTTGTGATGGCTAATTACAATTAAAATGTGGATATCAAATCTCAAAAATATGCATGTTGCATTATTGAGTACTCATAATTACTCCAAATTTGGAAAGCTAAAAGAAATCAAAAATTTTCATGGATTCATTGTTATTAGGTGAATTAAGATGATACATTTTAGATGCAAAAATAGCATAGACCATGATTAGAAAAAAAATCTTTAAAGTAAATTTCACACTGTGATTATGGAAAGGTACGAAAATCACATGGATTTTGTAAGTCCTACATAGAATGCTATCACCACAGACTTAAGAAAAGAAAGAAGACTAACAGGTCTGAATCATTTGCTAGTAAATTCTATCACCATAAACTTTATAGTGTTTCCAAGGCATGTTGTCTTTTTCCCTTATTAGGCATTTAAAATCATACCTTCTTCCTGTGTATGTAAACATAGTTTTAACATAATTTTTTAAATCAGGAAATATGTTTCTGTTTTCAAGTCATGTCTAGCTATCAGTCCCATTTTTACAAATATTCTTAGTCCGTGGGACATATTTTCTGCTGAGCACTGTGAAATTTAATTCAGAAGTGCTTTATTGATGCTTCGTTTTCGTGACCTTTCCAGTCCTGTGCTGGTGACATATTGGTCCTCAGTCTCCAGTGCTTTGAGAATCTAATAGATAGGATGGAATGGGTCAGATAATGAAAGTCCCTGGTACATTAACTTTCAATTTCATGAATGTCTGAATATTGCAGAGAAGATGAATAGCAAGACTTCCTTTGCTTTTACATTTTAACATTTATAAGCTAGTTAAATTTCCCTTGTATTATCAGCAGCCGAGTCCTAGTCTACAATATTAACACACACATTTATATTTTTGAGCAGTAGTGTAAGAGTTTAAAATAATTTATAAACCACAGAGCAGGCGACTTACAAATGCAAGCTACTAAAAGAGATGAATAAATAGGGGTTTCATTTCACATGAGTTACAATATGTGAAGGACACACGGAACAGGCTCCTCCTGTGTTTCTCTTTGTTTTACTGACATGAGAGGAGAGTTGGGAATGTAGTCAGTCACATGACTGATCTATTAGTAGGTAGTTACAATCAGTCCCAAAAGCAGTGTTACTGTTTTGAAGAAGCATTAATCTTCTTTGAAGACGTTATAGCAAGTGTAATCATTTGAAAGAATCGGCTGAAATGGACTAATCTCTGGGATGAGGCTCTAAATCACCAGAGTGATAGAAAATACAGAAGGAGACTGAGTGATTAGGTGAGGACAGGGACCAGAAGGCACCTAGTTGCTGAGTTGTTGGGGTTTGGATACTGACAGGTGAACTCATTTGTATTCTGTGGGGCTATTTTACAAGCCTTGTAAGCATCATCTGCTTCTGCCCTATTCCATGCTTAACACCATATTTATGGTCCCCATTTTTGTGAAATATGGCCAGAATTAGACAATACAGTGTGGGCTTTTGGATTGTGGTTGATATTCCAACTGTATTTAAAGATGTGCCCTCTCCTGCCATACTGGGCAAGCTATATTTTAAGACCTGAGATATATGCCCTAAAAGGGAAATTTGGTCATCAGGTTGACTCAGAATTCTGACATGGGAACTTCACCTAACTTGTGCTCCTTAAGTATATAATTAAATGTATATAGCATATGCTTTCATATTTTGATAAAGAAATCAAGAATGGGTTCACCTTGAGCTAGGGATTATATAGAGGTGAAATGGCTGTTGTGTTGAGATTGGTTTTGTTACCTGGTTTCTTTGAGATGTCAGCTCCTGGCTCCGGTAGCAGCCTCTCCCACAGTGAGAGGACATCAGTTGCTCAGTTGCTCCTTTACTTAAACATTTTTCCAGGAAGTATTTTTCTCCAGCTCATCTTAGTTCACCCCAGTCTGCATGTGCAGCCGCCAATCATGTTGTGCCATTTACACCTTCACTTACTACAGATGCACCAACTGACCTCCATCATACCTACTCCAGGGGGTGCTTTTGGAAGAGGGTTGATGGCATGGCTTTGCATTGCCTGCCATGCCATTCCTGGGTCTGTCTACTCTGAGGTCCATGTTTGACTCCTCCACTTTGCTCTGTTCTGTTCCACTTCCAAGCAGCTGACCAAGCAGGCCCCATGTTAGCTGGATTTTGGAAGGGTTGTGCCAATGGAGGAAACTCTAGAGGGGGAATTGCCAAGGGGGAGGAAGGAGCTGGGGCACTTCTCTCCCCTCAGGCAGTATGATCAGAAGATACTGCATTTCCTCCTGAGATCCTGCTCCTCCCAGGTATTCCTCCAAAGTTTCAGCTTTTACTAGGTGGCCAGGGCCTCTGGTCTCCATTACCCAATGTTATAGTTTACAAGTTAAAAATCCCCAGAGATCCATGTGTTAAAGACTTGGTCCCCAAGATGGCATTATTGGGAGAGAGTGGAACCTTTAGAATACAGCGCTTTGTAGAGATTGATTCATTTGGGGTGTACCCTCAAAGGAGATGGTGAAGTCCAATCTCCTTCTTTTCCTCTGTTTTTATTTCCTTCTTCATGATGTGAGCAGTTTGCCTCACAGCATGCTCTTGTCAATATTTTCTGCTCTTTCCAGAGAGCCATGCAAACTTGGATTAGAATCTCAGGAACAGGGAGTCAAAAGAACTCTTTTCTCTTTATAAATTAATTGTCTCAGGTATTTTTTTTTATAGTGACAGAAAGCTGACTAACACATCCCACATTCACTGTCTGTTTTAGCCAGCTTTTTACTGCTGTGACTAAAATATGCAACAAGTACAACTTACAAGAGGAAAGGTTTATTTTGAGTTCAAGGTTTCAGAGGTTTAGTCCATGGTCAGGCAACTCCCTTGTTTGGGGCCCTAGATGGGGCAGATGTTGGAAGGGCATGGCAGAGGAAAGTTGCTCTGCTCATGTTAGTCAGAAAGCAGAGAAGGAGAGAAGGAGGAGCCAGGAGAACAAGATATAATTCCTAAGGGAATGTCTCAGAGACTTGCTTCCTCCAACCACACCCCCCACCTGCCTACAATTACCATCCAGTTCAGTAGGTAGTCCTTTCAATTTATTAATTCATCATATGAATTAATCCACTGATGAGGTTATAGTTCTCATAATCTAATCATTTTACCTCTTGTATTAACACAGGAACTTTTGAGGGACACCTCATATAAACCCTAATATCCTCTGCCTGTCTCTGCTAAAGGTAACAGTGGCTTCCTGCTTTTCTTATCTGCAAGTGGCATGACTGTCCATATTTGGTTTTTCAGCTCTTCTGTTACCTGTATAAACAAGCCTTTACTTCAGATTTGCTCTTTTGAAATGCAAAGAGTGTGTGACTTCTGTCTTCCTAGTTGGAGCCTTATATGCCCACACTGTCACTGCTTCTTATATCTCCCACCCCCAACCACATTGCTCTCAAAGGAGGACACTTTCTTATCAAGCCAATAACTTCAGACACAGCAAACTTTCTCATTTCCCAATGAGTATAGTATCTTCAATATTTAACTGGTAAGTTTGCAGATTCAGAAAGATTACTACCCCAAACTTTCCTTGTCTTGTGCACATGATCAGAAACCATCTGCCTACTTACGGACTTTGAGAGTTTGTTTTTTTAAGCTTAAATTAATATCGATCTGCTTTATAATTACTTTTTGTTTTAATTAGTTATACATGACAGTAGAATGCATTTTTGCACTTTCATATATCATACATAGATGGGATATAATTTCTCATGTTGCAGAATCATATTATTCATGTAGTCCCATATATACATACAGTAATAATGTCTGTTTCATTCTATTGTCTTTTCTATTCCCTCGTCCTCTCCCTTTCCCTGCCATCACTTCCCTCTACTTAATCTAAGGTAATGCTATTCTACCCTATTGCCCCCAGCCTTGTTGTAAATTAACATATTAGAGAAAACACTTGGCCTTTGGTTTTAGGGGATTGGCTTATTTTGCTTAGCATGATATTCTCTAATTCCAGCCATTTACTAACAAATTTCATAATTTTACTCTTCTTTAAAGCTAAGTAATAGTCCATTGAAAAGCTTTTTCTCAGCAAAGGAAACAATAAAGTGGGTAGAGAGCCTACAGATTGGAAGAAAATCTTTACCACATCCACCTCCTGTAAAGCATTAATCTCTAGGAGTTCTTTATATAAAGAACTCAAAAAACTTAACACCAAAAAACAAAACAAAACAAAACAAATCTCTAGGAGTTCTTTATATAAAGAACTCAAAAAACTTAACACCAAAAAACAAAACAAAACAAATAACCCAATCAATAAGTGGGCTAAGGAAATGAACAGACACTTCACAGAAGAAGAAATACAATTGATCAACAAATATATGAAAAAGTGTTCAACATCTCTAACAATTAGAGAAATGCAAATCAAAACTACTCTAAGAGTTTATCTCACTCCTGTCATAATGGCAGTCATCAAGAATACAGGCAACAATAAATATTAGTGATGATATGGTGAAAAAGGTACACTCATACATCTGGTGGAACTGCAAATTGGTTTAACCACTATGGAAAGCAGTATGGAGATTCCTTGGAAAATTGGGAATGGAACCACCATTTGACCTAGCTATCCCACTCCTTGGTTTATATCCAAAGGACTTAAAATCAGCATACTTTAGTGCTACACCCACATCAATGTTTATAGCAACTCAATTCTCAATAGCTAGACTATGATTAATACTTATAAACATAATCTCCCAACCTTACTTGGAATATCCTTTAAATTCAGTCTTTGCATCTTCTCTCTTCCTCCCTCCCTACCTCTCTCCTTCTGTCTCTCTCTCACTTCTCCTCTCTCCCTCTCTCCCTCTCCCTCTCTCTTGCCCCTAGCACAATGTCATATACATATTAAGTGATCAAAAAAATTTGTCAAATAAGTCAATGACAAATGTTTTCCAACTAAAAATGAAGTTTGTATAAAAATGCTCCTTTGTTATTAATGATGTTATTGCTAGTTGCTGGAAAGAATTTAAAAACAAAAAGAGAAAACAGGGAACTTCTTTCTCTACAAAAATTGAGAGAATTGGGCTAATATATAAAAAACATCACAAACAATATACTGATAGAAATCTTGAAAGTTTTAATATGCTCTTCCTAGAGATAGACTCATATTTCAGTTACCAAGATAATTAATTCACTAGTTATTTTTTATAATTTTTTCCTGTGATATAATCAGACCCTCCTGGTTGCTGGTGGTCTAAAACAATCAAGAAATCCCCATTCTCTTTGTCATAGTAATTGGTTCAGATAACCTAGACATTAAACAATCATCTTGTGGCATTCCTCTGGTCAATCTGGACAGAAATTGGTTTCAAAAAGGGCACATGACTCAATTTAGGTGTGTGAGATATGAGTTAAAGTTGAAGGGCTTCTGGGGATAATTTTGGAAAATGTTGGTCTGCCCTGTCTGGACTGCACCGAAGGTCGCTGTGAAGCCCAGAACCATGTTGCCGCCATGATGGGAGCCAGTCTCAGGATGCAGCTTGACTTATGGAAGCCGCAGCAGGCAAATGGAAATACGCTGGGTCCTTGGTACCATCACTGGGCGGCTGATTCTGAATTACTCCTCCCTGTAAATTTTACTGTTTTATGAGCCAAACACTTTGAATAAGGCTTTAATTTAAATGCATTTTAAAGCATCTTGACTGATACTAAATGCTCATCTACTCAAATTCAAATGCTTGGTCAATGAATGCTCTAAACACAGGAGGATAAATTAGGCCATCAGAAGATGAATCAAGTGAACAGAACTGAGTGACTTGGTCTTCCTTCTTTCTTCCCTTTCTCCAAGTCACAAGTGTTTGGAGTTTCAATAAGAGGCAGGAGGCAGAACGTAGTTAAGACCTAAGCACAGGGTCCTTGGAATCACATAGGCTTTTGTGTTTGATTTCTGGCCCTACCTCTGTAAAGCTGGGTAATAATACCAGCTGATGGTGTTGTAAGAATTGAAAGAAATACACTTCTAGATGTCCATAGAATATTGTGTACATGCTAAAGCTACTGTGATTCTTCTGTTTTTATTAGCATTTTTAGTGTTACCATTAAGCAATAGCAGTTGGCTCTCAACTTTTTGTCTCTGATGCTATTTTTTCCTGAGTTGGTTCTGTCAACCTGACTCTACATAAGTAGACCTCCCCAACCCCAAATTTGTGTGAATATCTCTGAGTTGACATATCACAGGCACAGATGACAGGAAAATGAACTTATCTAGGGTTGGAGTTTAAGAACAAAGCTTATTAAAGGTAAGGCCATGCATACACGGCTAAGGCAGCAGTTCTTCCCATTCCCTGGGACTGTGTCACTGTGGAGACACGAGCCAGGCCAAAGGGACAACAGAAAAAGGCCAAAGCACATGCAAGAGTGAGGACAACAACTAAGCACTCAAAGTCAAATGTCAGGCCTTCTTGGCGCCTGGAATCAATCACACTGTTGGGTATTCACCGCCAACATTTTTATGGAAGTGGAAAAAAGTTTAACTGAATTTTTAATGGCTAGTTCAAATGTTACAAGTCCTGAGATACCATTGGCAATCCTCCCAACCTCAGCGCTTCCACCCAGGAACTAGTTCCTTCTGTGCCCTTGTCTATGTGACCACCATCTACAGTGTTGTATTTCAGGGCTCATGTGTGTTTGTCTCAAGAGCCAAACTCAGGATTTTGATAAATGAATACATGTCAAAGAATTGCAGTTGGGCAGAGCACTTTTTCTGCCAGGCCAGAGTTTAAGAGGCTTCAGTGTCCCAAGGTAAATCTTTAAAATAACATTTTTTTAAGTTTCCAAATTCCTAATTTACCTATAGAGAATTTCATATTTGGACCAATTCATGGCTTGTCAATTTTCTTCAGAAATAAGACCCTCTTATAAGAAAGAAGGAAAGAAGTGAAATGTATAAAGAGCCTGTTAGGTGTCCAATGGCTCTTGGCAGACATTGTCGCATTTGATCCTCACAATCATCAAATGAGGGAGATACTATTAAGCCTGTTTTAAAATGAAGAAACCAGAGCTCAGAAAAATATTCAATAACTTGTCTAAGGAAAGTGGCAGAGCCGAGAGGAGAAGCAGGCCTTTGATCCAAAGCCCGTGCTTTTTCGCTGTATTAGTTCTGATGTTTAATTTTTCAAAATACGTGTTCCTTTTCATTATGAGCTTTAGCATTCATCAAAGGAAATGTCTGTATATGTAAATTCCCTGCACTGATAGACCAAGTGATTATTTATAGCCTGTTGACATTTGCTGAGTTTTCCACTCACATTTACATTTGCCTGACATCCCCCAGAGAAGGCTTGGAAATGTTTTGATGGCATGTCAGAGATTTCTAAGTGTATATTCACTGGTTCATTCTACAAACATCTTTTGAATGTTTACTATGTTCAAGGCATTGTGCTGGGGTGAAACATACAAAAACTTTGAGGGGCAGTTCCCTGCAACGTTGATTACAAGGGCAACAATTCTTAAAGAATTATTCTAGGCAGGGGTCCAAAAATGCATGTAGCTGTCTTGTGTGGGTTTATCTGAGAGCCATGTACATTTCTGACAGCCCAAACTCGGGACAGGGGCCACCTGATCCAGACAGAAGGAAGAGAAAAACTCAAAGGGATGGTTGAAAGAGTTGAAGAAACCTGTACAATATTTATATTAGAAGGTGCTTTACCTAAAGCAGTGAAAGATATGAAACAGAAAACAAGGAGTCAAGAATTAGGCCTTCTGTTTAAGGGATGTTTGATTCTGAGCACATAATTACTTCATACTCAGTGGCAAAACATACTTAGTGGCAAAACATAGGTAATGACACTTTTTTCAAATGAGGGGATAACAGTTTGATAACATATGAAGTGGTACATAAATGCCAAAATGATATAATCATTAATATGCATTCTAAGCTTTCTTTGATGATCTGAAGATCTTGGAAATGTGTGGAAGTAAATGTTTTATGTATTGGACAGAATACATGACTGACCAGGCTTAGGGCCCAGAACTGGAAAGGCAGCTTTGTTGACACACATGTATCCACAGAGGCAAAATGATAGTTGGAAATGGAAAAGAAGCCTGGATTTTGAACTAGGAAAGTCAGAAATGTTTATTCAAAAGGCAGAGCACAATTAAACGGGAATGAGAAGAGTTATTTTTCTAGGATACACATAGCTAGTCCTCATCAAAATTTAAGAGACATCTAAATGAAATGGAGATTTGTGATTCTGCAAATGTACAAGCTTTGGCTTTTTATGTTCTGCTTCATTTATCTGCCTTTTGTTATCAGCCAGAGGAACATTTCTTGGTATGAAGCAAAAACTATTGAATCTGAGTTTAAGGTTAGATTATCCTGATTCACTGTCCTGCCACTCAAAGTTACCTGACCCACCTTTCATAAACTCAGAACACCAAAGAAGATTTTCTGTCTGAGCCATCCAGCAAATAAATAAATACATCAAACCACAGAGGTCTTTTTATTTGGGTTTGAAGATCAAGTTTAAAGTGGTCTTTAAAAATATTAAATCCAGCTATATTTGGGGTTTGCATTTAGTAGAATGAGAACTCAGTTCTCTTTCCCCTATTCACATTAGTTCAGGCCCAGAGGATATTTATTAAACAAAGAACAGCTGAAGAAACGAATGTTAAGGGAGGGAATTGCTTTTCCTGCAGTCCAACCTATTTTTAAATTAGCAGAAGCAAGTGCTAATATGAAACCCTCTGACCAGTAATCACATTTTCCTTTCACTTTGTTGGAACATTGCAGCAATCCATATTAGCATTTCACACTAGTTAAGAGAGCTCAGTAAAATGGTCCAGAGAGACTGGGCAGGGTGAGAGCTGGGGAGGGAGAGGTGATGTGGGCACAGAGGTTTCCTGGGAAAAGAACCTCAGTAGGCAATTTCATGTGGAAGCTAAAAAGCCTTTTTTTGGACAGCAATTTAGAACTAAAGCACAAAAGACAATGAACACGGCTCCACACCGAAGCTGGGTTATAGTTTACTCAGGTGCTGACACAAAATCGATATCGCCACCACCTATTGATGATTTATTTCAGTAATTACTCTTGAACCTATAACTAAAATGCTGTCAAAACAGGACAACCGTATGCTGCTAAATGCTTGTGCTTTCTTCTTTCAGTAGATTAATTTACATGTAATAATGAAAACAGCACCATTTCCTGATACTGACCAGTCAGCAATCTATTAAATGCTTTGGAAAATGAGGATGAAAAATTAACAATGGCTTTCAAACACCTTCAGCAGGGTGGCTTGGGATTAGACTGAACATGGGCAGTTATTTTCCCATTGATCTGGTTAAGGTGATGGGTCTCTAGGACACAATCTGGAAGTACAGGGACCTGACACCCTTTTTTTCCAAAGCAGAGCTCACTGGCTCAGGGAAGGGTCTTAGTCATTTTCCATTACAGTCCTCCCACTGGGCTTCTGGTGAAGGTTCTCTGGCTGCTGGGAAAATTTCTGAATAAGGAAATGTGTTCCCTTCCTAGGCAGCAGAGGAACATTTACAGACAGCTAAATATTAAATCATGTCTTATGATTTGTATTGAAATGCTTTAAAAGTCATATATTAGTGACAGTGTAGTATCTACCAGTTGATCCTAGCTTTCCCATCTGGAACTGGATGGAATAAATTTATTACTTTTTTGGAATCAGTGATTCTTTAACTCTGGATTTTTGAAATTGTATGTGGGAAAATGCATCTTTGTTTTCAGTAACATCCATCAGAACTCGAGAATTTATTTTAATTATAAATGTCCACAAGTACTCAACAGTAGTATTGGCAATGTCTGTCTATGGCTTTGAGACTGATAGAAATCACACATTTTCATGAAATTTTATTTGCTGCACATTTCTCAAAGTAGGTTTTGTGCTCACCACCTTTGATGACAGTTCTTTATTGTATTGATAGATATTATTTAAAGTTAAAAATGTCAGAAAATGTTTATTTTTAGAGCAGTTTGTCACTGAATTTCAACGAAATCAGTCTCATTTTAAATTCTATGTATTTTATGCTTTCCAAAATAGTTTTTCAGATAGCCTAGATAGCCTTTCAAGATGAATGACAGATTTAAATGTAAAACCTAAAACTGTAGAATATTTTAGAAAAACATATTCAGAATCTAAGCCTAGATTTTAGAAATGATACCAAAACACAATCTATAAAAGGAAAAACTGATATATTAGTTTTCATCAAAATTAAAAATCTTTGCTCTGTGAAAGACCCATTAAAAGGATGAAAAGTCACAAGTTGGGAGAAAACATTTATGAATTTTATGACTGCAAAAGAACTTGTATCTACAATACATAAAGAACTCTCAAAATCCAATAATTAAAGAATTAAAATAGTAAGAATACATGACTAGAAACTTTACCAACAAGTGTATACACAGGGAAAATATGCCCTAAAAGATATTTGATATCATTAGTCATAAGGGAAATGCAAATTAAAAATTACAGTTGAGATTTCACTACTTACCTATCAAAATGACTGAAAGAATATAGTGACACCACTAAATGCTAGTGAGGATAAAGGGAAATTAAATTACCCATATGTTGCTTGTGAAAAGGTGCATTGCTTAGGTGCCCTGAATAATAACTAAGCATATATAAGCATATATATATATATATATATATATATATATATATATATAGATAGATAGATAGATTTCTTTTATTCTAAGCAGCAATGTCTGTGCAACATTTCAAGCAGAACCAGTTTCTTCATGTAGTTAATATATATGTATATATATATATAATTTTTATATATTTTATATATTATATTTATATATTTTATATTTATATATAAAATATATTTTATTTGTCTTAGAGAAATAAAATCCTATCTTTACATTAAAATTTGTGCATAGTTGTTCACAGCAGCTTTATTTGCAACAGTTAAAAGCTGGAAACAATCCAGTTGTCCATCAAGAGGAATATGGTTAAATAAACTGTATTGCATCCACGCCATGGGATACTATTAAGCAACAAATAGCAGTGAACTATTAATATGTATTCTCTCAGGGGAATTATACTGAGTGAAAAAAATGCACCTAAGTTCAATACCATTTATATAACATATTTGAAATAAAAAATTATAGAAATAAAGAACAAATTGGTCATTTCCAAGGGTTAGGGATTTGAGGGACTGTGACTATAAAGGATAGCACAAGGGAGCCTAAAATGATTGAACATTTGTATCTTGATCGGAGTAGTGGCTACACACAGCCACATATTTAACAAAATTGCACAGAATTATACACATACATGCACACATGATGCATGAGTCAGTGTACAACCACTGAAATCTGTATAAAGCTTGCGGATCACGTCTGTGTCCGTGTCCTGGTTTTCACATTGAAGATGTTAACACTGGCGAAAGCTGGGGATAGGGCACACAGACCTTGTACACATCTTTACAACTGCAGGTTAACCTAGAATTATTTTCAAGTTGAAAGCTTTGGTGAAAAGCCCAAATAAACAAGAACACTATTAAGATGGACATTACCAGGCTGCCAAAGTGGTCTCTGGCACCAAAAACAAAGTTTAGGAACTCTTATTATAATCTCCTTTCAAAAATGGACTCCTTATACATGAGGAACTACTTGATCAGTGGGAACCAAGGACTTAACTAACTTCTGCTCAAAGCACAGTCGTCCTCTTGCTAGCCGCATGCACCTGAGTGAGGGCAAGCTCCTTCACTGGGTTTGTCCACCTGAGTTTGAACCAGTGATGCCCAGGGCTAGCCAGCCTCAGCCTCCTCTTGCTAGTGTTCTCATCTTCCTTCCTTCCTTTCTCTCTTCCTTCCTTCCGCTCTCCCTTCCTTACTTTGGGGAAAATTCCTGTGTTTATTAAACAGACTCATATATAATTTCTAGAGAAGACTTGCTTCTGAGTGGTCTTATTCAAGCACTTTCCTTTTAGAAGAAGCAATTAACTATATGTAGAAACTGGTTCTGCTTGAAATGTAGCACAGACATTGTTATTTAAGAAATCTATTCTAAGGTTTTTAAGTGGTCAATGAGAAGCATTTCCTATAAAAATTTTATATGACTGACACTTTAGTATTGTTGTCTTAGTGCAATAGTTTACTGATGTCAAGACTCAACACTTGTTGGCTAAAACAGACTCCTAAACAAATAAGAAGTTAAAAATTCTCTTTCTTGCAAGAAAAATAGAAGATTGAAAGAATATTACCTTGATGAGCAACATCGTAGTTCTCATTCTTTTGACCACTGGTGGGATATGACATTGTTCATTTTCCTAGAATATCAATGAGACAGACTCAAAGCAGGCAGATTTAGCCCCATCCCTTTAGTACCCACTGATCCCCACTTTTTTTCTCCAAAAAATCATTTTATTTCTCCATAACATAACTTTTTATATCTAAAATTTTGTTTTCAGAATAGAAAATACACTTGCCAAAATCTCACCACCGATGGACCTGGAGGGAAATAAGAAAATCCTGTTGGCAGTGTTTTCTACTGGAAAACATTTATACCATAAAACCTGCAGAATTGGACCAGAATGTCAATGTATCAGTGTCTATTTGCCTCAGTTTCCTCACCTAGAAAATGAAGGCATGGGCTTTGTGAGCTCTACAGTTATTTCTACTATTTATTTTTTTTCAGGATTCAGACATCTATGAGAGTCTAGAGACCTGTAATCCTGAAGTTTTAAGCCTTAGCTTAACTCGTAGCTTTGTGTTGGAAGATAGTGATAACTAATATTTACTGTGCATGTAGTCTAAGCTGGACATGGTGATTTTGTCATCCTGCAAACAACTCAGAGCATAGTTACACAACCTAGAAGTATGGAGCCATCTCTCTATATAGTACAGCCGACTGCTCGGAGGGTACAAACCTGCACAGGCATTATTGTGTTGAATGCTATCAGCAATTGTCCCATAATGCCAAGTATTTGTGTATTTTAAACATATAGAAATTGTACAGTAATAAAATGTGTAAAAGATGAAAATGGTAACACCTGTTCAGGCCACTTGTCATGAATGGAGCTTGCAGGACTGGAAGGTGCTCCAGGTGAGTGAGTCCGTGGTGAGTGAAGGTGGAGGCCTAGGATGTGACCTAAGCTACTGTAGACGTCATGAACGCTGCACACTTAGGCTATGCTAAATTATTTTTCAAATTCTTTTCTTTCTTCAATTTTAAATTAAAATTGGATTAGTATAACATTTTTACTTTATGAACTAATTTTTAACCTTTTGACTTGTTCATAATAACAGCTTAAAACATAAGCACATTTCACAGCTGTACAAAGATGTCTCTTTTTTTCAAATTAGATAAGCTTTTTTTCTATTAAAAAAAACCTTTTTTCCTTTTTAAGCCTTTTTGGTTGTTTGTTAAAAACTAAGAAGCAAATGCATGCATTTGCTGAGACACACACAGGGTAGGATGATCAGTATCACTGTCTTCCTCTCTGTCTTGTCCCACCAGAAGATCTCCAGGGCAATAATATGTATGAAGCTGTCACCTTCTGTATTGAAATTCCTTCTTCTAAAATCTCTCCTGAGGGATTTGCCTGAGGCTGTCTTGCAGCAACTGTTTTTTTTTCCCACACATATATATATAAGTTCACCAAAATCATTATAAAATGTACAGTACAATAAGTACATAAACCAGTAGCATAGCCATTTTCCACATGTCCTACACACAATTCTATGTCCCATACTTTTATATGACTCGCAGTGAGTAGGTTTGTTTGCACCAGCATCACCTCAATATGTGAGTAATGCATTGTTCTGTGACATTAGGATGGCTATGACATCAGTAGACAATAGGAATTTTTCAGTTATACTTTACTCTTATGGCACAACTGTTGTATGCATGGTCCTTTGGATGTAGCATCAGTACTGGGTGTGTGACTGTACTTACTTCACCCATCTTTATGTACTTAATCCCTGAAGCAACTCATTCAGAAAGGTGCTCTCACTTGTAATATCTTCATTTTAATGATGAGGAAACTAAAGCTGAGAAGATGAACATATTCAACTAATATATATGGCTAATAAATGGTCCAGATGAAACTTGGGCTGACTAGCTCTCAAACTTCAGTTCTTAACTGCTAAACCTTATTGTCCTATTAAATTTCAGAGTTTGCTCAAAGTATAAATAACACCCACTGCCCACTTAAGTAGTGATACACACATATGACCACACGTGGTGGGCACATAAGCCAGACCCCAAGCATACAACTTGGCCAACAATTCCTAGCAGTAGCACTTGGATACAACCAAACCATATTTTCTGTTTGTTGGGTACCTTTCTATCTAGGATGCATAAATTCTCCTAGGTATTTAGATTTGAATCATTTTTTTTTCATATGGAGTCAGAATTCTTCATATTTCTAAATTCTATAAACCAGGGAGTGACAAACTATCTGTAAAGAGTCAGTCAATAATTTAGGCTGTAAAGGCCCAAGAATGTGTCATAACTACTTACTGATGCTATTACAGCACAAAACCTTGCTGCAGTTTGCCACCCTCCTTTAGGTAACTCAGAATTCTCTGTGAGGGTTGCTCTGGGTAAGTCCAAGGCACATTCTAAATGATGATTATTTCAATGCTGCATTTTAGTGATCAGTCATAAGCAGATGCTCCCTAAATATCTGTTTTCTAAAAAAAAAAATCCTTCCCATTCATGTGCAAAAAATAATTCCTAAAAAATTGGACAGAAAAATTCACAGGTGCCATTTATCTGTCAGATATAATCAGAAAGAAGAAGAAGAATACTGTTTAATATTGAGAGCACTGTTTTAAAATTTATTTCTTTTATTTCCTATGGATGTTTTAGTATATTAGTAAATATTCCAAAATTTTCCAGCAGGCTCATTTGGTTCATTGTTTGTTTTATGATTTCTTTTCTTCTGCTTGTAAGAGAAATGCATGCTTTTTTTTCCTCCTAAGAATGGCTCCTATACAAAGGTTTTGATTTACTCAGAAGTAATGTTCAAGGTCATATTTTAGTACTATTAGTATTGTATTATATTGGTACTAAAGTGCTTAATGGACAGTGAGCATTAGTTTTTGTGTCCTGATTTAGCCCTAATGGTGGATTATTGCTGATCTATGCAGCTTTAGGATTAATTGTCCAAATTAGTTCAAGGCAGGCCTCAATGTGTGAAAAAAAGTTTGACGACACTCTATGCTACCACAGCGCCCAAGGCATGTTCACAATTGCCATTGCCTGTACAAGAATGCAGTCCATCACCCGAGGCTTTTTCAGGCAAGGGCAGGACTCAGGCTGGAGACAAGGTGTCAATCTGGGCAAAGAGTTAAATATTTATTGTTACACAGTGTTTGAATAAAATGTGTGCATGCAGTTTTATTCAATTTTTAGTTAGGTTGTGGCACACAGTGACAAAGGCATTTGTTTAAAAAAGAATAGTGACATACTTTTGATAAGATGTGTTCTGATGAAAATGGGGGAAAGCAAATAATATGGCTTAAGAGCAGTTTAATCTGTTTGGCATCTTTACTATGTATGCTTTCATACATTTGTTTAAACTTGACTTTGCAATCCTTTATTTTCATACAAAAACTCAAAGTGGCTTAGAGTGTCTTGAATGCTATTTGAATAGCTCTGGAATCTTGTGGAGACATATGTATACAAACCTGGCAAACTTCACAGTTTTCTTGCTTTGAAAGAACATTGTGAAAAACAGTGTACTTAATTATGAGTTAATTAAATGATAACATACCAAGGAAATTTATTATGGATACAAATAAAGCTCAGCTTTAAAAAGAAAACACATTGTTTGATAAATACAAAACATCTACATCTTGCTAGAGATGAAAATTAACTGTTTGTAAAATTAACCAGAAGAGGCCCATATCTAAAATTAAACTTGTATTATTTTTGCTAGATGAAATAAAATTCCATGTGAGAGCTTTTTAAAATATTTATGAGAGGTCGATATTTCAATAACAGTATCAAAAATATTGCAGCAATCTCAGCAAATAGGCGTCTTTGCTTTAAAAATGTCAGTTATTCAGTCTTACATTTTGTATTGTGTTGGTTTTAATTATTATAAAGTTGTACAGTATTCTGACTCTTACTATTTCATTAAATCATCTTTAAAACATAAGGCTTACTTAGAAAGCAACACTTCAAGGTGGAAGATTATAAAAGAATCATACAGTATATCTCAGAGGATCAGAAATGGCAGCATTCTGAATCCCACCTCAGTTCGTACCACCTCTTAATTTTTTTGTGAGCTCCAATTCATTATTTCCCGTCTGTTTTTTCAGCACCTATTAGTAGCACCTATATTATTAGTGATTATACTGACTTTAAATATAAAGCTCCATATACATATAGGCTACCTCAACTGTAATAGGTGGTATATATGGATATGTTCTATGCACCATATACATATGGTATAAATGTACATATGTTCCAAATACTTTTAGCCAAAATCAAGGAATGCTTTGGATTTACATATTTTTTTGCTTTGGATTTACATATTTTTTTTAACTTTTGAGAATATATTTGCTATCCAGAGGGAACGGTTAGATAATTACATAAGATCAACTCTTACTTCTCCCCAGCTTACCTCAAATCTTGCAGCAAATGTCCATCCAACAGGTCACAATTGGTTTGAGTATCTCAAGAAAATGTATAATAAAGTAGAACATCTAGATCTCTGTACTAGGAATGTTTCATTTGAATTGTATTAAGGAATAAATATTGCATGTCAATATGTAGGTATTTTTCTGAATGGCGGTGAAGTTTGACTTAGATATGTTTTATCCTTCAGGACAAAAACCTACTGTTGTTTATACTAGTCAAGTATATCTCTATGGTGTTGCAAAACTCCTAAAATAGATCTAAAAGTACTAGACTTTTTATACTTACTACCATTTACCTTGCAAAGCCCTAAAATTTATAGAAAAATATAATACCAGTTTTTACATTTCATAAATATTCTTGATCCTGCTTGATAAGCAAGTGTTTGTTTATTTAGCATACAGAAATACAGCACTCAGTAGTATGTACATTTATACCATACATATATGGTGCATAGAATATACCCATGTATACCACATATTACCGTTGAATATATATATATATATATATATATATATATATATATATATTTCAGTATAATTCCTAATAATACAATATCTATGATCTTTTAAATTAAAAGATTAATTAATAGTATTGGCATTTTTCTCTTTGGACAGAATGTGGGAAATATTTGAAGACCTGAGAATAATTATGTTATATATCTTAAGTATCTGCCTACTATATTATAAACATATTTTTAGTTTCTTCAATAAATTCTTAGTTATCCATATTTCCAATAATATAATAGTCCTTTAAAAAAAAGACAGTTAGCTGGAGGCTGTACTATTAAGACTGAATTGATTATATGCAAATTGATGCAAGATGCAAGCAGCAGTGCTTTAAAATAAGTTTAGACATGTGTTTTAATTGAAAAATACCTGCAAAGAACTGCTTCCTACTCTGCATTAATTCTCCAAGTGATTTCATCAGGATGATGCATAACAGAGGAGTAGTGTTCACTGTGAGCAATGAAGACAGCCAGTGTCTTAAATTAAAAATGCTCATAAGGAGATGGACAGAGAACTCCCCTTCCCCTCTTGAACCAACACATTGCTCTTTTCAATGGAAGCAGGACCACCCCCAGGCATCCATTCATTTGCATTAAATTACAGTCAATGCAAGTAATTTGTTGGAAATATTTTATAGTGCAAGAGTCCTATACAGCAGTCACATTCATTTCTTATAGGCCCTTAAAACACGTCTTTATTGTTCTTGGCTCTTTTGCATTAATAAAGGTGACTCCCTTCTGGTTCACTGGTCGAGTCAGTAAGGAACAAAACAGAAGATGCATCCTAAAGTTGAATTCGAGGTTTGTTAGCTTGTACAGAGTCTGATGTCTCCTTCAGTTTCCTTCTAAAGAATGGACACATCTGAAGCAATGCTCTCTGACAGGTCAAAGCCATTCCAGCCAACCAAATATATTGATGTTCTGTGCAGCAAATTTCTCTCATGGCCTCTTTCCTCTAAGTCTCCATAATAGGACTGTCACTGGGGTCCTTGCCATGGGAAATCTAAGAAAAAAACTGCTTCTCGAGAAAGAGGAGAGAAAGCTCTGTGAATGATATGAGGTGATAACACCTCCCTTGTCAGCCACTCCTGGCTCTTTTGAAAGACATATCCCAGAATCTGAACCTGTGAGCCACAGCAGAAAGCTAAATAAATACCACGCACCAAGAAACTTTGGGGTAATTCTCAAAATACCACTCAATGAGGAAACCTGTTAAATTATACCCCTGACCTGATCAGGCAGAAGCAGACAATCAATTTAATACTTTCAGAGGAGTTTTTTTTTTTTTTTTAATTTCTATATGGCAGTGGAATGCATTACAATTCATATTACACATATTGAGCACAAGTTTTCATATCTCTGGTTATATACAATGTATATTCACACCAATATGTGTCTTCATACATGTACTTTGGATAATGATGAGGTTTTTTTTTTTTCTCTGTGTCTTTTTTTATTAACCTGTATTAATTATACATTTTAACAGGGTTCATTGTGATAATTTCTTACATGCATACAACGTGCACTGGTCAAATTCAAACAAGCACTAAAGTAAACGAAGTAGCAAACAACCTAAATATGTCAACTGTATCCACATTTTTTTTTCTTTAGAAAAATTACCTTTTGAAGAACAGGAGAATGTTTTACTATAGCAGTTAGTATTTTCTTCCCAAAGCCTCAACCATTAATTTTCTACAAAAGGAAAACTTTGCTCTCTGAGACACCTATCCTAATGACTCTGACCTTTTAAGTTAGCACTGCATATAGAAAAAAAAATGCTTTATCATGATTAATGAATTTTTCTATATAACAATCCCTGTAAGTTGAGTAAGTATTATTCTGTTATCATTAATTTCCCTTATTGTCAGAAACAAAAAAATACAAGTACATCTCAAAACTATTCTGAATTTTCTTAGGGAACATTCCATTAGTGCTTTTTTTTAAAAAAAAAATCAATTCTCATTTCTACTGAAAAGGCTGATTACTTAAAAATACTCATTAAGGACCTATTCTGCAGCAGACATTATTGTGATTTAGAACAACTAGTATAGACATTGGTGTTTGAATAAACCTCTCCAAGTCATTCTTATGTGTAGCCCAGGTTGAAAATCATTGCTCAGGATGCCTGAGTATGGAAGGCGGCTAGGAGGCTTTCAGAGGGCAGGAGACATATCAGGTTCACCTGAAGTCTCCACCGTATCTCCCTGGGTGTACTCAGGCTTGTTTGACCTCAGAAACTAAGCATGGTTGGGCTTTGCTAGTGTGTGGAATGGAATTAGATCTGAAGAGAGGGTAGAAGTGTCCTAGTGAATGAGGAACAGAGGGGATTCTCTAGAAGGAGAAACAAGAAGTTTATATGCAATCAACCTTGGCAGGACTGGACACCTGCTGTTTTCATCAGCTTTTTCACTGCTGTGACTAAATGACCCACCCAGAACAATTGTAGAGGAGGAAAAATTCATTTGAGGGCTCACAGTTTCAGAGGTCTTTGTCCACAGGAAGGCGGCTCCATTCCTCAGGGTAGGAAGATGCAGTGGAGGGAAGCAGCTCACATCATGGTGATCAAGAAGCAGAGAGAGAGAGACTCCACTTTCCAGATACAAAGATATACCAAAGCCATGCCCCAATTCCCCCTCTCCAGCCACACCCTCCCACTTCAGTTACCACTGAGTTAATCCCTATCAGGGGATTAAGTCACTGATTGGGTTAAGCCTCTTACAATCGGATCATTTCTCCTCTGAAACTTCTTGCATTGTCTCACACGTGAGCTTTTGGGGGACACCTCACATCCAAACCATAACACTTGCTCCTTGGTGGGACAGAAGAAACAATAAGGTTGGTCAGGACCACACTGAAAAGAACCTTAAAACAATGCTGGGTAGGTCGATTTTACTCACAGGTCATGGAGAACCACTGAGTCTTAACATTCTGAATTAATAAATGCTGTATAAACTGACCAGTGTTTGAGAAGGGAACATTCAGGTGAGCGATGATGAGGGATTTAATAATGCTATAAAATAGGGTATTTAAGATAACAAGACACATACAATGTAGACAACCAGATCAACCATTCTAGTTTTGAGGCTGTCAGACCATTGAAGAAATGTTTTCTTAGAGAAGACGTTGTAGAGAAGGGATTACAGTGTGAGAACCTCTGAAAGGACAGGCATTTGTGTCATTTAGGTGAGCGATGCTGAGAGATTATGACCACTTCAAATTGACTTTCTCCACTGCATCTTGAATCACTAAGTAAGCATTATGACTTCCTGTGTACATTTTAAAATGTTTTCATCCTAATTCTTTTCCTTAAAATTTTGCATGATTTTATTTTATTTTATTATTTTTATTCTAATTTGTTATATATGACAGCAGAATGCATTACAATTAATATTATACATACAGAGCACAATTTTTCATATCTCTGATTGCACACAGAGTAAAGTAAGTCACACCATTCGTGTCTTCATACATTTTCTTTTTTTTTTTTTAATTTTTATTGTTGGTTGTTCAAAACATTACATAGTTCTTGATATATCATATTTCACACTTTGATTCAAGTGGGTTATGAACTCCCATTTTTACCCCGTATACAGATTGCAGAATCACGTCGGTTACACATCCACTGATTTACATATCGCCATACTATTTTCTTAGGGTAATGATATCCATCTCATTCCACTGCTTTTCCTACCCCCATGTCCCCTCCTTTCCCCTCTCTCCTCTTTGCTCTAGAGTTTGTCTGATCCTCCCACGATCCCCCCCAACCCCATTATGAATCAGCATCCTTATATCAGAGAAAACTCACACATTTCTGGTGAGACCGCAAATTGGTGCAGCCTAGATGGAAAGTAGTATGGAGATTCCTAGGAAAACTTGGAATGGAACCGCCATTTGACCCAGCTATCCCACTCCTTGGTCTATACCCAATGGACTTTAAAAGGGCATACTACAGGGACACAGCCACATCAATGTTTATAACAGCACAATTCACAATAGCTAAACTGTGGATGGAACCAACCTAGATGCCCTTCAGTTGATGAATGAATACAGAAAATGTGGTATGTATACACAATGGAATAGTATTCAGCACTAAACAAAATAAAATCATGATTTTATTTTATCTTTCAATTTTTAAAATTTGTTCTAATTAGTTATTATGCTAATTCTATGACAAAAAGATAATAGTGTCTTTGAATCACAGGTGTTGCAACAACTAATTTTTAGCACCAAAAAAGTAGATGATTTCTATAACACAGTGAAGAGAGCATTTAGTTCCAATTGTTCTTTTTTAAAAAGGAAATTTAAATATCCTAAAGAGATCTGAATCAATGAATTAATCAGTAGATGTACCTCCTCTACTTGAGGCACTATAAAGAATGTAGAGAGAACAAAGCCAGCACCCCTGAAGGAGTCTTGCACAAGACTGGGCCTGGTGGTAGGGCACACCTATAATCCCAGCTACTAGAGAGACTGAGACAGGAAGGTCCCTAGGTCAAGGCCGGCCTTGCATAGTTAGAGAGGCCCTGGGCACAAAAACAAAAAACAAAAAACAAAAAAAACATTAGGTGGAGGATGGGGGCCAGGGGTGTAGATCAGTGATGAGTGCTTGCCTACCATGCGTGAAGCCCTGTATTCAATTCCCAATACCATACATAGGGAAAATAATAATAGAGTGCACGATTTTGTACAAGTACAGGCAACATTTGGGATAAAAATAAATCAAAATTTTAGTAAACAAAGAAGGCTTGAGGAAGAACAATGAAACATTTTGTTTTACTCCTAGGGTATGTTAGATACATTTTTGGCTAATTCTTACCGTATTATACATTGTAAATGTTCTGGCTATTTATTGTTGAATGAATAAATAAATGAAATTGGTCATGAAATTTGCTAGGTAGATGGGTAAGGTTTGGGATTTAATAATGCTATAAAATAGGATATTTAAGATAACAAGGACACATACAATATAGACAACAAGATAAACCATTTTAGTTTTGATGCTGTCAGACCCATTGAAGAAACGTTTTCTTACAGAAAGCAAGATTGAAGACAAAAAAATAAAAAATAAAAAATGAATTCAAATACCTGAAAGGTTCTTTTACTAGAAAACTCTCACTTTCAAGAAAGGTGAGTTACACCCAAGATTGCATGCTTATGGGGTACTATACTTTCGTATAAACTGAGATTTTTATTTAGACATTAACTTGTTGAGATATTATAAAGGAGTTTAAAGCATCATTGCACTAGAAGATCTTCAACATTTATTATAACTCTTAGAGTTTATGTAGCAAATATTAGAATGTGTTTGGGTTCACTTGAAGGGCTGGATTCAATCCCCAGGACCATATACGGGAAAAAATATAATAGTCATAGTACATAGTTTTGTGCAAATACAGACAACATTCAGAATAAAAATAAATCAAGAACTAAAAATAAATCAAATCCTTCTGCTTAGCATGTCAATAATCCTAATACATGAAAATGGTCTCAATATTCAAATTAAAAGGCAAGGGTTCTCAGATTGGATTTTCAAAGCACAACCCAATTAATTGCTGCCTCTCAGAAACAAACTTACAACAGAAAGACACAAATTGTTTAAAAAGCAAAAGAATGAAAAAAGATATCTGATATTAACTGTAATGAAAAGAAAACTGGAATAGCTACATTAATATCAGACAAATTAGATTCATAGCAAACAATATAGCAACCATGAATAAAGTGCACAATTCATAATGGTAAAAGGGTGCCATCATCAAGAAGATATAAAATTGTTTCTTGCTGAGAACCACTGACTTAAATGGAATAGAAACTTTTTAAGAGACAAAAACTCCCCAAACTCAGAATAAATAGATAACTGGATAGCCTTATATAATTTCAAAAACAAGTTATGGTTAAAAATATTCATACATGTCACTGTGGAACTCACTAGTGAAATATACCCAAACACTTAAGGAAGAAATAACATCCAGTCTACAAAAACTTTTCAAAAAAATTGATGACTGGTGATTACTTACCAACTCATTCTATGAGACCAGAATAACTCTGATACCAAAACTAAATACATTGAGAGGATTTGAATGTTCCCAGCACAAGGAAATGATGAGTGTTTGAGGTGATGGATATGCTAATTACCATCATTATACCTTATGTACATGTATTGAAGTGTCAAATGTACCCCCTAAATATGTACAATTATTATGTGTTAATTAAAAATAAAAATATATTTAAAAAGAAAAAAAACTTCAAGAAAAAATGAAAACCAATATTCTTCCCCTACCACCCCCCACCCCCGCAACCCCATAGTATACTGGGGATTGAAACCAAAGGTGTTGTACCACCAGCTAGCTAGACCCCAATCCTTTTTATTTATTTTTTTTTAATTTTGAGATAAGGTCTCATTAAGTTGTCTAGTCTGGCCTGGAATTTGCAATCCTCCTTCCTCAGCCTCCTAAGTTGCTGGGATTTATAGGCATGCATCACTCTACCTGGATAAAACAATATTGTTCATGAATATAGATGCAAAAGTTCTCCAAAAAATGTTAGCAAATGGATTTCATTAATACTTTTAAAGGATAATATATCACAACCAAATAGGATCTATCTCTGGAATACAGGTTGGTTTAACATTTTAAAATTTATTATTATGATTTACCATATTAGCAAACTAAAAAAAAAAGGAAAAACAATATGATCATTTCAATAGACGTTTTTATTTATTTATTTATTTATTTTTGTACCAGGTTTGAAACCCAGGGTCACGTAACCACTGAGCACACCCCCAGCCCTTTATTTTTTAGTTTTTATTTTGAGACAGTGTCTCACCAAGTTGCTAGGCTGACTGGCTTTGTCTTTTGTTGTTGTTGTTGTTCTATTTTGTTTTGTTTTAATTTATTGTTTCATTTTTGGTGATACATGACAGAAGAATCCATTTTTATATAGTAATACAAGCGTGGAATATATCTTATTCTAGTTAGAGTCCCACTCTTATGGATATACATGGTAGTGGGATTCGATGGGTTGTTTTCATATATGTATTTGGGGAAACTATATCAGATTCATTCCACTGTCCTTCCTTTGATTCTTCCCCCTCCCTTACCTTCATTCTGCATTGCCCAATCTACTGCACTATTCTTCCCCTTAATTCCCCCACCATCATTGCTGGTTAGCTTCTACCTATCAGAGAAAACATTCAACCTTTGGTTTTTGGGGGGGACTGGCTTACTTCACTTGGCATGATAGTCTCCAGATCTATCCATTTGCTGGCAAAAGTCATAAAGTCACTCCTCTTTGTGGCTGAGTAATACTCTATTGTTTATATATAGACCACATTTTCTTTATCAATTCATCTATTGAAGGGCATTTAGGTTGATTCCATAATTTAGCTATTGTGAATTGAACTGCTATAAACATTGAAGAGGCTATGTCACTGCAGTATGCAGATTTTAAGTCCTTTGGATATATACCAAGGAGTGGGATAACTAGGTCAAAAGATGGTTACATTTCAAGTTTTTTGAGGAATCTTTATACTGCTTTCCAGAGTGGTTGCACCAATTTGCAGTCCGACCAGCAATGTGTGAGTATACCTGTTTCCCCACATCTTTGCCAACATTTGTTGTTATTTGTATTCTTGATATTTGCCGTTCTGACTGGAGTTAAGATAGAATCTCGGTGTAGTTTTAATTTACATTTCTGTAATTCCTAGAGATGTTGAACATTTTTTTTTCATTTATTTGTTGGCCATCATATTTCTTCTCCTGTGAAGTGTCTGTTCAGTCCCTTTACCAATTTATTGATTGGGTTACTAGGTGGGTTTTTTTGGGGGGGTATTAAGTTTTTCTACTTCTTTACATATCCTGGAAATGAATAATTAATACTCTATGAAAAGTACAGGTAGCAAAGATTTTCTTCGATTCTATAGGCTCTCTCTTTATGCTCTTGATTGTTTCCTTTGCTGTGAAGAAGCTTTTCAGTTTAATGCTATCCCATTTTTTTTTTATTATTGATTTTACTTCTTGTGCTTTAGGGGTCTTACTAAGGAAATCAGTTCCTAAGCCGATATGTTAGAGTGTTGGGCCAACCTTTTCTTCTTGTATGTGTATGGTTTCTGTCTCATACCTATGTCCTTGATCCACTTTGAACTGTTTTGTTCAGGGTGAGAGATAGGATTAAATTTGATCTACTACATATGGATTTCCAGTTTGCCCAGCACCATTGTTTGAAGAGGCTATCTTTTCTCCATTGTATGTTATTGGTGCCTTTGTCTAGTATGAGGCAACTGTTTTTATGGTTTTCTCTATGTTTTCTATTTGTCTTTGTGTCTGCTTTGGTGCCAATAACATGTTGTTTTTGTTACTATAGCTCTGCAGTATAATTTTAGGTCTGGTATTATGATGCTGAGGCTGGTTTTGAACTTGTGATCCTTCTGCCTCATCCTCCCCAGCCTCTGGGATTAAAGGTGTGTGTCATGCCTGGCTCTCAACAGATTTTTAAAAAAAAATGATAAATTTCAACATGAATTTCTGAGTATAAAAACTTTTGAGAAAACTAGAAATATGGAATGTCCTCAACTTAATGAAGGACATCTATAATATATCCATTTCTGACATTATAGTTAATAGAAAAAAAAGAAACTGTTTTCTCCCCAAGATCAGGAAGAAAGCAGAATATTTGCTCTCATCCCTTCTATTTAACCTTTTACTCAAGGTTCTAGCCAGATAGGCAATAAATAAAAATAAATAAATAGCCTCCAGATTCAAAAGGAAGAAGTAAAACTTTCTTCACAAATAACATGACCAATTACACAGAAAATTTGATTGAATCTACACAATAACTACTGGAAATATTAAGTGGGGTTAATAAGATTGAGGGGCACAAGATGACTATAAAACTCTGTTAAGCATCTATGCACTAGCAATGAGCAATTGAACTTATTAAAAATACCAGATATAATGGCATAAAAATATAAACTATTTAGAGATAAAGCTTAAAAGCAAATGTAAAAATACTAAAAACAACAGAATATTGCTGAGAAATTAAAGACCTAAACATAAGTTGAAATAGATTGTTCTCATGGGTCAGATATTATTAAAATGTTAATTCTTCTCCATTTTATGGATTCAATATAATACAACCACTTTGGAAAATAGTTTGGAAATTTCTTAAGAAATGTACCTATTGTATGTTCCAAGCTTGCTTTCATGATAGCATAACAACGGTAGTCAAGTTACAGTGGAGAGGATGAACAGCCTTCCGTTTCCATCTACTGCAGTTGTTTACCATCTGGATATTTCCTAAATGAACCTGATTGATGTTGCCCAGACAAATTACCACTGGTCCATTGGCCACAATTTATTAACTGACCATATTCAAATGTGTGGTTCACTCCCTTTGGGGCAACTATAGCTCTTGGGCCTTCCTCAAATATTTATTTTTATTGCTATACATATTCTTAAGTTGCTATGATTAAGGACTTTGAAAAGCACTGTTTAATTTTGTTTTTATTATCCTGTCCTTCTTGAGCAATTTATTGTGTTAGTTTAGGGGCACTGGAGGTACCTAATTCTCCTGCAGTAAATTTATGAAGCTCTTAGATATTGTGCACTTGTAAATGCTTCAAAAGTAGTTAAGCAGACCTGGCTTTGGCAGTTGGAGACAATCAATTCTCAAAAATGATAAAATACTTATAATGTACAATTGATGATGGAGAAGCAGTCCCCCATCAGTTCTACCGCTGACTCATTCCAATCCTCTGTGAGGCCTTCAAAATATAGAAGCATAATAACTGTCCTCAGTCAGTCTTATAAATTGGTCAGAACCTGTGGTTACATGTATGCTCTAAAGACTTCTGGTGCTTCACAATGAAAGCAAGTACTGGATTTTTCCTCCGTTGTTCATTTATTCAACAAGTGTATACTAAGTATCTACCAAACACCAGGCACTATTCTTTGAGAATACAATCATGAAACACAGAATCAAAAAATCCCTCTTAGAATTTGTGTTCCAGTGGGAAAAAAGACAATAAAACAGCATAAGTAAGATACTGTTTTGTGAATACATGTAAAGACAGAGAAAGAAAATGGAAAGGGAACTGAAACTCAAACAGAGAGTTTATATTTTTCACTAGGGACCAGAAAGAGCCTCATTGTTAAAGTGACTAGCAAGGAAAGACCCCATAATTGTAGTAATTGTCCAGAAAAGTGGATGCTCGTGACCCATCGAGATGGGCATTCCAGAGTGCCTCAGGGGCCCCTTATAGAACTCCCTCTGAGCGCTAATCTGCTGAGTCAAAGACATAGGTGGTCCTGATTAACCATGTATCCTCTAGTCACTCTGATCATGGTTAAGAGCTAGACTTGCTGGCATGATTTTCTTCCACCTTGATCTGAAACACTTTACCATATAGGCTGTGGTGTTTTGGGGATGTGGCCCCCCCAAAGTTCAAGTGTTGGAAGTTTAACCCCCATATTTATATGTTAATGGTATTCATAGATGGGGCTTGGGGAGGTAATTGGGATTTGAGAAGGTCATGACAATAGAGCCCCCACAATGGTATTAGTGGCTTTATAAGAAATGAGACCTGAACTAACACACTTGCCCTGTCTCACCACATGATGCCCTTCACCCCATTAGGATGCAGCAAGAAATCCCTCACCCCAAGCCAAGCACATTCCTGTGCTGTGATTGGATTTCTTAGCTTCCTTAGGGTGAAAGGATGGATGAAAGTATCTGGATTGCTGTGGATTTGGGAAAGGCTGTTTGGAAGGAAAGATGAAACAGAGATGATTAAACTTCATTGGCTTTCCTTCACAAGTTGACACATGATGAGACATCACATGGGTAGCTAAAAGATAAAATAGTTCTCCAGTTTTGATTTACCTGTGAATTTCATTTACCTGTGAATTTCACTGATAGCTGTCCAACAAGGGAACCAATGTTGATAATTAATCAATAGCACAACACACTGAAAAGCATTTTTGTTTTCCTTTAGGGCTACATCTAAATCCTAGTGCATGTTCTCCTGGCTTGTGGGCACAAGTTAATTATCTTTGTTCCTTTTTATTTATTTATTTATTTATTTTGGTTTTAGTCCCCTAACTAAATTGTTGAAAAGTTTTCTCTAGCATGTTATTGAAATTTAAAGTACTTATATGAGCATATATCAGAAAATAATTTGTATTCATTTATATTTAAACACAGTGGATATTATTTATATCAAGTACTAAATAAGAAAGTAAGTTTCCTATAATGCAAATTAACTATCATATTTGTTTTAAAATATTTAGAATAGTGTATTTATTTCACAGCGCTGCCCTCCTGAAATACCACCAATTGATTGGTTTAAAACAATAGTAATTTGTTATCTCTGGTTTGGACTCTAGAAGTCTGAAATCAAGTTCAGGGTCATACTCTCTCCAGGCTCTGGCCAGGGGGCCCTTCCTTGATTTCTCCTCACTTCCTGTGATTGCTAGAAGTCCCTGGCCTTCAGGGATTTGTGGATGCTACTGGAATCTCTGCCTCCCTTGCCACATGGCCTCCTCTCTGTATGTTCTGTTTGTTTTCTTCTCTTCTTATAAAGACACAAATAATATTGGATTAGAGCCAACCACAATCTCATATGATTTTACCTGAACTTGTTTATAATTATAAAGACCCTATTTCTAAATAAGATCACATTCATAGGTACCAGAGGTTAGGACTACAACATATCTTTTCTGAAGACACAATTCAACCTGTAACAACTTGTATCTTAACTAATGACCCCATTCAACCTAGAACTACTGCAGGTTTTTAAAGGGTCAAAATTTTAAGATACCCATTCATAGATATTCGTAAAGACGATTTTATACTTTGAAATCCTTGGAATTTGAATAAAGTCCATGCATTTCTTTGAACTGTGGAGATTTGATAAATGCCAGCAATAGATTTAGAAGTTATAATTTCTCAGGCTGATCATACCCCAACATGACCTTCAGACACACTGGAAAAGAAGTTGACTGTCAAAATATCAGCCTGCTTCTAATAGAAACACTAAAGTTAGGAGGTCTTAAGATAGCTTTCTTCAATAAAACCACATACTATGTTTTACTAACTTCCTTTGTCAAAACCTTAAGTATGACTTTTTTTTCCATGAATGGCTTCCATCAGAATATGTAATTTCAAAATAGGAAGTGAATGATTTCAATAAATTGATTTATGTCTCCCTTCTCACCACGAAACAATAATTAAAAATAATAAGAATATATAGAAAATAGTTTAACTATAAGACACATCTGCAGGAGTATGTAAAAGTTTTCTCTTTCTAACTGTGAGGGTCAACTGACCAAGAAAAGCAGAAATCAGGTCACTGGTCTTGCCAGCTGACAGCACTAATCATGTCTCTAGTCTCCTGACATTTCCGTTCCATTGTCAGGTAGGTGATGGTACACATAGAAAAGCCCTTCTCCAGGGCTGGGGATGCAACTTGTGGTAGAGCAATTGTCTAGCATGCTTCAGGTCCTGGGTCTCATCTCCAGCACCCCCAAAAAATGGTAGAAGAAGATTAAGGGGGCTTGAATTATACATGCTGGATACATGTATAAAAATACCACATAGAACCCTCTTAATATATACAATTAATGAAGATTAATAACAGTATTTTTTTAAAAAAGAAAACCCTCTTCATTTTTGCCACTATGATTATTTCTAAAAGTCACCTGGTTCGTCACAACCTCAGCTCCCTCCATCACAACCCAATGATTTCTGCCCAAGCTTGCAGCCTAGGTTCCTGTCTAGAAAGGGTAAACTTATTTGCATTACCTCTCAATTTGTGATGCTCATGGCCCATGGACATTTTTATATTACCAGGCTTCTTAAAATGATCCAAAAGAAATGTAGTTTTATTGTGGGACTGAGAAGAATTTCTGCAGGAGAGATCAGGGAATTAGCCTGAGTTTGCAGCTGACCTCCCTCCCTTGGGTTCACTTCTAAACCCTGACCTTCCTTTCCAGGACCCACCCTGCAAGCCCAGGGGGAAAACAGGCTGAAATAAATCCTGAAGTGAAATCTCTGAAGGGTGCTCCTTGTGTGAACTTGGGGCAGATATTCCTCCCTGGCTCTGTGACAGCAGCTGCTACTCAGTGACACAGAGCCAAGAGTAGCCCCACTGAGCATGCAGCCTGCACATAAATAGATACATTTCAGTGCTTCGTGATGGAGATGACAGCTCAGAAGAGAGAGAAGTCCAATGTGAGGCCAGAAAGCATCCTCAATAATAATTCTCTGAGGGTATCCTTTGCCTTCCTGAGTTTTTACCTTCCTTAATACAGAATCGTCCGGAAAAGTCTCTTCAATGCCAGTATAAGTTACAGACAAAGGAGATAAAAGATGGGATTTCTTTGGTGTTTAGATCCATATGTTTGTGTATATGTATGTATGTATACATATATATGTAATTATGTTTGCAGTTATCCAAATGCTCTGGAGAATTGGGTTGAGTGTTAGGAGGAGGTATGTATTGCCCTTCTTCCTTGAAAGTACTTCTAATGGCAGTCATCCTGTGGTACCCATGGTCCAGTACCAGACTTCAACCCTGCCAGGGGATCCTCTTCTTTGACAAACTTCCCAGAATTTGTCAATTCTCTCCATCAAGGTGGTTTTTTTCTTATCTTTTATTTCTTCAGTTTTCCCCAAATGTGTTCTTTTGACCAAGATAGAAGGACCCATCAGGACCCAAGGGTGTGAGAAACTCTACAGTCCCTACTACCCCAGCTTCTGGCATCCTCCAGAAATTTCCCTTGCACCCTGGGAGCTGGGATGGAGTTTGTTGTTTTGTTTATCTTAAACTTATTTTTAATTGGTTCTTTTTAGCTATACATGACAGCAGAATTCATTTTGACATAATTATACACGCATGGCATATCTTATTCTCATTAGGAGCCCAGTCTTGTGGATGTATGTACAGGATAGTGGGATTCACTATGCATTCATACATGTACATAGGGAAATTATTTCAGGTTCTTTCCAGAGTCTTTCCTTTTTCTATCCTCCTCCCTTCCCTTCATTCCCCGTTACCTAACCTACCGAATATCTATTCTTCCTCTCCCTCTTCTTATTGTGGGTTACCTTCCACACACCAGCAAAAACATCAGACCTGTGGCTTTGGGGGCCTGGCTTATTTCACTTAGCATGATAGTCTCTGGATCCATGGGATAGATTTTGAGAAGCTAGAGTTTGAGGGAAGAGCAGTTTCTTGCTATTCAGAATTTATTTCCTGGAATTAAATATAGTAATGTAACAAGTTTCCCCTAAAACAAATGTAGCATTTTATGTTGTCAAATAGAGGTCACATGTGAAAGTAAATATTAAGCAAAGCTTTATGTTAAACAAAATTTAGAATTCATTTTTATTGTCATTCCTGAAAATATTGCCAGATTTTGTATTTTTACATAAAAGTGGTATATGTTCTATAGAAATCAGTGTTTTGTGGTCAGTTTTATCTGATTTAAAGACAAGCTACCAATATGGAAACCACCCATTGTCTGGAATGTGTTTTGCCTTTTGGTCTTAGCTGGGATGAACATTTTCAAAGTACAATAACCACAGGCTCAGGAATCACACCAAGGGGTGCAGATGAAAGAATGAGAAATTCCAGCAGGTAAATGACTTTTCTTTACAAATTGATCTTATTAACAAGGGACTGGGGGAAGAAATCTTTTTTTTTTTTTTTTTAACCTGGCAGTATCAGTGTCATAGAAGGGTTATAATTTCATAGTTTTTCTAACCTTTATATTTATTATTTCAAATTTTGAATTGGTGCATTGTAAGTATGCATAATAGGGGATTCATTAAGTCATGCAATTAACATAATTTTATCAATCTCATTCCCCAGGACCTATCCTTACAAGGTCATAATTTTTAGAATCAATGTTTCTTGAAATTAAAATGTTTCTTGAAGACTGAGCATCTTCAACATTTTACTACATCTTCTGAAGTAATTTTTTACTTTGAAGGCCTAAGTTTCCCTTTAGCCTCAGAAATATTGTTTTAGAATTAATTCACATTAGTAAAGAAGGACTGGTGGGGAACAGGGCTGTCCCAGATGAAAAATTCTCTCTGATATAACTGCTTTGATTTATGAGGCTGAAAATTTCATCAACTAAAAATCACAACAGAAGTTGCAGAACACTTAAATATCCTTTGAAAGAGCACATTTACTGCCTCTAGTGATGATGTAAAGCTAGAAGACTTTGTTACCTATTGTAAAAACCACTGAAGTGAAACCTATGTAGAAGGTTGTTTATACGAAAATTGTAAAATGGAGCTAAAGATTAAGTTGGCCAACAACTTTTTCTCCCTCTTTTTGGTTTTCCTTTTATGATATTTTCTTCTATGCAGGCATATATAAGTGACAAATTTGTCAGGGCATCAAATAGGACCCAAGGTCTTACCTTTTACTGTTCACCTGTCACTTCTATCTTAGCTACCAACCCACCCCCCTCAGATATTAAGTTTTGCTTGTCACTGACAGTGGAAAAGAAGCCACTTTCTTATTTCTTCTCACGTTCCAGTTTGAATCTTTTTCTCTTTTAGAGGACAGTGCACAGATATCTGCCACCTAACAGCATAAACATCATCCTCACCCACACATGCTGAGGAACTTGGCTTAAAATGTCAGTTTCATTGTTTGAGAATTAAGAGAAACGATTGGTCCCTAACTGGAATTCAAATGGATGCAATTAGTTTTAACACTTTTCCTATTAACAAATCTTTTCATACTATTCTAGAAGTAAAGAAATTATTTGGTTAATAGATAAATGAAATCACTGAACCCACCATATTGTGCTGCATCTCTGAATGATGCTACACACAGTAACACCCCAGAAAAGCAGTACCTTTTTCACAATGCATTTTTGAAAGATCACAGAATGCCATGTTTGAAAGGAGCAATACTGGACATTTTATAAAACCCATTAAGTCAGAGATCTGTAAAGGAATCTTGTTGTGACAGAGGACAGCCAGCCTAAGGTCATCTTTTTTTTCTTTTTTTTTTTTTTTGATTATTTATTTTAGTGTGTGAATACAAGACTTTGTGTTATAGCTTTTCCAGTTACATAACTTTGACAAAACAAGCTCAACGAGTCTTACAGAAAAAGATGGCTGTTTTATGAATCTTATTACATCCCACATGTCTAGTCCTAATGTTTGAAATCTCCTAATTCTCCAGGGTTGTGTATTCTATATCATTGCCTGTTGCCCGGGGCTGATAATGTACAGCAGACAAACAAATTCTTCCAGGCTAAAATATCCAAAGGCAAACAACTTTAAAATAGGTTTCTTTATTGCAGGCATTCTTTCAGAGTCTTTACAATGCTAATACACATCGTAAAGCTACACTAGGGGAGTAAAATATATTGCTTTCCAAACTTATTTCACCAGGGAACCATTTGCTGGGCGGGCATCTTCTGAAGCCAGGGTTCCATGCATCATACATTCTTCTTACTTTACAATGAAATGAAGTTGAGACTCGATGGTAGGTAGGTGTATTGAGTATACCATGTATTATGAACCCATACATACAGACGGGGAGGGGGTATGACAGAGAGACACAGACAGACGGACGGAGTAGTGAAAAGGGAGGAAGATGAAAGATCTGTGGTCAGGTCACCTGATTGTTGGAACCTGGGAGTTGTGTAATATTTGGGCTGCACAGATGTCAGGCACTGGTGTATTTTTGCCTTCCTATTACATTGTTAAGTTCAGCCGCTTCTCTGTTCTATTGCTTGCCTTAGGTTAATAATTGTTGGGTGAATTAATATATGCATGAATGAATGCCTCCAAGATTTTCTTTTTTGTGTGTATGGTTGGTTTCCTGATATTTTCTGAAAGGATTTCAAACGAGAGCTCGTCTCTGGGGACCCATGTATGCCAGAGAAGGATAATTATTATGAATTTGCAAGACTGAGTCTTCCGTGTCTATTTCAGGGGGTATTATAAGGCAAAAGAACAAAACTCTTACTGTGTTTTTCTAAAACCTAGTAAGTTTTGAATACAACCAATTATAAACAGATGAGTAAATAACTGATTGTCTATTTAAACAGTAAGTGCATTTAAGCCTATTGATAACCTACTAGTCTAATAAGAAAAAAAAAATTCCAAAGCAAATTTGAATAATAGGTTTAATATAAAATATATTTTAAAGCTTTATTCTATTGAGTTCTTTTATGTTTTTCATTAAAATAATAAACCTGTATGTTTCTCATAGTTACCCTACTAAAAGAATCGAGTTTTGATTTACATAATTATATTTAATGTTTACTATTTAAACTATTATTGTTATCTAGTGAGCAGGGATTCCTCCCCCCCACCCCCATAAACTACTTCCAAAAATTCAGGAAATCAGGTAAATTTGTATATACCTGCAAGCAGACATAAACAGAGACATATCTATCTGTCTTCTGTGGATCCGTGTATAACTTGTCCATTGATGAGCAGAGATCTTAGTAAGTAGGTTTGAGCTCATTTCTTTTTTTTTTCTTTTTTGAGCTCATTTCTTGAAATCATTTTTGAGGCATCTGAAGCTTAATTATATGGGAAGAACCCAATTTTTCTGCTTTACACCAACAATGCATATAATTATAATAGGAAAGAGGCATTTCCTGAAGGAGGCAGATAAGACACCAAGACCACTGGGAAATGTTCAAAATGTAATGAAAAGAAGAGCAGCAAGGTACAAAACTATGAGGAAGGGTTCCACTATGTAATGGGTACATGGGAAGAAAAAAAAAGAAATTATACCAAAATGCTAATAATCTATCATTGATTGATGAGATAATAGACAATTTTAATTATATTCTTATACTTTTTTCTTATATTCCAAATTCCTACAATTTGAAAATGAATTTTTTGAAAGAATTCTAGACTCCCTCCTATATTCAGTTTCATTACGCTCCTCTTCCAAATAGGCAAAAAGGCAGGAAGCCCATTGCATGTTCCTAGAAGAACTTCTGCACCTCTGCATGAGGTACACTCTGGCTAAAGTCGTTTTTATTTTATTTTTTTTTTAATTTTTTTATTGTTGGTTGTTCAAAACATTACAAATTTCTTGATATATCATATTTCACACTTTGATTCAAGTGGGTTATGAACTCCCATTTTTACCCCATATACAGATTGCAGAATCACATCAGTTACACATCCATTGATTTACATATTGCCATACTAGTGTCTGTTGTGTTCTGCTGCCTTTCCTAACCTCTACTATCCCCCCTCCCCTCCCCTCCCCTCCCCTCTTCTCTCTCTACCCCCTCTACTGTCATTAAAGTCGTTTTTAAAGAGCACTAAATACTGTGCAGACACAAAACAATTAAAGAGGGAGCATGCCACAAATTAGACCTTGTTGGGCTTATTTCCTATAGAAGTATGTGACTTGAAGTTCTGTTGAAATGTATAGTTCATCCAGGACTATTCAAGAATTGAGTTACTGACCAGTATTGAGAAACTTTGTATGGAAAAGAAAGTTATCCAGAGGGAATGCTAAATAGCAATGGTTTTATGAATGCTAAGATCCAAATTGGGAGAAGGAAAAATTTTGTTTTTCTCTATTTACAGATGAGAGAGGAAACTAATTTATAAACAAATTGCTGCTAGCCTTATGACAGTAAAACACTGTTTTCCAATTATGCCTTTCATATATAATATATATATATATATATATATATATATATATATATATATATATATATATCCATAGATACATGCAGGTATATAGATATATACAGTGTATAGGAAAACTGGGTACAAGCTACTGTTATATATCTAGTCTTATTTTCTCACAATTGTGGCCAATTAGCTATACATTAATCTATTTGTTAATTTTTACTGTATACTGATGATGTTTTATATTTTATGGTTTAAAATATAGTCACTAGTGAATATATATAGTAATGAGAAAAATATCTTCAGATTTGCTAAACAATCTGAAAATATGTGAAACATATTTAAACTTTAGTAATAATATGTAAAATGCCTTTCTAAGGAATTCATGGTAAGGTCAGTATGTTTGTGATGGGAAGGAATGATTACTATTGTTGAGAAGAAAATGTATTAATTTCTCATGTGCCTACCCTGCCTCCTCCATCTTCCAACCACTTAGTATCATGAGATGCAGTCAGAGAGGCCAAGGACACCCTTTCTTTTGCCATCAGATACATGGCATGCCATCGATTCTTTTTAATAGCATCATAGAGATGTTAGCTGTAATATGCACAGTAGATTCCTCTAACCAGAGGAGGATACGTACTTCTAGTTTGCTTTTGTGTTTAGGTTTAAATGACTCCAGTCTTGTAATTCTATGGAGCTCCTGAGATTTAGCTTTGACAGGACAGTGTCCTGTTGGTTAACTGAAGATATTGTTGGCTGAATATTTGCATCTCTTCTCTTGCTGAAAAACAGTTCTGTTCCGTCGAGGTAATTTCCTACTAAGAACACAAGCCTAGAATGCAGATTTTAAAAAAGATTTTCCAACATTGCCAATGAATTTAATGTTATATATTTATTTCTCTTTGTCTTTAAGGCAAATCCTTTATGTCAGGTATAGTGAGTGGGTTGAAGAGAATGCAAATTATATATTTTTAGAGGATTGTGAATAAAATTAGAAATGCCATTAGAAAACTTATTTGGGAACAGATTGACTTACATTTATGATTATTCAAAGCTGAAAGAATATTGAATAGATGGAGGTAAATACATGGTGAAAATTCCTTCTACTGAAGCATGCTTGTAAGTTCTTTCAGATGGCTTCTTGGGTTATATAAATTTAGTTTGAGGTCATTATATGGATAATTTGTTACTAAGTAAAGTAGTTTGTCAGGTTACGAGACATTAATCTTCCAATAGGTCTTTAATTAGGACAGATGCACTAAATAATTCATAGCAAGACTTGGCCTGGAAACATTTATAATACTCAATTATACCATTTTACAGGCAATGGCAAATTGTTTTTGTGTAGTCTGGAAATTGTGGGACTTAATTAATTACCTTCAATGTTTTAGACATCTGCTCTGCACTCTTTTAAATGCATTAAATTGGCAACTCATGAAATGGCTAAAAATAGGGTTCAAATTCCCCAGATGGGAAAGGGTGAAGATCAACTATGACAGGAAGAAAAGTCCCAGTGTGGTGTACAGGAAATATGAAACCAAATTACATAGCCAGCAACATTTGGCTTTGAAGGCTCTCAAGTGTGTGATAATTATTTTTAAAAGAATGAAAATTTTACGTGGTTTTTAAAAGCACTTAACTTGCTGTTAAATACATTTCTTCCCTGGTTGCCTAAGATAGGCTGCCATCAACCAGTTGGGAAACCAGGCACAGGACAGATATAAAACATGTATCAATCTCTGTCATGTAAACACCTCTGAGTGAAATTTATTTCTGCACAAACAAATAACTTTGCCCCTCTAAGTTGTATCAAAGACGTGACAAAAATAAGTGCTCTGGAAGTATTTGCAGAAGCATTTTCATGTCACAGATCTTCAAGCGATGGAAAGGGGGAATTAAGAGCTTATTCCATTTGTAATTAGATCACAGAAAACAGATGGTGATGGCATTGCAGTGGGTAGGGGGAGGTGACCACTTAAGTAAACAAAGGAAAAAGGATCCTTCACTTCATTTTTCATCCTAGAAATCTCTCCAAGAAATACGTTGTCAGGATCTTCTGCTTAAGAATACTATGAGAGTGAATTACAAAGGAATGAAGCACATGCTGAAGTGGGGGGGGGCGGAGTTTTCAGAGACAGGGCTCCACACTTACCCTTGAGAGTGAGCATTGGACTGGGGGCCTGGCATAAAGTCGCTTCTGGTCTGGGAGCCCAGATTCCTGCAGCTTTCTGGAAAGACATTTCTTCTATGTCTGGGTACCCCCTCCAGGCTGGTGGGGTATAGGCCCCAGGTCCTGTCCCCCAACATAGACATTCTGGGACAGCAGGTGGGACATTGGAAGCAGTAGTGCTTTCTACTTGAGTAACTTTTGAAGAGGATGGAGATACATGGAGTTGACCATGGACATGCTCAGTGGGTGAACCAGAGCTCTGTCGCAAAATCACTCAGAGAGAATCTGAATGAGCGCTATCCAACAGACAACAAAATTCACATACGGTTTTTCACATTTTCTTGGGGTTACACCTTAAAAAGCAAAAAGAAACAGATGGAATGAGTTTTGATGACCTTTATTTAATTTGATAAGTCAAATGATCATTTCTACTTGTACTTACTGAGTTATTTGTGTGAAAATTTTATAAATTTTAATACAAGGTCTTCAAAATCCAGTGCATATTTACACGCATAGCACATCTCAACTTGGCTGAGCCACCTTTCAAGTGCTCAACAGCTCACTGTGGCTGTGGCTACCCTTTTGGACAGCACAGCTCTAGACGATGAGCAGGATAACAAGCTACATCCCCATCTGGGAGGAGGATAAGCAAGGTAGCATATAACCTGGGGTATGGGCCTACTGCAGTGTCTAGGACATCCACTAGTTAAAGAAAAGTTTTAGACAAATTAATTTAGCAAAGAACAATCCATGAATCTGGCAGCACTAAAACCAGGGGAGGTGCAGAGAACTCTCCCCAGCAACAAGTGCAGACAGTATTTACAGACAGAAAAAGAAGCTGAGATGCAGAAACAGCCTGATAGACATTTACCATATATAGACATGGTCTGATCAGATGGCAGCCTATGATTGACTAGAGCCAACTACTGTGATTGGCTGAGGCCCTACTTCTTACAAGAATATACTCTCTTAGGTTGTAGTTTGTTTATATATTAAGTTAGGTTGCAATTTGCTACCTATAGAAACAGTTTCAGTCCAAATTTAATTTAAGAAAATAAAATAAATGCTATTTATCATGATCCCCAAAATCCTATTTCCTTGTTTATTAAGCTCCAAATTCACATTCATATGATTTTCATTCACCTCCATTTCCTGCTTCTAAGACTAAAGGTTGCCCTTTTCTGTGCCACTGAAGCCTAGGAAGAGGGAAGGACTGTGGAGGGATAGGGAGAAATAAAGAAAACTTTGAAAAAAGCAGCTTCCCCCAAACTTACAAACCAGCATTTCCCGGAATTTCTCCACTGGATCATTTTGCTTTTGAGGACAATGTCCACCTTTGTAACATAGGGATGATACGGTTTGGGAATGGGGGTGGCAGTGGAAATATTTGTATGTATAATTGTTTGAAAGCCCTAGTGAGGTTTATAAAGGGAATGCTTGACTCTGTTGTTTTAGTATAACTATTCCTCTTTAGAAAAGAAAACAATGAGGCACTTGTACATTTCTGGCATGTTTTCTATAGACCAACTGACCATTAATACAAACCTAACCTAAATATTTTTTGACAGTGTTAATTTAATTAGAAACCTATTTCTTGACAGACTCATTTTTTTTCTTTTTTACTTAAATGGAGGAAAATCATATACAAATGAACTGATAGTTTGGAGTTACATATGACTTTAAAAGTAGTAGTTTTTTAATAATTATCAGTATAAAAAGTAATACACTTAGCTTAAGGATGGTACTGTAAAAACTATAGAAGTCCAACTGTAGCTGTCTGTCTTTGGTGCTACGAGACTGCTGTTGGAGGCTAACTGACCCACGGATATAATATACCAGACAAGACTGATCACTAAAATTCAATCTTGTTTTAAAGATTACCCAGCAGGAGGTGAGGAAGGAAGAGTTACAAAAGTAGGAAAAGTTGGGAATTTTCCTTATTTAGTATGTCAAAAAACAAAATTACAATATAAAATCACTTTGCTCCTTGGGCACCAACCACAGGTTCTAGAACAGCACTGTTTAGAACTTTGAATAGTAGAGTTTGGCCCTGCTTTGTCCTATAAGAGACATCAGCAAGAAATCATGGTAAAAATAAGTATATATGGTCAGGTATATCATTCAGAAATCTGTCACTTTGTTCCAGGTTCCTCTTGGACTTTCTTCCCTGACTGAAATTCCTCCCAAGCTCCAAATCTTATTTCCATAAGGCCAACCAATTGTTTCTAATACAGTGAATTAAATCTGCAACTATTTTTTTGTTTCCTAAGTAATTAAAGAAAGAGATGTTTCTGTGAAAAACTTAAAATACATATAAATAAAGTTCTTTTAACCTTAACAAATGATTCTAATTAAGAAGGGGAGAATAAGTGGGGCATGGTGTTGCACACTTGTAACCCTGGTGACTTGGGAGGCTGAGGCAGGAGGATTGCAAATTTAAGGCCAGCCTCAGCAACTTAGTGAGGCTCTGACTGAAAATAAGAAAAGGACTGAGGATGCAGCTTAGTGGTAAGTACCCCTGTGTTCAATTTAAAAAAAGAAAAAGAAGAAGAAGAAGAGGATGAGGAAGAAAAGAGAATATTCTTACCTACTAAGAAGAATCATGGGCTCTTTTCCAGTCTATAATCTCTTTATTCTGATTAATGGGAATAGTCAGCAGTTACTAGGAGCACATTGTATGCCATGCACTGTTAGTGCTTGGCCTGAATTAACTAATTTGATCCATAGAGCACCCCAACCAGGAAGGGTTATTATTCTCATTTTACAGATGACGAAGCAACACAGCAGAATGTTGGGTCACTTGGCAAAATTTCTGCTGGAAGGGCACAAAAGTATATCTGAACCCAGGCGTATAGGTCCCCTTTATGCTGTTTACCCTGCTGGAGTGTGGAATAAGGATTCATAGAGGCTGACATGTCATAGGACTTCCACGGACTGATCTTCTCCATGGTCCCCTGTGGAGCAGGTGTGAAGGAAATCCCTGTCCCATCACTTCACTAGGTCTGTGACACTGCTTAGGTCATCCTGAGGGCAAATTAAATTAGTCATGAATCTGGCAGCACTAAAACCAGGGGAGGTGCAGAGAACTCTCCCCAGCAACACCCCCTCCCCAACAACTCTCGTAGTTCCATGAGAATAGGAAGTGTTCCAATTAAATTTTCTTCTTTGATAGATATTCTGTAATCCACTTCAGACATAATGCACATACAAGTGTGCAATCAGCAAGTGTTTGATGAACTAAACTATCCACACCTTTGTAACACTGCCTGTAATAATTGCACTCCTAAATATCTCTAAAAACTAGCCATATGGTGAAAACATAGGTGAACAAATAAACATATTTATGTGACATCTATTTTTACTATGTTGTTAGTGGATTTTTCAATAGTGTAGGGTCTCTGTGGAAAGAAAATATGTTGCTATTAATTGTAATGTGAGTTTCATACAAAGAAGAAAATGAATAATCTAAGATATGTACATAACATTTTTAAAAAACATGATAAAAGAAAATATTCAGTGTGTATATTGTAGCAGCATTAATGGTACTTAGTTATTATAATGGATTATTCATTAAAAGTATAAATTTCTGATTAAACAGTTCTAATTTTATAACCAGAAAAATTTTAAAGTAACTGAGATAAAATAATGACTTGCTGCTTAATTTGGCTTCCTTTCCTTGTAATTACAAACTCAACACTTTCTTTTATCAGATTTATCATTACTTCTTTATTAATTGAACTAGCTACTGCAGTTTCCATGCCTACATTCTTTTAATGTCCTCTATACCTTTGGGAAAGTTAGGAAGTATTTCATGATGCATCACCAATGTTATTTCAAAATCCCCAAATTAGCAGTCAGCTCACTTTGTACAGAAAAGATGGAATTGAGTCAATGAATTGCTTGATACTACATGTCTCTTGAGAACAAGTTATCAAAAGTGACTGCATTTCTAAAAAATGTAACATCTAGAGTTGGATTCTATCTCAGTCTCTGCTACTATGGAACAGAATATGACATTTATTTAACTGCTTAAAACTTTGGACCATGCTAAGCAAGAAGACAAGCCTTTATCTTCGGTTGTGGAAATGTCCTGATTTGCTTCATTTTCCATAATCACGGCTTCTCAGTCATTACCCAAATATGATGTTTCTAATGTTTAAGATCTTCCCTCATTTCACATTAGATCTTAGGTTTCTTCATCCTGTTATTGATCTAAAATGTCTCTAGCTCTCTTGGGTGAAGGAAGAACATGCCTATGTGTTGCATCAGATAATTCCTATTATTGAAAAGCAGTGTTCAATCTCAAATGACCTTTTCTTATATTTATTGTCAAGCTAGTTTTACAGCCCACATTAAAGGCAAGCATTTGTGCAAAGGCTGAAAAGCATGTCACTGTGTCGGGGAATAATGTTCTAGAATGTTTGCTCGGCCAGCACTGCAGCTCTCCTGAAAGCAGGCAGTAGGGTCCTGAGCATTAGGTCCCATAGTCATTGCTACCTGTTGTTAAGCCTGCAATGAAAGCAAGGCCTTGTGTCTTAACATGGGCCCTAGGGAAAGATGGACGCATGCTCCTGTGAAGGATTTCATCTGCAAAGAGGGGCTCTATGCTTTTGCTTACAGCTTAAATACTTTGAAAAACATGGAACAAGAATTTTCTGGGTGTGGGAAGGGTCAAATGGACACTTGCACTTTTCATGAAAATAAATATAATATTCAGCATGTGGCTTTACTTTATGTGATCTTTTATGATTACATGTGCTTGTGATGACAGATTCAGTCCGTGGGATTTAGGCAAGACTTTGAAAATGGCCTAATTATTATGCTAAGCTCTGCTGAGAGTTTTTTTTTAGGAGGTCTGGGCCACTTCACCCTGAGAATGCCCACACTGTAAGAGGGTAAGAGATGAAGTCTCTTAATTGCCTCCTATTTACTCATGCTATTCTTTTTTTTTTTTCAAGTATAGATTATTCAAATACTTTCCTTTCAAGTTTGTGTTTATGTTTAGAATCTGAATTTTCAAACCTCTTCATTTAAAATAATAAATAATAATTTTTAAATTTCCATGTGGTTTGAAAATGAATTTCTCATACTTTAACACTAGTTTTGTACACTAACTTTCCCCCTTCAAGACTGAACCACTTCACTGGAGACGTGTGAGTTATATGCAGAGAATGCTAGGTTCTATTAAGCCCACCAGAGTTCTAGATACTGAAATTAGTACAGTAACCGCACCAATCAGAGGGATGGCAAGAGTGTGGCCCCAGTCAACTATTTTAACTGTGAGTTGAGACCTTAACAGTCCCAAGGGTCTGCAGTATGCATTCAAGTCCAGCCTTCCCAGTGGCATCATGCAGCAATATCTAATTTTTCCCTTTATACTTTCACATCCTTCTCTTGTTGCTGAGTCTCCCATCCTAGAATACTAGAGGAGAAACAAGGACCCCTTCATGGGTGCGTACCCTACTCACTCAGAAGGTCCCATGCTTGGTTGAATGCTCTGGACTCCCTACTGACTGGTTCAAAGTTAAAGAAGAAGAAACAAAACAAAACAAAAACTTTATTACCTCTGATACACTTCATGACACATTTTCAGAGGACAAAAATGCTGGCTTGTACAAAGAAAGAGTTTCCTCTGTTTGATTTGGCAGAGGATAGTGATGTCTTCATTTGGGACCAGGCTAGTCTAAGCCACTCTTTTGGGAGTTCTCATTTTCTTTTATTTCTGCTACCACTGCTAGAAAGTGGAATGTTTGAGTTAAGCAATTATGGGTGATCAAACAGCTGTTTGAGCCAATCATTGCCTCTGCCAGGGACTTTGCAAAGATCAATTGCAATGATAAGGATCATTGTATTAAAGTCAGTTGACATAGCCATCAATCATTGTTTGAAGTAGAGTTTTGGCAGACACTGGAGGTTAGTGGTTAGGAGTCTGCATTTGGTAGCAGACAGACTCCTGTTGAATCCAGAACCATCCCTTAATAGTAGGATCTTGGAAAAATTCTTTTTTTCCCCCAAATCTTAAGTTTTTTTTAAATCCACTTATAAGGAGGCTAATAGATTCTGCTATATGAGTTTGTTGTAAAGAAGATAATCCAAGTAAAATCCTGGTGCAACATAACATTAGAACTACTTCCTTTCCTCTGTGTTTTGGTATCAATTTTCCACCCTCTCACCATCCCTCTTACCCCATCTTTGTTTTGCTCCTTGTTGTAGGCTATAGTCCATGAAAATTAATCACATATTTCAAAATAACTAGTAAGGAATTAGAAGTTTCCTGACACAAGAAATGCTAATAATGAGGTGGAAATGCTAATTACCATAATTTGAGCAATATATACTATATACATGTATTGCATTATAATTTTTATATATAGTTATGATTTTAATACTATACCTCATAAATAAGTCTAAATTTTATATGTCAATTTAAAAATTCTAGTACGAGTGCCTGGCACATAATATGAGCTCAATATTGGTATTAAACTCTTGAGAAAAACTTAAAAATCAAGAACCATGAAAACTTAAGAGCTGTCACCAACTGAAATCTTGTAATCAAATTTTAGGTACTATACGTTTATATCTGTATATCTTCATCTATATCCTATTGGTCCTGTTTTTCTGGAAAATCTTGACTAGTACAAAAAAGTAATGAATTTTTTGCTTTTTTTTTCTTATCACCAGTATTAAACACAAATGTCTCACTGAAAATTTGACTCACAGAAATAAATATTTTGGAATGGAATTATTTTAAGGAGGTGCTGGGATGTTGAGTCTTTTCTGTGACATCAGATAAAGCCACTTTCCTATAATGGAAGAAATTGAATATCCACAAGAAGGCATGTAGGATCTGGGCGCATCTCACCATCCAGTGCTCGCCTCATATGCACCACGCTGCTTCCTGGGCTGTGCTGAAGGAGCTGCAGATCTCACCACTGCTCCTGGGCAAGCAATATTGATAAAGAGTTTTGCCTTCCCATGAAATGGCTCAGCTAGGGTAATTATTTATCTGCACAGGCGGATGCCTCCAGTTTAGTGTCTGTGGACTCCTGTGAGAGCAGAGCTGGGTGTGATTGACAGTAGCCGAAACTCTTGTCACCTGGGTAAAACCCTGCTGGTAATGAAGCATTCATACTCAGACCTCACCTTTCTGGACCTGCCAGGCTGCATTTGCTGGCAGCAACTCTGAAAGCTTTCCATGGGAAAATGATGTTTCAAAGGTGCCAATTACAGCACATATGTATTTCACCTTGAGAATTTCAATTGGCAAAGATAATATCATGGGTTGCCCTTAGAGTTTTGATGGGAGGTTCATTTGTACTAAGAAATCTGATCGAAATGCAGTTATTAACTGAGGCTTTTGAAAACAGTGAGCAAAAAGCAATAGGAGATTGTTTTTTTTAAAAGCATGACCTAAAGGACCATTTACCAGCTAGCTCTCAGCAAATGTTTTAAGAATAATGGTGTGCAAATAACTGTGTTCTCCTAGAAACCAACTGGATTTTGGTTCCCCAACGGAACATTGTATGTAAATATAAATTAGCTTTTTCTAACCCATGGTTTTGGACACTTGGAGGGGGTCTCTTTTCTTTTTTACACGACAGGATTGAGTGGGAAGGAAAACTGAACTTCCATTCTAGTTCATCAGCACCACTCACCCTTTCTTTTCAGGACAACTCTGAGGAAAAGAAATGAAGTCATAGAAACTAATGTGGCTAATAAAATGAATGCTTAGAGAATACCTACCTGAGCCAAATGTTTTATGTGCATTTTTTAGTTTAATCCTCACAAAAATCCTGTGAAATACAGAACATTTTTATTTCCATCTCCTCTGAGAGAAACAGGTTCTAAGATATCAAGTAACCACTCCAAGGTTGTCCCGATAAGTAAAGTTGCATGTTTGGCTCTTTCTCCTATAAGTATATAAGTCAGTCTCTCTCTCTCTCTCTCTCTCTCTCTCTCTCTCTCTCTCTCTCTCTCTCTCACACACACACACACACACACACACACACACACACAGAGCTGCCCTTCTGTAATTCCAATCCAGGCTTCTGTTGTATGGGGTGAAAACATGGGATAAACAGGCACAATTAAGCAGTAGAGTCTTAATCCAGTGTGCCTCTACTGGGCTTTTTTTTTAATTTTTGTTTTTAGTTGTAGATGGACACAATACCCTTATTTTATTTTTATGTAGTGCTGAGGATGGAACTCAGTGCCTCACACCTGCAATGCAAGTGTTTCTACCACTGAGATATACCTCCAGCCCAGCCCTGTCCTGGGCAGTTACTATAAAAGGTCAGAGAAAGGGCAGAGCTTAGTAGAAAGAATTGCTTTGTAAATGGATTTTCAAGATGGGTGAAGATTGTGGCTTTGGCCGGCACCTTCCTTACACCCTCAGCTCATCCCATTCAGGCTCTTCTGCCTGGCTCCTGTTGGGTTCCCTCACCCCAACTTCTCTTCCAGCCATCGCCTGCAATTGTAGCAGGTTTTCTGTGCTGTTCAGCCTCCACCTGACACATTGTTCCCACCATCCCACCAGTTAAACAGGGTCTTTCTAGAAGGCAGTTCCCATCAAATGTCAGTCAAATTCTTTGTAGAAGTGTGCTCGATTCTAAGGGGAAGAAAAATCTGAATTTAAAAGAACCCTTGACTTGAGAGCCTTCTCATTCTCAATAACCTCATCTTTGGGCAAGGATGTAAATCTACAAGCCTGTATACCCTAGACGCCTGCGGGATTCATTCTCCCTTCTTAACTTTCACTGGAGCAGTTTGACACAGGTTTTAGAAAAAGCAAGAAGCACATCCACCTGCCATAGACAGTAGGATGATAAGCCCCCTCTTCCACATGGATGACCGAATTCTATCACCTCAACCCGGGAGTAGCTCTGACAGCAACAGAACCCATTGGCTAGTTATTTTCAGAAATGACAGCTCTGTAGCAATTATGGGAAAACCAAGATCTTTGTTTTGGGCAGGAACTCTTAACGGGCAGAGGAGGGTGATATGCAGCAACACAGGAGAGTGAGGCAGTTCATTATCTAAGGGTAACATGGGCCGTCATTCTACCGGGCCCATTTAGATGCGGCTGCTCTCAAAATAAAGCTTTCTCCAAACCCCCCATCAAGGTTCCCTGTGGCAGAGGCAGATAAGTGGTACATCAAGCCTCACCCTCTTCAGTGGTCTTGTCACACCCTCCCTGGGGACATGATACAGCATCCTGGAGCATCAAAAGTCCAATATCACAGCTCACCTGTCATCTTACCCTGGGCCTGCACACAGGGGAGGTGTCCCTCCAGCTCTTGATTTTCTTTTTTTTTTTTTGGTGTTCTCTCTCTCTTTTTTTTTCTTTTTTTTTTTTTTATTTTTTAACAGCTCTTGATTTTCATAACAAAGCTCCAACTTGACTCCTGCTTGTCAGAGACCCCAGCCACCAGAGCGCTTTTGCTCCCACAACACACAATAGCTGCTGGCTGTGTTCTGCATCTCAATTCTGCAGTGTCTGCTCCCATCAAATTCTAGTGGAGAGAGCCGCCCAAGGGACCCGCCAGACATCAGCTCAGCTGCCCGTGAATTTCTTTCTTTTCTCAAGTCTGACCATCAAAAAAGTTAGAGACCTTGAGAACACGAAATCTCAGCTTCCCATAGCAAAGCCCTCATGGTACTACGAAATTAACACGATGCCCTTGGCTTTGATCAGGGGTCTATGTGAAAAATGACCACATGAAAAATGCCCCTGCATTTGGTGGAGCTGCTGGGAGAGTCCCATCCATTACCTCGGTCAGCGCCCCATATAAATATATGAGCAAGTCCTCGGAGTTCAGCGCTCGACCAAGGGGGCTTTCTTCTGATGAAAGTGTGCGTCTCTGTTTATAAGATAACAAGAGCTCTTTGACACATCCTATTTCCCTTCTTTGGCCTGAGCTGCAAGAGCCCCCAGTTAATATTTCTCCTCTGTTACAGCAACTTTCTTTGACTTAAGCTCAGAATGTAACTGTTCCCACTCTCTGGCCCCCTTATTACTTGGCATTCTCCTAGGAATGGAGTTGGACATTATTCTATTTATTCTCACAAGCACACCTAAGAGTATGTATTTGCTATCCTTGTTTGATAGATAGGGAAAATTAGGAAGAGAAAGATGAAGTGATTGATCACTTCTAACAAAAGTTATAAGCAATAAAAAAGGATACAGAAAAATTGAGGTGTATGGTCACAATAAATGCTTTAAGTAAAATGTTCCTGTGCTTGTCACCATGTGTAACCCTGGCAAAGCCACACATGGTGTTGATGTGGCGCTGGCTCAGCCAACTAGCATTTCATTATCACGGACAGGCTTGTGAGAGCCAAGAAAAACGTTCAAAACAGAAACTTACCATGGAACTCAGACATCTACGTTAGGAGAGAGAGCTCCTGTGTGTATATGTTTTGCCCTATTATTAAGGAAGCAAAATTTAGAAGACAAGTAATTATAATTTAAGTAATTTGCTTAATACAGTATCTAAAATTACTGTCAGATAAACATTTCTTGAGAAGATCAAAATATATGGTTATTTTACATTTTCCCATTTGGATCTCTTTCAATTTCTGCAGTTTATTAGCTTGGTTCAGTGTCTTTGAGCATTAGTCAACATTTAAAATGTAGGTTTTTATGATTCTGGGAGAAGCAATTGCTTCCAAGGGAGAAAACATTCTGTAAATTACATGTAAATGTTTTTACTTGGATGAGTTCTTTCGCATCTGTGCAGAGGATCATTTTAATTTACACAAGAATGAAGGTTTTCTGTGATTGAATGTAGTACGCACGCCTGTGTATCTAATTTCCACTTCATTTATACCGGAGTCTAGCAGACACAAGGGGCATTTTGTTATAATGTAAGTGCTACTTAAAAATAAAATAAAATTATAATAAAAAGCTAAGAATTAGTGTGCCATTTCTAATTTTATTTCAGAGCTGCCCCTCAGAGTGGGTTGGAGCAGATCTGAGTCATGTAATTTGGCATTATGATGCTCTAAAGATATAGGTCATAAAAACTTCATCCCAAGGACAAAACCGAAGAGAAGCTCAGAAACATGATTGACTAAAAACATCCAACCATCTCTCCGTTCCTCCCAGCTCCAGCTCAGACTAGAGTATATTCTGCCTGTGTAGGAAGCTGTTCTCAAAATCACTTCCACTTCTCTTTTCCTTAATCTCTGAGATTATATAGCCTTTATAAAAACTGGATATTTGAAAATCCCAAGGATTTTAAAGGTGGCAATTCATTCAGTTTCTTCTCCCTGTGCCATTAAAATCCTTTGGAGAAATAACCACCTTCTCGATTCTGTTTATTGACAGTGAAAAGGATGTGACATTTTGACCTTAACCAGTTGCTAGGGTGAAGACCAAGTTACAGGCTTTGATGTCCTAATTTTATTGTTCCATCCCTGAAGATGTAATAACAAAGAGCACTGAAATGTGGAAATGGGTTGGAATATTTTCCTCTTTCCAATTTAGAGCCACAAGACTTCTTTCTTGTTTATCTTATTAGACCTACATGATTAAATGCCCCAAATGAATGAAAGGTTGTAGCTGAAGAGTTCAAATTCATATAAACCAGACAGCTTTTGGTCTCTAGGGCTGTTCCTCCTTCTTTATGGCTTCTTTGTTAGCACGATTACATCTAGAAATTTACATCTACAACACATTTTTTTTTCCAGTTACTTCTACACTTTGGCTACCTTGGGAAAGAGTGGTGGAATTTCCTGACTTACAACAGGGAGCACTGAGGCTCTGGAGAAGGACAGGCATCTTGCCCAAGATTAGATTAGTGCTGGCAAGTAGAGCGGAGAGCTTCCCATTCTCCAGGGACGGTCAGCACATGGAAACAGGTGGTCCGAGTGGTGGGGGGAAAGACCAGCCAGCATGTGATAAGCTTTCTTTGCATCCACCAAGAAGCTGTCTTCTCACTTGGTCCAAGTGGGGCAAGTGGGGGGGACAGGCACCCCCCAGCAGGAACAGAGAGTTCCCCTTTACACCTGCTGCTGCAGTGTCCTCTGAAAGAGCTTGTGTTTTCAGGTTTGGGGACTATGTGCTCTAATTTCTGATATTTCTATAGTCAGTTACCTGCCTGTAGAACCACAATTTCTTTGGTAAATATTTTTCCTTATCAAAAATTAACTTTGAATTTATTTTAAAAATTCTCTCAAGTTCAGGTAACTAAATATATTAGTGGGTTGTTGTAATGACTCATTTGCATTGAAATAGTTGGAAAGGGGTATTAGACAAACTAAAACACACACCCACATACACACATACCCAATCTTAAGCATATTTTCATCATATATGTGATTTTTGCTTGTCTTGTATTATTTCAATTTAAGTGTTTTATATGGGATATGTTTCTTATACAGACACCAATTACTGGAATCCATTTAATTCTGTGGCATTCGGGGTTACCTTAAATACTGAATTGAATGACAACATTGAAATAAGACTGTATAACTTAACTGTCTGTCACAACGTTTGCATTATTGGGGAGCTGTCATTGTGGAAAGGGGAGAAACCTTGAACTATTCATTCACCAGAGTTTTACTGAATAAGAGATAGCTATTTCTATCTTAGAAGGTACTGCTTTTAACCTTACTTTTAAACCAGGATTCAATCCTTAAGGTTAAGAAGCATTAGTCACCTTTTATAAAAAGGTTTTTTAAAATCGTTGTTTTGTGGCAATTAATTTCGTTAGTCTAATGATATCAATATATTTCTTATCGATATATTCCTTCCTAACAGTCTACTGCATTGCCAGTATTATTTTTGTCTCTTGGGTATTTTCTCAGGCAGCCTTTAGAGTGTTGTCTAAACCCAGCAAACCCAAAACAAATTCAGTGCCATCTCTCATAGAGTTTAAAGGCTTCCATTTAATAGCAAGTTTCAACATCTAAGTTTGATCTTCTTTTTTAAAACTATAAAATAAGTCTGGGTCAAGATGGCAGTTGTAACAAAACATTTCATTTTCTCTTTTCCTCTAAATGCCTTCAAAATAAGGTGTGTAAGAATTGAGCCTTCAGGTAAACAACAAAGTGTACCATGAGAGAGTTAGAAATTTGGAAGAACTGCAAAAATTTTAAAAGCAAGCAAGATTGGGTCCACAGAGAAAGGAAATTGTAAAAAAGCAAAGCAAAACACAGCACACATGCAGGAAAAAGCACTGCTCAGATTAAGTGTAGGGGAGGATTACCATTGGGGTGGGAACTTTCCAGAGGCACTCCAGGCTTAGGAACAATGAGTAGTGGGAAAGGGCTCAGAGCAATGGGTTGGGTAATTATGCAGCAACTGCACTGGGAGCCACCCAGCCAACAAGCTCTTTTTTTATCCCTGGCTCCTGCTGCTCTGTGGGCAGCAAAAAATATGCCTAGATGGTTTCATGGGAAAATTCTGCTATATGTTTAAAGAACACATAATTCCTGTGTTACACAAATAGTTCCGAAGAGGAGAAAATGTTAGAAAGTTTTCCAACTCATTCTTTAAGACTAGCATAACACAATAAAATGTGATAAAATAAAGAGAAAGCTATAGTTCAAGCCTATTTCTGAACTTAGATGCAACAGCCCCTAAAGAAAATACTTACAAATCAAATCCAGAAGGATATTAAAAAGGGTATTTCCCAGGAAGACAATCATGACTTATCATTGAGTCTTCACATTATGGTGTATGGGAAATTAATATTACATCATATGTATTGGAAATAACTGTATTCACAGAATTTTAAAATTTAGTCCATATGCTCATCTCTACACATGCCAAAATTGCATTTGATGTAATTCAATGCCAAATTCCAACCAAAGCAATGAAATGAAAAAGATCACACAAACCCCAAACAAAATAACTCCCAAATCACATCCAGAATAGAAATGAAACTGGATAAAGGGCCTCTATCAAAAATGAAAGGCAAATTTTTAATGAATTTACCATTGTAAGGAAAGAGAATGTCTCTAGGGCTCCCTGCTGAGGTCTGCCTCTTGTGGGTCACACCTTTGTGGATTCCCTTTCCCTTGAGTGTGGGTGCGACCTGTAACTCCTAACCCACAGAATATGACAGAGTACGGAGAGGCCTCCTGGATTTCATTAAGTATAGGAGACTCCATTTCAGTAGTAGATTCAGTCCTATCTGGTGCTTAATTGGCCTAAAGAGGAGAGTGGCAGTATCATGAACAGGACAGGGAACTAACAATTGGCATCTAAGAACAGAAGGAAGGCTTTATTCAATAGTCAGCAAAGAATTCTGAAGCTTCCATGCCTTTATCCAGGAAATAAATTCTTCCTTCAGCAAGCTTAGAAGTGAATTCTCAAGTGGAGTCACCAGCAGCACAGCCCTGTCAACACTTTGACTGCAGCCACTGAGACCTTGATGCTGAGAGCCCAAAGCAACTGGCCTGTGCTGCTAACCCACATAAACTTGGGGAAATAATTGTGTGCTGTTTTAAACTGCTCAATGTTTATGTTTTTTTTTGCAGCAATAGGTACATAAACTATGGGGAAATAATTGTGTGCTGTTTTAAACTGCTCAATGTTTATGTTTTTTTGCAGCAATAGGTAACTAACACAGTCTGTTATTCATTTTTTTTTAATGTTTAGAGTTTTTTAGTGATGGCATTTAAAACATTTATTTGCATGCAAAAACCTTCAACTACAATTTGATAAATTCTGACATCTATGTACAATCATGAGGGCAACGCAGTAATTAAGAACATGACCATCATTCTCAATTTTCCTCAAGCCCTTCTGTGATCCGTCTCTTGTACGCCTTCCCCTGATTACTGAAATGACCACTGATTTGCTTTACAGATTAACTTGCATCTAAATTATAAAGCATATTCTTCTTTTGGTCTGGATTCTTTCACTCAGTGTAGTCAATTTGAGATTCATTCCTATGACAGCATATAAATAGTTCATTCCCTTTTTATTATTGAACAGCATTCCATTATATAGATAAACCACAATTTGTTTATCTTTCACCTGTTGATGGACATTTGGGTCCTCCCCTGCCTTCATGCTGTAACAAATAGAGCTCTGTGAACAATCATGCACAAGTCTTTACACAGACATACACTTTCCTCTCTGTACAGAAAATACCTGCAAGCAGAGTAAGTGGATTCTACAGTATGTATGATCAATTTTTAAGAAAATAGCAAACTATTTTTTAAGATGGGTGGACCATCTTACATTCTCAAAAAGCAATGTGTGCCAGTTTCACTTTCTCCATATCCTTGATAGGATCAGTCTTTTTGATAGTAGTCACCCCAGTTCTCATGTGAGTATATCGAAATATGATTTTAATTTGCATATCCTGATTAGTAGTGATGTTGAGCATCTTTTCGTCTTCTTAATTTTCATCCATGTATTTTCTTTGGTAAGTTGTCTTTTCAAATTTCTGGTTGCCCGTTTTATATTGGACTGTCTCTTCATTCTGTCAGTGATTTGCACATACTCCCTCTTATTTGCAAAATTGTCTTTTCATTCTCTTACTAGTGTCTTTCAAAGTGCAGAAATTCTTAATTTGGATGAAGTGCATCTCTTTTATGAATCACGCTTTCGGCATTTTATCTAGGAAATCTTTGCCTTCCTCAAATTCACAAAGATTTTCCCCAGTAATCTTTGTCATTTTGCAAGGATCAAGTTTCCTCTGTTATCACCTTTCTCACGCTTGAAGGACTTTAACATTTTTTGTAATGCAGGTCTGATGATGATGGATTCTTGGCCTGGACATGTGACTCAGTGGCAGAATGTTCGCCTAGTATGCTCCAGGTCCAGGGTTCAATTCCTAGTATCACAATTAAAAAATATTGCTGATGCTGATGATTTTTTTTCAGCTCTTATATTCCTAAAACCTTTGCATTGAGCCTCAATTTTGAAAGATATTTTCAATTGGTAGAGAATTCTAGTGGATAATGTTGTTCTCTCAGTACGTTTTGAGTTCATGGGGCACCATCTTTTAGCTTGCTTTGTTTCAAAGAGAAGTGTGCTGTAGTGCTTATCTTTCTTTCCTGGTATATAATATCTTTTTTTCTATGACTGCTTGGAAGATTTTCTTTGTATCTTTGCTTTCAAGTCATTTGATTATGATGTGCATTTGTGTAGTTTTCTTCATTTTTTGCTTCTTGTGGTCTGTTTTGTCTCCTATCCTTTGTATATTTTACATATAGATTCATATATTATACATATAGATTTAGTCACTTTATATATTATACATATAGATTTGGCTACTTGAAGTTATTCCCAGTTCACTCATTCTGTTAGTCCATTTTCCATTAACAAATAATGGACTAACACAATTAGTGAACTGGGAATAACTTCAAGTAGCCAAATATATATATATATATATATATATATATATATATATATATATATATGTATATATATATATATATACACACACACACACCACACACACATATATATACTCTCTCTCTCTCTCTCTCTCTATATATATATATATATATATATGAGACAAAATACCAGAGGCTAGATACTTCATAAAGAAGACATATTTAGCTCACAGGTCAGGTGGACACATTGGTTCGGCCTCCGATAAAGGGTCTTTTGGCTATTTCTCATTCTGGTGGATGAGCTGCTTTCAAGCAGTAGAGATCACTTGACAATATAGGAAGCCAGAGAGCAGGAAGGAGCTGGTCTTGCTCTTTTATAGTAACTAACTCTGATGGGAACTGAGGTCCCACAAGAACCTTCTGAGGATGATTCCCCTAATGACATCATCACCTCCCACAAGGATCTATTTCTTAACTTTCCATGACCTTCCAACATCAGAACTGAGCCCTTGGAGGCAAGGTTAATGTCCAAACCATACTACTGAGTACTGAAGGTATATTCTATTTTTTTGTTGTTGTTGTTTCACTCTGAACACTTCCTATTGCTTTGTCTTCCTGTTCACATTATTTTTCAGTCCCCAATGTCCTGTCTCCTATTAAATCCCATCAACTATATTTTTTAACCACACACATTTATTTTTCAACTTTAGAAGTTTACTTGGATCTTCCTAATATTTTCCATGCCTCTACTTAACTTATTCAGTCTTCCCTCTAGCTTTTCAAACACATGGAATACAGTTGTAACAATGATTTCAGTGTCTCTGTCTACTAATTCTATCATCTGTGTTATTTCTGGGTCAAATTATTATTAGATGCCAGACATTTTTAATTTTACCTTATGGAATTTTTATATTTCTAAAAATATTCTTGAATTTTTTTTCTGTCATGTAATATGGGTCAAAGGATTTTTTCCCATTATGGATGCAGGATAGGCTCCCAGCTTAAGAGGGCACAATGAGCCAGAGGTGACCTGACTGTTGGGAACGCACCCTCCTCCTGGCTCTTTGAGGGCTCTGGGCACTGTTGACTCTAATCCTTAAGGTGGTCCTTTCCCCAGCCTCAGGTACTCCCTCACACACGTGTTTATTAGAATGCAAATGAATTCCCATCAGTAACCCTCTGCAGATCTCTGGAGTTCTTTCTCTCTGTAGCTCTTCCTCTCTGATGTGCTGCCCTTGAGCACATGAATCCTGACCGCCAGACTCCCAACTCTGTCACCTCAACTCAGGAAGACTGCCAGTTTCTACCTGGGGTCCCCCTTTGCATTCTAAGGCTTAGAAACTCTCTCCAGGCAGTAAGTGAGGCCATTATAGTTTGTGTTTGTCTGTTTATTTGCAGTGCTGGGGATTGAATCCAGGGTCTTACACAAAAACTCTCTACTGAGCTATATTTCCAGTCCTTGTTCAGGATAGTCTCAAATTTGTACTCCTCTAGTCTCAACCTCCTCAGTAGCTGGAATTATAGGCATGGACCTGAAATTTATTTATTTTTAATAATATAAAAATGTTTAAATTTTCTGAGTTGGAAAAAATAACACCATAAGCAAGTATAAAGACAAATGTGAGATTAAGGGAAATAATTGCAACATGTGTGGAAGAGAAAAATTAATATTCAATATGTACAAAATATAAGTTATTAAGAAAAAAACAGTCAAATTCACAGAAGAAATAGACATGGCTAAAATGCATATAAACTTATACTTGACCTAATTAATCACCATGTAATATAAATGAGCCATATATTTTTTTTCAATTATCTGAGAGTAAGCAGCAAAAAAAAAAGATTAGTAAATTTCAGTGTTGGCACAAACAGGCATAGAAATGGAGACTTACAGAGACCAAGGATAGTAATATAGATTTCAGTAGGCTTCTTGAAGAGGTTAAGCAATTCTATTAAAAGATTTGATGTGCATGCTCTTAAACTCAATGAATCCAGTTTCAGCAGTCTGTCCTATATTTATACTTATTTACATATGTATGTATAAATTTTCAAGTAAGTACTTATGCAAAATAAAATCAGAAACCTAAATAACCATCCATTGGGAATGGTACAAAACAGGGTGGTGTATCCATAGTGTAGCACACTACAGAACAAAAAAGAATGTGGTAGTGTTCTATGATTTAACAAATGAATATTTCTAAAACATATTGTTAAGCATAAAATATTATGAAGTGATAGATATAACAAATTTCCATTTATGTTTACGATTTTTGTTTTTATGGTGCTAAGGATTGAACCCTTGTGTATGTGAAGCATGTGCTCTACCACTGAGATCGAACCTTAGCCACCATTTATGTTTTTAAAATTAGCTTCACATAAGAGTTTATAGTCTTATGAAAATATAAAAGCTTAAAAATAGACTGAAAGATTGTGACTTCAGTGGTCAACCAGAATTACCTCTTGAAAAGGAAGGAAATTAGGAAGTGGATTAACAGAGGAGACTTTTATACCTAAATTCTGTTTTGCTTGAAGTTCAAAAAATATTAAATGGAAAATTACAAAAATAAACAATATATAAGTTTTAAAAGGCACATTGTTCTGAGTAGTGTGATGAAATCTAGTACTGTCCTACAACTAGAAGGTGAATCGTCCCTTTGTCTGGCATATCTACCCAGTATATGCTACCCACCCATTAGTCACTTAGTGGCTGTCTGGTTTGTCAGATGACTATAGCAGCATTGCTGTGCTTGTGTTGTTACTAACTCACAAGAGTAAAGATAATTGCATTTGGATTTGACAGAGAAGCTATGATGTACTTCATTTAAGTATCATCTCATGTCATCACAAGAAGGATAAATATAGTACAATAAGACATTTTGAGAAAAAGAAAACATATACATATAACTTTATTACAGCATATTATTATAACTTTTCTATTATTGGTTCATACTGTTACTTTTTTTATTGGTTACTTATCCTAAGTCTAATTTATAAATTAAACTCTATCATAGGTTGTATATAAAGGAAAAAAAAACATAGTATGTATAGGTTCTGGTACTGTGGTTTTAAGTGTCCACTTGGGGTCTTGGAAGTATCTTGTGTGGATAAGAGAGGGGACTACAGTTTGTATAATTATAATATTAAAACATGAGATAAATTAAGTGTTAAAATAAGAAGGAAAGAAAAAAGAAAAAGAGGGGGAAATGCAGTTTTGGGATTTATAACTGGCTGGTGGAATAGCAACAGCTGGCATATACATTTGTGATCTGTTTTTGAGAGGTCCATAGGATATAGGGGAACATAATAGAATTTTAAGGGTGCTGGTAGTCGTTATTCATTTGTGGAATGTGAATTTGGGACCATGTGATAAGATTAAATGTGTAAGAGAGGCAATTCCATTTGAGGATGGAGGAAGGCAGAAGCTTTCGAATCTTCAGCTTATTGTTAAGGACAGACAGATAATATCATAAAACCTAATGTAAAAACCTGTAGTTTTTTTTTTTTTAATGGGAAATCCATTTCTGAACTCATTTAAGCATTCTGCCCAGATCTAAGATGAAAGCTCATCCATTGCAAATACTCCCCTCTTTCCACAGTGACAGAGTTTAAATTAAAACAAACAAACAAGAATCTGCAAGAATCTGGAGTTTCACAGGAGAGCTAGTACATTATGTGAGGCCCAGCAGAGGAAGAGTAGAGGCCAAGCTTCTGCCATGTCTTGTTTCTCCTGGCCCCAGCCCTCTTGTAAATTCTGGATTTCTCTGGCATGTTTCTTTAGACGACGATTTATCACTGGTCAACAGCCCTGACTGTGATCAGGGCACAGTGCACCAGCACTAGGCAGCAATCTGGGCACATCATCTGGCAAGCCTCAGGGCTGTGGTGGTGCAGGAGTCGGGCTCCCCTGGGTTGGTCATAATTGTCCAGAGACCATCCCCTCTATATTCCTCCTCCCTACTCTTCCTTTCTGCCTCTGGCCCTCCTTTTACTCCATTCAACAACAATTTATTGAGCAGTTCTGTGTCAGGTATTATTTACTGGACATGGGGGAGATACAGCAGTGAATTGGACAGAGGGAGAACCCTCATGGCTACCACTGTTTCATTCTTGGTCTGTTTTCAAACTTCCCAGTGTAAGAACTGGCTTTTCCATCAGGGAGAATATGTCCTGGCCAACCGATTGTGATTTTCTTGCTAGAGCTTCTAGTAGTTCATATAGTATGCTTGCCAATGAATTAACGTTCTGGTTAATAAGCCAAGTCCTCACTAATTTTCTTAGCATGAATTAAACTCCCTGAATAGAATTCTCTTTGCATCAACAGAATTCAAAATTAGGGACCTGTAAATCTGAGTTACATTCAGAGTTTGCTTTCCTAAAAGGCCCCTAGCTTCCTCCTTGAATGACATGGTTTCCCCATCTCCCAAATGCCTGGGCAATAGTCCTTCCTTAGAGGGTGCTCCAGTTGCTAATTAAAAAGAGTAATCAGAGAACTTGGAGTAGAGGTGGAGTGGGAGACATGGCACCTGACCCAGCAGAAACAAATCTGGGTGGACACCCATAGAGGCAAGCACCACCTGCTCACACATTTCAAAACTCCTTCAAATTGGATTTAGCTACTCCCCAGTCCTCTTGATTTAATCCATTTTTGCAACTTGAATACTCCTCTCTGGGTTTCTAAACCCATAAGTCTAGTCACTTCAGTCTCTGGAACTTTTTAATAGCAATAACCCACACTTTTAAAGTACTTCATAAACATTAGAAGCTATATTCACATTCTGAGAGTCACATTATAAGACAGGTGGTATTATCACCATTTAACAGAGGAAGAAACTGTGTGTTATGATTTAGATATTAGGTGTCCCCAAAAAAGCTCATGTGTAAGAATATTCAGAGGTGAAATGATTGGGCTATGAGACCTGTAAATTAATTAGAAAATTAATCCTCTGATAGGGATTAACTGAGTGGTAACTGAAGGCAGGTAGGATATGGTTGAAGGAGGTGGGTCTATGGGGGCGTGCCTTTGGAGTATATATTTTGTATCTGGTGAATGGAGTCTCTTTATGTTTCTGAGCTACTTCCCTCCACCTTAATCTTTCACCATGATGTTCTGCCTCATCTTGAGCCCTGAGGTGTGGAGTCCTCTGAAACTGTGAGCCCTCAAAGGAACTCTTCCTCCTCTAAAATCGTTCTTGTCATGTCTTTTAATTACAGCAGCAAAAAAGCTGATAAAACACTGGATTATGGAAGTTACATAATTTTTCCAAAGTCATTGGGCAAAGTCATTAGTAAGGTAGGAACCTGAATCTTTGCTTTATGTTTTAACTGAGTATTAAACCATGAGTGCCTTATCACTGAGCTACACCCCCAACCCTTTTTATTTTACATTTTGAAGCAGAGTCTTGCTAATTTGAAAGACTGGCCTTGAACTTGAGATCGTCCTGCCTCAGCCTCCCGAGTGGCTGGGATTATAGGTATGCACCAGCGCACCTGGCATGAACCAAAACTCAAAGCCAGAATCTAACTCCAGGGTTCACACTCTTACCTATGCTGTCTCACAATTATTGTTTAGAACAATATGATAATCAATACAAATCATGGGAATGTAACCCATAAGACTGTCAGAAGGACAAGCTAGGTAGGCATCTGGCTTTCTGAATAAACTTCACTTTCTCAGCTTTTGATTTGCTTGATTTGATCTACACTTATTCTTCTGTTCATAAGTTGAGTGCATTAATTTTTAGCATCCCTGTTAAACTACTATTCATACTAAATTTATAGTAATCTAAAATTAATTTCTAAGGTTGAAAAATAGCATTATGTAGGTCTTCACCATTTTCGTACCAGTATGGAGGTAATTCTGGTGTATTCCTTTCTGATCTTTTTCTCTAGACATAAATTTACATGTATACATCTATATAAAATGCTTGAATACATTTTTATCCAATAACCTACTCAGTTTTGTTTATAAACATCTCATGAATATTTCTCTATGTCATGTATGATTCTTCTAAAATGTGATTTTCAAAGGTTGCATGGAAACAGGTAGACTTAATTTAATCCATCATCACTTTAGTGTGTGCATAATTTTATATTGATTCTACAGGTCACTCAGATTAACTTCAAAATCTGTCTAGTTCCTAATGATGCAGTTCTCAGACTTGGTCCAATCCTGATGTTCAAAGATGCCAATAGTGCATTCACAAGACCTATTGAGGGGGGAATGTTTTGCAAATAGTATTTATTCTCCCTCTTCTGCAATTCCTTAGGAAATCCCTTGTTAATCACTATAGAAACAGACCCCATTTCTCTTTCAGGACATGAATATGCATATGAGTTTATGCAGATCATTTAATATTTGCGTGTAACTAATATTTGTAGTGTGCTTGACCATACACAAGATACATAAGCTCACTTCATCCTGAAGAGGAACCCATTTTACCAATGAAGTTACTGAGGATCAATTTTTGAATCTACCAGCTCAATAAGCAGCATAGGGAGGACTCACCTGAGTCTTACAATTCTAAATTCTATACTTGGGGCTGTCTATAGGATTAAATTTTGGTTCATTAGTATTTCATCAATAGGGGGCATTTGCCTGTCAGCAGGCTACCCAGGACCAAGTGGAGTGTTGTCACCTCATCTTTCATAAATAAAAATAACTTTGCAAGGAAAAAATTGCTACAAAACTTGATTAGTTAATAACCACTAGCCTAACTCCAACACCAAGATCCAGTAATTGATTTTGTTTGGTGAAAAGGGCAGCTGTCAGAGACTAGGGCTAGCCCTGGGCACTGCCCTGCCCTCCCTTCCAGATGCTGAAATACCCCCCTTAATGCATTGTCAGTTAGAAGTGGCAAAGTCCTTAACAGCTGTGCACATTACAAGTGCAACAATAAAATATTATTTTTCTCCCTTGGAAAATGCCCTTGTTACAGTGCTCCAAAAATGAGTTAGAAATGATTTCTTTGTTGCCCCATGGACCTTTTAGAATATATTCAAGGCTTTCCAGAGCTTGCATCCTTATAAATTTATTCTTGTCAGGTCTAGCCATATGTCAGACTCCCCGAGTGAAATATGAGACTGAAAATGGAGGCAGAATCAGGTGCTGACACCTTTGCCAGAGAGATTCAGAGTGAAGGAGACATTCCAAGGCAAAGCCACCGGCCCGAGACGGGGCATTGCAGGTGGTGCTGCTGCTCCCCCCTTATTCCTGCCTTTATTCAAATGCTGGAAAGCTGGCACATGAGAGGAAGGCTTGGCTTTGCTGCCAATCCTACACCCCCAAATAATAAGATCACATGGCACCTGAACTTAGGAGGTAGAATATGAGAAAAAGATAGCTACTGATGTGACCTTGGTCACATTAGAAAACCAGATTGCCTAGAGGGACCCACAATGATGGGATATTATCATAGTAAAATTCTGTCCAGGTAGACAGAGAGGCCACACTAAATCAACCATTCTCTTCTTAGGAAACCTGACCTGGAAATAGTGTCATCAAAGAGCATTTGGGAAAATAGGATTCCATCATCGGGGAGATTTATAGACAGCTGGCATTAAACACTAATATTTGATTAGCAAAGGCCAAAGGGAGTGTGTTGCCCATGGTAGACCTGTAGCATACCTATTTTATCTTTAAAATATTTTATTCATGTCTTATGTGACCTCTCTGTGATTCAAATGTTCTCTAGGTGGTCTGTGCGCCTGAGGCCTTTGAGAAAATTTGTTATTTTCCTTAATCCCCAAATGTGTCATGCAAGTGTTCGCTTACTTGAATTCTATAGGGACAGTGGGAATTCCTTCCTCCTGAAGGAACTCCTGAAGTTTGCAGTCTTTCCTCTGCTGAAATAAACTACAATAGATCAGCAGGAGAGAAAACACGGATTTGTGAGCATGGAGTCAACCTAGGAAGGTGGGTCCCTAAGGGCCCCGTGAGATTCAGAACTTATAAGCCTTTATTCATAGGGGAGGGCAAGATAGTGGGTGAGGGGAATTTAGAGGAGTACCAACTGATTTTTAGGGAAGATGGATGAGCTTGAAAATATAGATCAGGTCCTGGAACAAAGTTCTCTGTACTCCAAGTATGCTGTTTAATTTTCAGCCTCTTCTTCTATGATATGAGTTTAATTTTCCTTGATTAATGAAATTTCAGTAAGGAGATGGAAGAGAGATTCCTCCTTGGTAGATAGATGTGTTCTTTAAGTAGATGAGGGAACTTCAGAGAAAAACCTGCCTCCACTTTTTGCTGATTCCCATCAAATTAATATATTCAGCATACTAAGATGTCATGTTTGGGGGTACTGTTTTCTGAGCACCAAGGATTCAATTCAATCTATAACACTTCTGTTGAGAACAGTGTGTGACAGGCAGGAGTGGGTAAGGAATAAGGTGATTGAGGCCTGGTGCCTACCCTCACAGGATCCTCTTCAGGGCAGGGTCACTAGAGTAATTACTGGAATGTGCTGAGATAAGGGCTGGACTCTGAGCTACAGGCTTGGGACGCTCACAGGCGGGATCATTCATTCTGCCTGTGGATTTGAAGGGAGGGTTTCTGGTGTCACCAGGTTGATCTAAGAGCCCTGGAAGCAGAGGAGGTGCAAGCTCAGCGAGAGGCCAGAAGCCTCCCTCTGCAGAACAGTGGGAGCAGTCTGACCTAGCTGGCCTGGAAGAAAAAGGGAATGAGGGGAAGGAACGTACAAAAATTAATCCTGGAATGGATAGAGTGACGGACTGTGAATTTTAAAGTCATAGCATGATTGAAATTAAATTGAGAGAGAGTAGTTACGTTTCTCCTGGCTGAAATATATCCCTGTGGAAGTTCCTTCAAAAATTCACTGGAATAATAGAAAAGAACATTAACAAGAAAGCACATTATCAGCAGGGTTTGCACTTTGGGGTTTGGGCCACAAACCATCATTCTCCAAATCTTCATAGTACCATTAATGAAATATTGATACATGCTACAACCCGGAAGAACCTCATAAACACTATGGTGAGCAAAGAGGTCAGTCCAAAAGGACCACATGGCGCACAATTCTATCTATATGAAATATCCAGAATATGAAAATCTATGGAGACAGAAAGTGAAGGGGTGGATGCCTTGAGCTGGGTTGCGGTGGGGACTACTAGGGGTAGGAAATTTCTGAAGTTAAAAAAAAAAATCTTCTAAAATGAACATTTAATTAGATGAGACCATGTGAACACACTAAAATGATCAAATAGTATATTTTCAATGGGTAAATTTTATGGTATATGGATTATATCTCAATAAAGCTGTTTTAAAAAATCTACATAGTCACAGCTTTATAGGCTTAACCACAAGTTTCACTCACTTTTAAGTTTAGATACAAACTAGGAAGAGGGAAGGATGGCCTGCCTGGTTATGCCTGGAACACATTCTGGATGGAGCAGGAGACACTTCTTGAACTGCTTAGTCCTGGAACATGTGGAGATGCCCAAAGGAGGTCCCCTTGTTTGGAAATTTGCAGAAAATGGTCATGGCATGATAATTTCTACTATAACACCATTCAAGCCCTGAAGATATGGTGTGTAGGAAAGAGAACTGGCCTGATGGGGGAGATCAGGGTCCTGATTCAGCTGAGCTACTTACTAGTTGTGGCAAATCCCCTCATCCACCTGGGCCTTGGATTCTCCTCTAGCAAATAGGAATTTGGATTATAAGGAAGTGGCCAGGGGAGGGGTGTGAGGGTGCCAGCTGCCAGCTCTCATATGACCCTTCAGAAAATGTGCTGATGGTGAGGAATGTCCTGGGCTTCAGCAAACCAGTGGGTCCCATGTTTAATAGTGATTTATCTGTCCACATCTAGAACAAGACAGGTGGATTGTGTGATCAGATCAGTTTCTCTCCCATGGAAGTTCCTGAATGGGAACATCCTCTCTGAGACAAAAATCTTTACACCAAAGTCACCACCACCACTACCACCACCACCACCACCACTACCACCACTACACCAGCATCTGATCAAGTTCTTCTTACCCACTATTAGATTATAACCTATGTTTTTGCTCTTTCTAGTTTTAACCAGGAAAGATTTTTATCTTCAAGGTCTTCTTTTGTATAATCTGGTCTGATTCATTATGTGAAAATCCTCTAGTTTATCTTTAAGAACTTGAGGAGAGTTTTGCTGTCACCATATCACCACCTTATAGCAGATGATTATATATTACCATGTGTAATATATGTAACCCTATATATACCTATGTTCATATGTAATTATAATCATACTCAGTATGTGAATAATATGTCACTGTGTAGAGGATAATTAAAGCTTGCTGCTGATGATGTGCATTAACAGTGCATTAAAAATTAAAAATAATTTTCCTCATGTGAGATATTAATGGTCAACATTGGAACTAGATCTGATTAGGGCTATGAACACATACAATCAGAATACATGGCTGTATCTTGACCCTGAACCGTTGCACTCAGGGTAAAGTCAAGCTGGGAAGGAGATGATTATCCAAGGTGGTGTCTTAATGGCATGCCCTGAGGACTGATCAGCTCCAGTACTTTTATATGTTTTACAGTGGAGGAAAATCATTCCCTTCAAGTTGTAAAATCATCCATTTGGATCCTTTCCTGGGTAGAAGTTCTGGATGCATTGGGAGAGTCTGCCATGCCTAACGCTTGGGAGGCAGCCGAGGAAGGGTCCCAGAAAGAAAAGGAACAAGGGAAGCAAAAGGTATACAAGTGATGTCAAAAGCAAACCTGCAGCTATTTGATCATCTTGTTGAATTTTGTCTTTTAAAATACTCAGTCCCCATGAATCCTTGATGATTAAGTCCCAATCTGCATTTCTTGGAGCTCCACCAAGATTGTGTTTTTGGTTTTGAGTTAGCTAGCAGAGCCCCATACTAGGAGAAATTATAACAGCTGGAGAGTGGGCTCAGAGAAAGAATTGCCACCCTACCTGTTAGGACCTCTAGAAGGTGGACCGAAGGAGAGAGAAGGCTGTGACACATTGCTTATATTCACCAAAATGGCTCACGTGAAACAGTGATTATGATTATTTCCTTGATGTTGAGTGGATAAAAGTTTATCAGCCATGTTGCGTTCTCTGAACATGCAAGGAATTTGTAAGGGCTCACTGGGAAATGAGCCAACTGCACGATTCTGTCTTTTGTCATTTTGCTGGAGATGCAAACGTGTACACACAGGTCATTCATAATGAGCAGTGCTGTGGTAGTAAAACCAGCCCTTGTAATGAACAGGGTTGCCCTGGAACGTGACGTTGAAGCAGGTGAGATATGAGAAAGGTGGCTAATGGGTGCTTGGTTGGCAGGTCATCTGCCAAAGAGAAATGAAGAATCGCGCTAGTTTCCTAGACAATACTGGAAAAACAGAAATACTCTATTTTCTCACTAATTGTGCCAGTTATTTATGTCACTTTGAATGTAGGCAGCTCGACTACTCCCACACTGCAAGCCAACCTATTGCTGACAGATCCAAAGTAGGAAGGAGTCCAGGTGGTTCCCCAGATTAGATGCAAATGCCATCATGTCATTATTACTATCATTTTCAAAAGGAGAAAATTATTAGCCTGTCCCTTGGGAAGTTATTATAGATGTTTTGCCTAATCCAGTTTCCTCTATTATAAAAAGAAAGAACTAAGGATCTATTTAAATATCTGGGTAGAGTACCAAAAGGCTCAGAAACTGATTTTTCTGAAGGAAGGAGATTCCTGTGTACACAGAATAAATAAGATTAATAGCTTATCCATGTGATAGCCAGAGTTCAAATCACAGCTATGCCAACTACTAGCGACATCACTCTAAGCAAGTCACTTAACATCTCTGTGCCTCAGTTTCTTAATCTGTAAAATGATAGCACTAACATTATAGAGATGGTATGAAGATTATGAAGACCAAATAGGCTGATGTATGTAAAGAACTTAGAACAGTGCCTGGTGCATAGTACATTTTTGGTGTATGTCAGCTAATTTATGGTTTATTTGTCTATGAACAGCTCAGTTTGTAGAGAAGTATGATAGTTTATTGAAATAGTAAGATTTTTTTAAAAAAAACACATTTATCTCAATAGTGAGTAAGTGAAAAGCTATTCTGTGCCAAAAAGAGAGCTTATCAGGTGTCATTTTCAAGAGCATAAAACCGACCATCTGGTATAGCTAAATAAGAATATAAGTTGTCTTCTTAGGATCATCCTGCCTTCATTTGTTGTAATATGTTAAGAGAATGTGTGCTTTTTCTAACGTAGCTTTCCCCCCATGCTGGATCAAATAGACAATTTCACATTCTGATATGACCATTTCTATCAGCCTCAGGCTAGTGAGAGTCTTTTGCCAGAAGTAAGGGTAGGAAGATTGGCATCTGTATCAGGAGTGGAAAGGAGGCTGGAACGCAGTTCTCAATGACTCTGATTCTCAGCCCCTACATGATATTTGAGGATATTCTTTATAATCAAAATGGCCCTGTCTCCTCAGTTTCCATTGGTTTTAATATAATTTCTATTTCAGAAATCAATAGTTGCCTGTGGCGTAGGGCTTGAATATTTTCCATCATTACATTGCTTTCATCATTATGACTTTTCAATGTAAGCCTTAAATAATATAGCCATCAAGAGAAAAAAATCAATCACTTTTAGTTAGTCCAAAGATACCTCCACATCTCTGAGATGTCCCCAAACACTTTTTAGAACTTAACATTTGACATGTGTCACATTTGTTGCATTTAAAAATACCAATGTATCAAAACCACATTATAAATTCAGCCACGATTGAAACTTCCCCTAAGGTGTTATGTGAATGAACATACCCTCAGAAAGTTGTGTCTTGGTTTAGGCTTGAAAAATCCTTTGTTGCGCATCTTCCTCGGCTCATTGGCATAGCCTGGTCTCTGTCTAGCATACCATAATGAAACAGCCATAACCTTACTTAACCTCATATGTCTCTAACTTATTTTTGACCATGGGAACCTTGTTTTTCCTTAGAACCCACATTAACCTGTCATCAAATAAATGATCTGCAAACTCTTTGAGAAGACTGATCTAATGCATTGGATCTTTCTTTATAGCTATTTTGTAAGATTAATACTAATAAAATATTTAATTCTTCTCAATGTGATTCTAATTGTGAGAAATGTTCTGAGATCTTATATTTCTTATTCACTATCCTGATCTTGTCCACTGAATTTCTAACCATACTTGAAAGGAGAACTTAAAATCCATTGAAGTATTTTCTGATCCTTTCCCTATGCTCCAGTAATAAGTGATTTTCGGTAACCTTCCTACCACATCCTAATTTTTACCTTAATTAGGTGCATACTTATATATTATGGGACGTCAGAAATGGTGCAAAATTATTTTTTTTGGATTCCCCATAAACCTAGTTTATAATAGGTACTTAAAAATATTTTGGCTAAATTATAAGCAGTCAGTTTTTTGTAAGCCTCCCAAGAATTCATTTGCCAGAAGTTGTTTTTTAAGACTCCAACCTATTTGCCGTCTGTAATATCAAAGGATAAGGAGTAGTGTTAATTATTTTCTCTATGAGGTCAGGCCTTAAAGAGGGGCAGCAAATCTTTGAGCATACAGTTATAATGGAGTCACTGTTCCATGGCTAATTACTTATTAGTCATTTCATTGCTAATTTGATTAATAACATTAATATAAACCTTTATGTTGATTTTGTAAAATGCATTACAAGATAGGTCAATATTCTGGCCCTCATTATATGGATGGAGAAAGAAGACATAAAAAGTTGATCTGACTGATTACCTCAAGGTGATCCTTTATGGCAATGATAGAACAAAATAAAAGCTCATGCTAGTCAATGTCTAACACTTTGAACAGAACTTCAGGCTATAACAATGGAAACTAAACTGTATATTTTATTTAAATATGCCCTTTTTTCAGAACAGATTTTGAAGTTAGGCATAGCCAACGTTATTTTTTACTACTAGTCATTTCAAAATGGTGGACTGGCCTACAAATGGAATCTGATTTGCAGGCACATATATGCAGGACACTGGGAACTTTAAGCAATAATCTAGAAATATTAGATTTATTTGATATATAAATTCTAAGACTACTTAATATATTCATCCTTGTGAATTTTCAGGATGGTACTTTAATATGGAATCTTTCCAGATTCTTTGTCTATGAAGCACATTGCACAAAATGTTGTTCCATATGTTCCCCATACATGTTATCACTCTGCTCTAGGACCAGCCTCTAACTTCTACTAAATGTCTCATTCTTTTTTTTTAAATTTGTTCTTTTTAGATATACATGACAGTAGAGTGTATTTTGACATATTATACATACAAGGAGTATAACTTATTCTAATTAGGATCCTATTCTTGTGGTTGAACATGAAATAGAGTTACCCTGGTTGTGTAGTCGTATAAGAATGTGAAAGTTATATTCAATTCATTCTACTGTCCTTCCAATTCCCATCTCCCATCCCTTCCCTTCATTCCCCTTTGTCTAATCCAATGAACTTCTATTCTTCCCCTCCCAATCCTCCCTCATTGTGGTTTAGCATTTACATATCAGAAAGAACACACAGCCTTTCATTTTGGGGGACTGACTAATTTCATTTAGCATGATATTCTCCAGTTCCATCCATTTACCAGCAAATGCAACAATTCCATTATTCTTTATGACTGAATAATATTCCATTTTGTATTTAGACCACATTTTTTTAATCCATTCATTTGTTGAAGGGCACTTCAGTTGGTTCTGTAGCTTGGCTATTGTGAATTGAGCAGCTATGAACATTGATGTGGGCTGCATCAGAGTAGCATGCAGATTTTACGTCCTTTGGGTATAAACCTAGGAGTGGGATAACTGGGTCAAATGGTGGTTTCATTCCAAGTTTTCTAAGGAATCTCCATACTGTCTTCCAGAGTGGTTGCACCACTTTGCAGTCCCACCAGCAGTTTATGAGTGTGCCTTTTCCCCCGACATCCTCATCAACATTTATTATTACTTGTATTATTGATAATTGCCATTCTGACTGGAATAAAATGGAATCTCGGTGTAGTTTTAATTTGCATTTATCCAACCTCTGGAGTTGCTGAACATTTTTTCATATATTTGTTGACCATTTTTATTTCTTCTGTGTTGTCTGGACAGATGTGTTTCTGTCTATCACCTTGCAGCCCCTGCAGGTTAAGCTCAGGAGCTGAGGACTTTGACCAGTGGCTTTCCCTACTCTAAGTTGCCATCTTTGCCTTAGACATCCCTTCCTCCATCAGATAGAGTAGATTTGAAAGAAATTTTATAATTTTGGTCCACCTTTTTACATTGTCCATATGTATATATCTTCATTAGCACATAACTTAAGACAAATACAATGATTTTAAACTAGTTTATTATTATTTTTTATTTCAAATGGAACACACATTCATTTTAGAAATTTTATAAACTATGGGTAAGCAAAACTGAAAAAATAAAAAAATAAATGCCCTAATCTTGTCACCTGAGATAATCAATTTGGTATATAACTTATTGGTCAAATATATAACAGCAGTGTTAAAAATGAAAGTCACAGGTGGTCTAATTTTTATATAAGTTAAGTATGCCCTACATAGCTAATTAATTTTAAAGAAGAGTAAAAATTAACTTTTAGATGAGTTCCAAAAATCTGTGGGCCCACAAGATTATTTTCTTGTAAGTTTCCACTAGACCTGACCATACCCTGGACTTTCCATCCTCTCATTAGGCCAAAGGAGCACATAATTACTTCAAGCTCTCTTGAAAAACTCCCTTCTTTTAAACTCCCCTGATTATGAGCAATGTGAGGGCTGTGTGGTGCCTTTTCTCATTTTATATTCTATCCCCTCGCACACAACAAGAGCCCAGAAAATGCTTTTTGACTGTGGGAAAAGATATTTAAATTAGGCCATGTACAGTTTGTAAATCCTGTGCCCAAATATGTTTTCTAGAGAACTAGTAACTCAGCATCCTATACTAAATTGCTGAGATTTGAGAATGCTTTTAATGAGAAAGAAAGGAAAAATAATTTCTGGAGATTTTCCACCATAATTCTACTTGCTTCTCTGTTGACACATTTTTTCTCTAATTTGATTCCCTTGAAATTCTTTTCTGCCTTTTGGCAGTATTGGCAGGGCCTGGAGCCCATCCACAGACAAAGTTAGATTTAGAATTCATGTTCACATGCACTTTTGAAGATACACTGCCTATCAGGCGTATCTGGGCCTTCTACTCTTCATTGGTGAAATGAGGGAACTGGATTCAGGATTCAGTAGCCTCTGTCTTGCCTTCCTTCTGGCTTTCCACACCAGGATTCTGCAGACTCTCTCCCTGGCCAATGGAAAGTCCCTTAGCAATGCTCAGAAAGAAGAGGGCCAGGGCTAATAGGTAAATCCAGTGCCACTGACATAGTGAATTATTCTGGAAGAAGACCCTTCCCTGTTGATGCTTAGTTAGCAATGATTGTTGCTGAAAAAGGCATCAGTGGGATAATTCTTAAGTCGTTTTTGGTAGGATATCATTGTTCTCCATCTGGTGAAATAAGTATTTGTGCTTACATAAAACCTTTAAACTGCCTTAGGAATGGATCAAACAACATGACATGCAGATGTCTAGAAAAATCTTGCTACAGGTAACATTTTAAGTCTTTTCCCTAACATCTTTCCAATGGATTTCTTTTCACATTCCATGGGAGAATAGTCTTAACTTCAGCTGAGATAATTGTAGAAAGCTTAGTACTGTAGTCTATCAGCTGTAGCCTGAGGATTTAGATGGCTTTGCCCTGAATGGTAGTTTTTTTTTTTTCCAAAGTTACCTGCACATCTTCCTCTAACTATCTCCCTCTGCCTTTGTGGAACATTTTGATGCTTTAGATTTGCCTGTGTCTGAGTCATCTTCCTTTGACCTCAATGGGCAATGACTTCACAGAAATCCAGAGGATAAGTGAAAGAGCCTCCCTTGAAGCTCTGGTTTGTCCCAAAATTGCTTTTAATCTGGGAGAACCAAGTCTTTTGCAACTGGGCAGGATTCCCATTTAATACTCCAGATCCAACCAAAGGCCTCAGTCCACCCTGTAGCAACTGAAACCCTGGAGCCTCATAAAGTCCACCAACTTGATACCCATGGGTGTTTGGCTCAGCCCCTCACTGCACCTTTTTAATTTTCCATTGTAAAATATCTTCAAATTTTGCTGGAATTTATTGGAAGTAGATAGAAAATGGGAGAGAGTGTTTAATGATTAAGAAGAATTTGAAAAATCCTGCTTGGATCTCTCCACGTGTTTTTCAGTCATCACAGTTAGCCACACCTCTTACAAGGGATTGCCCTTGTTGGGATGGCCCACCCAGGATGCCGGGGACCCCTGGGCTCTGGGGAGCAGGCTTGTCTTCCCTCACAGGCAGGGACAGCTAGGAAACTGAACAGATGATGAAGCAGGTTCTACTCAAGTGATCTAGCTGGAAATGAGCCATGGAACCTGGAGAAGCCCACCCATGGCACCCTCCCTCTGCCCTAGGCTTGTCCCACACCAAACCATGAACCTTGCTGCTTGCCAAAGAAGTGAATGAGCAGCCCCTCCATGTCTGAGTGAGGGGCTCACTGCCACTCTCCTACCCACCACACACCCCTGCCCTACGTACCCCTCCCTCCTTCCTCCTTTTTCCTCTTCCTCCTCCTCTTCTTTGGCCTTGTCTTTCACTGACTTCCAGTTCCTTCTTCCCCTGTCTGGATGCTCTCCTTCCCACCCTTCATGTGGCAGCAAGAGGGTTGGTTGGCCAATCAGTTAGTCAGTTAGATTTACTTGCAGGCTTCCCTTATTCATGTGCTAACCCATCAACAATCAGAGCAATGGCTGATCAGCACAGAGTCCAGGAGGAAGGGTTGGGAGCTATATGGAACCTGGAACAAATGGCCTGAGAGAGTAGAGCACATGAAGCATAAGGCTGAGTCTCTTCACTTCATCTTCACTGCTATTTATCTTCCTAGCGACCTGCTCATGCCTTTATGTACAGAGATTGAAGTCAAATTCGGGTAACTAGCAAACAGATTTGTGATACAATTTGGTGGTCACCTACACATGGCTAAAAAGGTCCATCCCAGTCTGCAGAGAGTTGAAGTTAGGGATCCCAGTGGTGCAACAAGAATGTGACACTGAAAATGAGACTGGCGTCACCACATACCAGCTATGGCTTCAGGGGTGCAGTCCTCTACTCCCTGGACTGGTTTCCTTCCCATAAGATGGTCATGATAATACCTACCTCAGAGGCCATTGTGGAGACTGCAGGCAAGAGTCAGGGCTCAGTAAATATGATCTCCTCCCTTCTGTGCTTTTCCCAAGCTGGGCAGTGGCTCTGGAGGGTCCTGCCTATAGGTTACAGGCCCTGAGAGAAAAGTGTCTCCCATCTTACCTAACCAGGGAATATCTCTGTGTTCACAGGGACACTGTGGTTGGTAGGTGTTTTGGAAGTTTAACTCATCTTTTGGGGCAGGCAACATGTGAAAAACGGACACTGAAAAATAGCAGATGGTTGAGGCACAGTGAAGACAATACCGAGATGCAGTGGGAGTGGCATGTCATGGGAAGGAGTCTTTGCACTGCCATTGATACCTTGGATTGTATTAGAGGAGAGTTATTCCTTTAGCATGGATGGGATGCAATGAGAATGACCCCTTCGGCTACCATTGATGCCTTGGATTGTACTATTAGAGAATGATCCCTTTGACTGAAGGCCTTTGTTCCTATGAAAATGCAGACATTCCCAAGAGAGCAGCGCATGAAACCTTATCATCCATTTGCACAGTTCGTCTTTCAGTTCTGCTCTTTTTCTCTGTAATGATATATATATATATATATATATATATATATATATATATATATATATACCTGTATGAAATGTCACATGCTTAGATGCATCCATTTTATAGAGCTTTAAAGCTGATAACCTGAACCAAAATGCACATTTTTGGTATTTTCTTTTTTTTTTTTTTTTGCAGTAATTTCAAAGGTGTAACTGAGCTTAGCTGTAAATTGCTGGTTTTAGCTCTTCATGGCAGGCAGCATTTGATCATTGACAACTCTGTTTTCTTCATTGTTTCCTGACTAAAATCTCCACAGTCTCTATAAATATGTAAATTACCAAAATCACTAGTTTTCCATTATTTCTGCCCCTAAGCTGCTTAAAATGTTTCTATATTCCTACATTTGCAGTGCAAAACAGAGCAGCGGGTGACAGCTGAGTTTGGCTCTATTATCGAACCTCTATTTAGCAATTACTTGTTTCAAAATTTCTGATAATAAATTTTTCCCTGGGGTGGGCTCTGTGTCCTGTGTTGATACTGGCAAAGGCCGGGCTGCACCAGTTGTGGAGTAAAAATGTGAAAATATGTGTTTTGTGTGTGTGCGTGTGTGTGTGTGTGCGCACGCGCGTGCTTGCATGCACATACACTCACAGGGACTATGTGAATCTCATGTTACATGAAATTCTGGGTTTGAACTATGGTTTCTATGACATGGGACACAAAAGGAATTTTTTTTTTAACTATTGTTCCTTGAACTAGCAAAACTAATGAGCTTAACATGGTATCCATATATGATTTTGTTTTCCTTTCCTGATTCGTCACCCATTAATTGAATCTGTCATGAACTGGATCATTGGGTCTCCTTGTGGGCTTTCACTACTTGGCGACAGGGAAGGAGAAAAACTGTGTGTCACCTGTATATTCATATAGATACACATATGTGCGTACATTTACAGAGAAATCAACATAGCAGACTTTGAAAAAAGAAAAAAAATGTAAGAAAAAGGTGATTCCCAGTAAAACCTGTACAAGAGTCCTGGGATTTGTTTACCCAATTCAAACCCTGGAATATGAATGAGGTATCTCTGTTGACTGCACAATAAGTCTGAAACAGCTGCAAACGTGAAAGAGTATAATTTCAATATCAGACACAGGCCTGTACTAGGCATCCATCTATGCTAGGCTTTGATGTGGATGAGCCAAAGAACCTGTAAATCCATAGATGCATTCATTTGAACATTGGAAGAAATTTTGTGGAAAAGCAAAGAAGAATCTTTAAGAGGATTTTTGTTTTCTTTCAAACAATTTTGGGAAGATACTATCAAATCCCCAAAGACCCTTTCCCATCTGGCGAAGAAGATTATGATCGATAGCATTTTTTTAAGTTTACAATGACCACACTAGGCCCATTTAAGTAACAGATATCCCCTCAAATAGAAGGAACCACTTTTCACCAAAATAAATAGTAGCTCAGCAGCACCCATTTCTCCTTGCAATGTTTGTAGCTTCTTCTGGGATTACCTGTCCCATGCTCCTGCTGGCTGGCTCTTAGGGCTCCTGGCAAGTGTGTTTGAGGGGGAGGAGAAGCATCCCAAAGTCACCCTGCTCTCATTTTCAAAGGGATTGGAGAGAGCCATGGGAAGGGAGGGAATGTGTAAGGGGGGTTCCTGCAGTGAGCAGAGAGTTACCTAGAAGGCTCATGCTGCTTGGCCTAGAGGTATCTATTGTAAATGAATAAAATATCACTGAATTTATGTGCACTCAGTATGTTAAACAGATGAGCTAATTATTTGGAATCGTCCAGATTTATTCAAAATAAAACGGAGTTGTGTGAAGCCAGATGATTTGTGCTGGCCAGTTTATTTGTACAGAAAAAATGGGGGGCTGGAAAAAGAAAGAAATTTCCTCCCCACAGATACAACAAATCACACATAATTAATGCCCAGCTATATTTTCTTTGGAGAAATAGTCAGCAGTTTTACAAATATATTTTGCAATGATATTTTCAATTATCAGTGTGTTCAAACACACTAGCGAATATAAATAAAACCTGTATTTTTTATACCTCTTGGCAGACGGTACTAATTGTCAATGCTGGTCACATTTTCAGAAACAGAATTCATCTCTTTGTGATGTTTTCTCAAGAATTGAATGTTCTGTCAAATACTACATGAGCTCCTTCGAGGTAGCTGAACGTTATCCATCCTTGACTTAGCCTGTTACCTCTGGGCAAAATTATTTTTTAAAGGCCTTCATGTAACTGAACAGAAATGCTTACGGAGGGTAAACTTGCAAAGGGTGTTCTATGATCTCTTTCTTTAAAAATAGCTATAGAGAATGAGCAGGAAGATCCCTTCGGATGTTACCTTGACCGCATGGCTACAGCAATATTGTAACAGCATGGTTGCTTAGGAGAGGGGTTTGTTGCTTGGAGGATTCTTATCTTGCTGCCTGCCCTGCCTTTTAAAGTCAAGATTCACTGGTAAATGTACCAGAACTTAAGGCCTTAACCACATGAGGCTAACACACCAGCTGGCAAGTCAGAGTGGAATGGGATTTTTAAGATTTGGCCCCTTTTCTTCTATCACAAAAAAGAACACAGAGGTTCAGTGATGTGTCAGTAGCACATCACTGGTAAACACACACATGGACCCAAATGTAGAAGCCACATGCTCCTGTGATCTGTGGTGTACAATCCCTTAGCAATGTCCAGCCAACCCTTCCCTGGAGAACCCAATAGTAGCTTTCTTAGAAACATTTTTCCCTTTGACCAAGATCAACCTTGTACACATTGTAGATGTAGACAGAGTTGTCTTCAAGACAGTGCCATGACCTTTCTTGTACCAGTTCCATTAATGTCTAACAAACCACTCTAATAGTATCTTAATAAAGTGACCATGGATTTTTCATGAACCCATGGATCAGATGAGGAACTGATCTGGGTCACATCGGCTGAACTCAGGTGAGCTAGCCTATATCAGCTGTTGGCAGGTGGGTCGCTTGGGGACTGGCTGGCCTACAGGCCTCACTGAGCTGCCTGTTAAGTGGCTAAAGGTGATAGATAAGGACTGGGCTACATGTCTCTAGTCCCTCATCATGTTGGCCCAGGCTTTTTGGAAGGAATAGGGTTTCAAAAGAGTGAGTGGGAGCACCTCAGGGCTCCTGGGGCCTAGACTTAGAATGGGAACATTGTTAACGTCTCCTATGTCCTGTTGGCCAAAGCCAGTCAAAAGATGAGTCCAAATACAGAATTAGGGGAAAACAGTTCTACTTCTTGATGAGAAAAACATAATTTATATTGCAAAAAGTGTGGCTACAGGAAGGAATGAAGAACTAGGGCCATTTATTACAATGTATCTAAATATCTATGTCTGTATATAACCTAGGCCTGCATCCCTAATATAGGAGTTATTTTAAACTGGGAGATTTCTTAGGTATTATCCAGTCCTAGCCCTCTTAATTTATAAATGCAGAAATTGAGTTCTTCTCAGAACTGAGTTCTGAATTCCCTGTTTGGGCCAAGACCAAATCAGGTGAGTGATCTGTTTATCCTTTAACAGATATTAAGTAGAGTATGATTGTAGATCCATTAAGTATCTTTGCTTTTGCCCTTCAACCAAAAGGATACCCAACAATAAGAAAATACATATGCACAGGTAATTCATCATAAGAGTATTTGTACTTACACAATATTGGAAACCAATATGTCTAAGCCCAGAAAGTGATTGAAAGTAGGCATATATTCACCCTGGATTACTGTGCAACTAGAAAGAAAGAATGAGAAAGATCTCTAGAGACTGATACTAAAAGATTTTCAGAATATGTTTTTAAGGGAAAACGGTGACATGCAAAAGAACATATTAACATTTAATGAAAGAAATGAGGGCAATTATACAAATATGCATCTCTGCTCATCTTTACACAAAGAAACTCTGGAAAGTAACCAATCCTTGGTGGAGAGAGGATTGCAGTTCAGAAATGCTTCACAGTGAATCTTCTCATGAAGCTTTCTGATTTGCGAGCAAAACTCCATCTTTTCCATCCCAAGGTTAGAAAGGTAGTGCATATTCAGAAAATAAAAATGAAGCATTAAGGATAGAAAGGATAAAAAGAAAACAAAGCAAAACAAACAATTAAAAAAATCAAAAAACCTCGGCTGAGCCAGTCTCCATGGCACATTCCTGTAATCCGAGGGACTTAAGAGCTGAGGCAGTTCAAAGCCAGCCCTTGAAACTTAGCAAAGCCCTGAGCAACGTAGGGAGACCCTGTCTATAAATAAAAAATAAAAAAAGGCTGGGATGGAGCTTAGTAGTTAATGGTTAAGCATCCCTAGGGTCAATCCCTAGTACCAAAACAAGACAAAACAACTTTTTAAAAAGCTTGTGGTTTCAATAAACTGAATAAAATAAATTTAATTATATTTTAGATTAATTCCTCAACAGCACTAAAGGGAGAAAAAAGAAAGGAAGAACTAATCCAGGTTATTTCTTAGTATTGGGCAGATGGGGGTAAGGGCAGGGTGGAAGGCAAACCTTGTTAATGGGTTTGCTTTTTATATTCTTGTCGAGGTATGGGGGAAACAAGTTTTGAAATGATTTTTTAAGTACAGTATGATCAAATGAATAAATGAGGAAGAAGTGTCATGAAAATATAAAATGGGGAGAAAGAAAAAAAGAACCCTGTGAGGCGTGGATTAGAAATTGACTTATTATGTGAAGTCACTGTGTCTCTAAAAAACATTATCTATATGTACATATGTACATATCTCTATATATGTACATATATACTATACATATATGCACAGGTATTTATATGTATATACTTGTGTGTTATGTATATATGTGTGTACACGGGCATTCATGTTCATCTCTGTGTATGTATGAGTATGTGAATGTGTGTGTAAGCATTCACATACTTCCTCCTTCACCATAAAAGACCTATGAGCAATGAGCACACAGAGTCTCTGGACCTTTGTTTTTAAGACCATTCCTTACTCAAGAGCTCCTTGGAGAAATGAGTGACTGCAGTGGGGCAGGCTAGGAGGAGGCAAGGACATCTAGTCATACTGAAAAGTGAAGAGATGTTAAAATAACACAGACAAAACATTCCCCCAAAAAATAATGGCCATGAGGACCTAGAAACTAGCTATTAAGGATCTAAGACAATTTGAGGAACCAGCTAATTGAATATAGGAATTATTTGCAGAGTATTAAAAAATAGGAATTCATGCCTCCATACTGTCAATCAATTTATAAACCAACAACAGAATATTAAGGGTTCTTGCTGATAGCGAACGCTGATTGCAGAGTGCGGAGCTTAACGTCTGCCTTTTGCAGTCAACATAGTAAAGGGTGGATCAGGCAAAAATATCAAGAGTTGCTTAATTTAGAGGAATATTTGAATGAGGAACATGATATTTGATCACTTTAGAATGTGTCTTTGATGAGTGCTTTTTAACTGCAAGGGGAAAAATAATAATTTCATAGTGGAATAATCAGATGCTGTCTTGACTAAGTGATCAAAAATCTTGTCACCAATGAGTCCTATGTCTTCAGGAGTGTTGCATAAGAAGGACCACATAGGTGTTGGCATTATTAGGGTCAATTGACAAAATTGGAATACAAACTGTAGATTAGAGTATTATATTAATGTTAAATACACTAAAGCAAAAAAAAAAAAAACACTTCTCTGTGGTTATATAATATAACAACCTATTCTCATAAAATATATTCTGAAGTGTTCAGGAGAAAGGATTCTGGTGTATATTATCCTCTCAAGTGATTCTAAAACCACCATGGTATGTGACTTCTATATTTATAGGAAGATAGAATCTGTAATTGATAAGGCAAATGGGACAAGTGTTAGTTGAATCTTGTATTTGCAATTTTTCTGCAATTTTAAAATTATTTCTAGTTAAAAAGTTAAAAACTTAAAACATTTAGATTCTGGTCCACCACTGACTCTAAGCTAGTACTCTTCACTTCTGTGATCCACACCATCCCCCCGACCTTGGTGAAAGAAGAATGTCACCCTTCCTGTCTTTCCCCAAGATAAGACAGTGTATGTCACACAGCTGGCAAAGTGTCTGGTCCTACACATTCCACAAATGGCAGCTCTTCTAGTCATGGTTAATCATACCCGGTTGTATTTTACTTAACTGCTTCATTGGCAAGCATTCTGTATTTCAAAGTAATTTTAAAGCTCTAAGAGAGAAGAAAGTGCTTTATAGCTGCAGAGGGTTAACCCACAGCGGGCCCAGCACTAAGTAAAGGCAATCCCGTCCTCAGGTGGGGTCAGTGTAGCTCAGGGGCTCTGATGACCCTTTTGCAGAATGGCAGGTGTTGCTCGGTTGTCACCCCATGATCGAGAAGTCCTAAAAATAGAATATCACTGTCAGAAGATACTAATCATCACTAATGTTGACTGAGCCATATCTTTGCTCCACCAAAGCTCTAGAGATTTTAGGTGGGAGAGTAAAGCAGAGAGCTCTGTTCATCAAAGGGTTCCTTTGTCACGGCGAGGTCCCCTCATTCTTTAAGAATGTGAGTTATAATTTCTGGGCCAAGCTTTTCTAAATTCCAAGTGAGGGACGCTGCTCCTTAAGGTAAATTCTCCAGGACCTAACAGAAACCAATCCCAAAGGCAGTTAGCGTCTGCGTGCCCCACTGATTTATGGTGGGGAAGGAGGGTGAGATTTATAACCCTGGCGCACACAGCAAATATTCATTAGCATTAGCATTCAGAATATTCATGTGTTGTGGCTCTTTCATACTAAATATCTGTTTTGGGGTCTTTGAGGGGAAAAAAGACACTTTTCCTTTGGAAAGGCCTAATTATCTGTATATGGAGTACAACTATCCATTTTTTAAAGTTGATTTTGTTCTGACTTTCAAAATTGGTCCATGTTTTGTTTTCTCCTCTTCCTCATCTTCATGTCATTAGAGGGATGTAAAATTATAATACTCTACAACTAGAGGAAATTTGAGAGATTATCTCATCTGTCCTCCTCTGAGATGGAAGAGATGACATGATCGTGTAGGACTCCTGGGTAGTAAATATCATAAACACCAAGGACCTGGTGCCTCCTGTTCATGGCTTTTTTTTTTTTTTTTTTTAGAACTACACATAGTTTTTTCCTGAATCCCTTTTATTCAAAGGTGTTTAATTTTCAACATCTATTTGACTGAACTTAAGAATTATCCTAGACCAATCATTTAGCACTAGATATTTGTAGAGACTGTCAACCTCAAACTTTGTTTCTTCAAATTTACTTTAGGCTCATCAGGAGTCAGCAGTCCAAAGAGCTGTTGCAGGAAATAATGAGGAGAATTAGGAAGAGCCCTTGAATCCAAAGTGTGTTTAGCTTCATGGCATTCAAAAGTGAGAACTTCACTGTGCAGGCAATGGAGGTTCAAGTCTCTGAAGAGAATTCTTCCTCAGGAACAAAACATTATGGGGCCTCAGTAACATGTTAGATAAACCCAGAGTGAAAATGCAGCTTAGATTTCTCAAAACTTTAGTACCACTGTGATTTTATCTCTGAGATATGTGTGTATATGTGCATGTGTGTATAATATATATATATATATATATATATATATAATTTATAGATATATTTACATATATAAAAATTACAAATAGAAGAAAACAAAAAACATTCATAAAAATCTCAAATGTGAGTTGCCTTAACTCAGGCCTTTGTTAATAATTCCAATAATTCTTTAATTCACATATTAATAATAATTTATAAAGCAGCTATTAATAGCTATTGAGTAGCTATTAATGACAATTTATTGAGCCAGGCACTGGTCTAGGATAAGATGTTGTTGAATAGCAACAGCTCTCATGGAAGACAGAGTTGGGGGGCTGGGGTTATGGCTCAGCAGTAGAGTGTTCGTCTAGCATGTGCAAGGCCCTGGGTTCGATCCTCAGCACCACATAAAAATAAATAAATAAAATAAAGGTATTGTGTCCAACTACAACTAAAAAAATAATGAAAATAAATCTTTAAAAAAGAAGAAAGAAAAGATAGAGTTGAGACACAAAAATAGGCAAGCAAGAAATTGTGATCAAGTGGTAAAACCAGTTGGTGGTGGTTTTACTCCTTATCAACTTAATTCAACCATTATGGCTGAGAACACTTTCTAGAACAAAAGGGGAGTACATACACATATAAGCATGTGCGCGTGCATGCGCACATACACACACACACACACACTTCAAATTTGGACAATAAAGCAGTAAAGTCTCTGCAAAGAAGAGCTGAGGAGACGTGTCATCAATAGAATAAGTTTATTTTGCAGGCGGAATCTCAGCATCACCACCATAATCACACCTCACAGTTAGCTCAGCTGGTTACACTTTTTTAAAAAGTTAACTGTTCTCCAGCCTAAACTAGTGTTGAAATATGGAGTTGAGGTGAGAATTAGAAGAGGTTATAGAAATCTAGTGCAGCCCATTATTTTCCATTGAGTGGAGTCAGGGACAAGATGGCATCTCCAGGACCACCCAGAAGTTGTGTCCAAGCTACAGATGCCAGTTCCACTTCATCCCAAACACAGTGGGTTGGGAAGGTGCTGGAGACAAATCTTTCCATGGCAAGAACAATCCTGACACTTCTCCAAGAGGCCAGTGTCCCCCAGTGGGACACTCATATTTTGACCTCAAAATGAAGTTGAACCCTCAGATTTATTCCTTTCTGTACATAGAGCAACACATTTGTATAATAAGCATTTACTCTTCAAAGGAGAAAACATTTTGAAAAATATTTCATTATGGGAGAAACAAATACAAAGTAACAATGCACAACTATTCAACAAGCATGAAATATTGAAATATTTAACAAAATGGTCAGAGATGACCCTGAAGTGATAATGGATTCCACAAAGGAAAACACATTGCATTTGATCTTAAAGAATTATAACAACTCAATTCTACTTTTCTTTAAGTACAGAATCACCTCCTCCTAGACATTTCCCTGCACACGTATTCTTCTGACTTGGCAAGGTTCTTCCTGAATCCTCTGTGCCCTGTACTTATCTCTGCCACTGTACCCGGGTCCCTGAGCCAACATGGTACCTTCCTCATTCACTGGACAGAACCCTCTCCATGGCTTTTAAAGGAATTGAAATAAGTTAGAAGAGATGCAAGCATCTGCATGTTTTTTAATCCAATATTACTATTATATCTCGTAATGTGGGAAAAAATAGTTTCAGATATGTGTGGATGGTTAGGTAAAAATTTCCTAAAGAAAAAAAATTAGGAATATATGCTAACCTGAATCTAGAGTTAGAATTTTATTCAAATATTATGGGAATGAGTTGGGATAGGAGGAAGAAGGATATTTCTTCTATAGTAAAATAGAATTCCCCAATCAGTTCTGCTGTAATTAAATTAGAATTTAAAGCTAAAAATCCAGACGTTCGATGATGTGTTCAATAACTCGTGCTGGGATCTATTTTTTCAGTAATGCTTATCTTTCCAAGGGGCATAGTTAATTTCATTGGTACTCTATAAATTATTACAGAAATTACAAATCTACTAGAAAATCAATACAACTAATTGTAAATTAATAGATTTCTAAGTGTGAAAGAGCATGTAATAATGTAGATGAGTTCTTTAAAGCACATGCCAGTTCCAGTATGGAGGGCTCGGGGCTCCAGCTGTTTCATGTGACATCTTCAAGTGTAAACACATTTCTTTCTTTCCCCCAACTCTCCTCCTCTACCCCCTCACTTCCCACTGATTTAGTCTGCCACTGCCGCGAATAACATTTCCATTAGCCACCTACTGTTAAATCGCAGAGTAACGATGATAAAAAAAAAAATCCAACATGCAAACAAACCAATAGAGAAACAACTGGGGTTACCTTCTGTCTCAAACATTTTTTATGGGGCACACCAGTGTTCCAACTAAAGGAAAACAACATGTGAAGTTAAATAAATTGGATCTAATAGGGAGCTCTAGAGTGTGGGTTTATAACAAGTGCAAATCTGAATACAGCATAATTATAAATTTGACATGCTAACAAATAATTTTTACTATTGTATTTGGGTGTCCATGAATTTTAGCATAAAATTCATTATTTTCATGTGTATGCCAGCCGCATCATTGCCAATCAATTTTAGGCAATTATGAGCTTGTCAATAAAAAGGCCAATGATTATCATAATTGCATTGAAATAATCAATGATAGTGTGCCAAGGCCTTTCTACATCTTTGTATTTGTATGGATACAAAAAGAAACGATGTAAGAGTATATTAATTCAGTACTGTGCAATTTACAAAGTGTGTTTGGTTTAGACTCTTGGTTTTATAGTGGTAAATTAGGGTAGTTGTTAATCACATTCTATTGGTGAGAAAAACAGGCTCAGAGATCTTAAGAAACCTGGGTCAATAGCTGGTCACTTGTCAGGACACTTTCTCAGAACTTAGTCTTACTCCAGGAAGAGTAGACAACAGTGCTCTATTCTAATTCATAATGTGGTTCCAGTATTGTATTTGAATGTCAGATAGCTCAAAGTCAAGTTCTGGGTTTACACAATATGGGGCCATCTGCTCATAGAGGCTGAAGAACCCACAAAGACACCATTCCAGGAAGGAGCAGCATCACAAATAAAGCCTCTCCTCTAGGGGATGGAGAACAAAAACATTTGTTTCTCAAGCCAAGGCTGAGAGGTAGACCACAGGACATTCCCACCAGGACCTATTATTGCTGACAGTTGTTTAGCAGAGGAATGCTCTCACCTCTTTCTCTGTAGTTTTGCCTAAGAAAATAAAACACAATTTGAATATAACTACTTCATTTTAGTTCATCAGTAACGAGCAGTCTTATAGAATGCACGGATGCTAACATTTTAATGTAACATGATTTCACCAAGTTACACAGAGTCTTCCGATTACTATTATTTGACACTTAGGGTCTATAATCATATGTACACTATGTGATTTTCAGAACATAGGTCTGATCTGAAAATGTTAAATCTTAAATTGGCTTGTGAAACAGTCAATTAAATACTTTATTAACTTGAACCAGATTTTTTTCTAGCATTCACTATTCATGAGAAATAGACAAGTTCAATATATATACATAAACAAAATTAAAATAAAAACAAATTCATAAAACCTAAGTTGAGTGAAGATAGATGTTTTCAAAATTAAACTTCTAAAATTAGAACATAGGTAAATACAGATTCAACCCCATCTCCTCAACCTCTCTAATCTTTAATTATGAATGACTTATGATATTTAAAACTGTGACCTTGAGACACTGATTGACTAACAATTAAAAGAAGCTTAGTTTAATTTCTTTTATGTATTCAAGCAAATATTTCATAACAAAAATTTTGATGTAAAATGTTATGATTAAATATTTTTAAGCAGGGAGCAAAGTTAGTGTTATGGATTGAGTGTCTTTGTCCCTGCAAAAGTCATGTGTTGAAGCCCTAAATCCCAGTGTAACAGTATTAGGAGAGTGGTACTTTGGAAGGTAAATAGCTTGCCAGGGTGGAGCCTCCAGGAACAGGGTTAGTGCCTTTATTAGAAGAGACCTAAAGGAGTTTTCTTCCTCTCTCTTTCCATTGTGTGAGGATATAGCAAGAATATTTATAAGTCAGGATCAAACCAAGTCGACTGATATCTTGATCTTGGACTTCCAAATTCCTCTGTGGTATTCAGTTATGGCACGCAGAACTAAGTGGGCTTCCCCTGAATGATAAATGCTTGTTATAGAGCTGTGGAAAATTGAGGATACTTTTTAAAAATTTATTTTAGGAGTTTTAGTACACAAAGGGATTGCCTTCTAACTTTCTATAGTTGTATTTTTCCTAATAAATTAAAGAGTTTGATTTCTGATTTTTGTTTAATATATTATTGCTGCCTGTAGTTTCAAAATTCTCATCAAAGATTTTAAGGACTGTATAATTTTAATGGATATATGAAGAGTATATATGCTCAATGATTCCTCCATAAAGTCCTGACAAAGAGTTCTCAAGCTTACCCATCATCCTCGTCTAGAGCAGACACTCCCATGCATTCAGCCTATCCTGTACCAGTTCCAAAACACTTACTTTGTCCATGAAGCTTAACTATTTTCACTTTTGTAATGTGTTTATTCTCACACCTAGTGTCAAAGTCACTAAGTCGAGACATAAGTAGACTTAAGAGATTGAACTAGAAGGTGCTATGGAAATCTAGTCCAACCCATTGTGTTCCATTGAGTGAACTCGGGATAATATGGCTTCTCCAAGAACACACAATGGTTGACCAAGATAGCAGAACACCAGATCCCCGACCCTATGCTTCCTTCATGCCATTGCGTCTCAACCCTGTCACACCTAACACTCCTCTTTTATTTTTTTTTAATTTATATTTTAGTTGCAGTTGGACACAATACCTTTATTTTATTTATTTATTTTTATGTGGTGCTGAGGATCGATCCCAGGGTCTCGCACATGCTAGGCGAGCGCTCTACCACTGATCCACAACCCCTGCCCTGATACTCTAAATGTTTTCTCATTTTCCATTTCTTAGTCTGAAATGCCATTCATACATGATATAACTTACATACATATATTTTAAAATAAACCAAAAATTTAATATAATGAAGAAACAACAAAAAAAGCATAAAATGAGACACACTTCAATCTTTAATACTTGAACACAGCATACCTGGAAGATTTTGGATGTCAGATGGTCACATTTGTATGTAGGACATTATAAAAGTGACAGCCTCTAGCAGTAAATTAATTACTAATAACCTGATACACTCGGGTTATTAGTAATTAATTTATTGCTAGTGGGATTACCAAGGTTGATATGATTTTCTAAACTGGTGGACAAATCATGGTAAAACATTGAAAGTAAAAAGTACCATACTGCTTTCATATACACAGTATTTTAATTCCTAGAAAGTTCAAAGCAACCTAAAACCTTGAAAAAAATGATTTATATTTGAGTTTAAAACAGAGTTGGAGTGTGGACTCGGGTAACTACAAACTTGTTTTCATTTCCATAAATGGCCAGTAGGATATTCAAAAGCGAATGTGTGAAAAGCACAATGTGGACACAGTTCTTTACCGTGGGGAGCTCTCCTGCAAGCTGAAGAATGTGCAGCCTCCTTGGCATCCCCCACAGAGTGCAATTGACACCCCCCATCATTCTGACAAACCAAGACAGTGACCTCACACATTGCAAAAAAACCCCACAAATTCTCCTGCAAGATATCAGCATTTTAGAGAATCTCTGATACCTCCTGTTACTAAAAGATCTGGAGAATATTCTACATTGAGGCTTTTGGGTGAAATTTCTGTTCTTTCTGGAACAAAGGAGTGCTCTTTGTGAGTATAATCATACATCTTCTATTCTTTCTTATAATCTCTTAACACAGAATGTGGTTGTGAAAATGATGCAGATGATTTACACACTAGCTTGATGATGATGAAATGGAATCTGATAATTTTCTCTTATTTCTCAGATAAAATAATAGCCCCTCCTTATTTAGCCTTCCTGCCTCAAAAACACATTTCAGAATGTGTACTTTGGATTTATGCTTTATGTGACCTATTTTTTTCAAAATCATTTACTACAGACATAATCTTTGTTTCCTCCTCAGCAGAACCTAAGCCCAGTGGGACACAGATCCAAATGCAGGCTTGACTGACAATCCAGTCCATCAGAGTAATTCTCCAGTTACAATGTATAACAGCTAGTTCCAAAAGGAACATTCTAGAAATTAATATTTGGGATGTTCAGACCACGTCGACCTATGCACTTCTCTCTTTGATTCCATGTGTTTCTGAACAAGACATGGCAAAAATCAATAAATTCATATTTAACTTGCACAATGCCATATAAATTTTTGTTGTGCTGCAGAACAAGGAAACATGCTGCTAGTCTGTTCTTTCTGGTAAGAATACTCTTCTTTGAATAGCAATTTTACTATATATTTATCTTTATTTTACAAAAGCCCATGGCAATCAATGAGAGAGATGTTTGTATCTTTATTTCCATATAAATTTGCATATCAGAAATATACAATGATATAGTGGTATATCACATGGAAATATACAGTTCAATAAGCATAGTATTTTTTCTTGGCATATTTGAATGAAAAGAAACCTTAAAGGAATACTTTGTTTGAGCTCTAAATGTTTTCCGAAGAAATCCTCAACATCTATCCTTCATTTTAATGTTACATAAGGAGATAGAGAAATGTGATGATGTAATATTTTTTTGTATAATGACATTAAATTAGTCTCTTTCTTCTGGAATGCTAAGAGCACTTTTCTATTGCCTTGTTTTTATCATTATATATAGCAAATTTGTGGAGCAGGACAAGACAAGCATTATTCCTATTTTATAAGTAAGCACACTGAAATGCAGAGGTGTCCATAGACAAGCAAAGGCCTGCAAGAGAAGACTTCAAGAGGGGAATTTTCAGGAAGCTCACAGCAAACCTGTGAGGAGAAACCAGGTAGTCCCAGCCACCCACCTGGAGCCTGACCCCCACTCAGATGGGCTCAACTGTGTCTTGGGGGCCCTAGGGGCATCAGTTTGACTCAAATGAACTCAGCTACTTCACAGAACAGCAAGTCATTACAAGTAACTTAGGGATATTTTATTTTTCTGACAAACAACCAGAAGGATGATAATACTTTTACTTGAGTAAATAATAAAATTATTACCTTTCCCATGATTCTTCCTCTTTCTTCTTGAAAAACCTGCTCTAGCAGGTTTTATAGAGGGGTGTATGTGTGTGTGCACGTGCTGGGGAAAGGGAGAGAAATTAAGGTGTTGCTAAATCTTAGAAGAAGGAAAGTATGAGGTACCTGCACAGTCGGACTTCTGAGTAGCTGAGTTGCCTCAGAGAACACTTCCTGTTTACCTGGGTGTTCACATGTACACCTGGGCAGAGGCTGCTGATGGAGGGCAAGGCAGGTGGTTTGTCTATTACATATCATCTGAATAACTGTCCAGTGACGGATGCACTTCTCTTAAACTTTGATGAACTGATTTCAGTAGCAAAATCACAGTGATAATATAAAATCAGCATTTTAATCTTCACATTATAAGAAGAATGGGAGTCATCAATTTTCACATTTCCAAAGGGGAACAAGACAAGTAGGACACAAACCAGCCTGATAGTGAGCCTTTCGGGGAAATGTGGTGTCTTTGACCAAGCACAGAGCCACGTGACAGCTTACATAGGCTTCAGTTAACTTTCTCCTTGCCAACAGTGCGCTAAAGTCCCATCCCAGACAAAAGATGGAGAAGCATCAGTGGTTGCCATAGACACTAGATTTGACAAGTCGTGGTCATGGTCTGACACACCAGAACAATAAGTGAAGGACATGAGTATAAACTCATGAGATCAGATTAGAACACAAAAGTGGTGGGCTTTCAGACATAGCAGGTGGTGAGTGTGTGTGAGGTACGTGTGGGATACAGGGAAAGCAAAGTTGCAATCTTCTGAATCTACTGGTAAGGAGAAAAATACGAAATAATTGAAGAAAAACAGTCAAATTAGGAATTTCACAAGAATTTCAACATACAGTGCAGCTAATCCACGGTACCCAGTGACTTCTGCAGACTCACAAATACAGCCCTAGGGTGGAGATTGCATCGAGCTGGGGCCCGGGAGCTAAGGTTCTACCTTTTCCTTGCTGTGAAACCTTAGGCAAATATCCTTCTTCCATCTAGGCTTAGTTTCTTTATTTGCAAAAGGATTAAATTGGATGGAGGTGTTTTAGTAGCCCCTTGAAATTATAAACAATCTGAAATTCTGTGACACCTCAAAATAACCCAGAGGAATGCAAATGCCACTTTTTAATATCTGCCATTAAAAGCAACCAGAGTGCTAGGGCTGCTTATTGGCATTGGTTTTACCATGAGCCCAAATTGGGCATATTCATTACAAAGCAGAGAAAATTTATCTGGTCTGTTTTACAGAAATCACATCATCCCGAAGAAGAGAAATGTGTCAAAAGGTACCAGGTTATGTGCTGAAATAGGAAATATTGTTCTAGTTGCAGGTGACCTTTCATAGAGAGATCATTCACTGGCTGGTTATGCTGTCACGTAACTCGATATGCCCTTTAAAGGTCATTGCCAGGGGTGTGCCCCAGGGTACTTCCTAATATATGCCTCTGATTTACTTCTTCCCCATAAAATATACCCTAGCGTGAGACACAGTGTCACCACCTACTCAGTCTGGTGGCAATTGTGTTCATCTTGTATTATAAGCATAGCACATTTAGAGATATAGGTAGAGTGGAGAAAAGGAAGGATGTTTCCCTGAAAACCTTTGTTACCCACACTGATAAGGGAAGAAGTTATTCTAGTACAGGAATTTTCCAGATAGCTAGAATGGTAACTCTTTATGCGATATAACATTACACCTTAGAAAAAAAATTAAATTGGTATGGAACATAGAAAATATAGTCAGGCAAGCTCAAATACCTGGCAACATGTGACGGCATGCTGTGATTTTTATTTACATTATTGATCTTGAGATCTCTTTTGAGAGGGACTGTAAGCCAAGACAGCACTCTCTAGGAGTCTGCCTGGAAGAAAGGTCAAGTTTGTGTGTGTGTGTCAGGAAAGACACAGTGAAGAGATGGAACCTGAGTGCATAAAACCAAAGAAATTCATTTCTTATAGTCCCAGAGAGGTTAGGGGTGCTGACGGGGATGCCAATGGAAAGTCAAGAGGTAACAGAGAGCTCACCAGTGAGTGCGGAAAGGAGAGGGAGGGAAGTGTGGACATGGAGGGGAGAGACAGACTCACAGGACTTAAGGTTCATGGTGCTATCCCTTGAGCTTCCCTGCAGGAGTGTGTGCATGGACTGGTTCAAGGAACAAATGACTACAGGGTAGAACTTATTTACACGACTCTAGTGTTGACCATTGGATTTTATCCTGAGGAACAAATATACCAAATTGCAAAACCAAATTGCAAAGTGATAGGGTACTGCTGGATTTCAAACAACTTGTGCCAGGCCTAAAAAATGGATACCGAGGGCAGCAATTATGTTATGCACACTTACAACACTGCTTCTTAGTGATTCCATTTATTCTTTGTATCCATCTTTATTTACATTACTTTTTAAAATTTGTTTTAAATAATTATACATGACAGTAGAGTTCATTTTGATACACCATACATAAATGAAGTATACCCTCTCATTCTTCTGGTTGTACATGGTGTAGAATCACACTGGTCATGTAATCATATATTCACATAGGGTCATAATGTCCAATTCATTCTACTATCCTTCCTACCCCCATACCTCCTCCCCTTCCTTCACTCCCCTCTGTCTAATCCAAACTACCTCTCTTCTCCCCCCACCATTATTGTGAATTGGTATCTGCATATCAGAGAAAATATCTGGCCTTTGGTTCCTTATTTCATTTAGCATGATATTCTCCAGCTCCATCCATTTACTGGCAACTGTCATAATTTCATTCTGTTTTATGATGATGTAATACTCCATGTGTATATATATCACATTTTCTTCAACCACCTATCTGTTGAAGGGCATCTAGGATCCATAGTTTAGCTATTGTGAATTGAGCTGCTATAAATGTTGATGTGGCTGCATCACGGTAGTATGCTGATTTTGAGTGCTTTGGGTATAAATGGAGGAGTGGGATAGCTGGGTCAAATGCTGGTTCCATTTCAAGTTTTCTGAGGAATTTACATACTGCTTTCCAGAGTAGTTGCACCAGTTATAGTCCAGCAAGCAATGTGTGAGTGTGCCTTTTTCCTGTGCTTTAACAAAAACATCCTGAGAGACTCCAATGTGATTTTGTCCTGTACCAGGGTAAGAACAGACAATCACCTTGCTTTGCATAGGTTTGTGGTGTCCTCCAGGTATGACACTGAGACATGGCAGAGCATGGCTCAGTGCTACTAGGTCCTAGGCACAGCCCTGCCATCCTCTCCAGATCACTCAGGGCATTGCTAGTAGACTCTACTTCATAGTGGCATCACATGGCCTTAAGCCCAAAGGGGTTAAAAGCGAGGGAGGTACAGGGGTGTGAACAAACTCCATCCCACATCAGAAAACCCCACTGCCTTTCCACTTGTTATCCTGGGACACCATGTCTCCCTTCATCCTAGTCAGCTGCCATTTCCTTCCTCCCCAGGCCCCTTGCTGCTCCTCTGTAGGTCTTCACACATCCACCTCTCAGGCTTTTCTCTGGAAGGAAGTTGCCCTTTGGTAGATATTATGACCCTTTCCTTCATATCATCCACTTAATGGATATTTGTTAGTTGTGGTCTATGCACCAGGGATTGTTCTGAGTGTTGGGAATAACAGTAATTAACAGAGCAAACACAACTCTCTGCCTTCGTGGCATTGATGTTTGACTTGGAGGGAACAGACAAAAAACAAATAAATAATCTAGTCTGTTATGTGATGCCAATGTTGTAATAGGAGATAAAGCAGAAAGGGGAACCTGGTGTCTTGACTCAGAGGAGAGTGGGGGATTATCATTTTAAACCGTTTTCTCTCTGGTAAACCAACCCAACAAGTCTCAGCTTGAACTGGATACATTCTCTCTGGTAGATGTTCAGGGGTTGTGTGCTGGTTCCAAAGGAAGTTTTGTGCAGGTATTTCTGGTATCAGAAATCGGGGCTCCATAAAACCAAATTGTTACTGAAGCAGGAGACTGCCCTGTATCTCTAGTGGCTTTGGACAAGGCATATTGAGTGGCATCAGTCTGATCAGCTTGACTTTGGGACCAGGGGGTATCCCTGAATCACAGATGGGTGCTGGAGAGAGAATGTAAGGACCTGGACATTTGACAGGGCATCAGCAGGTGCAGAAAGGCCTTGGGTTGCTTTCATGCTGGTAAGTACCAAAACTCAGGCTCTGGATAGTTAGGAGCCTAAGATTAAAAAATCAGAGCTGCCAGCCTTCTCCTGCAGGTGTTACAGGGAAGCAATTTCCTGCTTTTGCAAAAGCACAGAGAGGGTTTGGTTTTTAGGGACTAGCAAGAAATGTCACTAGCTATACTTAGGTTTCCTCTTCAAGCTTTTCCAGTTCAAGTTGTTAGCCTTGGACAGGTTAAGTCATGGCAGGTTCTTATTCCCTGATAAAATAGACCAGGCCTCCAAGGCTGGAACCACCCAGTAAGGTGAGAGATGTCTACAAAGGGCTCAGAAATGTGTTGGGTAAAAAGAGGAGGATGGCCTGAGAAGACCCCCAGGAAAACCCATGTGAAGTCACACTACTGGGTTAGAGCCCCCAAGGTTCCTGGGTAGGAGGGGGAGTCCCTTGGCCTTAGATGGGTTTAACCCCAATCATGGAGAAATGGGAGTGGTGGTGGTCAGGTCACAGTGAAGATGCAAAAAAAAAAATGACCTCAGTCAGTAGTTGTTGAAAGGGAAAGGGAGGAGCTTTCCTTAAGAGCAGTGGCAGGCAAAGACTAGAAAAGTAGAGTTAACAATCAACAGGAACCAGATATCGAATAGTGTTAGTGCCTTAGTCTCCTTGAGCTAACCACCACAAACTTGGTGACTCACATAAGTTAATTCTCTGTTCAGGAGGCTGGAAGTCCAAAATCAAGGTGTCAGCGATATTGATTCCTCTGGAAGGTCTGAGGGTGAATCTGTTTCAACCTCTCTCCCAACTTCCTGTGACTCCAGCTGTATTTGGTGTTCCTTGGTGTTGGGCCCACCTCCCCAGTCTCAGCCAACGTCTTCACATGGTTTTTCTCCTGCATTTCTGTGTCCCAGTCCTCCTTTTCTTTCTGTTATAGACATCAGTCATTGGATTTAGCCATCCTGAATCTAGGATGGCTTCATCTCAAGATTCTTAACATTATCTATGAAGTTCCTATTTCCAAATAAGATCAGTCTGAGATGTCAGAGCTAAAGATTTGGACATATTCAGGGGGAGGGCATGACTCAAACCACTACATTGAGGTTATTATCTAACAAGATAATCACCAATTATAATGAATAAGAATATGGGCCAAAGAAGAGCTCTTCTCCTTCCATGTGAGCAAATAACTTGAGATACACTTCTATGCAAACAGGTTTGCACATCCTGGGAAACTGATCCATTCTTTTGTAAAATAAGCATTACATCCATGCCAGATTTGCCCTCTTGTAGAATGGATGCTGCACAGCTACCCTAGTTACAGGCCTGTCCTCATGGATGACTGTGCAACAGTGACTAATAACCAACTTCAATTTTAAAGCTACGACTATTCCTAGTAATGTGAAGCAGAAGTAGAGAAGGAATAATGTGAGCCAGCATATTTCAGAGTTAAGGTTATATCATAGAAAAGATAATTCATACTTAATATCCTGTGAATTGGCCTCTCGGTACTATGTCTACTGAAGCAGAATTTTTAAGTATTTTCATCCTCATGAATAAGTTTATTTAAAGAAAAATCTAATGTGTGGAAAGTCATCCTCTTTTATGAAACTGTATTTTAAAGGGACAGAGGTACCAAATTGGGAACCAAAAGATATGGTTCTAGAATGGACTGCACTGCCAACTTGGTGATGCTGGCAAGACTTCCCCAGGTCTTCTGCAACTTGCTGTCCTTTGTAAACCAGGGAATGCAAACTACCAACCTATCTACCTGACTGTGTGCCAGACTCAGACCCTAAGCCACTCTGTGCTCCAGAGCCTGACCACATTAGCAATTCCAGGGGTCAATCTCAAGGTCTTCTCACAGGGTCTGGGGCTTTAGAAGGGTTGCAGAGGTTTATAAAAGCTTCATCAGCCTTTTCCATTTTCTTTTCACTGTACAAATTTGCTAACCAGCAATGCTTGACCAGGCAGCCCTACTGAAACCGGAAGAGGGTACAGGATAGAATAAAGCCACAGATATCAGAAGTTTCTTATACAGGTGGGGGAGAAGAATGTTTTCCAGAGGGATATAAGGCAGAGTTGAAAATATTCTTGGGCCATCCCACTCTTTTGAGTCCCTTAACCTCCCTAGTGTGGACCATGACCTCCATATTTAACCTTAAAATGAGGGAAATTATTTTTTAGCCAGATAATCATCAGCAAAAAGAGCAAAGTCCTCCAGGGTAGAAAAACAATTCGTTTTCCTTCATTTTCCATTCATCGCTACCAGGTTCTATGCCAAAGAAAGTATAGAAGGAATTTTTCACTTCGGTAAATATATTCCTAGGGTCTTAGGAAAATGCTTTACCTTTACTAGATTTACCTCCAATCCTGGTATTCAAGACGTCAGATCAGATGTCATGGGCATTGACAGGGACTGTGCATGCAGAAGTATGTGTTTTGTGGGGTGAAGGAGAGTGGGAAGAGAGATATATGGAATTAACAAAAGAGGATTCTACTTTCCAGGGACATAAATAAAGACCAGAATATTAAACGAGCCTGGGCAGTAAGCAGCTGACACTCAGCAACCAACAATCATAATGCCACCAACTCACCCTTGTCCCTCCCATTTACCCTATAGGACAAAATACACAACTGAGTTGTTTCAGGCAAATGCATTTAAATTCTCCTAATCACCTCCACACCCCTTTTATTTTGAAATTCAGTCAACCACATTCTAAGAAAAAAGTATTGTTGACTGAATGCTATAGTCCAGAGATTATCCACATCTAAAGAAATTCAGATCCTCCAGGGAGGCAAGTTATCTGATCTTTAGCCATGCAGGTCTACCCAGCCTCAAAGCAGGGCTTTCCGCAGTTTTCCTAAACCAGGCTTATTGGGCTAGGTGGACCAACGAGTCACCAAACAAGGATTTTCAGGCACTCTACATAGGTAGAGTTGTCCAGGGTCGAAGATGTCCCAAGGGTCTGCCTCACCAGCTAGGAAATGATTTAGGGAGATGATTTAGAATGACTTAATCATTATTTTGCAGTACTGCACAAGGAGGAAGAATTGTATTTTAGTGGAATGATTCAAATGGAAGTCAGCATGTCCTTAGAAATTTCTTTAGGAAAGCATCAAGTGATATTAATAACCAGAGGGCAAAATTACTGTGAATAAATGATTATGTGAATTTTAATTCACATCATGGGGTTTGATATCGGCATATATCTTTTATTTTTAAAAAAAGTTAGAAATTGCCTAGGACTTTTCTCAAGCACTTGGTTTAAAAATCAAGATATAAAATGTGTGTGTGTTCATACCCAAAGATACACAGCCCTTCCAGGGACTAGTACTTCAAGCTCTCTAAGACACTTTAACTGTTGGGAATCTTTCAGTGGGAAAATTCATGGCTGGTTAAGTTGAGTCATTTATGAATAATAGTAGAGCTTCAAGCGAAGTGAAAATTCTTTGTAATTCAAGAGGTGATTGAGTCGTCAATGAACCTAGGCCTTGTGCTCCATTTCTAGGAAATACTGGCTTAAAGTAGGAGATTAATCTATATTAGAGAGTGTGTGATGGGGAGGAGTGGATGAGCGCTACTAATCTATTTTAAGCAAAGCTTCAATCTTTCAGTTATCCAGCCAGTTCTTTTGAAGACAATGAAAAAACATTTTTATTCAGACTTTCATTAAAAGATCAAGGAACTTTTATTAGTGGCGGTATTAAAAGTATATTAATCAAAGGAAAAAGATAATACTTTTTTTTCCAATGATTATTATTGAGCATCTCCTTTGTGCTGACTACTCTGTCAAATAATAGACCCTCGGTGGATATTACAGTACAAAATCTACACTCACAGAGTTAGTAGACTAGTGGGAGAGACTGATTAATAAACAGGCAATCACAGTATAAGGTGATAAGGTGACATCCTCTTTACCCTTGTCTGGGAAAAAACAAGTTTAGGACTTGACAGCCATATTAAACTATGGGCCAAATGTCCCCATGTCATGATGATATTCCCCGGAATGGGTACTCAATTCTGATTGGAGAATCAGAATCTCTTTTTTGCCTTTAGGATTGTGGTAGAGATGAAATGCTAATGTGTCAGAGTGGAATACATGAACTGACTAAATAGTTGCTGGGACCATTGGAGAAGAAATGGTTGACCTGGTGTGAATTATTTTTACCCTCAGTACTTAAGATATCAAATAAGTGGGGGTTTTCTCATAGATTCCCTAAATCTCTGGACACCACCTGGTTGAATTCAACTTAATTCTGACACCAACCCCACAGATTAAGGGCTCATCCCCTAACACTATTCCCATTGCAGATGCTAATTATAACAATTAGGTGCCTAGGGTGACCACACTTCTAACCTGGTTACAAATCCAGGGTCCCACAGCCCCCTCCTTGGTTTTGACAACTGGCAAAAATGGCTCACAGAACTCAGGAAGGCAGTTTACACAACTATTATCAGTTTATTATGTATTATTAAGGACATACCCAAGAACAAATAGAAAAGATGCAGAAGGCAAGTGTGTTGGCTTTTTGTGACCAAAATACCTGACAAGAACAACTTAGAGGAGGAAGTGTTTATTTTTAACTCACGGTTTCAGAGGGTTCACGGTTTCAGAGGGTTCAGTCCATGGTCAGATGGCTTCATTCTTTTGAGCCTGAGGAGAGGCAGAGCATCATGGAGGGAGGGCATGACAGAGGAAAGCTGCTTGGTTCATGGCAGTCAGTAGAGAAACAGAGAGGTGGAAGGGGACAGGAGTAGATACAGTTAGTACTCAAGGCCACACCTCCAATGACCAGCTTCCTCCAGCCATTCCCCAGTAGTCCATTCAGATTATAATCCTTCAAATGGATTAATCCATCCATGAGGTCGCAGCTCTCACGATTTATTCATTTCATCTCTGAACGTTGCTACATTGCCTAATGCGTGAGCTTTGCAGGGAGTCAGGGGGTTTCCAGATCTAAAACCCTATAGCAGCACATGGGGCAAAGGTCAGGCAACTTCCACATGCTCTCTGAGCATGTCCCCCCATCATCACATTGATATGTCCCTTGACTCAGAAAGTCTCTAAACCCCCCTGCCTAGGAGTTTTTATGGAGGTTCCATTATGGATTAAATCACTGGGCATTGGTGATTGATTCAATCTTCAGCTCCTCTTCCCTCCCTAGAGGTTGGAGGTGGGACTGGGATAGAAGACAGAGTGAAAATTACAGCCCTTTAATCACACCTTGATATTTCTGACAAGCCACCTCCATCCTGATCCTATTTGGAGGCCTAAAAAGAATGTCCTCCTTAGAACAAAAGTCACTCCTATCACTTAAGAAATTCTAGGGGGTTAAGGAACTATGTGCTACTAGCTGTGTGCTAGGGAACAAAGTATTTATTTTCACACCTCGCGTGGAGACACCTAACAGAGAAATAGAGCCTTCAGAGAGAAAGGAGTTATGTGAGCTATAAGAAGAGAAATGCTAATAAGAGACTGTAACCCACCAAATTGGGGAAGAGAAGGAGATGAAGCAGTCCACAGCCTCATTATGTAAGGGCTTCCCAGCCATGGAATTAATTGGTTCCCACATTTCTTGAGGCACTGTTGTTCAACTTTGCTCAGGTTCCATATACATGTATCTTGTATTCTTTTAGCCTTGAGTTGTTTAAAATGGGACTGTATTAGTTATGACCCCAAACTGTTGAATTCTAACACATATTCCTGTGGGGTCGTGAATGTTACGATATTGGTTCACCTGGGAAGGAAGTACTCAGTCATACGGGAACATGGGAAAATTCAAAATGATGTGCCATCTCATATGGGAATATGGAAAGGTTCCAAGCAAAGTACCATCTCAGCTGTGTTCCAAAGGGAATAGAAATCAGCCCAGGTAGAGAGCAGGCTTTTTAGGCAAAGGTTATAGCACATACTAAGCCCAGGGGTTAGATGGCATAACTCATTTTTAGGAGCTACAAAAGGTTCTCTGGGAGAAACCCGGGTAGGTACAGCTTGCATATTTGTGGGAGATCAGTATCAAAAGATGGCATTCCCATATGTTGGCAGAATTCATGTCTTTGCAGTTGTGCGTTTCATGGCAGCTTATTTCTTCAAAGCCACAAAGAGAGACAGACAGACACAAAGAGAGACAGAGAGAAAAGAGCAAGCATACACACTAGCAAGATTGAGTCTTACGTAACATAATGTAATCAGGGATGTGATATCGCCTTTGCCATGTTCTGTTGGTTGGAAGAGAATTGCACTCCAGGGCATGAAAGCCAGAAGTTGAAGCCACTGGGAAGCAAGATCACCACAGCCACCCCACCGTGTCTTCCCTCTTAGTCCATCTGCAAATTCACAGTGGGCTGCACAGCATTTTCTTGGGGACAATACTTGTGCTGTTCTGGAGGAACTTTGATCTTGAGAAAACTCTAGGAACTGAAGAGCCTACCAGGAAATATTTCCGAATGGTCAGCAAGTATCATATATTCTGCTTCACCACAAATATTGTATCTTTTGTCAACTGGTGGTCAAAGATGACATTCTAATTTAGAGTGTGTGATTAATGAAGTTACTCCAAAACATGTTTGGAGGCCTTCTGAAAAGTTGTTCAGTCAACTTTTGCAACCTATTTCCTGAATTGTTAGTGAATGAAACACCTTAAGGACTTTTCTTCCGACTTCTTGTTATGTGTGCTATTTTTCTCTTCATGCACTTTTATCTGTATTTTTTCTACTGAACACAAATATTAGAGGCAATACCTGACTATGTATGTTGTGTTTTGTACAATGTGTAGCACACTATTAAGAGCTCAGATCTCTGATGCAATGCCATCTGGTGATTCAATGATATGTCTCTGAACACACAGTGACTCTGCTGTTTCCTTGGTATGTGCATTTAATTAAGTGCACAGATTCCTACAGGCATGTGGTTAAAGGGGCTTTGGCAGATTTCCCCTCTGGAAGGCTTGGCTCTGTGTGGCTGGGAATCTCACTGGCATTGGAATTCCAAACATGCCTACATTTGTACCAATAAGTATTGGTTTAATACCATAGAAGATTTTGTCAGCTTCAATTTCAGTTTACAGCACAAGCACTTTAATAACTCATACTGAAATAGAATATAGTCAGTTTAGGCGTGCTGTATCTGATTACTTCACACAAATTAACATTTATGAACAGCAACAAAAAAGTAGGAAGACTGCAATATGAAAATACCAAAACAACCTGCAGATGAGCTTAATCCTCTCAGTAGTTCTTTTTCTGTTATTTTATTTTGTATTACAAAGCAACTTAATGAGAATGGCATTTAAATATAAAAACCTACAAATTGACCAAATTATGTTATGTGCATGTACAGATGTGCCACATGAATACCACTATTATGCATAATTATAATGCACCAATAAAAATAATAAATAAATATGTACATAAACAAAATGTTTCTAAAATGCAGTGACAAAAATATGGTACCTTAGAATCCAGCGGAACATATTTCAGACTAAATTTGATTGTGTGTGTGTGTGTGTGTATGTATGTACTTTTTCTAAATGGGCATATTTACCAGTAGATGGTATCGAGTTCCACTATTAGGTAGTTCAGGGGAAAGGCTAGGGAGAAATAACCAAGAAAAAAATCACCTTCAACTTTGGCATTCACGAGTTCTGTGATTTGAGGAACAATTAGTATTTCCTGGGCCTCAGTTTGGCTCTATTGCATTTCCCAGAAAAGATGCAAAATAAAAGTAAATATGAATGAGACAAGGTTGAATGTCCTGTATGTCTTGATCTTCAGGCACCAGGACATCTGTGTGACTAAATGCTCTGCTTAACTTCTCAGTAACCTCTTCATGATCAGCAAAACGTGGAGAGGAAGGTTGGGAGGGTGGGAAGCTCCTCAAGCTGTAAGCAACTGAAGAGATTATTGCGGTGGCTATGGGAACACAATGCTTCCTACAAAGCTCAGATATTGATCTGTTAGATGTTGACTAAGAGCTCCCCATGGAAAATCTGCAGCTATAGCTATAGAATCATAACCATGGCATGTTAAGGGGTTTGCTGAAAGAATCCCCAATTAGACCAAAGAATGAAGAGACAGTGTATTTATCTTTCTTCCTCTCTTATTACAATGAGCTGGAGATGAATCCTTTTGTCTGCTGATAGAGAGAGACATTGTAATTGAAAACAGCACAACTTTAAAAAAAATCATATATATATATATATGATGTATTATTATATATATATGATGCTTGTATTATTCCTGGTATTTCTTTCTATTGCTTCATCTTGCTTGAGAATACAAATCCAAGGACAGATACCTTTAATGTTTTGCAGTTTTGGAGACAAGAGACACCGTAGGAGCTATAACATCATTTAATCTGTTAATAAGTTTTCAGGCATCATTTTGAATGCCAAATACTGTTCCTTAGAAGATCAGTTGGCTTTTTCCTCTCTTAAGTCCTCTCTCCTGGTCATTAGTAGGAAAGTAGGAAATATAGTGTTTGCACTTGCTTGCCCGTGTCCTCACCCCCCACGATTTGTTTCTTTTCCCTTGAAACCAGACTTCCAATCAGTCACCTTCAGAAAAGTCCCCCAACGGAAGACATTCACTGCTGCCCTCCAGAATCACCTTTCTTGATTGCTCTGCATGTTTGGTTGCAAGAGCTGCTCCTGCTGCCAGCAAACCTCGTCCCTGGGCACTGGAATACCAAAGCCCCACCTCAGCTGGTCTTGCATTCTCCTATGCAGACTTCTCTAGTTTGGAGGATCCTTCTATTTCCCTCTCTGTTCTCCTCAAATATGTCATGTTTGTGGCTTTTCTCTAGTTGAACTCTGACCCTTCATCATCTCATCCGCCCTCTCCAGACTAGGGTATGTTCCAGGGAACTCAGAACTCTCCATCTGAGAATTCTTACCTGCACTCGTGGCACCGTGTTCCAGCCCTCTGAGGATACAGGTGGTGCTTAAAACTGCGTATGTCAAAATTGATCTCATCTCAGTACACATCATGCACCTGGTCACACTGGTCCATTTCCAGTCTTTTTGTCTCCTTTCCTTGGTTTTTTGATTGCTTGGAGGTCATTAGAATGTGCCTGACTGACCTCCTGATTGACAGAAGATGCCAGGGCTGCTTTTTGAGGTCATGGCCCAGGCCAGAGTCTGGCTCCTCTTTGACTGAGTGTGGGGAATGGGGAGACTAAGAACATCACTTCAAGGGAGAGGCTAAATATATCCCAATGGCTTTCCCATATCTTGCTTGGACTGCAGACTAGGTCACTTCTGTCCAACTTGCCCTCTCTTGCTCTCTCTCCCCCAACCCTCCTCATTCCATCCTTTCAGCTGATATTTCCTCCAAGAAAATCTTAACATGATTAATCTTATCTTAGCATCTAATTCTAAGAGGACCCAAACTTCACAAATTCCCACCCACAGGACTACTGACTATCCTAGCAGTGATTTTTAGAGCCATTTCCTTCTTTTCTCTTCACAGATCTCTGTGCATTTCCTAGAGTACAACAGCCTGGATTGCTCAAACAACAGAATTCAATGGTTTCATAATTCTGCAGAATTGAAGTACAAAATCAAGGTGTTCAGAGGGACGGTTCCCATTGCATGCTTTGAGGAGAAATCTGTTTCATGCAGTGTTTTAGCCCCTGGCAATGGGCAGCAGTGGTTGACATCCTTAGTGTGCAGATCCATCATTCCAGTCTCTCCTCCATCTTCACATGGAGTTTTCTCTGGGCAGGTCTTATAAACCCAAACTTAGCTATATTTAGCAACTCTTCCCATCAGTTCCATCCAAACTCCTACCAATCCCATCCAAACTCCTTAATGGACTGTTGATGAGCCCCTGAGATTTAGTTCCAACTTCTTTTACTGTCTGAGTGCCCCAATGGACACATTCTAGTCCAGTTGAGCCTGACTTGTCTACATTTTCAGCATGAGCCTGGACTCTCTCACCTCCTTGCTCTCTATCCCCCACTGTTTCATCATTAGGTCTCTCTTCTCTTTTCATGGCACACTTTTCAGAACCCAGGCTTTCCAAGTGCCTGTGTTTTAAGATAATCTACAGCCAGATCTAAGCTTTGTCTTCTCTGCTTCGTATTTTATTATTTACATATGTCTTATATCCAAATTGTACATTTCTTGAAGAACAGTATCTTTTGAGACTGTTAACCCCCAGAGATCACTTGCCTGTGTACAAATACATATCTGATACTCACTTAAAACTTGTTTAAAGGGATTAAATATGACCAAGTTGTAGAACTTTTTTTTAAATCAAAGATGATGAATTCATTGGAACTGATGCCAGGAATGTAATAGAAAGATACTCAGAAAATCATGGATAATCCCAAAGAGCAATGGAAGAAGGTGACAATGCTGGAGAGGAATTGGTGTGAGGTGGATGCTGTGGACATGCAGACATGGTGACTGAGCAGTGTTGGCAGAGTGGAATCAGCAGGGATGTGGGTTCAACCCTCCAGCTCCTGTGAGTGATGGAGAGTGAGGAATGCATTGCAATCCTTCATGTGCCCACGGATGGAAGGAACACAGTTTCTGGAGTGCTGCCCTATGTGAGGCTCTTCAGGCAGGATAGAGCTACACATGGTCACAGCAGCTGTCCTCACTAGTACATGTACCAAAGGCATTTTAGTTTCTGCATGATCTCTTGCTTCTGAAAGAGGTCAAGTACCAGGAAGCCATGGCCTTCTGGGATTTGCATCTCTCTTTCCCACCACATCATTGTGAGAAACACTCCTGAACTAAAATTGGCTGCCAATGGGACCCTGGATAGATTTTTGGTGGATCTGACTTGACCTATACACATATGGGATTTGACCTGGGAATGACTCACAGCCCCTACTCCAAAATCTCCACCTCCCCTTGTAGGCTTCAATGTTTCTCCATGAAATTTCTACAGCCTCACTACCCCCAAACTGCATGCCCTCTACAACATTTTTCTTGTACCTCTCTTGTGACCTTGTTCAGTTCTACCTCCTGTGTGGCCATCTTTTTTCTCTTCAACTGTGAGCTGCTTGGAACATCAGTGTTGTTTTTGTGATTTCCATGCAATGCCTATGACATTTTTTTACATATAGAAGGCACTCAACAAATATCTTTTGAATACATAAATGAATGGAGCAGCTGAGAATATTTTCATGGGGTGGTAAAGGGGATTTGTGTCTGTGACCCATTTCCTCAACTTTTTCCAGGTATACTTCATGTTCCATTATTTCTTTAAAAAGTCCAACTTGCTCTTCATGAGACTTGAGAATAGAAGAAACATTATTCTGTGTTTTAAAAATACAGTTGCTAAACTGACGCTGTTATTTATGTACTGGAGACTGTAAGTGCAAATACTTCTGGATGTGGATTAATTTCTAGTGTGCAGTCTCTGTGCTGTTCCCCCCCCCCCCCCGTTTCATGATGTATAGCTGAAGTAACAAAGCCAAGGTTTTTCATTGTCTAACTGATTAGCAACTGGAATTAGAAGGTTCATGCCAGTTGTAAATGTTTCTACTTTGAATAACTTGGCAATTAAAAATATTTTGGTTCAAAGTGAAGCTAAAATTACAGTGATCATTTTGTGATCACTTATCTGGGACTTGGGGGCCGAGAAACTATCATTATTGCTTCATTCTAAAAAACATTAAATGTGGCTTCACAAGCTACCTGCCTTCGTCTGATGCAGGCTGGGGATGGTCAGGCTCTGTTCTAGGGAGGCACAGACTTTGAAGACTTGATGGAGGTGGCTGCAAACTACACTTGGTGCAAGAAAAGTGTTTCATTTCCTTTCAGATTTCTGTTAACATTTCCCCCTTTGCCTACCTGAGATTATGTCACAGTGATTCAGGGGGCAATAAACTTACAGGGGTTTGTGCAACAAGACTGTCACTCACTCTTCACAAAACTCCTTCTGCATAGATGAATTAAAACATGGTTTTCTTCTAAAAACTTAATGATGTTCATTAAGAAAATATGGCAGTACAGGGACTGGGATAATGTAAGAATTATGACAAATGCCTTTAAATGATAGCATCGTAATCTCTGCATTACTTTCTTCTTTTCCTAGGTAAGTGGTGTTTTCTCTTCGTTGCTTTGGGGAGTGTGGATTGTCTGGTAAGTGTGGCTTTGTTGCAACCTGGTGTTATTTCAAGGCTTCGTGAGAATTGCTTGTGAGAACCACAGGGCAAACCGGAAAGCGCAGGAGGACTTTGGAAATGCTTTATGTTGAGAATTCTGGTGTGCATTAAGTTCGGTTGAGATTTTTTTTCCCTGAGATCTTACTTTGGAGTTATAACACACTTTGTTCCTAATTCTGGGAAAGGGCCCAGGGGCTGATTATGTGTTGATGAAAACTTGCCTTTCATAAATTCTTAAGTGGATTTCTTTTCTTTCTTTCTTTTTTCTTTTTTTTTAAACTTCTTCCTGTCTTTATTGGAATTTTTTAAATGCCTGCTCTTCAGATTGTGATCAAACCATAAATCTCCAGATAGAAGCATTTCGCTTAACGTTTTGCCTTGGCATGTTGTATTTTAGTGGCATTTTTGCCACATTGTTACCAAGAAACCTCCTTTAATCTTCTGGCCCCCCCATAGAGATTGACTTCATCTATACAGCTTTAGACGGCACAGTGGTACTGAGCACAATGTGATAAGTCCTATTTCACAGTAATATTTTTATTAAGTTACTAAAGCTGATATTCCCTATTTTTCCAGCTGTATGGACACAGCTACATTATTTTAGATATTTTTTTTCTTTAAATTAGTGACTGAGAGTTGTTGTATTTTTAGGTATATTGTTAACGTGAAGATTTCTCCTTTAAAAGAACGACTGAGGAATAATCCAGAAAGAAGAGAAAAAAAACCTAGAGTCTTTTGATTTACACACCAAATTTCACAGTAGAATATAGAGACGTGATGGTTCCATTTTATTTATTTATTTATTTATTTATTTATTTATTGATACTTGACTTTTCTACTTTTTTGAGCTGATGCAGAAACACCGAAGCATGTTGTGTTATGTGTAGAAGGCAGGGAGTTAAGTCTCCCTGCTCACTCGGATCTGGTTATGTTGCTATTTGTTCAGGTTATTGGTTCTGCATGCAGTCTCTCCTTAGAGGCATTGGTTTTGGTTCAGTTTGTTTTGTTATCCTTCATTTTCCTCATCAAAAAAAAAAATCTTTCTGTTGCATTAATAATTTATCTGAGATTTTTTTCTTTGGTATGGTTTGAAGAGACTTTTATTTAAACATTTAGATCTATCTGTTTTTTTTTTCTTTTAATAATCTGAGCTTAAAACATATTTTACTTGTGTTTATGTGTATTTAATATAACATGTTTGAAGAAGAGTCCCCAGAGTTCACCTAAGTTGCTCTTGGCACGTTCAAAAGACTACAGATGTTGCTTTAAATAACCTATAATGGGATTTTGACCCCATGCTGTTTTCAGTCTTGCAACAGAATTTTTCTATTAAAGATTCTGGATTAAAAAGATCAGAAAACAGGAGACAAAAAGATGGAAGGGCGAGGAAGGTTAGATTTCAACTTGCATAGGCTTTCTCCCAGACTTTGAAGCCCTATCAGAGGCCCACAGACATGTGAACCAAGACATTATTTGAACAGCTTGCTTAACAACGGCCTGGATGGTGAGCCACGTTTCAAATTGACAAAGTTAGCCTGTGCCGGGAGGTTTTTATTCTTTGCCTTTGACCTTATTGGATGCCATAAATGAAATATGGTGGTGTAGGTTTGAAAAGGCCAGGGGCTACTTATTTATACCACTCTTATGGCAGGAGAAAAACCAGGAGTGAACAAATGCAGTGTGTTTTAACTCTGAGTGTTAACTCGGTGTGTTTAACTCAGGAGCAGAAATATAAAGACGCTTTGGTTCCAATCTGTAACCCATTTTTGTAAGAATTCTTCTTTTGTTATTTTAAAATTCTTTCCTCTTACTCAGGTAAGTCATGCAGAAAGGTCAAATCAGAAGAAGTGACTGTGTTTTATTTTCACTATAGAAAGAACTAGAAAATACTTTATGTGAGATAAAGTCTATTTTTAACTTAGAGTTTCTGATTTATATCATACTTCTATTATCAACATCTTCCACTTTGCAATCAGATGTACTAGGGATTTTGCCAATGAACTTGCCTAAAATAGCCTTACTTTCCATACTAAAAAGGCCAATCTCACTATCTATAACATATAATGCCCCTACTGGATTTCCACAATTGGATAAAAGTAACTATATGATTACATGAATGATGATTGCATAACACTCACTTATGTATTGTTTGAAAATTCTCATGTGCTACTATTAGGTGAGATATTATACTTCTTCACAATAAAATTTTAATTATATTAGGTTCATCTTGTTATATAGCATTTATCACATAATCCAAATGTGGTTAAATATATTGAATAATTGGGTGAATTATGAAAGGCATAATTATTTTCTTTGCCATAGAGCCTTATGTTAGCACCATGCTGATAATGAAAAGTGTTACGTATCTTCTTTGTCTTCATGAAGATACAACATTGGGGAAGGGTAGAAGACATCCCAGTCTAAAAAAAAAAAAAAAAAAAAAAAAGCAAGATGAAATATGAAGCAAAGTGTAGAAAACAACAAGTGTCTTAGGAGAATGATGGGCATTGAAATTTGCACATGATTAGTTGTGTAGAAAAAAACATAGTTTCGATGTATGTACATTCCATGTATGTAATATATATCAAAATGCATTCTACTGTCATGTATGACTAAAAAAATAAATAAAAATTTTTTAAAAAGAACAATAAAATCACCAATGGAACAATTTAAAAAAAAGACAGTTTATTTTTAGTACTGATGTGATCATCTTGAATTCTTACCATATCAAGTGGGAAAGGCAGATTTGTTCAATTAACTTATCAGAGTCTTTCCTAATTTAAATAGTCTTCCTCTATTACAAAAATTCAGTCAAATTCAACTTCCTGCAGGTTCTGGTTAAGGCATCACTGCTCTGTTCACCAGCAGCCTCACCACAGGTTTGCCAGCTGCAGGAGGGAGTTTGGGGCATTGCCTCCCAGTACCATGCTGGTTTACACAGGGGCACTAGCTGATACCCACTACTAGGCTATGTCAGGGTTTGGGCATTCACACTGCTGCTATGAACTGTGTTTTATTTGTCGTTGTTGTTTTGTTTTGTTTTTTAACTTTCCTACTTGGTGTGTCCTCTTGAGGTCTAGCTAGCTCGCATTTGGCTTCCAGCTGATATGGTCATCCTTCACCATTTGGTATATGGTCAAGCTCCAGGGGGAGTTTTTTGCTGGAGAGCTCACATTTGGCACATTCAGCTGCCCCCTACTCCTTCATGATGGGGTGCAGTTACCTTAGGTTGGTTAGAGACCTTATGCTTCCTCATCACATCCAATCATTTGAACCTACTAGGTTGTTGCAAATGCACTCTTCAACAATCTATTCCAAGATACCCCAACGGGAAACAGGATAAGTCTATCCTCAGCCAATCTAATTCTCCAGCCTATTGGGATTGTGAAATAGAGGAAGTCAAAGTACCATTCTCTGTTTCTGTTGCCTCTGCATCATTCTCCTCTCACCATCCTTCTGGAATGAAGCCCATTTTCTTTACATTCTATCCTGAGCCCTCTCTAGTCCTGGCATGTAATAAATTCTAATTCTAAGATCTAGTATCCAGGCTTGAACCTCAGTCTGCTAAGGAAGAGCAAACAGAACTTTACAATATTCTATCCTCCCCAGTCCTGACCTTCAGGCCCATTGACTCAAATCACATATTCTATTTGCTCGTCAAAGACTGAATCCTAACACTTTCTTTTCACCCTCCCTCTCTTCTTTGCTGCTTTCTTTCATTTCTAACCACAGTCCTAAAGCTCTCTCTATACTGAGAAGGCTGATGCCTTGGGATCACAAGTGAGCTGCTCAGGTATGCAGAGATGCAAAACCTTACTAAAATGTGTCTAGCGTGTTTTGATCCTTGAAGGAGACTGGCATGAATTCAGAGGGATTATGTGTTTGGTCAGCAAAAGAGATATTCCACTCTGTTTATTATATTTGATGGGGTATGTGGGGGATATAGAGAAGGATTGGGGCTGGAATGAAGGGGAAGTTGGATGATTAAAGAGGTTCAATCATACATCCACATTCCAAAGTGCTTTGGCAAAGTAGTAGGTCAAGAAGATATTCTAAGCCATATGAAATAAACCTATTTGGGGTTGTTACATACAGTGTGTCAAGTTGCATAATATATGCTAGCATGTTAAGTTTCAGATAATTCCTGACATATGAGAATGAAACACCATTGAATCCATGTGGGCTATATGCATGTAGGATGCAGAGGACTGATACTAAAGTCTTGATGAGACTGGGGTGGGGATAGTTTTGGGTGGAAGCTAATGTAAGTAAAGACAAACTTTGGGAACTTTATGCCATTTTTATTGAGGACTTAGTATACACAAAGCACACTGTGATTGATCAATCCAAAACTGACTGTCAAACCAATTCTGTATCCTTAAGGATACAGAATTTCTCAAGATTGCTGACATTTTTTTTCAGAGGTATAAAATGTCAGCCATATACAGTCCATTACACAGAACAAAAAACAAACTACTATTTGTTCTTATGACATAGTGCAAACAAAATTATCTGCTTTAAAGTGCCAAGATAATTAGAGATTACCAGCATTTCCCCAAATAATTGCTTATAGCAAATGGCTTCCTTTGTTGAGTCAGCCTGATACATTAATGATGATGGATATCAATTATAGTCAATGCTTTGAACAAAACATCAAGATATAACTGAATATTTTTTTCAAGATAATATTGTTTGAACTAAGCCTTGTGTTGATCTTTGAAAGGATCTATATGAGATAAAACTCGGGGGGGGGGGGGTCTACATTTCATTTTGTAATGAATTATCTCCTTTTAAATTGAAAATGTTACAACTTTTTATGTTAATCATGATAGAATGCCTCAGAGGACTTTTTTAATTATGTTTTTATGGCTTGACCAATTTTATGTTTTAATTTTTAATTTCTTTCTCCTGCCTTCATAGAGTATTCTTCTTTTTAATGGGCTTTTATCTTCACCAAGTACCCTGCATACTCAGAACAGCCTACAGTCAATGTCAGCAATGCTAAGGGTCAAGAGCTCCCAAATTCATCCCATTCGAGGGAAGTTTCCCCCTTTTACAAAATGGAACTTATTTTGAAAATTATTACATATATTTAGATCTTTGTAGAACATAAGGGTCCAATATAAATCTAACCTACAACTTTTTGTTTATTCAGCTGCAAATTCTCTAGTTGTTTGGTCTTTTCCCTCTTTTCCTTTGGCCATCTCAGCCATCCTACTCCCAGAAGGTCTGTCAGGAAAAATAAGTGAATATGAAATTGAAGATAAAGGTTTGTGGAGAAAGACTAGAAGGATCACAGAGTGTCAGGGAGGGCCCATAGGACCTTAGAGAACATACACCCTGGTGTTCTGCTGACGTCAACCCTGTCCTTTGTCTCTTAACTCAGTTCTCTTTATATTGCACAAAACCAAATTTAAAGACATTTGAAACAATGTGTTTGAATGTTATTTGGTGATTATCTGTGGCAATAAGTCTGATTATTTTTAATTATGCTAAAACCAGCTAAAATATGAAATATACATAGTGTTGTATTAATGCCTAACATCATAACCTTCCTTCAGTTAGTTAGCATAATTATACATTGTAGATAAACCACTCATTATCGTTCAAAATATATATGCATGTGTATAATATACATATATATATATATACACACACACATATACATGTATATATATGTATGTATGTATAAAATAGGTCATAACATACCCCATGGTTTATTTGTCCATGCTAAAATGTGTCTTTGAGCACTTGTGTTAAGTGCAATACTTTTTTGCTAGTTGCTCTGCCAGGGAATGAACTACAATCATGATGGAGTTCAAACTTCATGTTATAATAAATTAATAAATTATTATCATTTGCTAGAAAAATTTAAAGCTATCCAAATCTTTATCACACAAAAAACTAAGAGAAACCCTCAGTACATTTTAATGTATAAACCATTTTGGAAAGACACTGGGTTGCTGAAAGGGTTAAGCTACCACAGACACATATTAGATTGGGCATGACATGTCTATCAATGTAATTGATGTTGTAAGCTGAAAGCATGCATGTGGTCAATTTTTTAAAAAATTTTACTTTCAGTGAAGTATTTTTACTCAGTAAATAAAGTCATTGTTTGATTGTCGTATATACCGAATTGTATTTAAAGCCTGAAATGGTCTGTGCTCCTACAAATTAAACTCACAAAGGGAAGCATGAAAGTGATCAAAGTCTATTGTAGGCTATCAGATGGAAAAACGGCACTTTCGTGATGAGATATTTGATGCTGTTTCATTTCAGATATGTTTGCCATTTGGTGAGTTAGCTATGAGTTCTTCCACATAGGGAGAAGATTTTATGTAATTCTGGAATTATTTAATAGAACTCTTTTTGTTTTGTTTTGGTACTGAGAATTGAATCTAGGAGTGCTTAACCACTGAGCCACATCTCCAACTTTTTTTTTTTTTTAATAAAGACAGAGTCTCACTGAGTTGCTTAGGGCCTTGCTAAATTGCTGAGGCTGGCTTTGAACTCACAATCCTCCTGTCTCAGCCTCCTGAGCCACTGGTATTACAGCTGAGTATAGTAGAACTAATGAAATTCTTTAGTGGTAAATTCTATAACTTTGTGCAACACCAAGTAAACTGATAGGGACTGAAAAATATTGCAGAGATATTGGTAATTCCATAATGATTTGCTTTAGTAATGACATTTAATTCCCCTTGTTTGAAATGAACAAAGAGTAAGGTAGATGTGACTTTATCTTGTTAAATTATAGGTCTTAATTTTGATTGCAATTCACCCAAGAGCACTTGGTTGAAGTATTTACCTGCATTAATTGGCACTATTCACACCCCAACTGTAATGGATTGAAGATCTGCTTTTAAAAAATTAAAAGTTAAATCATCTAATTTTATTACTTGCTGATAATATTTCAAGACAAGTGTATATCTTATTTTGTTGTCTTGATAAGCTCTAAAGCTTACTGTTTTTGTTTTTATAAAAATTAAAGTTAGCTAGGCACAGTGGTGCATGCCTGTAATCCCAATGGCTCAGGGAGACTAAGTCAAGTGGATCACAAGTTCAAAGTCAGCCTCAGAAAAAAAAGTAAGGTGCTAAGTAACTCAGTGAGACCCTGTCTCTAAATAAAACAAAAAATAGGGCTGAGGATGTTGCTCAGTTGTCAAGTGCCCCTGAATTCAATCCCTGATACCCTCTCCCCCAAAATTAAAGTTTGGAATCACCATTGAGAGTGTTTCCTACGGAAGAATGTATTTCTACTAAGATTATTTAAAATTTAATGCTCAAGAGTACAAAGAAGTATTAAAAATAATGTTATAGATCATAACAAAGCTTATGTTTTATTTTTTATAAAACATAAAATTAATTGGGATAGCTAAATCTATTAACAACAAAGAGTAAATCTATTTAAATGAAAAAAAATATTTTCATATGCAAGGTTTTTGTGCAATGCTTTATGAAAAAATATTCATGGAAATTTTTTCTTATACACTGAATCATTCACCTTATTTGATATATTTTCTTAGAGAACAAATATATTTTCCTTATTATATCCCTCTATGGAGATGTTAAAAATTATGTATAATATTTTAATTTTACAACCAGTGATGTAGCATTTGTACTGTTATCTCTGAGGACGGTATTCTGGATGCACCAATAAAAATGTTCTTGACACAGATTCTCCTCAATAAACTGATGTCACAAATGAGGAAGTACCATTTCACTTCTACAGTCTTACTTATTTCACCTTGTAACCAAACACAACAGCTATAATCCAGTTTTCCCCCTGTCCAACATCACTGTGGGTGGACAGGCTGTTTGTTTTTTACTCACCTGAGCCCCCTTTCTTAACCCATATTACAGCAGGATTCACAATGAGCAGAGAACTTTAATGACCAAGTTGAATTAAAAGTATCATCATCATGTGTCATTTTACCAATTCTACAGTGCCACCGGCAAGCCCTTTATAGACACTATTGTGTTGGTATGAATTTTTAAAAAATTTTTTTATTAGTTGCTCAAAACATTACAATGATCTTGGTATGCATTTTTTAATTGAAAAAGAAAAATACATGCTCTCCTCTATCACAAAGAAAAAAAATTTTAGTGAAAAGTGAGTGTGGACACACATCAAATAAAACTAATAGAACCACACTGACCTCTTTAGTGTTTTAATTTTTGCTTGCTTGATTTTAATACAACGTCAATAAGTTTGGCCTTTTGCAACATAGCACTCAGAAGTGAGATTCTTTTTGTTAAGGGTGTTAGAGAAAAGCTGAAACCCACTTGAATGCTAGGGGACTTGTAGCCCACCCTTCTCTTCTCTCCCTTCTGCCTCCACCTGCTGCTCAATTGATCAGAATCACTCTTGGCTGGATTGCAGGTAGGAATATGCCAAACTCCTTTTCATGGACTCTCTGCCTCGGCTTTTCTTTTTCTGTGACCCATGAGTTTCTAGGAGAGTCTGAGTCACTTGGCATGTTCCAGATTGAAAGGAGATTTGACCATTCCTAAACACCAGCATCTTAGGGAGTTTCCAAAGAAGACAAAACGGAGACCTTTCCCTGGAGCCTAAACTGAAGAGATTTCCCCTGTTCATAACTTTTGAAGCATAGTTGGTGTCTTTGTGGAAGTCCTGAGGGAAGGATGCCAAGTTTTATTTTTCTTCTTTCTGCTATAAGGCAAACACGCTCAGAAAGCATGTCCTAGTCTTTCTGAGTTTCCAAGGGCAGCGTCTGGTGAACTGGTGCCAAGACAGGGTGGTGTGATGGGATTGTGCTTCCAGGCATTGCCCCTCCTCTGCTGCAGAACCACGGAATAGCAGGTTTAGTCTAACTGAATTCCACTGCAGTTGCTTGTTTCAGTTTTGTCCAAGGAGTATTTCATTGCTTCAGATCGGTGCTCAGCACATGCTCTGAACAGTGCTCTATGTGATAAAATTCTGATAGGGACACAAATTTTAAGAATCTACCTCTTAGCCACAACCCCAGAACCCTGGGGTTGTGGCTCAGAGGTAGAGCACTCACCTAGCACGTGTGAGACACTGGGTTCGATTCTCAGCACCACATATAAATAAATGAATAAAATAAAGGTCCATCAAAAAAAAAAGAACATGTGTGCAGTAGATGTTCAATAATCATTATGCAGTAATCTAAGTAAATTAACTATTAAGAGTCCTAGAATTAATATGCTACATTTGAGAAAGTTTGTTCATCAAATAATAAAACCCCATAAGTGGGCTTTTTCTTTATGTATGGCTGCCTCAGTATTTGTAGAAATTTCAAAAACACCCCAGGTATTGATAAAACTTATGATCTCTCCTCTATCCCTAAGACAAAACAAACAAAAACAAAAACAAAACCATAATTATTAATGCACAATCATGCAAAAAATTATTCAAGATTTTGGTGCTCACAATTTGAGAAAAAAATGTGTATCACATACAAGGATACATTAATCATTCAATTAGGAATCAAATTAGAATGCCTTCAGTTATGACTTACAAAATTATGTAACTCATATAAATGTGAAATCATTTATCTAAATCCAGCTAATTAGTTGAATTATAGGAAAATTCAACTGTTTTTTAATCTGAAAAAAATGAAGGAATTGTATAGTTTAACTCAATACCCAGTAGTTGTACTGAGCACTATTATCGAGTTGAATTTTAACTTACTTGGGTAACTATTATTTAAAACTTAAAAAGCAATGAGTGTGACAGGCTGGGTCCTGTGACGCATGTGTGTAATTCCAGTCTCTCAGGAGGCTGAGACAGGAGGATCACAAGTTTAAAGCCAGCCTCAACAACTCAGGAAGGAAGGAAGGGAGGGAGGGAGGGAGGGAGGGAGGGAGGAGGAAAAAACCCCAATGAGTTCAACAATAAGAGTGATTTGATTAATAATAACAGAGCACATTCTTTATATTTTCTACTTGACAAAAATTGGCATCAGATTATTGTTTTTAATTCCAGGCTCCTTTCCAATTTATACCTTAGACCTATATTCCTAGATCTAAAGTGTTAGGTTACCATTTGGGGAAAAATCACATCAAAAACTAAAAACCTTCAAAAGCTTTGTATTTTCAGGGCTGGGGTGTAGCTCAGTGGTAGAACATATGCCATTGACAAGGCCTTGAGTTCACTCCCCAGAACAGCAAAACTTTATATTTTCCAAATAGCTCTTTGAATATATTGTCAGATTTATTTAGAGCTGAAATAATTGCTTTTGTTGAAAGATAAGGATGAAGTTCCTGTACCTATGAAGTCATTGAATTCTTCTTCAGTGCCTGGGGCAGAAGCAGCTCTGAGTGTTGAGCAGGCAAAACTCGCATGCTACTGCCAGAATGCAGTGATATAGCAGAGCCTCATTAGCTTGTAAATCTATCATTTGGACTCAGCACTAAAAAGCAGACAGTTTTGGAATATGCCAGGTAGCTTACTTTCCATTTCTGTGATAAAAGTATGCATGACAAAATAAAATTGGGGTCAGAGAGCCATTTGGGATAAAGAAACATGTTCACAAAGGAAACTCTAGAAATTATTTTTCCAGTGATTGGAGAAATCATCGTTTTCTGGGAAATAGTAGATATGTGTACAAATCAAATCACCTGAACATCTCACTTAAGCATTATGGCTGTAGCTGAATTTCTTGATGGAATTATACCTACATTACCACCAGCTGCCTCTTCTCAGTCTTAAGTATAATTCCATTTAGGGACTCTGTTATTATATCAAAACAGAATAAAAATCTAGTTAGATAGTTCAAGAGTCTTCACAATTGGGTGCTTTTTGATTGTGCATTGTGCGAACCACTCATCTGACTAACCTTTGATTCATCCTTATCACCTAGTTTTCTTTTAGCATCCTTGAACAGTATCTGCCTGGAAATGACTGCAGCAGTTCCAGTTGCATGGACAGTTTGTTCATAGGACAGTACGCAGAGAATTCGTAATGGGGAAGGGCCATTCAGCTCCAGAAGTTTCAGTGTCTCACCCAGGCACACAGCCACTTCCTGGCAGAGGAGAACGTTTTTTACTCATATGCTCATAGGTCAATACATTGCATGTAGGTAGAGGTCTTCTTCATTACCAACTCTACAGGAAAACATTCATCACCACTATATTCTTATTCCTATACAACCCTACAAGGATTCATTATATATGGTAAACTACATGAAAGCATTATGAGTCCCCATTAGAAATTTCCCTAAGAATAAATAATATATTTGTTTAGCACCTTTTTATAGTACGGAGGAAGTAGAATGTATTCCTGAATATAAGGCACTCAAATACCTTGGCTGTCTTAATTTTAAAGTAATGGACAGTGAATTTCTCTGCCTCCAACTCTGCTTAGGTAAAACCCACAGAAATCACAAACTTGGCTTGCAGTTCCTCAAAGGAGTTAATAATTCTGCTCTAAAGAAACAACATCAAAACAGGTTCAGAGTGATTAAAGTGCTTCAGGACCTCTCGGGGACTATTCACTTGTAATTTGTTATTTCTTGGACTGTCAAGGGCAGCTTTTATGAATGGGAAATGATTGTTATTTACAGACTTGTTTGCCTTTGTGGGGGCTCCTGTGCTGCCAAGGTTACCCTGGGTTTGAGAAGGAGGAAGATTCACTTTCTCTTTCTTTTTTTTTTAATATTAGTGGATTTTTGAATTTGAATTAAGAAAAAAAGAAAAAAGAAAGAAACCTTTCTTTTTGTTACATTAATAAAAAGAAAAGAAGAAGAAATGTGGAGTACCTTCATGTAGAGTGGATTGAAATAATGATTATGCCATCAAGTTATTTTGTATAATGTAAGCCATCAATATACAAACTGAATGCCACAAGTAAAATTTTTAGCCTGAAATATTTGATATTTCCATTGACATTCATTGTTTTGAATGAGTCTTGGGTTTTAAAAAAAAAAATCATAAGGGAAAACAAGAAAATGCAGATATTCAACAGCCGGGCGTGGTGGCACATGCCTATAATCCCAGCGACTTGGGAGGCTGAGGCAGGAGGATTAAGAATTCAAAGCCAGCCTCAGCAACAGCAAGGTGCTAAGCAATTCATGGAGACCCTGTCTCTGAATAAAATACAAAATAGAGCTGGGGATGTGGCTCAGTAGTTGAGTGCCCCTGAGTTCAAAAAAAAATTTTTTTAAAGTAGGTATTCAACAACCATTTTGAACAGAATTGAGGAAACCATTTCTATTCAAACAGGTGGGCATACTGTTCCCAATCTCTTAATTCTGCAGAGCTAGTGAATTCCTCTTGCCATTGAACTTGGCTCCTTCCTTACACAGTTTTAAAATATACACATTCAGTGATGGTGGTGTTGGCACTCGCGGGTCCCTCTGCTTCTGCAGCACAGCAGCAAGGCTGTCACATGCCATCATTGCCTCTCTGCCATAAAAATTCAACGAGAAACTCCTGGTGAAACGTAATTAAAAAGCTAAGGAAACAAATGCACCATGCGCTGGGCCTCACAACCTGCCAAAGTCTGGCTCTGCTGAACCACCCGAGTAAGGGAATTCCACAGGCCCTGAGCCCTCTCTGAGAAGTGCCGGGCTGGCAGTGATACACGTTCCTGGCCCTAACGACAAACTTGGGACCGAAAGCACATGTTCCTATAAATTAGTTGCTGAACAACTACTGCTTCATGTACCAAGACCCCCTCCTGGAATTCCTCCTGAAATATGCTCCCGGTCTGAAGGCCTTAAGAAATATGTGAGGACTTTAAATCTCCAGTTTGGGGTCTTCTATTGAGAAGTCAAGCTGTGCCTTGCTTACTGTTTACTGCCCCGTCTAGAGTGAATTCAGATTTGTGATCCTCTTTCTTTTCCCCTCCATAGTTCACAAATCTACCCGATTCAAAGAGTTTCCCCCTTTCACTCTCTCATTTCAAAATGAGAGTGAAAAGTATAGTTTCCAACAGCCATGGTTCAAATACAGGGTGTCCCTCCTGAAACACATGTTGAAATGTGATTCCATCATGGTGGTGTTGGAAGGTGGTGACTTCTAAGAGGTGATCAGGTTGTTAAGAGAGATGAATGCCTTTCTCGGGACTGGATTCATTCTTACAGGACTGGATTACTTATCCTAAGAGTGGCTTGTTATAAAAGTCAGGCATGGTGGCACACATGCCTATAATACTAGCAACTCAGGGGGCTAATGCAGAAGGATTGCAAGTTCAAGGCCAGCCTCAGCAGTTTAGCAAGAGTGTATCCAAATAAAAAAAGCTCAGTGGTAGAGCATCTCTGGGTTCAATCCCCAGTGCAAGGAAAAACAAAACAAAAGATAATTACAGAAATAAAAGTGGGTTCTCTTTTGCACATGTCTATTGCTTTGACCCTGTGCCCTGTTGTAATGTCCTGCTATGCTCTTGGGCTTCTCAGCCTCCATGATTATGAGCCAAAATCAATTACTGTTCTTTATGAATGACCCAGTCTCAGTCATTGTGTTATAGTGAAAGATAAGGGACTAAGATACAACCACTGGTTCTCCTGCTGCCATGGCGATGTCATTTATTGAGTTAGTGCCCTGGGCCAGGCATCACATTTGTGCTTAATAAATGAAGTTGATTGAAAGAGTACTCTATCATGAAATGGCCCTGCTGTTCCCTAGAATTGAAGAGGTTAAGTGACATATTCAGGGTCACACAGATTTTCAGTTGAGGCAGTGTGATTCTGGAACACATTTTCTCAAGCAAGACAGCCTTTCTAAGAACCTTGATTTTCTTTGAATCAAATTAACTAGATTCCTTTCATCCAGGGCTGGGTCTGGATATTTTTGAGGCCTAAACTTTATACAAATCTGGAGACCTTCTTTAAGAAATAAATACAAAATCAGGAATATAAAATCACCAATAAGGCCTGGGAAGGGGCAATGCATTAGGTGGGCCTGAAGGCTCAAGGTGGTTTCCTGATAAATGCCCCTGTCCTTTGTCTCACCTGTGGCCTCCAGCCCCAGAGCAGGACATCCTTCAAAGCAGCCACTCTGCAGCCAGTGAGCCAACCCAACAGTCCAGTTAAACCCATATGACTTTGACTAAGTCTCAGTACATCTTCTTGTAGCAGTTTACCCCTAGTTTCTAAAGTGAAAATCAAGGTTTCAAGAAAGGCTTTTTTTCCAAGATAGTTCTTTTTCCAAGAATTCAGAAAAAAATTATCTTGTGAGGCACGTGGAATAAGATATGTGATTATTGGCCTCATGTGTCTCACGGTCTTTAGGGCAAACAGACGTGTTCATGGCTATAGCCCAGTGAGGAAATCCTGTGACAGAAGAGCACACAGGATGCCCTACCAGTTTTCAGAGAATGGACTCCAGTTCTGTCATCTCCATGAAGCCTTCCCGTCCTTCTCTGTCCCTCACTGATCTCCTCGAGGAGATGCGGCACTTTGGATCTCTGCTGCGGTCACACGTGCCGACTTGAACAGTCAGCCTGATCTTCCCAAGTCACCTCCAGCCTCCTTGAAGGCAGGTGGTGTGCCTATCACCTCTGGCTCCAAAGGGTGAGGTTTTAGCAGCCTTTTCACTGCTGTGACTAAAAGGCCTGGCCATAAAGAACAATTAAAAAGGAGGAAGGGTTTATTTGGGGCCTCCTGGTTTCAGAGGTCTCAGTCCACAGACAGCTGGCCCCATTCTTCCAGGCTCAAGGTGAGGCTGAACATCATGGCAGAAAAGTGTGGTGGAGGGAAGCAGCTCACATGATGATCAGGAACCAGAGAGGCTGCACTCACCAGATACAAAATACATCCCTCAGAGGCACTCCCCAATGACCCACCTTCTCCAGCCACACCCCACCTGCCTTCAATCCGCACCCAGTTAATCGCATCATGGGGCTAATTCACTAATTGGATCCAAGCTCTCATAACTCTATCCTTTCTCCTCTAAATGCTAAATGCATTCTCTCACATTCTTGCATTGTCTCACACGTAAGCTTTTGGGGGATACCTCCCATCAAACCATAATAGAAGAACTGTGTAACTGAATGAATAACTGAGCCGTTGTGGGTACATGTCAATGGGTCACAACAATCTTTCTGAATAGTGTCTTTTAAAAGCCCTCAATAGAAGCCATCACTGAGCAAGGAAGTTAAGGTAGATTAATGGATAAAGAAAATGTCACACACACACACACACACATTGGAGTATTACTCAGCCATAAAGAAGAATAAAATGTCATTCACAGGAAAATGGATGGAAGTAGAGATCATTATATTCAGTGAAATAAATGAGACACAGAAAGACAAGGATGGGATGTTATTTTCATATATGTGGAATCTAGAATAGTTTTTTTAAAAAAGATGTCCTGAAAGCAGTAAAGGGAAGGAAGACTGGAAGGAATGGGGAGATATGGGAAGGTAAATGAGGGTAGTAGGGAGGGAGGATATGATCAAAGCATGATGTGTGCATGTATAAAAATATCACAGTGAAACACAATAATTTGTACAACTAATATGTGTTAATAATTTTAAAAATATATAAATCTACATTTTAGTGTGCTCTTGACAGTTAAACAGAACATTTAGCATTTTATCCCAAAAGAGGATTCTCAAGATTAATTTATTCAATATGATCTTTATTGAGGTGAAATTCACAAAACATAAAATGAGTCATTATAAGATGAACAATTTAGTGGTCCTTAATGCATTCATAATGTTATGCAATCACCACCTCTATCTAGTGCCAAATGATTTTCATGACTGCAGAAGGAAGCCATGTCCATTAAGCAGTTACTCCTCAACAAGCCCCTGGCAATCACCAACTGACCTCTGTGTTTAGGAATCACCTTTTCTGGTTTCTCCTATAATAGTCAAACCATACAAAATCATTTGCCTTTGACTTCTTTCATGTAGCATACTGCTTTTTATTTTTTTTCTTAGACATACATTACTGTAGAGTATATTTTGATATATTACACATACATGGGGTATAACTGCCCATTCTTGTGATTGTACATGATGTGGAGTTTCGCTGGTCATGTGTTCATATGTCAACATAGGAAAGTTATGTCCAGTTCATTCTACTATCTTTCCTAATCCCATCTCCCCTCCCTTCCCTTCATTCTCAATTTGTCTAATCCAGTGAACTTTATTCTTCCCTTCCCCCCTCCCTTATTGTGAGTCAGCATTTGCATAAAAGAGAGAACATTCAACATGTGGGTTTGGGGGACTAGCTTATTTCACTTAGCACGAGAGTCTCCAGTTCTACCCATTTACCAGTAAATGCCAAAATTTCATTCTTCTTTCTGGCTGATATTTTGTTGTGTATGTAAGCCACATTTTCTTTATCCATTCATCTGTTGAAGGGCATTATGTTGGTTCCATAGCTTAGCTATTGTGAATTGAATTGCTATAAACATTGAGGTGGCTGCATCATTATCGTACGCTGATTTTAAGTACTTTTGGTATATACTGAGAAGTAGAATAACTGGATCAAATGGTGGTTCCATTCCAAGTTTTCTGAGGAATCTTCCATACAGCTTTCCATAGTGGTTGCACCAATTTGAAGTCCCACTAGCAATGTACGAGTGTGCCTTTTGCCCACATCCTTGCCAAAATTTATTGTTACTTGTACTCTTTATAATGCCTTTCTGACTGGAGTGAGATGCAATCTCAGTGTAGTTTTAATTTAGCATACTGTTTTTTAACTTATTCCCCAAATGATGGTGCATATCATTGCTTCTTTCCTTTTATGACTAATATTGCATTGTAGGTACCCCACAATTTGTTCCATTTCCTGATGGCTGATTAGTTGTTTCCACATCTGGTTATTGTGAATAATGCTTCTGTGAACATACCTGTTGGAGGTATGTATCTGGATCCCTGTTTCCAATGTGAGGAGTGAAGTTTCTGGATCATGGAGTTATCCTAGGTTTAACTCTTTGAAGAACTGTGAAACTATTTTCCACAACAGCTGCACTGTTTTACATTCCCACCAGCAAAGTACAAGGTTGCCATATCACCACATCTTTATCAATACCTGCTATATTCCTTTTTTAAAAATTGTAGACATCCTAGTGCAACTGATATAAATTTTTTGTTCCAATTTCATCCTCATTTTTCAGAAGACACTCTATAGCCCTAAGGGTCAAGATATATTCAACTGCTGGTTTTCTACTTAAATTCCAAAGTCTCCAAATCTGATTGTTTTAAATATTTGTTAAGAATTATTAAGACAACCAGGACATCATATGTAAACAAAGTATGCCCAAGTGATGTGTCAGGAAAGAAGGATTCCTAGAAGAAAATTTGAAGAAAATTTTGAAGTTTTGCACAACAAAAATGAAAACTCACAGGCAATTTTCATTTCATCCTTTAGTCTTCATACCCTTGGACTTATTTGAAAAGTGGGTGTAGAGAAGTGAGTAAAAAATAAATACAGCCACATATTGATTATCCAAATTATATTTTATCCTGAGCAATTTGCTTGTTCTTAACTAATTTTAAACCAAATACTTGCATATCTTATACCTCTGGGTTAACTTCTATCCTTACATGTAGATCAGATATTTGAAGACCAGAAATGTCCAGTTGCATCTGTTTTGTCCAGTCTCTGATTGAGAGGATACACATTAGAAGTGAATCTGAGAACTGGTCTGCAGGAAAGTTTGCATGAGGATGAGGAGGTACGAAGTAGTTGTCTTCCTTGACTTTCCTTCCTGTAAATCACGGGCTCACAGGGACTTGGACTTGAAGGGAAGCTTTGGTGCCAGTGGTTTAAAAGCAGTTCTTTTAATAGAGTCTTCCCTCTCCCACTTTTTCCAATTAAATACTATGCAGAGCTCTTCCAGTAAACAAACAAACCCACAGCAATATTTTTAAGGCTTAATACAACTTGACAGATGCCCACAAATATTGCAGAGTGAAATTTGAAAATCCCTGGTCTGCTTCGTTGTCCTCTGACTGCCCTGGAAGTTTCCAGCTGCTGTTTGAACCTTATAAGTGACAAGGAGCTCACTCCCTCAGGGCATCCTGTTCCACTTGTGAATGAGTCCGAACATTAGACATGAATCTGATACATTGATGTGAACCTTTGTCCCTGTGACTTCAACCTGTTCTTGTCTTGCCTTGTGGAACTGTAAATCTCTCCTCCACAGGACAGCATTTCAAGTTTAGAAAGACAGGTGTTAATTATTTCTTTTTCTAGTTTAAATATCCCCACATAGATCCCCTGTGCACACATGATGTACCTTCAGACCATTCTATCTTTATCATCTTTGGAAGGGTTCCACTTTGTCCTGGGCGTCCACTCTCAGTGTGCTCTGACATGCATTGCACCCCAGGGGACCCATCTCCCCAGGGTTCTCCAGACTGGGCTTCCACCAAGGAAACTGAGGCCGGAACTTGTTTATTGGCTTCCCAGGTTCATCCTCAGCAACAATTAAGCTTGTGGTCAACAAAAGCCAAATCTTATCTACATGAACGGATGGTGACCAGTTACCTTAAGCCTTCACCAGGTTATAGTTCAAGATAAATCTGTAGAAGATTTAAGCTAGAAAATAATTACATAACATAGCAATGCTTTTATAATATTAATATTTTTCCAGTTTTCTACTATTAAGGATTATCCATAGTTTGGTCATACTATAGAAAGAAAAAAAATTGGTGAGTGACAGATTTTTTAATACAATAAATATATAAAACATATGTTACATAATGCATTCATTCATAGTAATACATAAATAAATATATTCTAGAAGGACTGATGGGATCATATTTCTTCTCTTCCTTGGGATCCCATAAGCCTTGTATGATTTGTCTAATTACAGTATTATAAATACCAATGATACCTCTCTTGATATTGTATATAATATTAAAAGCTTCAGTGGATATAGAGATTTAGGTTGTCAAGAAACTTCACTAAATATTACCACATTGGCTTCTCACCGTCCTCTGAGATAGGTCAGGTGGATACTGTTATTCCTCTTTTGCATATCAGGAAACTGAGGCCCAGAGACATTGGATGATCCATAAGGTTGCTCAGCAGTAATGACTGTGTCACTGTACATCCCAGTTCGCCTGGAAAGGTCTCACTTCATGCAAACTGTTCTAGCCACCTCATCAGCAACCCATTTTTTTCCCAGGTGAAAAAGAGAGAGAACATGCACTAGGTTTGGATGATAGTTTAGATGATTATCTCAGCTGACCCTCACTGCCTCTTTCTCCTGCTCCCTTGTGGATTGCCATGTGCTGGCAATGAGGAACTCACCGGAGAGCTGAGGTCACATTTCTTCATGACCTCTGGCCTTGGGAAGCCCACTTGGCCTGGAGCCTTTTGTCTTCAGTGGCTGCCGCTGCTGACAAGTCTGCCCCAAAGAGTCCCTTTCCATAGAATTCCAGTCACCAAAGTATTTCTAACCCACCAAATTGTGAAAGAAGGATCCTGCGATCTTTTCCATGATCCTAGAGGATATTTGGGGTCTGAAGGAGGGAAAGACTAAACCAGGGGCTCAAGAAGCCAGAGTTGTATAACTTTAGTTCTTTTTATCGTGTGAAATTTGAACATTGAATGATCTGCAAATGACAGGAAATTAGTTTAAAAGCAGAAAAATAGAGTGCTTCTCCCATATTTTCTCAGATCCCTAATATAAGCTGAAGAATGTTTAGAGATTTTTAAGAGGTATTTTGAAAGCTATTTTTAGGCATCATAAAGATTATCACATGCATGTATGGTAAGAAAGGTGAAGTGCTGTTCTGTCATCTTTCATAAATGCTTTCCTAGTATATAGACTATGCTAACCGCTAGGGCTCTATAACCAGAAGCTATATATAAAAAAAATAGCAGCACTCCATGAAAATACTCAGAAGATATTCTTGAAGATTTTTTTCAAGTATGTTTTGGTTTTCACTGAGATGACCATAGTAATATGAACAAGAAGCAATATTTTGGTACATAATGTACAATAGTGGTCTAATCAAGGTGTTTGAAAAGATAGTGACAATAATAAATGTCAGCTCTTGGTATTATTGTTTAGGGCATCTGTCAAGTTGTATTAAGCCTTAGATTTGCTTGATTAGCACGTTTGAGTTCTCATCAATCAGAAATCATTCCCAGAGGCAACAAATCATAGCAACTATTTCTCCTTGAGGACAAAGCCGCACTTAAAGAATTTAAGTCCAGCTAATGGCAGTCAAACCAAGTGTTATCAGGGGAAGGACACAGAGTGTCTTCTTTCCTTCTTTGCTTGGGAGCATTGGAAACAGTCACAAAACAACTGACTTTGATTTGACAGTTTCCAAAGCTTCGTTAAGATTTTCTATCATCATTTTTTAAAATTCCTTATAATTAAAAGAACTTACCTGTGATTAAGTCTATGTTTTATTGAGACTTCTCCCTCAAACTTCCAAGAACTAATTTTACCTATGTGAGGGGCGGTCTGTAGTGATTGTATACCTGTCTGGTATTCTTTGTGGTGTGATTGTAGATTTTTGTCTTAGAAAACTATAAGGAATCTTTGAAGTACCTTCATTACTCTATGAAGCTAATTTAATGAATTCCTCCACTCCATGTAGGACATTATCAAGACATCTGAGGCCTCAGAAGCCTAAGCCTTATAGACATTGGCTCCTACCCCATAGACACATACATTACACACACATAGGCCCAACTTTATGGACACATACTGGTTAGCAGATAGAGGCCTACATGGTTTAAACATATATAGGCCTATAACCATATAAACTTATTGGGGCTGTGTGAGTCACCTTTCCATTACTGTTACAAAACACCTAAGATAACTTAAAGGAGGAAAGATTTATTGTGGCTCATGGTTTCAGTTCATGGTTGCTTGGCCCCAGCAGTTTGGGCCTGTGGAGGTGAAGCAGAACATTGTGACAGGGAGTGCGTGGTGGAACAAAGATGCTCACCTCGGGCAGCTGGGAAACAAAAAGACAGAGAGAAGAGACTGGGGTCCCAGAATCTCCTTCCAGAGTGTGCCCCTAATGAGCTAAGTTTCTTCCACTAGGCCCCACCTCCTAAATTTTCTGTTTTCCCTCAATAGCACCACAGTCTGGCAACTATGCCTTTAGCACATGACTTTTTGGAAACATTTAAGCTCTAAAGCATAACAGAGGCCTGTGCCCTGAAGGCATGTGCAGGACTTTTACTGTGTATTCACATGTACTCCTGGAACTTAGAGGCACATAGAAGCCTACTCCTTATAGAAATAACCAAAAGTTCCTTGAGAACATTTTAAAGGCCCAAGATCACACCATTGAGATGTCTTCACCATCATAGGATTTTTAAACTTAGAGGTTCAACATCTGAGGCTCTGTCCTTGAATATTTGGTAGACAAGGAAGCTGAGATTCTAGGTCATCTGCATAAAGATTGAAGAATTGATGATTTAGGGTTAAGACATGGAGTGCTCTGATTTAACACTAGTATTTGTGGTCTAAGTATACACACTTACCTGTTCTTTAAACAAAGATTGTACAAACATTCAGACCATGGCATGGTGTGCTAAATTTGGAACATGATTTGCTATAGTAAATATGAACAGTTAAACTGTCATGATATATGTAGAGATTCCTATGCTGAAATCCTGACCTCCAAGGTATTAGAGGTGGGGCCTCGGGATGGGGTTAGGTCATGAGGATGGAACCCCCATGAATGGCATCAGTGTCCTTGTAGAAAAGGCCCAAGAGCCCCACTTGTCACTTCTACCACATGAGGACACAGAGAGAGGACTGCTACTGGTGAATCCACAAGGGAGCCCTCACTAGACAGTGAAGTTAGCCTGTACTTGGAATTTTCAGCCTCCAGAACTATGAGAAATTAATTTCTGTTTTTCATAACCTACCTGGTCTATGGTGTTTTGTCATAGCACACAGAATAGACCAAGTCACATCCTTTTTATGCAGTTTTTTTTTCTTCTTCACTTCTCTCATGCTATGTTCCTTTATATGCAGATTATCTAAAAATCCACCACAGTGTCAAAATGGAGTCTTATAAGATCCTCTAAAGCATTCTGATATTTTTGCAGCTAATATGTTTCATTTAAAACATCACCCAGGCAGATTGTTGTCAGCTTGTAATTTATTTAAATTGCTCTTGGCTTCATTTCCATTTTGTAGTCTCTAGCTTAACATTTCCAAGGCAGAGAGTGAGTTCAGAAAATGCAACATGTTTTTAAAATATATGTTGAATCTTGCAAGGCCTGTAAGTAATGACTCGTTTCAAAAATTAAAAATAAAAAGACCTAATGGGAAGTGGGGCACCTTCTTTTCAAAATGAGAAGGTGAACTCTTTAGAAAGGCCATCACGGATATTGGAAACTTCAGAGCAAGCTGGAGCAGGCTGGTCTAGTATCGATTCAGATGTCATAATTAAATGAATTGGAGACCAAGCTCAGATAGAGGGAAGATGGATAAAGAGTCAGGAAGAGAGATGAGTTAGAGCCTCTTTCCCTAATAGTACTTGTCAGAATTTCAAGGGTGAGAGGTTCTATCAATTGGAACAAGAACGGCGTGGGTGTGATGGGGTTTGGCACCTTATCAATTCTCTGCCTTCAAGAGAACATGTGTGTGACATCTGTGATTTATTTCCGATCTACCAGTCTGGTGAGCATGAGTCTAGAGTTTGCTGCCAAATGACTGTACTCGTCTACATGCTAAAAGGCTGCTGTCACATTTAAGAGTGTCAGAAATTCAAATCCTTCCCATGGGTGAGCCCAGAAAGCACACAGAATAGGGATTCACTTATGTTTGCGGTGAGCCACGTGTGGGAGTTATGCCCTTGCCAATTCACATTACACCAAATGAGCTTGTCCCTCTTAATTTCAGCATGTGTGGTCAAAACAATATTACAGTCATATCAATTAATAGAAAACATAATCTTATCACTGCAATGTGATCACTACCTCCCCAGCTTTCCCTCATCCAAATACATGCTATAATATTAACTTGTGTTACTCTTTGAAAAATGATTCTGGTTAACAGCAATTTATCCCCATAAGCCTATATCCCCTAAAGCTGGAGAGGGGGTTATATTTTGGGTTGAATGTGAATAAAGAAGAGTGTTCTGAAACCTGTGACCCACCATGGTATGGAAATGAATTAGATTACAAAAGCCCCTGAAAGGGATATGCATTTTCCTTATCTCTGCTGGGGCTCTCAGAAGGTTTTTTGGTTGCTAGCTAACTGTATGGAGTAGGATCCTTCATCTTTACATCCTTACCTCAAAGGACAGAAGCAGGTAATTTTCACACATAGGGAATCAGTGATATTTTATATTTTTTTTCTTTAAATGCCATCACTTCCTAGGCCTGGAGCAGGGAGAGAGATTTATAAACTTGATCCAGTAGTTCCTCTGGCCACTGAATTGTGACCTTCTGACCTGGGAGCTGGCCTGAATCCATGGGATTTACAGAAAGGACCTTAATATTGCAGAACAGCAGAGCCTGCCAACCACTGGCTCACCAACTCCCTCTTTCTGCTTTATTCTCATTATTAGAAGAGTCATTATCTTAAGCCAGTTGTCTTGGGAGATGTAAAATGGCCCTAGTTATAATTCCCTCCGGCACTTATCTGTATATAATGTTTCTCTGATCATTTGGCCTAACCTGCCCTCAAAATGAAATTCACAAAGTTTTTTTATCCTAAATACTTCACACAGAAAGGAATTTTGAGACCCATTTTCTTCCATAAGAAATGTGAATAAACTGGAAAACCAATGGGGTGTATTTTATTTATTGAGAAGCTAACCTTCTGTCATTTACAATATATAGGATACACATGTTTGAAAGTGGGCCCCCCAAAAATATATAATCTGTTTTATAAGCATTAGCAAGAAGAGACTTAAGACTGGAAAGGTTTCCAGTTATTTCATTGTGGGACTCTCTTAATTCCACACATAAGGTAAAGGAGGTTCTCTAGGATTAAGAGGAATGTTCCAGAACCCGAGACACCCAAAGGTGCAGCAAAGACTTCGGAGCCCAAAGTTTTGGTGTGAATCCCCTTTTTTGCAGGAGTCCTTGAGTGATTTACTCAGCTTCTCTCTGTCACCTCCGTGTCCCTGTGTAGACTGGAGAGAAGATAGCTACCTCTAAAGTTGTCATGAGGATTAAATGAGGCAACAAAATGCTTCACACCATTTCTGGCATGTTTTAGTCAGTGGGCACTAATCTTTAATCAATGGGAATGGCCCTTTAGGTGGGATATGGACAGGGTGGCAGCATCAGTGGAATTCCCATCCTAAAGCCACAACATCTTCAGTCCCCAAAACTCCATGCCTTCCTCTGTCCACGCATCCCTTGGTCTGAATGGAATCGGAGCCTGTTCTGAGGAAGCCCCAACTCGAAAGGAAGGCTTTTTCTTGTTGTAGTTAGAATTTCATCCTCATGCGTAGATGTGAGGAAAGTGTGTTGTGCATTTAGACGATCCCTGCTAGAAAGTGTTGCCAGAAATAAACAAGCTGTCAGGAGCAAATGATTCATTTCTCATCTACACACATGACATCTGGTTTAAGTGTGATGAATACGTGCTTGTTTAAATCATATGGTGACGGTGATGCTATCTGACAGAAATGTTTGCAAATATTTTGGGAATCCCCTAAGTGCTTGCTCCAAAGTGTAAGCTTATTTACAGGGGGAAAAAACAGGGTAAACTTCAGTCTATCAAATCCACGCTTGCCTCAGTCTCCCAATGCTAGGAAATTGGGAGGTACACCTGCCACACTACTGGGAGATCAAGAAGTGGCTATTTTGACATTTAATGTGGATGCCACTAGTGACATGCTGATGTGAAATAAACACTCAATGGTCATTGGGATATTCAGAAAGTAGCCTCTGAATAAAAGAAATGTCAAACATCCCTCCATGCTGAATGAACTTCAGTACGTTAATGATTTGGTTACTGCTTTCACTGCCTTTGCAGCTTTGCATTTAATAGTGATTAGTGGATTGCACCATGCCAAAGACAGAGGAGGCTAAGAGGAAATGGAAGATGTCTGCCTGCTGGGGACTTCACGTGGTCACTAGGGAAATAATCAGTCTTGACACAATGCTTGATTATTCAGATCCATAATGGACAGATGTGGCACATCCTGCAGGATGTCTCTGTGCTGGGCATTATCAGTTATTTTGGGTTTATTCTCGCCAAGGTGAATCCTTTCCATATCAAATAACCTGAGAATTAGCAGTACTTAGCTAAAATGCATTAGTAGTAATTTATATGTAGAGAATTTAAATTATATGTAGAAATTCTAAATTATCTGAATATTGAAAGTTGAAGGCTTATGCATAATGCATAGCAATTGCTCGGTGAGTTAGGCATAAACATTTACATGGAGAAAATCATGTGAAACATGTGTCAAAGCATAAAGAATGCATACTTGATATACAGCCCATTTAATAATATATTTATGCAAAGAAGAGAGAACAAATTTCACTTTTAATTCATGACATCAATTGGTACTGTTTGTATAGCACATTATAGTTTTTAAAATACTTTACATGAATTATATCATGTGAGATAATGATCCCATTTTTATTCCAGGTAATTAATTATATTTTTCAACAATATAATCGGCATTTCAAACATGTAGTTGTTTTCCTGAAACATCAATAAAACCAATTTTATGAGCTATTTAGATAAAGTAGGCCCCAAATATTTCAGAATAATTGATTTTTCATATTAAATCTATAATCTCTACTATTATATTATCTTCAAGTTATTTGTTGCTAATTTATGTTTGGAAATATAAGGAGGTTTATAAACTGCCTTATAGTGGGCATTTTATGGTACAACCCAAATTATGCCAATTTATACTTAACAAAAATTATGGAATTTTTTAGGCATGTCCTAAAGCATTAATAGTAATAGAGTAAATGCCCAGCAAGAAGAAATCAGATTTTCTCAGCTCAAATGAGACAGAGCTGAATTGAATAAGGAACGATTTGGTGATCTCAGATTGAACAGGGTCTTTGAGTGCTTTCCCCAGACTAGATTTTATAAAAATACAAAATTCAGAAAAGCATATAAAATATATATGTGAGAATGTGTGCACATAGGTATAAATTTTGCTGTTAATGTAGTATGTAAGTATGTAGGAAATGCCTGGAAGGGTTTATAAAACTGGCAAGTAATTTTCTTGGGAGAGCAGCACAAATGGGAAGGTGGTGAATGAGAAAGGCCTTTTATTTTTCACTCCATATATTTCTATGTTATTTTGTTTTTTTAACAATGAGAATATGCTCATCTATTACTTATGTAAAAATAAATAATAGATATGCCTAAAATGCACGATGATACTAAGAATGAAAGTCAGCCAGCCTGGCCAGATCTGCCTTTTTTTGTTTGTTGTCTTGTCAAGGAACTCTCTGGTTTTCCCTCAGGTGGAGCTGGTGCTGAGCTTCTCAAGATCCTGGAGAATCTCCAACTTTGGTCTTTCCTAACTCATTTACTCTATTTCTGACCAGTGATGTTGAACAACTGGGTTTGGAGATAGGTAAGGGGCTCTAATATATAGCATTTGCAGATTTCTGGAGTGTAAATCCTCTCTGGGTGACCCCTTTTAACCTACCAAGCTGATGTCAAATAGCTGACAAAGTCCCATGGAAAATGTGAGTTGGTATAATCCAGTGCTCAAATTTTGGCATCCAAAGTCTATTCTCCTCCGTAGGAATGCTTCTGTGGACTAGGTATCAGATTTTCCTGGAAGCCTGTGCTGTGGAAAGGGGAGGCTAATGACAGAATGAGCAAGGAAGACTGATTCAGTCATCAGTAGAACTGGAGGCCCCAAGCTGCGTCTCCCTGAGCCTGCCACCAGGTTGAGGTGCAGCTACCACCTTCCCCTTCAGGGCAGTGGGAATGTAGAGATGATGTAGAAGAAAGTTTAGTTGGCCTCTTTGAGCTCTTCATTATATAATTCAAAGGATGCCTAAGAAGTATGTCACTTTGAAAACAAAGTGCTTATGTTTAAATATTTCCACCCAATATGTTTTCTTCTTCAAATCAACACTTTGAAGGCAGTCCAGCTGTTTCCAAATGGTGCATTGTACGGTTCCTGTGGCTTTGTGTTCTCTTTCTACTCAGTACTAAAACAATTAGCCAGTGGTAAAGACTAAGAAAGCTGTCCTCTGAAACTGAGTGTCCTTCATTTTAAGGCACAGTTTGTAGTGAGAGCCAAGCTGTGCTCACCATATACTTTTGGCAGGGCAAAGTCGAGGACAGCTGCATTGAGGAAGGGGTTTTGACTTCATGAAGGTGAGGTCGTTTTCAAATGACTGCCTGGAAATCAGCAGAGAGGAGTCTGGGGGTGGACCTGACCTTCCTGCTCAAAGGGCAGAAGCTGCAAAGAGAGAATGGTGTTTGAGGCTTTAGGCAAAGACAGATTCCAATGATGAGAATGTTTTGTCTTGTGCCCAACCTGGGAATATCTTCAGTCATGGATGAGAGGGGAGGCTTTTCCTTTGTGAGGCAAACTCACAGCAAGTGGGAATTGTGTATATCAGTTTAAGGGAAGCTGCTGATGGACTTTATATTAGACATTTTGATGTGGGTCGGGGTCATTTTTTGTGATGCATTCTGGGTAAAGTACATTGATAAGGGGTGGTTCAGATTCTCCGTGAGGCTAACTTCACCCAGTATCCTACAGTGACCTTGGAAGGAATCGGGGCCTCTTTCTGCCTGCAGTCTACAGCTCTCTGGGGAAGCTCACATATGAAAGTGTTTGATTTGAGGATTACGGGCCTAAGAGAGGTAGCTTGAAGAATGTCTTCATCTCAGTTTGCTTTTGTTGCTTGCTGTGCATGCTCGCTCCACAGGAAGATTAGACCTTTCTTGTTTGTTTTAGAATACACATTCAGAAAACCCAGGGCCCTCAGCATCCTGCAGCTGCAGGGCAAGTTAAGGAGAAGTATGGATCCTTGTCTTGAACTAAAGGTTCTGGTTAAAATTTTCTTGTTTTCTGCCCTGGCCTAGACTTATGGTTAGTTGTATTTATTTTTTTCTTTGGTCTCTGTGCCTTTTTTATTTGATTTGATTCCTAGGGAGCATGCTGACTATAAACAATACCCCACCAGGTGCTTCTCGGAAGGTATTGGCCGAATTCAGCAGCTGTTAGGTCCTAGCATAAACCAAAACCAGTGCTGGCTAAGTGGTGTGACACTGGCCTTTCTGCATGCCAGTCCCAATCAAATACCAATCATCCTTCCTACCTGGTAGAATTATTTTCTAAAGTCGAGTGCCCTTCAGTCAAGATACATTAGCACAGTGACCAAAAGTTCCTAGTGCCTTCCCAAATGTCAGACTGCAGGGATTGGAGTGTTTCCCTCTGAGTGTGGCTATATTTGCATGTTGGTTGCAGTGGATTGAGTTGCTTCTTTTTCTGTTGTTTGGACTCTGAAGATGGCTATCATTTTCCAACTCTATTCACTTTTCACTTTTCTGTTGAATATATTTCTTTCTGTGCAGTTATGCCCCTTAACCTGAGGAGAATATGTTCGAAGACCCCCAGTGGATGCACACAACCATGACTAGGACCGAACCCTTGACATTGTGTTTTCCTGTGACATTGTCACCTAGTACCCAGAACCAAAATTAATCTGTCCAAATTTTATGCCTTGGTCCCTCCTTTACATCACTACTCTCATGCTTTAGAGCCATAATTAAATAAAACAAGTGTTACCTAAACACAAATATGACAATATGGCAACAGATAATCTGATAAGTAAGATAGCTTCCAAGTGACTAGTGGGCAGGTGACATTTCCAGTATGGATACACTGGATAATGGGATGATTCATGAATCAGACAGGACAGAGTGGGATGGCGTGAAATTTCATCATGCTTCTCAGAATGGGGGCACAATTAGAACATATGAATTATTTATTCCTGGAATTTTCCACTTAATATTTTTGGACTGTGGTTGACCTAGGAAAACTGAAACATGGAAAAAGAAAACTGCAGATAAGTATGGACTACTGAATCTCTATTTCTCATCCCTGCATAACCCCCTACAGTATTTGAGTAGTATATCTGAGGTTGCTATTATTTGTCCTACCTATATGATGCATTGGGAAGAAATATGTCCAGTGTCTTGTTCAAATTTCTGTAAATTGAGATTATTGGATGGTATCTGGTAAATTGCATTAGCAATAAAATAAAGAATTGGTCATGGATTTCCTATCACCATCTATGCAATATATGAGCTCAGTGAAGTGAATAGACTACACTTTCTACCAGGTGAATGATTGACAGACAGTGGGTTAATAATAGTTACTATTACTGAGCCTTTTCTGCACCAGGTGACATGATAGATGTTTTACATATTTCATTTTTTTGAACCTCTGAAAGTAGTTCAAGAACTAGGCAGTATTTTTACATTTTATAATGTGAATCAAGGTAAAGTCATTTGTCCAGAATTAATACCTTCTGAATAAGTGGTAGAGCTGCATTTGAACCTGGATCTCTGACACCAAAATTCTCATTCTGTTCATCATTCATTGCAATCTTTATGGAAAATTAGCAAGTGACAGGAAGTGGCTGGCCACATGTCTACAGAAACACTACTGTAGAGAGGGGCTTTCTTCTACACAATGTGTCAAATAACTGCTGGCTTCTTCCGAGTTAAATAAATCCTTTTAATGGAAGAAGATGCTCTGGGGAGATAGGATTAACAGAGAAGGTGCTTAGCATTCATTCCCCCACATTTCAAACAGAAGCAAGAGTTGTTTTGATAAATGAATTGAACAACTAGGCAATTTCACTATTGCTTCTAGAAATAGCTGTCAAATGTAGTGAGAAAAAGTTTAGTGTTATCACAAAACTTCCCCATAAAGAATTGAAAGTCGTGTTTTCTTTTGCAGGCCTTTTGAGTGTTAAATTCTTCTTCTTTATAGATGGTTGATTGAGATTATTTCCCCTATGTATAGAAAGCATTTAAGCCCATAGCAGCTTTTCTCAAGGATGATGGCAAGAATGTACATCTAATTTTAGCAATCAAGACTATTGAGAACAAAGAGGATACAAGTTTAAGACTAAACGATTCTTCACTGGCTTTGGATATGATATTCTTCCCTTTTTCTAGTTGCTCTCCACGCCCCACCCCATTTGGCCTTGCAGTGAGTAAAGAGATCATGCTTTAAATGGTTCAGCTACTGGAAATAATCCTATAGAAAAATTTTGAAATAAGGGATGGTTAGAAAGGGGCATTCTGGGGACCCGGCACATACATATGCCACACATATGGGCATATTACACACACTCACACCACTAAACAAGACACATAACATGCATGTGCACAGCCACCAATCACATTTGCACAGACACATAGGCATACCCACACCCACCACACACGAGCTAATGAGGTAAATGTGCAGATACCATAATCAGAGCTCCTGTCTTCAAGGAGTAAGGTGCGCCTTCTGCTCCATTCAACATATATTATTCTGCTTTTTTGTTTTTTTCCTCACACTTGCTCCATAAGAGAAGTGCCATGATTATCATCATTTTACAGATGAGGAATTGGGCTTGGAGAATACAGAAGAAAGGAGAGAAGAAACGCATGGTTCTCTGGTCTGCACTTAAACTCTGCATATAATCTCAAACCCCCCAAGCAAGCAGCTTCAATCTGTTGCTTTGGCAACCTTTTCTTTCTGCCACACAGCCATGTTGGATTGTACTCAATGATTATGATGCAGACTAGAATGCTTGCAAAAGCTTTCAGGACTATGGCACCTGCCTTAATTTAGGCCCCGACAACTGCTCCCTGGATGACACCATTGTCTCTGGAAAAGCAAGGCCACCTCTGCCTCTCCCCCTCCCCCATCCATTCTCCCCACTGCCAGGGGAAAATCTCCTAAAATACAGACCTGAGTGTCACTATCCTGCAAAAATATCCTACAGTGAAACAACATACCTTCTAATCTTGAGCATGACTTTAAAGGCAAACTTTATCTACCAAACAACCATACACAAATCAGACCATTCCAACTCAGAATCTTCTCTGTTTCCATCCCCTCTCCTTCTGAGGCATATTCTTCTTTTTTATTCAAGTCCTGGTTCACATGCCACTCTTCTGATGTGCCTACCCCAGCTCCTCTGCAAATGCATTTTATTTTAGCCTTTATGATATTACACTGACTTTGCTAATACGTGATCCCCTTCACTGGACTTTCAGCTACCTGGCAGCAAAAGCTGTAGTGTCCTTATCTTTGTTTCTCAAATGATTAGCACAGCGATTGGAATGTAACAACACTCAAAATACTCTATTGTACTTGTTTAATGTTAAGTGAGTGGATAAATTTCTTCACCCTGTTGTTGAGTCACTTCTACCTAGAACTTTCCTTGTAGTTAGTTGCATGTAGTATTTTGCAATACGTGGACTTTGCACTTTAATACAGGCTACTTTTCAGGGTCCCTGCCCCTAACCAGGTCATTACTTTAGGGCTGTATGTGTTCTTTCTATTTCCCCTACAAAAATGTTCATGTTTTACTTGCTCTTCTCTGAACAAAGATATTTATGAAGCAATGTTTCATAGCAGTTAAGCGCCTGGGCCTGTGCTTGTGATCTGGGGCTGCTGCTCTGTGATGCAGCCAGTTGCTGATGGCCACTTCTGCAGCTGTCAAGGGGACATGGAGTCCCACCCAAGTCACATGCAGGAGGAGGAACCAGCACTTGTCTCTTTCATCCCAGCCACAAAGGAAGGTCTTGAGGAGCAACTGCCTCCTCTGTGTTCTCTTGGTTGCTAATGAAATTGTAATCAGATTCTGGAATGGAATTCTCTTGTGAACTGTGTCACCCTTAAGTGTGAGCATGTCCAGATGAATTTTAAGCTATGAGAAAGCAATGAGTATGTCAGAAAGAGGAAAAATGACTTTCCCAGTTCTTTTAGGAAGCAGGCGAGATATGTCATAAATTATAAAGAAGTTATTGAGAAAGAAAATTCTTACCAATGTTATTTAGAATATCCTCCCCTTATAACTTTAAAATATAAGTATATTTTAATCGCTTGTTTATCAAGCCAATATGAAAGTTAGAACTAGTGAATATATGAACTGGAATGAGCTTCCAGACTTAGCCAAATAATAAGTTTGTAGGCATTCCTGAGTTGATCTGACCCCTTTCCACACATATGATTGTAAAACTGCTTAGGCTGTGATTTACTTTAAACAAAACCAGCACCTAACATTTAAAGGTGCTCAAATATTGATTTTCCTTCTTCTGTACTTCATTTGCAAAGCTAACTAGAAACCCTGAGTCTGGAAGACTCCAAATTCACACTTCTGAAGAGCTCATTGCTGAGCAGAAATTGAAAGGGACAGCCTCCCTGGTGGAGGGGCCGAGTTGCACCCTGGTTCCCCTCTACTTCCAATGGAAATTCAGATTCTCACAGTAGCTTGATACCCTGGGTGATATTCATGACTAGGTTTTTCTTTTGGTTCTATGCTTGGAGGTTAATTTTAATGGCTCCAGCAGGATGGAAAACAAATATCTCTACTTATAGGTCATCATAATTATATTCCCAAATGTGTCCATTTTTTTTGTAGTGCCATTACTGATAGTGTGTTGCCTATATTCATGCCACAGAGCATAGTGTCCAAACATGTGTGTGTTTATGAGTCATGAATGGCTTGGAGGAGAAAGAGTAAAACGGAGTATCAGAAGATGACCAGTGGTGCCTCTGTATATGCATGTGGTGCCATGACATTGACACTCATGATACCTTTCATGAGTGCACTTACCATGTCAATGTCTACATATTTAATCTTAATATTTAAGGAACAGAGGCTGTTGACAATTTGACTCTTCCTTCTGATGACCTGTGGACAAGAGGAGGGAACAAGATCCAAAGAGACAGAACTGGCAACGGCCACTTTGTCTCTCACTGGAGATGGGGGTGGAGGAGAGAAGGTTATATTTCCTGGAGTGTTTTTCATGTATCTTATTTCTTAACTTCCACAAGTCCATGATTTAAAAAAAAAAAAAAAATTTTTTTCAAGCCATGAAAACCATTCTGTGGTTTATATATTCCAGTAAGGGAAGGTGTAGATATTGACTGGGAAGCATTTTTTCCATCTCAAACATTTGAATCTCTTTTTAAATTCAGTTCTTAATTCTACCTGAGTCCAAATCAACCTTTCATAACCCAGTGTTCCCAAAAGCGAGGGTATAATTTTAAGCCCCCATTAGCTTCTGTTGTTGGTGGGGGGTGTTAAGAAGGGCATGGAAACAGAATTGGAGTCTTGTGGGGTGTGATTACTCTTTTGTGTTGCTCTGAAAATATGTGTCTATTCCATGTTTGCCAAATCTATTTGCCTTCCTCTTGGTGTCATTAAGAAACAAAGCATGTTGCTGAACAAAGCGTGAGCAATGTGAGGTTTAACAAGATTTTGAGGTTTGCAGATTCTCAAATCCTGCAGGCATGGGCCTTCCTGCAGGTAACATTAAGACACAAGAAGATTCAGAAACAGAATGAATGGACAGTTGTATTTCTCCATCCAGAGTATCACAAGCCCTGATGTTACCTTTAAGGGAAGGAAAAGCACATTCTGAGTTTGAAACATGGTTTATGTCTGAAAAATAACCAACTTCATGAGGGGTGTAACTTGTGTGTGTGTGCATGCAAGTGTGGGTGTGTGTGTATGTTTTCAACCCCTGAGACAAGATGGAGACACAAAGCTTCAGTCCTAAGCAAGGTTTCTAAAAAAGGAAAGAGTAAAATCTATTCCTGCTCTTCCAGCTTGCAGTTCCAAAGGAACTGATTGAAAAATCTAAACAAAACCAATGTGAAATTCATTGTGAAGCCAAGGCTTTCTATCACCACGTCTGGTTCAAAAGTGAGTTGTTATAGCAACAGGAGAAAAGTAAATGAGCATTTCATGTTGTAAAATTACCCCTGTCTCTGCTCTAAACAGCTCTGTCCAGGCAGTCAAATGAGCCCAAGTCATTTAAAGGAGAAGAATTCCATTTTAATTGTTGAGGCTTGCACTGAACCTACCTTTAAAACCAAAAGTTCATTTCAATTAACCTTCTTCCCCAAATCGATGTAATAAATTCTCTGGCAGGATGAGACTGAGCAACGTCCTGTCTGATGAAGATGACCTCGGGAAAATATGGTGGCAAGGATTTCAGCCCTGAAGAATAGCCAAAGTGCCGAGTGGCGCTGAGCTCCTGGCCCGGGCAGAGAGCCTTTCACCTCTAAATCATTGTTTTTAATCCAGTATAGATTGGAAGCAGGCGAGAGACCTTGCTTTTTAACACTTGTTCACTGACCTGTGTTAAATTGGATGTTGATCTGGGTCTAGCTTCAAACAGGCCTCCGTACGGTGGACATTTTCTGATCCCCCCACTGGTTTCAAGAAAGGGGTGAAAGGCTGCATGAGACAAGAGGATTTTTTGTTTGGGTTTTGTTTTTCCCCTTCTGTAAATGTCCCCTCTATCACTGATGGGGTATATGGCGGGGAGATTTCTTGGATTGCTGGGTGTATCTTATAAGGAGCTCATCTCAAGATTGACATGTATCTATTTAGTAAGCATTTATAATTATCAATGTTGCAGATTATCACATTTAAATTAATTTGTAAATATGTAAAACAACAAGGGAAGGCGAACCAACCCTTAGTCCCTAAGAGCGAACCTCCCACAAAGCCTAAGGCACATTTTAATTATTAGCTATAACCGATCTATATAATTAGCCTTGGCTAATATTCCCTCACGACTTTCTATTTAAAGAGACACACTATTTACAGACACAGACACGTCTGTAATTCCTAGAAATCATCTCCATGTTGGGAATGAGAGGCACTAAGTGAATGGAGAGGGGTGCTTTGGGACTGTAGGGGGAACCAAGGCTCATAAAGCCCTTGCCAGAGGGGTGCAATTGTACACCAGAGGGAGGCAGAGGAAGAGAGTCAGATTTCGAGCCTCAGGCTCCTTGCCCCCAGGAATGCATTGGTCCTAGGCCCCCTGTTGTGAGTGGAGGAAGCAGTGCTGTCCCTGCCAACCCACACCTCTCTGGCAACAGTAGACCCAGCCTGCTCCTATAACCTGCATGGGGGTCCCAACATAACTGACCATCTGATCCTCCAAGGTACAACAGAAAGAGGGTTCTCTGACCTCCATCACTGTGATTTTGGTTCAGCAAGTATTGGATGGAAATTAGGAATTTGCATTTTAAAATGTATTTTAATTTTAATTGACACATAATAATTGTATCTGTTTATGGGGTACAATGTGACATTTCAGTTCATATTATGCAATACCATAATGATCAAGTCAGGGTAATTGGCCCATCTATCACCTCAAACATTTATCATGTCTTTGTGTGGGGAACATTCAACATATCTGCACTAGCTATTTTGAAGTATAAAATTAATTGCTGTCAATCATAGATATCTATTCTGCCCTAGAACATAGAACCTGCATTTTAATAGGCTCTCCGAGTTATTCTGATCAAGAGTTGGAAACCACTGCTGCACCCTCTCACCTTGAGGGGCGCGGAGGGCCAGGAAGAGGGAATTTCTTCTGTTCATCAGTGAAATTGGTCCCACATGGTTGGGACTTAGGTATAAGATCCTCAGAACATCCAAATCCATGTGTTCCTTTCCACCAGTCATTTTCCAGGGTGTCTAATACTTAAGACTATCACAAATTCTTGTACAGTTTGATGTAATTTTATAACTTCTAAAAAGAAAGTATGAATACAAGCAAAACTCTGAATCTTGGGCAAAGGTCCTGCGACAGCCTCTCTTTGTACCCTCTTCTGATCCCCTTTCTGCTTCAGCCAAAGTCTTGATTGCTCACTGTATCTGTGCTCTTCTGTCTGATATTTCCCCAGGAATATCTACCTGGCTGTCTATGTCTTGTCCCTCGGATGCCAGCTCACCGCTCACCTCCAGTGCCATCTTCTGAGATACTCCATGGAGTAGGTCCCCGACTCCCCACCACACCCCCCCTCCAGGTGTTGCTCCACTAAAGGCCACATTTCTTTCCTTCCAGCTCCTTAAAATACTCTGCAAATATGTGACATATTTTTTGTTCTTATATCTATCTTATTGCTCTTCCCCACTGAAGTATAGAGTCCCTGAGGTCAGAGCTGGTGATTGCTGCAAAGGTGATAGGTTGCTCCCCTACTCAGAGAATGCAGCTAGTGCCTGAGAACAGTGGACCCAGGCTAGCCAGCTCTGAGTCTTCCTGTGGCACTGCTGGGGACAGAGATGTGGCTCCATCTTTCAATGTCATTGTCATGCTGACAGAGCAGATGTAATCGTTAGGAGTGTGTACATTCTGAATGACAAATGAAGATAACTGTAAGTTGAGAATTCTAAGTTTTATTAGAATTTATGGGACACTTTTATGGGCTTTTTTTCCCCCTTCTTGTTACAGGAAGAAGTTCACTGAGGACCATTTCCCCATCTTTCAGTCTTGTGTCTTCAGCACAGGGACATTCTTATTCTACTTTGTAGTTATTATCCTGACTGAGGAGATTGACAAGATTGCTAACAAAAATAACCTTAGACATACAGTTAAAATAGGGAAAGAAACATTCAAGCAACATGACATGTGAAAATAAGAGAAACTACGGGGGAAGATGAATTCAGATGGATTGGCCACCGTTATCAGAATATGTTTGTAGAGTGAGGTAGGGAAATACCACAGCCTCTCTCAAGGTCCCTCGAGCTAGGGGCTGCTAACATTAAAACCCGAAGGAGTTCTTATTACACAATTTGGCATTAGTGTTCAAGTTATTTTAAATTCAGATTTTCTTTAAATATTTCTGGTAATCATCCCTTTTTTATTCTTCTAAAGCTCCTCTTCCCAACCCCCTTCCCAACCCAAATACATTTTTTCCTTTAATTTTTTTTTTTTGCAAGAGAACTGCCAAAGAATTGACACTTGGCATGTGGTGATTCAAAAAATACACTGTCCCTTCTCACCACCCCTGATGTCTTTATCTGACAAAATCCATATGCTGTGTGATCACCATGGCAACTAAGTAGAGTTGTAATTGCAACCCTGGAAAGCTAATTTTTTCACTCAAATAGTGGCATACGTTTAACCTGTCTGAAGTTTCAACAAACCATCTTTTAATGACAAGTGTTTTGAAAGGTCTAATTTAGTCTGTTTGTTTGAAGGCACATTTCTTCCTTTTTTAACTTAATAAACCACTCTCAGGGGGGGTGCGGTGGGGGAGAGGCTGCAATATTTTCTGACCTTGCCTTATAAAATTATACCTGATCGTTTATGGCAATAAAATCTGCATGTATGGCTCTTTCTGAAGAGTAAACAGACAGCAGTGGCCTCAGACTCTGAGGTAGGACCCAAACAAGGATCCAGGGAGATACCACTGTGAAGACAAAGGGGCGTCCAGGACTAAGCTCCAAACCCCTCTCTCCCACCTGCCCACCCGAAAGCAAGCATTGCCTTCCTTTCAAATGACATGCAATGGCTAGACCGTTGTTGAATTTATTTCTCATTAACAAAGTTCAGCCGAGGTTACATTTTATTTTTTCTTTTTTTTTTTTTGCTCTGGTTCACAGTAATTTTTTTTTTTGTTCCAGATGAAGCCTGACTTTTAGAAAGAGCTTGAGTTTAATCATCAGATTTCCTGGGGATGGGAGAGAGGTAAAGTGTCCAGTGGGGAAGTTTTGAGAACCTAGCTCTAGTGCAGCCAACAATGAGAGGTATTGGCCTCGGGGAGCCTACACTGTGGCTACCTGGAACTTCACAGTGTGCCAGCAGCAACACAGGCATGGAACTCAGAAGAACTGGGGTTCTAGTTCTGGCTTGATCAGTTTCTAGTTATATGGCTGCAAGTCAGCCACATGCAAGTGTACACTTGATAATATGAGTTCTGTGCCCCCGGAACACAATATAGCAGTTGGTTAATGGTGCATATCCCCCAGCCCCTTCCCACACACCAGTCCAAGCATGTTGGGACCCCTCATAGATAGAACACCAGAGAAGAGATTGTGGTCAATAGGGTAAAACAGAGAAAAGAGCCTTTTTGCTCAGGTGACTACACTTCTCAATTTGTCTGGAATAATCTTGGCTTCATATATGTTGTCCTGCAAGACTATTTGGATATTAAAATGTGTGATCACTTACTTTTGATAGTATCTATGTATACTGAAGCTAGGAGGTGGTGCTGCCTTGTGGTGTCACAAGGCCAAAATCAAAGTGTTGGTCATCTGTGCTCTTACCTGGCAGATCTTAGAGGTGACTGGGAAGATCCTCATCTAGACTCATTCAGATTATTGCCCCAGCTCTGAGGGGCTATAGCCTCCCCCTTTCCTTCCTGGCTGTCAGATGGATGATGTTCTCAGCTTCTCGAGGCTGTCCCTATTCCCTACCTCATGGTACCTATGATGACTCATTTCAAGTGTCAATATGACTAGGCCAAAGGGTGACTAGAAATTTGGCCAAATATTTTTCTGGTTGTATCTGTGAGCATGTTTTTGTATGAGATTTACATTTAAATGTGTGAACTAGTGAAGTGGATTGCCCTCCCTCTTGTGGGTAAGCCTCATTCAGCCTGTTGAAGACCTTAATAGAGCAAAAGGCTGATCGCCCTTTGAACTGGCACATGGGATTTTTTCTTGCCTTTGGACACAGACTGAAATATTGGCTCTTTCTTGGTCTTAAGCCTGCTGGACCTTGGGCTAAAACTAAACTGTCAGCTCTCATGGGTCCCAAGCATGGAGGCTCACTCTGCAGATCGTGGGACTTGTCAGCCTCCACAATGATGTGGCCTAGTTCCTTATACCCCATCTCTTTGGTATGAATATGCATCCTGTTGATTCTGTTGCCCTGGAGAGTCCCAACTAGTGAAGACCCCTTCAAGGCTGAGTCCTTCTCATGTGTTTGAGCCACTTCACTTTCTTTTCTAATGTGTCTTTCTTCTGCCTATGAGTGGAGAAAGTTCTGTTTTTAAAATCTCATGTGATTATATTGCGTTCTCCCAATAACCTCCCTGTTTCAGTCCCATAATCTGAGTTCCATCTGCAAAATCTCTTTCATCACATGTCAAGACCTGACATGACCAAGGCAAGCCACCAGAGGGGTGGAGGTCACTGGAGCCATAAGTCTGATTACCCAAAAACTTAGTATCTCAAAAGATTGGCCAGCCTGACTATTCTTCTTGTAGCTCCCTCTTTGACCCCACCCCAGTCTTCTGAGTTCCATGCCTGTGTTGCTTCTGGCACCCTGTGAAGTTCCAGATAGCGCAGTGTGAGAGGGAACCGCTCAAGAAACAAGAGAAGAGATAGAAAGTGGGAAGCCCCCGAAGCCCACTCAGAGGTAGAGATCACCTGAGGACTGTGAGCGCTTTCCATGGAGAGTATGGTCACTTCCAGGCCAAACAGATGACACAGACCATTCCCTACAGTCCTTGTCCAATGCCTGCATAATCTGGTCTCAAAGGAGCCCACAGGAGCCCAAGGCAGTCCCGGAAGAGAGCAGCCAGGTGCCTACACCAGGAGTGTGAGCTTACTTAATATATATTTTCATTTTTAATTGAAACACGATAATTATATATATTTAAGAGGTTCAATGTGATATTTCAATACCTCTATACAATGTATCATCATCAGATCAGAGTGACTGGCATTTCCATCACCTCAGGTCATTTGTGTGCATTGGGGCCATTCAGAAATCCTCTCCACAAACTGTTCTGAAATATACAATTAATTGTTGTCATCCACAATACCCTACTGTGCTGCAGAATATTATGAGATGTCCCTCCTGTCTGACCCTAGGACCTGCCAACCATCCTCTCTCCATTCCCTTATGCCCTACCCTTCCTTCTCAGCCTCTGGTAATCAAGATTGTACTCTCTACTTCTCTGAGAGCAACTTTTTTTTAAACTTCCACACATAGGTGAGATTATGCCATATTTCTCCTTCTGTGACTGATTATTTTACTTGACCTAATAATGTTCTCCAGGCTCATCTATGTTTCTACCAAGTAACAGAATTCTATTCCTTTTATGGCTGTGTAGTGTCCTATTATGTAAATGTGCCACATTTTCTTTATCTTTTTATCTATCAGTGAACACCTAAGCTGCTATCTTGGCTTTTGTGAATAGTGCTGCAAAGAACATGTGAATACAGATGTGTCTTTCCATGTACTGATTTCAGTTCCTCTAGATATGTACCCCATAGTAGGACTGCTGGGTCAAATGGTAATTCTATGTCTAGTTTTTTGGGGAATCTCCATACTGTTTTCCATACTAGCTGTGCCATCTACATTCTCCCATCAATGCATGAGAGTCCCCATTCTCTGTGTCTTTGCCAGCATTTATTTGTGTGTGTGTGTGTGTGTGTGTGTTTCTGATAATAGCCATTCTAACTGGGGTGAGATGATATCTCTTTGGGGTTCTGATTTGCAATGCCCTAGTGATTAAAGATGCTGAGCATTTTTCATACACTTGTCAGCCATTTGTGTATCTTCTTTTGTCTTCATTTATAAAGGGCCAGCCTAGAAGTCAGCAAGATATAGGAGAAAAGGCTACCAAAATGGAAATGATGTTTAAAAAAAAAAATCTTTAGAATAGTTTTCTTTTTTTTTTTTTTTTAAAAAAAAAGCACTGTATAGATTTAAATGCACAGAGAGTGAATACAAGCAGATATGATATCCCATTTAACCTTGGTGACTTTCTTTTTTAATTTTTTTTAGTTGTAGTTGGACAGAGTACATTTATTAATTTTTATTTTTATGTGGTGCTGAGGCTTGAACCCAGTGCCTCGCACATGCACATGCTAGGCTGGTGCTCTACCACTGAGCCACAACCCCAGCCCCAACCTTGGTGACTTTCTAACCTCGAGAACCCGCTTTTGCCCTAATGCTAGCTGATGCTCTCACCCAGCATTTTCCAAAATCACTAGCTTGGCTGGATAGGTACCCTCAGTTGTGTGATCAAGCTGAGTCAAATTAGCAGGAAACACTGAAACTGAAAGAGAAGAGGGGCTGATAAGTAACCTGGATCAAGATCCACATTTTTCAACTTATAAATTAGAAACTCAAAAGTGGAGGTCAATGTGGTCTCAGGACAGTTATTAAAACTGAGTTTTCAGCATTCTCCTATGTAGTACTGCAAAATTGTTTTTGTAGGAAAGAAAGCAATTCGTGTTTCTTGTCTGCTGTCATTATAAAAGAAGTCACAGCTATAAGTCTAGACTTTATGATTATTTCACAAGGACTTGTCCTTATGAAATAATCATTGCTTTATGTCAGCCATAGTTTATTGATCTGTGGAATGCCTGAAATTATTTAGATAGGGAAAATAAGACTTTCTTCTCTTTCCAGCATGCAGAGAAAAATTGTCCTAGGCGCCTGAGAATAAAATAAGCATCTGATATTGGAAACACATTGGACTCACATTTTTTATTTATTAAGACTCATTTACAATATGCTCCATATTCAAAGTTTTTTCTATCTTCCCATTGAGAAAAGAATTTTTCTACTTTAACTTGCCAGTAGTTTTTGTTTTCACAAAATAAGAAGAAAAAAGGGAAGGGGAAGATTAGGAAAAAGGAAAGGCAGAAAGAGGAGGAGGGGGGTAAAAGAGAGGAAAAAGGAAAGTGGGAAAGGCAAAGAACAGAAAGAAGAGACAGAGTCTGTACAGTGCTCTGGATTTTTATAGTCCCTCTTTGAGCAGGTAGCGCCTATGAGGAAGGATAGGGTTAAAATATTTATGTCAGTGACTGTGAGGTCACCAGCTAATGTGTCCTGGCCTGGAGGGAAAATTCTTATGTCCTCTAGCTTCAGCTTGTAATGGTGTCTCCATGATTCATTGTCTGATCACCAAATAATTTGGGGAGTAGTTCATGGCAGATGTCTCTCTCTGTATCATTTTTACATGCTACAGGAATCCCTCTTTCTGTTTTGCAGATGAAAGTGTAGCATTCAGGTGCTAATGTACGACACCTGTTCATATTGATAGGAAAGTATGCCCTGTGTGACTCAATATTAACCTCCAATATTTCTTTTTTTATTTATGCAGAGGTGAGATAATTCAGTGAATTATATTTCCTGCTGATGAGTGTCAATTACATTTTTCCTAATGTCACCTACTGCAAACAATCCATGTCAGAGAAGGTGGCCAGGCCCACTGAAATGCCATAAGACCTTGTAGAGGAGGCCTGGGTTGCGTGTTCTTTTCCTACACTGTCCACAAACACCATAAATTTGCCCAAGTTAGATTTTGAGCACCCTTTTTGCTCCCTGTGGAGTGTCTCTTTTCTTTCATTACTTGGTAACACAGAACTGTAAACACTATTTCAATGCCTCCCGATGCAACTTTAGAAGTGTTCTGTGGATTAGATTAAAAGTCTTCCCCCCCAAACCAGGTCAGAAATATCATTTCTTAGGCTATCTTCTAGAACTTTGATAATTTTATATTCTACTTGAAGTCTCATTGATCATTGTTTATGGTGTGAGGTAAGGATCTGATTCCCTTTTCCAAACGACTAACTTAAAAGTTGGTCTCAGACCTATGTTGAAGGTTCTTGCTCTCCACACTGATGGGGAGCACAATTCTGAAATAAATTGCACCTCTTCGATATTCCCATACCATACACTCCTAATCCTTATGTTCCATAATAATCCCTCATTTCTGGTAAATTGAAATGAAAATTGTTTTCTCTTTCTAAAAAATATATTGAGTATTCATGGCCCTTTGTTCCTCCATTTACATTTTAGAATCAGTTCATTTTACCCACAAGACAACAACACAGGCAGACAGAATGTGCTGGGTTTTTGGATTGGAATTTTGATTGAACTTGAATTGAAAGATCAGTTCATTAAGAATTTATCTTATGATAGTTTTAGTCATCCTATCTCTGAACATGAGATATCTTTTGTGGGAGGAAGGAGAGTCCTTAAAGTTTTTCAATCAAGTATTTATCCTTGGGAAATTTATATTTTGATCATTTTGATGCTATTATAAATAGTATCTTTTTAAATTTAATTTTCTGATGTGTAGAAGAACTTCAATTTGTATCTGGATAACTCTAAGGAATGCAAATTACCCAGAAAGTTCATAAAACTTTTTGTTAAGGCAGCATATAATACTTTATCTGTAAATTCTCTAGTCTTTTTATATAGACTTATCTTCGGTAAATGACAGTTTTCTTTCTATTTCTCTTATTGCTACTTCCACTTCCAATAAAGCATTTAAAAGAAGTTAATGTAGGTACTTTGTGATTTGTTTGTTTGTTTTTTAGTATTGGGGATTTAACTCAGGGTTGCTAAGCTATATCCCCAGTTGTTTTTTTGTTTTGTTTTGTTTTGTTTTGTTTTGAGATAGAATCTCACTAAATTGCTAAGGGCCTAGCACTTGTGATCCTCCTGTCTCAGCCTCCCAAGTCATTGAGATTATAGGCATGTACCATTGCCACAGATTTTAATCTTAGAGGCAATATTTTAATGTGACACACTGAGTATTGTGTATATTTTTTATACCTATTCTTTTTTGAGTTTTATCAGTCCTTACTTTGCTAAAAATTTGAATGTTACCCAGTACTTTTTAAAAAAAAATATTGAGACCGTTTTATGCTATTTTTATTTTTGGATCTGCTAATGTGATGAAATGTATCAATAAAGTGTCTTTTATTAAACTACTTTGCACACCCTGAGTTAAACCCAACTTATCATCTTTTAAGTTTTTGCTGAGTTCCATAAGTTTCTTAATATATTCAAGATTTTTTCACCTGTTTTGTATTAATTAGTCTAGGAACAAAGGTGCAGTAACAAATAGACCCAACATATATAGAATACATAAGATGGACTGTGCTTTCCTGTCTGGAGTAGGAAATGGTCTATGGGAGTAATTTTGGGAGTAGTTCATGGCAGATGTCTCTGTCTGTATATCATTTTTACATGCTACAGGAATCCCATCTTTCTGTTTTGCAGATGAAAGTGTTAAGTATAGCATTCAGGTGCTAATGTACGACATCTGTTCATATTGATAGGAAAGTATGCCCTGTGCAACTCAATATTAACCTCCAAAGCCCGGCAGCTTTGTATATTATGTATTTGGCTCCCAAATCATCACTGTTTCTCACAATTGAAACAGTCAGAGAGTCCTGAACATTCTTCTTGAAAAGATAACCAGGAAATTTCCCTCCTCTTATCCATTAATGTGTCATTCATCCAGTTAATTCCATGGCTAATATTAGCTACAAGAGAGGCAGAAAATTATTTTCTGGGCCAGGTGGCTATAAGCCTGGGTTATACAAACTTCTGTGCAAATTTCTAGTACTAAAGGAAACAAAGGAAAAGTTCAAGCTGGGAGACAGTTAACAGTCTCCAAAACATATAGCTATAAGTATATACTATAATTTTGTTGTCATGTCCTTGTCTCAGGTTTTGACATCAAAATCATGTTGTGTGTCCCATCAAAAAATTAGTTTGGCAAATATTCTCTTTTACTGTCATTTGATATAATTTGGGCAATGTTGTGACTAAAAATATTTGGTGGAATTTATGGGTAAATAAATACCATCCTGATTTTCCTCTTAAGAAATATTTTTATTTAATGATCTTAAATGTTCAACAATCAGGATATTATTAAGCCTTTCCATTTGTCCACGAGTCAGTCTTGGGTGTAGTTTTTGAAGTAATTTATCTGTTACCATCAAGTTATTAAAAAATTCTTTCGCTACATTTTTAGACTTTTGCAAAAGCACTTGCATTTATTTCATCCTTTCATTCTGAATATAATTTAATTATTCTTCTCTCTCTCCCAATTTTTTTTCTCAAAACATTTTTGTAAATTTTATTCTTCTGTTCAAGAATGACTTTGGTCTGCCTTAACCCCCTCTGTTATATGTTTGGTTTTTATTCCAGTCACTCTGTTCTCATTTCCTGCTTCTTTTTGTCCTCTTTGTTTCTATTCTGATGGTCTTGGAACTTCTTCAGACACATGCTTCAGTGTTCCTATGTTTTCATATTCAGAATCATCATTAGAATTTAGTTCTATATATTTTCTAATTTTATCATTTTTTCTTTTTTAAGGTTTTCAATTTTTAGATTAAAAATGTTTCCCTAAGAAGCAAAATTAAAACTGTATGTATCATATACTACTTCTTGTATAAGAACAAGAAATGAAAAAAAATTCATATACCTGCAACTAATTGCCAAAACAGACAAGAAGAGTAATTTAACTATGTTTTAATTCCACAAGGTTTTGCTGCCTACAAGTGGCAGTGGCTATTACAGGAGAAGAAACTGGACAGGATGCCATGTCTCATACCTTTTTTTTTTTTTTTGCATAGGTTTTGTTTTTAGAAGAATTTTAATGTGTACATATTCAAAATAATAAATTCAACTAGGTTGGAATGAAAAGAAAAACTAAAATTGAATGCAAACTAAACAAATTAACCCCAATTTTATTTCCAGTGAATTCCATAACCACATGGACAGAATTTTTTTTACACTAATCCAAGTACCTTATGAAAACAGAATTTGACTGTATACTGTCTACTTTAATTGGCACATTTGCTTTATTTATTTATTTTAAAAACAAACTGAGTTTTAACATTTTTCCCTTGTTGTTCATTTCATCACATTGAAACTGAGGAAAACAAAAGTGGCTTTGAATGCACTCAATATTTTGGAGTCCTCAGATGAAGGAAACATTGCACATACACTTGGATCAAAGAGAGAGAGAGGAAAGCAGACTCCCAAGGCCCACATGCACCAGATCAAAACATTGGGATACAGTGCAAGAATTTCTCTGAATAATTGGACCATCATTACCAAAAACTCACCATAATAACACCAGGAAACAGAGAAAGTGTTCCAGACTTTTTGAGATTTGGGACTTTTCCTTTTTTTTAAAAAAAAAATGTGTGCCACACTGAGAGAAAGAAGGCTATTGGGTGGGAGAGGACAGATTGACAGAGGCAAGCAGGACAGGAAAGGAGACTTCAGAGTGGAGTTCAGAGTGGGCAGGAGAGACAGGGCTCCGGAGAGGGGAAGCCATCCTCGAAGGTCAGGCATGTTCCAGGTGAGCTCGCATTCTTCCTCTCTACCCACATCTTGGGGACACTTTCCTTAGGTTGGCCTCATCTGGGCTTCTGTCTTCTCTTGGGGCTGGCTGCTCTGGGCAGTCTCGGATAGGGGCAGGACTGTTGCCTTGGCTCAGCAGAGTGACAGCAGCAGCGGGCACCTGGGCTTGTTTAGGCTCCTCCTTGGCCGGCTCCTCCTCTTGGGCCTTGCAGGACAAGGACAAGGAGTTGTCAGTAGAAGCTTTAGTGCACTCTCTGTCTCAGCAGAGCTGGCCTTTTCCTCCAAGAGGGTGGGATCTGTCACCTTCTCCAAAGGGGGGCTGCTTGGCCTGGCTGATCAGACTTGAGCCCAGTGGCCAGGGGCCACTCTGACAGTGGGGTCAAAGTCAGTTGGTGGGAACTTCTCCCTCCTTCTGCCCTTTCAAGCTTTGTCTTCTAGTTTGATTCTTTCTTTTTCAGCTTTTGATTTTCGTCATTGTTCTCAGTCTGTTTGGTTCTTCTCCTGAAGCACAGCATGGTGTATGGTCTCTCGCCCTCTTCCTGCCCTCTCTCCTTTACCCCTCGTTTAAGCTGGAGTTCTTTAGAGTGGATTTTGGTTTCTATAGTGGGACAGGAAAAGAAAAATTTGGAAACATTAAGATGTATTATAGGATCAAACAAGTGAGTAAACGTGTCAACACTGGGAGCTGAGTTTGTTACTATGAAAGATGGGACATACAAATATTGAATGAGGCAAGGCAGGGATGAATTGGAATCGGAGCAATCGATGTACATTTATAATTTCTACAATATGTGTAGTTGTTTGAATGGGTAATTCCTGTGATAGGAGCATGTGCGTGAATATATGTGCGCACATACATTTATATTTGCCTATGTATATGTGTATGTATGTATACATACATACAGGTACTTTATAGCTTACTGAAAGGGCCTTGAAACAAAGTCTCGTCAGTAACTATGAGAAGAGCACCTAGCATCCTGACCTTAGATTTGAATACCATGCCTAACTAAGAGGATTATGCCATGGTTCTGCTAAGCAATGACTCTGGTTTTCTTTTTCTTAAGATGTCTTTACTGTGCCTTTGTTTTTGAAAGATAGTGTCACTGAGCCTACATACTTTGGTTGATGCATTAGTCTTTCTCCATCCACATGTTGTCATTTTTGCATTGTTACTTTTAAGAAGTAATCTCTTAAATGAAAAACCTTTGCCAAATTCAACTTAGCAGAATTTATTTGAGCAAAGAACAATTTATGAACTGGACAGCACTTAGAACCAGAAGAGGTTCAACAGCTGTCCGCTGCAACCTGACAGTGAGCACTTAAGAACAGAATAAAAAACAAAGCACAGAACAGCTGGGCTGTTCACAGATGGGCCTTTGTCTCATTTGGACCTGGTCTTCAAATCAGCTGGCTGTTTGTGTTTGACCGAGACATGGCTATTGACTATTTTTTACCAAAATTAGATTCCTGAGTTGGGTTTTGATTCTTTTATGTACTAACTTAGGTTGCAACTAGTTATGTAGGAGACAGCCTCAGGCCAATGATCTCCTGCAGGTTTAATCTAACAACTCTCAATGGAGTTGTTATTTCTTGTAGGTAATTTATTCCACCACTTACTCCTCTGTTTTTAAGATGGTTTCCTTGTCTTTAGTATTCTGGAATTTGCTATTCTGTGACTATTAAAATTATTTATTAATGCTATTCAGTATAGAACATATAAAACAATACATGAATAGTGTAAATAGTATGCAACTGAGGAATTTTTATTCATTAATTCTTCAAATCTTATTTCTCATATTCTTATTTCCTTCCAGATTTACTGAAATATATACTCTTTACCTTCCCACCCTATTGTCTATATTACCAGACTAGTTTTTTGTATTTCTCATCTCTGTCTCTGCATTTTGTTCTGATAATTTCTATAGATCTAGTTCCAAATTCATCGATTCTCTATAAGCTATATATGTAAAAACTCTGATAAAATGAGATTATAATTCCAAAGACAGTCTTTGGAATTATAAGCTCATTATATCAGTGACCCCCATCTTTTCATTTTAAGTTTTTACAAATTAAGTAACATATGAAGTATAAATCATGTGGAGTTGACTAAAATCATTACAGGAGACTTCTAGAAGTTTCTGGCAGCCCAATGGACCAGACACTTTGACTAACACCCTCCACTTCAGGAAATGGCCAAAAATTCAAAATAAAATAATAAAAATAACCTATGACATTTCTAGAAGTCCTATTATCTTACAAATAGTTCATCTTTTATTAAGTATCTTATCTTTTTAGTTATGTTTTCAAACTTGTTGGATTTTTTGCATATTAAAAATAATTATTTTATATTCCATGCTTGACAATTCTAATATCCAAAAAGTTGCAAGTCTAATTTTACACTTTCTTTTTTCTGAGCTCTTGTGTTCTTGAAGCTCTCAGTTTGGGGGCTTTTTCTCTTCCTTATCATGAAGGGAATGTGATCTTTGATGCCCCTTTCTCTTTGCATGCAGACTAACCCTTTTAGCGGACCCCAAATTAGAGAGCTTATCTTTGTGTTCTGCCAAGTGTTCCCTTAGATTGTGAAAAGTGATGCTCAGATTCATTCTGAGGTAAATACCCTCAGAGCGAGGGTCATCTGTAGTGCTTACCTTACCTGTTTAGTTCTTTCCTTCATTTGATTTTGGCCTTTCTGTCATAGGTTATTTTTATTATTTTATTTTGACTTTTTGGGCATTTCTCTGAAGTAGGGGTGTGTTAGTCAAAGTGTCTGCTCCATCATGCTGCTAGAAACTTCTAGAAGTCTCCTGTATTTATTTTAGTCGTCAACTTCATATAATTTATACTTCATATATTATTTAATTTTTATATCTTAAAATGAAAAGATGGGGGTCACTGATATAATCCAGTCACCTACAAAGAAAAAGGAATAGCAGTACCAAAGTGTGGCTCCCATCCTCTGATGCCCTCTCTAGTATCTTTCTGTGACTAAGGCACAGGCAGCAGGAGCAGGGGGATGTTAGTCTGAGGGCTAAGATTTAATATTGTTGGTATAGCAGAGTTTGTGACTATAACCTTTTTGGGCATGTAGATCACCTTCTATCCACACGCAACCTCTGCTCTCTTGAAACTGTTAGACTCAGCCTTCATTGGAGGTGCATTCTCAAAACTAGCAACCCTGGAAATTCACCAAAAATCTGTTTTCATATGTATTCAGATGCTGAATTCTACCAGTTCTAACACTGGGTTAAATTTCCTTTTTTTTTATTAAATAATATCTCCTGAGCATTAAGCATCCTAAGGACTTCAGGGCAGCACTGTCCTCCACAGGTGTGTGGGTGAGCCACATGTGAACATTTTTTCATTGTTAGCACATTCAAGTGGCTTCTAACTCCTTGATCTTACAAAGTGATCCACTGCAAATGCCCCTATAGTTCATCTTTCTTTACTTAACATATTTAATTACCTGCTTAACCTAAATTCCCAGAAGTTAAATTGTGAGGTCATGGGACATTCATATTTTTAAGGCTGGTGGTATTTTCACAATTTGCTTGAACTAAATAGCAATGTCACAGTAAATGAGCAGACTACTTTCCTATGGTTAGCTCCTTCACTTATTGTTTGTCCACAGATCTGGTGGTGGTAATTCCCAGTGAGTCCCCTGTCACTGATGTGCATTACAAATGGGAATGGTTTTTTTGACATGAAATCTGCCTGGATTTGATCACATAAGAGTCCATCGATATCCTTTCTAGCAGATAACATTGAAATATGGATCATACAAAGTAAACTAGAGTCTGGCTACTCAGCATGGTTTTAAATTTGTTTCTCTTCATAGGAGGCAGGATTTTAGACCTCTTGCTGCCTAAAAGTCAAAGTCCACTGTCTCGCCTCTCCTGTTCTTGTGATGGTGCTGTATAAAATGGCATTTCTACATTAAAGCTTTGGGGCAGTAGGCACCAGACTAGCTAGGATGTATCTGAAATGTTTATTTCTTTCTTCCCACGATGGAAAGATTTAAGCATCTGTAACTCTTTTACCAACTAACCTCTGTCAGTTATGCCATATACAAATTTATCAGCTGGGAATTAGAACCTATTCATAAAATGCTTGTTTACAGACTTCTGTCATGGAGACTGTTCAGATTGTAAGTTCTATTGCAAAGAGAAGATGGGGCCCAGTGTGCTCAAGTTTAAGTTACATTTAAACATGGAAGGGGCATGGCTACTACACAAAAGCTGCTTTTCTGAGTGAAGGTGAGAAAAATTGGATGTGCAGCTGGCTTGAGTCATTAGTGATCTTATCAAAGCTTAACTCTTCTCCAACATTTTGGGTGAATTTTCCTGGTTGTTTGTGTTTGCACATTTAGTTATAATGACGACCTTTTACAAAGATTTTATGTTGGTTTTTCTGTTCAGTTTGAGGCTCACAATATAGTGGATATTGAGTTTGGGCAGAGTAAACTCATAAAAACTGAGTCAGAGAGAGAAGGACAATGATTACTCTTAATTTGGTATAAAATCGGACACAGACTCAAAAACAACTATATGATCTGTAAAAATGAAGCAAGAAGAGAATTTATGCACTGAGAACAAAATTTTAGAAAATTTGTGTATGCATAGATTTCTATGGACATCTACCAGGTTATTTGTATAAGGGCATGACTTTATCATAGACTTGATGCCTATAGATTTTTTGGTGTTGTTCTTATTCTTTGTATGCCATTGAATCATTGTAATTCTCAGGTCAAGCTTACAGAGTAGATTTTACCTTTAAGAATGAGAACAATGCACAAAGATTATCTGGGAGATTTATTTAAATAGCAGATTTGGAGTGCTATCAGTTAAAATTCTACTCCAGCATGCTATGAATGGAGCCTAGGGATGCCTTACCAACAAGCACCCCCAAAATTCTGATTTGGTTGGTCCCCACAACAGGAAAACAGTGTTAAAAATATAATTTTTTTAAAAAGGATAAAAATTAAGGGAATAAGATTTAGCTTTGTAGAAACTGTAAATGGGGAATCTTGTTTCCTGGATAATTTATTTTTGTAAATAAATATATGTTTATAATTTTTTATTTAGAGTCCTGACTCCTTAAGCATCAAGGCAGATTTTACTGTGGTTAGTATGCAAGTTTGTAGGCTCCAGTGCCAGAGACTCTTTGAAGACCACCCCTGCCTGAGAACCACTGTTTCTCTGTCCTCATGCTGCTTTGTGCCTCTTTGCCCTCCCCTCTGTGGAAATGGGTGTGGAGAGCAAAATCTTTCAACCACCTACAGATCCTGAATGCAAAGCAAAACATCCCTGTGGTTGCTTTGTAAATCCAAACTGGTATCAATATATTCAACACTTGGTGAATGCTTAATTCCTTCCAATTTGTTGAATTTAATGTTCCACAATCACAAATGTATACGCACTAAAGTCTGACCCTAAACTAGGTAACTAAAGCTTTGAAGGGTAATGCAAGGTCACAGTCAAATCTCATGTAAACTAATCCCGAAAGACAAGATCTTAAAGACTGATAGAAAAAGAAATTTCACAGCAAATTTCATATTGAGGCCTGACAGTTGTGTGTTATAGGGCTTAAAATCTCTCAACAGAACTCCTCCTGCAGTCTCACTCCAAACTCCTCCTGCATGTCTACATGGTTAAGCCTCGTTCTAGCTTGTGCTTGGGATAAAGGGAAGCCTAGACTGACAAGTGGAAAGTCTCCTTAGTGTTGTCCGTGTTGCTTTCATGCAGAACATACTGCCAGTTCCTTTGGCCTTTTCACTTACGGCCACAAAAAATATTCCATCTATATTTTGACCTTTGCTTCTTTTCATTCCAGGAACTAAAGAGTAATTGATGATGACAAGGACTGGCTCTTACATGGGGAATCTGTCCCTGAGCTTTGTTACTATGGTTGAGTGAATTTCCTCAAAGACCTTTAAAAAAAAATCCTACTGAGTTCATCAGGACATTTCTTCATCAGTCAAATAGCATGAGTGTTGCAAGTCAATTTCATCTCCCTGTCCTTGGTTTCCCTCAATGGAGGGACTTGAACTAGATGCTCCTGGTTTTGTCCCAAAGCTTTGGGAATCGTTTATTGCAGTATTGGATGAGATTAGCGTAGAGTGATTAGAGGAAATAAGAACTGTTTTTTGTTTTTTGTTTAATGGAGCATTGTTGATTTCTTACCCCCCACCCTTTTTTTTTGCTTTTGAATATAACATTATTTTTCTAAGAAAACATCTGATGGTGATGAAGGTGGTCTCTTGGTCTCTGGAAGAAGGAGAGATAGAAAGAGAGTGAGTGAGAGAAAGAGAGGAGGAAGGAAAGTAGAAGAGATAGGAATGAAAAGATAAACAGAGAGGGAAGGAATGGAAAGAAGGAGATAAAGTAGGAACCAGAGAAACACGTAATAGATGCCACCGATGCAGTTAAAACTCAACCAAGCTTGTTTGTGGTGCCTGAGAATCCTCTGCCTAAGTGCATGGACCAAAGTTTACCAGGCCCCTCATGGTGTGGGACCTAACATACTGCCCTACTGTCTCCTAAGACACAATATTTTATGGCATTTCTTTCAATTCTCCTTTCCCTAGCATCCATTTTTATTTATGGATTTAAATTTCACACACAGAATTAATAGCCTGCTAAGGTATTTTTTCCTTCATCATCCTTTCATCTTGCTCAGTGCAGTAACCCTGGGGGCTTTATTGAAGGCCATACTGCAGGATCACCTCGCAGAGTTCCCCATGTAGCCTTTAAGAACCTTAAACTGAAACTTCTTTCATGTTCCTGTGGATTCGAAATGACTCTCTGGTTACACATTCACTCTCACAGAGTACAAAGAAGTAACCTCTTGTCTCTGTCCTTCAGAGGACAGTAGATGCCCTTGCCAGAGATGGCAGGAGAGCTGAGGATGGCATGGATCTGAACAAATATTGCTCCCTGCTTGTGCTAGAGAGATCACTTTGGTGCTCTGCACTCTAACTTCAGGACACTGAAGGAGCTGATTCTGAAGAAACACTTACACTTTGATATCAAATCAACTAGAATTTCATTGGTCTGACAGTTCCTCTTGTCTACCTTGAGTAGTGAGAAATCTTGACAGCAGGTCTCAAGAAGAAGTGGTCCAGCATGGGGCCTCCTGCTTCTCACCAAGGAAGATGGTCCTGCTAGTGTGACCTGACCCCACTGTTGCCACATCCCAAGCATCTTTTTTGAGAGAGTCGGGCATTGGTGATTTCACCTTAATCCCTGAGGACTTACTGGAGACATAAAATTAAGGAAAACAAATTAGAACCCACATAGGTATGGAGAGACCCGTGTGATCCCTCTACAACTCATATTAGAAGCCAGAAAGATCCTCCCAGTAGATAGAAAAAGAAGTTTCACAGCAAATTATGGGTTAAAAAGCATATCCTTTCTATTCTTATGAGCATTTTCCTTATTTCCTAAAATCTCATGCTACTCTAGTTTGCAGTTGAAGGGTGGGATTTATGTCCATATGCTCAATATTTTCAAGCCTGGCTGCCTATTTTACTGAAACCCAACAACACAGATTCTAGCAAGATCTCAATATGTGGTAAATGCAAAGTTTCTTGTTTCAGGAAGAGGTATGCAGTGAGAATTTTAGGTTTGAAGTTATATATAAACCCTTAGTTGGTTTTATTCTTATTATTTAGTCCACATGTAGATTTTTCTCCTGGTAATTTATTCTCTGCAGAATGTGCTAGGGAAAAAAGTTGGAAATTTATGAAAGCAAGAGCTATAAATCAACTACAGCTTCCATCAGGGCAGTGCATCTAAATTTTTCATTGTTTTTTAAGGATTTTCCAGATAGCTCCTATTCACGTTAATTAATATAACTTTGTCAGTGTGGAAAACTCAGAGTTAGACAGTGTCAAGTGCTACATTGACTATACAGAACCCAGTTGAAACTATGATTGTTTTCCACATACCTTATGCTGGTATCTTTTTCTACACATTCATATTCTTATTATCCTCAGTTACATTTATTACCAAATTGCTTTAATGTTGTTGCCTTCATCCAAAACTCTGTGTCCAAATGCATTTGAAAGGAGGTAGACTGTCTATCTTTTCTCTTTCAAAGTGTAGAAGAAGGTCTTGTCTTGATATAAAGAAAGTAAACCGTGTTTTGTAAGCTGTACTTCGTGTTTTTGATTAAAGTATTTATGGGAATCCCTGTGACCTCTCTGGACACTGCCTTACAGGCTGGTCAGGCAAACATAGCATTCTTACTTTCAGCCTCAAATGTTACAGAGGTAAAGTTGAACTTCCTCTACCATTTATGTCCTCCTTGTTCTTAGGAAAAGTAAAATAGCCAAATACATGTTTTAGCTCCAATGTGGAAAATATTGGAATATATAATTATTTGCCTTAGGCTATGTAGAGTCTTGTTTTTTAAAGATATATCTTGATTAAACTTAAGTCAGATAAACTATCTGTTATGGTGTAGATGTGGTGTCTCCCAAAAGCTCACATGTGAGATACCGCAAGAAGGTTTGAAGGAGAAATGATTAGGTTATTACCTTTACCTAATCATTTCTCCTTCAAAAATTTACCCACCAGGGATTAATTTAGTGGTAGCTGGAGACAGGTGGGGTGTGGCAGGAGGAAGTGGTTTGTTGGGGGTGTGGCTATGGGGTATATGTTTTGTATCTGGAGAGTTGATTCTCTCTCTGCTTGTTGATCACCATGGGAGCTGCTTCCCTCTGCCACACTCTTCCGCCATGATGTTCTGCCTCACTTGAGCCCTGAGGAATGGAGCCAGCTTTCTGTGGACTAAGACCTCTAAAACCATGAGCCCCCGAATAAACTTTTTCTCCTCTACAGTCATGCTGAGCAGCTCACTTAGTCACAGCATTAAAGAAAGCTAAAACATTCTCTAACTTACAAAACAAATTATTTTAAGACTCTTCCTTCTAAAGTTCAATATGGGAATTGTTACTAAGATTAGATCCTTTATGTTTTTGTGCATAGACTCCCTATACATATGAGGAATTTGATAATACTGATTCTGACAATAATTTAACAGGAAGTCATCACCCAAGATTGATCACTAATTCAATGCCTTTTCTGCATTAAAGTTACAGAAACAGTGTTTAGCATTTCAGTAATACTGCTATATTGATAATCACATTTAATTCACTAATCTAGATGGCTTCTTTCTTCACACTTTTAAAGGAAATAGTTGGTTAAGGTGCTGAGGTGCATTTCAGCCTTAAAACCTTATGATTTGTGTTCTATGAGATAAACTGGCCGTCTTGTCCTCTATACGACCCCACTCCTAACTCAGATATAGCCTTTCCCCGATTCTCGATAGGAAGCATCCAAAATATTTTATGGGTAGAATATTTTATAATGTAATAAAATGAAGACATGAAGACTAAATCAACTCAGATTACAGTGAAACAGAGTGACATTTAGAAGATATTACTAACTTGAAAATGTTTAAGTCACCTTCTCTTTAGAATGACCTAGTTTATGCTATGCTATATCCCATGATGTGACACCAGTAGCCTTGTGGAGTATTAAGATCCCAATGAAATGATGCCATTAAACCAATAAGGCACCTGCTCTTTGATTCTTTTCTTGATATGAATACAATGCCAATCCATTTGGGCACTCACCAAGCAAGAATGTGCTGGGCACTATCCTGAAGTCTTAACCATGGTTCTAAACCAGCACTAGTGTCATTTCCTGTAAAAAGGAAAGGAATAAGTGGAGAAGTGTGATGAAGGGGGAGGCCACCATGCCCCCCACCATTAGGAAGGGAAGGTCTTTCTTTAGAGACTGATCTGTATCATGAGTACATTTCATTCATTCATTCATGCAAGCATTTACTTTTAAGCACGGATGGGTAGAGCCCCTCTAGTTCCTCACTGGTTACTTCCTAGAATCACTCCCCATGCTAGTACCTCTGATCCTTCCAGGAAAGTTGATCAGCACAAAGCCAATGCATGGGAATCTTATCCCAAGTCACCTTTTTCTCCATCCAGACAATCTGTGGAATCCTCATGGGCATTTTGCATAATTACCCTTTGCCGTTTCCTAGTCAAAGGCCCCATAGGAAGGGAAAGTTGAATTACCTCCTTGGATTTCTGTGCTCCTGGGGAACTTCATCTTAAACCATTTTTTAATTAGACTGCCTTATTCCAGGGGTTTCTGAAACCCCACTTTTTGAGTGGCTGGGGTTTTTTCCGCCTACACAGAGATGGCTGGAGGCTTACCACACAGTCTTCTGCACAGATTCCTGCTGATTCCATTGACCCATTCAGGACCCAGTGATTTCCTGGCCATGTAGGTCTTTTCTAAGTGGACAGCCAGTCACACGGAAAGGGATGTTTGAATGGAGGGCAACTGTCCACCAGAGACTCATACAAGGCTATCAAATCATTATTTTTCTGCAACCTAAGGTGAACCCAAAGACCAAACCAAAGAAAAGGCTTTTTCCTAGTTCTTTATATTATTTATGACATCCTTCATCCTCACTGCCCCCAACTTGTTCTCCTTTATTTCTGGAACTGAATTAAATAACGGCTACTCTGTCAGGCATTTCCATAAGGTTAAGATGAGGTAACCTGTTTAACAAGTATTTCATTAGGGAGAATAAAAAAGGTAGACTGAGAAATTCCAGTAAAAGTTTGTTATATAATTTTAAATGCTTTAGAATAACGTCACAATATCCTGCTTAAAAAAAGATCGGTCCTTTGTGGGAGATGTTATTAGTGAAGTCCTTGAAGCAAGTGGTGGAAAATGGCTTTTTCATTACTTCAAAGGCAATATTAAAGGACCATGAAATTCAAAGCTCCTGGTTTTATCACAGACATTTTTATGTCAGGATTTAAACATTTTCCGACTCAACATTCTGCTAACAACTCTAGTTTTATAGGAAAGAATGGTTCTAATTGGCCTGGATCATAGTATGATTATTAAATGATAGACATCAATTAAACTTATATTTAAATTGAAGATATTCACGTCAGATAAGAGGAAAGTATGATTATAATTAAATGCGTAAAATGTATAATCTGCTTTGAGAGTGCACTTTAAACCTATTAAGAGGATAAAATGTGATTATTTGTTGGAATATAAACTGTCACAAAAATTCTTCTGCCTATTTCCCCCCTGCTTACTGTCACTAAGCATAAATAAAATGTCTCATACATATTTTCCTTAATCTTAATATGATTATGGGGTACTTTATGTAGATTACCATGGTGAGGCCGTGTCATTTAGGAATAAGAAGAAACAGTCAGACAGGAAATGTTGGAAATAATAATACAGTTTTGCTCTTGTGAATCAAAGTTGTCAACACACTTGTGTTCCCCAAATTAACCTTTTGGTTCCCAGAATTTAACCACATGCCATTATTATAGCCTTTGCATGAATACAATAATATGATAACAAGGAGTTCAGCACTTAGGAGCTCAACAATTGCATATATTTATTAATGTGGAAATGTAGAAAAGTATAAAACCTGCCAAATGGCAACATGTTGAAGTTTAAAGTATTATTTGTCCACCTACTGGGTATCAGAACTAAAAAACAAATCAGATTTCTACCTAATACCTGATTAATGCAAACAAACAAAAAGTTCACTGAGACCCCAAAATGACTCTCTCAGAGTTTTCATGTATCTTTTCACTTGAAAACTCCTAAAAATAGGAGGGTTCTTCAGTGACATTCTCTGTCTTCTCAAAATGGCTTTTTCTGTTCCTTTCATATATTCTTCACTGGGTCCCTCAGGAATTGACAGTTATTCATTGGTGTTGACCCTACTCCACTGTGTTAATGTGGGATGGCAGCCCCAACCTTCTCGATGTAGTTCTTGCCCAGACATGACTGTGTGATCTGGTTTTATCCCTTTAAGTGAGACTCTGGATTTTTGTTTAATGATAAAAGAAGAGGTCTTCACCTACCCATGTAATCCCATCATACATGCTTTGGAGAAGGTAGTACATTTCTTGGATTCCAGCTGCAGACATCTAATGATGCCAGGTGAAGCCATCCTGGGGCTAAAGCAAAAGAGAGAATAGCAGGGATTGGACTCAGACCTCTAACTGGATTACACCAACCTCCCCAGCTCTTCACTCTCCGTTTCATGAGCCAATTAATTTCTTTCATGACTGAAGCCTTGTGTTAATGTCCTTCTGTTGTTTGTAACTCAAAGCATCCTGCCAGATACAGAATGTGGTACTAAGAGTGATAGTATTTTGCACCTAATCAATCCTAAAGTTTTGAACGAATGGCACCTAGGTGAGCAGGACGAATGAGGAAAGATCCTCTTTTTCTTTTTTATGATTGGAAGTTGATAAATCTTAGTATACACTCACACAATGAATGGCTGAATGATTGCCTGTTGTACCTTATAGCAGAGTTCAAGTGCCAACCAAGATGGTAGCATTTAGTCATTTGGTAGGGGAAAGTTATAGCTTTCACTAACATCCTTCAGAAGAAAGACAAGCTTGATACTAACCAATCTGAAAGAAGACAGTGTGACTTTTCTAAGAGAAGCCCTTACAAAATGACTTTTCTTTCTCAACAGATAAAATCTATTTATCTAGAGACTGACAAAGTGAAAAGAACTGAATTCCCAAAGAATCCTCAAGCCAGTGGTGTAACTATTGTTGATCACTAGGATCATCTCCAAGGTCTAATAATCACACACTCAGGCCCCCTAAAGAGAGAACACTTTCAAATGTCCATCTTTGAAGTAATGCTACAAAAGAAAGGATAGGGAAGATCCTCCCAGACAGTAGGAGTTAAGGTTTACAAGACCAGCTCACTAAATCATTTAGGTTCATGTAAGGCAAAGATCACACACGGACTGTGTTATGGACCAATGTCCACTCCATGTTGCTTCACATTCTTCGTAAAAAGTCACGTTGCAGCTCGCCATTCTCTCTCCACCACTATATGTTTGGGAGAGTAGGTGATGTGTCGTTTATCATTTATGTACTGGTTACTTGCCATTAGATGTTATATAAGAATTTGACTAAAAAAGGATTTCATCCAGAAATTCCACACTTGATCTCTTGGTAACTAGAAGAGACTTGGTTATCTCCCTTGAGATGGTGGTTCTCAACAGTGGTTGCACAACTGAATGACCAGGAAAAGTTTTAGAAATTCCTCTGAACAAGATGTGCCTCACATTATTTAGGATTCTCCAAGGAATATTGGATCTGAGGCATCAGGTGATTTCAGAATGTAGCCTAGAGGGCCACGCCTTCCGTTTCAAGGCTTGTATTTGGAGAACTTGGTATGGAGAAGTGGGATGTGTATGGATATTGGTTGGCAAAAAGTGGCAGTGTCCCTTTTGTCTTGTTCCTCAAATCATTTTGCCTCTCTCCCATTGGGTGACCGTACTCAGTTGGCCCAACACTAGCTTTAGTCCGTCATAGGAACAAGCACACATAGGAACAAACAGGAGAGGAGCACTTCCTGAACAACTGCCTTGAGTGCAAATCATCAAATTAAAGCCTGTGGTGATCCTCACTGGTGCCAAGTTCTGTGTAAAGCCTGGGATTGATGGATGTGACTGACCAGCTCAGTAACCAATCCCCTTTTCTAAAAACATAGACTCCTTATATGTCTCCTATTTTGCATTTTCAATGCAATACCAAAACATATGTTGAATAAGATGCATGGTGGAATCTAATTTTAGAGATAAAGTCCAGAGAGATCATCTGATAAACCAGTCATGTTTTATATAAAGAAACTGAGGTCCAGTATGATTATAGGACTTTTTCTAACCCTCAAGACAGCTTCATGGCAAAGACAGTGCTTAAAGTCAATACATTTTTTTTGTGTCATAGGCTACTTGACTAGTGCTGTACCCAACTTTGGATTCCAGTCATTTGTTCATATTATGTTTTCTCTATGTAAAGACAAATCATTGCCTTTGTTTATACAGAATTGTGTCTCAATGGTTGAATTATTAAAGATGAACATGGTATCTATGCATATGATAAATGTAAATCAAGGATTCTTAAACATAGAAACCATGGGGTTGGTCAATTCTTGAGCCACAGAAGAGACTGAAACAGAAAGATATGTGACTCAAGGAAATAAAGGGCATAGACTGTATCCTTCACTTATTCTGGGCACAGAGTAGGTGTTCAAGAAACACTTGTTGGGTGAAGCATAGTGAGGTCCACAGGTCATGTGGAAGAGATGTTTCCAGGGTCAATAGAGGAAAATATGTAGACACACTTAGAAAAATTGCAATAGAGAAAATGGACCTTGTGTGACGAGATGAAGGCATTGATTGTTCTCTTGGTAGAGGTATAAAATTCAGGATGTTGAAGAGCATTAAGTTTATTCCTGAGTGATATTTCTGACATAAAAGGACAGATATTCACCCTAGGGTGTGTCCATATGTGTGTACACGTGTGTGTGTGTGTGTGTGTGTGTGTGTGTAGTGTATGCTTTTGTTATTCTTTAACAAGGTCTTACGTAAATGTTCAAGCTGAACCATAAGTAATTAAGAAAGAAACCACCTGGCCTATTTCAGATAGCATTTTAAATGAAGGGTCTCATCCCTGGAAGCCAGCAAAAACATGATTCATGTGACTTGGGAAAGATGGACAAGACACTGGTGAACGTGGGAATAACAGTTGAGACCATGGTCTAGTCCACCCTTTGTCATCACAGTCTTCATGGAGGCCCTGGCTTATGTTTTCTTAAAAAATTGACAGATGTTTCTTACACAAGCCCAGAAGGATTTTTATTTAAAATAAATAAACAATGCCTTAAACCTCCAGGGCTTTAGCATATACCTTTAGCAAGTACTTCTTTGTCATCTCAGAGAGTTTGTTGATCTAGTTTGAAGGGGTTGGATATGGTTTCTGTCCTGTCTCTAAGGAAAGATCATTCTAAACCATATCTTTTAATGGAGGATAACCTGGGGAAATTCTGTTTTAAAACGATAGAAAGTAAATTATTTACCTACACTTGGAGTATCCAAGATCAAATCAATATGAACTTATGAACTTGAAATGAAATTCTAGAAGTGTCCATTTTTTTCCTTTTAATGCTTCAAAACCCAGAGACCAAAAAGATATAATGCCCCGATAACAGTAGTCTAAAATTCTCTTAGTAGTCCAGTCCCCATACTAAAAGAAAAAAAAAATTATCAAGAGGAATTAGGGAAGTTTGCCATGAAATTAAGCTTTCTTAAATCACTTGTTATATTCCATGTAGTTTTTACCTGTTTTAAACCTTATCTCACTAAATCTTTAGTCTACTTCTAAATATTAACTTGTATATGAAGTAAACAATTATATAGTAAGGTGGAATAATTTTCACAAGGTAGCAACTATGGCTTTAAACCCATATGAGTCAAGCTCAAAAGTATAGGAGGAAAATAAATCAGTTGCAAAATTTAAATAATGATGAAAAATTTTTATTTTTTTTGTAAAGTGTGTCAGTCTAGTTTTGTTATCATAATGAAATAAGCATTCAAACTAACATTATTTTTAAAAAGAAGTTTATTTAACTCTTGATTCTTGAGGCTGAAGGGTATGGTGCCAACAGCAACTTGGTTGTATTCAAGATAGAGTTCTCATTAGACTTTAGAGATGGGAGAAGACCACCGTTGATGATCCTTGTAACCTGAGAAAAACATTTGCCCTTGGTGACAGAAGAATCACTTTAGCCTTTTTCCTAGCCATTTCTCTCTCTCCTTTCCAATTGCCTTAAATATACTCAAACCCTTGGCACATCATCTTCCTCTCACTCTCCATCTTTGACTTATCCAGAAACACGCCCTGTGGACTTCCACTGGTCAGGTCTGAGAAATTCAAGATTTAAGACTACTTGTTAACATTTTCTTTACACTTACTATGTACCAGCAAATTGCCTCAGTTTTTTAGAATATGTTTACTCATTAAATGGTCATAAACAACCCTCTGTGTACTTTTGTTGTCTCTCATCTATCTATAAAGAAACTAAGATCTGGGGCTGGGGTTGTGGCTCAGTGGTAGCACGCTCACCTAGCGCATGCGGGGTGCTGGGTTTGATCCTCAGCACCACGTAAAAATAAAATAAAGGTATTGTGTCCAACTACAAATAAAACAAAATATATATGTAAAAAAGAAATTAAAATCCTACGGTGCCATGGTCACACTCTCAGGAAGAATAGAGGCATTATTGATAAGAGGCAATGAAGTTAAGTTAGGTAAAGATATAGGTAAATTCTTAGATGGAATGAAGAAAAATTGAAAGTAATTATTTTTATCTTCTTCAACAAATCAGAGGCAGTCTGCAGAGAGGCTGGTGACAGGGAATTAAAAATAGAACTAGTGTTACTTTTGCTAGTCACTTGAATCATGCACTTCACATAAAACTCTTACCTAATTCTTACAACAGGCCCTCTATAAAGGATATATTCCAGTTCACACACAAAAAGGCACCCTCAGGCTAGGGCTATAGCTCAGTGGTAGAGCGCTTGCCTAGCACGTGTGAGGCACTCGGTTTGATCCTCAACACCACATAAAAATAAATTAATTAAATAAAGGTATTGTGTCCATCTATAACTAATTTTTTTAAAAGGCACTCATTTAAATATTTAAGACCTTAAGTGGCTTACTAAAGGTCACACAGTCCAAACATTCATCATGGCTTGCCACCAAATCTTAGATATATCCTTTGTGCCATTTTACATCTTAATCCTCAAGTTGATGGAAATGAACTTGAGAAATTAAGAAAAGTATGGCTGGGCATGGTGATGCACAACTGTAATCTGAACGGCTGGGAAGGTTGAGATGGGAGGATCATGAGTTCAAAGTCAGCCTCAGCAACTGTGAGGCTCTAAGCAACTCAGTTGTGACTCTGTCTCTAAATAAAATACAAAATAGGGCTGGGGATGTGGCTCAGTGATGGAGTGCCCCTGAGTTCAATCCACAGTACCAAAAAAAAAAAAGAAGAAGAAGAAGAAGAGGAGGAGGAGGAGGAGGAGAAGGAGGAGGAGGAGGAGAAGGAGGAGGAGGAGGAGGAGGAGGAGGAAGAAAGAAAAGAAAACAAAGGCGGGCAATTTGGAACAGAAAATGTGAGGAATGAAACTCACAGCTAGATGTAAGTGAGCGGAGAATTTCCCAGCAAATCCAAGCACCAGATCTGGTGATTTGGGGTCATAAAGCATGATATCCAAGTGGAGTCTCTCTGATTGACTGATTCTCCATGCAAGGCAGTGTGTAAGTGTGAAGCTTCAAGCTGTAGAGGCATAGAGCTAAATACAATGATCCTAGTAACACTTATGATGTTGATGTACATAATACCTAGAATACAAGACAAAGTTATATGCGATATGTACCATAAGAGATGAACAGAGAGAGTTGAAGTCCCCTAACTGTAACTAAAATCTCAGATTTTAATGCCTTGAAATTGGGATGTATATTTTGTCAGTATCTTTTCACCCATGGCCAAGTAGCTATCTTGACTTAGTTGCAATCCTATGCACATTCTTGACCTGGGTCATGGGTGTTCTTTATATCATTTGGGCTATATTCATTGTGGGTACTACAAGTACCAAGTTGTAGCACCATTTAAAATGTCTCCTTAAAATATGATTTCTCATTGGAAAAAATTATTATATAACAAAAGCATGGAAATAGTGCTGAGGCATATATAATATATTCATGAAGCAGACAGTTATATTAATAAAGTAAATATGACCATAAGTCTGTATTTTTTTGTGTTAGCAGCAATCTAAGTATGTTACATGGCCAGCAACCAGAAGTAGATGCAGTGGCTGTGTTTATTCCCAAGAAAACTGAAAAAGGATTGCTTAGTACAGATCAAGGAATGTAACTACGGGTATGAGATAGCCAAATTCTTGGGAATGGATATATTTCTAGTACATATTAGATCACTCCAAAACCTGATGGCTTAAAACAATACCAGTCATTTTATTACAGCTTCTCACTCCAGGTCTCTCCTACAGTTGCAGTCAAGAGGGAGCTAGAGAGGAGACAGCTGGTAGGTAAAGCAACTGGAGGCTGCAAGGGCAGCTTCCTCTTTATGTAGTTCTGAGTCTCTCCCTGTGGTCTCTCTGCATGGGTTACTTTGAGCTGTGAAACATCTGGACAGTCCCAGAACAGCCAGCCTGTTCACATGGCAGCAGAAGGCTTCCAGAGTAAGTATTCCATGGAGCAAGATGGAAGCCGGTCACCTTTTGTGACCTGGCTTCTAGAATCACAGATTCGCTTGTGCAGTCTCTTTGCTACAAGTGAGTCAGTTAGAGGCTGCCCAGATTCAAGGGGAGGAGAATAAACTTCACCTCTTGATCGGGGAGTAGCAATCTTCTAGAAAAGCACACAGTCTGCAAGCTATCGTTGCAGCTGTATTTGGAAAATACAATCTGCCACAAGATGAAAGAAAAGTCAAAGTGACAAGAAGCTGGCATTACCCATTCATTCATCGTCCAGGACTTAACACTACAGTCCTGAACTTCCATTATGCTTCCTGCTGACTAAACAGAAGCCATCCAACGTCCAGCAAGGTGTGATTGAGTCAGGGTAAAAAAAAAAAAAATAGAAAAATAAGTTGAAACGACAAGGTTATGCTCATTAAACCCTGATGTTCATGAACGATGTTGTCAATGTTAAAGGAATTACAGAGGTCAAATTTGTGATCAACAGTTACATGCCTTCCACATCCACATAATCCTGGAGCAGCTCATTCAGTAAATTAAAATAAGAATTTGAAAGAATAAGAAAACACTCTAACTGCAACATTTTTTCTCCATGGTGCATAAAATAATGATGTGTCTTGCAGTCTCTGACATCTTCTGCTTTGATGAAATACAGTAGGTGCCGTGACAGTGTGAAATCAGCAGAAGTTCCTTTTGCCTGGGATAGTCAGACAAGACCTCAGGGAAGAAACAGTACTGGGGCTTCGTAGACTTTGGAAGTAGAAATGAGACTTGAGGATGAAGCAGAAAGTCAAGGAGCATGTTTGAAAAGCACATTAGATTGAGCCCCACCCCCTCCACCAGGCTTTGCTTTACCATTCTGTATGTTATTGCTGCTCTAATCAGTCTTTTCCACCTCCCCTATGGAATTCGCCTGCCAGTCCTCCAGGATCCCTTACAGGTCTTGCTAACTCCATGTTGGGAAGTTTTCTCCTTTGCTGCCTCTGAAGGGCAGGGGGTGGGCTGGCACCAGCCTCGTAGAGGGTAGAGTTTTGCGTGTCTATTTTATCTACTGGGATTTTTCATAAGGTTTCTAATGATGAAAAAGTTTCTAGGTTTTCACAAATTAAAAATAAAATTAAAATGTGAGCACTGCAATAGACCACACACTGCCTTGCTCTGCCACCGGGCAGCTCACCGACAAGCCATGCTCCATTCATTCAATTAGTGCCTATTTGTCAAGCATCCGCTGGTGTCTCGTACTTTGTGAGCCAGTGGCTGCTCCTGTTATATCTGGCTTCATGGAACTTCTGAATTAGAAAGAAAGGAATTAAAATTTGTTATTATGAATTAGAAATTGATGGGAAGTTAATAATGTCACTAAAAAAAAGTCAGGGGTGACATGGTTTTGATGGGGCATTTGAACAAATTTTAAGTCTAAATCTTTGTAAAGGTGTGTTGTGTTATACCATATTTTCTTAACCAATGTGAAGCTGAATTAATTTGATTGCTTTATAACTCTGAGTTTTACTCCGCATTAAATATGGGATATGATTCTCTCAGCAGTTACTGAAAATAATAGAACTTAATTACTGAGAAATACTTCACATGCATTTTCTCATTAATTCTCACAACAATGCTATGGCATAAGTACTGTTCTCATTCTCCTTTATAATAGATACCAACTGAGAGAGGGAATAAGAAACTCGCCCAGCCAGAGTCACACTGCAGGCAGCCAAGCTGAGAGCCTTTGCTTTTAATATATGAGCTATTTTATAACCATCATGAATGCACTGATTCCCTCATATTTTGTAATTAAAGCTTATATACGTTTTTAAAGTTTTTCTGCCTCCTCCTTTACTTTCTCTAATCATCCTTACTGTGCTATAATTTACACACTATCAATGGTGTGCCTTTCACACTCTGAACATGATGATATTTGCATTGTACCACCATGAAAACTAGATGGCAGATTTCCAAACACCCCCCAAAAGTTTTCTGTGTGCTTTTTCACCCATTTCTTGATCTTCCCCAAAACCAAAACAACCACCAAAGGACTGGGGGGAATCATATAATATGTTCTCTCTTGTGTTTCTATGTCTAGCATCTTTCTCTCAGCACTATGCTAAGATTCATCCAGGTTGTGGCATGTACTAGGAATACCAATAATTAGATTTTTTTTAAACTAAAGTGATTATGTTGTAAGTATAGATTGCAACATATTTATCCATTTCACCTGTTGATGAACATTTGAGTGATTTCCAGTTGTTAGTTATTTGGAATGAAACTGCTGTGAATGTTTGTCTACATGTCATGAAGTGGAAATCGTATAGTCTTCTGCCTTTGGGGCAAATATCTGGGAGTAGAATTGCTGGATTATGTGATAACTGTGTTTGTTAAAGTAGCTGTACCATGTTACTTGCTCACCAGCAGTCTGATGAACATTCTAGTTGTTCCACATCCTCCACAACACTTGGTATGATTGGTCTTTTTTAAAATTTTAGCTATTCTATGGATGTACATTAATATATCACTGTGTTTTTAATTTGTACTCCCTTGATGACAAATGATATTGAGCATATTTTGTATGCTTAGTGGACAATTGCATTTCTTTTTCTTTTTTTTAATTTAATTGATTTTATTTTTTTCAATACATGACAGTGGAATGCATTACAATTCTTATTACACATATAGAGCACAATTTTTCATATCTTTGTATATAAAGTATGTCCACATCAATTCATGCCTTTATACATGTACTTTGTGGGGTTTTTTGCATTACAATTCATATTACACATACATACCACAACTTTTCATATCTCTGTTTGTATATAAAGTAGGTTGACACACAATTTGTGTCTTCACACATGTACTTTGGATAATGATGTCCATCACATTCCACCATCCTTGCTAATCCCCTGCCTCCTCCCTTTCCTTCCCACCCCTCTTCCCTATCTAGAATTCATCTATTACCCCCATGCTCCCCCTCCCTACCCCACTATAATTCAGCCTCCTTATATCAGAGAAAACATTCAGCATTTTTTTTACTTCACTTAGCATTACCTTCTCCAATGCCATCCATTTACCTGCAAATTCCATGATTTTATTTTCCTTTATTGCTGAGTAAAATTCCACATATGCCACTTTTTAAAATCTATTCATCCACTGGAGGGCAACTAGGTTTGCTCCACAGTTTAGCTATTGTGAATTGTGCTACTATAAACATTGATGTGGCTGCGTCCCTGTAGTATGCTATTTTTCAGTTTCTATGGGTATATTATGAAATGTCTGTCCACATCTTTGGCCAGTTTAGTTGGAATTTTAATCTTAATTTTTATTTTTAAAGTTATTTTTTATAATTTCTGTACATACAATTTTTTTGTGTCACTTATATATTATGACTGTTTTCTCCTGTTCTGTAGTGTGCTTTTCATTTTCTTTTTAATTTTTTTAAACTTTTTAATTTGTTCTAATTAGCTATGCATGACAGTAGAATGCATTTTGACCTATTATACACAATTGGAGCACAACTGCTCATTCCTCTGGCTATACATGGTGCAGAGTCACACCAATAGTGTAACCATACATCTATATAGGGTAATAATGTCCATCTCATTCCACAACTTTTTCATTTTCTAATGGTACACTTTAAAGAGCAAAGTTTTACCTTTTAATTAAGTAAAATCGATAAAAATTTTCCTTTATGGTTCATGCTTTTTGTGTTACATTCAAAAAATTAGTTGCTAGCTAGGTATGGTGGCACACACTTATAATTCCAGCAGCTTGGGAGGCTGAGGCAGGAGGATTGTGAGTTCAAAGCCAGCCTCAGCAATTTATAAAGGCCCTAAACAACTCAGCAAGACCCTGTTTTGAAATAAAATATAAAAAAGGGCTGGGGAAGGGTGTTGTGGCTCAGAGGTAGAGCACTCACCTAGCATGCATAAGGCACGGGGTTCAATCCTCAGCACCACATAAAAATAAAATGAGGGTATTGTGTCCATCTACAACTAAAAAAAAAAAATGTTTAAAAAAAAGGGGGCGGGGCTGGGGAATGTGACTCAGTGGTTTCCCCATACCAAAAAAAAAAAAAAAATTTAAGTTGCTAACACCAAAGTTACAAAGATATTATTTAATAATTTTTTCTAGAACTATTACAGTTTTAAACTTTACATACAGATACATATCCATTTCTGATCAGTTTCTAATATGAGGTAAGATGGCAGTTAATGTTTTTTAAATTTCCACTTATTTTTCAACTGGCACCACTTCCTCCTGTTACTGCTCTCCTATTTTTAGGCTCTCTGACCTCTTTGTGACTTGCTGATTCTAGTTCTAGAAACCCAGACAATCGAGCTCATGGAAAAGACAATAAGCAAAAGACTTGAGCCAAAACCTGGAGAATACAATTTCTAAATGAGGATTGAAGTGTCTGTTTTGGTAATACAGAAGCCTGGCTTGAAGCGTCTTATGTATTCAAGATAGCCACATAATAGGACCTCTGGAGAAGTGCTGGTGGAGTCCTTGTGCTGTATTATTTGATTTTGTTTCATTTTATGGCACGTAGTTTATTTAATCACAGGCCTTATATTTTACTTTTAGTAATTCTACATACCGCGCCTAGCATAATGCCTATCACATAAAAAGTATTTGATAGCATTGAATATGTTTAGTGGTTGACAGCAATCAATCACTAAAACATATTTAATGCTATATGATAAGCAAATAGAAATGACAGTTTTTCAGACACTGTTTTCCAGAGCAGTGGACTTATTCTGTGTGTTTGTTTTGTTTTCTTGTGTGTTTTTTTTTGATTATGCATTCTCCAATGAATGTATGTTTGCTTATTTATAGATTATCTACATATAATATCATTATATTTGTCACTTATAATTTAAAAAGTAGAAATTGAAAAGAATGAAATGAAATAAATCTAAAACAAATTTCCAATTTTTCATCTCACGCTCAGTGAATCATATTATGAGCTTGAACTCAGAGACACAACATAGGATTGTTAAGTTTTAGAGTAGTTTCTGAAATTAAGCATTGGTGTATGAATATAATAATGAAATTTCACACATTGGATTGTTGAATAATCAGAAGAGGGATTATGTTCACTAATAATTAGACTATTATCATTAGAAACCATATGTCATAATAATAAAAAATATTTTCTTTTGTAATGATATAATGAATCATTAACAATAAAACAGTCCTTTTAAAAAGTAAAATATCACATCCTCAGTTTTGGCCAATGGTTATTTGTTGCTTAAAAAATAAGCATTTCTAAATTGCTCTGCTCAAAACCACCACAGAGTTGCGGAGAGAATTGCTATGCATTTCTTAAGAAAGCATTTGGAAACCACCCCCCCCACCCCCGTACATCTGTACAATTCTGATATTTGTAATCATTCATATTCAGTATGCGCCTTTTAAATATGCCAGGGAAAAAATAAAATGATTACTTTTCCTCAAATGTTCAGCAGGCACTCTAAATTAGCCAGCTGGTCTCTTGTCATGGCTGAAAATATATAGTCTTTTTATAAAAAGTGACAGTAAATACGTCCATGGCACCAGTCACTTTATATGCAAGAGGAAATTCCATCGGTGCAATGACTTATGATTGGAGAAAAACAAACAAAAAAAAGTGTGTAAAAACGGAGAATCGATATGAAGAGGGCTTCGTGAGTCTTGCAATAGCTCACAGAGGATCATTTATTTTAAGGAAGTGAAATTACCTTGTTTTATAGCAAGACAGTAATCTCAAGGTCCACATGTTAAGTTTTTATTATTATTATTGATGATTCTGAAGTCATTTAAAACCTGATCTATTAGAACAATTCGATGCACTAAGTCCATTTGCAAAAGCCATGTTGCAAATTGTGATTTGTGATGTGACTCTAACCAGTACACGGGGTGAGAAATTCATCTCTTGATGCATCCTATGTATGTGCTTCCCCTTATGTAATGTAATAGTTCCCCACAGTTTTATCTATTTTCTTCTCCTTTTTTCTCCACTTTGTTTTGTTATTTCATTCTGCCTTTGTTCTGTTTTAAACTACCTATCTATCTTTTGAACTCTAACTTGCATCCAGTATTATAGAATGTATGATAGGGACAAAATACAGTAATAAATAACACCATTTGTATTTTCACTAAAACTCTGGGCTTCAAATTCCTTACAGATTAGGAAATAGTAAATAAATGAATGGCTAGCTATTAGAGCTGGGAAGGACTTTAAAGACTTTCTAGGCTCTTCTCCATATTAAAGACAAGAAACTGAACTCCACAGAGGCAAAATGGACCCACCCATAATTCCTCTACAGTGACAACTCAGACTCACCCTAGTCACAGACTAGCACTTCCTCTCCTCTGTCTTAGTTTTCTTTGTGATTAAAAGCAAATAAATTGTTCCAGGAAGTCATCATCTTGATGGCTAAATTACGTGAGGCAATTGCCGCTTCCCTTGAGAATTCATTCACCCAGTACCTGTGAGTACTGGCTCAGCACCGATCATGAGCCAGGCACCAGGGAGGATCCAGCAGTAAGTAAGAAACTCAAGTCCCTGACAGAGACAGCTCAGCCCATTAACAGCACAGATGAGTGCCATGTACAGTATGGTAGACAGCACACATGCCTAGAGGAAAAACCAGGCAGGGAAAAGAGATGGGGCATATATTTTAGTTCTTGTGTTGCAAAGGAAGGGTGGGAAAGATGAGTAAAATTTTAAGTAAGGTAGCCATAAGATGTCACAGAAAAGGTAACATTGGAGAAAAAAATTGAGGAGGTAGAGAAGTATGTGATCCATTTCCTTTGTGCCTATGGGAAGTCTTGCCTTCTTCATGAGACGAAAGTCAAGATTTTCCAAACATTGCTCCTATATCTTCCGCAAATATTCAGCTCCACCAAATGAGCATCCTGAGCTAGGCATTCTTTTCTTTAAATGTTTGCAGCAATCACAGAGTTTCTTTTCTGTTCCATGTCTATATGTAAATGATCAAAGCCATTATAGTTCCATTATGGACAATGGACAATGTAAATGTGCTTGGCTGGCCTTTCATAGCCTGGCAGAGGAAACTATGTTTGCTCCAGGTGTGTCCTGGCTGCTTCTCTTTACTCCCTGCCCATCCGTTTGGCTTAGTTTGCAGGGCTCAGGTGAATCATAGCCTGAAAGGTCACTGCCACTTGAAAATACTTTATCCTGAAGCCCAGAAACAAGAGAACAGGAGAAAAGTCATCTGTGAACTTGAAAATGAAGGAGTTTCTGACAATGGTCATATCCTTGAATGTCTTTTGAAGAAGAGAGTTCTAAATGTGCTTAGGAGTCTTAGCCGTTAACTGACATTCACTGCAGATAGAAGAGTATTAACTTTGTGATTATGAATTTTCTCACATTCTGTATGATGTTAAAAGAAGAAAAGATTCTTTGATTTAAAAAAAATTTCAAGTATTTCTGTATCACTATAGAGAATGATAAATGTGAGATTAATGAGCCAAAACCCTTTCATGAATGCATGAAATACATAAGCTATACACCTATATATAACTAAATTTGCCTAAGAGGCTTACAGATTTCATTTATATGTCTCAGTTACAAAAATTGTATCATCTCAGAGGGGGAGATATTTTCATCAAATTCCCAATTCCATCTATTTACTCATTCACAGATATTTACTGAATATATATTACATGCTAGGCACTATACTAGCACAGACTATCCATGAATTCTAAAGCCACCTTTTCTAAACTTTGTATATTTACTTATTCCTTGATATCAAAGTCAGGTGTAATTTGATGTTTACTGTATAAATGCCTTTCCAAATTTATGTACTAATACATTGTAAAATATAATGAGATATAAATTGTACCATATAATTGTACCATCAGCTTCTGAGGAGAATGTTCAAGTTCAAATTAATTTACATGTTAAGGCATAAAGAATCCCAATACAATGTAAGTGTGCCTCACTTTAGAAGAACAGACTGTTTAGAGAAGCAACAGGTCAATTATAAGGACAGTGATATTAATGAGTGATAAGTTTCAAACATTTCAATCTTCTAAATAGACCTTTAGTGATAATACAATATCAATGGAGATATCAAATCTAATTTCAGCCAAGTCATGGATATTTAGATTCTTTACAAATTTCAGTACCACAAAAACTTCTACTTTTGGAAAGGTAAAATGGACATACTTTTTTGTATTTCTTCTGCTAAAATACAACTAAGACCTCTGGATTTTATATGGGAAATAAACATGAGAAGACTTTGAAAAGTGAAGAGAAAAAGACCAAATTGGGATGCTGGAAACAAGGGAATGACAACAGCCCAGCCGTAAAGTTAGTGAGTTTTCTTTGGGGCTTATATATCCCAGATTTACTGTTAATGAAGCCAGGAATCTGGAACGCCAATGGGTACAAGCAAAAACAGCCCAACACATCCTGCTCTCTCTAGCCAAAGGACCAAAAAAGGAAAGAAGTATTTGATAACTGCTGCATTCTACACATACACTCATAAGGGAATTCCAGCCTCTGCTAGGCTTCATGTCGCACTTAAGCAAGGGAGAGTTGAGAAATACTAGCAAAAGTCAGAGCCCAGGGGCATAGACCCACTAATGTTGTGAATGAATCAAAACATTATCCACGGCTTCTCCTCTTCAAGGTAAAACTGATCAAAATAGAAAGGAGATATGGACAGATACACAGTTACAGTTGGAGGCTTTAATACTGCTCTCTCAATAATTATTAGAACAACTAGAAAAAAAGCCAACAAGAATATGGAAGAGTTCAACATCATCAACCAAAAGAATTGAATCAATATTTATAGGCCAAGTCCATCCATTGACAGCAGAATACCCACTCATTCCAAGCGCCCAAGGAACATATATCAAGACAGATCACACCAGGGACCATAAAACAAACCTCAACAAACTTAAAGAACTGAAGCCATATAGAATCTATTGCATAAAGAAAACAGGAAAATCTCCAAATACTTGGAACTAAGTAATATACTTGTAAGTAATCATAGGCCAGAGGAAGTCTCAAAGGAAAATTTTTTTAAATTACATTGAACTGAATAAACATGAAAAATACTAAAACTTGTAGAAAATGGCTAACTGGCTAATGCAATGCTGAGAGGCAAAAGTACAGCACTAAACATTAAAAAAAAAAAAAAGGAAATGTTTCAAGGCTGTATTCTAAGATCCCACCCAAGAACCTAGAAAAAGAACATCAAGATAAACTTACAGCAAGTAGGAGGAAGGAGGTAATACCAATATTAACAAAACTAAAAGCAGAAAATCAGTAGAAAAAAATTCCGTGAAATAAAATCTAATTCTTTGGAAAGACAAAATTGAGAAGAAAGAAGGGACAAATGACCCATATCAGGAATGAAGATGTGGATGTTACTAGGGGACCTGTGTATTTGTTTTCTAGGGCAGCCATAACAAAGCACCGCACAGTAGGTGGTTTAAATAACAGAAATTTATTTTTTCAGAAGACAGACTAGAAGTCCAAGATGAAGATGTTAATAGAATTCATTCTTGCTAAGAGTTGTAAAGGAAAGAACTATTCCAAGCCTTTCTTATCCGCTTATAGATGGCTATTTTCTTCTCATGTCTCTTTGCCTTGACTTCCCTCCACGCATAGCCCTATATTTAAATTCCCCCTTTTTATAGACACTGGTCATACTGGTCTGGGGCTCATCAGGATGATCTCACTTTAAGTTAATTGTTTCGGTAAGGACCCTTCCTCCAAATAAGGTCACATTCTGAGAACTAGGGGGCAGTATTTAAAAATATGAATTTTGGTAGAACACCATTCAATACATAAACAGCAAAAGAATACAAAGGGAAGGCTATAAATAAGAAACTCTCTACACACATAGGATTCGTAATTTAGATGAATTGTGCTAACTGCTTGTAAAATACAATCTACTATATAGCCCATAATTGTTAAAGAAATTGAACCCATTATTTAGAAATTCAAAAACAACAAAAGCAATTTGAAAACTTGGATGGTTTTACTGGTGAATTACACAAAACATTTGAAGAATTATAATCAATTCTACACAAATTCTTTCAGAAAATAGGAGAATGCTTCCCAAGACATTTTATAAACCTGGAATTACCTTTATACCAAAACTGAACTAATCATCATCATAATAACTAAAGACCAATTTTCTTCACACATCAAGATGCAAAAATCCTTTGAAAATATTAACAAATAGAATACAGGAATTTAAAAATAATATATTCCACGAACCAAATGAGTTTATTCCAGAAATATAAAGCTGATTCAGGCTAAAGAAGAAAATTTAAAGAACAGAAAAACTATAATTGATGCTTAAAAAGCATTTGACAAAATTCAATACCTGTTCTTGTTTTTAAAAAAAATATTTCAGGAAAACTAGAAATAGAGGAGAATTTACTCAATTTGACAAAGAACATCTACCCAAAACCTGCAACTAAAATTATTCTTAATGAGGAAAGACTGAATATTTTCCCTTTAAGATCAGGAAAAACACAAATATGTCTGATCAGTAAATCAGAACAGAGAACCCAGAAATAGATGCACATGCATATGTTCATGACTTGAAAAAGGTGCAGGAACCATTCTATGTAAGAAACCCTTTTGACAGATGGTGCTGAAGCAATTGGACATCCAAATACAACAAGAGTGAACCTAAAGTCTCTCTCCTTATAGAAATTTATTGCACAATGGATCATGAACTTAAACATAAAATGTTTAACTAAATTAAAAAAAAATAAGAGAAAATCTTTGGCATCTAGGGCTATGCAAAGAGTCCTTAGTTTCAGCACCAAAATACAACCCATGAAAGGAAAAATCAATAAATTGGATTCCATCAAAATTAAAAACTTTTGCTTTGTGTAAACCTTGTTAAGAAGTAAAACCAATCTATGGTGTGGAAGAAAATACAAACCACATGTTTTTCAAAGGATTAGTAATTAGAAAACACAAAGAACTATCAAACAAACATTAAAAACAAATTAGAAAGTGGACATGAAGAGACACTTCCTCAAAGAGGAAGTATCATATATGGATGGTCAATAAACACAGGAAAAGGTATCTGACATCATAAGGGAAATGCAAATTAAAGTCGCATTGAGATCCTCTTCACACACCAATCAGAAGGACTAAGACAAAGAGTAAAAGCAGCAAATGCTGTTGAGGATGCTGAGAAACTGAACCACTCAGAATCTGCTGGTGGGAATGTTCAGTGGTACAGCCACACTGGAAAACACTGTAGCCGTATCTTTAGGTTCAACTGTCATGTATTATTTCACCCAGTAACTGCCTTCCTAAACTTTTATTTCAGAGAAATGAAAACTTACATTCCAGAGAAATGAAACCCAGACATGACAACTTTATTCATAATAACCAAAAACTCAAAGCAGCCCAGATGTCCATCCATAAATGGGTGGTTAAACAGTGATTCATCCATACTGTGAAGTAGAAATAAAAAACACCAAACTGCTGATACGAACAACCTAGATCAGTCTCCATAGAGTTATGCTGAGTGAAAAAAGTCAATCCTAAAAGATTACATTCTGTACAGCTTTACATAACATTATTGAAATGATTAAAATTACAGAAATGGAGAACCTCTTAAAGACTCTAGGGCTTTAGGTGGGTGGGGGTGAGAGGGAAGTGGGTGTGGCTATAGACAGGCAACCTGTGGGATCCTGCGAGAATACAAGTATTCTGTACCAGCCAACGTCAATATTCAGATTGTGATATTGTGCTACATCTATTGTGCTACGTGTAGTTGGTGCGATGTTATCTTGGGGAAAAACGAGTAGAAGGTATGTAAGATTTCTCTATGAATTCTTATAACTGTCAATCTATAATTGTGTGAAATTAAAATTCTCATTTAAAAAATTCTTCTTAACTCAAAATGAACTCATCTTTTCTTACATTTACCCTTTATATTTTCAGTATTATAAAAGGTATTCTGAGAAAGACTGAATAGATTTTAAATTCTGTAATTATCTTCTTTATGAAGAAATTGGTAAATTAGTGAAGAGATTTGTTAATTACTGTAAGGATTTATTTCATAATTTTATTAGCTTATTAGTAAGCCACATGTATAGCAGAAAATCAAAATGAATAGGTCCAAATTTGTTTTCTTTTTTAGTCCATAGTTGTAGTCTCCCTTAATCAAATCAAATAGAAATTATAAATTGTCCTATGATTCTTGCTCCCATAGGGAATCATCTATTTCTTTGTATGAGAACCGTTAAAATACACACTTCATAGTTCTCTTTTACAGAACTGGAGAAGGACTCTAGGTTTGATATTCTGTCACTCATTCCTCCATCCAACATTTAGTGAGAAACTACTATGTGCCAAGCACTGCTCCAGATTCTGAGTTTCCAGAGGTAAAGCAGAGGCCTGCAGTCCATCTAAGAGAAGGTAAAGAGCAGGGGGAGTGAGTTCTCCTCCCAACCCACATCTGCTCCCAGATGTGTCTCCTGCAAGCTCTCACGTTTACATCTGCCTAAAGGCAAAGAAATGATGGGTTGGTTCTGCAGGAACAGAAGGAAGAGCCTATTATTCTACAAGTTTTCCTTGTTTCTCAATAGAATAAACAACTGATCACTTCTCCTCCTTCCTTCATGCATGTGTGAAGCTCCGTGTATAAAATTTCTTGTGATCCTGCTTTAACTTTGCCATGGGTCATGGTTCAAGCATGGTTCATTTTAGGTGTCCATTGGGCTGGAGGAAGGAATACCTAGAAACATGTACAAAGGAGGTTAGTCTGAGTAGAAAAGGTGGAGAATATCCATCCTCCATGTGAGTGGCAGCATCCAAACAGCTGGGGTTCTGAGGAGATCAAATACAGAAGACAAGTTGGTATCTCTGCAGAGAGCTGTCCCCCGCCTTAGACATCAGAAATCCAGGTTTTCCAGCCTTTTTACCTGAGGACGTCTCAATAGGTTCATCCTCAGGTACACAGGCTTTTGGCCTTGAACTGAGAGCCACACCATCAGCTTCCTTGATTCTGGGCCTTTGGGCTTGGACTAAGACATACCTCTGGCATCCCAGACTCTTGAGTCTGTAAACAACTTGTCATGGGACTCCTGGGCATCCATACTCATGAGCCAATCCCCTAATACATCCTCTCTCATCTATCTGTGTACATACCCTATTGGTTGTCTCTCTGAAGGACCCTGATATAAAGTACAAGATCCATTCATTCTTTAGAGTCTAGACTAAATCTAAATCTTGGTGACAGATTTCAGCTTCTGTCAATCTCAATAACATACAAGGAAAGATTCTCCAAAGGTTAATGACTTTACTTGGGAGTAGCAGAGCATCCCAATGGGCATACAGCTGCTGAACTCAACTCCAAGCTCATTCCAGGAGGTGGAGGACAGGGTAAGACTTTAAAAGCAAAACGAGGAGGGTTATATAAGATAAAGCAATAATCCTTAGTTACAAGGATGGGTAACAAGGGTAGTGCCCATCCAACATGAAACAAGCAGTCCTTACAGAACTATTTTCTATATAAGGTTGGATGGGTCTTTGTGCAAGGTTGAAGATCCAGCAGTCTTATGAGTAGATCTGGGCATCTTGTGCATGTGTTTGAGATCCCTTCCTTCAAACATCCCAGTTTGTTTGCTTGTTTGCTTGTTTATTTTTGACAAATGTGACTCCATTTTGATTCTGACAACTTTCACAATTCATTCATGTTCTGCTAGAAAATATGGTGGTAGATTGTTCAGGATACTTTGAATTTCATTTCTATTTATAACATACTCAGAAACAATCTGACTTTACCAGGAGCATCAGAGAAATCTAAAGGAAAAAAGACAGAAAAAGAGTTGAGAAAAATCCTGAGTCCCCATCATCTCAGCTGTGATAGGGAAGGCTTGCCCTATGGATTGGAAGGTTAGGTTAGCTGTCTCCTTTTATGAATATTTTACTTTTTTACTAAATGTAAATCCTGTGGATGCTGTATTCATTAAAGCTGCTTAAGTGATTTTTGTGACCTAGAATTGGATAAGATATCTGATTATGAATAAGAATTGGCGGCAGAGTAGTGTAACAAGGGTAATGAGGTAGACTTAGGTCACTGAAATCCACTGGCGGGGCTAAGTAAAGAACAGTAAATAGATAAAAGCAGTGTGCAGTAAAGGGGTTTGGTGCCTTCTCCCAGACTCATGGTGTACCTTCGACAAAAACAGTTTTCCTTCTTTGTAAAGTACATGAATTGTTCTAAGAGCCAATGCCCAGGTGGAGCATGGAATCACCAGCAGAGAGGAGCATGGTGGGCCACACCTGCCCACTGTAGCAGGGGCAAACTGCAGCTAGGTCTGATTCATCTAAAAGTGATGCACAATATCCATCTTTATGCCAGGATCTCCTTCAGCTACGCAAAGGCACCAAACCAAACCCTCTCTTGGTAGGAGGTGAGGGGCCAGGGCAAAGCACCCTCCTCCTTTTATTCTCCCTCCAGCCAGGCACAGCTCACCAGGTTCCATCCTTAACCCCAGTACTAATTCTCTAGGTCTTTATCTGAACTACTTTTAAATTAAATTTAAGCAACTATTTGCTCCATTAATCCATGCAGCCCATTAGCACACTGTGTGCATTTACTGTACAATATTTCAAATGAAGTAAAACTTCAAAGCCATTTGATAGGAATGGGAAAAGGGGGGCCTGATATAGCCAGAAGGAAGTACTAATCTCCCAAGGATTTCAGCAGGAGAGCTAAACTTAGCGGCAGACTTCGCTTTCCATTTAACTTTAAATGCGTAGCTCCCTGGCAGCTGGGGATGCTGCCTCATGTTGCAGAAAAATCCTTAGGAGTGAGGAGGGGAATGCCATACCTGGTCACAATGACGATTTCTGATCATCTTCAATTCTCTTTCCTTGCTCTAGTTACCAAGGAAACCAAGTTCTTGAAGCTTTCCTTGAAACTATATGTCCTTTACCTTGAAACAGAAGCTCTACTGGGGAGGAGGGATTAGAGTGAGAGGGAGACAGAGGGCTAGCTGGAAAGAAGCAGGGTCAAAGGGCAAAGGCTCAGGAACTGGGGCTGTAGCTCAGTGGCAAAGTGCTCACCTAGCATGTGTGAGGCCCTGGGTTCGATCCTCAGCGCCACATAAAAATAAATAAATAAAGATATTGTGTACAACTACAACTAAAAAATAAATATTTCTCTTTTTTAAAAAAAAAAGGGCAAAGGCTCAGGAGTTAGTTCAGCAACTGGTGTCTGGCTTCTGGGAGATTCTCTAGATCAAGCCATCTCATTTCTAGCCTGGTAGGAACTGAGATACACAAAAGATCCATGCATTTCTCTGTTTTGACTTTCATTTTCAGAAGCTAATGAGACCAAAACAGGTCTTTCCCGCAAGCTGGAAGTAGATTAGCATGGCTCCAACTTCTGCAGGCTACCTATGGCTCCCAGTCACAGAAACCACACACACACACACACACACACACACACACACACACCATTTAGCAGTATAGACTCATGACCTTTATAACAGCATTCAGTCAATGGTAGTCCCATAAGATGATAATGGAGGTGAAAATTTTCTATTGCCTAATGATATCATAATGTTGTAGTGCAAAGTTTCTCTCATTTGGGGTGATGCTGGTATAAATAAACCTATCATATCACCATTGGTATAAAAGTCTAGCACGTGCAGTTTTGTGTAGTATGTGATACAGGATAATGAATGGCTATGCCACTCCTTTATAGATGTACTATATTATACCTCTTAATATTATATTAGAGTATACTTTTATGTGTAAAATAAAAGTTCACTGTAAAACTGTGTCCTGTGTTACAACAGCACAGCCTTATCTATCTCCCGTTGCTGTGTCTCTTTATTACTTTGATACCCCATTAAGTGATTGACGGCTACCTCATAGGTCTGTGTGAGTACATTCTATGGTGTTCACACAATGACAAAATTATCTCATGACACATTACTCAGAATGTCTCCTTAAGCAACATATGACTGTATTCCAGCTTTCTCCATTTGCAACTCATAAATGTGAATACTAACTGTCTCTACAATATGGTGAGGAGGGCACATAATTAAATTGTCCTGTCCGAAAAGGAAAAGAAAGTTTTGTTTCAATATCTCTCTCTGCAAACAAATTGTCTTTTGTCTAAGTACTAGAGTCTTTTAGGCTCTAGTCAATAAGTTCTCTTCTCATTTTTCAAACATTAATTCTATAGAAATCTATCATACCAGGGTTTCCCCCCAGAAACAATTAAACATGAAAACACAGAAAGTTCTAGATGATGGATAATGAAGTGCTAAAAGGAATACTCAGATACAAAAAAAAAAGTTTCAGGGAGTGTGCTGGGGCTGGAATTCAGGGGTGTAATTAGGGAGTGACAAATGAGGGTGAGTGGCAGGTTCTCATTGCAAAGTGAACACAGTAAATGGATGCCTGCTTTAGAGACCTATCTGGAGGTTCTCTTCAGTGTGGCCTTATTTCCCCCCGGGGTGAGTCTTCCTGGTTGTTTGTTCAGTTTTTAAAGCTGAAACTCATCTTCGTTTTAGGTCACAGTTAGTTGGTGAGGAATAGCACAGTTAGAATGCTTATGTGAAAAGCAAACATCCCCTTCCCAGGAGTTGGCACCAACCTGCTGAGTAAGAAGTTGCTATTGGTTACCTGTGCGCTTGACCACGCTTTAGGCTTGGGTGTGCATTGTGTGATAATTGCTCAAGGAAATCGCCTTTCTATCTTCAGATCCATATGTAGCCTTATATTGCTGATGTTGTAATAAAAGTTTTTCTTTTCATATAAAAAGTGAGTTTGACGCAGATAAAGAGAGATGCATTTGATTGCCCTCAATCAGGCTCTGGCTTTGGGTTGTCATTAAATCAGAGGCTTATTTGAAATCTGTTATTGGCAGTAACCCATTCTTAGCCTGCTTACGTGATTCTCGAGTTCATGTGTAATTTCATGTTTTATTTGTTCTTCATGTGCTGCTTCTGAGATGTGCTCATTGTTATGCACTGTTTCTGGGGAGTCTCACCTTGGAGCGTGCTTAGAAAGCTGGCAAAAAAAAAAAAACAGTATTCAGTCTGAGAGTTAGCCATGTGGAAATGACAGTATAAAAATCAAATTGAATTTAGAAGTCAAGTTCTTCATTCCTTGCTTAAGATTGTGACTGCATTTTGAAATGGCATTATCTTAACATTTTTTAGTTTCTTTACAGACGCAGTAAGTAATGCTCAGAGTCAGCTAAAATCATTAAACCTTTCCAATTTCCATAAAAATTCTCTTTGGACTTAAAAAAAATGTGACTACCTCAGGCTGATAGTGAACTGAAATCTTCTTGTGAAACTAGAGCTTGGAGGTGTGGTTGTTCCACTTCCATATGTGTGGATGGTGATTCTAGAAGAATGTATCTTATAAATGTATATATTTGTGCCCGTGAATGCAGAGATATTTTCATATTGAATTATTTCTCCCCTCCTAGCTTTCTGTGCCTGTTAAATCTTTCTCAGGTGGTAATATTCATGTCATGCATTACTGTAAGTAAATAAGTGTGTATGTTAAGATCATTTCTTACCCATATGTCACCTCTAACCTTTGTGTAAAATGTCTTTTACATTAGCATAAATATTAAGAAGATGCCATTTCTGCTATATATAGGACTGCCTTCAGCTAATCAGTTTTTCATGCATTTAAATAGGAATATTAGAATGATGGTAATTACTTTAGTTTTCCATGAATGATCCATCAAGACATTGCCTTTCACTGGGTGGTGTTGCTCAGGGTAAGTAGGACAGAATTCAATTGTTCGCAGGGTTAGAATATCTTCAGTGTTTTGTTGGTGACTTTCAAAAAAAATTATCCTTAATTCTGTTATCTTTTCTAAGAGTAAATGCCCAAGGGAGAGCAATCTGAAGTACATGGAAACCAAGAGAAATTGTAATTAATTTTAAATAAGACCTGTTTATTAAATGCATGAAAAACAAAAGAATTTTCAGGCAAATAACCAAACCTCTCTCCCTCTTTTTCTCACTCTCTGTGTCATACACATACATACATACACACACACACACACACACACACACACACCACTGGGTGAATGTGAGGAAATTCATATATATAAAGTACCTTTTATAAAAATAAGACTTTTTTCTTTTCACAAATACATTTGTGATTTTACAAATTATTTTCACACATGAAGTAAAACTTTATAAGCAACTTGAACTTTTATGCAATCTGTACATACACTTAAACTACCTTTACTTCACCAGAGTTAAATGTCACTGGTGAACAAATATTTTAAACCATTGCACATTAGCACTGCCTGGTGGCTGATGGTCCTGTTCCGCCATGTTTCCCTCTTTGTCCACACAGCAGTATTTGTTTGGACCAAGATATTGAAATAATTGTATGCTTTGCTTCATTGTTTTATAAAATTAGTAGAAAATTGGAGAAAATTATTGGTTTGAAACTACAAAAAGCTTAGTCTTTCAAATTCACAATCAGATAAGGAAAGAAAGCATGATGCATGCTGAAAGTAGTAAGTCTTTATTTCAACAGGATAATTGTCAGACTTAAGAAGACAAATATCTATTCAACAAGAAAGAAAAGAATAAAACTGAAAATGATATTTTCATATTATTTGTCTTTGACAAAATTGTGTTTATACATGTTTGTATATACTTGGATAGAGTTTTATTGTTTATTCTTGTAAATGCATAGAATGGAACATACTGGACTGATAGCAGTTATTACCTCAAGTGACAAGAGTGGGGTTTGCAAAGACAGAAAAAAGCCTTACCTGAGTAACATCTACAGTTTCATAATGTGTTTACCTATATTTATATATGTATATGTGTCATGGTAATTAAAAATAATAACAAACAACTAAAAAATGTATAAAAAGCTTAAAATATATTGGTGATATTTCTATCTAAAGGTGATATTTGATTAAAGATTTTAGAATGTTTTTATGGATTAGAAAATTTTTTTAAAAAATCTCTTTATAACACTCCAGTCTCTTTGAGAAGTCAGTCTCTTATATTTTCTCAGGAAACTAAGTTTCATGCACAAAAACTCTGGATTCCCTGTATAGGCATGGTGAAATTGAATTCTCCGCACATCCCCATGGTGTCCACACAGCAAGCACAGTGATTTCTTATTTATCCGTCAGCTGACAATACTGAGACTGGAGGAGGTTTGCAAGCAATTTGCTCAAGTTCATCCGGTCATAGGTGTTATGAACACAAACCTGCAAGAACATCTTTGTGCAGAGGTCCAATGTGCCTCACTGGTGGAAAGGCTCAAAGGCAAAGTCAGCCCATCATCTGTTATCCCACAAAACCTCTTTCACCCTACCAAGGAACAAACTGCATTAGCTGCCTTTTTAAAAACATCAACCAATATTCACTTGAATAGAGTTACCTGAAGCATGTTATTGGAGTAAAGAAAAGAACAGTGGGTACAAAGGCAAGCACAGCGCAGGACTGTCAGCCATCCTTAGACAAATGCCTCCTCACACCATTAACAAGTACCAAATGGCTCTGTGAACTCTGAAGATAACAGTTGGGGGCTTTTTTTTTTTTTTTTTTTTTTTGTCTAGGTCCCACAGAGTTGCCCAGGCTGGCCTTGAATTTGCAATTCTCCTACTTTGGCTTCCAGAGTAGCTAGGGTTACAGGCATGAACCACCACCCTCAACTACTATTGGGCTTTTTTGTCTACAGCAGCATAGAAAGAACATGAACTTTGCAATCAGACAGACCTGGACTCAAATTCTAGCTCTGCCACTTAAAACTGTGGAATTGAGTCCTTAGGCCAAATCTCAGTTCTATAGAAATTAGACTTGTACTTTCATCTTGGTTTGTAGCTAACAGAATTGTGAGAATTAAAGGAACAACACACATTGAATGATTCCCTCAACTTGTGGCCTAAGCTATGTCCCCAGAACATGCCAAGCCCCTGTTCTTTTCCTTTCTTATTTTTTTCATATGTTTTTGCCTCACTGCTTCTTTTATTTTGCTTCTTTCTATCCCTGCATTTTTTTGCAAAATGTTTTCTGTTTTTATTTTGCAAGTATGTTGCACAGAGCTTAAACCTAAAGACAAACTGTTAGACTTTATATTTATGTGGTAGTTTGATTTTAACAAAATAATTCCACATATCCTCCTCTTATTTTTTCATCTTAAAAAAATATATTATTAACTATCAGCTCTCGTTATTAACTTCCCCCTTATCAGCCAGTTGCTCCTGTGTCACTGGAGTCTAGAATATTAACTCCAGGAGATACAAATTTAGTGTCAACATAAAGCTCAAGAGACTGTGTTTTATGTGCTCCCATGTCTCATGCCATCAGCATATTATAACAACACTTTGAAAAAAGTTTAAGTAGATATTGGCTTTTGTTGCCTATACCAAGATTTATTGGCTCAAGAGTTATTGATCATGGGCAAATCTCAGCCATTATTATGCCTTCAGGACAAATAAATCTTTATCAGCTGAACATGAATCAATATAATTATGCTTCACTTATGCACATCTTTTTCCTAACCATATTGGGTTTTCAACCAAATCATGAAATATGGGAGAAACTACTTAGGGAGGCAGCTGTGAGGAATTAGGCCAAGAGCATTCCTATGTTTTGCAGCAGTGCCCACAACTAGATAAAGCCCAGCTTTCCTGCACTTGCTAACAGAATTGAAGTAGTCTAGGCAAAATGTAGGAGTTAAACTTTTACTAACTCAGATGCACAAAAACATCATGGGATAGAACAAAAGACTTGTAGAGCAAGAAGCATTTGGAACAACTGCATCATATGCTAGAACAGGCATCAGAGAGAGGTCTAGAAAGGGGAACCAGAAAAGCTGTGTAAAGCTTTTTGTTTATTACGTATGTTAATCCTTTCCCAGTGATTCTAATGTGCAGCCTTTGAAGGATGACTTACCCCTTTATAATATGCAAAAAAAAAAAATCTCTCTTTCAAAATCTTTCTATTAGCATAGATTAATTTCAAATCTTTTTTAGTTAAAACAACCATATCACTTTGGATGACACTAAACCTTTCAGCTCTGTATTATGTGATCTTTGGCTAAGCTAGGCCATCGGCCTTTGCTTATGACCTACTTTGCATCTACTCTAAATGTGAGATTTTTTTTTTCCTGCTAAGTCAGCTTGCTGTGGGTTTGGTGTTCAAGCTGCCAAATACTTTTGTGTTTTGATTGTCACATGAGTTCATTACCCTGCCCAGTTTTGTTTCATTTGTTCTTTTGATCAGCATCCTTCCCTATCTCAGTCCAGGTACTAATAGAAGTTGGAGAGCAGGAGCCAGGCAGAGTCTCAGAGCACCCCCGAAGCCATACTTTATTATTGTATAACAACTGAGGGGGCCTCCTGCTAGCCTATTTCTCATCTTACGCACATGGTTTTATGTTTATAAAATGAAATGGTGAAACTTTTTAAAAAAATTTAACAGGACTGATGATTTCTAGTTAGCACCAAGCTGCCTGCCAAAACACAAACACAACATTAATTGTGTGAGAGTGTGATTAATATCAGACAGACAACTCTGAACTCTTAGGTACAACAAATCTCTCTTTTATTCTGATCCCACTGTCAAGTTCAAACCAGCTTTGTCGTTAGTGCCTTTTGATCTCTGGTTGACCCCACAGCTAAGTCCAAAACCAAAGCTCACTGGGCCAGTATTATAAATGGAAACTGGAAGAGCTGCATGTTGTAGAATTCCATTCTTCATGATTGTTTTGTCCATGATCCAAGCAGATGCATCAAAGCAAATTGAGCCAATTAGGGATGGCCTGGTAAATCTCATGGGGTGTAATGTGGAGCTCTCAGAATCCAATAGAGAATATAAAGAGGCAAGAGAGGAAAAGAATCATCACGCTTCCTTAAAGTTTCTTGGTGAAAATATTATTTCTGTCCTATCTATAAATTAAAGCATAGCACCTCAAATGTGGATGGTAGTGATTACAGGGACAGAAGCCTGAGCTTAGCCAAAGATCACATAATACAGAGCTGAAAGTTTTAGTGTCTGATTACTCAAACCATACAAAACAGTAATGGTATAGAACAGCACAAGCCATATGTCACCACTTCTCAATTGACTCATCTGGCATTAATCCCATGAAGCTACTCACTGACTTGGAGAGCAGAGCAGACATAGAAGGTTCTGCAGAGTCGAAGCCTTTTTTTCTTTTCTTTTTTTTTGAGAAGCAGCTTTATTATGGAATGGTCGGTGCCTTCGAAAAAAAATCCACCGTCAAGTTCTACAGCCATATACATTCATTCTGTACTTCATTCTCCCGTACCTGTTGCACTTGCTCTACAATCGGCAGAACACTTGGGGAGACTCAAGCCAACTTGCTCCTTTACCCCACTTTGGGTTGCAAGGCTGTGTGGTCTATAAACTTGCTCCAGGACTCCTGCTTCTCACGGTAGGGTGGGAGCTGACCCTGCACCATTGGTAGAAGTTTCCAGCTCCCTCAACTCTTGAAACAAAGCTCCCTGCTTCTCTATGTAATATTCTTCTCTATTTCTGCATATATCAAAAGTCATTAAGACCTCCTGCAGCCCTCTGTTTACTTTAAGGATGACGGCAGCCTGGATTCTGGTATTCTCTCATCTACTTGCCCTGTCTTTCTCACCCAAACCAGGTCCTTCCAGAAAAGAATGTTTTATTACAAGTGGGTCACACACAGTAGGCATTGGATACTTCTTCATGATGATTACATGAAGTCCTGTCAGGTGCTATTATTCTGTTTACAGACTTTATTTCTAAACTTTATCTTCCTTGTTTAGTGGTGTGTTTATCTACTTGCCAAGTTTAATGAACTAATACTAGGACATTACTTTGCTTATAAATGAATATTTTTCTAATGGTATGGTAAGAAGATCCCCAAATCAGATATTAGATCTGTGGTGTAAACCTATATTTACTGTCAATTTATGTGACTTGTGCATCCTTCTAGGTGAGGGGTAGGGGTCACCAACGTGAAGGACATCCTCCAGGGAGGGGAATCCTGGGTCTCCTGGTGTCATAGAGAGAGCACTGGAGTACAAGTTTGAGGACCAGGACCCAGAAGTGGCTGTGCTAGTCTTGTACCATGGGATTCAGACTCTGTGAAGACAGCCCATGATATGCTATAGAAATTTAAGAAAAATTGCCATAGTATGCAGATGTTCTGGAAATCATAAGAAGGTATTTCCTTTGCAGATGCTGAATCCACCTCTTAAAATATATACCAGGAAAATATCTTTTAGTGCAGACTCACACCATTTCCTATGACCACTGTTATCACTCTCAAATAGGAAACATGTAAATATGGCAACACACGTGGTATCCACGGACCTTGGGTAGACATAATTTAAATAAATGAGTGGTCTTTGCCCGGCTCCCCCTGATTCCTCTCCTCTCTAGCTTACATAGTAAGTACAGCTCAGGCAAGGATGACATTTCAGCATAAAGCCAACCAGTGTATACTGGACAATCCCTGAGTTAGCTCAAGGGTGGGTGCTTCCTTCTCTCCTGTTCCTGTTCTGGTCCTTGAATACCTATTTCTTAGACAATTCAGAGGTGAGTGAGTAAAAGAGATTGCTTAAAGAGATTTTTGAGGCAGGAAGTTGAAACACGTCTCTGTTATAAAAGCGATCAAGAGCTATCAAACCACTTTAGCAGAGGATAGGAGTCATCACTCTGAAAAGGCTGCACACGTTGCAGGAAAACAGGACAGGGAAGGGGGACAGAGCAAACCAGCCAGAGTGGACCGTGATAAGATCGTGTCACCACGGCTTCATAAACAAAAGCTCTTCCGCAAAAACCCATGTCAGCAGAAGGTGCACTTATTCTTGCTTTACTGAGCATGAAATGGGATTGAAAGATGGTATTAAATGGATTATTAAACTGAAGAAATGATGTCTTGTGATCTTTCACACCAAAGCCCCCACTTGAGACATGCATTGTCTGTCTGTAAAAAACTCTCCAAAGACTCAGGTCATTTACATGGAACCTGGGGCTTTTAATTCTTAATCTGAAAGTTTCTCTTTTCATCTCCATGCTGGAAGGGTGATCCCCTGGGGCAGATCATTGTTGCTCTCAGTTATTTTATTCCTATGTGAACATGTAGGAAAGGAATCTTTGTGGGAGTTCGTAAAGTTCAAACTCGGAAAACTCTTTATTTTTTCTGTTCCAATAATGGAAGAGGAAGTTAGTTTTAAATATATACACTTTTTTTTTTTAGTGTCTAGCATTTTCTTCACTAGTTATATTTTAAATTCTAACAGGTCCCAGGTTAAAACATGAGCCATGTGTTAAAATCGTGGCTGGCTTCAGATTCTTAAAACAAGTTATATAATGAGGTATTGATTATTAAAAATTTAAAGAACTAGCTGGATGCAGTGGCACATGCCTGTAATCCTAGCGGCTCAGGAGGCTGAGACAGGAGGATCACGAGTTCAAAGCCAGCCTCAGCAATGGCAAGGTGCTAAGCAACTCAGTGAGACCCTGTCTCTAAATAAAATACAAAATTGTTGTGGATGTGGCTTAGTGATGGATTGTCCCTGAGTTCAATGCCCAGTACCCCCCCCCAAAAAAAATTAAAGAACTAAAAGGATAAAATAATAATAATATTAACTTACTTTATTTTTGTTATTAATACACATTAATTGTTCAAATTAACAGACTTCACTGTGAATTTCCTACATGTATAAATCATGTCCACCCTTTTCTACCCTCTCCTCTTTCCTCTCCTTCTCCCCAGTCCCCTTCCCATTTCCTAATAGTCCCTTTTCTTCTTTCAGGTCATCTTTTTATTTATGTTTTTTAGGTTTCCACATTTGTGAGAGAAAACAGAAAACATGCAATACTTGTCTTTATCTGACTTAGCATGACGTCCTCCAGTTCCATTCATTTTCCTGCAAATGGCATGATTCTGTTCTTTGTTACAGCTGAATGATAATCCATTATGTATATATGCCACATTTTCTTTATCTGTTCACCTGTTGATGGAATCAAGGTCAGTTCCACATCATGGCTATTGTGAACTGTGCCACAATAAATGTGGGTATGCACGTGTCTCTTTTTATGTTGATTTTTATTCCTTTGGATCTATACCAAAAAATGGTATAGATAGATCACATGGTATTTCTCTTTTTAGGTTTTCCAGGACCCTCCATACTGATTTCCATAGTGACTGTACTAATTTACATTTCTACCAACAGTGGAAAAGGGTTCTTTTCTCTCCACACCTTCATCAGCATTTGTTATTTTATTTCTTTTTATCATAGCCATTCTGACTGGGGCATGATATAATGTAAATGTGATTTGATTTTACATTTCCCTGATGGCTAAAAATATTGAGCATTTTTTATATACTCATTGGCCATTTGTACTTTTTTTTCAGAAGTTCTATTCAGATCACTTACATGAGAATAAAATAATTGTAATTCTCCATTCTTATGCAATAAATCTGACATTCTTATATATCGAAGATCCAAGCCACAAAATGAGGTTGGCATCAAATACATACTTTACTGTTCTGAAAGTTGTGGTTATTTTAATATAGTGTCTTAGCTAAGCAAATAATATCAATCCCAAATATGGTTTTTCCAGGCTTCAAACAGACTGCTAGTTTTGTTTTTGGTGATATCATAGATAATCATAAACTCTACAATTTGAATAGAACCTCCCTCTGAAAAGAACTGAATGTATTGGACTTTTAGAAAGGCTTCAGATGTTCATATGAAATAGCAAGAATGTTAAAAATTCACGAAGACCAAAAAACTACTAGAAGTGGGAACCAGAGATATAAACTGAATCCAGCATTTAACTTGAGGACATTTTCTCCAGTTGATGTTGAGCTTTATGGTCTCAAGGTGAACAGGAGACATAGATTAAGGGAATCTTTCCCAGGATGGTGAATCCTGTAGGAATTACTCCTAGGATAAAGTGTAAAGACAGACTAGAAATAAACTAGTCCTTCAATATGTATCTGTTCCCTAGGAGAAGCAAAGAAAATTGACTAACTGGGTACAGAAACAAAATTGGCACTTGGAGGAAAATATTTCCCCAGAAATCCTATAATACCATCAGACCTCAGATGGGTTTACAGACCAAATTTATACTCGGCAATTGCCCAAAACCTTGAGTTGAGAGTTCCTTTTACAGTATTCCTGGACTAAAGATTCTATCCATAACATCACAGAGTCAAATCAAATCCTCTATAAAAACCCACCTTCCCAGGCTGGGGTTGTGGCTCAGTGGTAGAGCACTTGCCTAGCATGTGAGGCACTGAGTTTGATCCTCAGCACTGCATATAAATAAATAGATAAAATAAAGATTCATCAAGAACTAATAAAAATATTTTTAAAAACCCATCTGTAATTCAGGCCTTAAATAATTGTCATATATGTGTGAAAGAATAATGACCTTACAATGGAAAACTAAGCACTTAAGCAAACAAGTCTCTGTAAGTAAGACTTAGGAACTGAAATGATAAGAAACAGAATATAAAATGAGTATATTTACTATATTTAAGGAAACAAAATATGGGTTTGAAAATATATGTCATAAGCAAGAGACTATTTTTAAAAATGACCAAGGAGGTTTGCAAAGGAACTAAGTGAAACCTCTAGAAATATATAATGTATGAAATTATAGTCAACAGAAGATTGGGCTTGGCTGAAGATAAAATTAGAAAATGGAAAAATAGATTAAAATAAATTTTTCAGATTATAGCAGAGAAAGGCAAAAGTATCCATAATATGAAGAATAGTTAAGAAACATGTAGTGAGGTATAAGAAGGATAACATTAGTATAATCAGAGTCCAGCAAAGAAAATGTAAAGAATATTAATCCTCAGAATCTAGAAGCCCTACAAATTCAAATCAGAATAAATGAATACAAAGAGGTCTGTATTGAAAAAGTTTATAGTGAAGCTGAAAAACATCAAAGACAAAGAGATTACAGAGAGGTAAGATAAGGCCAATTATAATAAAGGAACAACACTTACACTGATAGACATTCAAAAGGATGCACTTCAGGGAGGGACCTGAGATGCAAAAATGAATGATGAGCAAGAAGGGGGTCAACCTTTATTAGATGATTATGTAAAAGGATAACAATAATCTCATATGTGGTAAAGTCAGACTACAGATAGGCTGGGATACATAATAACATCCTACAGATCTAAAGTAGTGTGATCAGAGGAGTCAGAAGGGCCCTGTATTAATTGAAAGGTAGAAATAACTTCATTATTTTTGAGTATTGATCAATTAAGTATGCATGTAAAAAAACACCTAGGATAATCACTGAAAGATTAAACAGAGACAAAGAAAATAGATAATAGAAAAGTTTACTGAGCTTCCAAACTAACTTAAGGGTAAAAATATATGAGAAAAATACTTTAAACAGGCAGGAAAAGAGGAGACAAATAGACAAAAAAGACAAAAATAAAAGGATAGAAATGATTTAATCCAAATACTATAGGCACTCTTTATCCTTGGGTTTCACATCCATGGGTTCAATCAACCATGGACTGAAAATACTTTTTTTAAAAAGGGTCTCATATTAGACATGTGCAGATTTTTTTTTCTGTCATTATTCCCTAAAAACTACAAGGTAGTACCTATTTACACAACATTTACATTGTGTTGGGTATTATACGTAATCTAGAGGTGACTCAGAGTGTATGTGGAATGGAAATAGGTCCTATGGGGAACTGGATCATCCATAGTTTTTGGAATCCCTAAGGGGTTCTGGAATCAGTCCCCCATACTGAGAAGTGATAGCATATCACTAGTTTTAAATACAGTGTGTGCATTAAATTCTCAGTTACAAGAGAAAGATTGTCAGACTGTCTATAATACTGTTTAGAAGAACAACTAAAACACAGGCAATCAGAATAGTTACAAGTCAATAGATGGGAAAATGAGGGAAGAACACACTAATCAAAACAAAGACTGTGCAACTACATTAATATGAAATTAATACAGCTTTTAAGACAAATTACATTTCTAGAGATTAAAATGCTCACAGACAAAATCTTAGAAGACTCAGTCGACAGACTCTATTCATAACTGATAGATCAAACAAACAAAAAATTCAAGCTGTAGATTTATACATAAGTCTGATCTAATTAATTATATAAAATACTCTTTCCCAAAACTTATGAATATGTATGTGTCTTGACATTTTCCATTACACAAAACTGAAGAAAAAAATAAAACAGTCTCATGATTGGGACCATGAAAACCACATTCTCTGACAACACTGCAGGTAAAAGAGAACACCAAAACAAACAAACAAAAAATCCTCTGTGTTTAGTCATTAACTTCCTGATATGCATGTAAGAATAAATACTAACAGCATATGTAGATCACTAGATAGATACAGTGACTCTTAGAACAAAACTATAGATGATACTTGTGACAACTTGTGAGGCATGGCTAACATGGATCTCAGAGCGAATAAATATACTTAAAATTCTAATATTAGGAAAGAAAGGCTAAGGGCTGGGGATATGGCTAAGTACAGTGCTTGCCCCACACCTGTGAAGCCCTGGGCCCAATCTCTAGCACCACAAATAAAAAGGCTAAAAATTAAGGAGTATCTAACTTACAGAGTTAAAGAAAGAACAACAAAGTAAACCTTGCTAGGGTAGAATAAAGGAGCTGATAAAGTCATGAAATGGAAATAAGATATAATAAAGAAATTAGATACCAAAAAATGATTCTTTGAAAAATTAATAACATTAGCAAGCTATGGAATTACGATTTTTTTAAATGACACAGAAACATGTGTGAGTTTGAGAATTTAAAGGATGCTCTACAAAACTATGCCAAAATTTAAAACTAATAATATGGAATATTAAGATTTTAATACCAATAAATTGAACAAGTTAAGTAAAGCAAGAAATACAACACCTCTGTCCCTGAGTAATTTACCAAATTTTATCCAAGGAAATAGGAACCTGATGCTTCTATAATTAGTAAAGAAAGTGAGTTAAAAAGTAAAAGTCTCCAAGGAAGAAAATTCAGCTCAAATGGTTTCAACAGGAAATTTACCAGATAGTCAAGAATTAATTTAAATCATATACAAATAATTTACAAATAGTTGTACAAAAAAAGGTGAACACCCTAGACATTTTATGAAGAAAGGAATTTGAGGAATTGAAAATGAGAATTTAAGGAAATAGAACTATTCATTTCTAGTAGTAAAAATAGTATCATTTTCCCCATAGATAGCTTAAAAATAAATTTTATTTACAAGTCCATTAAAGTCAACAAAGTTTGTCAAAATGTGAGGTTTTTACTCTTATCTTTTAATTGAATTCCAGAGGATGATATGCTGCATAGACGATGCCTTTATAAAATAACAGGCTGGAACCAGAAAGAGTTTTCAGTGCATTTAAGGAAGCTATTTGATTTTATTTAATATTTAAATATTTAAAGTAAATATTTACCAACATATTTTATGTTGAGAAATGCATGAAATAAACCAGCAAGGGAAAGAAGGCACCTAAGGTGAAGAACTCATTGCTTCAAGGTAAAGAAAGGTACCCACTCTTGACCTCAGTGATTTTCTTGTAGACAACTGATGAGTTTGGAATAAGAACAGATACTAAATTTCCCAAGAAAAAGCTAATAGTTCAAGTTGAAATACAATGGAAATTACTCTTTCAAAAGGCAATTTTTAAAAAAATCATAATAAAACCTGGGGTATGACTATATGCTTTTTTTCCTCAAATCTCAAATTGACACATAATGCTTGAGTGAAGACAAGATAATGCTAATGGAAGGCAGTATCATCGTTTCAGTTTGCATTTTTGCATTTTTGGTAACTATTCCGTCAGTCTAAAGCACAGTAGCAATTTACTGAGAGAAGACTAGAGATGGAAGTGGTGGTGTTTGTTAAAGAGAGATTGATGTACTTCTTTCCTTGAAAAATCCATTCTTTTATTTAATTCATAAAGAATCCTGCCTTGAATGTCCAATTAGACAGTCAGCTACAGGATCTTTCAGATTCATCAATTGGAGTAAAATGTGGGTTGCCTAAATTTTGGCATTCCGAATGATGATGAACTACTTCTTAAAGTGCAGTAGTAGAAGAAACTAATAAAAGATTCCTTAGTGAGAATTTTTAGCCTTAAAAGGAAGAGTTACTTTTCAACTTTAAAATAATTTTTATCATTCATGCAAAAAAAGTATCTCTGGGGAAAAAAAAATCTGTGTTCCACGGTGCTTAGCTTCTAAGAAAAAATGAGCTATGAAGCTGAGTGAAGTCACCAGGGGACTGGATAAGGACAGAGTAGAAAAGAGGTATAAGGCGTGAATTCAAAGTGAGTCCAACAAACACGGGTTCTGTTTTCTCTGTCCACACGCAGGTGTGGAATACATGGGATTTCACAAGCCTCAGGTTTTGTCCTACTAGTAAATCAAAATGAGAGGATATAAAGGAGTTATTCTTTTTTTAAAAAAAAAATTTAAAATTTTGTTCTTTTTAGTTGTATATGACAGTAGAATATATTTTGACATATCATACATACATGGAGTGCAACTTCCCATTCTTGTTCTTGTACATGTGGAGTTATACTGGTCATGTATTCATATATGAACATAGGAGTTTATGTCTGATTCATTCTACTGTCTGCTAATTGTTATTCCCTTCATTCCCATTTGTCTAATTCAATGAACTTCTATTGCCCACCCTTATTGTGTGTTAGCATCCACATAGCAGAGAGAACATTATGCCTTTGGTTTTTTGGGATTGACTTATTTCAATTAGCATGATAGTCTCCAGTTCCATTCACTTACTACTAAATGCCATGATTTCATTCTTCTTTATGACTGAGCAATATTCCATTGGGTATACTTATAACACATTTTCTTTATCCATTCATCAGTTGAAGGGCAACTAGGTTGGTTCCAGAATTTAGCTATTATAAATTGAGCTGCTATAAACATTGATGCAACTGTGTTACTATAATATACTGATTATATATTATATTATATATATATATATATATATATATATATATATTTAGTTGTAGATGGATACAATATTTTATTTATTTATATGTGGTGCTGAGGATCTTACCTAGTGCCTCATGTAAGCTAGGCAAGTGCTGTACTACTGAGCCACAACCTCATCCCCTAATATGCTGATTTTAAGTACTTTGGGTATATATTGAGGAACAGGATAACTTGATCAAATGGTGGTTCCATTGCAAGTTTTTTGAGGAATCTCTATACTGCTTTCCAGAGTGGTTGCACCAATTTGCAGTCCTACCAGCAATACATGAGTGTGCCTTTCCCCCTACATTCTCACCTACATTTATTGTTACTTGTATTCTTGATCATCGTCATTCTGACTGGAGTGAGATAAAATCTCAGTGTAATTTTAATTTGCACTTCTCTAATTGCTAGAGATGTTGAACAGTTTTTCATATATGTATCTACTAGTCATATTTCTTCTTCTGCAAAGTGACTGTGCAGTTCCTCTGTCTATATAATGTTTGGATTATTTGTTTTGGGATTTGTTTCTGGTATTAAGTTTTTTGAGTTATTTGTATATCCTGGAGATTTATGCTGTATCTGAAGTTCAGGTGGCAAAGATTTTCTCTGGTTCTGTAGGGTGTCCCTTCAGGTTCTTGATTGTTTCTTTTGCTGTTGAAGAAGCTTTGTGGTTTGATACCATCCCATTATTTATTCTTGATTTTACTTCTTGCACTTTAGGAGTCATGTGAGGAATTCCATCCTAAGCTGACATGATGGAGAGTTGGGCCTACTTTTTCTTCTAGTAGGTTCAAGGTCTCTGATCTAATGCCTAGGACCTTGACCCGCTTTGAGTTGACTTTTGTGCAGGGTGAGTGATAGGGGTTTAGTTTCATTTTTGCTACATATGGATTTCCAGTTTTCCCAGCACCAATTGTTGAAGAGGCTCTTTTTTCCAACGTATGTTTGTGGCTTTCGTCTAATATGAGATAGCTGTATATATGTGGTTTGTCTGTGTCTTCTGTTCTGTATCATGAGTCTTCATGTGTGTTTTGGTGCCAACACCATGCTGTTTTTATTACTGTAGCTCTATAATATGATTTAAGGTCTGATATTGTGATGCTTTCTGCTTCTTTTCTCACTGAGAATTGTTTTGGCTACTCTGAGCCTCTTATTTTTCCAAATGAATTTATGACTGCTTTTTCTATTTCTACAAAGAATGTCATTGGAATTTTAATAGAAATTAGATTAAATCCGTATAATGCTTTTGGTAATATGGCCATTTTGACATTAATCCTGCTTATCTAAGAACATGGGAGATCTTTCCATCTTCTAAGGTCTTCTTCAATTTCTTTCTTTAGCATTCTGAAGTTTTCATTGTAACAGTCTTTCAACTCTTTTGTTAGATTCATTCCCAAATATTTTATTTTCTTTGAGGCTATTGTGAATGGGATAGTTTCCCTAACTTCTCTGTCAGTTGATTCATCACTGATGTATAGGAATGCAATTGATTTGTGGCCATTAATTTTATATCCTGCTACTTTGCTGAATTCATTTATGAGTTCTAGAAGTTTTCTTATAGAGATTTGTGACTTCAAAATACAGATCATCTTGTCAGCAAATAGGGATAGTTTGAGTTCTTCTTTTCCTATTCATATCCATTTAATTTCTTTCTTCTAAGTACTCTGGCTAGAGTTTCAAGGAATATGTTGAATAGAAGTGGTAAAAGAAGGCATCCTTGTCTTGTTCCAGTTTCTAGAGGGAGATCTTTCAATTTTTCTCCATTTAGAATGATGTTCGCCTTGGGTCTAACATACATAGCTTTTACAAGGTTGAGGTATGTTCCTACTATCCCTAGTTTTTCTAGTGTTTTGAATAAGAATGAATGCCGTATTTTGTCAAATGCTTTTTCTGCATCTATTGATATAATCATGGGATTATTGACTTTAAGTCTAGCGATGTGATGAAGTACATTTATTGAGGGAGATGGCAAGGTCTATCGTTCTGGGTTTTGCACTACAGTTTCATTATTTGGCAAATTGCAAACAAAAACTTATTTAAAAGATAGTGCACCATGATTAAATTGGTTCATCCTAGAGATGCAAGGTTTCTTCAGTATACATAGAGGAGTTATTTTGATAATTGGCCATGAGGAATGGAGGACATGGGGACAGTGAGGACATGAGAAAAGGATGAGAGTGAAAAGGGAGAACTGATGAACAGAAGCTGATAGGGCTGCAGGTTTGGAATGAGAATCTCAGAGGGATGAGCAAGAAATATGTGGGGTGGTGATAATAGATGCTGGCAGTAAAAATTATGTAGTGGTTACTGGAAACGATAAGGTCTAGGTGTGATATCCAGGGGTTGAGGGGCTGAGGTAGGTGGAAGACAAGATAATTGGAAGCGAGTGAGAGGCTAACATGCTGGAAGAATTTTACTACACAGATAAAAAAAAATGCCAACAATTATAACAGGAGTGAGTTGGGCACTAAAATCTTCAAGAAGAGCAAGTGCCTGGTGCTTGGTAGTTGTTACTATTCAAAGACATGAAACTCAAAGGTGTCTATTTTTTAAGCAAGAATGAGGAAAAATGATCCAGAAGGAGCAATGAAGGTTCAGGAAGATTTGTACCTCACCTCTGAGCCCAGTGAAAGGCAAGTTTATAGGGAGAAATGGTTTCTACTAGGTAGGGCATCAGGAAGAAGGGTTTTCTTATGAGGGAGCCATCAGACAAGGCAAGATGCAATGGGAACATTCAGAAAAGAGCAGCTATGGAGACATTAGTCCTGAAGCCTCTAGGAAGAAAGTGGTGAGAATACCATCAACAGCATCAGGCAAGATCAGGTTACTGACCAGAGTGTGCTAGATTCTCAGAGTCCCTTTGGCCCCTGATAATGAAAGCAGGATCATGCTGGAGATTTCTGAATCAGTATTAGACATGGTCAGATTGTTATCTAATTTGTGTGTGCTTGACTTTCCAGGGAGATAGCAAGGTCTATCATTGTGGGTTTTGCACCACTTTCTTTCTGTACTTGCCTATAGTGCCTGTTACGGGTTGAACGGAGTGCTCCCTTGCTCCCAAACTCATATGTGGAAGTCCTAATCCCACATACCTCAGAATGCCACCTTCTTTGGAGACAGAGTCTTCACAGGGGTAATACCATTAAAGTGTGGTCGTCAGGATGGGACCTAATATGGCTGAGTGCTTACTAAAATGCGGAACTGGGGTACAGACAGTTTGTTACAAGGAGAATGCCACATGATCAGGAAGATGGCTTCAAACCTAAGAGAGGTTTGGCATGGGTCTTCCCAGCACAGCCCACAGAAGGACTGGATCCTGCCAACACCTTCATCTGGGACTTCTATCCACCAGACCGTGAGATTATAGATTCCTGATGTGTGAGCCACACAGGTTGAGGTCCTTCAGTACAGCAGCACTAAGGAACTGTCACAGTCCTCCTCTCTGGTGAGCCTGAGAGCAAGAACTGAATTTCATCTGTGTTTCTCAGGCCTAGCAGCCCAGTACACATCTTTCCCTCACTCAGATTTAACTGCCATTTGTGTCTTATGTGAGTATATTTTTTTAATTTAGTTATAGAGCAACTAGAGAAAGGGCCAGTGGGGACATCTGAAAAATTAGTAAACAATGTTAAATGATTATGGGAATACAAAAAATCGTCTCCTGAAGCCATATTATGGTTGTGCTGTTATAAGCAGCCCAGAGCCAGCGCTAGGGACCAAAATGCCATTGACTGACTCCAGACTCCCACATCCACAGGTCCTTAGTTGTCTTCCCCTGGCTCTACTGTTTAGTTGACTGAGCCCAGCTTGCATCAACACAGTCCTTTCCCCTGGATCCAGTTCAAAGGACTTATGTTGGACCTATGTATGACTTTGCCTGTGTCTTCATACCAAATCAGTTGAAGGCATTTTAAAAACACCTGCTTCTATTGAGAGCAGGTGGGGACTGGATCAAGTATACCTTTGATATATTCTGATAATTTATTGAAAGAAGAGAGAATAATTTGGGGAACTTTGTCAACCTACATGAATAGAATTGATGATAGGGGAAACTTTATTATAAATAGCCTCAGGAGTGGAATATATTTGAATGGGATTAAAGATATTTATCAGCAATAAGGGCAACAGTTCACAGAGTGATGTGCTTGGCTATTCAGCTTCTGAATATGATGGGATCCCTCTAACTCAACTTCCAAAGCTACTCTCAAAATTTATAGTTCAAATGCCCACAAGCAGTAAGATTATCATTAAAAACCAACTTCAGCAAAAAAAAAGAAAGAAAAGAAACAAGAATGTCAGCAGAAATGCAAAGTTCTAAATTAAGTTTGAGAAATTATGCAGGATTTGGAACTGTCTGAAGTGAACTTTCAGATGTCTCACTCTCTCCCTCTTTTTTTTTCCCTCTTTATACATATGTGGTCATCTTTCATGTCTGTGGGTTCTGCATCTGTCGATTCAACCAACCACTGATCAAAACCATTTGGGAAAAAAAAAATCATGTTGTTGCTGATTTGTACACAGCTAAGCCTACAATGGTTGCTTCTGTACTGAACACGTACAGGTTTTTTTTCTTGTCACTGTTCCCTAAACAATCCAGTGTGACAACTATCTACATAGCATTTACTTTGTGTTAGCTATTTTAAGTAATCTTGCAATGATTTAAAGTCTGCAGGAGGCTGTGCATAGGTTATATGCAAATGCTATACCATTTTATATAAAGGACTTGAGCATCTGCAGATTTTAGCATCCTCCAGGGATTCTGAAATCAATCCTCCTCAGAAACTGATGGAAGATTGTACTTATATATGTACATGTAAATTTTTTGTTAGAGGAATAAACTTTAAAAAGTAGAAAATTTTAAAGATTTTTATGCATCTCTGACCTCTTCTCATTTATGATACATACCTATATGTTATACGCAACAAAACCACAATTGATGTCAGGCAATGAAAGTGAAAACACTGCAGGTTGTGAGTGAACTAGTTGTGCTAGTTCTCTACTGCTATATAACACATTATCTCAAAACAAAGTGGCTAAAGTAAATATTACCTCTTAGTGTTGTAGAGTTGATTGGTTTCAGCTAGACGGCTCTCTCTTGGGTGTCATCAAGAGATTGGGTGCATTTGCAATCAGTAGCTGGGTCTAGAGTCATTTCAAAGGATTTCTCAGTCATGAGTCTGTAATTAATATTGGCTGACTGTTGTGATCTTAGTTTGGGTTTTCAGCAGAACACTTCTAGGTGACCTCTCCTTCTTCATAGCATAGCATCTATTTTTCCTAAAGCAAGCATCCCCCCCACCAAAAAAAAAACAGGTTGAAACTCCATCTTCGTGTATGACCGGGCCTTGGGAGTATGACCTTTCCTCTGAAGTCTCATGCTTGGCTTAATTCAAAGGCACACAACATATCAAGTTGTAAGCAAACGTAGGAAGGGAGACTTTGTTGTGGTCATCTTGAAAGATATAATCTGGCTCTCTGCTTCCTGGCTGCCTAAGCTGAGCAGCTTTTTACTACCATGCCCTTCCACCTGAGGCCCAAAGCAATGGAATTCACTGATCATGGACTGAAACTCTTAAACCATGTGCCCCAAACAAACTTGCCCTCTCTAAAGAAAAAGAAACAAAACAGGAAAAGATGCGATCTGCTATGTCTCCCTCTTCCAAAAGAAATCACACCCTTCTCATATGCAAAACATATTTGTTCCCTCTTCTCAAGAACCCAAGACTCAATGCAGTGAAGCACAGGTCAACAGCTGATCATCATCTATACCACTAGTGACTATCCTTGAGGGTGGCTCTTTGGGCACAGCCCCTTTAGTACCATTCCTCCCCATCTGAAAACCTGTGAACTAGAAATACAAGCCCTCCTCTGGCCCCACACACCCGACATCTAATGGTAAGATAGGCTGGGATCACCGCTACACTTACCCTCATCCAAAAAAGGTGAGAAGCCAGAGTCACACAGCAGTCACTGTTTCTGTTCTGAAACTTAGCTGAGCACATACTACTAGTCCCTTCTTTAGGGCTCAGACCCCTGCCTTCTGTTCTTCACTGTAACTCGGGCTCTGCTCTCTGAGCATTTTAGTTCTGTCCTCTAAGCCACACTGTCTGAGTAGCTTCCTCATCCTGCTTTGGGTCACAATACCTACAGAGTCCAATGGTTTCTCTTCACTTATTAAAGTCTCTGTCTTTTCTGGCACAAGTTAATTGTGTTTCTGCCAAAAATTGTTTTATTAAAAACCTTGTGGTTTGTGTGTGTGCAAATATATTCATTTATGACCTCCTCCATTAGAAAATGTCACATCTACAGATCTCTTAGAGATGAGCCTTTCTTCCTCTTCAGATGGTGGTCAGACTCCCGTGGGAAAATACCCTTCATGTGCTGTCATGGAGGGATTTTTTTTTCCACCTTAGATTTTTTTTCAAGATCTTAGCAAAGTATTTTTATAGTCTCACTTTTGGCTTCATCCTCAGGACACTTTTTGGAAAAACTTCTTACCACTTTTTACCCCCAATTTGATCTCTTAGAAGGCATTTCTTGGCTCTAGAATCATTTGCTGCCTAGAGAGGTCAGTGAGAAAGAGTATTATTTCAGATCCAACAAATCTTCTCTCCTTTAAATAAAACAGTTCTTTCTTCCATGTGTCTCCATCTTTTTGCATTTCATCGTAGGCCACAGGAAATCAGGTGGCGATTTCCATAATTTGCCTAGGACTCTTTCTACTCAGATGTTTGACAGTTGGGACTGGCTGCCTGCTGGAACCTCTGCTGAGGCTGTTGCCTGGAGCACCCACGTGTGGTCTCTCCTGTGGCCTGAGCTTCCTTACAGCACAGCAGTGGCCTTCCAAGAGCAAGTACCCCAGGAGAGGCCAGGTGGACGCTATATTGGCTTTTATAGCCCAGACAGAAGTTACACTGCATTTCTACTTGTACATTGCAGACCCACTCAAATTCAAAGGACAGGAATACAGACCTCCAAATTTCACTCAGAGGAGTAGCAATGGGACATTTTTTTTTTTAAATGCATGTGGGATGGGAACTCTTGTTGCAGCCATCTTGGAAAATCCAATCGGCCGTACCAGAGGTATCCACAAAATGCAGCTATAATCATTGTTTGTTTGAAACCATCAGGTCACTCTAAGAAGTTGCAATAAATGATAAACTATAAATGATTCATAATAAATGATAAATTTTTAAGTGATTACAGATAAATCGCTTAAAAAGTTATCAATAGCATACAGAATAAAATTTATAGACTTGATGATTTTTAGCCCCATTGTACAAAGTTTTATATTAAATAGCTTATATTTGAATATTGGAAAGGAATGGATGAAAATGAAGAAATTTATTTTTCTTTTTTGTTCTATGGTCAGAAAGCCTACCCCAGTAGATAAATCCGAGGAAAACTTATCACATGATAATTTGGCAAGGTGGGCAGTAGAGCAACTTCCTTAACACAATTGTGTTCCCCACGCCTCCCCCAAATCACCCATGATGAACTCAACCCATCCCAAAGAAACCACCTGACCTCCTACATTTAAATCCTGATGCAAGTCCTTGAAATGAAAATGACCATCAAAATAGCACAGTCAACATGTGCACTTTCCATGATTATAATTTTCAATACAAAAATTTCATGTATTGAAGCCCGGGCTAGAAGAACCAATTGTAAGAGGACAACCTAAGGCAGACAGCCACTCTGTGAGTGACGAGGCATCAGCCACATCCAGAGGCCAGGCTGGGGCTGCTTCAAGTCTGCAAGGCCTTCAGGTGCATTTCTTATCAAGACTCTGGCAGCATCACTGAAATTATTTCTTCCACTTCGAAGCAAGAAGAGCTCAGCATTTCAAAAATGCTTCATTCATTTGAAGCTTCCCTGAGGGTACGCATGCTAATGAAAACTCTTTGGAATCTTATGCTTGTAATCTGAACCTAAGAAAACTATTTAGTTGAGCAGAGAAGGAAAAATTTAAGGTTTTCCATAGTAATTCTCCCAAATATTAAGACTGTCTTTTTAAAAAATTAAGCTGGTTTCCTTCATGTACAGGATCATTTTATTTCCATCAATATCTTTATAAGGAAAGAATTCCTGTTCCAGTACTAAAACTGTGTTTATCAAATTCCACTAATGTTCCTTCAATTTCTGTGCTGTACTAGGATCTTAAATTTGCATCTCTGTCCCCTAGCCCTACTGAAGCTGCAGGAGACATGAATGACACAGATTAACCCTTAGAGAATAGTTACAAGGAGGAAAGGGGTTGATATAAAACACACATATAATTATTAAGCGAGCATTGGACCTGGGGTCAGAATACCTCTGTTTTGTGTAACTTCTGGCAAGTCACAAAACTTCCTTTAACCTAAATTGCTTTATAGTTAATAAATACTAATTATTAGCATAATGATCATAATACCTTTCTCATAGTTTTTTTTCTAAAAATATATAATTTGGGCTCAGTAAAATGCTTGGCCCAGCACCTGGTGCATAGCAAGTGCTCAGGAAGTGTGAATTTCATCATGATGTTGAATCGATGGTGGTGGGAGTACTGGGGAATGTCTTTTAAATGTACAGTCATAGCAACAAAGTATGGCCAGTCATAAAAGGCAGAATATTGGTAACATTAGATAGATAAAAGCCTATCATTCTCTGCCTGCCCTTCGGTGCTTCCAAATTCCACCTTTGGCTGTTTCTGGAAGCCTTGGGATGCTCTTCAACTTCTACGCCCAATGTCTTCTGCTGGGACTCCCTGCTCCACCCATCACCCTGATCTCACCACTCACAGCCAACTTCATAGGCCATCTCAGCTATAAATTAGCCCAATTCCCTGAGTTGAACATGTACCCCACCCTACATTCCCTTTGCACTTTCTTCACATCATGTTTCCAGAATGGCTTTTGTCTTATTCCTGTCTGCATCCCGGTGCCCAGAATAGTCCGTAGCATGTGATGAATGCTGATGTGCATCCGATGTTAACTCAGTAGAAGTCTTAATGAGAATCAAAGGAAGAGATATGCAGCACACATGCCTCTTGGACAGATCCCTGACTTTGGACCAGGTTGTAGCTCTGACTTTTCCCGACTTGCTAGATGACTTTGAGCACATGAATTTTAAAATGTGCTGTTGAACTTGTCATTTTTCTCATCTGAAAAAAATATCTAATGACAGCCCAAAACAATTGCAGTGTGCTTCAAACCCGGTTTTGCTTTCTCTGATTTCATTTACCTTTGGTCAACCACCATCTGAAAATATTAAATGGAAAATTCCAGGAATAAATAATTCATAATATTAAAATAATTTTATTGTAGTCTACTGTTAAAATTCTCCTATTTTATTATGAGTTATTATTGTTACTGTGCCTAATTTATAAACTTTATTGTATATATATATATATATATATATATATATACATATATATATATAATAGTATATATAAAATTCAGTGCTATGTGAGCTTTCAGACATACCAAGGTCTTGGAACGAATTCCCCAAGGGTAAGGTGAGGAAGATGACCTTCAGAGACACATTTATGTGTGCTGCAGGCAGATCTGTCCATCTGAACCTGAATTCCTACTGCACCCTACTTTATCAGAACAAAGAATGTCTGATATAGATCACTTTGGCTCTGAATTCCAAAATATCATGACATCACTCCCCTCTATCTCCTGTTCTCCATTTTTCATAAGGAAGCCATTCCAAGCCTGCATCATGCCCTTGTGTAGTGGTATTCAAGCCTTATCTATTAACTCATGGAGGTCAAAGCCATTAGTCCACCTCCTACTTTTCTCCCTGAAAAGCAGTTGCTGTGGCTGGTGGTGGGGCCCAGCAGTGATTCACTGTACTTTGAACCAAACAAGAAGTCTCAGGAGTCAGATAAGACCTCGCCAAAAGCACAACCACTGTGCTTTTCATTTTTGCTTTTTTCTTGGATGCTTATACCCAAGGCAATCCACCAGGTATTTAAGTAGCATTTTGGTAAATAATTTCAAATGAATTCCTGATTATCCTGTTTCTCAGACTTGGCATTATTGGCATTTTGGACTGGATAATTCTTTCTGATGTCAGACTGTCCTGTACACTATGCGATGATTAGCAATACCTAGGATCCCTACCTACTAGAAGCCTTCAAGTAGCATCACCACATTTGATCATGATAGCCTACAATGTCTCCAAATACTGCCAAGTGTCTCTTGGAGGGAAAAGTCCCCTATCCCCCTGCCTCCCAGCTTCTCCATCATCATTTGAGAACCACTGAACTAGATTGGACTATCTAGGTGGGCTGGCCTTTATTTATTGTTGCAAACTGAAAGCTTATGTCTCTCCCCCCAAAAACTCATATGTTGAAATCCAACCCCAATGTGATGGTATTAGGGATTTGGGGGACATAAGTAGGTTATAATGCACGAGAGTCATGCTTTATAAGAGAGAGAACAACTTCTTCTCCCTTGCACATGCTCATCCCCCCCCCCCACTATAGCAGAACACAACCAGTTGGGTGCAAACCAGGAAGTAGGTCCTCATCTGATCTACTGGTACCTTGCTCTTGAACTTTACAGCTTCCAAAACTATGAGAAATGAATGTGTGTTATAGAAGCCAATCAGGCTCTAAACGGACTAAGGCAATTACTTTGTAAACCTAGTTTTGAAAAAAAAATGTGTACCTAATGAAGTTAGAAAGAATGTCAATTGGGGAAGACATTTCTTCTCTCTAGGCAAGAACTCTGCCCCTGGAGCTCACCTCTCACTGGAATATGACAATCCAGGACTTTGTTTTAGGACTGTGACACATGATCTTAAAAAGCCAGAACAACAAAAGCGATGTTCTGGTTTTGTTACACCGGCGTGTCCCTAAAATTCAAAGCTACAGGTTTATCAAGATGTATTCCCCTGTCACCAAGGCCACCTCTTGTTGCGTTGGACTGCAAAGAAAAGACAAGGAATGATTGAGTGGGGGTTTCTCCTGTTCGTGTTTTGTACCTGAGTTCTGTCTTAGTCTGCTTCCTAAATAGAATAATCAATGCCATTATCTCTTCCTCCCTCATCTAAATCACATCAGGCCTCTACAGTAGATCAATAGTTACAACAAAGAAGGCCAGGACTTTCATTCCAGGGGGACTCATTACTCTGCCGCCCAGGAGCGGGGTGCAGGTTCCTCCTAAGGTTATCGACTCTTCCACAGGAGTTAACAACAGCTGTCAGTTATTAATCCCTCGCTGTGACCCGCCCACCAGGTTGCCTGTGCATGGAGAACCATCCGGAACCAAATAAGCCTGCTTCCTTCTTCCCCCCTTCTTTTGGTTTCCTCTTTATCTTCATATTATTTAAAAATTGTCTTGTCTAGCAATCTAAAATGTTTGGGACTTCATTGAGATTCTCAGCAAGTAGTGGTTGCATTTAAGCAGATTCACATCTGCTGTAGTATTACAAAGACTAATTAAAATAAATTCAGATCTTAAATTAGTCCTTTCAGTAACATTTATTGCCTAAGCCACTGGGCAATAAAGTATGTAATTCGGTTAAGCTGAAGAGAAAAGTGGTATTTTGATTATATTTCCTAACCAGTCCCCCCAAAAGGAGGGTGAGATAAAGAGACTGACTCTGTGCCCACTTGCCAATTTTTCCAAACACAGTGTGTCCCCTCTTGGCCTCGGTGCCATCCTCTTTGACTGCTATCCAGGACTAGCCTGTCTACCTTGTGAGCTAAACAATGCCATGGACAGACCAGAGGGAAGCCTCTCTTAGTAAAAAGGCTGATCACTGTTGCTTTGGGTTATCTCACCACCCTGAGATTCTGCAGTGGCCTCATTGAGGGGTCTTTGTTAGGAAAGCTCTATAAATCAGGGAGGATAGAATTTATGTTGACTTGTCCCCAAGTATTCAATCCCTTATATGTTTTTTTTTTACTGACTACCAATGTGCTATTTTAGTATTTTAACTCTGCAACTAGAATTTAATACAGCTCTACCTAGCTCTGTATATCTCATTGTGTCAAAGTGAGTTACCCATGGACTTCAAAGACCTAAACTTTATTTTTTCAAAGAAGAGATTCATTTTCAAGTTCAAGAAATCTTTATTGGAAGTCTGCAGTCTGTATATTGCCCAAATTCCAGTCTACATGTATTTATTGCTGTTTGGGGTTTGTTTTAAAGAAAAATGCAGCAAAGAAACAGAAGTGCCATGCATTTTTGCACCTCTGTACAACTCTCCAGAGAGTTTCTTTTTAATACTGACCAGCCAGATTTCCTTGATATCCTCCAAAATACCCTGGTAACTGCAGCCAGTAAGCAGTTTCCGTCCATCTACTAGAAAGTGTGTTGCTGTGTCCAGCTGGAGCTGGAGCATGGGGCCCCTCCGATCTCTCCTCTTCTGGCAACTTGGGAAGACCTGGAGCAACGAAGACTTGAGCCAGGTGCTGCTTCCAGATACACAGAGGTCAGAGAAGTTGTGCATCCATCTCCACCAGAACAGCTGGAACGACGGAGGCCTCTACATCCAGGCCATGGAGCTGATGACTGAGCTGCCAGCAAACTTGCTTAACTAGAATGGAGGCCATTAAGAAAATATTTGAAGTTGTGGAATTTCCTCTGAAAACTTTGCTTCTGACAATTTTTTTTTAATTCCCTTTAGCAGTAGTATGCCCATGTACATTGAACTTTGTATGTCATAATATTTTTATTGAAAATAGTTGGCATTGTGTTTATTTAGTCTGCTTACCATTGGCCCTAATTATTCAACAGCAATTCTTGTGATAACGTTTTTCTTATATCTTTCTCTGTTCCTTTGGTATTTCTGCTATGGTTGCCTAATGTTTGTATATATAACGTTTTGCTACAGTGTTTTCCTTTGTGACTCAACCCAGCCTCCATACTATCCCCTTAGAAACAAAGGAAATGGCACTAACAAACTTCCCAGTGTGTTTTTCACTGTGTCTTGGGATGTCCCCCTTGACCTGACTGTGACTGACATCTTTGGCTTCTCTTCACCAGCTGCCCAACTCTGGGGATTGTGTCATGAAATGTGCTGCCCCCCACCTTCATCTCTTTGCAGATGTAATGTTGTTAGACATTTTTCTACACACTTCTCTGAGTTCTTTTCTGCTTAATCACCTGTCTTGATATTAAAAGATGTTACCTGCCTTCCTGTGGTGAGAAAGGATTAATGGGGGAAGGCTTGCTTTTCTGGATACTCATTTGATTACTGTGTTAGCATTTTATTTCAAGAATGATTTATATCCATTTTTAATTTCTCATGTAGTTTTCTCCTTAGGACTAATTCTTTTTAAATTGCAATTAGAGGAGATAGTGTATGTAGGTACACACACACATGCACACACAGACATACATACACGCGTTAAACACAATGTATTTAGGAGCTTTTTGGAATAAGAACATGTTCCCTGTTGCTCTGCTTTCCTGCTTTAGGATAATAACCAATAGGGGAACTATTGGGAACCCCCTCATGACCCTTTTAGAAGTTCTTAATTAGAGTTAATTTTAAAAATTAAAAGCTGACAACACAATTACATAGGAAATGTTCAAGAAGCTAGGAGTTTGAGAAAAATTTTTGGTTTCAGAAGAAACCCTGGCCTGACCTGACGACAAAACACACCCCTCCCCCCAAACAAAACATACATACACATATATCCCATACCCCAGGAGCTTCAAGGTCTCTGGGATGGAATTGGATTGACCAGGTGGGTAAGGGGAGTCTTCTTTATCTTTTCTTCACCGTTTCCTTCCTTCCTTCCTTCTTTCCTTTCTTCTTTTTCTTTCTGTTTCAGAATTCCAGTGTGAAATATTGACTGACTTATGCCTGGGTACATTTTCCCCAGACCAATTCCTAATTAGAGGCCATTTAGTAAATTGGGGCCATATCGCCTGCAGGTTTTGACCTTTGCTCCCAGATCGTCTCCCATTAGTCCCTGTGCCCTCCAGTGACAGAAACCTTGAAACTTTGGGAATTCCTTGATTCTGGTTTCATTTGTGGACCTTCTGAGCTCACTGGAATCTTTAGGAGGTTTCCTTGTGCTAATAACCATCTGTCATGCCCCTGTTTTACTGCAGTAGCTCTTGCTGCTGGATATCCAGCCGGGGCCCTGAGCAAACTGCGTGGATCTTTAAATCAAAGAGTGATCGTTAAGTAACATACCCCCAACATCTTTGCCATATAAAACTGCAAAGTTACATTAGGTGTAGCACTTTAACCTTTGCCATGTTGTAGAGGTAATGGTATCAGAATTTGACTTCCATCCTCAAGGGCCTATAAATAAGCCTTGTAGACTCCAGTTTATAGATCTCGGACTTACAATATGTACTCCTGGTTCCTGGTTCCTGTACCTCTCTCACTTTCACAACAAGGCAACTGGTAAATTGCCCAGCATCCTGGATGACCTACCTCTGTAGCTCACCTTGCAAGTTCTCTGAAACTGTTTGCTATTCAAAGGAAAGATAGCTGACTACAGGCTCCTAGCACAGCTCAGAACTGCCTGTGATACTGAGTCCTTCTCCACCCTGGAGGGTGGGCTGGGGACTTTTTTCTGAATTCTCAGGAAAGACTCAACTCTTTCTCCTTGTCCCCCTCTACCTTATCAAGGTGTGTGAATGCCAAAAAGACAAAAAATTCTCTTATGTGCAATGTTTTTAAAAAGATTTAAATAATTCAAGTCTATCTTACTGAATAGGTTGGGCAAAAGAATCTGAGAACACATTAACTACTGAAAGGTCACCTGCTCAATAATAGCATCAGAATAAGAATTTAAGGAAATTTTAGAAACATAAGCAAACAAAAAACAATCCTGCTATAAATATCACCATATTACTATGCATTTCTCTCTTCCTTCTCTCCTTCTTTCTTTCTATTCCTTCCTTCCTTTCCCCCCCCTCCTTTCTCTCTTCCTTCCCCCCACTCCTTTCTCTCTTCCTTCCTATGCCCCCTGTTCTTAAAAATGTCTCTCTTCTGGTGTTAAGCACATCTCAGAGATAAGTTTCTAGAAAGAGTAGCCAACACTTGCCGATACTTGTTTCTACTTCCTCACCTCCTATCCTTCCTTGATCCACAGGAATTTGGGTTCCACTCCTGACAGCTTGCTGAAGTTTCCTTCCCTAAAGTCACACATGATGTTGCTCCTCACTGGGACATCCAGTAGGCAGTTTTGAGACCCTATCATGATTGCCTTCTCTGCATTGTTTGAACATTGGATGATTCTCTCCACTGTAAACCTGTTTCCTTACAATCTCAAGCATCCAGTTCTCCATAGATCTTGCTAATTGCTCTTCTTCTGTTTCCTTCCTGGGTTCTGCCTCCCACACCTGTTAAAGAACCACGCTGTGGGGCATAGAGGCATCATACAGGTGAGCTCTGCTAGACACAAGCACACAGCATCACAAGGCAGAAGGGCTCAAGAGACAAGGCAGCACTGTGCATGGTTCAGAGGAAGAGCGGATGGAGAGTCCGTGTTAGAGTAGTTCTGCAAGCCCATGGTGAGAGTGTGGCACTTGGGGTTTTCGGTCTGTGTTTGGAACCCAGCACTGGCAGCCAAAGGAAACTTGGGCAAGTTCCTTAATTATAATAAGCAGTTGGTGAGAATTGTCTCATAGAAGGGCCAGGGAATACTTATCCCCATAGAATACTTCTCTCAGTTGGCAGTATTTTTATTGTTAGCTCATATGTGAGTCATGAACTTGTGATCATTTCCTTAACTCTTCAAGAAGGAGCTTTTCTCTCCCTCATCCTGATGAAGCAGGAGGAGCTCCAGGAGAGGAATGGAGAAGCACAGATGATCCTTCCCCCTAGGTGACCTGCTCCTGCTGTGGTCTGCCAAGCCTCAGTCAGCCTAAGCTGGGGAGAGCAGCTGGTAGATGACGAGAAGCCCTTTGACTAGTGTCAGAAATGTGCCTGGAAGAGGGATGGGACCTGGCTAAGGCTTCCCCTGGGTACATAGAATGGTTCAAAGAACTTTCCAGAAGGCATTGGAATGAAAAAACACCCAGTTGTTGTTAACTTCACCTATATCAAGTTTGTCCAGTTCAATAAACTTGTTCTATATACTTACAAATCATTGACAGGTAGCACTTGTTATACACTACAGATAAAGTAGTGAAGTAATATCCAATAGAGAAATAGAAGCATTTCAGTGGGTCTCCTGCACACCTTCACATGGGGAATACTGCAAAGGGAGGCCCCCATTGGGGCTGCAAATGCCAGTGGAGGACAGGTGGTTCATGAGCTGTGGAGACAGAGAAATGGGTGGTAGGCATGGGGTGGCAGTATCTTTGATAGACCACGTGGGAGGGAAAGACATGCAGAAGAACAAGAATTAAGGATCTTAAGATCCAGACCATATTGGGGCAACTAAGAGCATCGTGTGAAAACAATTGAAAATGAAGAAGCCGAGAATGACAGGGAAGCCCAAGGAGAGAAGGGGGAAGCAAAGACATTGTGTGACCGTCCAGAGAAGAGTAGCCACGCCTAACAAGGTGGGAGTAGTTGAGTAGCCCCAGGAAGCTTATTAAAAGGGAAGTTAACTTATAGAGCAGGCAGTGATGGAGTAAAATTGGAAAGACAAAAAGAAAGAGGCTAAGACAATTGACATCATGGGGAACAGGTGTATGAGCCCCTGGTAGAGGAGTGCATTCTCGAAAGAATTGCTGAAAACTCAGTCGTCTCAGTAAAGCAAGATGGGATGAGAATTTAAGAATCCATCAGTCCTGGTTTGGCAGGTGATAGGCAGAATAATCAGCCAGGCCTTCTCCTGCTCCATTCCTTGGATGCAGAGATGCTGAGCAGGAGTCATTTGCGACACAGCAAGGGGATAGTTGGAAGGGACTTGACTTGCGGAAAAGCATCTCTTCATAGTGATATTCTTCAGGCTCAGAAAGATTAAATTGGAAGCCTTAGTGCTCTTGTCATCTCGGAACACATACTGAGTGCAAAGGAAAGCAGCCTCTAACAGAAATTTTTGATTTCCCCTTTCTTTGTCATTATTCAAATCTTGCAACTCAGCTTTTACAGGTGAACTTCTAATTTGAAGAAGCAATGCCATCACTACCAGTTCCCTCCCCAAGTAGCCCACTGTGAGCTGGGCCTCAAGGGGAGTAAGAGACTAGGACTCCCCTTGCTGGAGACAAGCAGAATAGTATAATGGAACTCTCCATTCTGGATCAGTGGCTTCTGACCCCAGGGGTGTCACGCAGAGCTGTGACTGAGGAAAGCCACAGAGCAACCTTGAGTTTGGAGTCCCCTGTTGATAGTATGATGTATGTTGCTGTCTGATTGTTCAGGACATTTCCTTGCAAGGCCTGGTCCCATAGCACTCTAATTAGGCTGTTTGGGATAACAGAATTGGCATCACTGTTTGGACTGGAGATTTTAAGAATGACAAATTAAAGATGCCTGAAAAATACACGCTGTCCATTCTGCCAGGATTTCTATCAATATGAATTCTAGAGTAGTGATATAAAGAAATCAGTAACTTCTTATAAAATCAAGGAAAGAAATTACCATGTACTCTTAAAGAATGTGCTCTTTCTATGCCTGATTTGATTGTAATCCTCAAAACTTATGTGATGCTACCCTAGTTTAATATACTCTTGAGATTTTTAAATTGCTTTCACCTAGACTTCCTCACCCAGTTATCACAGTGCCCCTATCCAGTTAGGTACAGAGGCATTATTTGACTTTCTTTACAGATGAGATTCGGAGAGTCTAAATTGGCCAATATCACATAGCAGAAACACAGGCTCCCAGAGCCGATGATCTTTGCTATAACAGTGTGCTTCCTTAGAAATTAGATGAGCCTATCTTGCAGGAGTTGTTCATCTTCTAAACCTGTAACAGGAGTCCCAGGTAAAGAGTCAAGTGACCTTAGGGAGAGATGTCTGGAAGCACGTGTCTGAAGTCCCAGAGCTGGCTGTTCTGTCCACAGGCTGGGCAGTGGCAAAGCAGACACAGGGACTAGGCTGCAGGCAGTGGACCTTGGTGTTTAAATGCAGATGAGGAGACTGGCTTCTTTGCTCCTTCAGACGTGCCCTCCACCCTTCACCCTGTTCTGTGCTCCATGCCAGGATCAAAGTACACCCCCACTCTCTGGCCTGCTATTATCTTGCCAGTGAGGAGCAGCCTCAGGCAGTCAGAGGATAAGGCAGAGTGAGTTGCCATGAGCCAGGCCTGTAGACTGTGATCCCCGTGTGCCTAACTTCTGGTGGATAAAAATGTGAATCAAAAGCACATGTGACTCATAACCCTTCCCTCACCATCCCTGACCTTCTCCAGCTCTCATTCAGGGTGATGGGGGCTACAGTGCCATCCATCATTCACTCATTCATTTCTTTCATTCATTCCCTGAAACAAGATCTGGGGGTGCAGCTTCTCAAGGAGTCACTCAAATGCCCTTTAATTAAGCTGGTAACAATTGTGACACCCTGTTGAGACACTAGATGATATTCACGTGGTATTTCAGGTGCATATCCTGTAGTGGATGAAGCATGAGATTCTGTGCATTAGGCTCCATCTCCATCCTTTTTCCCTTTGAAAATGATAATCATTTTTACTGAGTACCCACTTTGCACCAGGTGTTCTGAAGCCTTATGCTGTGATAAGTATTAAAATGGGGGCTTATAGGATGCTGTAACTAATTTCAGCCTCATTCGGCAGTTAGGCATCAAGAATCTTCTTACTAATACACAGGGAGTGGTTGCTGATAATAGACACATTATCGAGCCCAAAGGCTTCTTGGCAGTGCAGGCTGGGGGAGGGGGGAAATGGGAAGCTTTCAAGGAATTCTCCTAATATGGTTGTGTCCATATTCCGCATATGGCTTTTTAAAATATTTTCAACCTAAGAAGATCCTTAAAAGCGGATGCAGGCAAGCTCTGGAGAGATATACCAGGAGATGTTTCCTAGAGAATGTCCTTCTAGTGTTCATTTATCTACATTCTGTCACTCAGCATGGATCAGTTGCTCAACAGCGCCTGTGATCATCTGCAAGCCCCTTTAAATACAGATTTTTATCTCCCCAGATAATTCATAAAGAAGGAAAAAAAATACCTCATGAGTATCTGTGTTCATGGATACTGATTAGAAAATGTACTTGTAAAAATTAAATGATTGAATCAAAGTTACACCGTGATGAACACTTTGTGGGTCATTTTCTTGAGGCCATCAATGGGTTTAAATAATTTTGCCCTTGTGAGAGCAAACCATCCCCTGGAGTCAGAGTTCTGAAGTGGAGAACAGTGTGAAATGCTGCTTTGGGTGGGGGCTGAATCCCCCAGCTCCCTTTTCTAAAGGAGTTGGGCAGAGGTAGATGTGATGGTGTGGATGGGCAGAAGTGGATGGTAGGGGTGCCGACAGGCTGAGAGTGGACGATGAGAGTGTGGATGGATGGGGGTGGGGGGCTGTGTGGACAGACAGAGGTGAAGTGAGGATATGGATGTGCAGAGGCAGAAGCAACTATGTCCTGATTCCCTTGTACAACAAATTTTATTACAGATACTTTTGCCCATCAAACGCATTGTTGGATGTGAGTGTCCCATGTGCCTTCACAGATGTTATTTCAGATTACGCCACAGGCAGCAGGGACTGGACGTGGCTTGCATTTCCCTCTCCACTTGCTAGCATCCCTTGTCCCGGCAGTCATTTGCAAAGCCACATTACTTGCATAACAATTGAGCTGATCTGATGTCTTAGGTAATGATGTCAAGATATATTAAACTGCAACCTACTGACTTAAAAAACAGCCAAAGAAAGAGAGTGATTAGGGCCAAGTTGGGAATGAAAGGGACCTAAGGGAATGTCATCTGTTATGAGAATCTTAAAAGCTTCTAATGACCTGTTATTCCCAAGTGGTTCATGCTCTGTGACTATTGAATTTATTTTTTACTAAACAAGCTTTGCATCTAATGCTATCTTTCTTTATGGAGTAAGGTAGACCCATGAGAACATATTTTACATTTTTTCTGGATGAAATACTTAGTTGACAACTTATTAGGCAGACATCATCTTTTTTTTTAACGTTCCTATATGTATGTTATCATCAATTTATTGTTTTCTGTTAAGATACTCTTCTGTTTAATAACATTTGACAGGCTGAATCTTAAAGGCCAAGCGTCATCTTTACTTTTGTAAATATATTTTATGTTCTTTAACTGAAGATGCTGTCCCAGAACATTTTCATAGCACAGAATGTACTCAGCAAAGCTCAAAATTAAAAGCAAACCTCTTGAACTTAACAGCTGTGATTAATAACCAGTGTTTTTAGGGTAACACATCATATGAATAATTCCCTCTCCATTCTACATGGTAAAGTCTATGATCAGAGAGGCCTTGTCTGTTCCTGATGGCATATAACAGGTATTCATATTGGATGGACAGATGGATGGATGGATGGAGGGATGCAGTATATAACTATGTGATTTGGGATTGAGGCTGTGTGGGGTTTTTTCCCCCTGTGATCCTGGGCTTCAGTGAGGCTGCTTTGCATCACTGAGCTTTACAAACATTTATGGGAAGTCAACATCCTGCTGTTCACATGACGAAGCCAAAGTGCCAAAGGCTAATGAACTCTTAGGAGGAGGATATGACTTTCTATTAAGTGAAGGCACTTTATTTGTGGCTTGGAAAATGAGTTAAAATTTGAAACTGCTTTCCCGCAAACAGTTTCAGCTTTCAACTTAAAGTACCATCCTGGAAATTAGAAATCTTTTGTAAAAATGTAGAAAAGTCCCCAAATGTGATACACCCATTGAAAAGGGCTCCTTCCTCGATTTGGCGGTTCAGCTCCTGAGGATGGACCTGGGCACAAAGGCAAAAGTGGCAGACACTCTTAAGTGTCTTTGGGTGTGAATTTATTGGATTTTTTCATGTTTTTCACTTCCACATGCCTTGAAAAGACTTCATTAGCTCAACCCCACGACAGACTTCAAATAGTGCTGGGAAGCAGAAATAATATATTATTCTGTTGAGTTTATTAATATTTGGGCAGAAAAGGATGAATTCTTTTTATAGTTAGGCATCATTTTAACATGCACATTATAGGTGCTGGCTTTTTTTTTTTTTAACAGAAATAAATGTAGCTGTCCCCTAACAGGAGCAATTTCCCTTCATATTTCTTGCAGCTCTTGTCCCATGAGGCGACAGATGAGGATGTGATAGCAATACTGATTCTAGTGCTGAGATGCCATCTGATCCACCGGGAGAGCTGGTGGATTCAAATCAATGTCAGCTCATGCCTTCTGGGCAGCCGTCTTTTAGTGCAGGATTTGCTCTATGGATCAGAAAAACAGCTGGCGACTCACAATATGTTATACAAAAGACCTTTAAAATGTTATGTTGTTTCCAGCTATGATGCAGTATGAGAGTCGCTTCAAATACATATAAATTTTTATTTGTACACCTTTTTGATGGAACCAAATCCTGTTGAAGCAACTGGTAAAAACATAATGAAAGCTTAAACTGGTGTTTGTAGAATACTGAGGCTTAGAAGTAGCTAGAAATGTTTCTGCTTTAATGTACATTTTACTGTAAAATGTTATCCTCAGGAATCATTTATTGAAAAATCCAGTCCAGATATGGCCTGTAAAACACAGGCAGATACAAGAACAAACAATCCTTGTGAGTTTTTCAGAATTCTTGGAAAACAGGAACTTTCACCCAGTTATTTTGCTAAGTTACAGAGTAGTTATTTGCTTCCAGGATATGTTGCTTCTATATGATAGAATTTTGGACTTGCCTCTCTTTTGGGTCAAGGTTTTTTTTTCCCATAAAAAAATGTATATTCATTTCCATTAACATTAAAATATTTATGTTTGGGGAGACACTCTGTCCTACACCAGAGCTAAGCTTCTTCCCCTCACTGAGTTTTTTGGTTCTTGTGTCAGTTTCTCATGTTTTTTTATTGGATTTTTTTCACATTAAAAAAAATCATTTCCTGACTCTCTAGTCCAAGTTTCTGGTAACAATTAGTGTCACTAGTGCTGAAATATTATGTATGTCTAGAAAAAAAGACAAAAAAATAGCAAGGTTCTTGGAAGTTCTGGATTGCCTAAAAGAGAAAGGATTTTAAATTTTCTGAATGTGTTTGACCGATTTTCATGCAGTTAACAGGTATTTGGTCTAATGAGTATCCTAAATCAGACGTGTATTAGTCAAATTTACACCCCAGATATCCATATCCATAGCGAAGAATGATGACCTCAGATGCATCAATTGAGTGGTTCTTTATTGTCTACAAATTGCTTTCCATAACTCTCAGTTGAATACTTTGATGAAATAATTAAATGGATGTCAACCATGCTGGACATTCTGTGGATAAAGAACTATGTGAAGTACTAGCCTATTCAATATTTGTGTGGTGTGAATGCTGAGACTGTGATCCTCTCAAGGAGTCTCTTAATACCTTTGACTATAAGCATAATTAGATGGCATTCAATCTTCAAAGAATTTTGATTGATTGATTGATTGATTGGATGGTGTTTTAAGCCTTGTCAAGCCCAGGCAAAATAAATTACCAAGTTCATCCATCTTGCATAGCTATTTTTGTATGTATTTGAATATTTATCGATGCTAATATCCACGATGTACAATGGCCTCTGATCAGGTGGAGAAGCAATTTTTAAGGGCAGATGATATTTCAAGGAGGGAAAGGAATACCAGAACAAAAGAGCATTTCCTGAATTGTGTCTGGAAATATTAATTCCTAGAGAAATTAATAGGGTTTGAAGAAGAAAGTGGATACACCAGTGAAAGAGACATGCTAAGATATACCAAGTCAACTTATTTTCTTTATTTGAGGACTCATGAGCTTTTACCTCACAGGGCTTCCCCCAGTTGTTCAGGGAAGCAACTCTCCTGCCTCCCATTTCCTATTTTTACCCCCAAAGAATATTTTGAAAAACAACCTTCTATGATGTTGGCTTAGTAAATATAAACTTTAAATAATATTAGATATAATTGAATTAAATCCGATTTTTCCTCATTAATTTTTTAACCTATCATTTATTAGAGGCCAGGTGAGTGCCAGACACTAAGCTAAGTCCTTTTACAAAATAGCCTATGAAGCAGATCATTTTCCTCATTTAGTGGAGAAGGAATTGATGCTTAGAGGAAATTTATAACTTTCCCAAGTTTGCAGCTATAAAGTGGTAGAGATAGAATCCAAACCCGAACCAGAACTGGGTCTGTTAATCATGATACTTCAATGATAATATAGATTTTGTATGATTCTCAAAAGCATCTGTGACCTAAAAAGTTTCGAGAATCGCTGAATCCATATCTATGTTCAGAGACCCAGAATGATGATGTCCTTTTCTCAGTGACACACCACTAATTGGTGAACAGTAGGAGATAGAACCACACCCTCTGGACTCCCCTGTAATGCTGAGACACTGTATCATCATTGATGGTATTTAAATTAGTTGGTTTCAGAAATTGAAGGAAGAATATATTGCTGCTAAAAGTTTAGAGCCGTGTTGTTAGTAGATTATGGAAGTTTTCTATTCAGTTCATTCATTGCTTCATGGTGAAACACTGGAAATGTTTCCTAACAGAAAACAAGACTGTATACATGCTAAGGATACTTAAATCTTTAAAAATTATCTGAGTGTTGATGTGGGTGATGAAAGATAATACCCACCAAGAATACTATCAAGCAATGATATTGGAATGGTAAGTGACTCAACTGAAGTAGAATGCAGACTTTTATTTTTGAAGCTCAAAAGCTTAAGCCCAGCTTTCTGAATGGGGATAATAGTCACTTCTGCAGTGTGATTTGAGATGAGGAAGTACCATCTTGCTGCAGTGTCTCTATTTCTACTCTTACATGCATTATATTACATTAAAGCAATATGTCTTGGTAACCATCTGCTTCAATGAAAATGACTCTGGAATAGAAATACATAAAGCAGATTCTCAAATATGAAACTCAAGGTGAGCTTGGACTTGGCGTATCTCTTTCTCTTGGTGTCAGGGAATATAAAAGATAAATCTTAATGGGAGGAGTCTCATGGAAATGATTAGAAAAATGAAAGAGTGCCTAAGGCAGACAGTCTGAGTTCAGGCAGCAATAATGAACACTAATGTGTAGGAGATGTAGAAAGTGAGATCAGCAGAGGAAAGATGATCCCTGGTGATCCAAGCAGGAGACGTTGGGCAGTACTAAAGATGGTATTGAATATTTTACCTTGCCATGATACAATCCAATCTTTTGCAAATCACCTCTTAACTATACAGCAACATATATGTATAAGCCTCTCAGCTTTTAAAATGTTTATATATTTAAAATGGTTGGGAAAGAAAGTCTGGAGGAATCTAACTCTGGCACTGTCCTTGACCAGCTCCCATTAGGTGTAGCAACTGCTGTGTATGTAAGAGAAGTAGTAGGAGGAGGGTGATAGGGAAATAAAATAGGCTGTTCCAATGTGATCTCCTGAAATAGATAGAAGACTTGCAATTTCACACCAAGATCCACAGCCTGGCCTTGTTTTCTGGTTGCAAATCTGAAATAGCAGCAATCCATCTGTCAAGATGACATCTTTTTATGTTCCCTTTCAATCACTCCCAGAAAAAAAAAAATTCCAGATTGATTCTGATTTGGCAGCTTTCTTATTGCCTATCACGTTACAGATATTAAAAGAGAGTAACGAATTTCATTTTCTCTGATCCTGCACATTTTTAAAGTTGGAATTTTATCCATTCCATTTGGGTCCCAAGAATAAAAATAATATAACTTGCAGATAACTGACTAATATAATGATCTGGAGAGCTATTCTGTTTGCCTTAACATAAATTCTAAAAGATGATAGCAGAGGTTTACTCATTCATTAAAAAAAAAAATGAACCAGTCACATAACAGAAACCTGGGAAGTGAGATTCCTAAGGAGATGTCATTCTGAGTTGAACAAGGCTCTGTCAGAAGCAGCAGAACTGAGACTCAGAATGAGAATGAAGAAGGTGACAAGTTCCCTATGTGGAACAACAGACTACTCATATCAGATAGATTCAACTGGAAACTGTGATGGAGATTTAGGAAATTCAGCGTATGGTGAAAGACTAGGAGGTTAATTGATGTCAGGGTATGTGGAGACCAAAATCTAGGTGTGTCATCAGTTGCTGTATCAGGAAGCAGGGTTCATGGCCTCAGGTCTTGAAGAATAAGCTCTTTGCTGTCCATCTCACCTTATTTTGCCTAATGGCTGGGGGTGATCCGAATGGTGCCTTGTTCATCAAAAGCTCAATAATTGATTGACACAGGATTCCATGCTTTGAGAGAAATCCATTTATATAACACCAGAGTGCACATCAGAATATGTAACAGAAAGTATGCAGTGACATCATCTATTGAAGAACGAGTCAGTGTTCTTCTGAGCATCATGCCATAGAGCCAGCTTGCTTCTGAATTCTGAGAATCTTAGTAGTTCTTTCAAAGCAAACAGGAGTTGTACAAAAGTACTATGGACTGGGTGAGAAGACCAAGCCTTAAGAAGTACAATTTATTTCTATATTTGGAGGTAGAGAGTTTTGTATGTTTGTTAGTTTTATTTTGTTTGGGAGGGGAGGATAGTTTTGTTTTTTATAGGAAAATTAAATTTTGTGATTCAGAAACATTCTGTTTTAAAAGTTGGACTCATTTTTTAGTGATTTTCACATTTTTATTCTTTTATTAGAATTCCAATTTATAATCTAATTGTATTAACCTCTATAGATTTCACATGAATATAAAATCGGTTAGTAACCACCTTTGTGAAAAAGAGCCAACTAACTGTAAAGTCTCATCTTTTTTTCCCTTTGACTTTGGAATTTGATTCGTGATAACTTGAAAGACTTTGGAGTCAACTGACAATACAGCAGATTAATAAAGATCTGTTTGAATTTGGAGACCTCCCCATCTCTTCTGATTGGAATTAATTATGCCCGCCTCCTGCACCTGTTGCATTGTTAAGTGGTCATGGAGCTAGTTGAATTTATGAACACATATCTATCACTTCATTTAGATTGAAAGCTTCTTCAAGGCAGAAATTGGGTCATTCATCTTTGGATCCTCAGTGGTAATCCCTGAGTCTGGCATATAATTAATGTTCAGTTTGTTTTTAATAAGTCAAGGAAAGTAGGGACGATATCATCATAGTAATGAGTAAGTGTAACTTTTTGAAAGGTGAGATTTTAACACTTGGGAAATGAATGTTACCTTGAAAGGGAGGAGAGAGCCAGAGAGAGAATGAAAGAAAAGAAAAAGAAGATAATTCAGGGTGGTCTAAGAATCATTTGTTTGGAAGAAAACAAATATTCTGACAAAGAACATGAAGATAATGCAGAGAAAGGGCATCTTAAATTCCTTCAGTGGGATAAGTAAGGAATCTAGTACCATATAGTTTCCATTAGGGGGCAGTCACACCTTTTTTGTAGTTATGGACTTGTATGTATGAACAGGGAACAATCTAATATCTGCCTTCTCCATACTTAATCCGAGATGGTGGTGAAGTACCCTTTTGTACCTGTGAGATAGGGCAAATAGACGTAAGGAAATTAATTTTTTTCCCATTTTCTAAGAGCTTTGTTGAGGTATAATCTACATGCCATAAAGTTCCCCGGTTTAAAGCCTACAATTCAGTGCTCATTGTCACATTTTTGTTTATCATTCATCAGTTGATAATTAGTTGGATTGTTTCAGTCTTTTGACTTTATATCCTCTTTTTAAAAGCAATTGACCATAAATACATGGGTTTATTTCTGTACTCATTTTTATTCCATTTATTTATATATGTATCCTATGTCCAGTGTAATTTTAGGCATTAAAATTAAGAAATTAAAAGCATCCAATATAGAAAGGATAAAGTAATAATGTGTCAGCTTGCAAAAGACATGATCTAATATATACTTAAAACTCTTAAAGATTCTACTAAAAAAAAAGCCATTGGAAATAATAAGTGAATTGAGTAAAATTGCCGGATAGAAAATCACCTCACAAAAATCAGTTGCATGTAGTCGGGTAGGGAGAGGGAGCATGGGAGGAATAGATGAACTGTAGATAGGGCAGAGGCATGAGAGGGGAAGGGAGGGAGGGGGCATGGGGTAATTGATGATGGTGGAATGTGATGACCATTATTATCCAAAGTACATGTATGAAGACACAAATTGGTGTGAGTATACTATGTATACAACCAGAGACATGAAAAATCGTACTCTTTATATGTAATAAGAATTGTAATGCATTCTGCTGTTATATATAAATAAAAACAAAACAAAATAAAATAAATCAGTTGCATTTGTTTACACTAACAACAACCAACCCAAAAAAAGATATTAAGAAAAAAATGCTATTTAGAGTAGTATCAGAAAGAATAAAATACATAGGAATAAACTTAACCAAGGATATGAAAGTTTGATGCACTGAAAACTATAAAATATTGATTCAAGAAACTGAAGAAGGGCTAGGATTATGGCTCAGTGGTAGAGCAATTGCCTAATACATGTGACGCACTGGGTTCGATTCTCAGCACCACATGAAAAATAAAGATATAGTGTGTCGCAGCCTGGCTGGCTGGCTGGGCAAAATAGCCAGGGGGTGACGAGCAACTTGTGTACATTGATACAGCAGGAGTGGGAGCCGTTTATTGTAGGACAGGAGGGGTATATATACATTACACATAGCTTATCTTAATTAACATAAACTAGATACAGCAGTCAACCAATAAGGAATCTCCACACTTAATGGCTCGCTGGCGTTACTTTACAAACCACTCCCTCTGGCAAAATGCCAGGCGCCATCCTGACTTGTTTACAGACCCTAACAATAGTGTCCATCTGCAACTAAAAGTATTTTAAAAAGAAAGAAACTGAAGAAGATGCCAAGCATCATGCCTGTAATCCCAGCAGATCTGAAGGCTGAGGTAGTAGGATGGCACAGCCAGCCTCAGCAACTTAACGAGGCCCTGAGCAACTTGGTGAGACTCTGTCTCAAAATCAAATTTAAAAAAAAAGCTGGGGATGTGGCTCAGTGGTTAAGCACCCCTGAGTTCAATTCCTGGTAGAAGAAAGGAAGGAAGGAAGGAGAAGAAGATACAAATAAATGAAAAAATATCCTGTATTTATGAGCTGGAAGAATTAATATTGTTAAAATGTCCACACTACCCAAGGTTACCTATAAAGTAACTACAATCCCTATCAAAATTCTAATGATTTTTCACATAAATAGAAAAAAATCCTAAAATTCCTATGGAATCACAAAAGACACAAATTATCTAAATCAGTCTTAAGAAAGAATAACAATTCTGGTGGCAACTTACATCCTGATTTCAAATTGTGTATTTTGGAACTATAATAAACAAAACAAAATGGTACTGGTAATAAAAATAGACAAATTGACCACTGAAAAAAAATAGGGCTAGAAATAACCTAACACTAAAGTCAACTAATGTTCCCCAAAGATTGTACATCAAGAATACACAATGGAGACTCTTTAATAAGTGGTATTGGGAAAACTAATTATCTATATGCAGAAGGGTGAAACTGGACCCTTATCTTACACCATACACAAAAATTAACTTGAATTTAATTACAGATGTCAATAAAAACCTGAACCTGTAAAACTTCTAGAAGGAAACATAGAAGGAAAGCTCCTTGACATTGGTCTTGGCATGATTTTGTGTATGACTCCAAAACTGTAGGTAGCAAAAGCAAAATAAACAAGTAAGACTGTATCAAATTAACCTTTTCTGCACAGCAATGGAAATAATCACCAACATGAAATGGAAACAAGTGCAAATATCTGCAAACCATATTTCCAACAAGAAGTTAATAACCAAAATATATAAGTAACTTATAAAACTCAATAACAACAACAATAACCCCAATAACAAAAAAGCAAATAACAAGAAATGTTGGTAATAATGTAGAGTAAAAGGAACCTTTTGAGGCTGGGGTTGTGGCTCATTGGTGGAGTGCTTGCCTGGCATGTGTGAGGCACTGGGTTTGATTCTCAGCACCACATATAAATAAATAAATAAATAAAAATTTCATCAACAATTAATAAAAATATTTTTAAAAAGAACCTTTGTCCACTCGTCGTTGGGATGTAAATTGGTACAGTCATTATGGAAAACAATATGGAATTTCATCAGAAAATACCCAGTAGAGCTACATGATCCAGCAGTCCTACTGTTGTCTATATACCCAAAGGAATTGAAATCACTATCAATAAGAGATATCTACACCCCATGTTCATTACAGCATTATTCACAATAGCTAAGATATGGAAACAAGTGTCCATTGACAAATGAACAAAAAAAATTACACACACACACACACACACATACACACTAGAATATTAAATAAATAGCCTTTAAATGTTAAATAAATAGCCTTTAAAATGAAGACAACCCTGTTACTCACAGCATGGCTGAACCTAGAGGATACTATACTCAGTGAACGAAGCCAGACACAGACAAATATTGCATATAGATCTAAAAGGGTCAAATTAATGGCAATTGAGGATAGGATGTTGATCACCAAAGGATAGTGGAGAGGCAGAGGATGAGAATATGTCTGTCAGAAAATACAGATCTTGAGCTTGAGATGAAAATTTCTGGAAACCTCATGCATAGCACCATGAAGGAGGTTAATAACAATGTTCTATATACTTGAAATTTGCTCAGAGCAGAGCATAGACATCCCACTAGAAAAGAGGTGGGTTACTATGTGAGGTGGTGGGTGGGTTTAATTAGGTTGGTTTGGTCTTCATTTCACAATGTGGATGTATTTCAAATCATCACATCATGCATCTCAAATATATACTATTTTTATTTATTAATCACCAATAAAGGAAGGTGGGAAATTCTGTAAATGGAGCCAGCAGAAAAAGCACCTGCTTCTTTGTTGCTAAGTCCTTAATACTAGAATTGTACTCAGCTAGGGCATCTATGCATAATTATTCTACAGTTTCTAGTTTGACACTGGTGAATGAGTATATGTTTTTTTCAGTTTACTTTTAGAAATACCTTCCAGGGCCTGGGAGTGGGGCTGTAGCTCAGTGGCAGAGTGCTTGCCTAGCATGTGTGAGGCGCTGTCTTCAATCCTCAGCACCACATAAAAATAAACAAATCAAATAAAGGCATTCTGTCCATCTAGAACGACAAAAATAAATTTTAAAAAAAGATACCTTCCACCAGCTACCCATTTTCATGCTGGCAATTGTAATGTGAATGAACAGAATATTAAGGCTCATGATGAGATTTTACCACGTTCTGTGTTTTCATTGTCATAATATTGGAATTGCCCCTAGGCCCTTAAAACATTTTTTTTTCTTTTCAGTAATCACCAAGATAGAAATTTATATTAAAGTCCCAGGTCATTCCTCATAAATGTGCTGATATTTTGAGAGGATGAAGCATTATGTGTTCATGTTGATCTTGAAACTTCTGATAGACTGTTAGAGAATCCCATTTAGGGCATTCACTGGGTTGGCAATCTTGACATTCTTCGTTGAATGGCCTGTGAAACCAATTTTATAATCATCCTCTTAGTAGTCGATCATTTCTTTCTTCAGAATTTAGCACCAAAATTCAGTGGCTTCTTAAGTAACTCAAGGTAGTTCAATCTAACATGAATGGAATGCCATCTAACGACACACCTTAGTGTACCTATTCAGGGTACAATGATCTACATTCATTTGTATTTTGATCAAAAACCTTTATGTAACCATTATGGGCGACTCATAGCCCATGGAAAATTTTGCCACTAATAAATAATTCTTTTGGTCCAACTCTGTAACCAAGGATTTTGTTATTTTATGGATGTTAACTAATTCACTGGATTTCAGAAAAGTGATTTGAATGGTAAGACATTTCAAACTTTTATACTTGAAGCTACAAAAAAAATGGTTAGAAATAAATGAAGTCTCTCCAGTATTGAGAAAGATACCAGATTTATAGACTGAAATACTCAATACTTTCGATATGTCAATTTTTCCCAAATGGATCAACGTATTCAATGCAAACCCAGTGAAAATTCCAGCAGATTTATGTGGAAAATGACTAGTTGATGCAAGTGCTAAGATGCTGAAATATGGATGGAGTCTAGGGAATTGTTCAAGAACTCAGATTCTAGACTTAGGCTCTTGGCTTTATCATTTTCTACCTCTTTGTGTGACTTTTGACAGACAAAGCTTCACTATTGTTCTTTGTGCAATCTGGTATGCCCACTTAGTTTTTAAATATTTAGATTTTCTGTAAACTGTTCTATTTGTGATTTTTCAAGTGGTCCGCCTACTATGGCCTCATAACAGAGAAAATACCATAAAAACTTGGCTATCTCTGAAATTTTCTTGTCTCATTTCTAGAGAGAATAATAAGAGAAATCTGTTTCATGTAATTTCTGGCATGATTAAATGAGATAATGCAAACTACTTAGCATAGTCCCTGGCACATAATAGGTACTCGATAAATTGTAAATTATCTAAAGGGAGAAAAAAAAGAACAGTCATGAATGGAAACTGAATGTTCATATTGCCTTTTAGCTCACACAATATTGGTCATGGAAAAATTAAACAAGATCACCTCCATATAGAAAATGTCAGCTACGCAAATACAAAGAAAAAAGTGATTATTTTGGAGAAAGATAAGCACTTAATCTATGGCATATTGGTGGATTTGATCAGGCAGAACCATTATGACCAGTAAGAAATAAGGATTTATCACAGAACTTACTCTGTGGTGGGGGTTGATGATGATACATATGGAAAGCTGTTGTCTTGGTGTTTGGGCTTGGGCCTGAATTCATGGTTGTAAGCAGGGTATAATTACAGATAAGAAGCTGGACATGGAATGGGTGAAAGCAAAGGTAAATTGGAATATTAAGATAAACAGAAATCCAAAAGGCACACTGGAAACTTCCCACAGTTCTCTCACTCTGCCTAAACCTGATCACACATGTGACCTGCAGATAACACTGGTAGGCTTAATCTCAAGTGGCATATATGCTTGGCACAAAACCAAGAGAAGCTGAAGTAGCCGAAGATCCAGCAGCTGCCTGACATCAGCTCAGTGCATCTGCAGATCAGCAATAGCATGTTCAAGCTGCAAGCCCTGGTCTTTGTTGTGCTCTGACTTTCCAACCCATTAGCTACTGCTTCACACTCTTTCAAATCTTACATAAGCTATTCGGTGGCCAACCCTAACCTGGAATCTTACAGGGAAGAAAACACAGGGAAATACATTTTAGCCTAGCTTACTTGTCATAAGCAAAACCATCACAAATGGAAAGAGAATCCTTTTCAATATCTTTCAATAAGACAATTTCTCAGCCCATATGTTAAAATTTCATGTCTTATTTCTATCATTGAGCATTCAATCTTATGACAAATATGCAAGGAGAAAGGCTTTGCATGAGTCTGAGATATTAAAAACTGTCATGTGTTGATAAATAAATGCATAAAAGAAAAATTTTAAATATATGTGTACTGTCTTTCAATCCTTGAGCATTAGATGTCTTCTTATTTATTTAGATCTTTAATTTCTTTCAACAATATTTTGTAGTTTTCAGCATTTGTCTTGCACTTCCCTTGTTAAATTTATTCCTAATATTTTATTCTTTTGATGATATTGCAGATGAAATTGTTTTCTTATTTCATTTCCTGATTGTTTATTACTAGTTTATAGAAGTATAATTAGTTTTCGTGTGTTGATCTTGTGCCCTGAAACCTTGCTCAGGTCACTTATTAGCTCTAATAGGTTTTAAGTGGATTCTTTAGAATTTTTTCTATATAAGTTCATGTCAACTGCTATTAAAGGATGTTTTGAAATCCACAAAAAGTTAAAGAGTGGAAGTACTTACTGTAAGAATAAATTAAATCTTTGGACCAGAGTAAACAATAAAAGCCATAATGTTCTCTTTAGGAACAGCCCATAGTGAAAATCAGATGGAAATTGTCATGAAAAGCTCATTTTGGATACAAACTGAAAAAAAACTGGCAGCCAAAATAAGTTTAGTTCTTGATGAAGAGGTGACATCGTGGCTTTCAAGGTTTTAACAACAAAAATCTGCCAAGGACTAACCACCACCAATCACAGTGCTAGACCTGGCATTTAAATGTTTAGGTCCTCTGCTCCTGACTTCTCAGCTAAACAAGAGGGACAGATTTGAGTATCTCAGAGATCTCCTTTCAGAACAAAAGTATAAAAGAAGGAGGAGGAGCAGGAGAAAAGAAATTGAGGTGATTTATATAAATTTCATCCAAGATAAAGATGACTAAGGAAAAACAGAACAATGATTGGAAGAGAGTCATGTAGAGAGATTTTCCATTCCTCCCTACTCCTCTCGTTTGTGGGCCATCTCCTTTCCTGATGACCATCTTTCCCCATGTTGGCTTGGCTCACTTGGCTGGTGTTGGTCACTCAGAGGTTATTCAAGCACATGGGAGGCTGAGGCTGAGGTTCTGATAAGTTGAAATGAAGGATATGTCAAGTTTGAGGTGGTCTGAGAAATGCAAATGAAGGTACTGAATGAGGTGAATAATTAATTTAAGGATTTGATAACCCCATGTGGACTAAGGGAAAAGGAAAGTTTACGCCTCAGTAGTTAAAAGAAAGATGGCAGGAAGCAGGAATTCAATGGAAGAGCGGGTTTTGACAGAAAGATGGTGGGATCAGTCTTAGAAGATGATGATGTCACTCTCAGGGGGTCTGATAAGGTCTGGAGACCTCTACTCATTCCCTCCGGACTCTTGACTCAGTTGCAGAAAAGAGTTTAAGGACAAGTCAGGTTTTAGCAGAGAGGAAGGGCTTCATTAGAAAGCAAAAGATAAAGGTATGTGCTCTCAGAGGAAGAAGCAAGCAATCTCAGGACTGAGAAGCCCCGCCAAGGATTAAGGTTGGGGTTTACTAAGGTGCATAATTAGGTGGAATATGTATGATCCAAAGGGTCTGGGCTTCCCTTGAGATTGGGAAATATTGTGCAAGGTCATGTTTCCCCATTGGGGGATCTGGTCTGGCATGGAGGTCTCAGCTCACATCATCTTCTCTGGAAGTCAAATTGTTTATCAGGGAATCCAGTTAGGGGCTCATGGTCCCAAGGTTAGCCTAGCCTCACAAGGTTAATAGTCTCTTTCTATCAAAGTCTTATTCCTATTTTGTTACATTGCATAAATCTTACAGGGGGGCCTGGAAAGTTAGCAATTAATCTGTAAGTTATTTAGTACATCCTTACATTTTGGTTCCTTCGTCTGGCTCCCACGTTGTTTGTTCTGTATTTTAATAGGAATATTTTTCCTTTAGCAATCCAGTATTCTCTGTATCCCTAAATTTCTATCCCAAGGAGACTGAAAATTTGACATTGATTAGTTTATCTTCAGTATTCAAATGAAAAGTGAGGAACTGCTTCCGGGGCAGACTAGACAGACATGGCAATCAATCCACCCAGGGGCTGGAGGGCTGCTTTTGCTCTAAAGAACTTTAGAGACAATCTGCAAAACTCTATTGGGTCTTTGGGCAAAGTGCATGCAGGAGTTCTTTGTACTATTTTTGTAGTAATTTTGTGTGTATATGTGGCCCTGGGGATTGAACCCAGGACCTTGTGCATGCAAGGCAAGCATTCTACCAACTGAGCTATATCCCCGGCCCATAGTTGTTATTTTTTTGTTTTTGTTTTTTAAAGAGAGAGAGAGAGAAGAGAGAAAGAGAGAGAATTTTTTAATATTTATTTCTCAGTTTTTTGATGGACACAACATCTTTATTTATTTATTTTTTTTTTATGTGATGCTGAGGATCGAACCTAGCACCGGGTGCATGCCAGGTGAGCGCGCTACCGCTTGAACCACAACCCCAGCCCGCATAGTTTTTTTTGTAAATTCAAAATTATTCAAAAAAGCAGAAAGAAAAAAACACATTACTTTCTGAGACAAAAAGTTGACATTACCAATATATCTTAAGATATGGGAGATATGCATGTAGACATTCACAAATAATTCCACTCTAAGACTATCCTGAAAGAATCATATTAAACACAAATTTAGCTCAAGATAGCATCATTCAGAATTGCAATATAAGAAACTATCAAAATAGCCTACTCCCCAGAAATGACTAACTAAATACTTGTCTGTCCACTTGATGAATGCTGCTCTATTAATATTTCAGTTTGACATGATGACCGGATGGCAACATGTGCACCTCTCTGGTTTGCAATTAAATGGAAAATTCGAATACAATCGAGATATTAACTGCTTTTAACATGTTCAATTGTGGATATAAAATACACCCAAATAATACAGAAGCTTCAAAAGAGTGATGTTTTTCAACTGATCGATGTGTTCATGTTGTTTTCATGATTATAAAAGTATTTCAGATCAAAAGGTCAAGAAGTATTTTGTGCAAACTCGGGACAGGTGGTTTTGTATTTAGGGTTACTTGCCACAGAGTGGTAACTGTGTTGGCCAAAGTCTTTGAGTAGAAGAATGGAGAGAAAGGGGATTGAAGTGGGTCAACAGGGAGCCATGGAAGGTTCCACATCTGGAGGAGGAGAGGACCACGTTGAGGGGGAAGTTGATGGAGGATTAACTAGAAAGGACAACACTGAAATATATGTGGTTGGTTGGTATCTGTAGGCTGTTGGTGCTAAAAGGGGGTGGAGTTTAAGATAATCAGACCCTGAAAAGGGCTGAGGAGAAAGGGGACTGAATAAAGAACTTACCTATTTACTAGGGATTTCCTACAGAGGGATCTTTAATACAAACTGGCTGCTGTATTCAATTCAAGCACAACTTGTCTTCTGCTGTTAATTCTTATGGTTCGAATTGATGCTCTCACATGAGAGATGGAGTTTAGAAACTGCCATGAAAGGGATTTGGGCCCTGATAAAATATTTGCAAGCCCCTCCTGGTGACCTTGGAACTGAAAGAAACTCTGCTTTCCTGTGTGGGAGAAGGTTCCTGACTGCCCTTCCAGCAGCATTTATCATCAGAAAACGGCTCACTTCATAAGGTTTATAACCTTCCATAAAACTGCAGAACATTTTATTCTTTTTTCATTAAGCCACCTTTGGAATCCTTTTGGTCCCTTTATAGTCTCTTATTTAATCTGTTTTTTCATAGACTAAAGGGAGAAAAAATTCTATCAGTGGTCAAAATAGTAATTAGATGGTATAAGTCACAGCCTAATGGCTGGAAGGCATGCGTCCTTCCTAGTTATCGCCTCCATCTGCCTTCATCAGTGAATTCTTTTAACTCCCAAACACATCTTCACCTTCTTCTCCAACAATGGGAAAAGAAATCACCCAACTGTGCATTTTCCCAATTACAAGAGTTACTAATGTTTGCATTCTTTTCTATTAAAGCATCATTCCCATGGCGTGAAAGATCTTCTACCAAACTCTACAGAAAGCATGAATTAATAAAGCATCAAGAGATTCTATTTCCTATATTGAAAACTCTTCCATTTGCATAAAAATCACTGAATATTTTGGAAATAACTTTAATCACAGAGAAAGGACCATTAAAAAAAAAGGAACCCTGCTACAAAATAAAGCTAAAAACCACATGCAGGTTTAAAAAGAAGAAAATATCAGCTCTACTTATTCCTGAAGGATTTTTTTTTAAATCTTTTAATTAATGACAGCCCTCAGGGCACTGAGCAATTGTTAATTAAAACAAGGAGCAAAGTAGAGGAAGTAGGCAAAAATGCTAAGATGAACACATTTCCTTTTCTCTGCAGGAGAATAACATTACCAAGCCAACATTAATAAATATGAATACTTTTGAGAGAGAGTATATAAAAATGTTAAAAGAAATTCTAACTCAGCTTGGCATGCACTAGCAGGTGCATAAATTAATTGGGGCTCCTCAAGAATTATAAACCACAGGGTGTCACCTTTTGTCTAATTGAGTGGTGGCAGCGACCTCCCCACCTAGGACAGGATAGAGTGCTTCATTCTTGGCACAAGCTGACTTCTGTCGGGGGTAGTGCCTGATCAAAGGTCTTCTAAGGGATTTCATGCACTTTTATTCTACCTCTGGGCGGGCACTCACGTTGGCAACCGCCATCATTATGAAACATTTCTTAAACGATTGGAGTTGGGAGAGATCCTAGCTGCCCATTCAATTTATTGGCCTTTCCCTTCTCAACCATTAAATTATTACTTAAAAAAAAGATAATAATAATGATCAGACCTTTTGGTTCACCCCCGGTGCTTACCTAATTTGGGCAGGTTATTAGTGATGACTTTTTCCTGTCCTTCCCTATCACTTTTCCCTGTACCCCACATGAAAAAGGCTTTTATCTTTCTCATGTGCTCAGAAATCTACTTAACAAGCAGAGCTTTAGAAGTCCTGAACAAAAAAAAAAAGCAAGAAAATCTGTTTCTTTATTTGGAAGATGACAGAAGCCAGAACCCCTATAGACTGTAGGTTTAGGATGAATAAAGTCATTCTTTGAAGTTAGCGCAACCTGAGGTAGCTTTTCCCAATTTTTCTATGAACCTGGTTTTACATAGCCTTATAGACTTTGTATCAAAATTGATTTTCAAAAATAGAACTCAACTCCTTAGGGTTTGGGGTTCTTTTCCCCTTTAGTCTGTGTGTGCACGTTCCTTTGATGTCCTGCATGGGAGGACATCAGGGTCAGCTCATGGGGGTCAGTGTCATTTACCAAATTTCTCAGATGCCAGGTAAGATCAGTAGCTAGGAGACAACTTTGAATTTCATTTTGCTGTTTGTAGTCGGAATATATTCTTCACTACAGATAAGATCTTGCCCCCCTACCTCTCTGTCTCTAAAAGGGCAAGCTTTAGGTAACCAGAAAGCTATATTGTTCTTCAAAAAAAAAGAAAGAAGGAAAGAAAGGACTAAATTCCTGCTTATTTTAGCCAATAACTTGGTCAAGCATAGATACCAGGATAGAAAAAAACTCTGAATCTTCTCTTTTCCTTGCTGTGAGGATGTCTGTTGGAAGACTCCTGATTTTCCTCAGATGCCCTAAAAATGCTTTGTCCGTTGCTTATGCTTATGCTTATGAACCAAAAGAGATCATTTACAAGGGCTTGAAGGGAAAATATCTAACCCATCTACACTGTATGAATTTTTTGTTCTCTTCACTTATGCATGATTAATTAGGGATAATAGTTTAAATATTATTTTAAAAGAAAAAATTAAAACTTTTTGCTTTGTTTTGTAATGTGAACCTGCCTAAGAATCACTGTGCATGCTCATGAACAGAACTGTTTGTGGGTGAGGGACATCCTCATGTTAGAGTGCTTGTTAGCTTCTGTGAGGCGGTGGGTTTGATCCCCAGCTCACAAAACAAACAAACAAACAAACAAGCAAGCAACCAAAAAAAAACTCTTTTTGTTCTCTCCCCCCACTGCACAGATATGGAGGCAGGACCCAGGAATGAATAAATATATATATATATATATATATATATATATATATATATATATATATATATATTTTTTTTAAACAAGTGACTGTGTGACATCTTTAAAAAATGACTGTGAGTCATTGATAGACCAAATGTTTCATAGGATCATATGATATTTTACTGCAATATATAAGAATATGGTATATAACTTATAAAATGTTTTGTTGATTTTTATTCCTATATGAAGCATGTATTATGAATACATGTAGTTATGATATGTAGTTGCAAATACCTATGATACTCCACCCAAACTCCTATCCCTCAGTAGTAGCAAGTACATCAGACTCAGAAATATAACCTAGAGTCCAGGTCCAGGAGTTTGAGCCATAGCTGGAGAGCAGAGTCAAGGTCAGGTTATGATGTTAAGGTGGGATATACCCAGAAGCAAGAAGAGGAGAAAGAGGGAGAGAAGATGTGAAGAGAAGGGGGTAGGGAAAGAGCAAGATTCCAGGCGTGGAGACAGGGAGTGGGCAGGTGAAATTCTAACCACACCAGGTTTGGAACTATGGACTCACCTTTCCCCCATGGGATTTTAAACTGCAGACTGGTATTTGAGATATTTAAGTTATTTTCAAACCCGATGTCCAGCCACAGTGGAAGTGAAGCCGGCATAGAAGGAAACAAAGACCTTGGCCGGTTCCAATGTAGACTGCTCTTTGACGAGGAGGTGCTGAAGTTCTGAAGCGAGCTGTTCCCCACCTCCTTGTCACCTGCCAAGAGACGTCATATTCTGGATCCAGTCACATTCATTTGGGAGTTCACTGAGAAGAGCTTTAATGGGTCTCCCATAGGGATGCCGGGTGCAATGGGGTAGAATTATTTTTAACTCCAGTGTTGCTTCGAGTAAGATAGATGATAACTAAAATTTCCAGAGAACTTTAAAGAAGCTTTTACCTTTCAGTGATTTCTTCAACCCACTTCAATCCTTTCACTGGGTTGTTGCCTTGATTAGCATTTGATATCAGCAAGTGTGAATACACACTCCATGTGATGTGTGCAGCCTGACACATGAGCTCTCTTCAGACTTTTGCTAATCAGAGTTTGTGAGCTGTCTCCAAATTGAATTGCCTCCCTCCTCTAAGACTTGGGTAACTATGACAGACTCATCAATGCAGCTTGGAGGAAGGTTTTGACAGCTTTATATTTTAAAATGTTCATTTATAAATATATAAAAAGTATATATTTCTCAGCAAAAAGCATTTCTGGAAGCCTTCTCAATACATTGATGATTGTTATGGTTCAGATATGAGGTGTCCCCCTGAAGTTCTTGTGTTAGTGCAAGAATTTTCAGAGTTGAAATGATTGGGTTATGGGAGCCTTAACCTAATCCATTGATATGGATTAATTTGGCAGTAACTGTAGGCAGGAAGGGTGTGGCTAAAGAAGGCAGGTCACTGAAGGCATGGCTTTGAGTTTAATGTTTTGTCCTGGTGAGCAGAGCTCTCTCTGCTTCCTGCTGCCATGTCCTGAGCTGCTGTCCTCCTCCACACCCTTCTTACATGATGTTCTGACCCATTTGATCCCAGGGCAATGGAGTCAGCCATCTATGAACTGAGACCTCTGAAATTGTAAGCTAAATAAACTTTTCCTCCTCTAATTGTTCTTGTCAGTTCTTTTGGTCACAGTGACACAAAGCTGACCAAAACAATGGTTGAAACTAAGAGTAATAATAATTTTTAAATATGCTTAGCAGTAGCATCGTTACATATCTTTTTATGTCTTTGTATGCATTAGATTTCACTGTTAAACCTAGGAAGATCTTATGGTATTAGGGAATTTGGATTCTATTTCTTTGTATCATTCACAAACAATGCATTTTCAATTTTTAAGTAGTTCAACATATGGAGAGAATGTTACACTCTGAAAGGGCAGATTCAGATAGCACTGAGACCTCAGTGTATCCCCATCACCACCCACGCTTCCTGTTATTTGATGTTTATATACCATTCCTACACTCAGCGCTTTGCCCTGTCAAATTTTGTGTGTGTGTGTTCTCTTCACTGTGCATCATTTCTACCCAACATTGATTGAGGGTGGATATTTATAACTTGTTTAAAAGGAAAAATTGAAAGAAAAACCCTACTATATGCCTGGCACAGTGGCGCATGCCTGTAATCCCAGTGGCTCAGGAGGCTGAGGCAGGAGGATTGTGAGTTCAAAGCCAGCCTCAGCAAAAGAGAGGCAGTAAGCAACTCAGTGAGACCCAGTCTTTAAGTAAAAATTAAAAATATGGCTGGGGATGTGGTTCCTTGGTTGAATGCCCCTAAATTCAATCCCCAGTATCCCCCCATACCACCACCAAAAAAAAAGAAAGAAAGAAAAGAAAAGAAAAACCCTACTGTATTTTTCAAAGTGTGGAGAATCACCTGGTGATTTACCAATCTAGGTGCCAGGTTAGGAATCTGTATTTAGAAATCTGTCCAGTGATTCTCATGTATAAGAAATACCAATAGACCCGAAGTTTTCATCATAAGTCAGCAGTCTTTGCATTGTGCCTCAACCCCAACCCACACCCCGTGGGTCTCTAAGTCATGATGATTCTGAACCCTCCCTCCTGGACTCCTCCTCCATTCTATCCCTTCTGCTTCTGTGGCCCATAGTTCATTATATCTGGTACCTGGTCTCTGGTTTGACCCCTCCAACCTACCATGCACATTATCTGTGTGGTTTTGGTTAACCCTAAAATGACAATTTTATTTACTGATTCACTAACTCCACATTGTATGTTGAAATCTAAACCCCTGGATGTGGCTTGCAAGGCTAACCCTTTGTGATAGGTCTCCAGGCTCCCCATCCTCCTGTGATCCCACCTGACACTCTACTCAAACCACACTGAACAGTTTTTCATTTTCTGGAGACACACACTCTCTCTCTTTCACCAGTGTACCCGGGCACCTTCTCCCATGCTGCACACTGCCTAGAATAACCACACTCCTCCTCCCACCTCACCCCTGCCCTTTACCATGTGGGGAAATCCTATTCAGCCCTCAGAATCTACTCTAAAGTTTCTGCTATGGTTTAATGTGTCCCCTCCTAAAGCAGGTGTTTTGAATGTGACAGTATTAAGAGGTGAGGACTCAAGAGGTAGGTGGCTGACCATGAGGGCTCCTTCCTCCTTTCCTGAACCTAACCATGGGCCTTACAGAGGATTTTGAAAGGGGATGCTCTCCCTCTCTTGCTTTTCTGCCTTCTGCCACAAGAGGGCAGTGTGATTCTCTCTGAGGGATGCCACTCTCACCAGATACCAAATGCCAGGGCCTTGATGTGGGACTTCCAGCCTCCAGAACTGCGGCAGGTTCCTGTTCTTTACAATTACCCGGTCTGTGGTATTCTGTGATAGTAGCACAAAACGGAATAAGACAGTTTCCTTCTCTGTGATTCTCCCGGCTGATTGAGGCCCTTTTCCTGTGCTCCATAGACCCGGCATAGCTGTCAGTCTGAACTCTTGTCACACATGCGGCGTTGGTGTTTTGTGTCTCTCTGTGGCTCATCTTGTGTCCTTGGGATGAGGGAGCAAAGGGACCTGGTGCCAGGGACCTGGGCCAGCTGGGATGCCAAAATCCAGGTAGGAAATCAGGTGTGAACTCTACACAGTTGGAAACAGCGTCAGCCCCCAAAGTGATTGTGCACTGAAAGGAGAAAGAAAAATTTGGGACACGAAAAGATTCAAGTTTTTCAGCTAATGAAAGAATGCCACAGAGTTCGTCATGGCATCCACAGGAAACCAAACATGGGTTTAAATTTAAGCAGAACATATTTCACCGGAATCTAAGGAAAGAGAGCTATACTACAGAGCTAATAAAAGACTGAAAGAGAATAGCAAGAAAAATTATAGAATTAGGTTCTCTTCTGTCTCTCAAATGAGAATAGGTAAGTGTGTATCTACTGGTGACCTTGGGGAAGGTAGTGCAATTTACCTTTCTTAAATCTTTCCACATATTTTGAATAAAGTTGAGATTCATTGTTAAATGTGTCCTCATTTCTTCTGATTGCTTTAGGATAATTTCCTAGAAGTGTAATTAATTGATCAAAAGATATAAACCTTTTGAACATCCTTGATGTATATTGCTAAATTGATTTTCAGAAAACACTTGTCAATATTTCCTCTTCTGATGAGTAGAAAGGGCATTAATTGTTATTTTATTTATTCCTTCATGTATTTGTCAAATATTTCTGTAGAACTAGCCATTCCAGTTTCTCAGTTTATAAATTGGTTAGTTTTTATTTCCATTCTTCTCCTGAGTCTTAGCATTTTTCTTTATTTGAAAGAGTTCTCTTGAAGTGAAACTATTAATCCTTTGTTTCATTTCTAGAACTTATTTCCTTAATTACTATTTGAATTTTCACTTTATTAGTGTTGTTTTGACATATGGAAATGTACCAGGGTTATAAATCCACTCAGTACAGTGTTTCAATGTGTAGATACAATATGGTGTGGTTATTTTTTCTGTAATTTTTCTGGTCTTCCTTAAAAGCTCTCATTCACTTAGTAGGAAGGCAAAATGAACATTTAGGCATTTTAAAAATTTTAAATCTAGTCTGAGTGGATCATTTAAATAATCCTTTTGAAAGTTTGGGGGGTTTTTTTGTTTTTTTTTTGTTTGTTTGTGTTTTTGTTTTTTGTTTTGTTTTGTTTTTTGGTATAACAGCTCAGTCTCAGTTGTTCCACCCCCTTCTCTGGCTCTGTTCCAAGATGGAATTGCGTGCCCCCGGCAGAGGGGGCTCTGGTGCCTCTTGTTGGTGTGGTGAAGAGCGACTTGGATCCTCCTGATTATTGGGAGCACTCACAGCCTCTTCATCTAATCAATCCCCCCTCCAGCTGGGCTCTCTTTGAATGGTTGCTATGGCGCTCTCTCCTCTCTGCCTGGATCTCCTGGGGAGGAAGGCTCAGCCCCAGCCCCGGCCCCTCACCCTCACCATGGTGTGCCTCGTGCCAGGTTAGCAGGCTCTTAATTCAGTTCCAAGAACCTGGAGGCAGCAGGTCCCCGAAAGCCACCCTTTCCAGGCCACCTTGCACCTGCCCAGCTACCACCGGGTTTACCTTGATGGGGTTGCTCCCGGGTGGGGGGGGAGCCGTGCCGAAGCTCTGTGTATCTGACACAGGTGCTGGGATAGAGACAGATTCCTCCCCCTGATCCCCCAGATCAGGGCCTATGCCAGGACACACTCTTCTGGACTTGTCTTTTCTCCTATCTTATTTCTTCCTTCTTCCTCACAGAATCCCTCTGTGGATTTTTGTTTATTAACTTACTGTTTTAATCAGCTTTTGTGTCACTAACACCTGACAAGAACAACTTAGAGGAGGAAATTTATTTGAGGCTCATGATTTCCAAGGTCTTAGTCCAGAGACTGCTGACTCCATTGCTCTGGGCCAAGGTGAGGCCGGACATCAGGACGGGAGGCTGTGAAGGAGTCCTGATTCATTGTTCATGGTGGCCAGGAGGCACAGAGAGAGGAAGGGGCTGCAGGGAAGATGCCCTTCCAGGGCAGCCCCCAGTAAGGCACCTCCTCCAGCCTCACCCCCACCTGCCTACAGTTACCACCCAGTCAGGCCTTCAAACTAGGATGGACTGATCAGGTGACAGTTCTCACAATTCTATCATTTCACCTCTGAATAGGTGCACTAACAGGAGCTTTGGGGGGACACCTCACATCCAAACTCTGACACTTGCCCTGCAGTCAAAGCATCTTCTTAGCAATTAGGAGTAACAGTCCCAGCCTCAGCCTCCTGGGAGAAGAAGCACATCTTCTCTCCACTGCGGGAGGATCCCCGGCGGTACAATGCACTCCTCCCACCTCTTGATTATGCTCCATGGTAGCTAAACAGACTTCAGCGTTGACTGAGCTCCTCCATCCTGATTTTCCAGGCTAGCTCAGCTGAGCAACTGACCATCTCCTCTGCCCTGGGGAAGTCACCCATGTGGCCCACCCTCTAACGATGAGACTAAAAATGGTACATGAATAGTGGGAAAATTAGGATTCATCTGTTTAATCTTGGCAAAATATTGTCCGGATTATATACATTTTCAATTTATGTGTAGCCATATCTTATGTTGTATAATGGTTATGTGTGAACTTAACTGACCCACCAGGTACCCGGTTATTTGCTCAAACATCCTGGATGTTTCTGTTAGGGTGGTTTTGGATGAGATTAACATTTAAATCAATAGATTCACTAAAGCAGATAGCCCTCCTTACTGTGGGTGGGCTTCATCCAATCAGTAGAAGAGCTGAAAGGAACTGAAGAGTGATCCTTTGTATAGTAGGAGAGGACCTCTTCTGCTTGATGGCCTTGGATTCAAAGGGAGAAATCTCCTCTTATGTCTCAGGTCTACTGACTTTCAGATGGGAACTACACTACCAGTTCTCCTGGGGTTCCTGATTACCAGCCCACCATACAGATCTTGGGACTTGCGGGCCTCCAATGATCACATGAACAATTTCCTTATAATAATTCTCTGAAAACAAAATATATATATATCATCTCCAAATGGTTATATATGTTACAAATTATTACTTCAAGTGCCCCTTAAGATACAAGTCTCCTTCATAATGGTTTATTTCTCTGAAGAACCCTGACTAAAACACATTGCTTTTACTTGTGGAAAGTTATTTACCATTTACCTCTCAGGCAAATGTTCATCTGTAGCTTCTTTTATTTTTTGAAGAATTCTGTTCCTTTTTAAAAGTCTCAAGTCCATATGGGATGTATTTGAGCAAATGTTGTGAATTAAAAGTTCAAGCCATTTTATTTTAAAATAAATAGTGTTCTCACAGCCTTTAAATATTCTCTTCCTTGGCTCACACATGCTACAATTTTCTAGTAGTTTTTTCTTCTTCCTTTCTGCTCTTAAATGCGAACATTCCGTATGTTCCATGTTTTCCCTTTTCTTCACCACCCACGTTCTTGTAACATCACATATACACTTTCTGTAGCGATGTCTCCAATGTGTAGGGACGGAGGCTGGAGGCTGTGTTTTAACCTGGACATCTTTGCTAGACTTTTGCCCCAGCCTTCTAACTTCACATGAAAGAGCCAAATCTACAGCCAATGAATGCATCCTACGGGTCCGCTGCTGAGCCCCAACCTTCCTCTCCCCTCCCCTCACTACTCATCCTCCATACTTCTCGATCCCAGCCATTCGAGACCCCTCCTTCAAGTGTTGCCAAGATCGTCTTTCCATGATGTAGAGCTCTTGGATTCTATTTTCCCTTGAAATTCTGTAGGATCTTTGGGGACAATTTTAAGGGCAACTCCTCTATGGCACCTAAAATTTTTGAGCCTCCTCTCTTTATTTAATTCTCATCATGCTTTATACTTTTTCAAGGGGACTTATTCACTTGACTTGGTATGACAGATATTTACATTTGACAATTTCTCATTCTCTGTTTCGTGCATCCTGTTTGTAAAGTTTCCACTCCATTCAATAATGATTCAAAAGGGCTACACTTTGTAAATAAAGCTGAAATTGAAAAGTAGGTAGGTTGGCTAAATTGATAATACAGAACTAAAAAAAAAAAAAAAAAAAAAAAAAAAAACCTCGTAATGTCTGTATGAAATTGATGATCAGCCCTTTTGGAAATGCCATGCATCGTCTCCATTGTTCCCTCCCCTGGTCACCCTTTTCCACTCATACACTAAAGGACAGAATCCACACCATGAAATTTGTCTAATCTGCACTCTCAAATACCTTAAACACTACAGATTCATATTGCTAAAAGAATAGATGGATGAATGAAAGCAATGATCACCTATAAATAATAAGTGACTTATTGATAGAGGCCATAAAATACATGTTTTTAAGTGTTCTCCCTTTTCAGAAGATTCCTCCCAACCAGCTCTTCAGTGAGGTGACCTGCTCACCTCTGCCCTGCCCTGTGGCTGCCCAGAGTGATAGCAGACAGCCTGTCAGTCTAGGACCCCTTCTTTTTAGGTCCAATCACATGCATGTAACCAGACTTCAGTGCTTCTTGTCCCAGGCTCCAAAATATTGCTTGTAAGAAATTACTACATCCATAAAACAACAGGGGGTGCCAGAGCTCATAGCAGATGTGAGTAGCAAAACTCAGAAACAGCTTTCATATGCAATAAATTCAGTAATTCCTTATAGTCAAAGTTTCATATGAACCAAAATCTCCCCCACTGTGTGGCAGAACAGGGAGTCATTCTGTCCAACTAGTCAGGCTGTGCTTTGTTATGACCACTATAAGCATTTGCATTTCTAAGCAACCTTGATATTAATTATGTGTCACCCGGGTGGGCAGAAGTGGTCCAGGGAATATTAGTGTACATACAAACACCCCCTCTTCAGTTAAGGGAGCCAGCCCTCCACAAAGTAATTGCTCCCAACTGTAGCTATAAATGGGTTGCTAATCAGAAAGGCCTCAGGACAAAGGTAAGTGGGATAAATTCCTATTTACTGAATTAATATTACTGGGTCCCCAATGCCCTTCTCCTTGGAAGCACTTCTGGCAGTCTGATTTGGGATTTTTATCTGGCCCTGTTCTGAGACTAGGGCTTTGGGGCCTATATTAATTTTAGATCCTAGTCTGTGGAGATTAGTCAGTTCTATGAACTCTAATGTAGTGGCTGAAACAGTTTTCAGGAGCAAAAGTGCTTTCTTATCTGATCCATACTCTTTGGGATGAATTCCACCTTAACATTCTATGCTAAGGATGAGTATGATTAATTCATTACCCAAGATTACAGCAGTATGCTAAAAGCTACCTGGAGGCATTTCTTTTGGTGTGAAATATTAAAGATTCAACATTTATATCACTACACCTAATTCATATTCCTGAGCCTGTGGGCTGAGAAAAGAACTTGGCAATATTCAGTCATTTTTTTCTACCTTCAGTTTGTTAAAATGTTTAAGAGGATTATTGCCTTAACTACGTCTTTGATAAGAACATTGAGGACTCCATTCAGGAAGGCTCAAGTACAAAAACTAAAAGCGGTACTGTCTTTTATTTCTTAGAAATGGTGTAAATCAGGTTTTGACAATAGTGTATGTTGGGGTACCTGAACAATATGATAAAGGCTTGCCTGACCAAAAAGAATGACTAATACTATATGATCACTAATAAATAAGAACTAAAATACAGAATATTAGAAGAAATAAATAAATTCTGGCACCCTCCTGTTATTTTATGGATATAATAATTTCTACTCTATATTGTCAGCCATTTGCAGAGCAGGGAACAGAAGTTTGCATAATGGAATAGATTTCCAAATTCTTCCGAGTTGGCTTTAGAATTATATTTTGATGCATAGATTTGAGTCAGAATATGATTAAAATTCACCACCATTCAATTAAAATTATGATATCATAATATGAAGAACTAATTTAGAAACTGGAAAAAGTTCACAGCTTCCCAATTCTGCCCCTTTGCTCCAGCATCTGATGGAGAAGACCTTGGTTACTGAGATGACTTTTGGAGGGTCCAACATGGCTGATGGTCTCGCCATCACTTTTTGGTGGATAGGGAGGGATATAATTAAGCATGCAGTTAGCTAGTGTTCTTTGTCGAAATTGTAAAATATGCACAGAGAAGAACATATAAAATATATATTTCCAAGTTTGAAGAATAATTTTAACAAACACCTATATTGTTGCACCTATGAAAGAACCATGGAATCCTTGCCTGTGAGCCCCTTCTCAGTCACCCAAAGGAGTGCTAAAGTTTGGATATGATTTGAGTATATGCCTCAAAGGTTTATGTACTGAAATTTTGGTCTTCAGTGTGCTGATGTTGAGGGATGGTAGAAGAACCTCTAAGAGGTGATGCCTAATGGTAGGTAACTAGGTCATGGGGGTATTGCCCTTGGAAGGATTAATGCTGTTCCCTCAGAGTGGATTAATTACTGAAGAATGGTTTGTTATAAAGTGAGTTCAGCTGACTTGACTCATTCTTTCTTACTTCCTATTTTTCCGTGTGATCTCTCCCTCTCCCACACACTACCACCGTGATGCTATCCACCATATTGTGATGTTACAGAAGGCCCTCACCAGAGCCAAACAGATGCTGGCCACACTGTCCTTGGGCCTAAAGAAGTGTTCTTTATAGAGTATTTGGCATTGGGTATTCTGTCTGGATAAGGTATACATGTGTAAATTTTTAAAGGAATTTACACAGTCAATGTGTACCAATTCAGATTCTCAGACAATTCTGGAGCACGAATTTTGTCAGTGCTCTCCCCAGAAACCAAATTAATAGGAGATATTATTTATATATGCTAATATATATATATATATATATATATATATATATATATATATATATGAATGATCATGTGATTATAGAGAAAAAGAAGTTCCAATCTCTAAGCTAGAAAACCAGGGAAGCTGGTGGGGTAATTCAGTCGGAGCCCAAAGGCCTGAGAAACAAAAGTACTGATTTTCAAAGAAAGGAGATGAATTCCCAATTCAAACAGACCAAATTTACCCTTTCTCTACCTTTTTTATTCCATTCAGAACTTCCAACACATTAGATGATACCCACCCACATTTGTGAAGCCTATCTTCTTTACTCAATCTACCAAATGTTAATCTCTTCTAGAAACTCCTTCATGGACACACTCAGAAATGATACTTTATCAGCTATCTGGGCATCCCTTGACCCGGTCAAATTGACCCATGAAATTAACCATCATGAACACAATGTGAATGCAAGACTGCTTATCAGATATTCTGAAGCATGTGAATAGTTGTTATTAAAATAACCACCACACATACAGAACATTCCTGTGGCCAAAGACATTTTTACAACTTTTCTTTAAGGAGAATTTTTTTTTTATTTCTAAAAGAGGCATACAGCATGAAAGTATTTCCCAAGTTCTTTTACTAAAGATGATATTTTTTTAAGAAATAACCAAAAGACTGATATTTCACACACACACACACAAGGAAAGTCAAGGGTATTAATAGGTACATATAAATAGATTTATAGATATAGATATAGACATAGATTTAGATATAGATCAAGTGCTTATAAGTCCCCAAATCCAACTTGAAGTGCACAAGGACATTAGAAATCAGAAAAAAAAAGTTTGCTGATTTTTTTTTTCCTTGAGCCATCAGAAGTAATCTGGAATGTATTTAGGTCATTGCTTCCCCATCAGAAGGCTTATGAATTCTATGAATTAGGAGCCACTGGCAGCATACTTGGATAGAAAGAGCCCTGGTCTATGAGCCTAAGGTTAAGGCAATTGATTCTATGACCTTGCACAAGGCAACCAAAATGTCAGAGCCTTGGCTTTCTAGTTGGTAAACTGAAAGGTCCAGATGGGATTATTTAAAATTACCTAAATCAATGCCTTAGTCTTTTTTTTTTTTTTGACAGTTGAAGTATCTCAGACTGGCTTTGGTCTCAAAGTAAATGATCCTAAATTAAAGGAAATAATGCAGCAGATCTATGACATTTTAATGTTGGATCCTTTATTTTTACCTTTTTAAAATTCTACTCATGGTTTAATCAAATATGAGGTACCTCCTTCAAACCTTAGAGAAATCAACACATGGAGGATGTTTCTGTAAGTCCCTGTGTAGCTTTATTGGTCATTCCTGGAAGGTATGCGATGATTCAGAACCAAATTTCAGCTAGTTTAGAAAGCATTGGTGTGCTTGTTTACCAGATTGCTCTTCACTGTACATAAATAATTAGGTAAGCCTTATCAGGCCCTGAGGGTAATTTGTCAAAATAATGTGTGTTTTTCTGTTTTAGTGTTAACTCCCATTAGATATTATTAATAGATTATTAACTTAATATAAATAGCTCGGGGAAAATTATTCAGTTACATTTGTTTGTTTGCTAACATTTTAATAGGGCAAGAAAGACTGATCTTAAACTTCTTAGCAATTATACACAGTACACAAAGTTTAGAGCATGAAAAAAAAAATGATTCTCTTTTGCTTCCTGGCAACAAGGTGATCCGTTTGCTCCAGTACATCCTCCTGCTATAAGGTGCGGCCTCACCACAAGCCCAGAACCACAGGCCAACAGTCATGGAGTAGAACCTCTAAAACCCAGAGACAAAGTAAACTGTTCTCTCTTTATGAAAAACAAAAACAAAAAAAGTTCATCTGATAAGCTTACCACAGAAGTTATTATTAAATTAAATATAAGTCATGAACTTTAGGGAAAAAGTACTTTAAATCCTGGGCAGCAGCAGTATCTCATGAAAAATAATATTTGGAAAACATAAAAATGGAAGTGGAAAATATGTATTTGAGTGCTGCCTTTGGTTAGAACAAAGGAATGAAAGCACCATGCTTCATCTGCTCTGAGTTGTTAGAATAATGACTTCTCCATGTGCTGGCCTTTCAGAAACCATGTCCCACCTTAGTTGGAAGGAAAGTGAAAAGTGCAATTTTTCATTTAACTGAAATATTCAATTACTACTTTTCTTTCTTGGAAACATGGTCTGGGCATCATGTGCTATGGAGACAGAAAAATACCAGATCAATTAGTAATAAAGATCTGATTTTATGCCAGAGTCATGGCTTTGGGGAATAAGGAGGAGATCAAGATGCATTTTCACAGTGGAGCATAGACAAGCAAGACAGATTACTCTGGAATGGTTGATAGCTCTGCAAACACTGATGTTAAAAAAAGGGGGAGCAATAATAGTCCAAGAGCAGAAATTTATAAATGTAAATGCATTCAGCTTTGCTCAAGAGCACAGAGCACCTGGCTCTAAGACCATTTATTTCTTTTTTTTTTAGAGAGAGAGAGAGAGAGAGAATTTTAATATTTATTTTTTAGTTATCGGCGGACACAACATCTTTGTTTGTATGTGGTGCTGAGGATCAAACCCAGGCCACACGCATTCCAGGCGAGCGCGCTACCGCTTGAGCCTTATCCCCAGCCCTAAGATCATTTATTTCTTTGCACAAGCATCACTAAAATAAAAAAAAAAAAATTTAAAAAGGATCACTAGAGTATACTATTAAAAGAAAAATATTAGAGAAATGACATGAAATTTGTGATTAGAAGTGAATTTTTAAAATATTCCATGTTTACAGAGGTTTAAACAAAGGATCTTTCAATACTTCAACAACAGTATGTCCATAGGCTTTGAAAACAGACATTAATGCCGAAAGGTGAAATTCAGATTCCAATGACAGCATAAACCAAAGAAAGTGAGTGATGGAATTAGGATTTTCTGATTCGCCTAATATTGCTACAGATTTCTCTTTCACACAGCGGCATGAACAAGGAAGCCAGTGGTTTCAGTTCTAAATTTTTCACCACATGTCTCTTACCTACAGTTTTTTCTAAGGAAAAAAAATATGCTATCTTTTTATGGATTGAAATCCCAAGTTACATAAATAACTCATAGAGCTGCTCAAGTCACACTCATGTGAGGTGGGTGCACAGGTGAGCTGGTCAGACCAGGGATGACAGAGTCAATCAGAAATGCCTGGTCTGGTGTATTAAGAATTGTAATGCAAAAAATAAATTAATTAATTAAAAAAAGAAATGCCTGGTCATCATATTAAACTATAAGATCAACTGCCTTGTGATTCTCTATCATCATTTCCTCAAAGTATAACAATTCATGTTTACTTTTTAATTGTTTATCAGAGGAGTTTCTATGGAAAGGTATAATATGAAAAACCAGAGTGCCAAATCTGAGATCTTAAAAAAAAAAAAGAAAAAGAAAGTAGATTATTGATATCCTAGGGTAGTTCTTCAGGGTAAAACCTGGTAAATTCCTTTTGGCAGAGGGCATGCTGGTCATCTGTGTCATCTCTTTTCAGCCAGCTCATAGACTTGAGCATGATCATAACAAATTTAGTCCTAGGTTCACATTTTAGGAGATACTATAAACTTTTGTGGTATATTCATTTTGAGTTCAGTATTACACACAATTTCGAATATTGACTACAAAAGGAAAAACATCACTTATCTGGGAGAAGGTTTGTTTTGTTATATCTACAATTGAATAAAGTTATAAGAGAAATATTCTTACAGATTTTTTTTTCTGGAGTTGGTGAAAATGTGTTTGCCTGCCTTCATTGAAAGGAAAAAAATACATAAACAGTAGCAAATCTTGTGTAGAACATATAACTCACTTCTGAGAGTGAAAGTAGTAGTGCTGGCACTTTGAAAGATGGAGGAAAACTGTTATTACAAGTTAATTTAAAACAGATACTTTGTTTGATACCTTAATGAAAGCCATCTTCTGTAACTCAGAATAAAGACTACTTTATTGTCTTTCCCATTATCTAGTAATCAACAGGACAGAGATTTCCTGGAAATTTGACCTCATCTAAAAAACAGTGTATGCATCAATCTCTATTTTTTTCCAATTTATCATCATTATAAAACTTGAACTGAGGAACTCAAGTTTAAAAAAATAAAAAAGAATCCTCAATAACAAAAAATCACACTTAACAATGAAGCTAGTTCACTAAACATATGTTTTTTAACAACGCAAGTTGTAGATCCAAGTTAAAACATGTTTGAAAGGAAGAAAAAATACCTACAATTACTTCCCTCTAATCACCATCTATTATGTTTCTTTTTAGAGTTTTTGATAGGCATAAAGTATATACAGTCTTATCTACATATTTTTACTGAAAACTAGAACTTAAATTTTCCTGTATTGCAATATGGTATTAGTGACCACCTATTTAGTGGCATTAATAATTAATTAATGCCTTAAATTAATCATTTCTTCTTTGTTGAACTTATAGATAGACATGATCCAACCTCCTAAAGTCTATACTTACCAATGCAAATTGGTCACTCTTGGAAAAGTGTTATATTGACCAAATAGCACATGAATGGGTATGCAGGGGTAGAAACTTATCCACAAGTGCAGGTCCTCAACAGGCGGTTTAACAGACATCCTGCTTTGCTTCCCCCAATACCTGTTATTCTTGTTGGATTGATTTGAAATGTATTTTCTTTTATCAGGCTCCATTATCAACTGAAGAGTTTTTAAAAAAGGCTTCTTCTGTCTCTTCACATCTTCAAATTTTACTTTTTCTCCTCCTTTTTGAAACTTCATTACAGTGCACTACAGTCTCAGCTCTTCCCTTATAGGGTCTTTCTCTACAGTGATACAGTTTCCTAAATACTTATCATCCAAAAGATAGGTCTCTAAGGTAAAAAAAAAAAAAATCGGAGGATAAACTTGATGTATACACATGTACACACTGCTCCTGTGCAAAATTAAAGTGAAAAACCTGGTACCACCAAGTGGCTGGGCTTTCTTTCCTGAGGCTCTATTGATGGCCCCATCCCACAAATGTGGAAGATCTATAAATTCTGTTATGGTCAGTTTGAGATGATAGACAGTTACCTTCTATGAATTAAAGGCTAGTTAGCACAATCTTTCTCAAGTATCTGACAGCAGAAACAAGTTCTGGGATAAATATGTTTGAGAATCAATGAATCCTGTGGTCATCTCACACAGCCTGCCCTTCTTGCTTAGTTTAAACCAGTGATTTCCAGGTTTATTTCACCCCAGAATCCTGTTCTTAGGTGAAACCCTGTTCTTTAGCATGTTGAAGAGCTCATTGGTCTAAAACCTACAATGGAAAGCACACATAGAATGAGATACTATATTCTGACTTGATGCATTTTAAAAATGACATCTCCCTCCTTATGTTTTCATTTATATTCCACTGTATTATGCATTTACTGTTTACAAGGCCCTAGGTTTCACTTGACCTTCTCCCACAACTTCAACCGGTATGTACTCGCCTGTCAGGAGAGCACTAATAGTAAGAAAAATGGTGGGGCGATGCTGCAGTACCTTTGACCATGTGATTTATCATTGGAAAAGAGAAGAGAGATTTGTTTCGAGCAAAACATCCATATTGGTGATCCCCTGGGAATGGGGCTCAATCTCTGGCTGGCAATGCCCAGGGCTTACCTCTCCTTGGGACAGTTTTCAAGTATGAACCATGATGCATTCCCCTCCTTTCTTCCATCCCCTTTGGAGGGCCAGCTGCCAATTGTCAGGCCCAGAGTGACTTTCACCACAGGGGATTCAGGGCACGTGGTCAGGGGATCCATTTCACAGAGCTGATAGAAGATGATCAATGATCTAGGAAATAAGAGTTGAAGAAGGAACATCCATGCCTTGAAATGTTCCCTGGAGCTCTGACCCCACGAGGGTTTCAACTAAATGGCTACTTAGTTTATTGGATTTACCCACACAGCACATATTTAAATGAAATGGATGGAGGAAAGAACCTCTAAGCTACATGACAGAAAAATGACAAAAAGCTTTTGAAGGTCAGGGAACATAGCACAATCACTTTAGACCAGTGGGAAAATGAAATTCTTCTCGAGACCTTGTAGACCTGATGGTGCTATCAATTTTAAAATGGATATAGTGCTTTAGGAGGCATATGTTTCATACCAAGTGACTTCAGACTGAATTATAATAGCTTTGAGCATCTACTTGAGAACTTAATGAATGAGTCACATGAAATGTTAATATCATTAATACCAGAGGAATTATTTATTTATTACTGTCATCATATATAACAAAGTAGTGCTTCCAAAATCCTTTGCGAAAAAAAAAATTCAGTGATTATCTTGAACATAGGAACAAATCCAGCAAAACTAACCAAAAAGGGAAAGGTAACTAATAATAGAATTTATTTTAGCTCTCCAAATTAATTGCCAGCCAATCTCATCATCTCTATATAATCCTGCATACTATAAAATAGTATTTGAACTTTAGCAACTGAATAGACATAAAGGGATTTGTATGACTTGACCTAGGTTAAAAGCAAATAGACTATTTTCCAGGCTCAATCTACATATTTTATTATGAGATGAAAACATCTATTCATATTATAATAACTATATGCTTAATTCCACCCTAATTTGATAGGGTGGCATTTTCAGTGTTTAGCAAGTAAAGAAGGTAATAATTTCTGAGAGGAGTGTGTGTGTGTGTGTGTGTGTGTGTAGATGAATGGACAGACAGATCTTTCCTATAGTGTTGGTATATATGTACAAAGATAGTATATTGGTTTTCTAGGGCTGCATTAAGCAAATACCACAGACTGAGTGAGTGAGTTAAACACAGAAATTTATTTCTTCACAGTTTTGGAACTGGAAGTCCAAGACCAAGGTGTCCTCAGGTTTAATTTCTTCTGTGGTTTCCCCTTCTTGGCTGGCAGATGGCTGCCTTCTTTCTGTGCCCTCACATGGTCTTTCCTCCATGTATACATCTCTGGAATGTCCTTTGGTATCTAAATGTCTCCTTCTGATAAAGATAGACTGGAGCAGGGGCCACCCTAATGGTCTCATTTTAAATTATTCACCTCCTTATCTCCAAACACAGTCACATTCTGAGGTCCAGGAGGTTAGGTAGGCTTCAACATATAAACTTAGGGGGAAGATGACAAAATTCAGCCCATAACACAGCCTGTAGCAGAGTACACAATTGGAGGAAAGTATACTTACTGTCACTGGTATCTATATTTTCCCCCATCTGTGCTGTCATTTATACTGTGCAAGAAATGTGCCACTGGAAGAAAAAAAACTCATCAATTTTCTTCCTGAAATTAAGTGATGAACACTAGTCCACAAGAAAAGCTTTATGATAAACAGTAGGTTAAAATTATTCCTTCAGAAAGCATTTGTATTCTTCCATATGAAAATAACTGTGAAATAATTACCATCTGAACATGGTTAATTAGTAAGTGGGGAAAAAAAACATAAATATGACTTCAAAACAAATGTGGCCTTAAGATGAGGCAGAAGAGAAGGAATTCTAATGTCATATTGACTTAGCTTTGGAATTATTACATTTCTCTTTTGGATGGATTATTTTTAAGAGACTGAAAACAACATGTAGAGATACTAACAATGTTTCATACACACACACACACACACACACACAAAAATGCCTTTACACTTCCTAGTAGTTTTATAAACCACTCTGACCTTAGATTTATTGAGCCATGATGCAGTCATAAGTTTCTAAGGTTGGCAGATGCTAAGGAATTCTAAAACCCTGTGGCTCCATAAAGAGCCAAAGGCCTGGGGAATAACAAGATGCTGCAGTATGTCTGGATCTCCTACCTTGGTTTATTTCATCCAGAGTAATCTCAGTCTCAACTATGGCACTAACTGAAGATCTTTGCAAGATTTCTCATGAAACCAGTTTGCTGTTTTAAAGCACTGAAGACCTCTGACATGGGGTAGTGTTCCCACTGTACAGTCAGAAAACCGAGACCCAGAGAAGTTAAGTAATCCACCCAGGTCACAGAGTTAGGTTTTCTGATTCGCAGATCCATCTTCTTCTAACTCTTGCTTATCTAATTAATTTTTATGCCATCCATACAAATGGGATGTTTCTTGACAGGCCAAAGTTAAGGTTCAAATTATAACTTCACTAGGATATTGACAAGATATTGATGCCCAAGGTAGGATTAGATCTCCTGATTTGTTATCCCTGGATAACACTGTCTTATTGCCAATTAATATGGTTTTCAGTACTTCTACTAGTTCTAGGCTGTCCACAATTGAAGTTTCGCTCCCTCCCTGTTGGCAGCCTCTAAGGAGATCGAGGCTGAACCCAGATTCAGGAAGCAGATGACAGCTCTTGCAGCTGCTTACTGTGGCAGTGTCTGTTTGTTCAGTGTCCCCAGAGACTTATGTTGCTTTTGGAACTAATAAGTTTGAAAATGTATACATGTGGAGTGTAATGTATGTATGTGAGGTCCAATGTTACCTATAATGATCCTAACATGCATGAGCAAATGGCACCCCTATGAACTTGTAAAGTATCTGCATATTTTAGAATAAAATTTGTTTTAATTAACTGTTTCCAAAGAGTTGAGGAAGATGAACTTATCTTTAGTTCTGCTATTGTGCTCTTCTTCCCACTTTATTGTTTGAATATCTCCTCTTTCTCCATTGTAGGTGGGAAACAAGACAGGAAATTCTGAATAATGTCATAAAAAAAGGTGTGTCCTTGGTCTCACATTCTAACATTCAATTCCCAGAATGTCTTTTTTTTTTTTTTTTTTGCCTAACCTAGGCAGCTTAGAATCTTCTCCCACTATGAAAGCAGAGGATGTTTTATTGAAGGCAGTCGTTCATTTAGTAAATATTTTTTAGATCAATTCTTTATGGTTTCAGAGGATCGAGCCCATGATGACTGGCTCCAAGGCAGAAATATGGCAGAAGGGCATAGTGGAGGACATCTGCTCAGCTCAGGGAAACCAAGAAGCAGAGAGAGAGAGGAAATGGCCAGAGATAAGATAAACCCTTTCAGGACATGCCCCCAGTGACCTACTTCCTCCATCTAGGTTCTGCCTCCTGGTAGTCCATTCAGCTATCATAGGATTAATCCACTTGATGGATTCACCCACTGGCCAAATGGACTAATGCACTGATGAGGTTAGAGGCTTCATGGTCCTATCATTGCCTAAAAGCTCCACCTGTGAACCTGGTTGTACAAAGGACAGTGCTTTCAACTCATGAGATTTTGAGGATACTCCAGATCCAAACTATAACAATTGGCATCATGATGGTTGCTGAAGTTTGGGGATGAGTTCATGGAAATTCATTGTTTAATGAATAAATAGTACATTGTACAATGATTCTTCAACTTGGGGTATATCTGAAAATTTTCTAAACACACATGTATGTGATTCTGTGTGTGTGTGTGTGTGTGTGTAGTATATACACTTGGTGATTTCTGGGTAAATGAGATCTGCATATCAAAGGTAAAATTTCTAGTGCCTAAAGCCAGAAAACAAAATCAGCAATAATCCTAAAAGGAAAGATATAGGAACAAAAAAGTGTAAAGCCCTGAAAGACTAACATTTTCCAGTTGCCAGGCCTATGGGGAAGCTGATAGCTTAAAGCAGAGTGAGACTAAGGCTGTGGCTGTGGCTATATGTCAGTTCTAGGGCAAAGTGCATATTTATGAGTAAGATAACTGCTCCATAATTTATGTGTAATTGTCTTTAAAGTATACAATCCTTCTTTTTCCTCAGGCTTTTTTAATCTCCCAAAAATCAGAGGCTGCATTTTGCTCAGTACTTGAACTTCAATAATTAAATCAATAAGTTGCACATACTAGATATTTAAAAATAATTGTTTTTTTTTTAATTTTTTATTGTTGGCTGTTCAAAACATTACATAGTTCTTGATATATCATATTTCACAATTTGATTCAAGTGGGTTATGAGCTCCCATTTTTACCCCATATACAGATTGCAGAATCACATCAGTTACACATCCATTGATTTACATATTGCCATACTAGTGTCTGTTGTATTCTGCTGCCTTTCCTATCCTCTACTATCCCCCCTCCCCTCTAAAAATAATTGTTTAATAAATGATTCAAATGTCCTTATTTCAAAGTTTTTGTTCTTGAGAGGGGCCTGAGTCAGTGAATTCATTAATATTTCTATATGTGACTTTGGAAAATCCATCTGGGTAGGGCAGGTATGCAGGCACCCTTGAGAATACAGTAGTGCCCCCTGACCCCTAGCTAAAGTGTTCCAAGACCTCCAGTGGTTGCCTGAAACTGTAGATAATACCAAATCCTGTATATACTATGTTTTTTCTCTATGTCTACATACCTATGATAAAATTGAATTTATAAATTAGGCATAGTAAGATATTAACAATAATAATAAAGTAGAAAAATTATAATATGTGTGATGAAAGTTATGTGAGTGTGGTGTCTTTCTTTCTCAAAACATCTTAGTGTATCTTTTCTCTGGAAGGAAGTATTTTACAGCTTCTCTTTGGCCTATCTGAATTACCAGAAGCACTACTCTTGTCCATTATTAAGTAAAATAAGAGTCACTTAAACATAACCACTCTGATATCATGACAGTCTATCAGATAACCAAAATGACTATGAAATGATTAATGGGAAGATAAGGTGTACTACATGGATACACTGGCAATGGGATGATTTACCTCCCAGGCAGACAGTGTGAGAATAGCACAAGATTTAAAATTAATTAAGTTTTTTACTTCTGCAGTTTTCCATTGAACATTTTTAAACCACAGTTGACTTTGGGTAACTGAAACCTCAGAAAATAAAACTGGGTATTAGAGGGGTTTATTGTATGCCACAGTAGTTGTTCTCGGTGGACTACAATATTCTTTGCATCTAATCACAAATTAATGTTTTTCACCACTTTGTTTTCCTTCCTTGTGCTTGACCTGATGCTTAAGTACAACATCCACATGTTTGATTTTAGACAGCAGGCCAGATTTCCTCTGTGCAAATTTAGCAGCATTGATCCCTTTACACTGGGTTGGTGAGCATGTCCAATTGTTGGCATCATTATTTGATGAGTTAACTATTACTGGCCAGGGAGCCCCATAGGATGTTCTAACCTGGAACTTGAGTTAAATGGCATTTTTTATTATTTTTTAAGAGACTCATAGAAGTCAGTCTGTAAGATTTATGGAATACTGCCTCGTCAGAGCCCTATTCAGCACCCTGAGTGAATGCAAAGGAATAAGAGAAATGGTACTTGTCTGTGTAGCACTTGCCATATACCGTAGGATTTTATGTCTGTCTAGTGTGAATCAAAAGTATGCCCTCTCCCTGAACACTATTTTCTTGTGTTAATTTAAACTGTGATTAAAATAGGTTGATAACTGGTTTATAGCCTCCTTTATAGAATTTTCATTGTTGCTCAAGGCCTGGAAATAGCAATTTAATTAGAGACTTACAGTCATGCATTTCATAGTGATAAATGCCCTGTGAATATTTAGACTATTAGCAAAGGTAAAATATTTTTAGTCTTCCTTTAATGTATTTAATAGTCTTCTTTCTTGTAATCTTTTTCACAAGCAGATTTCAAACTATTATCCAATGATGCTGATTTTAAGGATAGTGCTAACATATCTCTCTGACCCCCCCCCAAAAAAAAATCTCTATATCAGGAAAGTATACTATTACTTTTTTTCCTATAGAAATCATTAATAACCAAAAGCTAAAAAAGAAGCAGTCTTTTTGTTCTTAATTAAGGATCTAATTTATTTAAAGCTGGTTATTCACATACATGTGTGAATATGTAAATATATACACATGTACTTCTGTATATATGCATCTCATATAGCACATTTTGAAAAAAGACATTTTTAAAACATATCCAGCTGTTATATAGATATTTAGTTTTAAAATAGTTATATTATACAAATTTATAGTGTTCTAGAGGGTTTTTTTAGCATATGTTATTCAACTGTTTAATTGAAAAAAATTCTGATCATTGAGTAATATATCAGCAAGAACTGGTAGCATCCTCAACAATAGCTGCCCTCTGATTTCCAGGGAACTGAAAACCAGGCCACAGTTTTATTAATGAGGGCTGTGCCTCTGGCTTTGGCTCCACCAGCAATGACAGCAACCCCAGGTCTACAGGTCTCCTTAGTTTAGACCCACACACACATATGCATGTACACACTCATACAACATCTGGAGCCCAACTGTTCACCCATAGATATCTGTGCTACCAATTATCCCCTCTGCTTTCTTGCTGTCCACCTACTGCTGAGCCTCTTCATGCCCTCAGGTGTCTGGGCTGTTCCCAGGGCTAGGAAACCCTTTCCCACAACATCTACTGAGCTATGGGCACTGCCTGTCAGACGGTGCCATGGGCACGGCTATGCTGTTAGCAGGCAGGCCCATCCATACCTGGTCAAGATGCTTGGCCTTCTGGCCTGGTCATCTACATGCTGTGTCTCTCCTGTGCCCAGACCAGTTTCGACATTGTCTCAGAGCACTGTCTCCCAAACATCCCCTCCTTGAAGAAGACAGGACTATATTCCACAAGACTCCCCATGTCTTGCCCAGATTTTTGAGTAGGCAGCCATTTACCTGTATCTTATTCTAGCTCCATTTCTTTGGGATTCATGCATCAGTCCTGGGGGAGGTAAGCCCATAGCTTCTTAGTGTCCAATTTGAACTGGAAAATCCAGTATTCCCCTTTATTTGAAATTTAAATTGGGAACATGTTAGTCTTAGCAGGGTCCCCTTTATCTGCACAGTGTATCACACAAATCTGCAGGCTATGCATGAGTGTTCTTATTCTAGGCCCATCCAAGGTTATTTACACCCACACACAAGAACATGGGTCTCCCTGACAAGTCCTAGATGACATGGTCTGTGCAGCCCAGTACTGACAAACAGCCAATCATCCCAGCCCCAAAGCCACATTGGTTTTATACACGAACTAGTCAGCCTATAACAGGGAGAATTGGGGTTTTGTCCATTTGTGCATGTCAGTCAGCTTTCCATCACTAGAAGAACTACTAAGAATATCAGAAACCCAGCACAGTGACACAGACCTGTAATCCCACCTACTTGGGAGGCTGAGGCAGGAGGATCACAAGTTCAAGGCCAGCCACAGCAACTTTGTAAGACCCTGTCTCAACATTAAAAAAAAAAAAAGGATATGACACAGTGGCAAAGGCCCTCTGGGGTTCAATGCCCCATAAAAAAAAGATAATTAACTTTAAAGAGAAAAGATTGTTTTGGTTCATGCTTTTAGAGGTTGGACTCTATGATCAGGACTGTGAAATCTTGGGGATCATAACCTCCAAATAGTAACGATGGGAAGAACATGGTGGAAAAAAACATTCAACTCATGGTGAGCAGCAAAAGAGGAAGGGGAAGGGGTCAGAGTCCCAAAATCCCCTTCAGTGGTAAAACCTCCCCCTAGGCTCTGTCTGAACCATCCTGTGTCTTAGTGTGCTCAGTCCACTATGAAGAAATAGCATGTGGGTGACTTATAAAAAAAACTTCATTCATTTCTCATGTTGGAGCTGGAAGTCCAGCAGATTCTGTTTGGTGAGGGTCCACTTCCTGCTTCCTATGTAAATGGCAATGTGCTCATGCCACAGTCTAGCTGGGCACAAAATCACCAGCCACTCACAGCCTTGTAGATTCAAACAGCAATTCTTTATTCCCGAACTCACACCGGCACTCTACAAGCACTTTCTGGGGCAAAATCCACACTTCCACTGGGCTCTGCATCCCAAAATACTCTCTGAATCCCACGAGAACTCAACAGGAACTCAAGGAGTGGGCGGGCACTTGAGGCAGCAGGATACGCCCTATTCCCAGCAGGGTCCACCTTAAACCTGGAACCGCCCTAAACCCAAGGAGCGGGATACTCCCTATTCCCAGCCAGATACACCCTAAACCTGGACCCACCCTAATCCAGCAGGATCCTCCCTAAACCCGGATCCACCCTGGTCCTTGAGCAGGGTCACCCTACTCAAACATACATGCAATGTCACTGCAAATGACCTGGGTCCAAAGGCAAGCCCATTTCCACAATGGAGAGTCCTCCCTCTAAGCAACATGGGGTAGGCCGACAAAGAAATTGCCATGCGTCATTCCTACTTGGCAATGGCTCTCAGCATCTCCCCCCTTCTGATTAATTAAACAACAAGCAATGTGGCTTAGGGACTGTGCCTGGTAGATTGTCCAATTCAACATATGGTTCTTACCCGTCATGGGAAAAATGACCTCTAGGCGTTAGCCTCCTGTCTTAGGTTGATACCACTGCAATTGGATCATACCTGTCACTGACTACCAGTCCAGCATACAGCCATACTTGTGGATAGGCCTATGCACCAGTGGGGAGGTGAGGTTCTTTTCCTCACCTCTGTTAGCCCCCAAATTTGGCCTTGATGCCAGTGGGGGGGTGAGGTTCTTTGCCTCACCTCTGTTGGCCCCCAAATTTTAGACCATCACTAACAGAAGGGAGGAGGATACAGAAATGCCACGACACCAAGCTAATTGATGGCTCCTTTGGAAAAATTGCATCACTGGTGACACATCAGCAAAGATATGCCAGCACTACCACAATTCGCTGCACTAAACGATAGTTCACAATGCATACAAGTGATACATAGTCCAGGCAAGTTCTGCAAGCAGTTCAAAGCAGAGGAGTCTATCAATATGTCCATTTCCTCCCAAAGTAAATCGACTCCTTGATTGAGCATTACTTGTTGAGTTATATTCATTGATGCATCAGTTTATACAGTTCACTGTGATAGCTATCATAGAAGCTATAGTTTGGTTTTATCTTTGTCTTCACCGACACTGGGATGGAGATAGGAATTCTGGCAATGATGCTAAAGAGACATTATCCTGAACAGAATTATTAAATTTGATGAAAAGGAAAGGTGAAAGTAAACAAACAGATCTGTTAACCTCCTTTAAAAACAATCCTTAACAGCTGTTTACCTAATTTAAATTAAAGCATTTAAATCACATGAATAAAAAAAATCGGATCCATTTTTTCATGAGCGCTCCTCATATATGAAATATGGACATACGCACATACAGACATACAACAAAAAACACAAGAGTGCACACAAACGTACAACACATAAGACAATAGTAAAGGCCTTGTAGCTTTACCTAGGTGAAATCTCCATTGCAATGTTTAAAAACTCCACAGTCAAAAAATAAAACTGATCAGAAAAACATTAACCTAGGTCTGTATGAGCTCAAAAATAAAATAGAACTTTATGATGTGGGAAAAGGCAATAATAAAATAGATATTGAAAAAAGCATCCGGGTTAATCACTGTCACAGATGTAAGAATAGCCAAGCTGGAGCTCTGGATATCAGCTGTTATGGATTTGAGTCAAATCATCTTCTTTTTTGTCTGTAGAAATTGTTTTGGTTAGTCTCTCTGGAATCTAAATTGGCTGCTGTTCTCCCTATGGAAACACACAAACAGAACACCGACTCCAGACAATCACTGGGTCAGGACCTTTCCATTGTCTTGTTAGAATATCTTTCCAAAGTACCTTAGGCTTATGTACATTTTTTGGATACATATGTCTTTCTGCAGCACTAAGTCCTGATGAATCCAAATTTAAAAAGTTTAGAGTAAAAAGCGTTATTTTAAGTTTATCTTTGGGGGATATATACCCCTTTCCAATTCCCTCTTTTTGCTTTAATAAGTATGTTTTAATAGTTTGATGAGCTCTTTCAACTATGCCTTGTCCCTGTGGATTGTATGGGATTCCTGTTATATGAGTAATGCCAAATGATGAGCAAAATTGTTTAAAACAGGTAGAAGTATAACCAGGACCATTATCTGTTTTTAACTGTTTAGGAACGCCCACAGTGGCAAAATTTTGTAAGCAATGAGCTATAACATCTTTAGTTTTTTCTCCGACATGAAGGGAGCCCATCAAAAATCCGGAAGAAGTATCAACTGTAACATGTAAATATTTTAATTTTCCAAATTCTGGCGAGTGTGTGACATCCATCTGCCAAATATGATTAGGTATCAGTCCTCTAGGACTGACTCCAAGATTAACTTGTGGTAAAAAGGTCACACAATTTTGACATTGTTTTATTATATGTCTGGCTTGTTCCTTAGTTATTTTAAAACGCTTTTGTAAAGTACTAGCATTAACATGGAATCTTTTATGAAAATTTGTAGCTTCTTCTAGTGTAGAGAAAATATGCATGTCATGGTAGTTTTATCTGCTAAATCATTGCCCAAACTAAGGGCTCCAGGCAATCCTGTATGTGCCCTGATATGTCCTATAAAGAATGGATCTTTTCTGTCCCGGATTAGACTTTGTATAGTGGAAAACAAAGAGAAAACAGTAGAGGAAGGAGAAATCCTACCAGCATCTTCAAAGGATACTATAGCATTAACTATATACTTACTATCAGAAAATACATTAAATACAGAATCTTTAAACATCACAAAAGCTTGTAAAACTGCATTAAGCTCTACCTTTTGAGCTGATTGTTTGGGTACTAAAATTGTAAAAGTTTGATCAGGGGTAACTACTGCAGCTGTACCATTATTTGACCCATCAGTGAATATATTTGGAGCATTCATGATAGGGGTTTTTCTTGTCATTTTTGGAAAAACTACAGGATGCTTAGACCAAAAAGACAACAAAGGATTAGATGGTAAGTGATTATCAAATGTAACATTAGATTTACACATGATTATTGCCCAAGTATTTAACTCATTAGCTAACTCATCAATTTGATCCATAGTATATGGAGTAATAATTTTATTGGGAGAAATTCCAAACACTCCCTTCACTGCTTTTATTCCTTTGAGTATTAATTGTCCTACAGCCTCAGGATACCTAGTAAGAATAATATTAGGAGAATAAGATAAATGTATCCACAATAATGGACCTTCTTGCCAAAATACTCCTGTAGGAATATTTTTTGTTGGTAGTACAATAAATAATAAAGGCAAACTTATATCAATTCTATCCAAATGCATATTTTCCAAATATGTTTCAATAATTTTTAATGCCTTTCTTGCTTTAGGAGTTAACATGCGGGGTGAATTTGGATCTGATGGACCTTTTAGAATATCAAATAAAGGTCCCAACTCTCCTGTTGGTATGCCTAGATAAGGTCTTATCCAATTTATGTTTCCCAATAACTTTTGAAAGTTGTTAAGTGATTTGAGTTGATCTACTCATATTTGAATTTTTGGTGGACGGACCATGGTTGAGGATAATAGAACTCCTAAATAATTAATTGGAAAATTTAATTGTACTTTATCTATTGCTATCTCTAGATTATAATTTTTTAATAAGTTTGTAAGTGTGGCATAACATTCCAGCAATATGTTTTTATCTTTATGTGCTAATAATACATCATCCATATAGTGAAATATTTGTAGTTCAGGATTTTGATTTCTAAGTGGCTGGATTGCTTTGTTAACATAGATTTGACACATAGTTGGACTGTTAGCCATCCCTTGAGGGAGTACTTTCCATTCATATCTCTGATCAGGACCTTCATGATTTAATGCAGAGATAGTAAATGCAAAACGTGGACTATCCTCAGGATGAATTGGAATTGAAAAAAAAAACAATCTTTAATATCTATAGCTAAAACATGCCAGGTTTTTGGCAAAGCAGACAATTGAGGAATTCCTGATTGAGCAGTTCCCATAATAACCATCTCATTATTAATGGCTCTTAAATCTTGCAATAATCTCCATTTACCAGATGGAGATTTTGATGACAAAATGGGAGTATTATGGGGAGATACGGAAGGTTGTATATGTCCCTCTGCTAATTGTTGTTTGACCCGATCATGGACTACTTGAATCTTTTCTTTAGTCAGGGGCCACTGAGGAACCCACACTGGTCTTTCTGATTTCCAAGTAATTTTGATTGTCTCAGTGGCCCTTTCTGAAAATCCAACCCATGTCTGTCTGTTCCTTGATCTATTTGTATTGGTGCTGCTATACCTTGTTCTTGTTCTCCTAATCTTTTTTCTTTCCTAAAACCTTGTCTAGCCCTAGTAGTGGGCGCATTAGGATTGATGTTATTTGTTAACGTCAAACCTAATTGATCTAGGACATCTCGTCCCCATAAATTTATAGGAAGATGATCCAATACATATGGCTGTATAGTTCCTTCACATCCTTCAGGATCCTTCCAATCTAATATCATTGCACTTCTATGGGGATTAGTCACCACTCCTAGGCCTCAAAGCGTTTGAGTGGCTTGTTGTAATGGCCAATGTTTTGGCCATTCTTGACGAGATATGATGCTAAGGTCAGCACCTGTGTCCAGTAGCCCATTAAACTCATGTCCTTGAATATTTAGTTTTAGCATTGGGCGAGAATCTAAATTTAAAGACAGCATAGCCCAATCTACACCTGTGGAGCCTAATCCCTTGGAACCTCTTTCTACACTACAACTAGAAAATTTATTATGTAGGCTGGGTATTATTAACAACTGTGCTATTCTATCTCCTGGTGAAATTACTGATATACCTCTTGGAGAACTAGCTATAATTTTTATTTCACCTACATAATCGGGATCAATTACCCCAGGACTTATCATAAGTCCTTTTAGTGTAGATGAACTACGTCCCAATAATAAGCCTACTGTTCCTTGGGGAAGAGGTCCTTTTACTCCTGTGGGAATGATTTGAACTCCCATCTCTGGAGTTAGTACTGCTCTGGCAGAGGCGCAGATGTCCAACCCTGCGCTCCCTCGGGTTTGTCTGATGAGGGATTTAATGAACAATGTGTCCTGGGCACTACCCTGATGGTGTTGCTGGGTTCCTCCACTGCCCTGTATATTTGTGGTTGTGGGCCCCGGAGCATTGGGCCCCCCAGTCCGTTTTTTGGCAATGGAGCCTGATGCCTTTCTCCATGATATCGTGGGTAAATACCTGGTCCTTGTCCATTTTTTGATAAGGGAGTACCCTCTATGGTGGTTTGAGAATGGCATTCATTAGTCCAATGTCTCCCTCTACGGCATTGTGGCCAAATACCCGGTATTCTATTCCTTTGATACCTAGTTTTGTTAAACCCTCCTCCTAATGGGCAACTCCTTTTAAAATTTCCTGTTTGTTCACAATTGTAGCATGTTTTTGGCCTGGCATCTAAAGCCTGTTGTACTGCAGCTGCCAAGACTTGCCCTTGTTCATTAATGTCTCTACATAATTTAATATATATGTTTAAATCTTCATGTCTCCATGGTCTAATGACCTCTCTGCAGCAATGATTTGCTTGGTCATAAGCCAGTTGTTTTAATAATGGCATTGCCTGTTTTGTATCCCCAAAAATTCTGGAAGCTGTTTGAATAAGCCTATCTACAAATTCAGCGTAAGGTTCATTAGTTCTCTGTATTACCTTAGATAGCTGACCTTGTAAATCTCCATGTCCTTGTAAAGTCTTCCATGCCCTAACTGCGTCTGCAGCAATTTGTGCATATATAGCAGGATCATATTCAATTTGTTGCCGTTGACCCTCATAAGGTCCTTTTCCTAACAACATATCTAGATTTCTTTGAGGGTAACCAGCTGCTGCATTTCGCCTAGCTGTCTCCGTGCAAAATTCCTCATTGGCAACCTTCCATAACAAATATTGTCCTCCATTTAGCACAGATTTACACATGCTAGCCCACATCTGCTGGCGTCATGCCCAAGTTAGTAATGGACTCGACCATGCTTACCGTGAAGGGTGCTTGGGGACCATAGGTTGTTACAGCCTCCTTTAACTGCTGCACTGTTTTAAAATCTAAAGCACGGTGAATTTGCTGCCCTCCTACCTGTTCAAGTACAGGGCATGCTAATCTTTGAGGTCCTATCTCAGGATCCCATTTATCAACTACGGGGTTTTAGGGCCACTCAGCTGTCTCCATAGGTGGGGCTGTTAGTTGAATTACGCCCTCTGGTGATAAAACGGAGTTAGTAACAGCCTCCTGTTGTGGCCTTTTTTCCTAATAACCCCTTTTCCTTTAAATTTTCTTCCTCTGTCTGACTAGCTCGAGAGACCTTCTCTTTTGCTTGATCTAAAATGTGTTTCTCCATGGTCTGAACCTCTAACAATTTACTTAACACCTTTTTGGTTTGTTTTTTACTAATTTCTAATCTATAAAGATAACACAACCCAATAAGATAACACAAAACAAAACCGAAACTGAATGAAACAAAAACGGAATAAAAAATTGTTGTATCAATTTTCTCTTCCTCAGGGCCGACAAACTTCAAACCTTTAGCCAACCATTTTTCCCAGTTTGCCTGAGAAATTTCTAGGGATAGGCAGCTTGAAACAAAAACAAAATAAATCAAAACAAGAACACATTGTTTTTGGAAATGGTCACCCATTCTCTCGCCTTCCCTCAGGGGCGAGCAATTTCACTTACCTCTAAGCTTTAGACGTTCCCTGTCTGAGCCACCAATTGCCGCAGTCTAGCTGGGCACAAAATCACGAGCCACTCACAGCCTTGTAGATTCAAACAGCAATTCTTTATTCCCGAACTCACACCGGCACTCTACAAGCACGTTCTGGGGCAAAATCCACACTTCCACTGGGCTCTGCATCCCAAAATACTCTCTGAATCCCACGAGAACTCAACGGAAACTCAAGGAGCGGGCGGGCGCTTGAGGCAGCAGGATACGCCCTATTCCCAGCAGGGTCCACCTTAAACCTGGAACCGCCCTAAACCCAAGGAGCAGGATACTCCCTATTCCCAGCAGGATACACCCTAAACCTGGACCCACCCTAATCCAGCAGGATCCTCCCTAAACCCGGATCCACCCTGGTCCTTGAGCAGGGTCACCTTACTCAAACATACATGCAATGTCACTGCAAATGACCTGGGTCCAAAGGCAAGCCCATTTCCACAATGGAGAGTCCTTCCTCTAAGCAACATGGGGTAGGCTGACAAAGAAATTGCCATGCGTCATTCCTACTTGGCAATGGCTCTCAGCATGCTCACTATGACCTCATGTGGTAAAAGGAGCAAGGGAGCACCTGGCGCCCCTTTTATAAAGGCAGGGACCCATTTGCAAGTGTTTCACTGTCCTGCCTCTCAAAGGCCCCACTCCTAATACCATCACCTGGGGGATTAGGTTTCAATATGTTCATTTTAGAGGGACACAGGGTTCAGCCTATAGTACCCTACTACATATATTATGCAGATTATTCTGTCACTAAAAGGTTTAAATATTTGCCAGGTGATTAGCTATGGGAGATCTTAGACACCAAAGAGCATTGGTAATAATAGGTTGCTAGGTTTGCCATTTCTCTGCAAATAGTGATCTTTACAGCCTTCTGCTTGGTTACCTATGTCCAGAGAGGTGGGAAGTGGCCTTGACCTTCTCTAGAAGAATGGCTTTGCATGTCAACCACTTGTAATTGTAATGAAGCACTTAGTACCCTGTTTCCCTGTCTGAAACACCAAGGTTTAAGCTTCTTCCTTGGTAAATGTGAATCATTATTTACCTTGTGTGACTGGAAGAGCTCTAATTCATTTCCTGTGGTACTAAGCTTGTTTCTTTTTAATAATTACATCCAATTCTCCCTTTCAGAAATGTATGTTGAATTTTTATGTTTTACTCCCTATCATTAAACAAGGATCTGTTCTGATGGGCAGCATCCCAGCTTTGAATGCTTCCGTTGGTCATCTGTGTCCAGTAGCAAAATGGAAGGAACCTTGCCCCCAGGATCACACAGCTAAATGTGACTATCAGGTCTTGAGCTGATTTTTAAGCAGAGGTTAAACCACAGCCCTCTTTCCAGGGGCATTATATGTCACTCCTACCATGATTCATCACTGTTCAAGGAAAATGCACAGAAGCTTTGTCCTCAAGCTTCAGGGTCAAGGGCTTTGGGTTTCCCTTTGTCTCCCACCCACTTAGACAAGTCTCACACTGCTCTTGTCCCCCCCCCCCAAGAAAAAAGCAAAAGTGGGTTCTTTTAAGAGTTGGAATTCCTGCAGAGACATGTGCCATCTAGATTTAAAGCATAGCTTCTCTTTTCCTCATAGCTATAATAACAAAATAATGGTGAAATGGTTTGGGTGCACAATTTCCCAGCTTATTATCACCACCCCTGAAGGACACCGTGCCTCTGGTCTGACCTAGAGTCACTTAGGAACCCAAGTTGCTCCTGAAAGTAGCTGGAGGCATCGGGAGGTGGGGCTCAACCAGCTCCTGGTCTCCAGCCATCACACATGGGCGGCTTTGGTCCATAGCACGGCTAGGAAGGCCTCTGAGTGCAAAGGGATTGCATAAAAACAATTTCTTTCCTGCCCTGAGACCCTGGCATTCGTAGAGTCATTGCTACTTTTCCGCCCTTGCTCATCTTTTTATTTACATGTGGGAAAAAAAAAAAAAAACAATTAAAAGTTGGTTGACCTTCCGGATCAGGGACGAGGACACAGTGGAAGCAGTACTGAATTTAATTTAATGTTCTGTAACAAACAAGGGGGAAAGATATAGAGATACTGATTTTTGAGAGAAATGTTAATTATCTAAAGCTTAATTACAGATAACATCATGAGAAGAATACATAAAAGGCTTGAAATGCAGCCAAAGCATTTCCCTAAGAACATTAAAAATGATTGTTGTTTACAATTCACAAATGGCACAGGCATAAAGCTGAGATGGGAAAAACAGAGGCAAGTTTGAAGTAAGAGCAAGAGTTGCTATTTTAAAACCAGTTCAGCAGAGCAGTGATAGGATTTGGAGCAGGTTCATGTTGTAAGAGTAAATGAGATTCTGCACGTTTTCCCTTTAAAATAAAAATTAGCAGATTTCTGGCAAGCACATTGACATAAAATTCTAGGAGACAACACAACCCAAATAAAAATAAATAATTTATGAGGTCTTAGAGTGGGAATTACAAACAAAATAGAACTCACAGACATTTATCTCCATGTAAGTACAATAGAAATAAAGGAAAGACAACATTTTTATGTTCCTGTCACTTCATTACTGAATCCATCGATAGGAAAATCTAGCTTTTCACTCAAACTTAATTTTCATTCTGTGCTGCAAAGAATGGCTTACATTTATCTAGTCTATTCCTTCGAAAGGTTTTTTTGTCTTTTTTTTTTTTTTTTTTACAAGTGGTGTCTATTAATGTCCCATTACCTTTAAAGGTGAGTTTTGAAATAATGGGTTGTAGCACTTTGGAAAGAAGTTTGCTTTTAAGGAAGTTTGAGAAAATAAGTACCATGTGGTTCTAATTAGCCTGAAACCAATGAGATAGATGTTCTTGGGAAGGACAGAAGTTCTTGGGTTCAGGGCTTTGGGGTACAAGCCAGAGCTCCCCGTCCTGGCCAGTTGGGTTCCCGTGGTGTTATATTAGATGATACAGGACAGGGGCATAGGGTGCTTGGGAAAATAGTGTTGCATTCAGAGATCTCAACAGATCAGAAGAATGAAGATATGAGATGTGTGTGTGTGTGGGAGGGGATTTGTGTGTCTATCTTTGGATGATTAGCAGGAGAGAACAGCATTTACAAAGGGGAAGGATGGTGAGACTCTTGGGAAGATTAATTCACATATTTACCGAGATGATGATTAGAGAAGCAGTGATAATAATTTTCTGAGTTTAGGCATGATAAATGTTGAATGAATGAGAGAGATCCGAGGGGTGTATTGATAAGAGCTATTGAAGAGGGGCTCTATCCTGTTCCTTTGTATAGTTTTCCCCTTCCCTTTTTAAAAATCGAGGTTAAATTCATCTCCCATAAAATTAACCATTTAAAGATGAACAATTCAATGGCTTTTATAGTGTTGTGCGGTCGCCCCCTCTAGCTAGTTCGAAAATATTGTCATCCTTCCAAAATACAGCCTCATACACCTTAAGGAGGGGCTCCCCATGCCCTTCCTCTCCAGCCCTACAACCACCAGTCCTCTTTCTGCTTTGTTGATTTGTCTATTCTGGATATTTTATATAAATGGGATCATACAATATGTGAATTTTTGTGTCTAGCTTCTCAGCTTAGCATTCTATTTTCAAAGTTTATCTATACTTTTATTGATACATGTAGCATGTATCAATATTTTCTTCTTTTTATGGCTGAGTAATGTTCCATTTTATTTATATACCATTATTTTTCTTGTCTACCACTTTTTGGATGGGCATTTACGTTTTTCCATTTGGCTATTGTGAATAGTGAAACTAAACTTTCAAGACTGTGTTAATAAATGCCATTCGAGGTTAGGGTTGCAGAATCAAATGGGGGCGGAAATAAAGGCATTTAAACCATTTTTTTCTAATGAACAGGGTCTTTAATTTAGAAGGTTTTCTGCCTTAAAAAAGGGGGGGGGGTAGAATCCCTTATATCACTTGAATCTTGAAATAGACTCTATGTGGGTAGAATACCATGCTTGGGGGAGGGGCAGGGGAGCAGGTGGCAGACTAGACTTCAGTGACCGTCACAGGAATCTTCACAAGGAGGCTTCATTCAGCAGAATCACTGCACTCGCCTTCATCAGGGGTCCCAGTGACCAAAGCCCTCACAAAACTGTCCCAACAATGCTGCTGCTATCACAGGAGTGGGGAAGAGCCCTTGCCCCACCCCTGCCATAGCCCCCACCAAAATCCCAAGAGAGGTTGATTCTTCCCATTTTTGCAGATTCATCTTGAGGAGCCAGGGCTTCCTGAAGCCCAGTCCTCAGACTCCCCCATCCCCCCCCCCCGCCCCCGGCCCCTCTTCCCAGTGAACCAGCAGGGCCCTGGGAGAACTCAGAGAAGTCTTCCTGGAGGAAACTTCTGTTTCTCCTGGGCATCTCCACAGGGTGAGGCCACCCACTGCTTTTATTAACTTATAATTTTATTTTAGGGTTGACCTAGAACAATTGTATATATTTGTGGGGTGTGATGTGCTGTTCCTACACACAGATGCACCTTGGAAGAGCTGAATCTGGCTAATTAGCATATCCATCATCTCATGGACTTATCATTTCTTTGCTTCCATTTATTATTTGTTTGTTTGTTTATTTATTTTTGGTACTGGGATTTAACCTAGGGGCACTTAACATCTGAGCCACATTCTCAGCACTCCCCGCCTTTTATTTTTTGAGACAGGGTCTCACTAAGTTGCTTAGAGCCTTACTAAGTTACTGAGGTTGGCCTTGAATTTGTGATCCTCCTACTTCAACTTTCCCACTCACTGGGATTACAGGTATGCACCATGGAGCCCCACTCTCCATTTATTTTTAATGGAGAGTTCATCCAAGTTTTTCCAAAGCCACCATCTCAGACCCCACATAGGGTTCCCAGCAGCCTGCCCTAGTGCCTGCACTCCATCAGCAGGTACGTGGAACTGACTGCCAGTTTCCAGTTCCCACCAGACTAGCTCTCATGGCTTCAGAGTCTTTGCATATTGTGAAACCATTTCCAGTGTGCTACAGATAAAATTTTTAATCTAATTTCATATATATCCATTTTTTTCTATGGTGAAAAAGAATTTTATTGAAGAAAAGCTAAATTTTATTTTGTTTTTGGTACCAAGATGGAACTCCAGCAATGCTTTAGCACCAAACCACATCTTTAGTCCTTTTTCTTTTCGAGACAGGGTCTAAGTTTCTGAGGCTGATCTCAAACTTGAGATCCTCCTGCCTCAGCCTCCCAAGTGGCTGGGATTATGAGAGTGCACCTGCACCTAGTGAAGGAAAGCTAAATGATAGGAAGATCAACATCTCTGTATCTTAAGCAACACCCTCCGATTTTAGCATAAACACCTAAATTTAAAATAAGTTAAGAATTTATATAAATTATTTAAAATAAATTTTAAGTGAAATAAAAAATTTAAAATTTTAAAGTAGATTTCAGAGGAAGGCATTGACCCCTGGAGTAGGACAGCTGCTGACAAAATCTGATGGACCTGGACCTGGGTACCCCTCCTGAAATCTAGCTACAGCTGCTCTTTAGTGTTGAGGTTTATTTCCTCCCGTGGGGAGGGAAAAAAATTCCCCTGAGCTTGATTCTGAAGCACAGGTTGGATGCTGGTGACTTGGTTGTAACCTGAGAGCAGACACGTGGGCCAATCACTTAGCAGCTCTTTCTTTTACAGTGTCTCCTTGGCAAGTGATTACTGAGTGTGTCACAGTCTTTGGGGGTTGGTAACTAGTCACTCTGTACCTTTGATTTTCCCAGGCAATTATAAACCATTGAGTTTTGGGTTTTGTTTACTTGGAAGGTTTTCCAGTATATAACAGAAGCGAATCACAGAGGGCTGGAATGACTTGCTCCTGATACAGGCACAGAGGCAGGAACTAACTGGGATTTATCATGTAAATATGACCATTTGCAAATGCTAAAAAGCAGAAGCCATTTTTCATCAATTCCAAAATCAGACTGCTTTTGTCAAGAAATTGTCACCTACGCCTGCGTTAGAATTACCTAGAAAAGTGAACCATCAGGCTCCTACTTTCTGATTCAGAGTTGTAAAAAAGCTGGGGATGGATCCCTCTGACCCAGCACTTTGGAGGTCACGTAACTGAAACATATAGTGTTACTTACTTTGTGAAAATTGCTGATGTGTCTTCTAGAAAAAAATGAATGAACCTGCATGGATTACTCAGAAAAGGCAGCACAGTGCAGGTTGTGCTTGTCTGTAATCTGGAAATTGATTCAGATTAAACCCTGGTGACAGCACAACATTGTTTCAAATGTGGAAATAAAAGAAGACCAAATGAGAACAGGCCAAAGCTATTTAAATATCTCGGAGCTTGTGATAGCCAGGGAATCAGCTATACCACTTAGCAGAGACTGAGAGGCAGGTGGGATGAGACAGGTTTCAAGTATGTCCTGATTGGAGGGTATTGGCCTGGGGAAGCTGGAGACACTAACTAGAATTTTGGGAACGTCCTGAGTACTGTAGTTTGAATAAATGTTCCTCACAGGCCTGTGTGTTAAAGGCTCGGTCACTATGGCACTATCAGGAGCTGATCAAAACTTCAAGAGGTCTCTGGAGCATAGAGGGAGGAAGTTAGGTCATTCCAGGTGTGGCCTCAAATGGAATATTGAGAACCTGGTCCCTTCTTGTCTCTCTTTGCTTCTGAGCTACCTTGAGGTAAGCAGCTTCCTCTGCCACATGCTCCCACCATGATGTACTGCTTTGGCACAGGCCCCAAAGCAAAAGGCCAACCACCATGGACTGAATCTTGAGCCATGACTTTTCTTAAGTTGATTTATCTCAAGTATTTTGTTACAGTAAAGGAAAGCTGTCTAATACACCATGTGATTAGCTAGGAATATGCATCAGGCTTTCTCTAATTGTCCTAAATAGAATGTAAGGATGGAAATAAGGGAAATTGTCAGCTCTTTAAATTGTGGACACATAGGGTTGATTGTTAAAGAGGTTATTGTTTGGATTTCTGGGTTTTTGGTAGAGAAAATGGTCTTGCTTTCCACAAGATTGATTTCTAGATAGCAAATTACCTTCCTGAGCTGGTTATTGTAGATAACATGTTGATTTCCTGGGCTCCTTGCTACAGATCATGGTGCAGAGCTCTATTTTTATATGTGACCTGGCCACTGTCCATTTTGTCTATTTATCATTCAGTCTCTTGCCATCAAACTGAGCTGACAAGTGCTCACTTACTTTTCTGAGGGGCACCCACACCCAGGACTTATGTGCATGTTCAGCCTTTCCAGTGACTGGGAGCAGGTTCTGCCATAGCTGGTCCCACTGAAGGTGTCTCCACTGGTGTCTGGGTGAGATTATAAACAGAGACTTCCTCACTCACAAGCTGAGCTGTGACTTCACTGCTCAGCCTGGCCCAGGCCACCAAGCCTAAGCCCCATAAGTACCTTTGACATAAGTGGCTTAGACTTCTTCACAGAATTCTACTTGGTGACATGTATTGACTTCTTACTGTATACCAGACATCGTCACCAATATTTAAATAGATTTTCCCAATGACTCTTCACCATAAAACTATGACATTGATACAATTATTTCCAACTCATAGATGATGGAACTGAGGCTAAGAAAGATTAAATAATGTGTCACATGACCAAGTCACATGACTAAGCAGTGGTAGGTCTGGAATTTGAACCCATGTGACTTTAATCATCTACATTGAACTACTCTGCTACCATGAGAGGAAAAAGGAGGGAAAATGTACCTGTTTACATACCAAGCACCTGAGGGACAAGCTCGTCTGACAGTGCTTGGCTTAAGTAAGTAAAGGAGGTTGTGGAAGCTCCCTGAGGTCTCCAAGGGGGCAGGGGGCAGTGATCACCACTCAGAGCTCTGAGCGCGTCCTGTGGGCCAGAAATAATTCCTGCCTTCAGAGGTTTTATTGGCTCGCAGGGGAGCCCAAAGTGGCATACAGGAGAACTATTATTGAAAAATTAAGTGTTATTATTTGTATGTATCATCAGTGAGTCAGGAATTAAGACACTAGAACGATAAAGGCAGAAAGAGGAGGATATTTAATGAGAAGGGAAAGGCCTAACCTGAGTTTGAAAGGGTAAGTGAATAGGCATGGCTGGAGATGAAGAATATTCCAGAAAGGGAAGCATGGTAAGGTCCTGTGGCTACCCTGAGTGACTCAAGGGCCTAAGAACAAGGGGGAGTGTGTGACCATAAGGAGGGCCTGGCTGGGGATCATGACCTCAAGGACCTTGAAAGCCAAAAGAAACTGAAAATTAATACTTACCGATGTTTTCATTAGAATGTAATAAAAATCATGATTCAAGATCATTAATAATCTTTCGGTGGTCTAAAAAGGGATTAATAGGGAGAGACATGAGACCCAAAACCCATCTAGGATGCTGCTAGAGTAATAGAGGTGGTGACACTCTGCATGGGGCCAAAGGAGATGATGAAGGCCACAGGCCTAGAAAGAAAGAAAAAAAAAATGTCTGTTTGAACCACTTTTTTCTTGGATTAAAAAAAAAAAAAAATCCGGATTTAAACTGCCTCTGGGGTTTGTAGCCAGAGAGATGAGAGGAGGTAGATGTTAAAGGACACTGGATAGTTAAAAATGATGAATTTGGAATAGAAAACATACTGTCAAGGTCCTTCCAAGGGAGGTGCATCTGATAATGGCAAGATATATCTAGGACAGGCATTGCACAAAAATAAAGTTCCATTATCTATCTCTTTTTAATTGATTGTTTAAGTGAAACAAATCATAGTTATTGGACTATGTGTTTCCTAATAATATCTGGTTTACATTCATACAAATAGTTCATATAGAAATGAACTTCTCTCTCTCAAGGTTGGAACTACCCATGCAAAACTATCTGTGCATAATTTTTCATGTTTTAACTATAGTTCTGAAAGCCATTTGTGAGGTGGAGATGATTTTTATAGTGATCCACAATGCTTGACAAACTTAGAACTGTTTTTGAAAATTTTAGAGAAGATGAAAATCATATTTTAGAAAATCATTGAGTAACATGGAGAAATTTAGTGACATAGTAAATGAAAGTTAATGTTAAAAGGATGTCCTCTATGACGCCAACTTAAAATAAATAATTATATCAATAGCTGGAGGAAAGACTAAGGTGGGATCAACAAGCAAAGTGACGTCAGTACTTCAACAGTGACTGTCTCTGAATGGGGAGGTCGAGGGGGACTTACATTTTCTTTTCTATATTTTCTTCATGACCAAACATACAGGAATCACATCTGATTCTCTTTATGAGAAATAAATTTTAACATAACCAAGACAAATCTTTAGATTTGGTATGAGGACAAAGAACGAAGTATTCCACACAGAACAGGTCAGAGTCCCCACTGTGTAACACCTGAGTGTCCCACAAGTTTTCTTTTAACTATAGCAGTAGTTACCACCACAATTATTTGGAAACCGTGGCCTTAGGAGTTTCTTACCTTCCTAGAAATTTCATGAAGCTTTAATTTTTTTCCTAAGTTTCTTCCTAATCCAAAATCAGCTTCTCTGCTGACATGAAAAGTGTCATTTCGGAATGAAAAACAAAAACTTATTTCACTTTTAGAAAATTAGACTTGGGCCTGGGGTTGTGGCTCAGTGGTAGTGTGCTTGCCTGGCCTGTGTAGGGCACCAGGTTCAATCCTCAGCACCACATAAAAAATAAATAAATAAAATGAGGGTATTGTGTCCATCTACAACTAAAAAAGTAAAAGAAAATACAATTGGGCTTGTCAAATTTTTGGCCAAACCTTTGGGGTTAGTCAGAAACTTCATTCAATCCATATGTGAACAGACCCAACTCTGCTTTTCCCCTGGGGCTCACTGTCTCCACCCTGCCAACCCTGGTGTGGTACACCACACCCCCTCACCAGAGACCTTCCACCCTCCCCTTCCTCATGCCTCCTTTTTTTAATTTTTAAAATGGAAAAAAAAATTGTAGATGTTGTGGATCAGACAAGTGCTAACCTGAGACTCACTATTCTCAAGATGCATTTTAAAAAGACTAATAGCATGAAACCATTTGGAAAATCAAAACAGTAGAAATGTCTACATTTAACTTATTTTAGTCCTTCTCTTATAAAATCAATTTGTATTTAGTAGAGCCCTTTAAGAATTTTTTTTTTACTTTACTCAAAGCTGGCAATAAGATAGAGATTATATTATCCAATGTTAAATTTATAGCATTGAGCATTTATATTATGAATTATTAAGTACAATACTAATAGGATCTGATTCTCTTGCCAGCATTTGATAAAAGTATGATGTGGTAGAATGTTTTTCAAAGAGGCTCCTGTTAACTCGCAGTAGTTTCAAAGGACAGCTCATTGCTAGTGGCACCAAACTGTCCCTTTTAAGTGGCCCCATAGATAAAAATTATGTTTATGCGTAAATGTTCCATTTCTTTAGTTAGTATTCATAGAATGGACACGATTGTGTTGTCTGCATTTTATGCCATGAGCATTTTCCAGTTTGCTAACATGTTTTTTTCATTTAGTTTTTGTATTTAACAAAGGAGTATCTGTAGGTAGTTTCCACAGATCAATAGTACTGTAAGCTTGATAAAGAAAACCAAGTATTTTCTACCCTTGTCTTTCCTCATCTTAATTTCCTACTCTTCAGAGAACCACATTCACCTCTTTTGGGTATTTACTCACATATGGGAACATAATATGTTTAACTGGATATATATTTATTAATTACAGGCATTATTTACTGACTTAGTTAGGACCCAATCTCATCCTCACACACACTACTTCTTGTAAAATTTCCAATGAAATTTCATTAGTTTTTACTTATAATAATATTATATTGTCACATGCTATAATTAGGTAAGTAATATTTACAGTTAAAGCATGTCATTTAATATAATTTTATTTCTGTTCAAATGTCTTTGTTTTCCCTGGAGTTAATAATTGCATTGGTCTCTTAACTTTGCATGTTTATTTGCTTAATTTCCTTTGTACTCATCACTAATTCAGTCCTAACTTTTCCAAAAAGAACTGCAAAAATTCTTCCTAATGTGGTCAGATCATCAGATAATCAAATAGCTTCCACATTTTTCTCTGGAAGCATTTCTTCTTTAATTACTTACTCTTTAATCTGAATCTACAAACAATGTTCATTCTGGAAGTTATCATTGTGATCACTCTGGGAATTTCCTTGTCTCTCCTTTGCCAAAGTTCTGTTTCCCAGATCCCCTATCTTTCTCTTCCTTGATTTACTCTCTCACTTTGATGGAGCACATTCTCCATTAGCTTTCTAAGAATGGTTACATAGGTGGTGAATTTTTTATCACTTTTTTCCATTTAAGTATGATTTTTTTTATAATAACACTTAACCGATATTAGATTCTCAATAACAAATCACTTTCTCTAAGAGTCATTGAAGTCCCTACTCTATTTTTTCAAGTTTTGTAGTGATACTGTTTTTCAAGGCCATTCTGAGGCTCAGTTCCTTGTATATGATGTATCTTCTCTCTTCTCTTCTAAAGTTCCAGGAAGTGCTCTCTAAGACTTAAAACTTTACAATGATATGCTTTGGTGTGGTTCTTTTTAAATTTACTGTGTTGTATAACTTGTAGACCCTTTTAATCTGAAGGTTCCTATTCTTCATAAATTCTTGGAATTTTTCATAGATGATTATTTATGAGATAAATTCCTTCTCTCTCCTTTATCTGGCTTTTTGAAAGCCCTGTTAGTTAGATACAAATTTGATGTATAGTACCATAATTTTCTTATCTCTTCTTCCCTATTTTTCATCTCTTTAGCTTTTTATCTTTTTTTATTTTCTGGAAGATATACTACATCTTGTCTTCCAACTTTTCTATCAAAGTGTTTTTAAAATTTATTAATAGTTCTTCAGTTTCTTTTTTAATCCCTAAGAGTGCTTCTCTTTCTCTTTCTTTCTTTCTTTCTTATTGAAACATTTATTTGAAAAAAGAGAAGTAATAATAGTGGTTTTTAGCCCGTGGCATATACAATATCCTCTTGGATAGGGAAAGTACACTCCCAGCCCTTGGCAGTAGGACAAGGTCTTTGACAACCATCCAGCCTTACTGGGTTTTGTTTATCTTGGTGCCCCCTCTATTGATGTAGGAAAGTTGGCCATGGGGTGAACTACCCTCTGGGAATGCAGTTCTGTAGCAGTTCAAGTCAGTATAGGTGTGTCGGTTACAACTGCACTCAGCTAATACTTGGCTAACAGTGGCTTAAACAAGCATGAATATTTTTTCCAGATAATTTTTCATTTTTTGAAATTAATAAATTCATTAACAATGGTGATTAAAATACCACTCAAAGTCAATTTAAACGAACTAGATTCTAAGAGGTTTTTTTTTTCTATTTACTCCTTTATTCTTTCTTTCCTCTTCTTTATTCATTTATTTTTTAATGGATGCTCTTCTAACGTCATGAGGATTCATGGCAGATGTTCTGGAATCTTTTTCTGTTCCCTGAATTAATCTATTTCCTTGCAGTTTCATCTTATATTCTGGGTTTTTCTCATAAACCCCATAATCCTTGCCAGAATAAAGTATGAAAATTCTGATCAGAAGCTTTTTGAGGACAAATAAATCTCAGATCTGGCCAGAAGAACTGGGCATTGCTTAGAAGACCCCACATCTTAATTAGGTTCCCTCACGTAGCCTCCTCTTTTGCTGATCGGTAACCAGAGAAAATTCATATCTCAGGATGAATTTTCCAGAAGGGTCTTCCTGGAAGACATAACCCAGGTAACAGTGTTCTGAGAAACAACCAGGGCCTCTGGGATTCACCCTCTCCACTACCTCAGCTTCTGCTGGGAGGTGAAGGGGAGGTGCCTGGCTTCACAAGCTGGAGGCCCGACTACAGCTTCTACAAAAACGTTTAATTTTACCTCCAATTACCTCTAGCGAGTACCTGTTTCTGGGGTTCTGGGGTGCAAAACAGTTTCAATTGGACCTCCTCTGAAAGCCTTCAGCTTCAGCTTCTATGGTCCAGCATCTCTTATGTATATTCTCAATCTTTCTTAGCCCTGTGTACTTACAGCATTTTTATTACCTTTTTGGAGAGATTTAGACAGGGAGCAAGAATAAACACATATGTTAACCTAGCATAACTTCACTAAGTTCCTCCCTCTCTTGAGTTTATACTATTTATTTTCTACACCAGAATATCCTCAGGTTGCCTTCCATGTCAGACTTGTGTTCTGAGACAGATGAAGGAATATTCTCTGGAATAAAGAGATCCAGAGTCAAGAAATGGTGCATACCACCCATATGCCTCTTGCTACTTTCTTTTGTGGCATCTGAGATAGTATGGTCTTAATTCTGATTTAAAATTTTTCCGATTGCACTTATTATGTATCCCCAGCTATACTTTAAGCCTCCATGAAGTTGTGTACCATGCCACCTGTGTTTTCTATCATGTTTACTGTATCATATATTAACCTCTATTTAGATATCTGTCACTCCTGAATAGAATGTAAGCCCCATGGGCAGGGACTGTTTCTTATTCATCTTTGTACCCTCCGTGTCCCCAGCACCTGACAGACTAGTTAACATCACAGGGATCACAAAAGGTCCACTGGTGCGTGAGTCAGTGAAGGACAGGCTTTCATACAGCCCATAATCCCTTTTGCACCTCATACCTAGGGAAAGTCCAGAAAGCATAATCGCATATTCCCATAGGCGTATTTATGTGCTCCCAAGTGAAAATAATTTTATACTGAGAATTCTTCATACATGATTGGACAGAGACAGGGGTAGTGACTTAGGGAAAGGTCATAACTTCTCCTTGTCCCCCCTCCCCTGTGAATATGCCTGTCCCCAAGGACTATGTGCCTGGTCACTCAGACAGACACCCTGCAGTCCCCCCGACAGAGCTAGATGGTCTTCGTGCCACTCTGAAGGAGAGGAAGCATGTTTCTGGTTGTCCTAAAACTAAGAATGTATTTTTCCAAGCAAATAATTTTATAAATGGTGGTCATTTGTAGTAGAAATAGAATTATTACTAAAATATTTCAGGTTCAATATGAGTTAAATTGATTTTAGGGGTTACTCTTGGAAACCAATGATCATTTCTTAAGTTGTTTCTGTGTGAAAATGTATTTTAAGTTCCAAGTGACTAAATTGTATATAAACTTCTGGAATATTTCTCATTCATATGATAGGCTGATTGTATTGTATTTATAGTCCATTTGGGGCTATAAGAACAAAAGGAAAATCAAATCAACTGGATAGTACCACTACTGGGAGCAACAAATCTAAAGTAACAAAATAGTCTATAATATGGAATATCACATCAGAATAAAAATGAACATATTTTACAGTTTGTGATATTTGTGGGCTGGCCTGGTGTCTACAAGAAAGAATGTCTTATGAAATTGTACTGTATAGATCTAATGAGATTATGTTTGATTCTTTCCTAGGGCCTGAAATAGTACAACTTAGTTATAAGTCTAGAAAAATGATTAATTTTTCTGTGCTATACACCACCATTAAAGCAGTCTGAATAATTACTCAATGCATTTAAAAACAATCTTTTGAAGCTTTATGAGTGGATTGAGATTGGATTAGTGGTGGAAAATAGGAGCTAATTAATTAAAGTTTTCTTTGAATATTCTTTTTATTTTGAATATACTAATATTCAACTCAACGTTTCAAAGAAAAATGAAGGTAGAATTTGGGGCAGTCAGAATTGTGGGGAAACAAATACATACCACAAGGGGGCGCAATGGAGTCTTTGTTTTGTTCTCTTTTTATGTAGGAAAGAGGGTTATTGGTTTTCAAAATCAGTGTAGGAACAGAAGAAAAAGAAAACAAAAGCAGAGGAGTGTGCTATAGGAATAAAGTCTACAAAGAGAAATTTCTCCTAACATTAAAACCAACTTTCCAAGGGATATAACAATTTTATCTCAATTAAGCAGCCTCAGTATTTTTTACTTCACGCCCATAGATTAAAAAAATATATGTGTATAAATACACACACACAGAATGAATATTATTTATTTTGACAAAGACTCTAAAAATTCTTTTTAAGGCTATCATGAGATTATTAATGATAATCCTTTAAAATTTCAACAAATTTAGTTAATGATATTCTACATATATATTAAGGTATAATTGACAAAAATTACATATATTTGTGGTCATTCATATGATTTTTTGATATAAGTATATGTTGTTAAAGCTGTCAGAGCCACAAATTGATTTAATAGTTTATTTGAGCCAAACACTGTGCTAGGTACAAACTTTAGACTAAGGCTACATGGTTTAACACATTCTCCCCTAATCTGTTACTGCTGACGTACAAAAACTTGAATGATCTTCCAAATCAGTCATCTGCAATTATCAGTATTTGTCTTACTGAATACATTGTTTCCTAAGTAGTCCTAATACAGGACTTAATTTATATTGTATCTGCACTTTTAATTGAAAGAGATTTTGTGGTCTTCCTTTTTTTTAAGCTAGTTTGTTACCCAATTTACAAGTAAGGTAAACTTGATTAATGTTATTTAATAAATGAAGAAGAAAGACTAAAACACTGGATACTAATCAAGTATCTCTTTAAAAGTAAATGATAGATTTAAAAATATAAAAAGACTGTGACTCCCAGGATACTATAGAAGCACAGAAACTCACAGCAGCTTGTCGCTGGTGGTAGTCATTAATATTTTTTCTTGGCAGCTCTAAGAATGCATTACTTACCATATTGGTTCTCAATCAGGGAAAAAAATTTTAAAGGATGCCCATAGACCACTATCTCATCTGGGGCTGATGTTTTCAAGTGTGGAACACAAAAACGTTCAGCAGGGAACGTCCCCATCTTCCAAGCGGAGGTGGGAGCTGAGTCAGCTCCTGTCCCTGACCTTCGTGTGACCTTACACATCACTTTCCCCTCTCAGAAAACCCGTTTCTTCATTATTCATCTGCTTTGTCCCCTAGGTAAGGGTCAATTAAAAGATGAGGTTACCCGTGGGTAAGCACTTTGTAACGTGGGAGGGCATTTTGTTCCTTTTCATTATCATCACTGTCTTGACTCATTTCCTCTGGAGCCTTGGAAGGCGGGCGTCTGTGCAAGCCATGCACCCTACCAAGGGAGTTTCCCCTGGCTCACTTCCTGTCTGTGCCCTGGGTAACTCTGTGCACATCCTGTCTGGAAGGTGCCAAGCTCGGGGACCATCAGGCTCAAGTGGTTGCTTTTTTCTCTGCCCATCACTGATGCTGGGCAGAACGAGGTCATCATCGCTGATCATTCTTAGGAGCAGTGTCAGCTGCAGGTTATCTTGGCGCTCCTGCTTTGACATGCGGATACATTCAGACCCTCGTCTTTCACCCATAGTTTTGATTATCACCTTGAATCAGGGAGATGAGAGAGAAGGAGGGAAAAGAGGCCTTACGAGAGGCTCTGGCAACAGCATATTCTCATCAAGGGTGTCCAGCTTTGCTGGGCTACCACTGACCGTCCCTCAGACTGATGAGTTCTGGAGAAGGTATTTGCTCTGAAGTGTGTCAGTAAAACATGGTAATTATTTTTCTTCAATGGAAAAAGGCAGTAAGTAGCACATGCTCACTCACCAGCATTAGAGCTTTTGCGCCTTGATCACAACAATAGATTGGGGCTGATTTCCTATTCTCAGGCAATCAGTGAAGGGAGGAGAGCGAGCCATTAGCAGGGGGTCCCAGTTGACCTTCAGCTAAATTATAGTTCCTTTCCCCTCCTGCCTTTCCTCTAACAGAAGGGGGAGGGGGGAGAGTAGCTCTCTGCTAAAAAATAAAATAAAATAAAAAGGGAAAGGAAAAAGAAAGGAAACAGGTGCATGGCTAGAATGTCTAGCAAGGGGATATAATTGAAGGCAACAATAGCATTCTAAATCTGACAGCTGCTTTGGTTGTCCCACCCCTTTGTGTTCGTGAGTAGGAAAATAACTTGTTTGAGATATTCGTGTCAGAGATAAAATCAACAAATATTTGTAGGACTATAAATATATTGAATGTGACTTGCAACAGATAAAGTTTTTATTTTTTAATGTTTAAAAATCCCCAAATGTTAAGTGCAAAGATGCAGTCTAGTTAGGTATGGCATCCTAACATAGATCCTGGCAGTACCTTTGCCAAATAAAGCCCTGAGACCAAATGGCCATCAGCAGATTTCAAATACATATTTTTGACTCTTGCTGTGTCAAAGATGTGCTATCCAAAGAGAAGATGTAAATCAGAAATATCGAAAACCCAATTCAATGTCATCCCAAATAAATACCTCTCTCGTTGTGCAAATGAGTACCAGTAAGTACAGTTTCAAACTTCAATAAAAGTACATTACTTTCCAATGACTGGTGTTGAAAATAAAGCAGCTGACAACTAGAGCCATTCGGGGAGATTGGATGTTCCCTTGTTATAACTTTTGGAGCATTTTATGTCACTTGGGGAAACCTTAGAAGTGTTTTTCGGTGGTGCTCCAGAAGATGAATTTCTCTTAATAGCCTACCTCATTGTTATTACACGTGAGTTCAGCATGAGTAGTCGTGGAGGTTCTATAACTGCTAATAGCACTGGGTGCTAATGGTACTAGAGTTGCTCAGGTTAACATAAAAGCAGCTAGGTGAAGGCGTGGGACTAGCTGCAATTAATCTCAAGTAGAATCCAAAAAAGACAGAAGCCATAAACATCAACAAATGGCATTCTCCAGTTAATTCAAAGGAAGACAAATTGAGAATATTGTTTTATTAATTAAAATATTTTTAACCGCAGTAGGGGAAATCCCCATGTAGTAAAGTGCTTGATGTCAGTCAACTTAGAATGTCTACCTTGTGATGCACTTTTCATATGATGATTATCTCAATGAACTTTCTAAATTTATTGCTAATGGTTGAACTCAAGCTATAGATAAAAGCAACCAATATTCAATACATTTTCATTAAAGGCACCATTTTTGTCTGTATACAATGTTTGTTACATATAAATGTACATACATATGCTTGGGATATGAAATTTATGTGTATAGTCAAGTTATAAAGCAGAATAACTTTTGCACAGCAAAGGAAGTAATCACAAGTTGAATAGACAGCCTACAGAATGAAAGAGAATCTTGGTAAATGAATCACCCAACAAAGGATTAATATCCAGAATATGTAAGGTACTCAGACAAATCAACAACACAAAAACCAAATAATTAGATTTTAAAATACGCAAATGACCTGAATGAACACATTTCAAAAGCAAATGTACAAATGGCCCACAGATATATGAAAAAATACTCAGTATCACTAAGCATCGGGGAGGTGCAAATCAAAATCATGACGAGATATCACCTCACCCCAGTTAGAATGGCTGTCCTCAAAAAGACAAAAAATAAATTCTGAAAAAGATGTGAAAGAGATTGTCATGAACTGTTGGGGAGAATGTAAATCAACGTAGCTGTTGTAGAAGACAGTATGGAGTTTCCTCAAAAAAGAAAAAAAATAGAACTACTATATAAACCAGCAATCCTACTACTGGGTATATTCAAAGGAAATAAATCAGTATGATGAAAAGATATCTGCACTTAAATGTTTATTGTACCATTATTCACACAGTCAAGATATGGAATCAACCCAGGTATCATTTGACAGATGAATGGATAAAAAAAAGTGTGGCATATATAGACAATGGAATGTTATTCAGCCATTTGAAAGAATCAAGTTCTGTCATATATAGCAACATTGCCAGAAACCATTAAGTAAGTTAAGTCACACACAGAAGAAAATATATAATATGTTCTCACTTATTATGTGTGGAAACTAAAAGTTGGTCTCAGAATTAAAAAATAGAGTAGTGGAAGAGGAGCGATAGAGGGAAGATGGTTCTTGGGTGTGGGCATGCAGCTTCAGAGGAGGAAAAACTTGTAATGTTTTATACCATAGTAGGTTAACTATTGGGCACCAGAATTAATCGTATATCTCAAAGTAGGTAGTAGAGGGGATTACAAAAATAAATGATAAATGTTTGAGGGATGGATATATCAAATACCCTAATCTGATCATTACACATTGTGTACATGTATTGAAATGTCACTGTGTACCCCAGGAATACATTTAACTAGTCTGCGTGTATTAAATATATATGTATATATGAACACAAAAAGAAACCCAGAAATCTGTTATTCATCCTAAGAAAAACAACATCACAGCATCGAGAGCCCCACCCTCGTTCTCTGCAGAATCACCATGGCGGCTGGGACCCTGGACACATATCAGGATATGTGGCTCAAGTCCATGTGCTCTCCACACCACCCACTTCCACTTTGGCTAATCCAACCGCACCCTTGAATTTCTCCACAAATTTCCTGCCGGCAAGTTTCTGGCATTTGGGGTGGTGATGGAGAGCCATGCCAGGCCTAGCAAGAGAGCCAGGAGGAGCTACAGAGCAGGGCTCAGGGGCAGCAGCCCTGTGGTGTGGTGGGTGAGACCGTCCTGAGTGCTCCCTGCCTGGAGCTTCAGGCATCGCCACACGCAGGGCACCGAGCATGCAAAGGGGGAGGCACCTTCTGGGGCTTCCAGGTGCTCACCTGAGACTCATGATGACTTTTCTGGTGACACTGGTTGACATCACAGTTGTTTGTACCCTGTTGTGACACTCTAAACAGGTCTTCAAGCCTTCTTTCTGCCAGGCTTTCCCAATACCAGCCATCTGTTCCTCACCTGCATCAACTAGCCCCAGTTCAGGGCTGTCTTAGGGGAGATGAAATGAGTGAGAAGATGACGAAGAAGTTTGCAGACAGTTGACCTCAAAAGGACCGCCTATGGAAGGGGAAGACTTCCTGGGAAGAGAAGCAGAAGCCTCAGGCCAGGCAGAAAGAGCAGGATAAGGCAGATGTGCCAGTTCCTGAAGAGGAGATGGTAAAATCGGAGTGGCCACTGGTTCTGAGCCCAAGGCCAGGGTGCCCTTCCCTTACCTGCCTAAAGGCACCTGTGTGTTGGATGAACCTAAGCTCAGGTACTCCGACAAGGGCACTGCCATAGTTTGGGGAGCACTGTGGTAAGGACGGCTGGCCTGCTTCCTGAGAGTTCACCCAGACCTTCATGAGCGGCAACCTCCTGGCTGGGATGTTTCAGTGATTGGACAGACTGAGGCACAACACCTCTGCCACCAGCCTCTAGCGAACAAGCAACAGCAGCTTCATTTCTGGAGTCCAAATCTTCCGAGGCCATCAGCTTGCCTTTCTGCTGAGTCCAGATTGACAGGTGAACATGAGACATATACAAGGCGGAAACTGGACCCTGGCCGCGAGGAGGCTCAGGTGCAGGTGTGAGAGTCCTCTGGTTGGGGCTGGGTGGGGGTTGCTTCCAGAACATGGGCATAGCTTCAACCAGGGCAAGACCTTCAAGTGAGCATCTCCCCATTCCTAGCTGCCTGCACCTACCTGCCCTTCAGAGAGCCGGAGTCATTAAAGGAAAGGAAACATTGAAAAAAGAAAGGAAACATCAATAGAACACTACCAGTTCTACTGAGGTCACCCGAAAGTGTCTTTTCTCTCTCTCTCTCTCTCTCTCTCTCTCTCTCTTTCTTTTTCAACACTGGGGATTGAGCCCAGGGCCTTGCACATGAAATTCTCTACCGTGAAGCTCATTTCCAGCCTCCAGCTGTTTACATTTTATTTTGAGGCAGTATCTCACTAAGGTCACCTAGGCTGACCTTGTATTTACAGTGCTCCCTCTCATTCTCCCAAGCATCTGAGATTACAGGCAGGCCCCACACCACCAGCTCTTCTCCTTTCTTATCACTCCACTCAGCTAATTGTGATTCTTATTGCTTTTGGTGAGTGTGTGTTTGTGTGTACAAGCCCTCATGCATGCTTTTAAAGACTCCATCCACTTTATCAATCATTTTATCATTTCCTTAATGGTTTTTCATGCACACTCATACACACACCCACTCATCCCTAAACAATATACTGTTTGATTTTATACTTTTTAAATTACAGTATCCTGTATATGTTTTTTAAATTTTTATTTGTTTTAATTAGTTATACCTGAGAGTAGAATGCATTTATGTACTTTGATGTATATCATACATAGATGGGATATAATTTCTCATTTTTCTAAGTATACATGTTGCAGAATTATTTTGGTCATGCAGTCACATATAAACATACAATAATAATGTCTGTTTCATTCTACTATCTTTCCTATCCTCACATCCCCTCCCCTCCCCTCCCATCACTTCCCTCTACGTAATCTAAGGTAAGCTATTCTTCCCTAGTGCCCCCAGCCTTATTGTGAATTAGTATCTGCATATTAGAGAAAACATTTGGCCTTTGGTTTTGTGGGATTGCCTTATTTCACTTAGCATGATATTCTCCAACTCCAACTATTTACTGGCAAATGTCATAATTTTATGTTTTTGTTTAGTTGAATTTAGTTGTTATTTTTATCTAGGTTACACAAACATATAAAGAGGCAAATGACACTCTAAATCTTTATATAAAAATATCCATTCCCACCCCAACACCCATGCCTAATTTTATGTTCCCTGGAGACAATTAAACTCTCTTGGAAATTTTTTAAAACTCCCCTATATATCATTGCATAGCATGCTTATTTTGTTACTAATTGGCTTTTTCAGATTTGGAAAATACCTATTTTCTTCCAACTTTAAAATATGAAAATGTAACTCTATGATATGCACCCATCCTCTTCCACATACATGTGCTTTCTATCTCCCCAATCCCCCCAGTAGTCAGATCATATTGTGGTTAGACCATTAGTTGGAGCTTACATATTGGACTATGTGAACACCATTCACAGCCTAGCTAGGTGGTGTACTATGATTGCTTTTTTTTTCCTGTGCAATGTTGGATTTTTCCTAAAATTTATAGTAAACTTTTTTATTATTCCAGTTCCAAATATCAGTCCCAAATGTCCCCAGTCATATAAATCTCCTTTCAAAATGTTCTAATGTATCAGATTATCTATTATTTCCATCTCTCCTTGAAGTTCTCTAGCCTGTTCCAACAGGTGCATTAGGAATCTCTCTTCATGTTGTTCGAGGGAAGCCCTTTGGGTCTCTGTTGCTCAGGTCTCCCAATTCCTTAGTCCCAGATCTTTCCTTCTCTTGCTTTACACCCTTGTTTTTGTGGAGCACATGCACAAGTAGCTTTGTAAGAAAGGGTATAAATGATAAAAATTTTGATGCATGAACGTCTAACAGTGTGTTTATTGGCTTATTATAGAGTTCTATTTTGGAAATCAATTTCCCTGGGAGTTTTGGAAATATCTTCTATTTCCAATATTGATATTTAAAAGCCCAATGCCTAATCTTGGTATTTAAAAGCCCAATGCCTGTGTGTGTCTTAATTCTTTGTATTAAAACTTTCTCTCAGCAAGCTTGTAAAATCTTTTACAAATGATCTGAAATTTCATGACAATATGCCCTTCCAAAAAGGGCTGTTTTTATATTTCTCTGAGTATTGAGTGAGATTTTCAATCTGGAAAATCATATTGTTCAGTTACAAAGAATTTTCCTTCAACTGTTTCATTATAATCTGTTTTCTGGGAAATTTCTTCAACTCTGTCTTCTTATATTTTGATCAAGCTTTTCATTTCTGCCCTAAAGCTTTTACTTTTCCTAAGAACTTCTTTGTTCATTGAATATTTTTATATCATTTTGTTCTTATTTAATAGATGCAGTTCTTCACATATCTAAAGATGTCAATTATATTTTCATAATTTTCTTTTTCTGACCTATTCTCTGCTCACTCTAAGTTGTTTTATTCTTTTTTGTTGTTGTTGTTGTACTGATCTTTGCCTTTCACATTTAATGCTTTCACCAAAGCCTGAAGATCTTTTGTTGCCTGCTTATGTTTGAAAACAGTGTTTCAAGTAGCATATTGGAATCCTAGTTGCATGTATTAGAAAATTCCTTTCCTAAGTTCATCATTTGTCTTTTCACTTTCTTTATGCTAACAGTTCATGAAAAGACTTTCTGAATTTTAAGGTAGCCTTTTATGATTCTTTTTTTTTTCCTTTAGGTTGTTTGCTTTTTATTTCTTATTGAATAAATCCCTCTTGATCTTGTGGTCATTAAGATATTTTCCTTTAAAAGTCTTATACTAATAATTAGTGCTTTTCATGTTTAAATACATAATTTGACTGGAATTAAATAGTGTTTATGGTGAGATATGTACATCCAATTTCATTTTTTCCCTAAACAGATAGACAACGTTATAGAAAAGCCCGTTGTCTTCCATTTATAGAAAAGCCTGTTATTTTCCCACAGATTACAGAGGCAGAAATGTTCTAATGTGGGTTTATAGCTGAGTCTCTTTCTGGGCTCTATTCTATCCCAGTGTTCCTTTCTGTGTTGACAATCTATAGTCTTATAAGATTCATATTTGATAAGACAGGTTTTCCCTACTTTATTCCCTACCTAGAATAACACCCAAAAATAGAAGGGGAAAAAACCACCTTCTAATAGGAAAGAAATAGTAGGCTGAACTTCATTCATTCATAAAAAATGCATTAAGCACCTGACATGTTTCAGATGAGCCCTAAGAACTGAAAACTGAGTAAGACACAATTCCTGCTGGAAAGGCATAAACTTGGGGGAGGAGACGGATGAAGATTTATACTTTTATTCTATTCTGAGCAGGAATAATGGAGGCATAAGAAGCTCTATGCTGAGAGGAAGAAAATAATTATGCCCAAGGGATAAGTTAGGAAAACCCTGACAGATTTGGCCAATAAATGGTAGTTTCAGTTTCGTCTGAAGACATGATTGGCATTTTAGGAGAGAGAAAGGGGAGGATTTACAGGGAGGGGACTCTGAGGGCTGTTATGAAAGTGCATAATCTGTTTCATAATAAAGGATCAAGCAAAGGAGCAGGTCCAGTTAGAAAGGAGGCCAGTGCCACACAGGGAAGAGCCTTGTCTTCTCCCCTGGGCTTGCACACTACCCTGCAGACACAGGTGGACTCAGGGGATTTCAATTAGAAAGGTAATGTCACCTTCATCACGAATGTGGCAGTGTAGATGCAGACTTCAGTGGGGTGTGGAGGGAGACTGTGGGTGGGGAGTCCAATGAGGAGGCTGTTGCGTTGCCCATGGTAGAATTCCTGAGGCCTCAACCTAGGCAGGAGTGAAGGTAGCAGCCATGCCTACAGAGCGGATGGACATCTTTGCCTTCTCTTCATTTGACAAAGCATTTATATCAGAGTATACAAAGAGCTCAAAAACCAACACCAAAAAAGAATCGATAAATGGGCAAATGAACTAAACAGACACTTCTCAAAAGAAGAAGTACAGTCCCATAATTATATGAAAAAGTATTCAACAGCTTCAGCCATCAGGGAAAGCTAAAAAACTACATTGAGATTCCATCTTACCCTAGTTAGAATGGATATCAGCAGGAGTACAAGAAATAGTAAATGCTGATGAGGATAGGAACTCAGACACAATTGGTTACAATCTCAACTAGTATAGCCACTATAGAAATCTCTATGGAGGTTCCTCAAAAACATAAAAATAGACCTACTATATGATCTACCTATACTACTTCTGGGTACATACCCAAAGGAATTAAAGTCAGCATACTAGCTATCTGCATGCCCATGTTCATTACAACACAATTCATAATAGCCAAGTATGGAACCAGCCTAGGTGACATCAACAGATGAATGGATTTAAAAAACATGTATACATACACAATGGAATACTACTCAGCCACAAAGAAGAACAAAATTGTGTCATTTGCAGGAAAATGGATGGACTAGAGATCATAGTATTAATCAAAATAAACTAGACTCAGAAAATCAAGTATTGGATATTTTCCCACAAATGTGGAATTTAGGAGTAAAAAGATTACATGAAAGTAACATGGAGACCTACTAAAGAAGGGACAGAAAAAGATTACATGAAAGTAACAGGGAGACCTATTAGAGAAGGGACAGTAGATCAGGGACAGGGAGAGGGGTAAAAAAAGGTAATGGGGAGTGCTGTGATCAGAGAATGTTATTTTCATGTATAAACATGCCACAATGAAACCTGGTATCCAGTATAATTAAAATGAATTAATAAAAATAATTTTTTTAAATGTGCACCTAGCACCTTGGCTCCTACAAAATTCTACCAGCATGCTTTGCAGAACACATCCTGGAGACAATGGCATTGGGACAAGAAGGAATACTAGGAGTGCAGGAAGTCAAAGGGTTTCTCTTAGTTAAATTTTGCTTAATTAAATTTGAATAATATAAATTATATTATTAAAGTTACCTGTCTCTCTTATCCCCGGGTTAGGATGTGATAATTATGTTTCCAGAATAAGTAAAATAATTGAAAGAGATTGACTTCTAGCTACTTATGGCATACTTGAATACATGTTTTCTTTATTTCATGAAATATCTGTGGTACTTTGCTAATGATTGCTATTATACATTAAATTTTAAAAGTGCTCCGTCATCCTATAGGAATTAATTTAAAAGTTATTGCCTTTGCTTTAGATACAAACTTCAGATATAATATGTATGTCCTGTCATCCCCCACTTTAGGCTAGGAATTAATCAATGCTGCCCCATGAATAAAACAAATGGTAAGCTGTAACATGTGGGTGGTGATTACAAACCCAGGCCAAATCTCACTGCAGCAAACCCCAAGGGCCTCGCCTGTTGACTTCTGGTATAGGAATTTAAAACTACCTGTATTATTTGGCATGAGCAACCCATTGGCTGAGTATTATAAATCCTTTTACTATGCTATTATTTACACTGAAATATGTTGATTGGAATGAGCCTTGACTTATATTGCGGAGAGATGAAACCAACAAATATGAAGATGCATCTGCAGATTGAACACATTTACATCCATCACATTTTACTTCATGCTTATCCCTAAATAAGAGTCACCAAAAGGACAGATTGTTATGCACAGGGGGCAGTAAATCTACTTGGTAAAACTCTTGATTGATGTTCTCCCCTAAAACGATCCTTTTTCTCTCAGTTTAACTGTTTAGAAGTACTAGGAAGCTCTGATTTCAAACAACATCGAATCCTATTTAAACCTGGAAACTTGTGCCTTTTTGAGTTGGATAAGCAGACAGTCAGGAGCACTAAGTATTTTGCTGAATCTTTCCCAGCACTTCCAAGCAAATTCAAGTGCTTAGTCCTGAGTGCTCCTGCAGCTGACTGTGCTCTTCTCTGGAACAGCACTTGATACCTTGCATGACAGGATTTATGTGTTCACACATATCTTTCGCCCTGCACGGTCTGTGAGCTCCAACATGGCAGATGGCACATGCCTATCAGTGCCCTCTCAGCAACCAAGCTGGTCCACATAAGGACTTTAGGGAGTGTTCCCAGTTATAGTGTCACTACACAGTGACTCACTTATGTCCACCAAGCCTTCATGGGATTGAAATGTGTCCCCTCCAAGGCCTAGGTGGAAGTCCTAATTCCCAGGACCTCAGCATGTCACCTTATTAGGAAGTAGTATAAGTTTCTGATATAATTAATTAGGATGAATTCCTACTGAGGTGGGACAGGCCTCTAAAACAATTTAACATGTGTCCTTATGAATAAAAAGTGGAAATTTGGACACAGGAAAGCACACAGGAAAGATATGCTGTGACCACAAATGTGGAGATTTGAGTTGATGTCTCTTCAAGCCAAGAACATCAAACATTGCTAGCAACCACCAGAAGCCAGGAGAGAGACATGGAGCAGATTCCCCTAAACAGCACTCAAAAGGAACCAACCCTGCCAAACCACCAATGTGAACTTCCAGCCTGCAGGACTGTGAGACCATAATCACCCAGTTGAAGTACTTTGACAGGACAGTCCTAGAAAACTACTACTACTCCTTAAGAGCAGAAGTGACAAGTTTCTAACAGAACAAAGTTAATCATTTTTTAGATTATTCCCTTTAAAGCCTTCTGGTTCTTAAAACCATGATTGCCATATGTGGTAATAGAAAGCCGAGCCAGACAAGGTCTGATGGAAATGTGTTCTTTAAATGAGTGATGAAGATTACACTGATGGCTGGTTGGTGGATATGTTTGGGAGAAGGAGGCCCCTAATAATAAAACAAACAGGCTCAGAGCTATGTATAATCTAAATACATTGGTACCAAGGGCCCAATACATAAAGCATCTGCTTTGATAATAAACCTATACATATGTTGAAAAGGCACTAATGACAAATGTTCAAAAACAGTCACAGACTGGTTTTCAATTCATAAAAAGGGGGAATCCATCAAGTTTGTTCCTGTATATCTACATTCAATTTAAAATATGAAATAGAGTATCAGTAACACTAGAAGGTGAATTGACAATAAATATTCTCTATTCTAGAGGCTCATGGAAGGAGATTGGAAGGACAAAACTTTTGAAATCCAATAGAGCTGGTTGTATTCCCACTTCTTTGACCTCCTTACCATATGACCTTACATGAGTCATTTAATCCTCAGAAACTCTGTTTGATTACCTTAAAAATGAAGATGATGGGGATGATGATGCCTCCCTCAGAGAACTGATCTGTGGATTAAGTGAGATAATATTGAAGTAAGCAGTGAGTGCATTGCCTGGTAAGATGCTCAATTAAAAACATTCTGTAGATGGCAGCTCAAATTTGTATTTATCCTTATTATTCCCCATGGGCAACAGCCCTGCACTTCAACACTTCAGTAAATCTGTTCTAGGATATCCATTTATAGAGTTTAAATATTAGTGACCCTGGGGAAGTCCCCAAGAATCACTGAGGTTGTGCCAAACATTTCCTTCTTTCTTTTTCTCCTTCCTTAGGCACAAAGTACCCGCAAATGATGAACCAATGGGTAGACAATAGCAGTATCAGACACAGGTTTGAATGAGCCCTGATTAAAGTTAAAACAGATGAATCCTCAGTCAAAAGCCTCTGTTCTGAGAGACAAATTAAAAATGAATCAGACTCTGCTCAAGGAAAGGTGATTAAGAGATAAAGTCAAGAAACCAAGACTGCACATCAGGCTCTCCTTGACTTCAAGGCAGCCATTCTTTACCTCTCTGGAATATGGGCCATGCTTTTGAAATCCACCCTAATCAGCCTAGTCTTTGCTCGTGGTCTTGGAAGGAGACAGCCTGAAAACTGAAAATATAAAGCAGGCAATGGCTCCAGGAGCAAAGACTCTTTCCTGATCATCTCTAGTGCATTCCTACGTACCCTTTTCCTGCAAGGAAAATAACCGTGCTCCATTTTTATTTTTCAGTCAGCAGGCCGAAAATGATGCCAAGTAGTTTGTGGTTTAAAATAATGATTTGGTGGAGGAAGAACCAGCCAGCCCACTCATGTGACCAGAAGGCAGCACCCACTGAGCACTGCTCAGAGAGGTCTTCGTGACAAGTGTCCTCTGCCATTGGGCAGCTCCATCCCTCAGTCCCTTTGATATTTGAACTCTGTAAGCTCAGCATTGCCATGTGTTTTCTTGAAAAGAGGTTAATATTTTCTGATTTGAATTTAGTGAGTGACCCTAGGTAACATCCACCCGTCCCCGGCTGCCGACCCTCTCTGCCTCCATGTCCTCTGTTGTAATTGCCCATTAATCAGCCCTGAGCTTGCCAAAGCTCCACAGGGCTATGAACCTGATGGGACAAATCAGCCTGCGACGTGTGTTGACAGACTCAGGTTTGTGTGACGATCCAGGAATGCACAATCTGGTGGCCAGAACCCCTTGAGCAGCAGGGCTGTAGCCAGTAAATGTGACATGTCCATTTGTCCTGCACAGAGACTAAAGGAAATCTGAGCACCTTCTTAACTGCTACATGAAACACAGTTAGGATAGCTTTTACATGTAGCACTTTAAAACCAAGAAATGTAGACAATTTAAGAACTGGATGGGATCCTATGCATATCTTTTCTAAGTTGCTCCTTTGGGCCGTGATAAATTGAAGTACTTGCTAACCACAGTACCATGTGTTTGTAAGGTCACACAGGACTCAAGGCCAACTCTCCTTTTTCCTAATTTAGAGAATTGTTCCCGATTACTCACATAGGAAATATATCATTTGAAGCACAATGTGTCTAGTTTCTAATGTTGCCTTGCAAATAAGTTTCCCATCCACTGGCCCAGTGAGCAAGGCCATCTTGCCTCAGGAGGTATATACTTAACAGGGCAGGCTGGGGAATCTACTTAATCTCTCCCTCTTCTCTTCTGGAACAGAATGTGTTCTCAGTAATGAAAAGCCATGAGATTCTTCCTGTAAAGAGGGACTTTGGGCTCTGTCCTCACCCTGAATCTGAGCTCATCCCCAACACCTAGCATACCTTGAAGGGAACATTTTAAACTCCTATGAAACTGGCTGGCTGTCATTTCTCTCTTAACAAGAGCTGTAAGTTGGTTTGAAATAAGCAAGCGGAAAGGAATTTCAAAGGACAGGATTAGTTGAAGCAAAAAACTGTATGTGATAAGCAACTCACAGGTCACAGTCCCTTCCTGGAGACTTCAAATATAGTACTCTAATACTTACTTGTCTTGGTTATTAAAGTTCTACCTGGAGACAGAGAATGGAAGAGATGATACCCCTAAGTTTCTGCCAAACTTGAAGTTGAATTTCTTTCATGATAATGAGAGGTGGGGGAGAGAGAGGAGAAAGAGAGAAAAGAGAGAAAGTGTATGTGTTAGGAGAGCAGAGGCCTCCTGAGGCCAGTGTCAGTGAAGGAGAAGGATGAAGTCTAGGGCAATGAGCCCAGGAATAACATTGCCAACCGCTGCCTGTCACCTCCCCTTATTTGGAACTTTCAACTGCCACTTTCTGATTTCTCAGAGGTGGGATGATCATTCTTAAATAAATTTACTTGAAGCACAAAAACAATAACATATACCGGTCTTTCCTTATCACCAGGGCTGTCAGCTGGTAGCCCTGCCCCTGGATCTCTGCTTATTTCATCCTGCAGTGCAGCCTAAGTGTAGTGTAGCATCACTTATTTACATGTTTGTCTCCTAGTAGACAGGAAGGCCTTTGAGGATAGAAATGGTATGATAATAGTTCATGGATCACAACCTTTATTTATTACCACCTGCTATCCTTTGCAAGACTTCACTTCTTCTTGAGAAAGAATTTCAATTTTACGATTTTAAGAATTCAGATGGAATTCAAAAAATCTACCCCTGTATATTTAGATTTCAAATATTTGTAAGAATGTAACCCTGCTAGGGCACTCCCCCAAAATTTCATGGGAATGTTTCGCAGGTGGTTTGCAGCATTTGTTACAGGAAGAAGAGAACTTTTTACTTCTTTGAAATCTTCATTGGCATCTGTGTTCTTCGCCTGTTTCTGTAATACATACATCCACTGCAAAGACACTAGGCTAAGAGCATCAGAGAAGCAAGGACATTTTGAGATAACAAATCCATGAACACCATAAATGTCAGCCCTTACATTTTTATCACATAGTAATTATACACATTTAATCATTCTTATATACATTGGATAGTGATCAACTCAGCCTATCTACCACATTAAACTTTTTAAATTTCTTTATGTAAGTACATTCAAATCCTCTCTTCTAACTATTTTGACATATCTAACACTCTATTACTAATTACATTCACCCTGTTGAGCCACAGAACACCAAAACTCATTCCTCCTACGGAAATCTAGCATGGCACCCATGCACCAGCTTCTCCCCATCCACTCCCCTGTTCTCCCTAGTCTCTGGTAACCTCTATTCTCTGCTCAACTTCTATGAGATCAACATTTTTAGACTCCACTTATGAATGAGATTGTACAGTGTTTGTCTTGCTACGTTTGACTTATTTCACTGAACACAATATCCCCCAGCCCCATCCATCCATTCATTTTTCACAGATGATGGGATTTCATATTTTTATGGCTAAATAGTTTTCCATTGTATATACATATCATATTTGGAAGAGGTGCTTTCCTGTGACCACTTACTGCATTGATACCAGTAGCAAGGTCACCAGGATGGTGAATGAACTAGGAACCTCCTTACATATTCATTTCAGGTCAATATCCTACCTACCATGGAAGCCACACTGCATCATGAAACAATTCCCACCAGCAACTTGCTGTTGTGGCTGGCTGTCAAGTGCATGATCCTGCACCTACATGGTCCTGAGATGAGGGTCTCTTTTCAGTTTTCATCTGTGGCAGGTCCCTCACTTCCTCACCCTGGTCTCAGCCCAGAGCTTACAGTTCACTCTGAACCCTTGCTCCTCCTCTGGGGCAGGTCTCATCCTCATTGCTTTGTCTGGGTCTCCCTAAGCTGTGGTCCTAACTTTAACATTTGTCTTCAACCTTAGTTTCCCTAATTCTTGATGTTTGAGCCACTCCAGACTCTCAGGGAAAAGCACTCTAGATTTTTAGAAAGTTTAGAAATCAGATGCAGATTCATACCTAGTTCCAAAAACAAGCCTGGAGCTGAAGATGGTCAGAGTGCTAGTAATAAAGCCAAAATTCTTCTAACTAGGTATTTTCCTAACTAGGTTGACTAGTCTGTTTTATCTATAACTTGGTTGGGAGTGTTTTGGTTTTATTTACTAAAAAGCATAAATTCCTGCCTCGACAAATGTTTATTTTGTGGCAAGTTCTTATTTATGAAGAAAGGTCAAGGATGATATGCTGATGAATTGAACATTCAGGAGGTGAATTTACTGTATTCCACACTCTAGATGAAAATGACCACTTCATATTCAGTGCACATCTCTGAGTGGCACCAAGCAGACTTTCATCTCTGTTGATTTGGAGGCACATCAGTGTTCGTTCCTCCTGCCAGTCTCTCCCGTAGGCATCAGTTATCACTGTACAGTGCTGTGGTCCTGGAGATTAGCCTGAAACTGTCTGATCTTACCCTCTGACAGCTCTGAAAATTGCACTTTTGAATCACTCCCTGATAACAGTTTGTTGACTTCACATTTGTCCTTTCTGCTCAAAAAATCTAGTCAGACCTGGTTGGAGAGAAATCCTCACTATGTGATAGTCCCCGCTGTTGTAACTTTGGGACAGGGTCTGGGGCCTCAATGCTGACTCATGAAGCCTGTTGTCCCTATACACTTCTTTTGTGTGGTTGAACTGAGGTGGCTTGGACCTCTTGCTTCATCACCAGAAGGAAATAGCTTAGGCTCAGCCCCCCCATGCCATCCATCCATGGCGCCATCTTGGTGCACAAACTCCTATTTTGCTTCCATTTCTATATTGAATTTAAGAACCTTTCTGCCTTCTTTGACAATTTAAATGTGCTGAATACTATTTTTAGTAAGAGGGAAAGGGTGCATACATCCATGATAGTCATTTGGCTATCCAAGTAATTTCTCTAATCTTTCAGATGAATTTAAACGGTCTTCTTGTCCATGATTTAAATACTACAAATAACACCATTGTATTAGTGCAATATATTCAAAGCCAAAAATACATGCTTCACAATGCTGGAATTGCTCTTCTCTACTTATGACCCCACTGTCTTTCTTGGCAACAAGAATGTCCTTCTCCCTCCATTTCTCTTCTCCCCTCTCTGCCAATACCCAATCTGAAGTCCCTCTATTCACCTGTCAGAGACCAGGTGCTACCTGCCTACCTTGCTAATGTCTGCTGTATCCATTGCCCTGTCTCTACACCCTGCCATTATCCTAGCCATACCTGGGGTTTTTGGAGCTGAAAAGAACCACCTGATCCAACCCTTTGTTTCTTAATGGGAAAAATGACCTAAAGAAATGAAGTTAATTGTTCTGGGTTTAGGACCAGAGCTTAGATATGACCATACCACTGCCTCCTTCCAGACCTATACATGGTTGCACAGCCTGTCTCTCTCTATTTCAATCCATAAAGCACAAATTCCAGGCTATTCTTTCTGAATCACTGCTTCGAGGCTACTTCTTAGCTCAAAAACCTCCAGTGGTCCTGCATTGCTTCCAGAACAAAATCCAAATAGTCAAGCTCACTTTTTCCTCACTCCTATTTTTGCAGGTGCCTGTACTTTGCAAACAAGCAAACTTATCTGTCCATTCCACATATTCCTCCCCTGTCCTGGCTGTGCTTTTATTCCTATACCTATGTGCATGGTTTGCAATTCTGGATCTGACTCATTTGTCAGAGTAAACATCAAAATACCTGCTTTCCAGAACCTTCGAAGGACCCTTTCAGTTAAAAGCCATCTGCACTGTAGATTGACAGCTCTTCATCCATAGCTCCCTGCATTACCCATCACCTTGAATAACAATTGCATGAGTATTATTGATATTTTCTGCTTGTCTGAAGATTCTTGAGGAGAAGATTCTGGAGTGTTTGACTTTGTATCGTACATCTGTATTTTTTCAGGTTATTAGCCAGTAAACTCAGAACTACATAATTTCTCTAAGCTAAGAGTCCAACTTTTTGTTCATCCTTTTTGTCACATACAGTTGAGGTGCAGATCAATTATATTATTTTTGTTATGAAACACGGCTTAACTGTTATGATAAACAATGTATCTGTCAACCACTTGAAAGCATTTTAAATTAATTATATACTACTGGGTTTATTTGACATAAAAATGTAAAGCAATATAAAATATCAAATAAATAAATTTTTTTTTTCTTCCAGAGCAAAATCCATCCTCCGCCCCCCAATTCACACACAAAAGACTGAAATGGTCCTAGAAACTCATCAAACATTTACTGCCATCTTGTGGACAGATGATAGCAAAACCCCTAAATGAGGTTGAGCAGTTGTGCTCATAAACAGCCTCAATGCAAATGTTGTATGGTTAAACCCACGGAAGCAGCCTCTTCATTAATTAAACCATTTGCCCAGAAAGTGATTAGTCAAAGCCAGAAAGTCCTTTGTTAATTTTTCTTTATCATTACGGAATCCTAAAGTGGTTGTCACCAGTAATCTCAATTTTCTCCTTCCTAATGTCTAAGATTGGGGCAGCAATATCAGGGAAAAGTGATTGAATACATTCTTATTGGCCTTGATTCTTGAGGCAAAAAATAAGTAAGACTTGTTTAATTAACAGATTAACAATGAGCAGTTTGCACCCATGAGAACACAGTTTTCTGTGGACCGTTCCGTTGGCTCCTTGCTGACCTGCTCCCAAATAAGTAGATGCTGAAGTTCAAGTACAAGTTTCCCCACCACATTAATATAAATCAGTATCTCACAGAATGGACTATCAGAAGACTGTATTATGACCATTCACATACTGGAACTCAAATTAATTCCCAAGAACTAGGCATGAAATATGGAAAACACAGTAAAACATTGAACAAAATCATTTCCTTTTCCATGGGAAATATTTCCCTATAAACCTTTCATTCTTTTAGCTTTTCCTAGTAAATCAATGACCTCCTATTTCAAATAGCATAGGTGCTTGATTATTTTCCTTCTATATTAAATACAGTCCTTATTCAAATACTGAGCTGGACCATATCTACAAATATCTTCATGCTATTATTTTGTCTCCAGGGTGCTTTATTGCCTGTAAGGGAATTCATATGTGGCATTGAACTTGTCTCGAGACATGATTTCTTACATGCATAAAATGAGATCTGAAAGAGAACCAGGCTGCTTAGAGCAAAGCTTGCCTGTGTGGGCAGCATGCTCCCTTCCCTGGCCCTGCCCCCACCCCCCAGCTCTCTGGACATCAGGGTCGCTGCTTTGCATGTCTCTCTTTCATCCCTGCCTGGCTTTGTTAATGACTCCAGAAAAAAGTTATTTGAAAATTAGCTGTCAGTTAAGGCCATGTCCCTCGGTCAGAGAGAATTGAATATTAACTCAGTTATTCAGTGACCAGTGACTAGGCTCCAGGTTCTATGGAAGACCAATGGGACCTACCAGAGCAGAATTTCTCCCCTCTGTCATTTCAGTCCAAGGAGTGAAATAGTAAACAATCACAGAGCTGCCTGATAAATGCCAGAGGCATGGTGTGCTGGGTCGCCAGGAGCCCACTGCCAGCTATAAGGCACACCAGGTGGAAGTGAAGGGCTGTGGTCCTGGAAAAGTAGCCATCAGTGCTGAACTTGGCTCCATGTTGGAGCTTGACTTTTATTCTCCTGGAGAATAAAGTTGATGATGCCTAAAGCAGCCAAGTGAGACAGCTAAGTTTTATTTCATTTCATTGGGAGCACTATACAAGGTAAATGGAAAGAGGTCAAGACTGGAATCAAGAAGACTCATGATGAAGGCCTTCCATTAATCTCAGCTTCAGGATCAAACCTTGAGCCAGGCAGTGGGAATGGAGCAGAGGCGACAGACACTCAGCTCTTTAAAAGGTAGACACAGCAAGACCCAGTTCCAGGATGAGTATGGAACCTGTGGACAGAATGTTGACAATGATGCCCTGGTTTCAGGCCTGGGCAACTATGGCAAGGGTGGTGCTGTAGGAGAGAGGAATGTTTTCTTCTCAGCCATTGCAAGGTTCATGGCTGGGGTCCCATAACAACAGGCAGGTTAAGAAGAGGAGAACAGAAAGAGATCTATCAGATGGGAGTTTCACTTGACATGGGTGCCTTCAGAAGTGAAGACCCAAAGAAATGGAGAAATCTGCATATTTATGAGGAGTTGTGCTGAAATACCATTGGAGAACAGCAGGTATAATCTAATCGTAACACACCAGGAGCATCTTGGCAGGGCCTGTTTTGTTCAGATTTTTCTTGGCATCTATGTGTGACATTCCAGTGGTCCTTGGGCATAGGGCAGAATGTCTGTCACTTCAGGGTCTTCATGACAGAAGGAAGGAAGAAGGTCAGAGAGTGACCTTCCTAGGTTTTATCCTACTTAGTGGGGAGGAAGGTAAGAGTGGGCCTCCTGTCTTTGCTGGTTGCTCAAATGCCAAGGGGCCATATTTTAGGGTAGGGTGTCTTCATGAACCCCAATAGTGCCATTTTAATAAGTGAGGAAACATGACTTCTGAGAAAAAAAGAGTGGAGGTCAGGATAAGGGGAATCATGTGTCCAGAAGTCGATGGTAGGAAAGTTTCAAAAAGGAAATAGAGGTCTCTTTAGACCTGAAAATAATCATGGATTTATGGACTAACTTAGCACGAGAAGCCTTAGAGACACAAAGTGATCACAAAGCAGAAAAGGGGTTAGGGGGATAAATAGAAACAAGGATAAAGGGTCATCCTGTGCGTTGGCTGCCTATTAAAATCACCTAGAGATGTTGAAATGCTACCAATGCTCAGCCCATATCCTGGCACAGGTAAGCTCTACAGGTAACTGCAAGGTGAGCTAAGGTAAGGCCACTGGTGTAGACTCCTCTTTCTAGAAGGCTGTTATGGAAAAGAAATGTGAGAGATTATCAAGTATTAGAAGAAGTTATTTTTAAAATAAACATTGAAGGAAAAAAAAAAAAACTAAGGTAGCCAAGTACTCCTGCAGCGTGAGAAAAAGAAACAGAAGAGAATAGTCAATGGCGAAAGTTCTAAGGGGAAGTGGGAGAACAGGAAGGCCCATAGCCCTGGATGGAAGGGAAGAAGATGTCTGGAAGTGAGGCTAGTAAGGCAAGATGGGCGGACACACAATTAAATTTGTAGATGGAAGGATGAGAAGACTGTCCCTTATCAGCATGAAGGTAATTAAGTGCATCAAAAAGATCAGTCTTAAATGTCTCCTACTGTGGATAAACAATGTTAGGAAAACATCTTGGGAGGCTCATTGCAAGAAGGATGGGTAGATAGAGATGCAGATGCCATCCAGGTTTCACTTTGCCACGACTTCCCTAATTCTCACCCACCCCTATTGTGACCATATTCTCAGCTCAGAGTGGATCTTGCAAAGTAGCTAGTGTTCTCTTCTATACCCATTAGCCATTTGGTCATCTTCATCACTACAATGCACATGAGCATAGCCAAATTTGTTTCAGGAGGAACCATTTCAACTGTAAGCTGTCCCTTTGTGATCTGACTGGGAGCAGCGGTTTGAATGGAGGAGCTAAACATTGAACACAGGACAGTGCTGCAGGTGGTAAACGTGTGTGTGTGTGTGTGTGTGTGTGTGTGCGCATACATTCATTTGGTATGTGATATATGTTGTACGTTTGCAGAGCTCAGTGTTGTGTTTGGCTCTGCCTTTTCATCCCATGATAATTTTCCCAGACATACGAGTTGCAACTCCTTTTAAGACATTGAATTCTGATGTGTCAGCTACTCCCATTGCCTAGAAACTTGTAGCTCTCTTGCTTTTTCTCCATGCTGTCTCCACAGTGTTCTGGTAGCTCCTTTGTTGTGAAGATCTTGCAGCTCATTCTGCCATGAATGCAGATGGTTAGCTGTGACACTGTCTATGTCATTTTCACCTTCCTGAGCAGTAAAGTTAAGCTAGGCAACACCTGCAATGTCATTTCATAGGCATGCTTGGTCTAGGACCTTGGGGTGAATGGCCAGCCTGTCTCCATCATAAACTGTCTTTATTGGGCAGACTTCTTCATATAGAGCCATCCTCGTTGTTCCTGACTTGCTGAACCTAAGCTTGAGAAGTTCACATAAGACCAGAGTGAAGCCTTTTGCATTTGTGTGTGTTGAAACTTAGACTCTTAATAAGATCTGGGCTTTCATTTCATGAAATAAACATGATGCACAATAAACATTTATGATCCCACACATGATCTGTTAACAAGATTATCATCTCGTTTTCCTGATAGAATCACCAAAAAACATTCTGGTCCATTGGGGAAATGCTTTAAAAAATATATAATCCAGGGGGACAAACGAATGTCAGTAGAGGGGGTAGAGAGAGAAGAGGGGAGGGGAGGGGAGGGGAGGGGGGATAGTAGAGGATAGGAAAGGCAGCAGAATACAACAGACACTAGTATGGCAATATGTAAATCAATGGATGTGCAACTGATGTGATTCTGCAATCTGTATATGGGGTAAAAATGGGAGCTCATAACCCACTTGAATCAAATTGTGAAATATGATATATCAAGAACTATGTAATGTTTTGAACAGCCAACAATAAAAAATTTAAAAAAAAAAAGAAAGAAAAAAAAAATATATATATATATATAATCCTAATAGAAACTGGAGACATTTTCTTAGTTATCCTTCAGCCCCATCTTTGAAACCAGCATATTGCCACAGAAGAAGGATAGAGATTTGGGAGTTGGGCAGATCCACTGACCTGACATCATGTCACTCCTGGTCCAGGCCTGTCTTCATTTGTAAGAGGACAACAATATTTGCCACCCCACCCAAGTTTGTTGTCCTTATGTACTGAAAAGTACTTAAGGGAAAAGCAACTAACCAATGCCTGCCTCAGTGTGGTCTTGGTGAACATCAATCTGTATTGCTTCCATTAAGATTAGGAAAGACTTTTATTGGTTGAAGAAAAGGGGAAGGAGAAGCAGGATGGAGGTCCTGCAGAAGGAAAGAGCCCAGGCCCTTTGTTCCTTTATTTCCTTGAAGTGCTGCAAGATGAAGGGGAGATCCCTACCTTGTTTCTCTGTAAGGCAGTTCTTCCTTGCCTGAATTAATGGAATTTTTGTCTGTCTGTTTTTACTATCAAAAGTCTGTGAGCCTTGCAACTGATGATGATTTCTTCTTCATATTTTATGCTTTCTAGCTGACCTCCATCAAAACTGTACTACTCTCTGGCATTCTGTTTTAAGAGTAATCCCACTCCTCGCACAATCTGATTTTCATACACATTTTTCCTCTTTTATTTTTCCTCTTATTTTAAATCTGTTAGATGTATCATGTGCAACTATGCAAGCTGCTTTAAATCACTCTGTGGATAAAGAATATCCTTGATCAAAATAAATAATGGATGACTATATATATATATATTTCCTCTCCCCCTTGGATTCTGGTTTTGAATAATCTATTATTTATCCCACAACTCAGCAAGTAAGAATCTTGCTCTAAGCCACAAAAATCATCTAAGAGGTTGCTCCAGAATGGCTACAGAGGTGACCTTTAGGCGTGAATGGACAATGCATTTGAAATGGCCCATTCATTCTGTCCTTGGCACAGATGCTGTTTCGGTTAATTATTTTGATGCTAATATATGTGTATAGCTTTTTTAATGTGGATACCAGACTGAAAAATTGGATTGAAACCAATAATCAACAGATGGCAATCACTCAGGGTCATGACTATCCTGAGCCAGGTTTTCGCCAGTGATTCTCAATTATATTGAAGCTTATATTGAGACTTATAGTCCCAATCTGGCCTAGCGGTATCCCCCCCAGTGTCTCCATACTTACCCAGAGCCATCCCACTGTGAAAGTCTGTGAATGTTCTCCTAAAAGGAAAAAAAGAGCAAGCACAAAGGCCCCAAAGTAGAAATAGAAATATTCTACCACTGGTGAACTTGGTATGTCTGATATTTTTATTTCTCAGTGTTAACTGATATTTTTGAAGCCATCCTTTTTTTGAAGTATCTATCTCATAGAGCATCATTTATAAATGGAGGGAAATGTCATAGGGAATTGCAAAACTAGATTTGACTTGTGTCAGTAATATTTGAATGACTATTTAATTTCACACTTCACTGTTGAACACCTTTTTTTCATGTCACTGTGTGTGTTACAGGATGACTTCTCTGAAAGAGTCCCTAATCCATGTGGGTACAAGATTTTAGAGCTATGATATATGATATAGCATATAATGGTATTTCCCTTCACTGTAGAGCTATATCTGTGTGGTAATAGGAATTAGATGATGACAGCTGTCACCCAGAGGTTGTTCAGTTATGCACCCAATGGACTCTCCCAGATGCTCAGAATCTAGGTTGGGCCCTTTTGAGGGAGAGTGGTAGAACATTTATCTCCACCTGAATTGAGAAATTGTTGGCCAATGTAATGGGAAATTCAGGGCTAGAAGCTCCTTCGAGACACTTTAGTCCTGTGGCTCAATGTCACCAGGGCCCCATCATGCTCTCTCAGACTCTGCCTCTGCCTCTGTGTGATCTGCTTGAGTTGAGTCACATGATCATCACATGAGTTAGTTTGTGAGGCTGCAAAACCGAGTATCACACCCGGGTGGCTGGAACAACAGAGATTGATTGACTCACAGTTCCGGAAGCTGGAAGTTCAAGATCAAGGTGTCAGCAGTCTTGGTTCCTTCAGAGGAGTGTGATGGAGAATCTGCTCCATGCCACTCTCCTAGTTTCTGGTAGACATGGCTTAACAAGACATCCCCCTGATGTCATCTTCCTTCTGTGAGTAGCCAAAGGTCTTCTTTTTTTTTAATTTTTTTTTTTTTGGTTGTTGATGGACCTTTATTTTATTCATCTATTTATATGTAGTACTGAGAATTGAAAAAACAAAGGCCGAATGTCTTCTCTGATATAAGGGGAGTGACTCAAAATGGGGCAGGAAGGAAGAGCATGAGAAGAAGATTACCACTAAATAAGGAAGACAGGTGGGAGGGAAAGGGAGGGAGAAGATGGAAGGAGACTCTCATCGTTATACAGATTACATGTATGATGATGTGAGGAGGAAAAAAAGAAGTGTGTCACATTAGATTGGGTAGAGAGAAGTGATGGGAGGGGAGGGGAGGGGAAGGAGGGATAGAAAGGACAGCAGAATAAAATAGACACTAGAATTGCTATATGTATATATGTGACTGTATGACCAATGTGATTCTGCAACCTGTGCACTCAGAATAATGAGAAATTATACCCCATTTGATTCAAATGTATGATATGTCAACATCATTGTACTGTCATGTGTAACTAATTAAAACAAATTTAAAAAATAAAAAATAAAGTCTGGTTTAAAATAAGAGAGAGAGAGAGAGAGAGAGAGAGAGAGAGAGAGAGAGAGAGAGAGAGAATTGAACCCAGGGTCTCACACAGGTGAGGCAAGCACTCTACTACTGAGCCACAACCCCAGCCCCCAAGAATCCTCTTTTTTAAAACTCCAGTATTTGAGTTTGGGAACCATTCTAGTAACCATAACTTAACTTCCTTACCTTTTGAAAGATTCCATCCTAAATAAGATCACATCCTAAAGGTCCTGGATGTCAGGACTCATTTTTGGGGAGGATACAACTCAACTCATAGCAACTCCCTACACCAAACACCAAACTAGAGGGACAAAAAGCACTGATTAGCCTGTTCTGGATCACTTGAGCACCCCTATAGCTGAGAGTGGTATCACCTTCAAAAACATGAGAGGTAAGAAGAAATAGGGAAGGGCTGGTTCTCTGGGGAATAATCAGGCTACCTCACTAGGTAAATAGGGACTGAATGCTGGACAGACTCAAGCATTACTCGCTCATTACACTAAGTATAGTAAGTGAAAATAAAACCCTTTGTCTTACACACATGATTACATATGGCCTCCATATGTATAGTCAAAAAATTACTAAATAAGAATATATGCTATTTATCATCCAAAAGGAATTATAGCATTCAAAATTTTCTTTAGTTTTGAATTGGTTAAAGGGAATCTTATATTTCATCATCATTGTAATAGGTTGGAATCCATGTGGCCGTTTAGATGCCAACAGTGGGTGAGTAAGTCCAATAATAAGGAGATAAATGTTATAGAACAACTCTCGTCGGTTATCAAGGAACAAAAAGATTCTTCGTTTGAGGAGTGGAGGGATGCACATGGCATGACTCTTGGCTGGTGACTGGCAGAGATGAATGCAGAAAGGCAGGGATGTTGGATCCACCAGAGGGGTATTCCCATCCAGTCTCATGTCTCAGTGAACATCAAATCTCAGTCAAGACATGTGTTCCCACTGAGCCTCAGTCAGGCTTAGAATCGCGAATGTGTGTGGTCTGTGTGACTGACACACCTGGGGGTTCTATATTGCACATCTTCACACCTACACCTGGCATCATTGTATGCCATTTCTTCCCAGGCCAGGCATACCCACGTAGCCTTTACCATCCAGTAGAACTGGCTCAAGAAATTGAATAGACCGCCATTCTTCCCTCCACTGGGCCTCCTGGGCTGTCTACCCTGAAAGGACTTCCCTGAGCTCTCTTATGGCATCTCGCTCCTTTATCTTGTTTTACGTGCACACAAATATGCACAAGATATTAACTATCATGTAATTTTGCAATAGTATTTAAGGCACTCCTTGGATTGGTGCATTTATTATATAAATTTAAGCAGTATTCTTTATGTCAGTGAACGTCACGGCATACTTCTTAGTTTCCAGGAGCTCAAGAATGCCTTTTCCTAACAATTGTTCAACATACAGGCTGGTGTTTTGCCAGCTTCCTTACTGTTACTTCATTTCCTTAATAGCATCTTGGTGAGAGTCTTTTCAGAACCTGGGGACTCTAGCCTCAACCCCTTCTATTAACTAAAAATCCCTGAATAACCCTCCATATGGTGCTGCTGTGGCATTTGACAAATACCTTGCTGATTATTTATCTGACTGTATGCTTATTTTGACAGGTTGATCACATTAGTCTGTATTGAAACCAAGCTTTTGTTGTAAATGTCTTCCCACGGCTCTCTGTCACTGTGTTAAGTAATATACTGAACTTCCGCTGCAGCAAACTCGGGGGAACAAGAAAAAAGGAGAGGGCAACCTAAAACAAAAGCAGACAGAAGCAATTCTTAAAAGCAAAAAAAGGACAAAGCTCTATTTATCCTGGAGAATATATTTGTACCTTCTGTCAGCATGTCTCTTGACTGTAAACTGCTTTAACTACCAGGATCAATAAAGGGCAAGGCCTCGAGATAGTAATTATGCTAATTGGTAGTGACTAGAAAACAGGCAGGCTGCAGGATAAGCAGACAGTGTCTCTCGGGAGAAACAGACACATTTGTTAAGGAGGGTGAGATCCAGGCCCCCCATGAGGCTTTTCCATGTAATCAGCTTTCTATGAAATACCAAACGATTGGTCAACACCATTTGCATCCTTGCCTTCATAGATTATACCAGGCACTACAGAACATTATCAAAATAAATAAATGACTCAGCATCTCCCTTCAGGAAGTTTACACATGAGGTCAGTCTAGGCAGAGCCCAAGTACATGCATGTACACTCACACACGCATATACAAGAGAAAGTCATTTTCAATTAAAAAAAAAAAAAACTCAAAGATTGAGAACATAAACATGAGAATGCTCTCAAAAGGAGAAGGGACCACAGCAGGGTAGAAGGAATGATTGGGGGAAGGAAGATGGGAGGGAAATACTAGGGAATGATATTGGCCAAATTATATTCTAATATTGTGTTCATATACAAATATGGAAAAATGAATCCCACCAATAAAAACTATAGGGAAGAAAAAAGAGAGAAGGGACCAAAGTAAAGCCTCTTGTTGTACCATATTTGGGGCAGGCCTTTGACTAGAGAGATAATGAAGGCATCATAAGGCAAGAGACTTCACTCTTGGTGAAAAAAGAAAAAAAAAATAAGAATCTGCTGTGGAATCATCCCAGGTGTCATTCATTGTACTATAGTGAAAACATCTTATTACAAATGGAAGTTTAAAAGCTCCTGATGACCATGTCCATGAATGAAGTAACACAAGACAGTACAATGGACTGAAAGTTTGTGTCCCCAGAAATTCATATTTGAAACCTCATTCCCTGGTGTGATGGTAGTAGGGAGGGGACCTTTGAGAGGTAATTAGGTCTTGAGGATGGGGCTTTTGTGATAGGATTAAAAGAGAACCCTCGGGTCCCCAGAGCTCTCTAACTCTTCCCACTCTGAGGATACAACAATAACAACAGCAAAATTACATCAGTCTGCAACCCAGAAGTCAGTCCTCACCAGAATCCAGCCAAGCTGATACCCTGATGTTGGATTTCCAGCCTCAAGATCTTGAGAAACAAGTTATCTGTAGTTTATAAGCCTGTCATACTTTGTTATAGAAGCCCTAATTGACTGACAAAGAATGCCATCTTGGAACTGCTAACTGAACTTGTTAACCATAGTGTATGGCTATTTACCAAGAGAATAGATGAGCCAGTTGATTTAGATTCATTACTTTACCGGGTTACCAGGAGATTCTCAACTTTCTAATAAACGTTGACCATGACAATTCTACAATCAATTTTCTTTGATCATTTGAATTATATGTAAGATTCAACTGATTAAAAACCCCAAATAAAACTTAGTTACATACATGAACATTTAGAATGACTATTGAAAGTGTCCTGGCTCTGTAAATATCAAATTCATCTCTCTTGATCTCATCCTCAAATCAATAGTCCAGTCAACTTACAGCTACTATAGATACTATAAAATAATAAGCAGAGTTTTTCTATTATTTTTATTTCATGAGGGATGTGTGAAGTCATAAAACTATGTGCAACCTCAGAATCCTGTTGCAGTGTTTCAGGAAAATCCTGACAGTTCTATGTAAATAGGAGAGATCCGTAGAGTAGGATTCACCATAGAAGCAGCAGACATCCGTGCTATCTTTCAGAAGAACATCCAAACAGCACAGTGACAATAAACTCTGTTTGGGAACCATAAGTTGTACATGGTGGGTGTCTGTGAACCCTGGGTGGTTTAGAAAGAGACTTGGCCTGAAAGCTGTGATAATGAACATGTTATTTCCCTTTCAAGGGCCGACTGCGGCTTTTCTGCAAAAGGGGTGGGGGCTGGGTGTTTGACCAGGATTAGCTTTAAGAACTTTAGAGTTCTGAATGTTTCCCAGCAGATGTTGAAAAGAAGAGGACAGGAAACTTCTGCCCCCAGGGCTGCACCGCTGCTACCAGCAGGGGACAGTACTGCTTAGATAATCTCAATTTCTTGCCCTTCCTCTTTTAGGAAAAACTATGGGAAAAAGAGATTTCTGCCTTCAGCCCTTAGCACTTCGGGAATGTGTAAATGAGTCAAAGCCAAAGATCACCTTTGTCCTAAAGGGTTTCCCAATTCAAGGCACCAACATCTATCTAATAAACGTGTCCTCAAGCCACATTTTTCACATTTCATACTGATACATACAAGGCTTTCCTCTTTGTCTTCTCTTTACTTCCCAGCTGTTTCTAGTTGGAGGAAGAATAGTTTTATATGGAAACTTAAGATGTAAGAAACATAAGAATCTTCCACCAATCCTTCTCCCCCTCAAACAAAGCCTCCTGTTGGAAGTGGAGCTTAAGAAAGTCACTTGAGAGGCAGCTCTTCAACAAAATGACATATGGCATGCTGGGGAGTGGAGATGAAGGCACTGTGTGGAAGGAAATGACTCTTCCTCTTGTTAGGAGAAGACAGAAGCGTTTTTTTTAAAGCCATTAATCGGCCAGTGCTGCCCCTGCTACTGAAAGGAAATGAGGACAAAACTACTCATCTGCCTTGTTCTCTGCTTCCTGTTTCACTTTAATGAAGTAAGTGGGTACTTTTAAATTCTATTTGTATCATAACATATGCTAAATTCCATCCTCTAATTAATTTTTAAAACTCAGATAGGAATTTATCTTTTTCTTTCAAGGTAAATTAAAAATTGCTAGAAAATGTTCCACTGGGTCAGAATGTATTTATTACTCTACAATACATTTTAATTTGGATTATATTTTGGGCCTGTAGTTGGCAGAAGTGTATACCTTGGAAACCTTCATCTAAAATTAGAGACCATTCTTCCAAAAAGAAAAGCACTGTGAGCTTGAACATTCCAAGAATATTCCCTACAGAGCAACAGGAGCTGTGGTCTGGCCTTGATGTCATTGGAGAATTTTAAGTGCCTAAGTGGAAAGCACTTCTGTCCTCTTCCTTCTTTCCCCTTCCCCTTCCTTCCCTTTGGGCATCACTCATGAGCTGTGATAATTTGGGGTAAGATTGCATAATAGGGAGAGAGCCCTGTGGTTGGAGCTGACACACCAGGGTTTAAAACGCTGTTCTGCCCTTTACTATCAGTTTGACCTTGAATAAGTCACATAACCATTTTGAGCCTATTTTCATCATCTCTAATACAGGGAAAGTAACAATCCTAGATTATCAGGTTATTATGAGAATTAGTTGAGAAAACATGGAAAGCCAGGACTCCTGGGGAATGGTAGCAGGGGACTGTCCTCAGGGAAGCCTGTGCTAGAGTCCCAGGGACAGCAGCCATCCACTCCTTCCCTCCCTGAGTGCACACACTGCTCCAACCGTCAAGGGCAGTGTCTAACTCTCCTCTTCTGAAGCTGGGCTGACCTCCATTGCCAGTTCAACTGTAGGACAGTGTCACTCTGGGATTTCCAAGGCTGGGACTTTCAAAGTCTTGCAGCTTTACTTGTCTCTTAGGAGCTTGCTCTTATGATGCCTCTTTCAGAACCCAGCCACCAAGTTGTGAGAAGCCCAAAATACCTGGTGCTGCCCCAGGTGGACATTCCAGTGGCATACCTAGCTGAGCTCCTGGTTTGCAGCCAGCATTGATGCAGACCCCAAAGAGAGTCATTTGCACATCTGACCCACCTGGGCCTTCAGACTCCTCCTTCAGCCCCTGCAGCTACAGGTCCTGGACAAGAAGGACCCAACTGTACAGAGTCAAACCAGAGAACTATTAAGGACAGTCATCATTTTTTTATTTTTTATTTATTTGTTTTATTTTTGGTGTCAGGGGTCGAACTTAGGGGCACTCAAACACCAAGCCACATCCCCAACCCTATTTTGTATTTTATTTAGAGACAGAGTCTCACTGGGTTGCTTAGTGCCTCGCTGTTGCTGAAGTTGGCTCTGAACTCACAATCTGCTTCAGCCTCCTGAGCTGCTGGGATTACAGACATGTGCCACTGCTCCTGGTTCATAAATTGTAATTTTAAACTGTAAAATTTGGGGTTGTTTTGTTATACATGCAATGATAGATAACTAGAACAAAGCTATGAGAGGGTAATTTTCAATTAAAATAAAAACAGAGTCAAAGCTCATAGAACAGCTGGAAGCAAGGAGATCTTACTACAAGAATTCATCTGTATTTCATAATTTGGCTTCTCATGTCATTGTTTCAAAGCTGCCAGGTAAGTTCAGTAGCTTTTGAAGGGACATGTGGGACTTCAACAAATGTTCGTTGGTTAACTAAGAAAATGAGCAAACAAATGAATGTTTCCCATTATATAATTCCTTTAGTACAATTTCTCTTCCTTCTTAGTACATTCGTATGAAGTATCTAATGACCAACAATCAATCAGGAGTTTCATTAAGAATCTATTAGTTATAAACCATTTTGGAATACAAGCTTTATCCCCAGGAAATTCAAGTCATAACATATATGTATATATATATATATATATATATATATATATATATATATATATATATAAACATTAGAAATAAAGGAACATTAGAAATAAAGGAACATTAGAAATAATAGTAATGTACAAATTTGTTGTCATTTTAGACAGAACATGGATGGGCAACTAGGAAATTCACTTGAATTGACAGGTCTAGAAGTGTCTTCCCCCAAATATGAGACTCACAATGCATCTCATCTTGAAGATTAAGTGGGATGGCAGAAAGGGCATCCAGGTGAGAATTTGGGGAGTCAGAAGCTGAAAGGTGGAATTAAGTGCAATCAGTAAGGAATGAGGATTTTTGTGATGGGGATTTGTGCTTTGAACATGAGTAGGCACCACATGTATGGAATGAGTCCAGAACAAATAATAAGAGGTACAAAAGCCAGCGTGATCAGGGTCCATCAGGACCACAAAAGACCACAAGGTACCTTTGTTGGGAACCCAATATGGTATGAAGAGAGAAGAGAGAGGGAGCTGAGAAGCTTTAGTTCCCTGGGGTTGGAAATGTGTGGGTGACCCACATCTTATTCCCCTGACCTGAAAACTAGGTAAGTTAAACGCAGCAGCACTCATTCATGCTAAGGCGAGTACCTCAGAGTATCAGGAGGGGGTACCACCCTAGGTATGTGGTGCATGGCTGCTAGTTGGTGGATAGCCTGACCCTACCTGTCAGCCTCACACCACACTGTTCCACCCTCTCCTGATTTAATTTTGTCCAGGGGTCACCAATGACCTTGTTTGTAGCACAGAATAACATGACAAGGCTGCTCTTTAAAGCCATTTTGAGAGATGGCAATTACTATTTGTTGGAAATAATGTTACTGATTGCTAGGCCAAAATAGAGAACGTCTATCCCTGAAATAATTCAAAAAGCTATTTTTGTGGGTTACATTCTTTGTGATAAAAAGCCATCATTTTAGTTGACTTTAAAGGACACATCCCTCTGTAAATCCCTACAGCACGCTGGATTCTGTTGGCTGAATGTGACACCTTCCACAAAGAGTGTATAAATGACTCTGATTCAGAATGGAGGTAGGACAGATAAATAAAGTTGGCAGTTCACAGAAGAGGTCTTCATTACTAAATTATTTGGGGAGGCTTTGTAAGTCAGGAAAACTAATCTTCAACTAATGCCCCCTCAGTGCCCCTTATCCTGTATTCATCTCGTCACGCTGACGATGAAAGAACAATAAAACAGAGTTTTACCTCCCTGTCATCAGTTACAAATGTGTTCTATTTCCCCCCACCTCTCTGTGAAATTGCATTTCTTACAAATTGCCCTATACTGGTGCCTTGTGAAGTAAACATCCAAATTCCTGAGGATCTGTGACTGCCTTAGACAGTGAGTGACAGCCACCTCTCCTAGTGCTGCTAGTGCCAGGCTGGCTCCTCCATGTGTGGTCTGACATGAGTGGGAGGGGAGGGAGTCAGGTGACAGGCAATGAGAGCTATTGGTCCACATTTCACATTACTGATCTGTAAAGGCTGCATGGCTTGCAGGAAGTGGATGGCCATGGGCACAAACGAAGCCAGTACCCTTCTGCCCAACTCTAGAGCAACATATTTACAAGTTTGTTGGGTGGGGTCACAGGCTATGGTAGCACAGCTGTCAAGATAGCTGGTGTGAACGCTGCTGGAAAGCAGGAACCATCTTTGCATGCCCACTGGAAGCCAGTACACTGCCTGGCCCTTCATCTGGAAAAACTAGTCACTGGATATGATTTAAGGGCCTGAAAGGATTAGATGTGTTTCACCAGCCATCATTTGCTGGATAACTCAAAGAGTTATTTGGAAATCTTAATAGGACCATCTGAGAATGTCCACAGTGATGCTTACAGCAAACTGGACTTAGATATAATCATTTAAACTAATTTTAAAAATCTACAGCTGCATAGTTAGAAGATGTAGAAAAACACACAGGATAGGAAAACAATCTGAATTCTTTTTTGTTTTTGTTTTGGGTCTTATGCATGGCTCCACAAATGTTCGGTACTCCTTATGAGAAAAACATGTTCAGTTTGCTTCCCTTTGGAAATATTGTGTGCATAGTTGCAATGACTTGATATACTTTACATCTGATTTTTTTTAAAAAAATCCTTTATAACTAATTCAATTAGGTTCCCCTGTGTTTCAATAATTCCAGAAAGTAAGGGCACTGTCAACACTTGATTTATAACATTTTTATTGAATGTGTAGGCTCCTTCAACCAAAAGATGCCCCTTTGAAGTTATTAAGAACTGAAAACATTATCAGCTGTTTGATCAGGTTACGCTTAAAAGATCATGATTAGTCAACAGCTCAGGTAGCTCAAAGCCCTGGTTTTCTGGGAGATCAATAATAGAGATATTTTAGGTCCAGTGCATAGAACTAGTTTATATTTTATGTATTTTTTTCTACTACAAGAAAAAATGTAATTGAATGTCTTGGTGGTCTCTAAATTTGGGAGGGCCACTGTTAAGGAGACAGCATAAGCTTTGGTAGATGTTAGTGATTTTGAGTTTGAAAGATTGTAGTCTTTCTTCATTACTATTTAGATGATCAGGGCCAGATCAGGTATTCTGATAATGATGATATTCAGCACCTCTTTTTAAATAGCTCTTGGCACCTTTTAAGACATGGATAACTTTTTGAGGTAGTTCATCTTAATACTACAAACTAATGCTTCTGTGGCCAGCCTTTTGGCCACTGTGACCAAAAGTCCCAATAAGAACAATTTTAGAGGAGGAAAATTTTATGTGGCACTCATAGTTTCAGGGGTTTCAGTCCATAGATGGCTAACTTCATTGCTCTGGGCCCAAGGTGAGGCAGAACATCATGGTGGAAGAGTGTGGCAGAGGAAACAGCTTAAGGCATGGCAATCAGGAAGCAGAGAGAGAACTCTTCTCACTAAAGACAAAATATAAACCCCGAAGACATGCTCCCGGTGACCTTCCTCCTCCAGCCACACACTACCTGCCTAGAGTTACCACCCAGTTAATGCATATCCCTGGATTAGGTTACAACTCTCCTAAATCAAATCATCTCTCCTTTGAATGTTCTTGCCTTATCTCACTGTGAGCTTTTGGGAAATAACACACATCCAAACCATAACACATGGACAGTGTCCGAGTTTCTTAAACTGTGCCTAACAAGGTTTATAGTTTCTGGTTCTCTGGCTTGTTGGACTTTTATTTCAGTTACTCCCCCCAAAAAATTACCATTTTTTTCCTTAAATATTATCAGATGTTAGATTAGGGCTTTGAATCAACATACTTGAGAAATTTATATTAATTAATATAATTAATGGTATTAATCAGAACTTTCCAACAGTAAACGCTAACATTTTGTGAAAGCTATGTAATACCCTTACGGAGTGCCCTTCAGTAGCAGCAAGATGATGGATTTAAGAGGTTCTAGTTTTTAATGGTTGAACTCCTCCCTCATAATGGCCCCTATAATATGTACTCCAGATATATATTATAATTTCATCACAGTTGAACTAGGTGAAGGCCAAACAGGAATCAGAGCAGAGTTTCAAGGAAAAAGGAGAATTTGTCAGAATGCTGAAGACTGATTTTAGTATAGATTTAGCCATAGAAGTAAATGATATTTTCGTGGCTCGAATATGTCGAAGCTCTAAGTAGTAGCCTAAGAAAATATAACTGGGAATTGAGCTGATCTCTGTTATCTTGCCTTAAATGGGAAGGTTCCAGGAAAGACTGAATATATACACTGCAAAGAGTCAAGATGGGAACTGGGGGTTCCAACTGTAATTCCACTGGGATTACAAGTGCTCGACACTGCGCCCAGATAAGACTTGGACTTTGAAGCAAATCAGCTGGGGTTTGAATCCCAATTTAATATCTAAATGACAGTACTCATGGTTTTTAAACATTCTGAGATCCTTAATTTGTAAAATCGACATGAACTCTTGACTCATTGATGGGAAAGTAATTGAAATACGTATGTAGGGCTCTAGAGCATAACAAAATCAAGGTCTTCCTTACCAATACCTCAACATCTCCACCAATTTCACTTTTATAACTACGGCCAACTGAGTGCCTATTGGAGCTCCAGGGAACTCTCTGATACTCAGTTTCCTCTTCTTTAGTTAAAAAAAAAAGATAATCCATACTTCACAGGGGTTATAAAGGTAATAAAACACTAATACCTATAAAGTATTAGGAACAAGGCATGTGGTTCATAAAATATAAGTTCAAAATCTTTCTGTTTTCCCCTCTTTTAAAAAATAGCTAGAAACTCTTCAAGCACTTGTTATTCCCAGGCTAGTAGTTCACTCTGATATTGAGATTAGATTAGAGTGCAGGGTCACCTTAAATGTGCTCTAAATTAGACCTGATGTCTGGCTTCATGTCCCAAGGAAGATTCACACACCACTTCCAGGTTCCCTAGGTCTGAATCCATCTTTGAGCTGTAAAAGAAGCAAGAAATGTGTGCAGCATATGAACGTCTCCCTGAACCAATCTTCCTCCTCTTCCTTCCGGGACCTTCCATGCATGACCGGTGTCTAATACCTGGAGCAGTGGCAGACAGCACTCTTCATCTCTCCTTCAGACCTTGGCCTGTGCCTTCCCTCTGCTAGGTGGGGTGAGGTGTTTCCTCCTGCTTCTGTTTCCTGGGATTTTCTAGAGTAGGGAGTCAATTTTTTTATAGCCTCTGGTGTTCATCTAAGGGTCAATGTGTTTAATCTATTCATGTTTCTATTCATTTAGAGAAAGTTAAGGGATGTCTTATTTTGTGCTGTCTCATATGCTTTGAACCATCATGACAGGGTTCTTTTCTGTATTCATTGTTTTGGGTTGCATCTGTCAGTGGTTCAGGAAACTATATGGTAATGGACATAAGCCATGTGTCAGTACATTTTCAAAAACCACTGTGCTTAACCTTGGAAGAACAAGGCCAGATAGATTTGTGGAGTGACAACTACATGCTCATTATCCAGTGGGGCCTTTGATAATTGAGCCTATGTGGATCTTTTTTCTCTTCCATAGAATTTTATTTGGTCAGGATATGCTGTCTTTCTTTTATGGTCCAAAAACCAAAATTGCAATGAATATAACAACTACTTCTAATTTGAAAACCTCACCATCTGTTATTTTACCCATTGCCATTGATTCTGCAGGGTCATAAAATAATAGCATAAATGACTCACCCTGAATCCCAACTTTGAGAGTCAAGGCAATATCCAAGGAGCTAAGACTTCCAGATTACCTTGAGACCAGGATGAAGTCACAAATAGCACCATCTAGTGATTTCTCTATTTCTCTAGTTATACTGCTAGGGATATAACTCCACCTGCTTACAGAGAAAAAAAAAAATGGCAGGCTTCATTGGACCTCACCTTTGTTGGCACTAGAATGGGTAGCTATAACAAGTCTTTGTCCTCAAAGATTTTTATTTTATTTATTTCTATTTTATGATATTATTTTTATTTTATTTATTTTATTTTTATTTTCTTTAAAGCAACTTTGCCCACTGGTTACATTTAATTTTTGTCCTTACTGGGCTCTCCTGCCCTTCCCAGGGTTCCCCAGATTCCAGGAAGCTTGCCCAGTACTTGACTGAGGTCTGGCCTGGTCTCCCTAGCATCCCAGCCCACAGTGGCCCTTGGATGCCCTGCCGTTCTCTGGGCCTACATGTTCCTCAGAAGCAGGAGGATCTTGGGGGAAACTGGAAATCCCAGTCATATAGCTTCTCCGCCCTGGACACACCCAGGTCAAACCTGGGAAGTCACAATTCTCTGGGACCTTTTGACCTGTCCTGCTCCAAGACCAGGGGAGACTTTGCCTCGTACGAGCGGACCAGCACATCCATCATCACTTATTTCACAATGATCTACTTCTCCTTCCTTCAGACTCCACCTCCCCTTTAGGAGTCAGGTTGTTGGGAAACCAAACCAGGAAGGCTTGCCAGCTGATCTGCCTTGGACATCCCAAGGCCACAAAGCTCAAGGCATAGACGAAAGGGAAGAAAATAGGTAGAGGGAAGAAAAAAACGGGGAAAAAAACTGGAATGAACCTCCAAAGCTTGTTATTAACATCCATGGTAGCAATAAACAGCACTGCCTTCCACCAAAGGCCCAGCTTTATCTTCACGAAACAGAGTGAACATTTTATGGAGAAGGAAACTTTGGGTCTTCAGGTCCCTGTTTCTGTGCAAGGAACTGTGGGGAGCTCAACTTTTATTTTCAAGGCACCATTATCTTGCCTTTACAGTAGTGTAATTTTTGGAAAATGGAAATTGATTTTGCATTCTCCTTTTCTTACCAATGGTTAACCAATGAGTAAAAGTCACTAAGACTCTGGAAGGTTTTCATAACTGCTATCTATGAAGGAGGACTGAAATTTGCCTGTGGAGTCACTTTTGTATTCCAGTGACCTTAGATGAGTCAGTCCCAGGCCAAATGGGATGAGCTTGTATCCCTCAATTTAATAAAACACAGTCTATAAAACCTCACACTTATAAAACATTCATCAGGCAGGTGGCTCTGCAAAAGTTGTAAAGCTTGACAAGTGACTATGCTAAGGAATTCATTTATGTATCAAGATGTCCTTGAATTTGAGATAGATACATATCAGTTCAGAATCACAGGTTTATATGTCTTTATAAAAGTGCAAATACCCATCCTCAGTGAAATGCATATTAAACCAGATGGAACATTAGATTTCACCAATAGAAAAGAAGAAGACTCCCTGCCAGACCTAAAGAGTTGTCTCACGTATTTTTGGACAGTTGCACAGTAGGCAGTGTGACTCACTGGCCACAAACACCAGCACAGAGGTGAACTGGGTTATGAAGCAGGGCACCTGAGTGATTGGATCTGAAGGCCTAGCAGTTAATAGAGCTGTTCAACTAAGTGGAGGCTTCCTGGGGCTTCCAGGGATAAAGAGTAAGCCAGGATTTTTAGATATCCACCACTCCCCCCAGCAAAATCATCTTTCCTTTTTGAAAAATTATTGTTCCTTGACCTTTTTTCCATGTTCCCAGTTCTCTTGGTTTGTAAACATTTGTTTCTGCATATTTAAGCAGTTCATCTTGCAAGGATGATCCTAATTTGGTCTACCCAGTAAGTAGAGAAACCATACGAGACATAAATAAGTGCTTTCCTGGGTAAAGTTTATTCAACTAAGCATTTTAGAAAGCTCTATTCATATTAAGATGGGGAATGAATCTCCCTATAGGAGGAAAACTGCAAATGGTCTGTTCCCTGTTGGAACAGGGAGACGTTGGCTGCTGGTTTGCCACACCAGGCTTGGGAGTACTGCTCAGCTGTGGCTATGGTTGTTTTACTGTAAAGAACCAGCACACAGGAAGTCCTGTGGGATTGGAAACCGGCCCAGGAAGGGAGACGGTATCAGAACACACAGGGAATGGGATTAGAGAAGCAGTCTGTGCATTTCACTGTAAGCCGTGGCAACTTCATTGGCTCCCAAACTCCAAAAAGTGTTTATAGAACATGTAAAGATCAAGGGATCACAGAACGAAATTACCAGAATTTTCTAGGTCTCTACCCTCAGGCTTTGCCTGGGCCCTGCCTTTCCTTGTTTTCTTCTGCTTGTGGGAGTGGTGGGTAGGAGCTGTTAGACCTCTATGATGTTTCTTTCGAGAGACCCTTCAAGTAACCAGGGCAAACACAGATGAGAAAGCTACCCATCTCCGTTGTGCCTCAGATGATCTAATTCTCTAGGTTGTTTTTAGGGGGTTATATCCTGCTTCTTGTCAGAAAAAGAGAGCACTATAAGCACATGTACCTTGATGTGCCTGTTGAAATTATCTTCTACCTGTTCTAACAGAATAGTGCAGAGAATGAATCTTTTGGTAGACAGCTTGGGTTTACTCTGACCACAAGAATGCCAGAGGTTGAGAGGCCTGAGGTATGGTTCAGTGGTAGAGCTCTCGCCTGGTATGTGTGAGTCTCTGGGTTCAATTCTCAACACTTCAAAAAACAAACAAATAAATAAATAAGTTGTTCTCCGAATTTGTAGCCTTCTACCTGCAATCCAGCTGTCCCTGCTTGCATACTGTACACACCTTAAAGTGAGCTGAGAGATGTTTAATTACTGGAGTCAGGCATGAAAAAAAAATTAAAAATGCCAGAAGCAATCTACCCCACCCACTGAAGGATTGTTCTTGGCGTGGTGGCTCAGGCGTGGTGCGTTCACACATGGCAGTATGAGTTGTCCTGTCATAAGTGGCAGTAATGCTAGGGGATACTTTTCTTCTTTGAGTTATATTATTATCTCCTTGAATAAGACATATCTCGATTTTGAATCACAACTGTGGGAAATGCCCACACCCATCTTGCCCCAACGTATGTAAATTCCATTTCTCCCAAGACTCTCAGCTATGAGAGAATGCAACCATCAATATTATGAAAGTGCCTCAGCTGAAATGCTTGGCTTCCTGTGCTCAGTCACTTGAGCAGTCCATGTGACTCGTTTGACAAGGCAGACCAAGAAATTTATCCCTTCAAGATGGAGCCTTTTGCAAGGGAAGCTGAGCTTTGGAGCAAACTCATGGTAAGTCGAATGATGTGTTTAACTATCAAGGACATCATGCTGGGCATTTTTTTCTTGTGGCTTTTTATGAAATTAAGATAAAAGGGGACTTTATAATCAAAGGATTATGGTCTTGCTCATTAGTTTTAAATGAAACAGGCCTTCTAGATACCAAACGATGTTAACGATAAATGGCTTTCTAATGCACTGTTTGGATGTAAATTTTTTTTTAATTTTATTGATGAACAATCCTGAACAACTTGCTGGTATGCCATACACCAGGACCTTATGAAAGCCAGATGGCTCACTGGTGGAAAGGAACTAAAGTCGGGCTAAATGTTACTGTTTCAAAAATGAATGTTCTTGGAACTCTGTGTTGGATTGTTATTTTTGGTGGATTTTAGCTGTATTTCTTTTAAGGTTTTATTTACACATATGTGTGTATGTATGTGTGTGTATCAATACACATGTGCGTATATGATTTGATCAGTTGAGCATACTGAAGGCGCATGCTAATGTCTAAGACAGCTGTCTTGATGTTTGAACTGAACAAATTCAGAGCTGCCTTTGTCCCTTTATATCACTAAGAGCTCCTGCATTTACTTCCCATGTCTTGCTAGAGTCCAGAAAGTATCATAGAGGGGCAGACATTCCCAGACCTTGGTGACCCTGACAGATGGCCTCATTTTACAGTGTTTTTAAAGTTATTTTTTCTCACTGTATCATAGTGTAAATTATCATTTTGTTTCTTCCTTCCTCATGTGAATTCAAGCTTCATAGAAAATAGAAAATTCTGCTTGAAAACATAGGTGAATTTTAGGTTGGTATAATGAGTTATCTTTTGGTGGTAATGGTGTGACCCATGTGTCCTTTGCCTGGCCGTATGAACTGTATGACCTTCCTTTGTGGCATGAAGCTGACTCCAACAGCAAATTAAAACACTGGTTTCTAGAATAGTCACATTGCTATCTGTTAAGGAGTGTTTACTCTCTCTGGTGTGTTAGGTTTTAAGATTGTTTTTAGGGGGTAATATCTAAGCTGGTGAGCTAGGTTGTATCCAAGCTGGTGAGCTAGGTTGCATGATTCTTTTGGGGAGAAGAGAGTGAAAAATAATGTGCTATTTCCATATGTAACTTAAATGGACACAATTGTCAGATCAATATTCAACTTTTTGATACATGTACCTTTGTTTATCCATTTCACTCACTCATTTACTTAGCAAGGACATCAATTAAATTGTATTTTGGAATCTCAGCCATTTTTATGTTCCTATATGTAGGTTATTAAATTTTTTTTTCATTTTTACTGAGAGTTTGACAAGCCTATATAAAAGTCCTATACAGGACTTTTTCCCACATGCCCCCAAGGCAGGAAGGATTATCTGTGCTCCAAGGATCTGGCAGCTAAGGTAGTACCAGGATCTCTGCTGGGCTCCAGTGTCCTAAAACTGTCCGTGGGCCCAGCAGAAGGTAGAGCTCAGAAAAGATGCAAAGGGCTGAAAGGTGAACTTTGGTCTTTTTCACTCAGCATGGAGGCCCCAACCCATCCAAGGAGGCTCCCAGATAAGACAGTCACGTGAAAGAGCCCATAAGAATTAGAAGATAAACATCTCTCATGCAGATCAAGATAGACTGTTGTGTTTTACCTTGATTATGCCAACTTCCCTTTTTGAAAATTCTCTCCTTGGAACCTCTCCTCTGCCCCTGGCTCCACCTCTGCTACCACATATTGTCACCAGTTCCTTGGCAGGTGGATGACAACTTCCTGTGAGAGAGCCAGGTCAGCAGCCCCGGAGACTGCCTTAGGGAGCTGGCAGGGGCTCGGCAGCCTCTCCTCAGCTCCATCCAAACTGGGTAATGGATGGAGCACCTGCCAACTCAGACCCCCAGAGATAGGCACAGCCCAGGACAGGGGTACCAAAATCCATTATGAGCAGATGGCTGCTCAGGGGCCTGTTTGAATCAACAGAAGTGGATTTGGGAGAGCCTGGTGTATTTTCACAGTGTCTTCCTATTATAATGAATGCACCCAACCTCTGTGGTCAGCAGGTTTTTATCTTCACTGTATAGATTGTGAGGCATGGAGATTTAATAACAGGCTTGGCACACTCTGGTTAGTGAGCAGATTGGGAGGGAGTGATGGAAGCCTCTGCCATGCAAACCTGGTAATTTCATACAGACTGTCAGATATTGTCTCCAGCCTCCTCTGCCACCCAGCAAGAGTCCTCTATCATTCTTTGTTCATAGTGCACCTGAATTCTTGTATGTCTTCACTCTTGCCCCATACTAGATACTGATTCTCTCAAAGAGGATAATTATGGACCCTGGAAGTTCACATTCAGGAGATGCACTCCAAGTGCAGCTTCAAACCATCAAGGACAGCTGGTAGACCAGGTCTTTGCTTGCACCACTTGCATAATAGTTCAGCCTATCATGATGTCACCAAGCATGGACTGTGCATAAGAGTATAGTTCACAGTAGGTGCGATGTCCACGTACACTTATTTTAAGAAGTGGATCAACGTTGACCTATATGATCATCTCCATACCCAAGCCATCTTTCTTTTTTCAAGCCTAAAATCCTTGTCCCCTTCTTCCCAATAAGCTCCTGTGAACACCTCAGGCAAGTGTGTACTGAGCCCAGCCTCTATACTAAACCTGCTGTTTCCACCGAGAACACAGAGGAGGAAGACCTGATCTTGACTCCTGAAGGTCAACATATAATTGAGAGACCAGATATCCATGCATGTAACAATTAGAGAACAAAATCATATAGAACTGAGTGGCAGAGGGCATGGTGTGGAAATTAAGTAGAATAACAATTCTGAAGTCATGGAAGGGAGTGTGCCCTGTAAGAGTCAATCATTTCCTCGGGGAAACTGATAGAGAAAGATGGACAGGATCTGAAAAGGAGGGTGATGGGAAGCCAGGCGAAGGAAATGGTGTTGAGGGAGAAGCACCCCTGGTTCTGAATGTTTGAAGGGAAAATGAATGTTTGAGGGCCTGGGGAAAGATAAAGATCCTAAGAGGCTTGGAGGTAGAAGCATAGTTATGCTTGGGAGGAAATGGGAGCCATGGAAAGTGCCAGAACAACAGAATGGAGTGATAAGAGCATAAGAGCGATGTTCAAGGAAAATCAGTCTGGCAACGTAGATGGAGTTTTGAAGGTTCTAGAAGCCAGTCCAAAAGCTATTGTTACTGGACCTATTCATGAGCTGGGAATGGCCCCAGGCCAGAGTGGTACAAGTGCAACAGGAAGAAAGAAACATGTTTTTAAGGAAAAATATGAAACACTAGCTGATCAATGGGATCCTGTATGGCACAAACTACGCAAGTTAGCCAACTATGGAATCTGGTCTAGGAAAGAGTCCACCATTGCTCAGGACAAGACAGAAGTGGAATTCCTCTCCTTAAGTCTACTGCAAAGGACAGTGTACCTTTTTCATACTTCCCTGCCTGTACCTTGAGTTAACAAAGCCCTTTCTAGAAAGTTCTTTCAGCACCAGTGCCTATCCTGAAAGATCAGGTCACAATTTGTCTTTTAGGCCACACAACTGTCACTTGGGCATTTCCTCCCTCAGAACTGCTTCTCCTTCACAGCTGACTCATGATATCATGCTTTCCTAAGGTCTGCTTCTCAGCTACTGTCTGATGAACACGAAACATTTTTCTTCCTCACTCCCTAGTTTATTTCTAGTTAGTTTGTGCCTCCCATCCCTCCCCACTGTTTTTATTCACAGTGACATGTCTACCCACTGGTGTCTGGTGACTTGGCAGTGTACTTCAGTTTTAGATGATTAACTTTTTCATGCATATGCTGCGTAGCTGCATTTGACACAAACCAAGTGTCTCTTATCTACAGGAAAAAGAGGAGCAGCATTCACCTGAGAGTTTTCAAGGGGAAGGAGTTGGCACATCAAATGCACAAATGAAGCAAATCAAGGGGTTGTGGGCTTAGACTGACGGGGCTTCTGTTTGGGGTGAAACGATGTATCATAGAAGGCAAGACTCTCAGGACCACAATCACGTTCCATCTGACCTACATAGTGTTTTTACCGGTTGTGGTGTTTTACGTATATTTTAAGCCACATTTAAAATCCAGAAGATTTCGCCTAACAATCCGGAGACAGAATTTCTTTGAAGAAGAAATTTCTTTCTTGCTTGTGACTCCTGATCTAACTAATCTCCCATCTCAAAGAAAAGCAAACTGAGGCACAGAGAAGTAAAGTAACATTCCTAACATTGCTCAGGAGACTGACGACAGTACAGGAATTAAAATTGAGTCTTGCTCTGCATTCTTCATGCTTTTTCCTCTTTGGGGGGTTTGTTTGAGCCTGTTTTTCAATACAGCCTCAAGAAGATTGGAAATCTGGAGAAAGGCAAAGGCCAGTGTGTAAAAAGATGCTTATCAGCCAAAGGGAGTATTGGGCAGGTCTTCCTGAGAGCAGGAATCTCGGGAATTCCAGAATAATAGTATTTCTCAACTGTGAGCTTTGATGGAGTTATATTTCATGTTCTTGTCCTTGCTACTTGCAATGGCGAGAAGGAACACACTTCATAATTAGTTTTTCTCCTTTATTCTAATTGATGAGATTTTTTTTTAAAGCAGACATGGAAATAGGGCATTTGTGATACAATATTTTAAGCATTTGTGGTACAACATTTTAAGCATTGGTATTGAAAGTGTCCCAAATTTCTAAGAGGAACTTAGTAAGATAAAATATTTGTGTATTTTTTTCTTTGCCCCCTTTCCTCTCCGAGCCTCACTTCATTTCTTTAGGATTCTGGCTTGGTCTATTGGCTCAGTTAGTCTCTGTCTTGAATATGTTAAAGTGACATTGGCTGTTGGCTGGAAACTCGGAGTGGCACTGTGATCCCCGCCAGCTCCCAGGGCCAGCAGGAGGGGGCCGCCATCATCCCGCTTATCATTATTGATGTGACCTCTGCTATGTTTCTGTCCAGTGTGATTCTGGATGCAATTCAGAAAACACCTGCTGAAATCCTTGCAAGAAATCCATGTGCGTGCCAAGGCAGGGTGATTGGTGTCGCTCTTGAACAACGTGAAGGGCAACCTCTTGGCTGTCTTCGAGCAGTTATTTGAATGAAAGTCAGAATCCTTTACCGAGTGACTTTGAATGCAGACCTCACATGGGGGTGGCATTTCTACTTTTTGAGTAGTAACATTCCAAATAGCTTTTTATCAGAGATGGAAAAAGAATGGAGATTTTGTAGGGAATTTAGAACTGGAAGATGGACCAGGAAGAGAGACCCGGGTTCTTCAAGATAGAGAAAAACTTTAGAAGTAAATTTCACCTCTTGCTCCTCTACTCTAGTCTCCTTGGAGTAGCTATACCCTGGTTGCCGCTTCATTTGCTCTTGGGGAACCTTCCTCCTCCCCAAACCTTTTGAGCATTTGCCTGATGTCATAAGATCACTTCCTGCCCGGTGGTAAGATGTTTCAGTCCCACCACTTTGGTGATTTTTTTTTTAAATATAGGTTCTAGATTTCCATCTAATACTTAGTGTGGAAATATATGAGTTGGAAATAAGAGGCAAAAACCACTGTAGGGTATTTGACACTCAGAGTTGATAGTAGAAAGTGATCCTACATAAAAATCTCCATTTCAACTTAAAACCCATTGATATAATAGTATTAATGAAAATATAATGCTCACTGACGTGAATGACAATTCTAGTAAGTGCTAGATACTGCTAGGTTTTCATAGATATTATCTAATTTAATCTTCACAATGTCTCTTTATTACTCTAAAAGGAATGCAATCATATTAAGATTTGGTTTTAAGCACTAAAACGTGAGGAGGGATACAGTTAATACAGGCATTACAAAGTGGGAGTGGGACCAACTGAACCCAGAAGTGATTCTCAAAGTCAAGACCACAGCCAAATCTCCCTAAAGGGTGATTAAGACAGATGGCTGGGCTCTTCCCTGTGGATGTCACCACCACCACCCAAGAGTTTCTGACTGGGTGATCGAGGGTGGGGCCTGGAAATGAGCATTTGTACCCAGTTGTCCCATGATGCCTTCACTATAGTTCTCCTGGCTGGACCTCAAGACTGCACTCAGGTGGAGCAGGTGGAGCAACCCACAATGCTCACCTGATAGAAGAGGCCACTCTGGGTGTACAAATCCCTCCTGCAACCCACTGGGGGGCTGGAATATGGTAGTGATACCAAAGGTGCCAGCCAGGGCCAGAGGACATGACATTGAGATCCACATGGATGGACTGGGTGACCAAGCAACACGTGAAGCTGGATTAAAGTTTATTTTTTAATAATATAGGATTCCAACTCTAAAGAATGAGCATAGGCTCACTCATTAGGTGAGTTAATCCATTTGTTCACATATAGGAAATAAGTGTGCAATTTTACACGGGGAGAGGGGAACCACTAAAAAGTCATCTGCTCTACTGTGGAAACAGACTGTGCAGTTTTTTCCTAAAGTGTCTTCCTCAGTAGGATACAGTTCTGGTTCCATGTTAGTGAAGCTGACTTCCGGTGGCCATGGGACCTAAATGGCAAAAAGAGGACTGTACCTCAGCTGCCCCTCTCTGCACACATGCCCCACCTGAGCCCCCGTGGGCTGTTCCCCTTCTGGAAGATAAGGGGACCCCCAGGAACCTGGGAAGCCAGACAAAAAGTCTTAGGAGGCAGGGACCTCACCTTGGCAGAAAGAGAGATGAAGGAATAAGGCCAAAAAGAACCACTGTCACCAAGAGGGGGACATTCTCTGGAAGAGAAGTTTAAGTAAGGATTTCTGGGGCAAGGAAGAATAAAGAAAAAGTGGAAACATCAGTGGGAAGTGGGAAGACCAAATGAAGAATTAGGGAATCTCAGCAGAATGTGATGACATTGACAGGGAGATGCACTTTGTCCTCAGGAGAGAAAGAGTGAGCAATGTGCTTCAGAAGAACCCTTTGTTGACATGTCTAAATGGCCTGATTGAGTCTTCTCCACTTTTGCCTTCTGCTCTTGGCTGTTAGGTATCTGGCGTGATAATGTCCGGGCAAGCACACTGCTCTCTCCATTATGCGAGTTCTGGAGTGGAGACAGCCAACCAGATGGCAGAGCTAGGAACAGTGTGTGCCCCCTTCTCACATCATCTTTCCATTTGCTCGGTTATTCTTTCCCTTCTTCCTCTCCCTCCCTTTCCTTTCTGTTTCTCCTCCATCACATCAAATAAAGAAAACGATGTGGGGAAGGCTGTGGTGCAAGGTTTTTGTTTTTTTTTTTCCCAATAATAATCTTAGCAGGTAATTTTTGCACAGACAGACTGAGTCATTTTCTTATAACTGAGATCAGGAGCTGTATTCCTCCCAGGAGAAAAAACACTTATATTGACGTGTTTATATTTTGGAATAATAATATTTGTCCATGTGAAAATATGTGTGATTCATTCCTGCCACACCATATGGCTTATTGCTATTCATAATCCAAACAGTGGCAGCTGTTGCAGAATGTGAGAGTGAGATTTCTTGAAGTAAAAATGGGCTAACTATTGTGTGCCACGTGAGGTCTGCACAATATCACTCCTTCCTGAAACCTGCCTCTCCATCCCTTTTGTGAATCCACGAGTTCTTCATTAATTCCTCAAAATCTCAGTCTTCACTCCACTTTCATTCTGTCCAGTGGAGAGAGACTCTTATTTGCCCCCTTCCCTCCTCCCAACTGGTAGCCCCTTCCACCCTGGGAACATGGGCATGTATTGGCAACTAGAGGTCTCAGCTTGGGTATTGTTGACCGATGACAGCTGCCAGAAAAATTGTAGTGAATGTTCACCCTGGCTCTCCACTGTGGCTTCTTCCATTACCGAACCACATTATAGATTTGTGGTTAAACAGACTTGTGGGGACACTGAAACCACCAGTGTTTCCCACCCTACCACCAAGGCCCCAGACCCATGTGGCTAGACTCTGACGTAGTGGAAAATGTGGGGCAACACTTTCTACAGACCATTTTAATGTGGTTTGCAGAAACCCTTGAGTTTTAAGAAGGAAGCGATTTGTGGACTAGGTGCTGGGTGCTACTGTAGAAACAGCTTTAGCCACCAGGACAAAATAGACGAGTCTTACAGAGAAGTAGCTCCAAGACTTGTTTATATCTCTGCGTAGTCATTCTGACTCCCCCTAAAAGCTGGAGACTTTAGAAAAAGAAAATAACCTTTATGCTGATTCTACACATCACTATGGTAAGTATTCAGACCACTTAGCTAAAGGAAAAAAAAAATATTCTGACCAAATGCTCCAGAGCTTGAGGCCCAAATGAAAGTATACAGAAAATTGCTTCAATTTTCCACTTCGCTTGGTTTAGTCTTAATAATACCTTGCATTTACAAGATGTATCATCATTTTCTAGGGGTTTTCAACATATGTGATTAGTGATTGAGACTTTTTTCCTGGACTGTCAGGTGACTCAAATCAATGAATGTCCACAAGCCTGGAATATCATCTCTGTCTGGTGTGCTTTGTCCCGCTCTCCTCACAATGGATATCACTAATTCCCGACTCATATCACTTGTCTTCCTACAGCCATTTGTCTTTTTCAGTTGTCTATTGGTCAGTTCCCTAAGTACCTGCTGCTTTTATCACAAGTTATAATAGGGTGATTTATCAAAGTCATTCGCTTCACCCGGCAACAGGAGAGCGACCGTAGGATATGATAGAATAGGTCTGCACACCTGGCCTCTGGCCACACTCTGCCCACTTGCAATGGCATTTATACTCTGCCCTCCCAGGACTTGTCAAGAGGTCTTAGGGACAGCCGTAACTTGCCCTCACACTTTGTGGGCCATTGGCCTTTGCCTTCAGAGTGTATTATGAAATTGTTTCAGAAACTCCTTTTATCCAAAAGGAATATGAAACAGCATTCCTAAGTTACTTTTTGTGTTTAAGAGGTGTGTGGGCTTATCATTTCTGTGTTTCTTCTAGTCATAACCAGCATGACTCAGGCCACTAGGTATTTGTCCCTCATCCCTATGGTGTGATTTCAGGGCTTCATAAACCCAATAGATCTTCCTGCTAGAACATGCCTTAAATCCCACTATTTGTCTATTCTGGCCTTTCCGCACTCCTAGAAATACTTCATTCTGAAGGCTCACCCCTGACCCTCTCCCAGAACCAATCCTGACAGCAGATGATAATCATATGAGCAGTGGTTGGTCCTGCTGTCTAGAGGACCTGGACCCAACCAGGCACCCTGTCTGCTGACCCAAGCTGAGCTCATTCCATACCTAGCCAGTGAGCACACCTGGGAGAGGCTGCCATCTCTGTCTTAGGCTCAGGCCTTCTGCTCATTACTTACTGCTTCACCACGCCCCCTGGTGGTGCTGCTGTGCAAGCTCTACCTGTGTCCCATTGCCTCAGGGTTCCTCCCAAGGGAAGCTAGAATGGTCCGCACGGTGATTTTCATGGGGCCTAGGCACTTTTGACCTCTGAAACCCTTCCTCCATAAAAAACAATTAAATATCTTACAACTGTATTAGTATGAAAACAAATAGTATTATATATTTAAACATTTTCTTTGACCAAAAATTATATATTTTCTTTATTTTTTTTTTACTTTAATTTCTTTAAATGAAATCAATGCCTCTTGATGGTCCCCCAAAAGTATTGTTAGCATTCAACACTGTTCCCAGAGCATCTGACATACAAATTGCCCCTACCTGGAAACACATTCTTAGGGCAGTTGTTTGTTGGTTTTTTGGTTTTTTTATGCTTTGCATCAGTGTTTTTTAAACTTGTTTTTGCATACCACATGCCATGTTACTTTTTGTGTGTGTGTGGTGCCAGGGTTAGAACTCAGGGTCTTGCACCTACTAAGTGAGCATTCTACCACTGATTTATAGTCCTAGCCCAAGCATTTTTATCATACTAGTTTTTATCTAATTTTTTCTTTAGAGCTACTCCTTCAAACTCTGCCCCCCCCCACAGCAGGGTGGGGGGGGGCGGATAATAGGGACTGAACCCAGGGGTATTTTGCCACAGAGCTAAGTCTCTAGCCTTTTTTTTTTCCTCTTGAAATAAGGTTTCACTAAGTTACTTAGGGCCTTGCTAAGTTGCTGAGGCTGGCCTCAAACTTGCGATTCTCCTGCCTCAGCCTCCCGAGTTACTGGATTACCATGCCCAGCTCAAATTTTGGTAACTCTTTTTAAAAGAAATTTTATGTCACTAGCATAATGCAACATGCCATACATTTAAAATGTAAATTAATACAAATTAACATAATTTCATAATACATTATTTTAAGTTCAATTTGTTCAGTCACCTAACCACAGTGATTTTGTAGTCAGTGTCTCTCATCTTGGCTAGCCCATGTGACATTGGTAATGGGGTCCATCCCTGACTCAAAGATGCCCACCCTGTCCACAGTTTTTTTTTTTAATTTATGCACTGTATACCCACTGACACCCAGCCACCATCTAGGTTCCTGCCTCAAAACAGATGAATAAACCAGACCTACCCAACCAAATTAGCACCAAAGGAGCCTCTACACTCATCAGGCTGGAGTTTCCTGGGAAGTATCACCAGCTGTCACATCCTGCTGGTTTCCTTCTACAGCCAGCTCTCTCCAATGGACCTTTCTGTGCTGATGGAAATGTCCCATCTCTGCATTTGCCACTGGTGCCTGTACCTGTTGTGCATTTGGTATGTAGCTAGTGTGACAGCAGAACACATTATTCCTTTAATATGGTTTTAATTCAGTTCAGTTAAACTTGAAAGCCACGTATGGTGAGTGGCTTCCGTATTATACAGGGCCATCTATACACTATGATTTTGACGGATGACTATCCTTCTTGGGGTCAGATCTCTGTTCCAAAAATGATCAGTTCTCAAATTCTTTCCCTTTCCTTCAGGCCCATCATGCCACACAACTAAGCTTATTCATGAAATGGGTGGCAACTGAATTGTCATTAGTTATTTGTACCTTAGTGTGCAGAAAGGCTCCGGGAGAAGGTATGACAGAATATGGGGACCTCGTATGCTCCAGGGAGGTCTAGGAAGTGGGGGAGCAGAATGGAGAAATCGAGATGTCAAAGACTCATTTCCTTCCACTTTTTAGTTGTTCTATGACACCCCAAATCTAAACTGTATTAACATGTATTTCCTGAACATTTTCCTTTTTAAAATAACTACCAGTCAGCTGGTGCATTCTCATATGTAGTGTAAGCAGTCTGCTCACAGTTTATCTTCAATTTGCCAAACAGAAACTGTAGCTTGACCTGCCTTGAACATCTTTAGTATTCAAACCTGTGCACAAACTGTAATGAATCAGCTTCAAGAGAAACCCTGGCAGTCCCTCCTACAGTCCAGGGAGGCCCCAGGTGTCTATGATAGCTTTTAAGAACTCCTTTGAGGATCACAGGATTGGTACTCACTGTGTGGCCCACACAGATGGCCACCAGTCCATTCCCCCATAGTTCAACTCCTGCTTACTTACCGGCAGATTCTTCATTCTCTGTATCTGAAGCTCATGGAATTGGATGGTAAAATGAACTCCCAATCAGGGAATTCTACTTACTTATTCTGGAAGAGGAACTTGTCCTAATGTTGGTATATTTGTCAGCATTTCATTACTATAATGAAACACCTTAGGCAGGCTACTTTGTAAAGAAAAGAGACTTATTTTTGCTCACATTTCTGGAGGTGCAAGGACTAGAAGCCACATCTGATGGTGACCTTCTTGCTGGCAGAGTCCCAAGGCTGCAGAGGCAGGGAGGGTGCATGTTTACGTGTGCCTGAGTCTGTATCTGGGTCTCTCCCTGTGCTTATAAAACCACCAGGATGCCAACACACTAGGCCCACCCTAAGCACCATAGTGTGATTAAGTTTCTACCCTTATCCTACCATTATTATAAGGTTGTAGGGATTAAACTCCTGCAAGAGCTCATAGAAGAGGGAGGCCCATATGCAAACCAAAATGGCCGGCCAACGTGATGCGAACTAAGGGAAGTCTGCTAGAGGGCTGTTAGGAAAACTTACCTGCTGACAAGAAGTGAGGCCTGGGAAGGGTCATTTTCCTTCATTGGCATTGTTGGGTCTACAAATGAAGCCAGAAACAGAAGAAGCTATTTTTCACCCTTGAGGCTTAAGAACAATCTGCTGTGATGGAAATATTAACCCTCAACAGCACAATGGCACTCAGTAGAACTAACCTGAAACAATCTGGAGTTTGTGAGAGGACAGGCTCCTGGTGGGGTAAGCCATTGAATGGGGTTCCTGAAGCCATCGTTACTGACACAATGTTAAGAAATTGTGGGTTCTTATTGCCTTGAATTTCACTTAAACCTTTTCCCCCAGAAAAGTAGAGGATAGTTTTTCCTTTTTTCTTGCTTGTGGATTAGAGAAAATGTCTTTTTTGACGCTGTTTATTATTCTATATCTGGAATGCCTCTCTGCATGAATCACTACCAAACTTGGACTTTGCTTTGTCTTTCACATGGGAATAAAGGATTGGATGGGACACTTCACTACATGGAAGATGAACTGAACACAGCTGATAATAAAAATAAATCCTGAATAGAAAATTATAAATAATAGTAATAAAATATGGCTGTCTTCTGTATGCCTTTCATTACAAATACAAAATATAGTTTTATTTTCATCTTTTAAGAATGAAGTCTTTTTCTGCTGAGTATGGAGTATTGAACGCTTTTTTAATGGGCACATTTATATTTCCTTCATGGAGAAGATGCAAATAACAGTTGCTTTCACCCCAAAGCGGAAACCCTTCAGGGAGTCTGACTTCACTAATGCGTGTATTGATACACATGCGTATTTCCCATTAATACTAATAGAACCTAATGCGAATGTATAAATCACCTGAATTTTGATTCCTTGTGAATGTAATGTCAGATGATTCAAGATGAACTCACAAGGTACATTTGTCTGGGAGCTATTCCTTAATATGCCTTCATCTCACAGCTCAATTCCTCTCCTGTGATGGAAATATTAATCAGGCGGTGTCTTCTTGCTCCCATCCCCCACTCACCCCCATCACCAGAAGAAATGAAGCAGACGAGGGCATCTGTGTGACCATGTACTTCTTCTACCTAAGGAAAATTTAAGATGATACCTAATGGAGAAAGAAGGGAATAGACAGAAAACAGGAATTAAGAGACATTTTCCTTTTCATGAGGAGGAGCATGCAGGGCTTGGCTAAATTAAATGGACACTTGTTCTTGAATCTCAAAGGCCTGTCTTGCAGACCAAGTGTGGGGAATTTACACAACTTTATTAGTCACTTCATCCTCACCGATTTTGGTCATATTGAGCATCTCACCTTCTATGACTGAACACTCTAGAGCAACATTTTTACCTGCAGCATCTGTATATTCCCAGGGAGAGAGGCATCGTAATAAATACCTATTTGAATGGTCAAACAGCTGCCCCACTGTTCCCTGCTACGCTGTCCCAGGCTCATGGACCTTTGGTTGCTCCTCCTCTCTTACTCAGACTCTGGTCACAGTGCTGCTTTTGGAGACTGTCTTTGGTTTTACTCCATTATAGATAGGAAAGGGAAAATGCATTTCAAGAGAGCACACACACTGTATCCCTCGCTCTTAGATGTTTCTTTCAGAGAGAGAGAGAGAGCAAAAGTAAACATCAGACAGAAAGGAAAATGATCTTGAACAAAAACCCTGTGTCACCTCCTTTACTGCTAGACCACATCTCGGAATTAAGGGAAATGAGCCCTGGAAAGAAACTTTGCGGTATATCAGAGCAGTGTTCTCTCCAAAAGCTGTGGCTTGTCGCAATTGGCCAAGCCCTTGACCTGGGGTCCACGTGGGTGTGGCAAAGTTCCTGGTGCTCCTCTTGCAGATAAAGGAACTGAGGGTATCTGAAAATGCTATAAAAAGATTGTCATTCTTTTCTACATTAGTAAACTAGAGATCACTCTGTTTCTTCCCTGCTCTAAGAGAGTGGGGAATAATTAAACACAGCTTCTTAAACAAGACTTTAAATCCAATGTGTCCTAATTTTCAAAACCCATGTGAAGGCTCCCACTGGAGTCTTGGGACTGCATGAGCTCTCAGAGTTCAGTCGTTATAATCTACTTGAACTCACAGGAATGTTAGGATTAAATTAAGTTCTAATTAATAATAGTCGAGGATCAGTGGAAAGGATATTGACTTGTAGTAGGTCTTCAAATAGTACTCTAAATTGAGAGGTCTTTTTTTAAATGTAATACTTTTCATGCAAGTCATTGGGCTGTGTTATCAATCTGCAAAATTAAAAGGTCCACTATGAAGGGAGTGGTATTGAATGAAGAGATTGTGGCAAAAACAAACCATCTGACCACATCTGAGGGAAATATAGCTGTTTGGATCCTGAAGTGACCTATGACTGGAGCATCCTTGTAATCTAATGTGGATATTGGAATTAGGAGGAACTAAAATATGCTACAATCTTGGAAGCAATTCCATTCTCCATTCATTTATTCAATAGCTCATGACCTGTCATGGTCCAGACTCTTGGCTAGAAATAAATACAAAGAGAAGAGATGGTCCCGCCCCTGGGAGCCTCCCAGACAGCTCAAAAAAGCCTTTGAAGTTCCTTAAAAGAACAGAGTGCATATTTATTAGGGCCTCTTATGGGTTATATCCATTCTCCTGATCATAGACAGCTCAAGACCCTGTTTTATAGCCAAGGCTCAGAAAATTTAAAGTTACCCAAGATCACAAAGTATGGGAAAGAACTAGAAATTAGGCCCTTGTGTCTGGGTCTGCTCTTTCCACTCCACTGACATTGAATGGCACATGTCTGTGGCCATATGGTACAATGCAGGCAGACTTCGACAGCTGCCCTCTGCTGGAATGGCCCCCATGCTGATGGAAGTGTCGCCTTCAGCTGTGACAGACGCTGAGCCACATTCTTTCTCCTTGGGACACTCTGGAAGGGGAATGGGCCAGGAGTGCTGTGCTCAAGTGGATTTGCTGCGTCACTATCAGTTTCCTGGAAGCAGCTCTCAGGCACACCCGAGTGGGACCCAGGAATGTCCCCTCTCATCTCCCAGGGAAGAGTGTTCTTCTAACTAGCCAACCAACCAGGAGTGACTCTGATAGCTCCTGGGGAATATATTAGGCAGCAGTCAGCCCCTGAAATAGCAGAGCTGTTGCAAGGAATTGGAAGTCTAGGACAAAACCAAGAGAAGGGTCTCTTTCGTCCAGAGCCTCCACAGGAGAAAGGCCACCAGGCCAGGACAGTTCCAATGAGCATGAAGGTGAGAAAATATACCTGGGTGGTGGTTCAGCCATGGGGGCCAAGCTGGTGCTAATGCCAAGAAAGGTAAATGTGGGACAAGCCAAGGCATGTGACTCAACAAAGAATTAGAATCTTGGGAACCAAACAAAGTAGACTTCAACCAGTACTTACAGAGAAAAATCAGGTCTACAGTTGCAGGTCCTCAATCTCAGAGACCAAGATGCTTGAAAACTGAACACTTTGGGTGGCTAAACCTGTCCTGAGTTGTGTGAGGCTCTTGTAATCTTGATTCATACCTCTGAAGGGGATTCATACCTCTGAATATTCATACAGTTTTTGCCATAGAAATACTCAAATGTTTGGTTATGGATAATGCTGGTGGTATGAAATCATGCAGAGGATGCAAATACATTACATGTATGAAACCCCAAAGCCTAAATTTCAAAACACATCTGATCCCATGGGTTTCAAGGGCGAGGGTCACACATGTTCTTCCGTTATCTGATGTAATCCTCACAAATCTTCTTGAGAGGCAGGTTTTATCTACCTATCTTACAGATGGAAAAATAGGATAGGGAGAAATTCATCTGGCCAAGGTCCCAAAAAACAGTGTGCAAAAAAAGTAACAGTGTGAAGTTTGAACCCAAAATATTCACAGCCAGCTCCTGAGCCCAAGCCATGCATTGTGCTGAGGGGACTGTGGAGCGGCAGGCTGTGGCCCCACACAGGGAGCTCAGGGAGTTCAGGGAGGCTTCTCAGGAGACCTCAGATCCTCCGTGCCTTATGCTGCCCTGCCCCTACCTCCCCAAAGTTGTTGTGTGGCTTATTAAAAAAAAAAAAAACAGCTGGACTAGAGCCTCCTATTTGCATGAAATTCTAGAAATGTCACTTTCAAATGAAGTGACCCTTTGAAGTCTTGCAGGGGTTGTCAGAACCCCTGTAGGCCAGGCATTTTGACCCCTGCATGAGTCTCAGGTCCTCTGTGATGCTGATGAAAATGGAAACTGTCTCCACAGGAGGCAACGTGTAGGACGACTCCCCAGTTGACATTCCTGGGTCTGTCAGGGGATCTCGTCCCTGAATCCAAGATAAAGAATCTCTGGTCTTGGCTTGTAGGAGATAAGTACATTTTCCATGATAGAATGAATAGCAAAGGTCAACTTTAAAGACCAAAGATCATTTCAATTAATATAATTCAGTGGTTCAATGTAGATATCATTGCTACAGAAGCCTGGAATTCCCTGGCCAAAGGGTGTGTGTGTGTGTGTGTGTGTGTGTGTGTGTCTGACACACACACAGAGCTCATGCAAGCGCTCATGCATTCGAGTGTTGGGAGAAGATGCGGTAATTATTCTGTATTTGGGGGAAAGTGACCCATACAGGCATTATTAAACCTTTACTGCCTCTGCTCTTATAAACGACCAACTGACCAGAGCTAAAAGCAGGCTTACTTACAGTAGAAGTCACTTGTAGTTCCAGGGTCTTGTAATTATCTTTTGTCTATGTGGGCTTGGAGGCTTCAGATCTCCTGGGCAGATTTCTTACCATCATTTGCAATACTCAAACTTGCAAACACCCTGACAAGGCCCAACTATAAAGAATCTCCAGCTGGCATCTTAACTGTCTAGTTTATCCCCCCTCCCCTCACTCTTTTGATTTACTAGGGTTATAAGCCATTATTTTCTGAAACTAAATGTTTCCTAGTCTTTTATATCTCTGGTTTGATGGTTCTGATAACCTGCTCCCGGGAGAATAAAACTGGAAATGATGAATAGAAGCCTGCTCATCATTAGCCAGAGCAGAAAACAACTCCTCAGAAATTCAAAAAGTTGATAATGGCAGATTTTGTTTTTTACATGATTACCTTTATGACAGTCCTGTCACTCCACATCCAGTACAATATATCCAGGCTGGCTTTTTCTCTGACAGGGGTATCCATGGTTCATGACACTGGACCTAGTTGTAGTTCTGATTTGTGCATTTGGTAATTGATAGAAACTAATGGTGCATGCGTTTTGGACATAAAATTTAAAAAGTTGGCATGTTCACACAAAATGCGTATGTGTCCCTCATTTTTCCATGTTAATATAGAAGATTAAATGATAAGTGCAATTGAGCAAAAGTGGTTAAGTTCTTGGACTCTGGAGTTAATCCAACCTGGGTTGGAATCTTGAATCCTTCACTTATCAGCTACATGAAAGTTGATAAGTTACTTCATCTCTCTGCCTCATTCTCAGAGATTAAAATTAGTACTGCCCCAAAGAGAAGTCTTAAGGATTAAATGAGATAATGCACATAAAGCCCTCAGCCCAGTGTCTTGTTCAGTACATTTGCTATCATTATCTCTCAGGATAGTAATGATTTCCAAGCTCTGTTCTCCCACAAGACCCATTTGCAGCAACATTTAGGCATAAATTCAGCTGAATCCCAAGATGTGCCTAAATATATATGTGTAGTGTTTCTCTCAGTTCTGAGAGAATTAGTGGGTAGATGGGGTGTGGGGGCAATTCTCATATTATCACATTGCTTTGCCTGAGAGGTGAGATTTCAAGCCTCTGTTACAGCCCTGAAGGGACTCTGTGTGTTTCTGCTAAACTGAACTGAACAGGGAGACAAAGAAAATGATCATGCTCATTGCACTCACCCATATCTTGTGCCTCGTCCTTCTCTGCTCATCACTGGGGTGGACTTGGAAGATCTATCTAGTCCAGGGCAGAGCACTTTGGGGAGTCGGGTGGCCCTCCCCAAAACCCAGAGATGCCTGCTTTATCTGGACTGATTCTGGGGACTCCGCCGTGCTGTCACCTGGCTCTGTGGGGAGTTGGACTGGAGACTGGAGACCTGGACCTCTGGCCTCAGCAGGCAGGCTGCCTGAGAGGGGCGCCGCTGGCCCTGCTTCATGTCTCGGTCAGCCTTACGTAGCTTGGAGCCTAAAACCACCTGTGTTATTCCAACTGAAATCCAATAAATATCTGGAAGAAAATCGCCCCATTTGGAAACCTGTAGGAAACTCAGACAATACTTTTCCTGGTTTGGCCAAAGTGGGAAAATTTCAGTTTCTTTGGAAGTTCATAAAATTTAAAAAAACGTGCGTCACACCAAGGCAGAGGTTCCAGAAGGAAAGAAGGTTGGATAAGACCATATTCAAATTGGCTCAGCCAAAGCTAATACTGAGAGCCTTTCCATTGTGCCGGGGTGCCCTGGAGAGGGAAGAGGGCATTTTCATGAGGACACACATAGGCACTTTCCCGATGGTTGCTAATGAGAAAACGTGTAATAGGTTTAGCTTTTAAGAATGAGACTCAGTAACAAATAGCCCTGTTCCAGGCATCAATATTAAGCAAGATTTTCATGACTGCCTTATTACTGATGATAAATTTTGGTATAGTTTAGTTGTGTCCCCACACGCAAAGTTCAGATGTAAAATCAGTTACAATCAACTTGCAGAGCATGCCCAGAATTTTCCATGGCTTCAGTTCTTCTCATGGCATACAGTGGTGCAAAACTAACAAAAATACCTAAATCAAAAAAAAAACAAAAAAAAAAACTTTTTCCTGGCAGACCTGTAACCAGTAATAACATCTAATATGCAACTGTGGACAGTAATTTTCCAGAATATGGATAACCTGAAGGAATTTGCAGGACTACTTGTCCATGTCTACTCTTACCACTTTTTTTTTAACTTGATATTTTTATTTTATAAAAAGAAGTGCCCAGATGTCTTGTTTACTTGTCCTTGTGTACTTTCTCATACTCGTGCAAACTAGGCTTCTAGTATTTATTCATTTGGGGAACTTTATTATTATAAGACTTGTGGCTAAAGGGGAAAAAACACGAAGTGCATTGAATTACTTACAGCAGAGAGCGATATTGTTATTACTATACCAGGAACAAAAACAAATCAACAGGCTGGATCAGGACACGTGGGCTCCATCTCACGTGTCTCCCGGAAGCCCACTGGCATCTGAGGACATCTCTGTGCAATGACTGCTCAGGTCTAGCCAGCTCTGGATGGTGGGGGCAGTGGCTGCAGTGCAGAGAAAGAGGCCTGGGCATCAGCCTTTCTGCGTAGCAAATTTCCTGTCTTTGACCCTGTTCGGACTCTCTGGTTTTCCTCATTTCTATCAGGAGGTAATAATAATAGTGTCCCAGAGCATGGTTAGGGAGTTTGGGTTCAGAGTTAAAAGAAATCTTGTGCTGCAAAGCGCTTACCCCTGACACTCAACACAGAGGACTTACTGTGTGTGGTGTACTGCACAGCTCTATCTCACACCAAATAGCAACCTAGAAAAACTCTACAGCCAGATCACTGTGCCGCTTTGGGCAAGTCACTTAACCTCTCTGTGCCTTGTCCATAACACCATGATAGTGACATTCACAACATAGGATTTTTGTAAGGATTTAAAAAATCCAGATGGGAATAATTCCACTGTTGGTGTGCACTGAGGATCTATCTGTTCAGTGACACTCAGTAATGGGTGTCAGTTACTGAAGCAAAGTGCTTTGCCCCGTTATTACTTTTCATCTGCACAGTAGCCTCTGAGATACTGTCCCCGTTCTTATCCCCAGTTTACAGATAAGAAAACTGAGAGCATTGTCCAAAATCACACATGCAGCCTGTGGTGAAAGCAAGGTTGGAAGAGGTCTAGTGGCTCTAAAGCCTGCTGGTTCTCCAGTCTGTGCTGAGCCTGAGTCCCCACAAATGCTAAGGTGCTTCCAGGCAGGACCAGGCACTAACACCCGGAGGAAACCGACCCAGGACCTGGAGCACTGGCAGCTCTTCAAGCCCCTGCTCCCAGGCTGATGAGCACCCCAACACCCTCATCTGCAAGCCAGATCCAGGGCTGAGCGAAGCGGCACTGTCAAGAGGCCACTGCATACACTCTGCTTAAAAGTCAAGCACTTTTGAAAACATCTGCTTGAGATCATGTGCCACTGATTGAGATGAAAAACAAACTGAGCTGCCAAGCAACGGTGGAAGGAGGAAGAGGAGAAAAGAACTAGCGACAAACAAGCAGTTAGCACGTGGCTGCAGATGGTCACAGTAAGAGCCTGCCTGAGAAAAAGAATCAGTTACGATGACGAGGTTTTTGCCAAAAGTTACTTTATGTTCCAATATGGAAAATATAAAGAACTTTTTTTTTTCACTGAATTGCACAAATCCATAGGCCTAGTTTTCTCGTGGGAAATTTCTTGAATTCGTTGGTTCCATCTCAGCACTGTCATCCAGTGCCTCTGAGGGGGGTGGGTGCCTGACTTCAGCAGCCAAAAACTCCCTGGCTTGGTCCTCATCTCCCTGCTGGTGGCACGCCGGAGGGCAGCTTCCCGCTCCAGCCAGCACCCATATCAGGACACACAACAGACCCCAGCTGGCAGGGCTTTGGAGAAGTTCTGCCACGGACTTTCCAGGTCACACAGATGGTGAGAGGCAGAGCAGAAGTTGAAATCCAGGCAGCCCGGGGCCCACGCCACCCTGGCAACCTCTGCTGCTTCTCTGTGATGAATGTTACCTTATCTGAGCAGGACTGGCACGCCTGCCTCAGAAAGCACTGGTTACCCTTTGCTTCGGGGCCCTGTGTTGTACTAAAGTCCACAGCATCCTCTCCCCTCCCCCACTGCCGGCTCCAACCCAAAGTGAACATGACTTAGAACTCAGAGCCAAAGTTCCATTCTCGTGCTCAGCCTCAAAGTAGATGAGGTGCTCCAGGGGAGGAGGTTTACTTGACAAGAGCTTAAGGAGGGATTCAGATTCATGGGAGTTTTAACAAGCCAGACCTGGCTTTGGCCACTGGAACCGTGCTCAAAGCTCACCCATGAATGCTTTCATTGTCTCAGAGGAAGGAGAGACTTACCAGGCACCTAACAGCCTGGCCACCTCTTATCTTGCTGAAGTATCTTTGGCCAGGTTTCTCCATCACCTTCATTCCCCACATCTAACTGATCATCTCTGCTCTGTAGAAATTCCATAGGTTCCTGTCCCTCTGCTTTTATTCCTCTGACTTTGCCCTAACCTTGCCAATCTTCTTGTTTCCACTCCCATTTGCTCATCCACCCTATTCACAAAAGTCTGACCATCTCTTTCTATCCTCGCAAAAGTTCAGAACTTCCCATGACCCGTATGATCAAAGCTCAGATTTTTTTATTGTCAAATTCTCATGCTGCCGTGAGCTGATCCTTACCCAACTGCATGAATTATTTACTCCAAACTACTATAGTCCTCCTGGCCCATAAGATGGTCTTCTCCAGTGAGGTTTAGGCAAGATGGGCCTTTATTCTGGCTCTACACTTAAGAGATCCTGCTCTGGCCTTTGGTGGACTTTCCTCCTAGGGTGAAGAATTGGGAGAGCCAAGAGAATGTGTCCACCCTGGAGCCAGAATGCCCTGCCCCAGTGGCCCAATAGCAGTTTTCATGGTCTGGATGGTGGTAAAATGGACTGAGCTTTGATTTGCAGGCTGGGATATCCACACATGTGTGTATGAGGCTCCTTACAGCACAAGGTGGACCTGGGGTGGGGGAAGAGCCAGGGACTGACTCTCCCACATCATTGCCAAGTTCTAGAATGCTAAGGGGTTTAAGGATCAAAAATCTTAAGCTGGTGATTATAGGGCATATTTTTCAAGTAAAAGGATAGAACATATCCTGCTTGTTAATTTGTAACTTCAAAGTAATAGAACACATTTTATTTAAAAGTCTATAATTTGACTTATGATTTTAAAATATATTAAGACAATGTTTAAAAATATTAAGACAATATTAGGGTGCATGGGTTCCACTTGGATTCCTGTTCCAGGCTTGCAAATATTAGGAGCTCACCTTCCCCACACTTCTCTCTCCATCAATTGCCATTGTAGTCATCTTTTAAGCCACAGGTCAAATCTTACTTCTACCGTAAAGCCCTCCCTGACCACCTCAGTGGTAACTTATTTCTCTCTGTGCTTCCTTCATTCACAGATAATCTACTAGTGCCAAGCACTGTGTTGGGAACTAAAAATACAGATATGAATGAACATACCCTACTGACCAATGAGCTGTCACCCTAGGAACAAGAGCCACAGAATGAAGCCCCCACAGCCTATCAGTACCGCCAGTTAGACACATCCAAACTCTACCCCCAACATGTCCTCTGATAAAACCCCATTCAAGACACCATGATGTCCACCCAAGAATGCGCCTCTATTGTGGCACTTAGGGCTCATTCCCCACCAGCTGCCTTAAGAACCCTCTGCTCTGCTTAAAACCCTCTGATGGCTCTCAACGACCACTAAGATAAAACTCAGCCTCCATTGACCTCGCCCCCATTGACCACTCCAGCCCATCTCCTGGTTCTCTCCCTGTCATCCTCTCTACTTCAGGGACTTTGGGAGCCTACCCTGGCTTCTGTCCACTCTCATACCTTTCATTCCCGTCTCGCATGCCCTTAACCTTTCATTCCCATTGCCAAGAAATGTCTTACCCTAGGTTTCCATGTGGCCTCTTCTCTCTCCTTACTCATTTCTCAGTTCTAGAAAGAAAGTTTCTTAATTAAAGCACCTCCAAGTCCCTACTATGTCATTACCCTATTTTATTCTCTCCATGTGTTTACATTTTGCTGTCTGTTTTCCCCTCTTGAGTTGGATCCCACCAGAACAAAGACTTTGATTTACTTACACTGTCTCCATGATGCAAAGAACAGTCAGTGAATGGCATGTAGTTGGTGCTCTGTAGATGCATGATGGATAGATGGATGGGTGTATGGGTACATGGGTGGATGGACAGATGGATGTGTGGGTGGGTGGATGGATGGGTAGATAAGTGGATGGATGGTGTATGCACTAAAGGGTAGAATGTGCAGGTGCTGCAGGAGCCATAGAGAGGCATATGTCTTTACCTAGGGAAAGGAGTTTTGATTATACTTAGGCTTGGGGAGGAGACAACAGTGGGGTATGTGAAGACATGAACAGGGGCGACACTACAGTGCGTCATACTAGAGTTTAAACTTTAGTCTTAGAGGCAGGAGAAACCACTGAAGAGTTCCAGAAGGACATGATCAGAATTGTATCTTGGAAAAATAATGTGGGACAGCTGTGTGAGAAGGTGCCAGAGAAGGAAGCAAGGATTCCATCCAAGTGAGCCTAACATGGAGAAGAAGTGAGGGAAGTGTTAGCCAGCAAATCTGAACTTGAGCCTCCTCTCATGCGTAGCCAGGGTGAAAAATCAGGCTAAGAGGACAACTGGACAACGAGGAGCAGGGGAACTGGGGCTGTTTAGGGTGACTGTCAGCTTTCCGATTAGACACAACCTTTCTTACCCCAGATTCCTGCACGGAATCGAACTTTAGTGTCTGGAGGTATCTATTTTATATAGTGGATTTACTTCCTTTCTAAGCATCTAGAATGGTTCTAGACATATGCCATTGCTGAGATAATCAAGAAAACATTCATGAGGACTCCGTTACTACTAGCAGTAGTCATAGTAATTTGAATGGTTGGGTGGAGAAGCAGAACTGAATTACCCTCATGATGGAAGAAGGGATTTTTCAAAGAGAAGTCTCTGAGTGGGGTGTTGCTGTGATAGATTATGATGGCCCCTTCACTCATCAGAGTGACAGCAATCCATTGCATGAGCCAGTTTCTTGAAAGTGGTCAATAGATCCTATATCCAATAAACGATTTCTGTATAGTCCACCATTAAAACAAAATCCCTCTTTCTTTTTCCAGTGATGTGAGTTTAATTTGTTCTCATTTATTAAAGCTACTTCCTGGGACTTGAAAATGCTTTCTAAATGTTCATTTCATTTTTACATTCGCAATCCATTCCCTTCAACATGCCTTTCTGCAGATTGAATTGCTTGCTAAATTTGAAAGAGATCAATAAATAGCAGCAGAAACTACAGGAGGTCATTTAATTTTTTTTTATTAACAGTGCCAATAAATCTGAGCCTATTTTCTTCAAATAAATCAGCTGGAAATGAAAAATTGCTTTTTGGACAATTTACAAGGTTAAGTCTAAAAATAAAATTTTACTTTCATCATGACAAAGCCTCAACAGAACTTCCTTAGTACTGAATTTATGTTCCCCATTTGCCTAGCTGTGTATAAGGAAATGAAAAGATTTGAAACAGAAGAGAGAGAAATGAAAAATACAGTTGATAGCAGTCCTCTGCATTTAAAGGTGTTACAGTACTATGATAATTCTGATTTTTAGGCAACATTTTTATTGGTAAGTTTCATTTTGAACAGGAATAACCTCTTACAGAATTCACTATGGCTACATAAGGCATGAGAGTGAAGGGAGCCCCTGACTTCTGATTTGATTTGAGTTTCCCTACACAAGGGGATATTGCTCTGGCTACAACCCAGAGCATATTTTTTTCCCTTGGTGATTGTGAACAGTGATTCATTAGCTAATTAGAATTTCAAAGGGCAGTGATAACAGTGGTGAGCAGAAGGAAAGGAGAGGAGAAGTTCAAGTCCATCACAACACTTGGAAGTCACAGGCTTTTCCTTGCCATCTCTTTGTTCTGGAAGATTCCTCTCCCTGCAGGTCTCTAAGACTGTTTTCTTCTTGCTCCTTTCCCCCATAGGAGCCTTCTTTATAATTTTTCCCTTTATTTTCTTTCTCCAGCCTCTTTTTTCATATTTTTTCACTACCCATAAAATTAAACTGTGAAAAATATTAATATTTTCCTTTATAAAGTTTGATTTTCCTTCTTAAATTCAAGTTAAACTTTTGTCTCCCTCCTAATCCAAGATCCTTCTGGGGCAGAGGGAGGGGGGGCAATACCTTGGTTTTGTATTTCCTCCCCTGTATCAGTGGGCCAAAGTATAAAATGGACTCCCAGGAAAATCCTTGGGTAACTTAGGAGGAGTGTGAATTTGTGCAGATACAGCAACAATTACGATTTTTTTTTTCCCCAGACACAATCAATATCCCTATGATTAATAGCCTAGCAACATGAAAATATTTTATAAAATTTCCTACTTGCCTTAATTAAAAATTAAGAATCAAGCTATTCCACGGGCAGAGAACCTGCCAGCACCCAGCTGGGTGTGACTCTCGCTGCAGGCTCCTGAACTGGAAAGAAAAATGGGCTCCACCCTTGGGGATGGGGGAAGAGGCCAAGGGTACTTAATGCCAAGTGCATGTCACCTGGCTTTGACCCCTGGAGTTGCTCAGCTCTTGCACCAAGAACAATTGCATTAGCCTCTGACTTCTTGAAAGATGTCTAGCCTCTTGAAAGATCTGCAACTGGTTTGTCAAGTAAATACTAATGACACTATGGCTATGACTATATATGCTACATTGTCTCACACATGAGGAAATGCTGAACAAATATTTAAAATTGTTTTGTTCCCATCACCTTATAAATGGGACTATTGGGAGGAAAGGGTTTTGTGCTTTAGGATTTTCCTCCCTGCTTCCCCTTCAATGTCATTCACCTCCTTTTCCAGATCTGTGTACTGAGTGACCCCTGGCAAGGGAAACTTCTCTAGAGATTAGATCTTGGGGTGGGGGGCTTCTGTTTCCAATTTTGTCTCATTTACACTGAACTGACCTGTTTGCTCTTCCTGTCCTTATCTATCTAATGAGGATAATAATAGTTCACATGCAAACTGATTCTCAGATGAAAGGCAACTAAACTGTTTTTAAATACTATCATCATCCCCAAATAGTGCTACTTTTTGGGGTGTACTGAGAACTCCCTAAAGACCCAGGAATGCAATGACCTAAAAGGCAGAAGCGCAGTGGTTAAGAGAATAGCTGTCAGGGGCTGTGTGCTGCTGAGTGGGCGAGTGCTTACCTGTCATGTTCCCCAGTGCCACCAAAGATGAAAAGACAAAGCACAGACTCAGAGCCAGGCTGTCTGGATTTAGATGCCAGTCTTGCTTCTGACTAGTGAGGTGGGCCCCCTAATGTGAAAGGGGGGCATCACTGTGACCTCCTCAGGGGACTGCATTTAGGATTATACAACGTAATATTTATAACCTTCTTAGTACAGTGCGTTGAATGTCAAACTGCTGTGTAAATAAAAATTTTGCATTTCTGATTATGCTGGGGAAAAGGCCCCTTTGTCTGCAAAGACACAGTTAAGATTGTTGTGGACATGGCTGTCACGACTGATATGTTGTCCCTCATGGGCAAAAGCAAGTTCAACAGAGAGGCTTCAGCTGGCACCGGAAGAAAGTGACCCTGTGATGTAACAGCCCATTGGTTACTGCTCTTTGAACAGTGTTGCTTCTCTGTCTCCTAAAAGGGATTTGCTCCTGTAACCTTCCCCCTTTAAATCAAATATCTAAAATTGTATTGTCACTTTAAATTTATTTAAGGTATTTTATTTCTAAGGAGGTAGAAGATGTGAAATGAGATGAAGATTGGAATAATGTTGCTAATTTTTTTTTCTGTGCCTATTCAGAAAAAAGGTGGTTTTGAATTTTTTATTGGTTCTTTTTAGATACACATGACAGTAGAGTATATTTTGACATATTGTACATATATGGAGTCTGACTTATTCTAATTAGGATCCCATTCTTGTAGTTAGATATGATGTGAAGTTTCACTGGTGGTGCATTCCCATATGGACATAGGAAAGTTACATCTGATTCATTCTGCTGCTTTTCTTGTTCCCATCCCTGCTTTCTTCCCTTCATTCCCCTTTGTCTAAACCAATGAATGTTATTCTTCCCTCCCCACTCATTGTTGTGTGTTAGCATCCTCCTATCAGAGAGAACATTTAGCCTTTGGCTTTTGGGGATTGGCTATTTCACTTAGCATGATACTCTCCAGCTCCATCCATTTACTCACAAGTTGTAAAGGCATTCTTTTATGGCTGAGTAATATTCCATTGTGTGTGTGTGTGTGTGTGTGTGTGTGTGTGTGTATATATATATATATATATCATATCATATCATATTTCTTTATCCATTCACCTGTTAAAGGGTACCTATTGTGAATTGAGCTGCTATAAACATTGATATGGCTATGTCACTGTTGTATGTTGATTTTAGATCCTTTAGGAATGAGATAACTGGGTCAAATGGTGGTTTCTTTCCTAATTTTCTGAGGAATCTTCATAATGCTTTCCAGAGTGGTTGCACCAATTTTAGTTCCACCAGCAATATATGAGTTCCCTTTCACACATCCTTGACAAATTTTTTGTTACTTGTATTCTTGATAATAGCCAGTATGACTAGAGTGAGGTGAAATCTCTGTATAGTTCTAATTTGCATTTCTCCAATTGCTAGAGATGTTGAACATGTTTGTTAGCTATTCATATTTCTTCTTCTGTGAAGTGCCTGTTCAGTTCCTTAGCCCATTCATTTTTTAGGTTATTTGTTTTTTTCAGTGTTAAGTTTTTTGAGTTCTTTATATATCCTGGAGACTAATTGCTAAAATACTTTCTAAACAAATATTTTCTAAATAAAAATATCTCATAATTCAATTTTAAAAAATAGATTTTACCTACTTTATTGAACAAAGCCTGTCAAAATCAGCGGGGGCGGGGGGGGCATAAAATGTTACTATGTGGATTTATCAAACTTATCCTCAAAATTTTGGGTAGACCTACAGAATATTCTAGTCACATTTTAAAAGATCACACACACACACACACACACACACACAAAAGATCAGCCACAGTAACCTATACTACTTTGGCTGGATTTTGAGAAATTCAGGTCTGTTATGATCTAAAATACCTCTTTACTAGCTACAAGCTTTTATAGAAACATGTATAAGAGAGAAAGATGGAAAACCTTACATGTTTAAGTTGCACTGATAAATCAGTGAAAGAAGCTTCCCCAAAATATCATTCCTGTGTATAGTTTGTAGAGCTCTTTAAAAGTTTTCATTTGCCTGGGCCACATACCATCGTGAGATTTGGGATGGAGGATGAGTATACTTTTTTTTTTCTGAACTGATAGGAATAATTTTGCTAAAATATTTTATGAATAATCATGAACCAAGCTCCCTCTTATATCATTTGAGGAAAAAATAAATAAATGTATAGAATTTGAGGACATCGGAATTGATGTCCTTTAAAAGGCTGGGCATGTGTATAGGTGACCCAGAGCAGCTCCACAGCTTCCCTCATCCTGACGGATGGATTGTGGGAAGGGCATTTTTATAGTTCCTTTTAAGGGCAACTGAGGCAGGGTGGTTAGGGAAGAAGGAAGGAAGAACTATACTATGGTTGCCTATAGCAGGTCAAGATAGAACAAACTGGAAGGCAAGCAGGTCCGAGGTGCCAGCTGGGAGTGGGTGGAAGGAAGACTTGCCATCCTCTGAAGCACAGCAGTGGCCATTTCAACACCGTTCCACTACTTCTGTCCTGCACACAAGTTATCCTGGTGATCCTAACTGTAATACACCAAAGGTTATGGATTGAGTTACACTTAGAACAATAAATGTATGGAGAATATATATTTAGGTGTTTTATAAATGCAATTCCTTACCATTGGTCCTTTAAAAATAAAATTGAAGGCTCAGGAAATGTAGCTCAGTGGTAGAGCATGTGCTTACCTAACTGTGCAAGGCCCTGGGTTCAATCACCAGAACAAAAAAATAAATAAACAAAGGTTACATTGTTGGATAACAACTCAGTGAGGTTGTTACTGCCTCTCTGGTCTTTCTCCAAAATAATAAGAAATCTTTATAAATATTCAGAAGCTTTGACAATATCAAAGTGACCAGTGGAACATTGCAAATGAGCAATAGAAAATATTTGCAAAACAATCACCATTTCATTTTTAGAGAAAGCCGTTTTCTACAGCACTAGTTTAGCATTTTTGTTTTCCTTCTTTTAAAAAGCCGACCCAATGGAGAAACTGCTGGAAGATGGTCTGAAAGGGAGCCCACTTCCCGCTCTCATCTCCATACATTATGGATGCTTGGGGGAGGCTCCCTGGGGAATAAACAGGCAATTGATTGCAATGACTGTTCTCTATTTATTCCAGTAATAAAAATGAAAGACTGGACTGAACATCAGATATTTTTTTTTCCTTGAAGAATTTAAAGAAAAATCGGTTTGTTTGATGTTTTATTACATCTTAAGCAATTAACCAATTTGTAAGCATTTATTTTCTTTTAGTGCCATACCACTCTGAAAGGAATTGATTTTCAACTCATAAATTCAGATATTTATTTTCGACCTGAAAATTTTCTAATTCTACAGTTTCTTTTACCCGAAGTAGAAATAAATGTGGCCATTGTAAATGGTGCCAGGAGGTAATTCATGCCTCCACATACATTTAATCAATCACTCAGCATACTCATTATATATGTGCATTTGTATCTATTTTTATCTGCTAAAATGCTCTAGGCTTCTGGTAACAGAAAACTCAACTTAAAGTGGTTTAAAAAGTAAGGAAAATACATTATCTCCCCAACAAGAGGGCTCAGAGTGGGGCGTCTCCAGGGCTGCATGATCTCGTGGCTCAGCTGTGCAGTGGAGAAGCCATGAGCTCTCTGGGGCCTGTTGGCTGTGCACTCACACTGGCTTCTTTTTGGCTGTGAGATGACTGTCACAAGTACACAAATGATATGCCATCCAGACGTCACCTCATTCCCAGTAGTGGACGAGTCCATCTCTTCTCCCAGATGCCTTCTCTTAGACCTTCAGTTTTATCAGCAAGGATTGAGTTATATGCTTCTGCCCCTAACAGCCTTAGTCAAGGAGTGTATGAGTATTTTGTGCAGATGAGAGATTCAGATTAAACCTTAACTCTTCGGGAGGGGTGTAAACCCAACCACATTTTGGCACTGAGGAGAAGGGAAGGTTGGGATTGGCAGGTGGTCTGAGGAGGCAGGTGGCCATTGGGGAGGGGACAACAATGGATTAGTCAGCTTTGTATTATAATGGCAAACACCTGAGGTGATCCACTTCATAAGAGAAAAGGTTTGTTTGGGATTGTAATGCTGGGGGTCAGCCATAGTGGGTTGACCCTGTTGCTTTTGGGTTGGTGCCAGGCAGCCCAACATGGTGGGGGCATATAGTAGAACAAGGCTACTCATCTCCTGTCTGGGACCCAGAGAGAAAGAAGGGGTGGGGTTCCACAATTGTGTTCAATGGCACATCCTCAAATAGCCTAGAGACTTCCCAGGAGGGCCCAGTCTTGATGTTTCCATCACCTCCCTACATGGCCCAATAGCACCAGGCTGGGGAGGAGAACATTGACACGTGGTTCCTTGCAGGGACAGTTCAGATCCAAACCACTGAAAATTCCCAGCATACTTGTCATAAGTATAGATCTATGAAGGTGAATGACTGTTGCTGAAAAGTTCACTGTGGTTCCAGGCAGTCTTGTCCTTAAAATGAACAGCTTAGAATAATTCAGACACCATTCTGTTTTGTTTTCTTTTTCTCTGTTTTGATTTGTTTGTTACATTGTGAACTACTATTAGAGTGTGGGATGTCCAATCATCCTAAAAGGATGCTTTTACCACTGAGCTACATCCCAGCCCATTTGATATTTTTTTATTTTGAGACAGGATCCCATTAAGCTACTGAAACTGGCCTCACACTTGTGGTCCTCCCGCCTCAGCCTCCTGAATCCTTGTGATTACAGGCATGTGCCAATGTTCCCCGTTTATTAAAAATCATCAGAAACTATTTTATGTACAGGATTTGGTTTATTGGATTGGTTTGGTCTCTCTCCTCTATTATAATGTAAGTCTCTGTTAAAATGTAAGTTTCTTGACAGCAGATACTATTATTTACCTTGTTCACAGCTGCATCTCCAACATCTAGAGCAGTGTAATCAGCACACAGTAGGCACTCAGGAAATACTTGTTGGATAAATTATAAAATTGCAAGGAGCATATTGGAATCCCTCACCAGCGACAAGTGTGGAAATCATGAACCTGACATTATATGTTTTTATATTGCAAACCAAAAATGTAAACTTATCTTTTTATACACATGTGATTAAGTTCCATCTCCTGAAATGGGAGGAGGCCACAGTAGTTATCGCCCACTTTTTCCTTAAAGCAGTTCTGATGTAGAGCAGAGGGAAGAGGCTCGTCTGTGCAACAGCCCAGTATAACCTCTACAAAGAGCACAGCTTAAAAAACCACACCTGCGAGCACCAGAGTAACAGAGAGAGAAGACATAGAACTTACCCATCCATTGGACCAAGACTGGCAGAAACAACACAGAAGAAATCCAAGTGCAAGAAACATGAAATTCCAAGCTAGTGTGGACTGGTTTGAAAACCATGAGATGATTAATTTGCTAAACTCTAAATATACAATTTGTTATGCTCTTGCCAAATTATATCATGAATAATTGAAGAAGATTGGAGAGAATTGCCTACTCTGGAAGATTTTTGTATGGACTATTTTAATTAATTTTAGGTTTATTTATACATATCTTTCCAAATATATATCCCCTGAGGGTGTTGAGATTTAACAGTATTTTTAATAGCACTGAATATTTTAATTATCTATGTTTTTATCTAACACCAAGAAGTCATAAATCCTAAGAGGCAAAAGTATCAAAGAAATCACATTTCCTCCTTTTTAAGTATGTCATGGTCTAGAATAAGTAGGCACATGTAATAATTCTAATTCACATATGAACTACTATTAGAGTAGTATGGGGTGTCCCAAGAGTAGGACAAAGTATATCGTAACAAATTAAATAGAAGGAGATAAATATTCTGGCTAAGATGATCAGAGAATGGCCCATGAAAGAAGTGCCAGTAGGTTTGAGCTTGTCAGTGGATTCCAGAAGATCATTCTGGGTGATTCCTCCATGGGACTAGATCATAGTACAGTTAGCTACAGCCATTAACCAAGTTTGTCTTCAAGGGAGTCATTATTGCCCCCCAAGTCTTTGACCTCAGCTATGTCCTGGGCAATGGTTTCATGGGCATCTTGGAGAAAGACTTAGAAAGTGAGCTTATTCAGATCTATGTGTCATATGGAGCAGGTAGAAATAGAGTTCACTAGATGAGAGAGAAAGGATGCAAAAAATCTTAACTGTCTAGAATGACCAATGGAATCTAATAAGATTTAAAAAATTTTGAAAACAAATATAAAGCTGTTAACTTTGATTCATAAAATAAAAATCATTGCCCAAGTGCAGGATACAGTTTTCCTGGCTTAGGAATGAATACAAAGAATACTTGGGGAGGGTCAGTTGATACCATGTGAAACATCAACCCTAAAGCTAATGCAACTATGTTCATTTACACTGAAGTTTATTTACTTAGCTAATATTTTTAAATTAAAGATCTTCACAATGTATTATATTCCAATTCATGAGGTTTTGAGTCGCTCTGTTTTCTCATGGACACTTGAGAACGCTATCTTTTTTATTATAGCTCTCAGTGTGTGCCATGTGATTTCTTATTGTGGCTTTGATTTGGATTCCTAGAACACTAATGATGTGTATCTTCCCACGTGTTCATTAACCATTTGCCTTCTTTGAAAAAGAGTCTATTTGAATCCTCTGCCCTTTTGTAATCTTTGGTGAGTTTTCAAGAGTTCTGTATATATTTTGAATACAAGTCCCATGTCAGATATATGATTTGAAGATATTTTCTCCCATCCTGTGGGTTCTTTTTGCTTTTTTGTTTATATCATTTGCAACAAAAAGACGTTAGTTTTTCAAGTCTAATTCATCTACTTTTTCCTTTCACTGCTTGTGGTTTTGGTATTTTATCTAAGAAACCACTGCCTAACCCAAGAGCATGAAGACTTACTTCTATGTTTGTCTTCAAGGGATTTTTTTTTTTTTTTTTTTGCTTTCCATGAGTTTCATAGTTTCAGCCATTATATTTGGGTCTATGATCCACATTAACTTTTGGGTATGATGTAGGGAAGGTGTTCAGTGAACTTCATTCTTTGCATGTGGATATCCAGTTTGTAGCAATATTATCAGTTGAAACATCTACTCTTCCTTCAATTAATTGACCAGCTCCGTTAGGATTGGTCTCTGAACTCTCGGTTCTACTGTTTATCTCTGGGTCTCTTCTTATGCCAGCACCACACTGTCTTGGCTATTGAAAGCTTTGTACTAAGTTTTGGAATTAGGAAGTACTCTTCTTTTTCAAGATTGCTTTGCCTGTTCTGAGTCCCTTGAATTTCTACAATTAGCTTAGGGACACATATTTTAAGAAGGCTATTCATAAAATGGAATGGATCCAGAAGACATTAGAAAAAAAGATTACAAAACTTTGTGGTGTTTAATCTGCAAGATGAGATATAAAAGTGGAGCATGAGAGATTACTTCATAGGCTTAAAAGTTTGTTGTAATGTGGAAAATTATTTCATTAAATTCCTTATTACCCCAGATGGTTGAAATGACTGAGCAGGGAACCTCAGTTAAATATAGGGAGGAACTTTGTAATAACAAAACTTATTCAAAAATAAATAAGATTTTCTCATACTCTGATCTACTCATCTTTGAAAAGGTTCAAGCTAAGGCCAGATGTCCTATCAGGAGTGTTATAGAAGAAAGGCCAGCATTGGGTGGAAGATATGACTCTATGAAAGAGGTCGGCACGGATAGCAATGAGAAATAAACATTGTTGTTCATATTATCTCAATTAATCTGCTAACCTCATGAGGTGGGGGTCACTATTGTCCTTTTTGCTAGATGAGGGAAGACCCCCATAGGAGATATAACAGTTTGTCTAGGAACATACAGTTAAAACATGACTGAACTTGCATTTGAACAGTTGTTTGTCACAAGTTCCATGCTCTTAACCTGTGTAGTAGCAGACACAGAAAGAGAAAGAACTATGATAGATGACCCAAAGGAAGAGGGACAAGAGCTATTGAATTTGCTAAATGTGGCCATTGAGTAAGAGTATCTGGCCAAGGATGAGTTCAAACTTTAATAACAAAGAGACCTATTAATAGGAATATGGGAGGCAATGGGAAAAACGGGTTTTGTGGGTCGAGATGGTAAGCTCGTCCATTCAACAACAGGGGTGTGCCAATGTTCAGGCTTGAGGCAGGTTGGAATCTCCACCCAGCCAGCTACCCAGCTCCAGCCTCCTTTTATTTGCTTTATTTTTTCACCTAAATATTCATCTACCTTTTTGGAAACTAATATTGTACATGTGCCAGGAACCAGTCATTGGTGATAGGAACAAAAAGAATCCATATCTGTCTTGATGGTACTTGCAGAGAGAGGGGATGCGGGAGACACATGAAGCAAGGAATTGTTCACTGATTAAAGGTCTCTAAATATCCCTCCACCTGTCCAATTTACCCAAAGAGAGAAAGTTCTCGTTTAGTACAAACAAGAACTGCCTAGGTTAGTTGCAGGGTCCTGACACAACCAACTTGAAGAAGAGTTCTTTCCTTCTGTTGGAAAATGCATCCTGGATTGCCATCTCTGCAAAACATCTTAACTAAAAAACTAGCAAATTTAGCAAAATTTTGTAATTGATTCAGGTGGTTCGTAAGATTAAATTTCAGTGGGTGGGAGTGTTGATGCCACATGTTAATATTTGGCTTCTACCACTGAGGTCCCCGCAAGGCACTTGGATGTGGTAGGATTCTTCACCTGCGTTGAGCATGGCTGAGTTAACTAGGGGTGAACAGTGAGAACAAAAAGTGGGGCTGGGAGCTAGAGGACCTGCAGGGCTGAAAACCTTACCTCTACAATCTGAAATATGCTCTAAAATTCATCCTTCATGGCTCACAGGACTATTTTTGGTTCGAGGTAATCCAGGATGGAATCCATTTAGGGAAAATCTGTTAACAAACACCTGATGTTGTGTGGAGTCCTGTCTTCATCCCTCAACACCTCACTGTGCCACCTTGGCTCAGATGTCTAATGAAGACAATGGCCCAAGCCTCAGGGCCACTCGTGTCATATGATATGTGTCGATTTTAATCACATAACTAAAACAGATTCTGCAAAGAACAAAAGTTAAAAGGCTACTGATTGTGTGTGTGTGTGTGTGTGTGTGTGTGTGTGGTAGAGGTGGAAGCTTGGGGAAGGGGAGGTTAAAGGTCAATTAACAGACCCTGATTGCTGACCTTATGTAATCATATGCCTTAATCTGGTTAAATGAAATCAACTCATTGAAAGAAAAGACAAAATCAGAAAAAAAAGATAAACATCTTTAATCAAAAGGCATTTTCTGCTACTATAACCTCTTCTTGTCCTTTTGATCTACTCAATTATAGAGAGATAACTAATGCTACCATTGTGTCAGCATGGTTATTTTCCACAGACCATGTTAAACTGATTAAAAACTGTAATTTTTAAAATATGTATTTGTTCTTGATTTTCTGTGTTGAAATGGTACGTGATCTCAGCAGTTGTCAGGTTATAATAAAGTTTCCAGGGAACCAATGGTTGATTCTTACATGTTCTGATGAGTCAAACCCATAACTCCTTATATTTCTGCACACTATTCAAAGGGACCAGTACAAACATGTTTCTAGCAATTATATGCAGTAAATAATAGTAGATACAAAGAGTACCATACTCATGAGTCAAGGCCTTGCCTCTTAGAAGCACTCCTACCTGTCCCAAAATGGCCTTGGATTTTCCCATTTGGCTAGTTTAATATTATTTCTAGAACCTCTATTATAAGTTTACAGGTGGATAAAGACTGTCAAGCTTTCAAATGTCAGTCAGAATTAATGGAAACAGAAAAGATGCATGCAGAGACAGTGTAGGCTAGTTTTTTTTTTCTTTTTATATTTTAAAATACTTCCTTCTGCTCAAGTGCTCTAAAGATACTGTTCACTCATAAATACCAAGACACCAAATACAATAGCCTAAAATCAGGGCTGTTAGAAACTTCATAGCACCTTGGCCTTTGCACTTAATGTGGTAAGGATGTGGGTAGGAAATGTTGCATGCAAGAAATTAGCCCAGGCTATTCCAGAGGCAGGCAACAGAAGACACACAGACCAAATGGAGGTGCTGGAATCACATACTTTGTTCAATTGATTGAAAACACACAGATAACAGCAAGGGGAAAGGATAGGGTCAGTTCATGAGGAGAGGATATCAGTAGGTGACAGAACCTTCTACCTAAGTTCTGGATTATGCAGGTTCTCTGTTTCCTATTTCTTTCTCTGCAATGATGGTGTGGTTCTGGGCCAACTGTGCATTCTGAGCAATGGGACCCACAGAAGAAGGCCCCTAGGCCAATGACACACAGTTACTCTATAGGAGAAAGTAAGGAAAAGAACCCCTGGTCAATTAGCTTGCTGAACAGCTAAAGGTTTAATCTGCATCTTGGAGCATAGTTCATGCAAGATCTGAATAGTATTGAAGGATACCAGTGGGTGGCTAATGTTGGGTGAACCAGCTATCAGCTCAGAGGTAGCATGATCAAGACTTATGACTTGATATTTCTATCCATTTCTGTCTATAAATGAGGGTCTTCTTTGTTCCACCAGAGATTCCATTTACTCTATTTATCTTTCTTTCTTTGGTACCAGGGATTGAACTCAGGGCACTCGACCACTGAGCCACATCCCCAGCCCTATTTTGTATTTTATTAGGGACAGGGTCTCATTGAGTTGCTTAGTGCCTTGCAAAATAGCTGAGGCTGGCTTTGAACTCACAATCCTCCTGCCTCCATCTCCAGAGCCGCTGGGATTACAGGTCTATTTATCTTTCATATGTCTTAGCATATCCTAAATTACCTTCAGTTTATCCAAACACATCCTATGAGTTGGCCTATATTACCTAAGGTACTCACTTATTATTACCTGTTCCCATAAATTCTTATGGATTTTGTCATTCATTTTGTTTTCTTATCCTGTAGTGTAGAACTCGCCATTTTCTAATACGGTAACAAATTCACATTATTATCAGTGTGGGTTCTGATGAAAAGTTTCATTCCTACATTTATCAAGGATCTGCAGAATTGAAAAACCTTCATGCAAAAACAGGTCACTTGGACTGGGCTTGTGGTATAGTGGTGGAGTTCTTGCATTGCATGAGCAAGGCCCTGGGTTTCATCCTTAGCAACACACACACACACACACACACACACACAGAGGTCACTTGTGTATGTCCTTCAGTGAGTTCAATTATTAAGTACTAAATCCAAGTAGCCTAGACACAGTGCAGCCGTTTTAGAGTGGTATCAGTAGACATGACAATGGGACTGTTGAAAATTCCTTAGATATTTAACTTGCATTCCCATAGTCAGTGGGAAACGCCTGGAAATGCCTAGCCCTCCATTTGCTCTCTGATTCCCTCCTACTCTCTCTAGCCTGCTTACTATTGTCAAAATGCTCCTGCCTCATGACAGGATGGTCATGTCTTCCCATTACACATTGCTCATGACACACACAATTCCAGTAGAGACCATTTACACCAGGTACCAAGAGAATGACGCTCCCTGACAATAGGCATCAAGGTGGCCCTAGGTCAGAGCCTCTACACTCGCCTTCCAAGGCCTGGAATGCACTTCCCCAGGTGGCCTTAGGACTTGCTGTTTTTTCCTTCAAATTTTTGTTCAATGTTACCTAGTCACTGAGCTTTCTCAAATCACTTTTTGTAAAATTTACCTATCACCTCCCACCTGAAAACTTTTCATTCCCCTTTCCTAATTCCACTCCATAGTACTTATTGCCTTCTAATATATCACATAAATTTTCCACTTGTTTAGGTTATAATATCTTACCCACCCATCCCTAATGCACATACATATATTCCAAATTGTAAATTCTGTGGGAGAAGGCATTTGTATGATTTTTGCTTGTTCCTATGTTTCTAGGACTAGAAAAGTACCTAGCACATAGGGGGTCCTCAATAAATATTTAATGCATCTATTCCACCTTCTTATCATAATTACATATTCCCCTCCTATTGATTCTACCTCTCTACCAGGTTAGGTAGGGGACAATCATTATGGATCTGCTCAAAATTTACTCCTAAGAGGTATGAAACTAAGACGCTTCTTCACAGCAAATGAAACAATCAAGAATATGAAGAGAGAGGCCACAGAATGGGAGAAAATCTTTGCCATCTGAACCTTAGATACAATATCTCCAGAATATATAAAGAACTCAAAAAACTTAACATCAAAAATTTTTTTTTAAAAAATCAATAAATGAGCAAAGGAACTGAACAGACAGTTCACAAAAGAAGAAATATTAATAGCCAACAAATATATGATAAAATGTTCAACAGCTCCAGCAATTAGAGAAATGAAAGTTAGAACTATACTCACTCCAATCAGAATGGCGATTATCAAGAACACAAGTAACAATAAATGTTGGTGAGGATGTGAGGAAAAGGTACACTCATACATTACTGGTAGGACTGCAAATTGGTGCAACCACTCTGGAAAGCAATATGGAAATTCCTCAGAAAACTTGGAATGGAAAACCTGACCCAGTTATCTGGCTTCAAATGATGACCTAATTATCCCACTCCTCGTCATATACTCAAAGGACTTAAAATCAGCACACTATCGTAACACGCCCACATCAATGTTTATAGCAGCTCAGTTCACAATAGCTAAGCTATGTGAACCAACCTAGTTGCCCTTCCACAGATGAATGGATAAAGAAAATTTGGTATATATATATATATATATATATATATATATATATATATATATATATATATACACACACACGATGGAATATTACTCAGCCATAAAGAAGAATGAAATTATAGCAATTGCTGGTAAATGGATGGATGTGGAGTGAAATGGATGGATGGATGCTAAGTGAAATAAGAAATCCCAAAAAACCAAAGCCCAAATATTCTCTCTGGTATGTGAATGCTAACACACGACAAGGGTTGGAGGAGGGAAGAATAGAAGTTCAGTGGATTAGACAAAGGGAAATGAAGGGAAGGGAGAGAGGATGGGGATAAAAATTAGCAGACAGAATGAATCGGACATAACTTGTCTATGTTCATAGGTGAATACACAACCACGTCATGTACAACCACAAGAATGGGAAGTTATACTCCATGAATATATTATATGTCAAAGTGCATTATAGTGTCATGTATATCTAAAAAGAATAAATTTAATTTTTTAAAATTACTCCTAAGAGTCACTCTGGGAAACACTACCATTCTATAAACAAAGTAGCAGGCAGATGGCAGGAAACCCAGTAAGGTTAAGGTCAGGTGGAAACAGAGACAAATACTGAATCTGTAAAGTACCAAAAACTTCACTGGTCTATGAATTTGTCATGCCAGACAGTTGGGTCAACTAATGATATTAGAAATACTTAGGTTCTTGACTTTATTTGGTGCTGCTATAATGGAATACCAAAGACTGGGTAATTTTTAAAGAACAGAAACATGTGCTCACAGTTTTGGAGGTCAGGAAGTCTAAGGTCACAGAGCTGCAGGTTTCAGGTCTGGGGAAGGCTGCTGTCTGCTTCCAGAGAGGCACCTTGCACGCCGGAGGAGAGGAAGGCTAGACCCTTTGCATGGCAGATGGGCCAAAGGGGGACATCTTTTTCTAACAGCATTAACCCCATGAGACAGGTCCCAGGACCCCTCAAAGTTCCCACCTTGTGGTAACGTCAAAATGGCAAATACCATGAATTTTGGAGGGGACACATATTCAAACCATGGCACCTCTTTCTCTGGGTCCCATTTAGGGGACTTTGTAACTTATTTGATAGGGCCGTGTAACTCACTGTTTCCACACACGTTTGTCTGACCAAGATGCATTTCCTTGGTTTAAGGCGTGAGCCCAGCTCTGTGCTCTCTCATGATCAAGGGTGTGGATTTGAAATCAGCCCAGCCATGGGAACCACTGTGGACAGGAAGCTGACTCAGCTTGCTTAGTCTTCTTACTTTTCCAAATCAGGACTCCTTTCCATTGTCTGAGCTCAGACATTTTTAATTCTACCCCAGGTTCTGCTCAGACTTGCCAATCAATTTCAAGCAAATCATCGTACTAGCATCTTCATCTTTTATCGTTTTAGCTCTTTCATCTGTAAAAGTGGAACCTCTCTAATCAGTCTCTCAACCGTGACACAGAGAGCAGCTCAAAAACGGTTCATGAAAAATGATTTTTGGAAATGTTGTCATTCTATACTAGTGCTTCCTTATTCTTTTTTCCTAGTTGCAAAAACCGTTCTTCATTCACTCCTCATCCTGGTCAGGATGGCTGGGGCATGCCTGGACACCCAGCAAACATGGTCCCTGCCTTGAGCTACACAGGAGCACTCATGAGCATGTCACGTGGGAGGTGACAGGTGTCAGCACCTGACCATTGTTCATGCACCAGCCCCAGCCCTCACCTGCCTTAACTCCATCTCCCAGGACATTGGCATGTTACAGTAAGACAGAATTCTTCTACACACTGTCATTCCTTCTTATAAAAAAAAAAAACTGCAATTAAATCAGAGAAATATCACTGAAAGGCTCTAAAATGTAATTTCTATGCGTGAGAGGAAGGATATTTCTGTTGCTTTCCTTTCTGGTTTTTTTCCCTTTTCTTTTTATTTTCTTTTTTTTTCTTCTTTCTTTCTTTTTCTTTTTAACATATCTAACCAAGAAGGAAGGGAAACACTGGGATGCTCCTAACCTGGAACTAAACACACGCCTAACTCAGCAGCTATCAACACTTGGCCCACGATTGCATTGCAGTTTTAGTTGTCTGGGTTAAGTGTAGGGTAAATTCAAATCCTCGCTGTTTTCATGGAATAATTGCTAATGAATATAATCATGTTCCAATGTCATTTGTTTTATTTGCAAGTTGGCAGGGTCGAAGAAGGCAGCTTTCTTTAGAAATGATTAGAACTTGGTTATTAGAATGAGGTCATTGGTTTACAATTAAGTCATCCCCCCCCCACCACCACATTAATAATAATGGTGATGGAACCCAGAATCTTGCAGCTGGCTCTCTGGCAGAAGGAGGAGAGCAAGTTTTCAGGGCTCGGCTGCCTTCCCTGAGTCACAGGAACACTTTCCCACAGCCAAGGCTGTTGGGGGACGGCCCCCTCTCGCCACATGCCTTGCCCTGGTGTCGAGCCTCTGTGGGCCAAGGCAGCTCGCAGCACTCGCCAGCTCCAAGCTGAAGACCTTACGACATGATAGAGGGGAAGATATTTTAAATTGAAATCCCCTGTTGGATTTATTGTCACTTGATCTGTGCTGAGCTAATAAGGGGAAGAGATATTTTTCAAAGAAAGAGGAAAAAGTGCAGCCAACGATTTTGTGCTCCCTGCGCAAGAAAAATATCTTCCTGCGGGGTCAGGAAGAGTTATCAGCTGCAGAACTCTAGGCAGGATTTAATTTCCCATATCATTATTTTTGCCTCCATAGTTGCCCTTTTTTTAAGTTATGTTTTTATCTCTTCCTTTCTTATAAACAAAAATCATTTCAATGTCTCCACAGACCTATTTTTGGCAAGCTCTAAAAAAATCTGTAAAATATTTAAAGCTCATCATGGGGGAAAAAAATATCCCCTGGAATTAGAATCATCAGATTCTAGCTTTTTCAGATTCTAGGCTTTTTGAAATTCTGTTGCTTTGTTACATTGCTTCTAACATAGCTCAGTGGTAGAGTGCTTCCTTAGTTTGTGTGAGTGTGAGGCCATGGGTTTGAGTTCCAATACTGGAAAAAAGAATTGCTTCTATCTATTGCTTGGCTTAAGATGGAAATTAATTAGAAGAGTCTAGAAATGGGAATGGAAACTTACCTTCTCACCCTGGCCGCATTGCTAACTGAACAAGTCACTTAACCTAGCTGAAGAGCTGGGTTATATGCATATTAAGACCTCCAGCAATCAAAGTGCCTCTAAATGAGTAGACACTTGGAAGTGCTGATGTCACACATTTTCCTTAAATGCATGCTTTGAGATGAACACTATTTGAAATTTATGAACCCCTTACATTATGTCTAAGATATTCATAGGAGTATGCTTTTTGTAAAATCTCAGGGTACCTATTTGTATTCTATATAAATATTTAAACAGGGATTTTTGAACACCAAAAGCCATCATCAAAGAAGTAAGCTGCAGTATCAGCTTCATAAAGCAGAAAATCTTCATGGTTAAGAGTGTAGATCTGGAGCCACTCACCTGAGGTTCAAATCTCTGTCTGACACTTATCTCTGTGACCCTGGGAAATTGACCTTAGCCTCTTCCTCCCCCAACACATTTATTTGCACATGGTGCTAATTCCCATGGTGACCTTGTATGACGGTTGAAATCGAGCAGATAATACATTAGTAACCATTACCTCAGTTATTGGCACACAAAAGGCATTCAGTGAATATTAGGTGTTATTTTTATAAACTGAGAATTGGGTTAACATGAAGAACATGAATCCTTCATACATGGATTATTACTTTAAATCTTGGGGTTTGGAGTCTGATTGGAAGAGTTGAAACAGTCAAGGTTGGCCTCTGTTAGCTTCTCAGTGCCTTAGTTACTTCTGTGACTAGACACTGTAAGTAATTCAGGACTATGTAGGATTAACTATAGCCAGTTAGGGTTTACTACTTATGTACAGTTAGCTCCCAAGTAAATGGGAAAGACTTCACTTACTAAATGGTAATTGGAAATGGAAGTCTTTTTTCATGTATTTATGTTTAAATAAGATCAGGAGTAAGATTTTTTCCATATCAAAGAAATCCCCACCTTCATTAGAGAAAACATGTTTATTTTATTCCATTAGACAATCGCCCCTAGCATTTGGGGTTTATTTCTGCCAGTCTTTTTTCTGTACATACTACTTTTTGTCCATAGTTGTATTCATGCAATCTTATATCCTGTTATTAACCTTCCTTTTTCTTTTTTTTTAACCTAAAGACTAATATTTGACTTGATTATAAGAAACCATTTTCCTTTTGTAAATAACTAGCTAAAATAAAGTCATTGTGATTCAGAGGGATCAAAAGGGGTGGGAAAATATGTGAATGACTTCTCCATTGCAGTGGGAACCTGGATGAAAACCCTCTTTTTGAAAGCCAAGAAGGCAAAGTTCCATTTTTTTTCTTGGCAAGACGCTCTCTGAGACTCTAAGTGTCTTTGGACTCTGTATTCTGGTAGCTTGGAATTAGCCTGGGAACACTTTCATGCCCAAGTGATTTCAGAGTTTTTCCCCTAACGACAAAGATTCAGATTTCTAGTGTTCAGTCTTTCTCAAGGTCAAATAAAGTATGTGTAATGTCCATCTATCTCAAGCCCCTTCTATTTGTCCTTCATACCTCAATGTCTATTGTAATTTTCACAAAGAGGGTTTATCATATGCGTGATAGGGGGTGACCTTGATATTCCATTAGTGTTACTTGCCCTAGTAACAAATACAGATTGCATTTTATTCTGATTTCTTCTCTTTGGTGAAATATACTATTTTGCCTTGGGCCCCATATGCCATTGGTTCATCTACTTTAAGGCCCAGTATTTTTCAAAGATTTTTTTTTTCCCATGGACTTGCCCAAACCAAAAAAGGAAAAATAGTTTCCTCCTTCAGGACCATGGGCTGAGGCTGTGTGCTGTGTACATCTCAGTTCTCTCCTGTGGACTCGAAATATGTGCTATTTTTACCCTTAATCATGGTATAAATCCCATATGTTGGCTGTCCCCTGAAAAAAGAATGTTTCAGTTGGCAGATCATGTGGAAGAATTAGAATTAGATCTGATCAGGAAACTTGAAATCCTGCCTTAAAGCTGAGCTCTCTAAACAATTATGACTCCCATTGTTGAGCTTTATCAACTTGCTAGTTGCTGGGAAGACCATGGAAATGAGTTGGTGACCGATCTTATGATTGGCAGAAGGGATAGAAGGAAGCCTACCTTATAGTGAAATCAAACCTGATCTTCCCAATTAGGGGACGAAGGGAGGCTGCCACTGATTGTGGCAGGGAGACTGTGGGCTAATTGGCAAAGGCTCACGGTTTCTCCTGTGAGAGCCACACCAGCCTGAGGGTTGCCTTCCGCCCTCTAATCCGACTCTCAGTTGCCAGCCTGAGGCCATTCTTGGTGTTCCCTAGCACACTGAGATGAGGCTGGGACAGTTAAAAAAGACCTGACCAAAGGACCAGCGATAACAAAAGCAATAGAACAGCACTCCACTAACTGCACATGCTGCCCCGCTTCCAGCTCTAGGCCTGCCTCTACGTAATAACGCCATTTTTCCCTCTTCCCTGGCAGGGACCAGAGCATCCTTAGACTCCTCCCCACCCACACCCGACTGCCTACTGAGTTCTGGTTCCTGACCTCCAGTACATGTTTTGCCTGCCTATTTGACACTGGAAAACATTCTCCTACCCTACAGGGGAGATGGCTGTCCTCACAGGGAAAGCCTTTCCCATGGCCTTGCCATGAGAACCGTATCAGAATGTTGCATCCACACATTGATGGATGAACACGCCCAGTGCAGGAAGTTGTTCTATTATAAATGGTTATTACAATAATACAAGTGTCACAGACATAATCAGAGTGTGGTCCAGCATTCCTGGGTGCTGAGGATCTACTCTAATAGAAGGAGAAGGACTATGGGATGAAGAAGTAGATCTCTTTCCAGGTGCACAGTTCAGGCCTACCATGCCTTTCATAGGCAGGACTCTGATGCTCTCACATGACAGTTTCCAGAAGGAACTGCCACCACCATAGTTGCTGTTGTTCCTCCTGAGATCATGTCTGGTGACCACTCTCCCAAGGAAAGTGGATCACAGCTGTGCTCCTCATCAGAGGGTGCCTCTCCAGGAGGGATGATAGGAGAAAGGCCACTTGGCAAAGTAGATTTGTTCTGCCTGGCTGGAATGAAAAAAGAACTTCAGTTGAGTTCACGGGCCCTGGGGCGCGCTCACGGGCCCTGGGGCGCAAGCGCATGCGCCTGTGTGTGTGTGTGTGTGTGTGTGTGTGTGTGATTACAAGCTGTCTCTCAGTGTTCCTTTTTCAAGCCCACATTCCAGTACCCCAGGTTCAACTCAATTGGCTGCCAGGAGCCCTCCCAAGAGAAACAGCTGTTTGATGCTTTAAAGAGAAAAAAGTGAAAGTTCATGAGGGTTAGAATTTTAGGCTCTGCAAGGGCTGATAACTTCCTCTCTGCTTATGAAAACAAACAGCACTGACTCCTCTCTTTCTCAACGCAAACAGCCCCCAATTGATTGCTTCTTTCCCAAACTCAGTTGTATCAAGGTAAAGGTGATATCCTGTAACCTGCATTTAAGTTACAGATGCTGCTAATAAAATTAATTCTTGGTGTTATAGCTTGCATACTATTTATCATTATGGATGCAAAATAGAGACCAGTTAATTTCTGCTCGAGGCTGGAAAGTCTCACCTTCAAGGAACAAAGTGTCAATCTAACAGAAGTCATTATTAATTTGGAAATGCTAATTGCCAACCTAGAGCAATTCATTATCTCAAATAGTGTCGGTTGTCTCTGCTGTGGGGCTTTAGTGTGGTTAGGTACAGAAGTAGCAATATAGTTCATACTAATTGAAGGAGATTTTTTTTTAATTTCCTTTTGGAAGACATGTAAGTGATGGAAGGATGGAGTATGTTGCTTTGGTTTTCTTGTCAAGTTTGAGAAAATAAGAATTCAGCTGTGAAATATCTTGTCCCTAATATTTACATACATATGTGCATACTCACACTTTATTTTCTCCCTCCTTTTCCCTATCTTTCCCTCCCCCATGGATTACCCGTATCCTTGAGAGTTGAAAAGACAATGAAATCAGAAACAAGAGCTAACAGGATATATAGCTATAGATAAGTAGAAGTCTTTTCATTATTATTTTCCTTATCATCATTCAGTTCATGCATTTTCCTCCAGATACGCTTCTTTAAAACAAACAGCAGATTTTTCTGGGTGTTGGAAATGATCTGTGATAGTGTCGATACCATTTGTTTGTGTTATTTCTCACATTTTTCAATAAAAGTATTCATCCCAGACTGGTTTATTCTTGATTCAACTAGCTTTTCATCACTAGTTTTTAGTGCCAAGTACAAAACAATTTTCAGTCCCATGAAATATTTGCAGATCTGATAGACATAAGACAATAAAATGAATTCTTTAGTGAAACAAAAATATTATAAGGAAGGGATTATTTTATATCAACCATAGTCAGTTCTGTAATATATCTGATGCTTGCAAACAGACAGATGAAAGATGTTAATCCTCCAAAGTATTGTTCAGACTTTTGTAATGAAACAGCAAATTTGTTCAAAAACAAAATGATTCATCAACTGAACCAAGAGTTTGCATCGCTACAAGTTTACTAGTCTACCAAAAAAAGAATCACTTTTATTATTCCGTTTAGTCATTCACTAGGTATTTATTGAGTTCTTCCTTGGTGCTATGCATTTGCACTGAGGGTTTGGAATGCAGATGGGTTCTCAAGGAGTTTACAGTCTACTGGGGACACAAACACTTTCCATAAAGTCCTGCTGAAAATAATGGAGGAAGGCCAAGGTCAATGCAGTGGAGAATCTGATTCTGGAGGCAGAATGTTTATTTTGTTCATTTTGCCGCAGTCCTCAGTCTAGCTTCACAAGTTCAGAAGCCTTCGCATAGAAGGTTTCTCAAAAGTGAACTCACATTGGCCACATAATTAGAATAATTAATAATCAACCGAAAGGCCAATTTATTAATCTCTCCTGAGAAATAGAAACACCCAAGGGTCCTGACTCTTGATTCCCATGGCCAGCACTCCAGCACAGACACAGTGGGAGCTAAGTTATCATCAGAAGACTTCTGGTAAGCATGAAATAGAAGAAATGTGTGTCTAACAAAAGACTGTGAGAAACTATAAAGATGCCGGGTAAAGAAAGTCAGGTTCATCCATCTCCTAGAGTGGGAAGTCCTGACACTAGGTAGGATGAGTTAAAGCTTTGGGCAAGAACATCTTCTCCCATGGACAATGAGTACCTCCATGGGCAGAGCCAAAGTTGGCCCATCCCAAACCCTCATGTGGATGCCTTCTACTGTTTCCATCCAGCAGTGCTGACGGAACACACAAAAGCTGTGGTGACGGAGCTGTTACTAGCTTGTGAAGCTAGACTGATGCTAGATATAGCCATCCCAGGGGTCCAAAATCTGGACTTGTGGAACCCAACGCTTATATAAGTTTGTGGGACCTCTTAAAGGTAAATAAACCTTTATGAATAAAAATTAATTATGGAAGTGAATATATATTTGGAAGGTTCTCATGCAAGTGGAGATCGATTCATTTTATAAAAAATCCACCTCGCTACAATCCAATTGTTAAACTTGTAAATACTTTCATGTTCGTTGTTAAAGCACTACCACTTTGGCCATCTTGACCCATCCCTAGGAAACCCTAGACATCCCCAAAGTCCAACAACTGAAGAATCAAAGCCTGTAATTATAACATCTGTTCTGCTTGTGGTGACAGGCAAGTATCTCTTAACAGATCTGTCTCTTTAAGATACCCTATGTGATTCACTATGTATTGATTTTGCCACTGAACGCTCGGTTCTTTAGTTCAAGTTCTCAATAGAAACTTCATGGTAAGTCTTAAATCCTGACAAATAATACAAGTCAGAAAATACTTAAAATTCCTCTCCAGTCCTCCAATTACCAAATAATAGACCTGAGTGGAAGCCTCTCTCTTAAGCCATACTCTCTTCTAGGGCATTCCCAGGAGGAACCCCTAAGGATGAAGCTAAGTGAGGGACGCACCCAGCAACAGTTACAGCACACATTCCCAAAAGAATAGGAGAAAAGATAGTAGGGGTGCTTTCTTTCTTTGTTTGTTTTAATCTAAAAGCCAGCACAGAGCTTTCCCCATGGAAAAGTTGATAAATAATTAAGAGAAGAAAGAAGAGGGTTGGGGTGTAGCTCAATGGTAAGGTGCTCGCCCAGCATGTATGAGACCCTGAGTTCAATCCCCAGTACCACAAAAGTTAAAAGAGAGAGAGAGAGAGAGAGGAGAGAGAAGAAAAACAACAATCAGCAAATCTGTTCTTAAATTTATAGCTCTTTGAAGGCATAAAATGTAGAATTCATGATGCAAGGTATAAGTCCTCAAAATCTACCCCCTCCAAATTTAGGTATATTTGGAATAAGAAACCATTCTTTAAAAAAATAAAAAGCAATTACTATATTTGACTATGGAAGATTGTTTTCCACAAATTCATCATCAGCTTAGTGTGATGTTTGTTGTTCTTTGGAACATTTGCAACGTTTTCAATTTCAAGTCAAAAAGAATAGTTCACAAAAGCAGTCACTTTTTCCCACAAGTGCCAGAAGAGGGTTCATTTGGTGCTAAAGCATCTTTACATAATTTGGAGCTGCGTGTTCCCAAAGGGGCAGATATACAAAGGACACTTGGAGAAAATTTGCTTCTTGTTGAAGCTGTGAAGTGTTGATAGAACTATCTTCTTCTGACAGTCAGTGACAACCACTGGGGATGTTGAAAGTAAACAAGCCAACCAAGCCAACGTGGTCTTCTGCTGCAGTCTGTCCTTTTATGCTAATTTGCATAAGACTGACAATTGGGATTCAATATTTTACATACTGAGAAAGCAAAGCATGTTGTTCATAAAAATTAAACAACTTGCCTAGTACAGGGTCTGGCTCATAGTAAAGGTTTGGTGAATGACTGATGACAGCGGTTGAATGAATGTATGAATGAATGATTAAATAAACAAGCCAGCAATAGCCTTCCTCCCTAAGAAGGCTTATGGGTGGAAAAAACAAATTTACATTTTTTACTGATTGTCTAGCAAAAAGTATAAAGATCCTAAGGCAGTGGATGGGGACTTTGCTAAATATATGCCTGGCAGTATAGTTTCCAGCTCAAAGAAGCAATTTATCAGAATGAATGCTAAGTGCAAAGACTGTAAGATGTTGATAAGCTTGTGAGTGAGTGGATGGGTGCCACATGGCTTATGGGGAGACCTGGAGGAATGTGGGAGTGGCATCTCAGAGCTACCAAGGTGCCATATGTAAGCCATCTATGTGAGGTCAAGGTGGGCTTTCAGTCCTTCTAGGAGATGTCAGGGCACAGTGAGGAAGGCATATCTGATCCAGACAGTTGGGGTGCCCATCTGTGGCTTAATAGCCATTCAGCCTTGGCCAAGTTCTTCCCTGAACCTCAGTTACCTCATCCTTAAAGCAGTGATAATAGCATAGACCTCTCCAGGTTGCCGTTGAGAAACTGGTAATGATAACTAAGACTTACATATCAGTTACGTGCCAGGAACTTTTGTAAGCACTTTATATACATTACCTCATTTAAACCTCACGAGAGCCATAGGAGACAGGAATCTCTCTTTGCAAATGAGGAAAACTGAAGCAGACAGAGGTTATGAATTACAATAGATTCTCGGTAGATTATAATGACCATTATTTATTGTCAGGGTCCTAAGTGTTTTACATCCATTCTCTCACTTGATTCTCAGAACAAACACCTGTGCTGACAGTGTTGCCCAGCATGTGGCAGGTGTTTGATAAATTTGATAAATATTTGCTAAATGAGAGAATGCATCTTCCCTGTACTGGAGAATTAACTGAGGCTTAGAAAGGTAACGTGCCCAGTCACACAGCCAGAACATGACCCCCAAAATAAACTCCAAGGCCTGTGCTCTTAACCATGCCAGTCATTTATGGTCTGTGCATTCATCCCCCTGGAATCTGAGAAGAAAGGCCCAGGGGGGCAGAGGTGGTGCCTAACACCTGGACATAATAAAAGTCATCTCAAAACAGCTGAGACACAACACCTTCAGGCTTGACTTGGAAAACGTGGAATCAAAAGTCTTTCCTTTCTCTTATTCTTTTTCCTCTCATTTCTTGATATCTACCTCAGCCCCTAGAAATCTTTTCTCTGCCACCTCGAATTTCTAATTTTGGCTAGCAGAGAGAAAAATATTAGAAATCATGCTCTGAGCTATCCATCATTTAGCTAAGACTTCTTAAGGGTTCTTAAGTAATCAGCCATTTGAGGTTTAGGATTGTGTTTGAGGGAGGAGAGCTGTAATGAGACACATCAAGAAGTGTGTTATCCGTTTTAATATGTAATTCTCACAGGCTGCAAGTAACAGGGTCCAGGAAGCCTAAGTCTTCAAACTGGCTTTAAGCAAAGAGTGAAATGTCTCTCAAAATATCATACACGGGTTTGTAATTAAACACAAACCTTAAACACACTACCTTTACGTGTATTATTTCCATAATATTGATAAGTTAACAAAGCTTCCAAAAATGATGTGTTTGATTTAGAATTAGAAACCGTAATGGGTGTTTGCTTCTAGCGTAGTGGACTAATTGTTAAATTTTATGATTCTTAATGTTTCAGTACCTTGATGTGATTAAGCAAAGATAAAAGCAGATTTTTTTTAAGAGAGAAAGAAAGACAAGCCCATTATCAAATACTAAAGAGCTTCAGTAACTTCGTGCCAGTCTCTGAAGGACACTGTGCCTCATTATGACAAGGAATTATTCATAATGTGTGCCTAGCATATAGATTGCATCCTTTATTTGAAACAATAAAAGAGTCATCCTCAGTAGCTGATGGAAATAAATAGGCAGGCAAAATTTAAAGGGAGGGGAAAAAGACCAACCAGTAGGCCTCCATAATAATTGCTTGTCACCGTAACATCAAGTAGTTCATCCTTTTTAAGGACTCCTTATGTGGCTTGGCCATTATGTTCCATGGATGGAAAGAAAATGCAGTAATTCACAGAAAAGTAATGACAGGATTCTGCCGGTTTACCTAACAGTATTGACTAGACAGGAGAATTATGGCTTGCAAGCAAAGAGTGATTCTGTATTTGGAATTGTTTTGCTGCCTTTCTGCCCAATCAGAATTTTTCTCATCTTAAAAAATATCAATACCCTTGAAAAATATCAAAGAGACGACTGCCAGCTTTTTTATCTGACTATAACTGTGCAGTTTCCAGATTCTTGCCCAATTACTTGCTTTCTGAACCTCTACTGTTGCACTGTTGCTGGGAGGAAATAAGGAAGAGACGCTATGCTTTAGTGCCCCTTGCTGGTCAACCTGAAGAAAATCTGAGCACAAGAATCCCAGAACCCAGGTTTCCATAAGTGGAGCTGCACATTCTATGCAGATGGGAGGGAGGCCAACCTGCTTTGGCTCAAATATCTACAGCAAAGATTAAGAATCCAAATGCGATGATACATTTGGAAATGCACATATCCCCTTAGGACAAAATGTAATGTAAAGAAAAGCTGTGTGTTAAGTCTTATCCTAACTTCAAAATAAATCCAGGTAACCACATTACTACAAATGTTCCCCTTATGAAGTAGCTGAAGCTCCTTTCACCCAGTATGATTTTGTTTAATTATCCCTTCAATAATGTCTGGTCTCTCAGACCATGAGAGAAACAATAGATACTAAAAAAAAAATTCCTAGAGGAATTCTCCATTAAAGTTCAATAATAATAATAATAATAATAATAATAATAAAACTTCTATCTAAAGAGTGAAAATGTATATCTCTAGTGATGCATTATGTGATTGATAATTACATTATAACCTATAACAAGTGTATCCTGATTATGGAGAATATTTTTTTCTGTGTTTGTCATTTTCTTTTAGACTGTGACTAATTTAAAACACTAGCTACAACAGGACTACACTGACAAGCTGTCCATCAAGGCTAATTAACTCTTAGGATTCCAGGGAACTATTAGACCTGATGCATCAGCCCTACTTGGAACACCACAAGAGCTGGACTTAGGATTCCGTCTCCTCCTCCACAAGGTGCCCATCAGGAATTTGGGTTCATAATATTCATCTCTGTGACTAGGAAAAGTATATTCAGTTACATTGACTAAGACTGAGGCACATGAGGATCAGCTGTGTGGTACCCTTGGCACATGAGCAGATCAACCTGTGATTTCTTGAGCTGCAGATAGACCCCAGCCACAAGCACCAGAGAAAGCTGGTCCTTCAAAAGCCTGGGAATCTTTAAGGAAAACAGAATAACCAACACAGTCCTGACAAAGAACAAAGCTAAGTAGCTCACACTTCCTGATTTCAAAACTACAGTTTACAAGACAGTAAATAGGACAGACATATGGATCAATGGAATAGAACTTAGAGTCTAAAAATAAACCCTTATATTTGTGATCAATGGATTATCATCAAGAGTACCAAGACAATTTAAGTGGGAAATGAATAGGCTTTCAACCAGTAATGCTAGGTTAACTACATATTCTCATGTGAAAGAATGAAGTTGGACATCTGCATTACCTGGAACAGAGAATGTAAGAAAACAATAGAACTATTAGAAAAAAATGAGTAAATACTTGTAATTTTGGACTTGGAATTATTTTTTTAAAGAAATTACACCAAGAAAGGAATCAATAGAATGAAGAAAATATGACTAACATAATTAAAACTTTTGTGCTTCAAAAGGCTCCATCAGTAAAGTGAAAACACAGCATATAGAATGGGACAATTTTTTTGCAAATCATGTCTGATAAGGAAACTGTATCTATAATGTATAAAGAATGAATCTCAATGATTACAAAATTTAATATGTAATTGCCAATTTAAAATAAGCAAAGCCCCTGAATAGAAATTGCCTCAAATGGCCAATAAGCCAATAAGCACATATGAAGATACTCACAACACCCGGACAAACTGCGGAAGTACAAATCAGAACCATAATGCAATGCCACTCGGCACTCACTAGGATGGCTATAATAAAAAGGAGAGATCCTAACAGGTGTTGACAAGGCTGCAGAGAAGTTGCAACCCCCATTCATTGCTAATGTGAATAGAACAGGGCACAACCATTCATAAAAGGGTCTGACAGTTCCTCAAAGGTTCCCCTAGGTTCTCCATAGAATTCTCAAATGATCCAAACATTGCATTCCTAGATATTTACTCAAGATAGATGAAAACAAAATGTTTACATGAATATTCATGGCACCATTACTCACAATATCCAAGAGGTAGAAACAAATGAAATTACATACGCTACAACATGAACTCAACCTTAAAACCATCATGCTAAGTGAAAGAAGCCAGACACAAAAGGCCACACATTGTTCTAGTCCACTGTATCAGTCTGCTAGAGCTTCTACAACAAAATGCCAGAGTGAGTGACTTTGACAACAGGAGGCTGGAAGACATGATCAAAGTGCCCTCAGATTCTGTTCCTGATGGGCTCACTTCCTGACTTGTGAACAGCCTTCTTGATGTGTCTTCACTCACCCTTTCCTCTGTGTTCCTGGGAGAGAACCTGTGTTCTCTGGGATGACTTCTTAAAAGAATACCAATCCTATCAGATCAGGGCCCCACCTTTATGACTTCATTTAACTTCAATTATTTTCTTATAGACTCCATCTCCAAATACAGCCACAATGATGGTTAGGACTTCAACAAGTGAATTTTGGGCAGGGATACAAACATTGTAAATACTACACAAAATACTACAGACTGGGTGGCTTAAGCAATAGACATTTATTTTCCAACAGTTCTGGAGGCTTGAAGTCCAAGATCAAGATGTTAGTAGATTCAGTTCCTCCTGGTGCCTCTCTCTTGGCTTGCAGATGACTGTCTTCTACCCATGTCCTTACATGACCATTTTTTCTGTGTATACACACTTCTGGGGTCTTTCTGATCTTTATAAGTACATCATTGCTATGAAATTAGTGACCTGCCCTTAGGATCTTATTTACTCTTAATTACCTCCTTAGATGCCTTATCTCCAAATATGATCACTTTGGACTTTAGGGCTTTGAAAAAAAAATTGGTGTCAGAAGACACAATTCAGTCTGCAACATCCACTTGTATGAAATTTTGAATAGGCATTTCTACAGAGATGAAAAGAAGATCAGTGGTTGCCAGGTTTGGGTTCATGGGAGGACTGAGGGTGACAGCTAAGATGGAGTGAGGGCTTCTTTGGGGGTGATGAAAGTGTTTTGAGGTTGATTGTGATAGTAGTTGCAAATATCTGTGAACATGTAAAAGCCCATTGAATTGTACATCACACATGAGTGAATTTTATACCAAGTGAATTTCTATATCAATAAAGCTATTGAAAAAACAAAAGCATAAGGGGCAAAAGACATCATCACTGAAGTGTTTCAGAGGTGGGAGTACTGTACCTATAAGCCCAGAGTTCAGAGCCAGGACCAGTCTTTAAATACCTGCAAGGATGGAGGAGCCCAGTTCTTATCTTAACCCTTGTACATTAAGGCATGATAGACAAAAAGGCAAGTGTCAGATCTGGGGCACATGGTTGGTGCCTCCCTGGCAGCTATCTTGGCTTGAACTTCAGTCACAAAGTGTTGGCCTAGAGCTCCTTAAATTCCTATCCAAGGCTAGCATTGATCTCAGAAACCAAAGAATGACATCTCAGCCTGGGGACAAGAGAATTCCTGAGACCCAGGAGTCAACAGGGTCTGAGCTAATCTCTCCTGTGTTGCTGACTTCCCTCATCCATTCCTTTAAAGTCTCAGCACTAGACTTCAGGGAGCATGTAAATCTTTCATATTCTTCTTTCATGAGCACTGGTTTTCAAAGCATGGGTCAGCCAAACTGCATTTATTAAGCACATGTGCACCATTGTTGGTCAATGCATTGATCTGCTCCACTGGATTTCAAGAGCCTGGAAGATGCAAAGCATTACTTTTATATGTGCATCCCCAGTTCTTGCCCACTGCTAAGCACATGGGAAACACTCCATAGATGCTTGTTAAACAAATGAATAAATGAAGACTTGGCTTTCTCACTTTTAACTGTTAGAATTCACATAACTTTTGGCTTGTGCTACAATGAGCAATTTTCAGAACTAGTGAACCAAAGAATCCTAACTAAAACACTGATTTTTCCAGAGTTGACATGGTATCGATAATAATGGTTTAACATTTATTGAACAGTCCCAAAGTGGACTTTGCACCAAGCAATTCAGATTCATTAGCTCATTTAAACCTCACAATATACCCAATAGCTTTTTTTATCTTTATTTTGTTTATTTGTTTTTATGTGGTGCTGAGAATCGAACCCAGTGCCTCACATTGCAAGACAAGCACTCTGCCACTGAGCCACAACCCCAACCCTACCCAAGAGCTTTTGATTTTGCAGTACTAGACTAGGAATTGAATCAAGAGGCACTTTACCACTGAGCTACATTCCCAGCCTTTTTTAATTTTTTTATTTTGAGGCAGGGTCTTGTTAAGTTGCCCAGACTCATCTTGAACTCGGGATCCTCCTGCCTCCCAAGTCTCTGGGATTACAGGTATGCACCACCATGCCCAGCGCTAAGTAAATGATTTTATTTTTATTATCCCTATTTTGCTGATGTGGAAACTGAGGCTCACAGAGGTTATGTGAATAGCAGCAAAGCCATGACTCAAACTTTTGGACCCCAGAGTCTATGCTCTGACCCTTTATGTAATCATGGCTTCTTGATATTTTATCTGCCAGTGTGATGGCAGATAGATGGAAAAAGAAGCAAGAATTGTGGCTTGAGATTGTTTGTGTTGCTTTCAGCCCCATCTGAGGGTTTCATGGCTTCAAAAGTCAGCAAATCCCTACCTGAGTCCAGAGTCACACGGCTTCTTCAAACTTGGACTATAGCATTCTGAGTTTACCTTACTCCATAAGCCAAACTTACAGCCCAACAGCCCCTTACATTGAGGAGAAGACCATAAAAATAAGACACATGGAAAGAATGGGTGGGCTTCTTCCCCCTGGCCATGTACTTGGTCTGTAATCAGTAAAAACCAGAAATCCTGTTCAGGCTGTATCCTCTGTCTCTTGCCTCACAGGTTCCATGAATATTGTTCTCCTTGTAGGTGTTTTAGCTGCACTTTGCAGAGTTCCACACAATCAAAGAATTCAATATGAGTCAAATGCTTACCATAATGGAATATTCTGACATTTCAGAACAACAGGCTTGGCTCAAGGTGTTTCAAAAAGACACGCATCGCATGTCTTGAAAGCTGTTATAAGAGATTCAGCAGCTTTCACATTGACCTCAATAAACAAAATGAAATGTTTGCTCATTTCATGGTTGCCATGTTCCAGTACAAACAGCCTGGTGTATGTCCTACTTTCTACTCACCTCCATTACCTTGGCCATGTGTATATTATGACCGGTAGGACTCAAAAATCATCTTCTGGAGGTGGGTAAGGAGGCAGGGAAAGTAAGAAGGTCATATCCCAATTAGGGGCAACCCTGTTTCAGGACAGCTTGAAATCATTAGATACCAGTGCCCACCATTAGAAAAGTTAGAACAGCATCAGAGTTAATATTCATACTCAAGGCATTCAGTGCATTTAGGATTAAATCAAAGTTCTACAGGGAGACAGGGTTGCCAATGCCAACAGTGTAAACGGTCCTCACATTTCCAGCAAACCACGTGGGCGAAGAACAAGGAAATCCAGCACCCATCTTGAACTCTTTTTCCAAAACAAAGGCTAAATGCCCCTGCCCCCTCACACACACACATACACGCGCACATGCACACCCACACACACACAAACACACACACCCATCCTCCCCAATACCCATGGACAGGTGAGCTGCCCCTGCTGTAGGCCTCATAAGTAGTTTTCAGTCCTGGCCAGTCCTGGCCTTGGTTCCATGGCTATTTTGTCTTTCTCTGCCTGTCATTCTGTGACCCCTGAAGGTAGGGTGAAATCCAACCTGCTCAGAACCTGCCTCACACCTAACTTAAATATATTTTCACTCACTGTATGAATGAATTATGACATCGATGGGGAAGAAGGAATGCCTGGAAAAACATGGGTGAGAATTAGCTCCGACGTCATAGAGAAGACCTGGGATCCCCAGGAGGGTGCTCTAGACACTAAGGCTGTGCCAAGCCCCTTCTGCTGGGGGAGACTTTCTTTGGTTTAGTAAGATCTTTTAAAGACCAAGGTACCCTTCCTCATTTAACACCTTTTCAAAGCACTGTAAGCCTTGGCTTTTTAAACCACTTACTTGTCCCTGTTTTCATTTCTGGACAAAATGCCATATGTAAAAACCAATATTTTCTGTGTTCCAAGTTTAAGTATAATGTGCACATATATATTTGAAATGTAGAATATTTAAAAATAATAAAATAACTGAGATCAAGGAATACCAGTATCATAATCTTCCTTTCAGTTTTCATGAAATTAGTTGTTCTATGATGAAACACTTAAGAGGAAGAATTTTTATTTGAAATAGAAACTATTTTCAAATGTGACTAAAATTATCACATTTATCACCTTATAGTTTCCCCTCCCCAAATCTTGTGATACAGTTTATGTATTTGATATATAAATATAACATTAGTCAGTTTCAGAATCTGCATAGTATTTGGCACAGCTCCTAAGAGGACTTTATCAATGCTAATGTATTGTCCCAATTTTCTGTCATTAAAGTAATCATCAGGGAGATCTCTACTTGGTATTGGATAGAACAAAGTCTATGCAAAATCCCTAGATAAAAAAAAAATAGATAGATAGATAAGCTTCCCACCTTTGAATTTCATCCAAGCACAGATTCTCACTGGAGAGATGCTGCCATCCCCCTCCCCACATCTTCTTGAGTGGGAGTGCGTCTGTTTGACATTTACCTTCTATTATCACTTGTTGGGTCTTTTATGTACTTGCGTTCCTCCCACTTATAAAACATGTGTCTATCTGCCTGGGAGAAAGGAGAGGTGATCAGAATATTTCAAGTACCAAATGGAAATGCAAACAGAGAATGCATGATAAGTGGGAGCAGAACACATCTCAAGAGCCCAACCTGAGAGGAGAGGGGATTGGATGCATTTCACAGCCTCAGCAAAGGACTTGGAGATACAGGTGGTAGAAGCAAATTGCCTGTCAAGAGATTTCCTTCACAACGAGGCCAGCCATGTAGAACAGCCAAGGCGCCACTCGGGCTGGTGACTGCTGGCCCAAATCTTCAGGGCTCTCACAGGCAGGCTGCAGGAATGACAGTCCTGCACTCCCCAGCAACAACCACATCCCTGCAGGGAGTGGGGACAGACAACAAGGCTAATGCCACCAGCCACCCCTTCATGTTGTTACTGCCAAACCATCAGTCAAGTGAGGGGTTGATAAGGAAAGGGAATAAGGGAAACAGAGAGGTGAACTGAAATCAGGCATCATGGGGGTGGGAAGAGAGGATCCATTTTTTTTCAGGCTCTGTGTCATGGTTTGTTAACAGAAGACTGTGTACAACAAGAACAGGATGGAAGGACTGAATAACACCATGTCCTGACTTCCCTAAGTGTGATACACCCTGATGCCTAGGCAAACATTGCACACATCTCCAAGCTCACACATGAATCGCACACACAAATGCCCATGTGTGCAGTACACACATCTCCCAGTGTCTTAACTTAGCTGTTCACCTCTGTGCTTAATACTGAAATGGCCGTTGGGAGGCTGCACTGTAGATAGTGAGCTGACCTCCTTTCTGAACAGTTAGCTTCTGGAAAGAGAGAGATTTTCCAAGACAGCAAGGCAATGTCACTCTCAAAGTCAAGATCAATTCTAAATTGCTTTCTCACATTGAGGAGAACCTGTTTTTCCTTCTGAGCCACATTCTCTCCCTACATGGAGGCCACGGTCCGTTGTAGCAGTGCATTGGCAATGGCCTTCAGTCATATCTCCAAGCCAGTTCTCAGCACCCAGGTGCCTGCAATGGCCACAAGGCTGAATCCAGCACTCACAGCTACCAGCTGTGAGTAAGGAAATGGAGCTTCAGATCAGATGGATTCCAGGGACAAAACCCTCACCAAACAGGGGTTTCAAGCTTAGGAAAAAGGAGACGGCAAGCTGGTACATTCAGGGAAGCATCCAACACTAGAAAAATGACATGATTTTAGGATCAGAACTTCAGGGAGATGCAATGGAGACTCAAGCTTTGAGAAATAACTCAGAAGTAGTGAAAAGAACAGAAACTGCAGGTATCACTGCAGGACATCTAGAGGCAGACTCCTTGGCAAGCCTGACTTTGACTCTTGCAGGGTGCCTGGCAACCATAGGTGCCCAAGAAAAACCTGATGAGTCAGCCAATGAATATGCAGAGAGTAATGCTTTCCTTAAAAAATGCGGAAGGTGGTAGGATGTGTTTCGTGTTGTTAAAGCAGCTCACACCTGCCTTTTGAGAGCCCGGCCTTCTTGCATTCTTAGGTGTGTTTCTAAACCCCTGTCCTGAGGAAGCAGAAGGCAGTTCTCAGGTTCACTGAGCTAGAACAGCATTTTGATACCAGCAGACCTGGGCCCACTGAAAGAGTTACGCACTTGGCAGGAACACCACCATGAATTCAGACAGAAAGCACATCTGTGCCTCATTGATAGTGTAATAACCTACATTACAGTTCTGGCCGCGAACACCTGTGCACAGCCCAGAAAGTCAGCCCAGGGCAACCATCCTGATGGAGGTGTTATTAACAGTTCTCATTAAAACCGATGAGTGTAGCTGCGCCCAGGAACACAGCTACTGCGAGGCGTCTGTCCACATTTCCATTACAAGCCTCTGGTTTTGGGAGTTCGAACTCAATCCATAGAAAACAGGCTTTACATTGAACTGAAACCTGAAAAGGAAACTACCATGGGGTAAAGAGAGTTTCACTTTCAGGGCCGTGTAAGTATTTCAATTATCCATTCCCATCTGCACATGTACAACTCTGAAGAAAGTCTTATTGTCTTCTGGGCCCTGGCTGGACTGTGGAAATAGATTGCCTGAGGATGAAAGGTTCATGTCTGAGCTGACCCAGGGGAAATCTTGAATGTGTTAACTTTTATATATGTCGGGGATGCCAGGAATTCCATCAGAACCGGGAGTTGCGCTTGTATGGCAATCGTGCATGCTAGGTGGGCACCTTTGTGTTTTGCTACCTGTCCAAAATGAGGAAGCAAGGACTTCTAATGTTCCATCTGGGACTTAATGAGGTTACATATGGCTGGATCCCGCTCACTTTCAACACAGCTTCTTGCTCTGATGAAAGGGAGACCTGAAGGCCTGTCACCGACAATGGTTTGAAAGGACCCTGTTATCTTTTATTTTGATGCATACACAAAAATATTGCAAAATGCCTTCCTGTCCCCAGCTAGGCAGGTTAATGCTTGATTGCCTACATATCTATAATCCTGTCCTGATTTTAAATGTAACTGTTATTCCTACAAAAATATGAAGGAGTATGTCCCTAGAAGACTGCTTTAAAAACATGAGCAGATATTCTAATTTCTGCTTTCTCTAATGCTTAGAAAGAGAGGATATTGTCTGCAATATCCTCTGATCCTTTCTCCGCGTGCTGCCGGAGGTACGTTAAGGCAGGATTCAGGTCATGTTGCTTCTCTGTTTAAAATTCTGCACTGGCACACACACACAGAAAAATCCTCTGCTTCTCATTGGATTTCAAAGGCTAATGTAAAAATCAACATGTCGGCAGAGCTGGGTTCTCCTGGGGCCTCGCTGCCTGGCTTGCAAACGCCCCTTCTCCCTTTCCTCCTGTGGTCTTTGTGTTCACACGTCCCTGGTTTCTCTTTGTGTATCCGAATTTTCTCTTCTCATAAGGCCACTGATAAGGATGAAAAGGGGCCTACCCTAGTCCTTATGGAATTTCAAGTAAAACCAACTCTCTGTACCATGGCGCATGAGGGCCATGAGACTTGACACCTCAAAGCCCTTTGGCCTTGTGCCATCCTCTTTCCATATGCCCCAGACTCCAATAATACTTGACTTTTACCAGTTTCTTGACTGCACCAACCTTTTTTCCTGGACTCAGGGGATTCTCTTCTGCCTGCAATGCGCTTCCTTCCACACTCAGAATAGCCGGCTTCTTCAGATTCTTCCAGTGTAAACGTCACCTTCGCCTGCTTGCCACGTCCCAAGTGGGCACCTTCTCCATCCTGGTTTCTTTGGTTGAATTTAACATAGTTACTCTGTTGTTACCTTTGTCTGTAGGCCCATCTAAAAAGTGTGCTTCCTGAGGGTGGGGACATTTGCCATCAGAGTATTCCCAGTGCCTAACATACTAAATGCTCAATAAACATTTTTTTTAACCAAATGGAGTTTTGTATATAAGATGATGTGTTGCATGCTTTATTAGCCATTATGCTCTTTGTAAGTATACTTAAAACATAATTCCTCCTCAGTCTTGACATAACTTGTACTTTGCTGAAAAAAAAAAAAAAAACTAGAATTCCTCCCTCTAAATAAGAGCCTTAGAAAATAGAAAGAGAAAGAAATTCTGTCCTTTTACTTCTTTCTCCCTCCTCATAACATGATAAAATGATTCAAAGTTTCTAGAAAGGGTTTTTGTAGCTAACCAAGAGGTTCCTCCTGCCTCTTAAGCCTCTAGAACACAAATTTTTCACTTGACCAACTTTGAGTTCTGACTACTAATGGAACAAAAGTAAGTTGGTTTTTTTGGAAATCGTGGAAAAGTAGATATGACTATGACTATGACTGGCTCAAGATCCCACAGCTAATGAAAAGCATTTGGGACCCAGACCTAAGCTTTCTGGTAAATTGTAACTCAATTCAGGGCACTATGACCATCTCTGGGAAGCAGGGCTGCTTAGGAAGTGACAGCCCGTGATTCTGCAGTTGAACTAATCAAATGTCTGATACTCATGTTTTGAAAGGATGGTTCTAGAAGTTTCTTAAAAGATCCAAATCGCCACAGGAGAAGTGATCATGCAGTTCAGAAAAGTCGTACTCATCTGTAATAATTTACTGTAAAATACTTCCCAGATTCTTCCCTCTCTGCCTCTTGATAAAATTTGGTTGAATGGGAGGAAAAGGAAGAAGAGGTTTAGATAAAATAAAAGTGTTGCATAGCAATGTGCCCCTTGGCAAGTTGCTTACTCCCCAAGCCTCAGTTTCATCACCTATAAAAATGGGGACATAATCTGCCTCATGGAGTCCTTAAGACATTAGGATAACACACCCAGCGCACTCAGCCCAGGTGGAGAAAGGGCCCTGTGCGGGCTGCCACTGTTTTAGTATTGTCATTAACAACAATGATATTGATGCAAGAGAATCTCTAGGTATACAGAGTTGCTTTTATCTTTTGTCATCCTTTAAAGGGAGACTGGGGAGCTGGAGAGCTAGTAAGGGGCATAGAGCGTTCCAGAACTCTGCTTACAGTGGGACTTCCATCAAGCTGCTCCCAGCTTTACTTTGCTTATCTATGAAAGAAAGATAGCATCAACTCTATCTGCTGGTTGTCAAGGATTCAAATCACACACGTATGCAAAAGCACTTTGCATATCTTCATGAGGATGTTAGATATTGCATTCTCACGTGCTGAGTTAACTGGCTATCTGTTGTCTCAATAAGTCAGCAGAAAAAAATTATGAAAATAATTACCAAAAAAATTCAAATTTCCAGACTATGCCCTGGACTAAGCCAGGATCTCTGCAGGTGGGATCCAGGCTCAGTACCTTTTTTTTTTAAAGTTCCCCAGGTGATTCTAATATACAACCAAAATTAAGAGTCAGGAAGCAAACTGTTTCTTAAACTTGCTCTTTATCAGAGACCCCTAGTCCCTCCATACCTACTGAATCAACCTTTCAAGGGAGGAAGCTGGGAGCCAGTCTATTCCACAAGCATCCTTCATTGACTCTTATCAGCAAGCAGTTGTGAGAAATAATGTGTTGAATCATAGCTCGAGAGTTGGAAGGGATGTTGTTTAAAGTCTTCACACTTGAATCATCTCAGAACCATGTGAAACATTATGAATCCCATGAACGGAAGGCCGATGTGTGTCAACCAACTATGGAGACAATACATAATGCACTGTGGACTGTTTTCCTATCTGCAGGAATCCTCATGGCCACTTTCTGGTTCAGGAAGTCTTGACTGATGGAAAAGATTTTCAACATTATAAAACTTTTCAGAATCAGACAACTCAGCATGCCAAGAAGTGCACTGAAAGAAAAATTCTTCCATTTGAGAAAAAAATGTTTGAGTGTTGTGAAATAAAATAAAAAATGGAGCTCTATGGTGGGTGCAGTGGGGATTGACCTCCAAATGGGACAGATGAAGCTAAATTTTTATTTTTCCCCTCCTAAAAGGATATATTGCACAGCTCTCTGAAGTTTTTACAGTTACTTTTAGCTCTCATGGGAAAGTTAAGTAGATCAGGTTTAATGTAAGAAACATACAGACAGGCTTACGTCATAGAAAATTGGTAAATACAAAGGGAAAAAAGTTAATCAGCTGTTGATACCAATGTTTCAAGACATGGCTCAACTGTGCACAGCAGTAGATATTTCCACTCCTCAGAATTTTGAAAGCATCAGACTGTTGGAAACATTGAGCTATGAGTTCTGGAACATTCTAACATTGCCTTTGAAAATTTGTCTTGTGAAATCCCATTTCCTCTGGGGCCGTATCCACCTGCCTGGCCTATGTAGGTAACCTTAAACTTTTCCTCCGTACTTCCTGCTCTGTTTGAGTTCTGCCTTACTTGTCCCCAGCTTTGAGTCATAAATACTGTCAGTATTCAGAAATGACATTTACCTCTAAGTTTGGGGTAGTAGGGTTGTTTGACTGTTTTTTTGTTTTTGTTTTTGTTTTTTTCTATTGAACCCAGGGGAACTTAACCACTGAGCTACATCCCCAGCGCTTTTTATTTTATTTTGATACAGTGTCTCACTAGGTCTCAAAGGCTTGTCTCAGACTTGCAATCCTCCTGCCTCAGCCTTCCAAGTTGCTAGGATAACAGGCGTGCATCATCAGGCCCAGCTTACCTCTAAGCTTTTTAAAAAGTGGATAATGGAGATTGATTTTAATCAATCTAAAAGTTTGTAATATTTGTGTTTCCTTTGTAATGGCTTTGTACAAGTTACTCACTTCTAAATATTGCCAGATAAAGCATTTGGGAATCACGGTGCTGGATCTGGTCTGAATTTTATCTTTGGAAGCTGTAGCAACTCGCTGTGTAATAAATGCTTGTGTAATTTCGCATTCACCCTTCCCATGTTCTAGCATCTCCTTTTATTAATTCTTTTATTTTGTTGATTTATTTTTGCAAGTACTGGAGACTGAACCCAGGCCCTCTTGCATGCTAGGCTCCATGACTGAGCTATATCCCAGCCTTTCTTTTATTTTAGATAACATACTTTAATAGAGAAAACTCAATGTCACCTACCCTTCATGAAACAAAATAATAACAGTATAGCTATACTGGCTTCCACTTGGAGAAAAGTTCTTATTAATTAATAAGTCCTGACAAGTAGTTAACCACATCTCTGTGTTGGAGTCACATGCTCCCTGGAGGTGCTGGTAGCAAGAGGGGTGGGCCAGAGCCCTGGCTCTGGTGGTGGGCCAGGGTACACCAGACCCTGAACAAGGGCAGAGTCATGAGCATTTGAGCAGGTGTCTTTAGGATTTCATGGGTTGTTTGTATTTTTCTGTGCTTTGGTGAATCATTTCAGTGTTAGATTGTGTGTCTAGGGGATGAGGGACAGATATATATCACGATTTTTTTAAAACAACAACTAATGGCTGCTGGCCTTTCCTCATTGTCAGCCTACCTCTAGGGTCCATTTCTTCTAGCTCCTGCCCTCTTTGGCTCCATAGTGCTTTGATTTGTGGGCAGTGAATGTCGGGCACACAGTCTGATGCAAGGTGTCATATGCACAATTAAGGGTTCTTGGGATGCTGGTTGTATTGGTTTGTGGAGCTGCCATCATAAAGTGCCATGCTCTGGTGGCTTACGCAAAAGAGATTTATCTCCTATAGTTCTGAGGGACGGAAGTCCAAGATTAGGATATCAAGGGGTTGGCTCCTTCTGAGGACTGTGAAAAGAAGGATCTGCCCCAGGCCTGTCCTTGACTTGTCCGTGACTTTCTTCCTGTTTGCATGGCATTCTCCCTGTACACAGGTCTCTGTGACCAAATTTCCCCTTGTTGTGACATAAGTCATACTGGATTAGGACCCACCCTGAGGCCTCCTTTTAATGTAATCACCTCTGTAAAGATCCTGTCTCCAAATAAAGTCACATTCTGGGTTAGAACATGTGAGAACTGTAGGAAGGGCACCATTTGATCCATTACCCCACTATTATACATGATTATTTTAAAGAATGTTCATAGCTTTCAAATTACAGCTGAGAAATGAGAAGAGGTTTGTGGGAAGAAAACCTTATTGACGATGTTTTTCATGCCAGGCTTTACTGTGTGTCTGAGCTCCTTCCTGCAGGTGAGTGGGTGTCTCCGAGGACCATGGGGGGGAGAATAGAGTGTCTGGAAGGTGAGCTGCAGATGTTTGCCTGATCTCAATTACGGCTGGATGTGCACTGTACTCTCTGATACGCATTGATTTTATGGGATTGGGGTCTGTGCCCCTGAGACCCAACTTTGAAAACAAATGCTATGTCCCAAGGGTAGAATTTCTCTTTCGGTTGTTGGGGGAGGATGAGCCAACCAGAGTCTTCCTGGTATAGACAGGAAACAGGCTGAGAACAGGGAAGCTCTGTGGCCAGTCACCCAGCTAGCCAGGAGCATGCCTAGAACTAGATTTTGAACCTTCTGGCTCACAAGCTGGGGCTCCTTCCCCATGCTGTCCTGCAGCTGTGGGGTCCCCCTCCTTACCTCTACCGGTCAAAATAACTCGATCTCGCTGACAACATCTGGCTTTCCTCAACCACTTTCCCACACACACACACACACACAAAAAAAAAAAAAAAGCCATTTAACTTTCCTAACGAGAGAGAGAGAGAGAGAAAGCATTTTCATTAAACTGATCCTAATTGCCCAGAAAGTGTATTTTTGATGCCCACATGCAGGATCAAAAGTTGAGAATTAACACTACCCCATTTGCCATAGATCCAACTTTTTAGCTAAAATTTACTGTCTCAGTCTTAATGGTCAATATATTCTGAGAGAGAAAAGAATTCAATCTGAGCTGTCACCCTAGTGGCAGTTAGTGGTAACTTTTGAAAACAAAAGAAAAAAGCCTTTTACCTGCTATTCTACTAGGTCTTGGTTAGTACATCATTGCTGATATTTGAAGCTTGGATTTAAGAAATCATGTACCTAATTCAGCTTCTTCACAAATAAGCACATTGGACCTAGGTAGTGGCACGTTGGGTCAAAACTCCTTTAAAGAGAGATCTGGGGGCAGGTCCCTTTGTGTCCCTTCCAGAACTCTTAATACCCCTTAACATGCTACTTAAGGATTATTTTAATACATTTCTAAGATATAATAAGTTTAATTGGTGGTTTAGTCTATCTTTCCCCTTGAAGTTAGGAGAAATAGTAGCTCTAATGTTTTTTGGTGACTTGATAATTTACATGTAACTCTGTGAGGTCGCACATTATTTTTAAAGAATATATATTTTGGCTGAGCGTGGTGGTGCATACCTGTAATCTCAATGGCTCACACCTATAATCTTAGTGGCTCAGGAGGCTGAGATAGGAGGATTTCAAGTTCAAAGCCAGCCTTAGCAATTCAGTGAGAACCTGTCTCTAAATAAAATAAAATACAAAAATGGGGCTGTGGATGTGGCTCAATGGTTGAGTGCCCCTGAGTTCAATCCCCAGTACCAAAATATATATATATATATGTATATGTATGTATTTTCCAAATATATTATGTTTTTTAAGTTTTTTAAATGTTAATTTGTTATACATGATAAAAGAATGCATTATAATTCATATTACACATATAGAGCACAATTTTTTGTATCTGGTTGTACACAAAGTAGAGTCACACCATTCGTGTCTTCATACATGTACTTAGGGTAATGATGTCCAAGCAGAATATATTTTTAAGTAATATATTGTTTTCTGAATATATATTTTTAATATGTCTACCTTCTGACTGTTCACTGATATGACTCACATCAGTTGTACCTGTATATGGAAATGCCAGGCACATTTACTTTAAGTATTTTAAACGACTATACAAAATTTTATTTTATTACAAGGAAAGTTTTATTAAGTGTTTTTTCTCCATTCAGATGTCTTTGAAATTAGTGTTTTTGTAAGCTCTTTCTTTTCAGGGCTATTAACTTGGATTAAATTATGTTAAAGCCCAGCTAGGGATTTTTAGAGTTTGAAATCTGGCGAATGGGCCAACCCTACAGAGTCGTCTCAGAACAGAGGGTGTGCTGAGATGTAGACAGTTCTTGCGGTGTGAACGCTCATTCTAGAACATTAAACTTACCGTGTTAAATGAATGTCTAGATGTTTCTCTGTGGAAGTCTTGGAATAGTCCTCCCCTTCCTTTTCTTGAGCCAAGAAAACTCTGAACCAGAACAATTCAATTTCAATTTGTGGAAAAACTAAACTCAGTGAGCCAAACACAGTGTGAAGACAGTTTTGGGGAGGTGGGAAGGGGAACATTGCAATCCCTGTTGTCTGTTGCAAGAATATCTGCATTTCTGTTTAAACATTCCAAGATACATTTACAAGCTTTGCTTCTGAGGGGTTTCTGCAGCTTCGTTTTACATTCTGAGAACCCAAAGAGGGAATCTTGCTTTTGTGTCACAGTTATTGTGCTCCTATGTGAAGTATTTGGAAGGCCCCCAAAGAGGCCTCAGGAAGCAGTTACTGCCTCTGGACTTATCATCCCGAGGGCGATTTGTTTTAAAGTTGATAATCTCTGGGGCTACACGAGTGTCCCACATCTGCCCTGAATTGAAAACAGATTCCCACTAAGAGCCTTACATCATCAGAGCTGAGGACTCGTGAGTCAGAGAGGAAGTGGGAGACATCTGAACGTATGGCCCCATAGACCACGAGCAAGCAGCAACCTTCATGGAGGACCGAGAGGACAGGGTACGTGGGCTATCGGTTTTCAAGTTTTAAGTCTGTTTTGTGGCGTCCTTTTGACACTTGGGCAGGAATATTCGGGAGGGGACTGTGGTGGGAAACTGTCCTTTTCCAGGCATTCTCAGGGTTGCCAAGGAATCGTTCAAAATTCCAAGAAGCTAGGCGGCCTCCGAGTCAGCATTGTGCTGCCAGGTTTTGCAATTTTTGTGACTTTATCATTTATTATACAAGATATATTGATATAATTATGCAGATATTTATTTTCCTCCAAGACCCTAAAAGGTTTTTGTAAGCCAAGAAAAGTTTTTACTGTTAGACACCAGAGCTTTTCCTACCCTTTGCTTATCTATGAATTTTTTTTAAATTCATGCTAAGAATGAAGGATGTAGCTGTGTACTGCATATTACAAGCCTCTGGGGATCAGGACCATCGGATTAACTATTTAGCATCTAATATTCTACTCAAGGAGTTTTCTTCTCAGTTTGCTGAACTAGTTCGTTGTCTGTCTTCTCTGATGAAACAGTATTTATATTATTATAGAGTGTGGAATTTTTTGCCCTTTTCATTAAAGAAAGATCAGCTTTGTTCGTGAGAGATGGTTGAAGGAAAGAAAAGAATGTGGAAGTCACAAGCAAGGGTCTGCAGGCCCAGGAGATGGATGTCTGGAGCTGAGACCCCCAGCCTGGCCCCGCAGGCCCTTCAGGCTCCTGTTCTGGTTCTCGGTTGGGCTTGGGTGAATGGAGGCCTCTCGGGTTGCTTCCAGAACTCTGTTTTGCTCACATGCATCTCTGAGAAGATGAGGATGGTGTGTGGTAGAGTTGTGCCCAATAAATATGTATTGAATGAAAGTAGAATGGTGGAAGAGAGCTCTAGAAGAATGTCAGTTGAGATATATTGACCTAGTGAGCCCCTGCTTTGGGGAAGGGCCACTCTGTTCTTGATAAGCGGGGAGCAGAGGTAGAGAATAGGGAAGTGAGAGAAAGCACCAGAGGGCCACTTGGAGCAACCGCATATGAACTGCATGGTGGACAGGGTTATGGTTTTAACAATGTAAAGATTCTGGACAAAGAGTCTTGGTAGGTAATAGCCACACCCTGTGAGAATGTTTGGAAGCCCCAGGAAAGCTGGGATGGGAGACAGTGGACAGACGAGTGGCTGGTTTTCCCTTCAACTCGGTACAGATGTGCTCATCAAAAACATTCCAACAGTACAAAGCCTGTTCTGTTCCATGTATTTCCTCTGGTCTCAGAAACAATATATCGAGAGCAGCCCAGTTGGCAGGTAACATTTTCAGTCCAAATGCCAAAAGACTGCTCCCTCTTGACAGGTTGCCCACAATTCTTGAAAGAGGAAAGGTTCTTCAGATGCCAAAATTTGACTGGAAACTGTGTCATGGGACTATGCCCTCGTAGGAGACAGAAGCTTCCTTTTAGAAAAGGAAGCAAGCACATTCGAGTTTTTGTGTTGGAAGAGGCAAAAAGATGGTATTGATCAGCTCAGATACAAAGGGGACTTACCAGGCTTAGAAATATCATTCCTAACCTATCTAAGGCAACCAGCAAATGAGCTTTAAAATCTGGAGAAATGGTTCCAGTGCAGACTGACTTCCTTATTGAGAGCTGACTGTGTACATATATGTCTTAATTTAACTAATCTAGTTAATCTACCTAATTAATTCCTCAACCCCAGATGTTTGGAAAGAAAATAAAGGCAATATGGCAGAGAATCCCAACATTGATTCCTGGATTATAAATCTAACTACTATTACCTCAAATATAATTCACATCCAAAGAAACCTTTGTCTCTTTCTAAGCAACAAAATCAGCAAATCTTCATTTGGGACTGAATCCTATTTCCCTGACCCCTCCTCTTACAGCCCCATATTTGAACACCTGGCATTTGGTAATATACCACCATGGCACCAATGGACTATGCCACCATGCCAATTTGCAGCCTCACTGCTCCTCAGAAGTTTTGTAAGTCAATGTTTCGAACTGAGAACACATTATCCCCTAGAAGCAAGGTTAGGCTCCCAGCTCAACTCCTCAATGCAAATTTTCCTTAAAATATGGAAAATCTGCTATAAGCTTCTGGGAAAAGACAGTAAAAATTATCATTTTGTCCAACAGCATTGGAGGATAAATTTTACAATAAATTGTAATCATGTTATTGAGAGCATTTTTCATATCCTTGAGGATTTGTTCTTGGCCTCGTGTGCCAAGCCTTCCTTGGTCTGGACCCTAACCACCTATCCTAGGTGCATTTTCTCTTTTTCTCTTGATCCCTCAAATGGTACCCAGGGCTGCAGTCCAAGCTAATTATTTGCATTTGGTTTCCACTTGTGGTTTCCTTTGCCTGGAATGCTATCTTCCCTTTCTAATTCCTGGCAAATGCTGGATCAACTAACATTATTAACACAGTTAAAATTTCTCTGTCATGCTCTGGTCAAATTCTCATCTCTCAACACCTTGGGTCACAGACCCTTCTGAGAAAACTTTGCATGGACTTCAGGGGGTTCCTCCACTGACCTTCTAAAGGTCCAAGAATACCAGTTAAAAAAACCCTCCCTCAGAAAAGTTAAACCACACACACACACACACACACACACACACACACCTTTCCTGCATTAACATAACACCTTAATAAGTACCACTATGTATTAACATTTACCATATTATGGTGCAATTTTATTGTTTGTATGTTGCCCTCTGTCCTGTACTAGCTCCTTAACGACAGGGATTTCTTCAGATTTTATTACAATGCCTGATATGTAGTAAATAATTCATAAAAGAGTCCATGCATGGATAACCTGGTGGATATATGAATTTATGGGTAGATGGAGGGATGAAGGGATGATTGAATAGATAGGCAAATGGAGGAATGTTAATTGAATGTGAGGGTGGATGGGTGGATGGATAGAGTAATGGAGAAAACGTTTATCTCAAGAAGGATGAAGAACTCCACAGAAACTTCTACAAATCTTTAAGCAAGAGTTTTAGATACTTTCAAGAACATGAGATTGATGGAATTTGTCCATTTGTTTTTGTACTTCCTTTTATATGTAGGAAGGATTATGAGTAGCGGGAAGAGAACAAACATGGGTTTGAGTTCTGGCTGTCCACTTCCAAGTTAGATAGCCTTGGGTAAGTTGTTTAGTTTTCTACTTCTTCTGGAAGATAGGAGTAATACCTGCCTTCAAGGAGTTGTTGTAAGGATTAAATGATAATCCATCTCAAAGTTCTGGCCAAGGGCTTAAGCCCTACAAGGTAGAAGATAAGTGTTAGGAAAACAATGAATCTAAATCTGAAATGCCAGACGCAGAACTTTGAAGCCAGAAGGAACCTGGGCCTTGCTGCCCAGGCTTGGACTCTCCCCTTTTGATATTTGGTCCTCCTGGTTTTGATGCAATATGTCAAAATCCTGGCTTCATCTTTTATCGGCCACTTCCTGAATCACTTGGGTAATCAAAATAAAATAAAGAAGAGTGAGAGAAAGGAAAGTGGAAAAGAGTTCAGGGGATTTTTAAGTATAAGAAAGTAATTGCCCAAAGTAGAATTAAGTCAGCTGCAGTAGAGGAAAGGGGAAAGAGTACATGCAAGAAAGAAACCACAGGGGGATGAGAGAGTGGTGTGGTGGCAGGCAGTGGCAAAGGGAAGAGCAGAGAGGCTGCACCATGGGGAAATTGCATCCCAGGATAATAAAAGGAGCAGTTGTTAACGTCCACATGCACACTGGGGAGTCCATTTATTTGCATTTGTAACTCAAGAAGTACCTTGTATGTTTTGAGTGCCTCAAATAAATAATAATGATAATAATGCAGCACTAGACAACACTTAACACTATTTACCGTGTGCCAGGCACTGTTCTAAGCTCCTCACATGAATTAACTCATTTTGTCTTCACAACACTGAGGTGGGTACATGAGATCCTATTTTACTGATAAGGAAAGCTCACGCACAATGAGTAGCAATCCTGGCTATGGGAGCCAGTATTGAACCCAGGCAGTCTGGCCCCAGAGTCCGCAATTTCAATTAAATGACAGTCATACTGGACTTCCCCCAGGAATGCAAGTGCCACAGAAGAGGCCCCAGGCATGGACCAGATGGTTAATTCAGCTGCTACTATCAACAACACAGTAAAGTTCAATTTGGTGGACAATCCTGTGGATATACTGTTCAAAATACCATGTTAACACCTAAAAAGTTATGTAGAACTTCACAGCATGGAGGGACATTTGATTCATATGCTCCGACCACTCAGATGATTGTGCTGAGAATTTCAGGAAAGGTCCATCTCAGGGTCGGTAGTCACAGTCTTCAAGGACATACATGGGGCAGAAGTTACATGATCCCTGCCACCCACCTAGTGCTGTAGGGGCAGAAGAGCACCATCTATATTATAGGTAATGTCCAGAAAAGTCTACAAAACTTCTTGCTGCAAGTTTATAGATATTATTATGTTGATACTCCACTTCTTTCCCAAATACAAGAACTAAGACAATTATACTTCCTTTTTGAGACTTTTTTTTTTCAGTGCTGGGGATCAAACCTAGGGTCTCCCGCATGCTAGGCAAGTGCTCCACCCTGAACTACATCCCCACTCCAAGAATTGTTTGTTTATTTATTATGGGGGGTGAGGGGGATTGAACTCAGGGGCACTCTGTTGCTGAGCCACATCCCCAGCCCTATTTTGTATTTTATTTAGAGACAAGGTCTCACTGATTTGCTTAGTGCCTTGCTTTTGTTGAAGCTGGTTTTGGACTCATGATCCTCCTGCCTCAGCCTCCCAAGCTGCTGGGATTACAAGCCTTCAAGAATCATTTATTTTTTACTTCGTTTTAGTCAACTTTTTTGCTGCTGTGACTGAAATACTTGACCAGAACAAATGTAGAGGAGGAAAATTTATTTGGGGGCTTACAGTTTCAGAGGTCTCAGTCCATGAACAGCAGGCTTCATCCTTCAGGCTCGAGGTGAGGCTGAACATTATTGTTGAAGAGTGTGGCAGAGGGAAGCAGCTCACATGATGATCAGAAAGCAGAGAGAAAGAGACCCCCCACTCACCAGATACAAAATATATACCCCAAGCCATGCCCCCAATGACCCACCTCCTCCAGCCACATCCTACCCACCTTCAGGTACCACTCAGTTAATCTCCATTAGGGGATTAATTCACTGATTGGGTTAAGGCTGTCATACCCCAATCATTTCTCCTCTGAACCTTCTTGCATTGTCTCACACATGAGCTTTTGGGGAATACCTCACATCTAAACCATAACAGACTTTTTATAAAAAGCAACAATATACAGTCTTTGAGCACTCTGTTTACTAGATTAGGTTTGACAGACTCACGTTCTAAAATAATTCCATTTTTCTTATACTTAACCCCGAGGTACTGCCTTTCCCCAAAATGCTTTGAGCAATTAGATCCCATTTTCTCATATCATAAATAGGCACTTTTTCAAATAGTTAACATATTCAACAAATTTAACAAATTCTGATTCAAGGACAGGTAAGGCTGGCAGAAATAATGTAAGTCCTACCTCTCTCTGTTTAAATTATTATAAGCATTTCAATAATAAATGAAGCCACTCTGCAAATACTTAAGGGTTATTTGATCCTCTGGTGATCTCAGTCTTCCCTATGTTAAGTCATTTACATGTCACACTAATGTTTTAAGGCCTGGCTTAAGGGTGAATATGTAGGTAAGAGTCTATTAAAGGTCACCAGGAAGTTTGACTCTATCCAGTGGCTCACTCTTACTTTTGACTCAGGAGAACAGAAAAATAGCATTTACTGTCTAAAATCTAAAAATCAGAAGCCATAGGAGCCACAGTGTCCTCCATGGATACCAGCGGGAAGGAGGAAGAGCTGGGGACAGGGAGGACATAGTAGGTGGGTTGCCCAGATCTTTGTCCCCATTTTTTTCCTTATTCCAGCTTGACTGGAGAAGCCATTCATGTAAAATTCAATCCCCTTTGGAGCATTTGTGCATCTGTTTAGGTGTCCTTCAGAAAAATATCTAATCAAATTTTAATTTGATTTAAATTCTGAATAAAGGGCTTTCCACAAACTGACTCAAAAGAACTTCATTATCCAAAAGTAGGGCAGATACAAAAAAGAGCTTTCAAGCATGCAGAACAATCCTATCATTTTTTAAAAAAAGTTCTGCAAGTTTAATAAATACCTAATATAAACACAAAATAAAATTAGTTGTGCTTTTAGTGAAATGCTTTCTTTCTTTTTTTTTTCATTATTAAACTCCCCCCCCCACCGCCAAATTCCAAGAAAACATGTGACATTAAAGTGAAATTTAGCTCCTCAAATAGAGATCAGTTGTTAACTAGACTCCCTAATGGGCAAAGGGATGTTTAAAAAGCTAGATTTAAGCCAGGTGTCCACCTGGCAGGGCTTTTTTTTTTTTTTCCAGTTAGGACATTATATTTAAACATAATAGTTGGGTTCATCTCAACAAAATCATACATGTAGGGAATTCAATTTCAGTTTACTATCTCCTCCTTTTTCCTTCCGTTTTCTGCCCTTTCTCCTTCCTCTAATCTGCTAAACTTCTTTTTGCTCATCTATTTATTATTGATTCTTTTTACATATACATAAAGGTGAAGTTCCCTCCGGTATATTTTTATATGCACATAACATGATTTTTTTATTAGCTACACATGACAGTACAATGATCTTGACAATTCATACATTTGAATCAAATGGGGTATAATTTCTCATTTTTCTGATTGTACAGGTTGCAGAATCACATTGGTCATTCATTCACCCATATACATACAGCAATCATAATGTCTATTTTATTCTGCTGCCCTTCCTATCCCCCCTTCTCCTCCCCTCCCATCCCATCACTTCTCTCTACCCAATCTAATGTGACACACTTTTTTTTTCCTCCTCACAACATCATACATGTATTCTGTATAACGATGAGGGTCTCCTTCCATCTTCCGTGCAACTCCCCTTCTCCCTCCTCTTCCCTCCCACCTCTCATTCCTATTTAGTGATAATCTTCTTCTCACATAACATGATTTTTCAAAAAGAATTCATTCCGCATTGCCTTCCCATTCCCATCCCTGCACTCTACTTCTTGATCTCCTTCTTCCACATTATTGAACCTCCTTCTATCTCTAAGATGTCCTATCCTTCCCTCCTTCTTTCATTTATGTTGCTCTAGCTTCCACATATGAAAGAAAACATTTGACTTTCTGAGTTTGGCTTATTTCACTTAGCATGATGTTCTCCATTTCCATACATTTACCATCAAATGCCATAACTTTATTCTTCTTTATGGCTGAGTAGAACTCTATTGTATTATAGATACCACATTTTCTCAACCCATTCATCTATTTACAGACATCTGGGCTTGTTCCATAAATTGGCTATTGTAAATTTCGTTTCTATAAACATTGAAATTGCTGTGTAACTATAGGATGCTGATTTTTAGTTCTTTTGAATAAATATCAGGGAGTGGGATAGCTGAGTCTATGGTGGTTCTATTCCTATTTTTTGAGGAATCTCCATACTGTTGTTCAAAGTGGTTGCAAGTAGTCTGTAGTCCCACCAACAATGTACAAGCCTCCACATCCTGGACAGCATTTATTTTTGTTTTTATTCTTGATAATTGTCCTTCTGAGAGGAATGAGATGAAATCTGAGTGTAGCTATGTTTTATATTTCCCTGACTGCTTAGAGATGTTGAATATTTTTTCATATATTTGTTGGCCATTTGTGTTTCTTCTTTTAGAGAAGTTTCTGTTTAGCTCTTTTGTCCATTTATTGATTGGATTATTTGTTGGGTTTTGTGTTGTTTGGTGTCAAGTTTTTTAAGTTCTTTATTATTCTGGATATTAATCCCCTGTCGGAAGAGTAGCTGGCAGATTTTCTCCCGTTCTTTAGGCTCTTGATTATTTCCTTTTCTGTGCAGCAGATCTTCTAATTTGATGGTATCCCACTGTTGAGTCTTGGTTTTATTTCTTGTGTTTTGGGGTCTTGTTAAGGAAGCTGGCTGGCAGGGCTTTTGTGAAAATAGGAATATAATGAATATAAACTTTACCAGCCTCGTACTGAGCACACAGTGAACACTCCATAGTATTTTGTTGAGTAAATGCTGGATAATTCTAGACTCACAGCCAGGCCAACTCAGCTCTCTTGTTAGCCTTTGTCAACATGGGTTAGCAAGGGTTATTATTATGAATAATTCTCAGATTGTAGGAAAAAGATTGCTTCCTAGAAGAGACAGTCCCCTGGAAAATGAAGTCCTGGGTTTCTGTGACTTGTTTCTTAACCTTTTACAAAAGGGTAATTAGAGTTATAATTGGGTTGCTCTGGGAATTAAATGAAATCATGTTCATCCACCCAACCATCCATCCTATCCAAAAAATTGAATTGATAGCCTGTAATCCAGCTACTTGGGAGGCTGAGGAAAGAGGATTGAAATTTCAAGGCCAGCCTCAGCAATTTAGTGAGACCCTGTCTCAAAATAAAATAAAAAGAGCGGGAGATGTTACTCGGTGGTAAGTGCCCTTGGGTTTCATTCCCAGTTCTGCAAGCAAACAAACGAAAAATTTAAAGAATTAAAATAGTTGTTTCAGGGAAGGTGGGTAGAGTAGGGAATTATATACATGGGAGAGGAAGGAGAATAATACCTGAGCACTGCTTGACTTACTAAGAATGTTGCTTACGGGCTAGGGCTGTGGCTCAGTGGTAGAGCGCTTGCCTAGCATGCATCAGGTACTGGGTTCGATCCCTGGCACCACATAAAAATGAACAAATAAAATAAAGGTATTGTGTCCATATACAACTAAAATATATTTTAAAAAATAAAAAATGTTGCTTATTAATCTTCTTCTAATGTGATGATGATAAAGTGTGTGTGTGTGTGTCTGTGTGTGTGTATACATATTTAGACACACACACATACGCACACAAATAAAGATGTTTGTTCAGAACTGTGACGGGGAATCAGGACTGGATGTCCCCTCTCCCATCTACAGCCCAAGCCTAGCCCATGCCCCACACTTATTTGTCCTTGTTTCCAATTCTAAACAACTCCTCTCTCTGCCATAGAAGACACTGGAGGAGGTGCATCCAGAGATTTCCCGGGGCAGGGAGAGCACCCACAGACCTTAGTGGAGGCCAGGAGAGGCCCCTCAGCAACTGCTTGCCAGTCTCACCCAGGCTGGCCCCAGCAGGCTGCTCATGGGCTTGTAGTGAGGCCAGGGTTTCGTTATCCTGAGACACCAGCCACTGGTAAATTAATCAAATACTTTCCCCTGGTGTGACTGAGCGGACTGAGCAAAGAGGAAGAGAAGCTGAAAAAGAAAAGATGGCTACTGGTCAGCTCCTTCCTCCTCCTCTCCCCTCCCCAGCCTCCCCCCCCCCGCCCCGCAGCTGTGACTGACACCACCTGGGCCCTGAAACAGCTGCCACAGACTCCTGCCACTTGCCTTCCTTCCTAGGGTCCAAATGTAGGCAGGGTGGCTGTGTGTGTGTGTGTGTGTGTGTGGTGTGCACGCACACCGCACACGCATGAGAAAACCTCTTAACGTGCCATCTCATAGCCAGGGAAGAGCTAGAGTGCTGCCCACTTGGTCAGAAGCATGTGTGTCTCCTGGGTCTCCTGAGCCAGCGAGGAGCTCACCATAGCTACATCTCATGGTGCCTCAGATGGGGTAATAGGGGAAGCACACTGAGACGTCTGGGGAGAAATAGTATCTATATCTTTAAGATGTGAGGTGAGCAGTAAGTACCAGGAGGGATCAGCAGCCCTCAAATGGCCATCCATGACCTACTAGGGTCAAGAGTGTATCAGCCACTTCACACCAAGAGCCCAAAGTCATCCTAGTCACCAGTTTAGGAACCGACCAGAAGATGTGTGATGATAAGAACCACTAGGCAGACTATTTTTTAATAAATGTTTCCATTTTATAAAAGCAGTGCATGCTCTCTTGTGTAAAAATTAAAACTTAAAGGAGATGGTAGTATACTTCAGTAGCTCTTGCCTCATATTCACAAGGCCCTGGGTTTGACCCCAGCACTGGGGGAAAAAAAAAAAAGACCTTAGAAGAACAAAAAGGCCATAATTGTGGAACCCAAAGACATCCATTATTTGCCATATTTCCTTTCTGCTTCTTTTCAAAGTCTTTTCCAGAGCTTTGAAACCTTATTTTATGCATAATTTCATATCCTGATTTTCCACTTAAAATTTTATCAAATGCATGTCCTCATGTCACTAAAAACTCTTTGTAAGCATCTTTTTTGAAGTCTGTGTAATGTTCCAGCTCACAGAAGTAACATAATTTGCCCAATTATCCTTCTTTGTTGGACTTTTAAATTATTTCAATTTTTTTTAGGTAAGAAATAATGCTATGATGATATTTTGGCATACAAATCTTTGTCCTCATTTCAGATTATTTCCTCTAAATAAAGTCCCAGAAATAAAGCTACTCAGTCCAATGGTATGAACATATTTCAGGCTAAATAAATCTTTTTTTAGACAGGTTGTTGAAAAGTTTGTTTAATATTTAATACCAGACTTTTCAGATAAAATGAATAAACCAACCACTGCATACCCTTATCCAGCTTTGAAACATATTATCTGTACGGTGAAAGTCACTCTGTATGTCTCCCCTATCTCATCCCACACCTCCAACTCCAAAGGCAGCCATTATTCAGAATTTTTATTCTCAGGGTTTTTGTTTTTTTTTTTTTTAAGAAGCAAAACTTCAAGGATATAAGGTTTTTCTCTTAGAAAATAGAAAAGGGACTAGGAATGTGGCTCTGTGGTAGATCACTTGCCTAGCATGTTTGACACCTGGGTTTGATCCCCACCACTGCAAAAAAAGAAAAGAAAGAAAGAAAAGAAAGAAGGGAGGAAGTAAAGATGGAAGAAAAAGAGAAAGTGAAAGAGGAAGCAGGCACAGTTTTTGAGCCATGTAACAAGACAGAGAAAAGACTCAGGTCTTGGGGGGCTCTCTGCACTTAAGTCCAACCTCTGATCCTTGACATCTGAGGTCTAAGGGAAGTTCCCTGGTCACATGCAGTCCCATTCTTCCCCTAAAAAGCAAGGATGAAGTAAATGCCATTCACTGCTGTGGTTGTGCCACAGGTTAACCAAGACGAATACCCAGCACCCTATAGGCTATCAAGCATTACCCTGCCGTGTAGCCTCTGGATGTTTGGGGCCCAAGGAAAGCCATTTTACAGGGTGGTAGCCAGACAACTCTTTATAAGATTTTGCTGGGGACAAATTGATGTCATACTTGCTGTTATTTCAAAAGCAATGAGAGGCTATGTGTTTCTCTGTTCCATAATTTTCTTTGGGTTTCAAGACAGACATGTAAAAGATGTCTAAGCAGTGTCCCATTGGGAATTCCAGTGGAAGATTGTTTTCTCCCTTTTCTTACTTTTCAGGTGAGTCTGAGATAGTCTAAGCAGTCAATCCTGCAGCTTTGGACTCACTTTTACTATGTCCTAACCAAATGATCAAAGAAGCTCCACCAGTTTTCAATACAAACACACGCACATAATTAAGGTGTCCAGATGTCTGCATTATAGGTTTGGTGGCCTGGGATGAGCAGGTGACTCAGTTTCTTTCTGAATTACCATAATCTCAGGTTGTTCACATAGGCGATAGGTTGAAGGGGTTATATTTGTGAGGGTTGAAGTTTGGCTCTAGAAGGAACTTCAGTGTTAATCTAGTTATAGTCAATGGTCGTTAACTTTTGTGAATTAGGAATATCTCTAAAACTGTCTTTCCTAAAGAATGTTCTTTCTCTACAATGTATGCCCATGTCCATCTACACAAAATGTGTCCAAGCATCAAACAATTTGAGACCTTCTTGAAGCCAATTCATGGACCCTTCAGTAAGAATCCCATGTTGGTACATAGGGCAGCTGTAACTGAAAAACACAGCCTGGGTGACTTCAACAACAGACATTTATTTCTCACAGTCCTTGGAGGCTAGAAGTACAAGATCAAAGGGTCAATAGGGTTGGTTCCTTCTGAGGCCACCTTCTCCCTGTGTCCTCACGGGGTCTTTCCTCTTTGTGTGTCAATGTCCTGATCACTTTTTAGAAGGACACCAGTCATGTTGGATTAGGGCCCACCCTGAAGACTTCATTTTAATCACCTATTTCAAGACCCCATCTCCACACACAATCACACACAGAGGTATTGGGGATTGGGACTTCAATATATAAATTTGGAAGGGACACAATTCAGGCCATAATAAATCCCTAAGCTAATCCAGGCACCAAAGAGGTCCAGAGACTTGCCCATTGTCACAGACGCTAAGCGCAAGAGGCAGAGCTACAAGCTAGGTGCTGTGTCACCCAGCCTCCGTCCACCCTGCTGGCTGTCTGCATACTTTGCTAGACCACATGTGCTGCCTAAGAGCCTACAAAGCCCAGAGGGTGAAATTTGAGGGACAGGGCATGAATGGAGGTGCTACTGCCGCCCCAGGGTCTCTAATGGCATCAGGATGAGACTAAGGATCCGAATGCACTCCTTTTTCCTCAGGGGACCTTTGCAGAATCCAAAACAATATGTCGAGGAGTCTTCCAGATGTCTCGTTAGGATCAGAGGAGTGATGGGGGTGCCAAGTGATTCAGTGTGATCCTCCCTCTACCATTGAGATCCACATGGTGGGCTGGGTCAGTGGCTCCTGAAACCTTGGAAGATTGAGGATTTTGATAACAAATATTTAGAATCTGGTGATGTGCTACTATCATGTGTTCTCCGATTAGGGTTCCACCTCTGCTGCTGCCCAGTGACCCACCCTCTCTCCTCTGGGTGTATTTCAGATCTTTTCCAGGATCCCTGGGATTCTTCACACCCCATGCCCTCTCTGCCAGTCTTTCCTGCAGTCTCCCCAAAACCTTTACCAGAGATAGAAACTTGCTGTTCTTGAATTGTCTTAATTCCATATTAAATCTCTATCAGTGCTCTCTTTGGATGTCTGTACTTAAGATTACTTAATCTTGGGTCTATTTTCCAAACAGAATGTTACTGCATTTTCTGTTTTATGTGCATGCATGCATGTAATTAGTGTGTGTGTGTGTGTGTGTGTGTGTGTGTGTGTAGTCTTCTGTTGTCTGAAACACCTCCCAGTTGGGAATCATTTGTAAATTCAGTTAATGAGCATTTAACACATTCCCTTTGATGAAGCTGTTAAATCCGAGCTCTGAGCTGGCATCCCACCAGACGCCTCCCCCTCCCGAGCTCTTTGTGTTTACCTATTCTTAAATGCTTAGCAATGGATTCTTATTTGTTGGCACAATATGGAACTAACCTTAGCCCTCACTGGAAAAAGTTGGGTTTGAGTTTTGTAAGAAAAATGCTTAAATCTGTATTCCAAGCAAGTCCTCTTTACTGGCCGGCTTTCATTTTCAGCAAACAAAATAAACAGCAGACAGAACAAACATTTCATAATCACCCTAACTGGTCCTGCCTGGGGCAGCAGCACATAATCTATAGCTATTGGCTGTTGCAAGAACAAATATCAAACTCAAAACCTGCTGGTTCCAGCCATCACAGAGATTTCCTGGGTTTAATTATAACTTGATTTTTGAAAAGGGAGCGTGTGTCACGTATGCTTTTCAATCACTTGGAGAAATTCAGAGCAAGTGACAGAGTGGCCCTGGGGTTCACCTGTAAGATGAGCTCTCATTACTGTCCCCTACAGTGGAGACATCACATACCCAACACTGTCACAGGCACAGAAACTATCTGTCGCCAGAGCCGTGGCTTAAAGCACACAGATATCTTTTAAGTCAAACCCTTAGACTTCAATGTAATTTAAAAATATAGAAATAAATGGAGGGAAGGGATTGGACTAAATATGCATCCTTGCATGAAACAGGAAATGATGTCTTGGCTTAAAACAGTTCTCCCTCTACATTATATCTTATCTACCACATAGGTGCTCCTGATCGCCTCATCCTGACTTCAAGAATATTTTAGCTCTACAATTTTGCTATGAAAAAATAAAAGAATACAAGGTTAAGTTCAAGGGATTGTTTCAGTCAATTCCCAGCCTGAATCACCTGGAAATCCATAAGTAGAAAAACATTTTCTACTTTGAGTTGATAGCAAGCCAGAAGAGGAAAGGATGGGAGCTACTGGTGTTGACTCAGGGAGGGGCAGGGGTGACTCACCTTGAACAAACAAGCCACCAATCCGTTCATGAGCAAAGCCCTGACCCTACCCAATCCTACCTGATTTCAGATGCCTTACTTATAGTCTCCAAGGCCTCTAACCTCATTTTTTCTTGCTGTCACTCTCTCCTGTTGACTTTAGGGTAAAAGGCAATGAAGTGGTAAGACAGAGGGTCCATCCCACCAGAGTCTGTCTCCAGATCACCATGGTGGATTAGCCTGGAGAGGCCCCTATCGGGATCTTCACCATAGCCAATGGTAGCCTTGGCCTTGGAAAAGCTTTCTTTTTAAGACCAATTAGCCTCAGAAACATAGATGACTGGTACTGATAAGGCCATCAGACCCGGAGAACATCTAAAAAGTAGGGGCCTAAAAGCAAGTGCACTGAGTTTTATATGCTGGGGTGGGGGTAGATGGTGCTCATTTAATGTATAATAGACGGTGACTTCATTTCTATCCTGCCAGCATTCACATGCTGCACAGCAAGTGTGAACACAATAAAAGCCATGAATTCTGTGAGAAAAGTCGAAATGTTCAGGAAACCATTAGTTTTTATATATGAACATAACCAATACCTTTTAGCTTTTATAGTTTTTAATTCCCAGATATATGCTAAAATGTTTCCTTCTTTCTCCCAGTTAATAACTGGGAGTTAGCCAGAGGCAGTGGTGCACATCTGTAATCCCAGCTACTCCTCTGGGAAGGAGTATCACAAGCTGAGGAAGGAGGATCACAAGTTCAAGGTCAGCCTGGGCAACTTGATGAGACATTGTTTGAAAATAAAAAATAAAAAGAGGCTGGGGCTGTAGCTCAATGGTAGATGCCCCTGGGTTCAATCCCAGTGCTGTAAAATAAATAAATAAATAAATATAGAAATGATCAAACAAACAAAAAGCCCTGGGAGTTAATGAAGAAGTTATTACAGATTTCAGTATATTTTATGAAAGAGATAAAAAGACATCTTTTCTCTATGCCTGCTTTATGCATCTTTGTCCAGAAGATTATTCTCTCCAAACCCATTCATTTTCCTGTGATTCTATTTGTTATATCAGAGCCAAATTACCCAGAAGTGACATTAATAGTACTTTTTTTTTTAATCAAGTGCAGGGTGATTAGGACAAATTTGTCCTTATTAATTCTCCTTGTTGATGTTTTTAGAGTATTCTGTGACCTGTGTTCATGTTCATTGGAACACTACTATTGAAGAGTAAATGTCATAAAAACATTTGAAACAGCTATGTCACTTTTTGTTCCTCATATTACTGACTCCCAGTGGGAAATTTCCAGAACATCTTAAGTGGTAAGACCTGTGGGGGTCACATTGAAGAGACAGGTAGCCATGAGGATTGACTTCCCAAAGCACTCTTCCATTCAGTGTGCAATAAATGATGTCACATTGAGCCAGGCACGGTGATGCACACCTGTAATCCCAGCAGCTGGGGATGCTAAGGCAGGAAGATCGCAAGTTCAAAGCCAGCCTCAGCAAAAGTGAGGAACTAAGCAATTCATTGACACCCTGCCTCTAAATAAAATACAAAATAGGGCTGGGGATGTGAACTCAGGGTCAAGTGGCCCTGAGTTCAATCTCTGGTACCAACAAAAAAAAATAGATGATATCATCCTGAGGGGTTCACAGTATACCATTTTCAATGTGTCTTCAGTAGCAGATAAACCTGAATTTCTGCAACTTAGCCATCAAGTAATATCTTTGCTTGAAATGCTTCTCTCTCTCTCTTTCTTTTGGAATAAAGTTCAAGACACTGTAAGTCCTGTTTAGCAAATTATAGATTACATCACAAAAGAAAATAAAGTTTAACTGCATTAAGAAAGTCCAAGGCTCCCAATATTGCTGAGAGTCAAATGAATTTCTCCTGTAGCAGACTTTATCATGAATTCTCACTAGCTAGAACTATGACCTAACTTGACTATGATTTTATTCAGACTACTGAAGGGTCCTCAAACAAGAATAAGTGCTAAGGACTGAAGTTTTCTGTTCAATAAACTAAGAAGCTTGAAAAGCAAAAAGATCATTGATAAACACACGTAATTTCCACTAAGATGAATCTTGTGGCTTTTGTGTTCAGTCATATGGGCCAACGTTGGCAAATTTGGAAAGTCAGAGAAGCTTTGTCTCTGTCTTCTGTCTTCCGTTGTCTGGATTTCTTTTTTCTATTCTTTTTGATTGGTATTCTCTCTTCCTGTTGTTGTTGTTGTTGTTGTTGTTGTTGTTTTTGTTGTTGTTTTGTGGTGCTGGGGATTGAACCCAGGGCTTTGTGCATGTGAGACAAGCACTCTACCCAGCCCTCTTCCTGATATTTTAATAATATATTTTGATTTTTAATTGACACATAAGAATTGTACATATCTATGAGGTACAGAATGACATTTCAATACATATAGTGTATAATGATCAGAGCAGGTTAATTGGCATATCCATCACCTCAAACATTTATCATTTCTTTGTGCTAGGAACATTCAAATTCCCGATTCCTTTTGTAGCTCACTATTACCCAGCTGGAACCTCCCCACAAGTCTGTGTGGTCCCAAGAGACTTAATGCACCTCCAGTTCTAAGGGCTACCCTGGGACAGGCCTATACCCTAGAGCCTCACATTCCTATGGCCTCTCTGCTTAAGTTGGGGAAGATTCAGGCAAACCATGTCAAATACCCAGAGTTGATCTCAGGCATATTGCTGGAACTATTGGAAAAGAGGAGCTCGTCTTCCATAGTTTCTAAGATGGTCCATTTAAATCAAGGAACTGCTGTTGACCATCTTCCCACTATGTAAAAAAGTCTGCTGAAGATTAAATAAGCAAGTAAAGAGAGAAACAGATTCCCCAAATCATCCCAAGCACTTGAATCCACCAGCAACATTCCAGTTCTGGCAACTAATAAATTCCCCTTGATTTAAGCAAATAGGATAGGGTTACTTGCAACAAGCAGATCCCACTCTGAGCCAGAAACCTGGGCCCAACCGCCCGTCTCCTGCCTCAAGCTGTGCTTCATCCTCTTTCCCCTTGACCCCCAGGACCACTCCCTCCACAACATTGGAGCCAGAGATTGTTCACTTTGAGCCTTCAGCATCCAGGGCATCCAAGAAGAGGGAAAAGCAGAGCTTCAACAGCTGCCTTAGGACCTTTTTAGGATTAAAGTTTGGGGCTCAGAGGTGCAAGCAGCATGGATAGACCCCACGTGCAACTATCTTAGACTAGGGATGGGGGAAGGGGAGCACAGGAAACTGTAACTACTGAGGGGACAGTACACACCCCTGGGCTGGTGTGTGATGATGGCACATGGAGTTAGGGGACATTGTCCACTTTGGAATCCTCAACACTAACAAAGAAAGCCTAAAAATTTGGTTTGACTATGTAAAGTCACACCAATTACAGTCGTTTCTGTGGATTGCTTCCCATTTACGCCTTGTGCAACACAATGATGATTATGTACTTCATTAAATATCTGTCAGGTTAATTTAACCTCTTAGATTATCTTTGATGGCATCTAAAAGCAAAATACATGTGTGCTCTAGCTTCCCAGTTTACTTTCAATACATACAAATTGGCCATTTGCTTACAACTCTAGACAAGGTGTACGATATATGTGCATTTATACTTGAAGAGATGAGGGAACACAGATTGATGAATAAATAGCACTGTCCCTATAGCACCCTTATCTCAGGGAGACATCACTGCCATATTTGGGGTAATTAGAACATGGTGAAAACCAGGTGTTTAGTAATTTGCTTATACTTGCTTCAAGAAAAATCAGTTGAAAAAGAATATCAAGAATAGCTTCTAAATGGTGAGAGGTTAACTCAAAGAAGAGGTAGCATGGGGTGCAGGGAAAAGTACTGGGAATAGAATAAACCTGACCTGCCTTCCCGTGGCCTCTCTGTACCCAAGTGTCCAGATCTCTGAGATGGGAGCCTTTGTTCCTACCTCATGAATTGGTGTAAGGACTAAATGGGATAATGAAGATTTTGTGCAGTGAATATTAGCTTTATCCTGTGGTAGTAAGCTTGAATGCAGTCTGTGAGAGACGAAAGTCAATCTTATTCTGTCTGAGCGGTGGTGCCAGGAGAGTTGTGGTTTGCTCTTATGTTTATGAGCCCCAAATTCCCACTAATTGTCTAAACCACATAAAGTTACTTTAATAGGTTAAAAAAAAAAGAAAAAAGAAAAAAGAAAAAGAAATGCCCACGATGAGAACAGTGGCACATACCTAAGAATCCCAGCTACTCGGGTGGTTGACGCAGGAGAATCACAAGTTCTAAGCCAGTGTGAGCAGCTTAGTGAGACCCTGTCTCAAAATTTGTAAATTTTTAAAAATTTAAAAAGTATAGGGATGTAGCACAGAGATAGAATGTTCCTGGGTTCAATCTCTAACACAAGTAATTGAAGTAATTTGGCTTCCTGTAGTCTGCCCAGTCTCAGTGCCTCCAAATTGTGAGAACCATTCCCCTGGTCTGGTGAGATGGGCTAAGTTTTCTCTAGGAATGCTAAGCAAAGAGAAAGACTGATGAGAGGCAAAAGTAATTGATCCATAGAGTATTGAAATGTTCTTTAAAATCAAATGAAAGCCACAAATAAGGGATAAGAATACGAACCACAACATAGAGCACAAGGTATTTATTGTAATTATTATTCTTGTTGTTGCCATTTGGTGGGGGACTTTCAGGGAGAAGGTTCAAGGAAAAATTCAGACTTGGAGAAGAAGAAATGTTTAGAGCCAGTAAAAATAGACATTAGTATTTAAATTAATTTGGTTAAGTTCCCCCCAAAAGAGCAGTATCTTTGATAGTGGTAACAACAATCAGGCAAAGGAAAGGGGGAAAAAACCACTAGGTAAAGAACAGGAAGGAACTAACTTTATGAAATGAACTTAAGTATCTTCCAGTGTTGCTTGAGAGGAGAGGGGGCCAGAGGTGTCTCCTGTGGTGGTCTTTTCATAGACTTGTGCTGCTGGAACACAGTTCAGTCTTACTGCCTACCCCAGGGAGCTATAGAGCCAAGTCATTCAATTTGAATGGTTATCCAATTCATTTTTTTTTTAAAGATTTTAAACCACTGTCTGCAATGAGCTCTGGGCTTGCCTGCCAACCACCCATGAGCAAAGAACAACACAGCTGCCTAGGGGTCCCATCTGCCAAGGGCCTCCACCTGCTTCACCCTAGGACATGGGTTAATGGAACCTTCCATAGAAATGGGGTTTTCTTTGGGATATGGATATTAATACAGATATTAGCAACTGTCAGCCTTTAGGCACCTTCAATGCTTATAGAAATGTGCTGGTCTGTGGAGCTTTATAACTTGAAAAGTAGCTTTTGGAAGGCTCTGCCCCTGGAAGAGCTGTGAAGGGGACACTGCTCAGAAATGGAGTCTCATGGGAACTCAGTCACTCAAGCCAGAGCTGACCCTTGGCGATCCACTCCTGTCCCCCATTCCTGAGCATCAGGGCATAGCAACAAAGGCAAGTGGTAGCGGATTCCATTGATCATGGGTTCCATGCCACACTTTAAAAGGTCCATCCGAATCAGCAGTAGTCTTGAGAAGTGGATTTAGTCTACCATCATCCACAGGGGCTCACTCCACCAGCCAGTTTCAAGGAGAAACCTCCTCTATGCTACTGAGCATGATCCTCCCAGCTCCTTCAGGGCCTTGGAGAAACCTCATATATACTACTGCAGCCAGGATCTACATTTTCTAAAGTATGCATAGCAGCATCCGGTAGCTTGACCACAAAGTACAGTGAGTTAAGATCCTGGTACAGCCATCAGCTACAGCCTTCCCAAAACTTGCAAAACACTGCGCCCCTGATTGTCAGCTAATGACACTGGAACACAGTCCTCATCTTAGAGCAACCACGTCAGCTGTCCTTGGAGGAGGAAAAGTGAAGGTTCTAGTCCCTTGGGAACTCGGGCAAATTTTGTTATTCATATACACTCTGCAAGCATTAACATTCATCAGGGAGCAAGAGAAACCTGAGAAATAGTCATTGGCCTAATTCAGATGGCTGAATTGATTCATGGAAAAGCCTGTGAATTGCAATTGGGCCTTTGGCACAGTTCTAGAGAAGCAAAGGGGAAATCCAGTCCTTGAAAAAGCAGGACATATCTATGTCTGCCACACCTGGGCTGGTCCGACCATACAAAGATGTGCACATGACACTGGTCACACACATATTTCTGGAGCAGTATTCTTAGATTTTTCAGAGAAGCACAGTTCCATGTCCACAAATGGCTTTGGAGATGTGTTGTTGGCCACAAGAGAAAGCAAACAAGAATTTAAATGAGGCCTCACAGCCAAGAAACTGTCACAGGATCAGTGGACCCTGACCAATGGCAGAGACCAAAATTGGTTTAGAACAGAGACAAGTGGCAGAATTCAAAAATTATTGGGAACACAGACATGCTTTGAGACCCTGAACAAATTACTGCACCTGTCGATGTAGAGATGGGAGATGGGCCTCACCAGAATGAGGTCCAGATTGTATGATAGTAATAGGTTCTCTCTTATCAGGATATAGGAAGATTAAGCCACAACTGGCAAAGTGTGTACTGAGTTGCCTGCCTAGAACAAACCAAGTATTTGATACATAGTTGCTGCTGTTATTTTTATTATTACTCTAACACAGAAAGGACTGCATTTATTACTAATGCCCAATGACTATTGCCCCATATTTTAAATAATACCTTCCTTATAAGTGGCACTGTTGAGCTGTGAATCTCAGCATGTGTGATCAAATATTAAGCTATAATCTGTAATGAGGAAAGAGGATGAAGCAATAATTGTCTTGAAATTTTGCATCATCCTTATGTCTTGCTGAATAGGGGAAAATACAAAACACAGAGAAAAAGAGCCAATATTCTTTCTGAAGTGTTTTAACAGCTCAGTGGGGTTTTCTAGCCTCTGCACTCTGTGCTCCATGTTAACATTGACCTTTTTCAAAGAATGGGGTAAAACACCTTGGTGCAACTATTTTGCTAAAACCCATGGAGTCTCCAGGCACAGTGGTGCACCCTTATAATCACAGTGACTCAGGAGGCAGAGGCAGGAGGATCTCATGTTCCAGGCTAGGGAGACACTGTCTCAAAATAAAATAGAAAGAGGTTGAAAGTGTAGCTCAGGGGTAGAACAGTTGCCTGCCATGTGGGGGGTCCCAGGTTCAATCCTCCAGTAACACAAATCAATAAATAAGTACAATGCATAGACTCTGCTTCTCACTTTCAAAAGAGGCAAAGAAATCCAGGCACAGTGGCACACACCTGTGTTCCCAGCAAATCGGGAGGCTGAGACAGGAGGATCAGCCTCAGCGATTTAGTGAGACCCTAAGCAACTTAGCAAGACCCTGTCTCTAAATAAAATACAAAAAAAAAGGGCTGGGGATATAGCCCAGTGGTTAAGTGCCCCTGAGTTCCATTCCCAGTACCCCCCCCCAAAAAAATTGGCAAAGAAAAATGCCACAGATGGATAGTAAGTCCTTTATGCTAATTAACCCCTCCATGTCTCTCTCTCTCTCTCTCTCTCTCTCTCTCTCTCTCTCTCTCTCTCTCTCTCTTTCTCTCTCTCTCTCTCTCTCTCTCTCTCTCTCTCTCTCTCTCACACACACACACACACACACACACACACACACACCCCACATTATTGACCTCACTTTGCTTATGGTAATTTCTGGTCCACAACTCAATTGAATACACAATAGCATTTTAGATGTGAAAGGTCTGAGATTGAGCCTTCACAACTTTTTTTTGCAGATGATTAAACAAAGGCCCAGGATAATGCAGGAAATGAGTGCCAGCATTCCTGGATGTCCTCTTTACCTACGGTTTGGGGAGTAAATAGCCCCTGTTTTGCCACCTCCATGGGGTGGGAGGCTCTTTACAGAGAGATGTTGATCTCAGAGGAAGGAGCTCTGTTGCACATACGCACATTCTCTCTCTCCTCTCCTCCTTCCCCCACCCCTGCTTTTTTCTCCCCCACCCTAATTCTTGCTTTATCCCCCCAAATTCTGATATTTTCCTTCAGAGCAGGAGCTGAAGCAAAAAAAAAAAAGTCAACAATCAAGGCATTTTTTTGAGCAGAACAGATGCATTATTCTTTGGGTGAGCAGAATCCACATTCTGATTTCTGTTCTTAGCTGCTTCTCAGGGAGAAGCAGAGAAAAACGGCAGCAAGTAATAACAGTCACTAGAACTCTCGCGAGCCAACAGGTCCGTAGGCAGAGAAGCATTTCTTGGTGGCCTGTGGTACATCCAGATTAGGCTGATGGAAGTGCAGCACTGGAGACCACTGGACAGCTCTGTCCCCTTATCTGAACAAGTGCTGAGGCCTGAGGAATAGTACAGAATTGTCTCCAGCATGCCTGGCTCCCTCACAGCCTGTCACAGAGGGGGCCTTGTGGTGACAGAAAGGCTTCACCTGGTGGGTGGGGACAACTGCTGTATTGGTCACACCCAGCCCCTTGGAGAAATCACTAATTTCCAATATTCTGACAGTTCCAATATTCTGTGTTCTTCTTCCACACTAGTGGAATGGAGAGAGAATCACAGGTCAGTTCTTGACTTCAATGCTAAGTGTCAGGAAGCCAATTGTTTAAAAAGTCTTCCAAAAAAAAATGAACTTTCATAATATTCTAATATCTCTTATTGTATGTATTGATTTTTATTAAGCCTTTGTTCATTACCATTAAAACCTACTGGAAATATTTGTTAATGTCTTTTATCTTAACTTTTTTGGTACAGGAGATTGAACCCAGGGGTGCTTTACCACTGAGCTACACCCCCAGCCTTTTTATTTATTATTTTGAGACAGGGTCTCTCTCAGTTCCTGAAGCTGGCCTCAAACTTTTTATCCTCCTATCTCAGTCTCCTGAGTGATTGGGATTACAGGTATGCACCATCATGCCCAGCATAAATCCTTGTTATTTTTAAAGAGGGAATGCTTGCTTAAAAAGCCAATGTCTATGGGATATTTGTGTACTCCTAAATATATTTTTATATTAAAAATAGTAACATTTAAGCTGAGCATGGTGGCACACACCTGTAATCCCAGCAACTGGGTAGGCTAAGGCAGGAGGATCACAGGTTCGAGCGCAGCCTCAACAACTTAATGAGACTCTGTCTCAAAATAAAAAATAAAAATAAAAAGGTCTGTGGTTGTAGCTCAGTTGTCAAGCATCCCTAGGCTCAATCCCCAGTATCAAAAATAAAATAAAAGTCGTAACATCTACATAGCACTTATGAAATCTGTCATGCTTTATACTAGTATCTCATGTAACTCTGTGGGCTTCATGCTATTCATAGTTTCATTTTATAGATGAGAAAACTGAGGCTCTGTAACATTGAGCAACTGACCTAACAACATTTTTTTTTTAATGCTCTACTGTCAGGCTGTCGGGACCTGCAGCCCTCTTCAGGCTATATATCCAGAGTGTTGCACATACAGGGCACATGTCCAAGATCCATTGGTGGCTGGAGGAAGCAGACAAGGGCAAGGGAAAAACAGACACCATTTCCTGGCACGGAGCATTTATGAGGAGGAGCTTGCAGGAAGACAACAAAGAACGATGCAGTTTGCTGCTTCGCTCTCATGGTCCCCTGTTGCTTAAAGGACATAGGGAGTGCAGGGAAATACAGAAGGCACACTTTCATGCCTGTGAAGGCAAAGGTGAGAGTCAGAGGTCTGCAGCTGTGAATGCCACTGTTATAGTTTGGATAGAAGGAATCCCCCAGAAGCTCCCATGTTCCTGCAGGAGTGTTCAGAGATGAAATGATTAGGTCCTGAGAGCTACGCCCTAATCTGGGATCCATGCATTTGATGGAGTAATAATTTGTAGGGTGGTAACTATAGGTAGGTAGGGTGTGGCTCCAGGAAGCAGATCACTAGGGATGTGACCTTGAGGGTTACTGATCTTGTCCCTGGATTCTCCTGCTCTCCCTCTGCTTCCCAGTTGCCATGGGGTGAGCAGCTTCCCTCTGCCGTGCCTGGCCACCATGATGTTCTGCCTCCTCTAGGGCCCAGAGCAGCAGAGTCTGCCGAACCCATTATAAACTTTTCCTCCTCTCAGTTGTTCTTTTGGGGTATTTGGTTAGTGACACAAATCTGATTAACGCAGGATTTCAGAGAAAAGAAATCTCTGTTGTTGCATTCTTAAAATTTCTAGTATTTCCATATAGATGGGCTGCTCCCCCCAGAAGTGGAAAGAAACTTCTGGAAGGATACTTTAAGGAGGGTCTGTAATTTGAGAGACTGTTCACTCAGTTCAGGAGGAAGAGGAAAACTCTGGGCCATGGTGTCCACTGCCCCAAGGAGCCGCTGACCTTCAGAACTACAAAGGATGGACCCTGTGAAGAGTCCCACCAGGGCGTCAGAACAGACATTTTCTCCCTTAGTTTGTTTATTTTTCTGAGGGAAAAAAAATGGTGGTAAAATAGCTTACACTAAAGACATGTGTCTAACGAGGGTTATAAGCTCATGTATTGAGCATCTTTCTTTCATAGTGACACAATTTAAGATGAGGACAATGATACTTGTTTTTTAGCTGGGTTTGTCAAAACTTAGAAGAAAAAAAGCATAAATGTCCAGTAAAGTTGAATTGCAATGAATAAATTTTTTCAATAAGAAATTGGATAACTTTTAATTGTACATATGTCCATTACAATATTCAGGATTATGTATAACAAAAAATCATTTCTATTTTACCTGGCACTGAGGAATCCATGTTAATACCACCCCCTTTAGTAAAAAACTAGTACATGCCTTTTAGGAAATAGTAGGCAATAAACAAAATTATAAGGAATCTTCTTGCAACTAATTCTATCATAATTTCTTATGGGGCAGTTTCCTACTTTATGTAAAAAAAAAATATATATATATATATATATATATATATATATATATATAATATAGTTTGCTATCAGACAAGTAATAGGTAGGTTTCTTTTGAGTTATATCATTAATTCATAAATAAAATATACAGAAATTTTGGTTAGCATTTTAAAATACTTTAAACTATGTGTAAATTGTTTGTGTTTCAAAAAGGGCAATTAATTGAATAAATACCTACTGAGCCCTCATTTTTCATCTTGAGCTATTGAAGCTATTTGGGGAACAGAGGAAAGAAAATGAACTTCTCTGTGCTCTTGCAATCTAAAGGATGGTTTTATGAGTATGTGTTAACTTTAAACTGTAGCCAAGTACCGAAGACTCAATAATATTGTACAGGGCAATCTAATTATAAAGATTTCCATTTCATATGACTTCAGAGATTGATATTTACTTTTCAGCATTTATGAATCCTACAGGAATTATATATCCTGGTATCACTTAAATCCTTTGAGAAGGTCTCTGAAGTTGTATACCTGAAAACTGTATGAACTTAAGAAGACTTTAGGGTGAAAGGTCAAACTGAGTTAGGAGGGAATAAGAAACAAAATAGTAATTCAGGATTGTAGTTCCAGGTACAAAGTCTCAATTCTTCAATCAGAGTAATGGACATATTGTAATGGGCATATGTACACTTGTCAGGCCAGGTATGGTGGCACAAGCTTATAATTCCAACAATTCTTGAGGCAGAGGTTTGCAAGTTTGAGACCAATCTCAGCAACTTCACAAGACCCTGTCTCAAAATAAAAAAGGGTTAAGGGTGCAACTCAGTGAAAGCACCCCTGGGCTCAATCCCTAGTACTGCAAAGGTAATAAAATAAATTTACATGGTGTCTGTCCACTCTGCTTCCCGCATCTCAGTGGATATTTTTAGGATCAGAGAATGTTGTCAAGGTGTTGGGGAGGAAATGAAACCAAGTTCCCAGGGCCTGTTGCCATTGATGCATGGATATCAGGTTAGCCACAAGCTGTAGCTCTTATCTTACACTTGAGAGGTAGTAAATTACTTTTGCATGGAAATGAATTAACTCTTTCCTCTGACTGCATTACCATAACATGCTGTCAGAAGTGATTTAGTAAACTGAATATGGAAGACTAAAAACCTGTATACACTTCCAAGAAATAAATTGATTAATGCGTTCTTTTCTCATTCATGTGATCAGGTTCCTGAGATGATATTATGCTAATGCTCATTCTTAGCTTCTATTGTCTGTTTCCGTAAGCTCAAGGTCAGGGAGATATTAAAGGTCATCTCATCAGCCTTCCCTAGGCCCAAGCAGATGTTCATGCGCCTCCATAACATCCTCACCAAGTGCTCTAGCAAGAGACCTAAAAAGGGGCCAGATAAAAATATAAAACAAGGACTGGGGATTTCTGAGTGATAGAGTACTTACGAAGAGTCTGTAAGGCCCTTGGTTCCATCACTTAAACCATGAATAATAATAATAATAATAATAATAATAATAATAATAATAAAAAATGAAATCTGTGTCTTTCAGAAGCAAGATATTCCTTTTTTTCACTTAGAACAAGGAATCAAGAGGCCAGTTGCAAACTCCCTGAAGCAGCTCTGGGTGTATTCACCTATATTTGTAGTTCTAGTTATTCAGGAGGCTGAGCCAGCAAGATTCCTTGAGTCCAGCAATTCAAGGTCATCCCAGGCAACATAGTAAAACTGTCTCTAAGCAAACAAACAACAACAACAACAAAACCCTAAAGCACTATTTATAAAACTATTCCCTGAACCTTTTACTTTATGGCAGAAAAAGGGCTGGTAAAATTCTTCTTTAGTAGGAATAATAGTTTTATATCTTTTTATATCTTACAACAACTAACATTCATTCAATGATTATTTATGGGTCAAACATTGTGCTAAATAATTTTCATGTCATTTCTAATTTAATCAAAAAGTTTGTTTAATTTTCACAAGACCCCGAGAAGCTAATACTATTATAATCTTGGTTAATAGAAATGACCAAAGTGAGAGAGGAATTAAGTAAAATGTCTGCCACTTTAATATCAGACGGGATCTTTGGAATCATAAATTAACCCTTCTAATTGCAAAGGATTTGTCTCAGCATTTGTGTCAGAGAGTTTGAGTTTGAAATCTTAGATCAATATAGTTTCTATGACTTCATGCTGCCTTATAACCAAATTTATTAGCATTCTCTGTGCTGCAGAAATCAAGTAGATGGATGGAGAGAGATACAGACAGACAGACAGAAAGACACAAATGACCAACCATTATTCTTCTCTCGGTTTGATCATGGATAAAATAAAGGAGATAAGAAAATAGTAGGCACTTCTGTACTATAAGCTTGATTTTAAAAAAATTAAAAACCAGGCTTCAGAATAGACATTCATGTAAAGAACATTCTCTGGGATATACCATACACTAAACCATAAAGCAAGACTCAGTTTTTTAAAAAATGTATCAAAATCATATGCAGTGTGTTTTCTGACCACAGTGGAATTAAATTAGAAATCGCTAACAGAGAGAAATTAGGGAAATTTACAAATATGGGAGAATTAAAGAGCATACTCTAAAATGGCCAATAGATCAAAGAAGATAAATGATCAAATAGATCAAAGCCAATAGATCAAAGAAGAAAATTGGAAAATGCTTTGAGATCAGATAAACAATATAATATATTAAAACTATGAGAAGCAGTTAAAGCAGTACTCGGAGGGCAATGTAGGCCCTATATTTAATGCCTATATTTAAAAGGAAGAAAAACCTCAGATCAATAAACAAATCTGTACTTTAAGAATCTAGAAATAGAATGACTTCAAGATCTAGATTTAAAAGTTTAAGATTTCTAAAAAGCTTTATTAAAATTACTCCAATGTTCTATGCTAATCATCTCCTGAATGGCTCTTTCTTCAGAATGTATTCACCTGTTTAACCCCTATTTGTACCAGAGTCATTTTCTGATCAATATTCCTCAGCTCAGGCCCATTTTGTCAAGTCCTTTATTTCCCTTATCTACTTATGTACTGCTGCATAGTTCCTGATGAGGTTTATAATTCCATTTGTTCCTGGAGTTTACAGTCACGAGTTCTTCAAAGCTCTTGCTCAATCATGGAAAGCTTTACCTTGATCCCTACTTCAATGAAGGTCCAGGAAGTCAACAGCTGGTAGACTCCAGCTGCTGGACAAGAGCTGAATGAGGGCCCTTTTGGATAGAGGTAGAACAGGATGACAGGACGAAGATGGCAAAGCACCACAGATATAGCAACATCAGGAATCATTGCCATCTCTAAGCCTGAAGGGAAAGTTGAGAGGAAACTATAGTTAAATCAAGAATCCTGGAAGAGGGCTTTCTACTGATCCCTGGCCTTAGAGGAAGAAAGCAAAACTTAGCTATGGGGCACAGGTAAGGGTAGATACAAATGGTCTCCTGTGCCTCTCTTCTCTCTCATCGCAGGTCATGGACCCAACCCAAAGGAAGCCAGAGAACCAGGAAATTACAGTACCATCGATAGACATCAGTCCCTCGGGGGACAGACGGCAGAGAAGGCAGAGAGGGATCTGAAGGACAGATAGAGATGAGCCAGCACAAGTCTTGACCCACCAAGGTCATTGGCTCTAGGCCCCATGATTCCAGGCTCTAGGTGGGTCCCAAGAGGCCTCTCCTTGATTGTTCCATTTCTGCATATACTGCCACTTCCTCTGCTGTTGGTGATGCTCTCTGCTCCCAATACTTTTGGGCCCTTGCAAAAGCAGCCATTTTTAACCCCTTCTAGGTTCTCCAGGGAGTCTTTGTTCTTGCTGAGTTAGGAGAGGTGTCCCTCTCTGCTAGAACTCACAGCCCTTCCTCTGATTAGTTAAAGAGGCCTTTTCTTTCCATTCTATAGCCCCCTCTCCTTAGAACCACAGGCAGGCTCTCTTGGAGTTGAGAAAGGCTCAAGTTTTCTTTTCCCCCTCTTACTTTTCCTCCTGAGAAAGACGTTGAAGAACATGGCGCCCAGCGGCCCACACAACCACTTCTTCCAACTTATGGTTATTGTGTGTCCCAAGCTGAGCCTTAAGTTTTTTTATGCCCTCACATTCAGGTAGAGTTCCTTATTGGCCATTTGACACTTTCTTTATTTGAAACTGGGGCCCTAGTGGGAGAGAGCTGTATGAGAAAAGCCTTAGTATGTTAAGATCAATTATTGTGTTCTGCTTATAAGATAATAGTGACCCCAGGGGCTAATCATGGGATCATATTGACAGTTTGCCTGCAGATCATTTATGCTCTTGCTTATGCCTTCAAATTTCTTTTATCATCATCTTGCAATAAACGTATCTTAGCTGTTCCTTGTGCATTGGCTTATTTTACACAGAGACCTAAAAGGACTCCCCACTTTTGCCCCCTGAAGAGTGCCATAACTTTTACATAGCCTTATTCTAACTTAAAGACCTTTTTATCTTACTTCTGAGTATGTTCCAAATAGCTGAGGTTGCCAAGAATCTGACCTCTGAGTAAGTGAAATATGGTTCATTCTGCCTGTACTGTTTTCTTACACTATAAAATCATCCAGTGAATTCTGAATTCTGAATTCTGAAGTTCTATGATGGGTCAAGTTTAAAGGCATAGAAGTAGGGTGTATTATTTGAACAAAGGTTGCTGCAGTGATTCTCAAGTGGTGGCTCCTGAACCTACAGCAGCAGCCTTATATGGGAACTAGCTAGAAATGCAAATTCTCGGGCCCAACCCAGATCAATTCTGAGAGATTCTGAGAGAGTCTGGTGAGGTCAAAGGCTGAGAATCACTGGTCTAGAATACAAAGGAAGGGAAAGGAATATGTTCTAGTTTGGGTTTTCTACAATGCTAAATGATGGCATCACAAGTCATGTGCACACTGCATCTCAGAACCCAGCTGTACCCAGGGATTGGGAGAACTTCCTCCTGGCTACAGGATGGTTAGTCCCTCTATGGAATCATTTCATACAATGTGCTCTAGTAGATGTGGGTTGGATGAGCAGACCAGGATATTTTAAAACATATATGGTAACAGCTCCTCTTAGTCATCCCTGCGTGCCCCAGAGAACTGGCCACTTGCCACATCATCAATACAACCTTCATAGGCAACTGGAGAGGAAACCAGAGCCCTGCCCTAAAAGAGCTTACAGTACAATGAGCTGCCAAACCCATTAAATAATGTCCTTGTCCTGGAACAGGGTATTTATGAACCAGGCTCCATGGCTTCCCAAAGCTTCATGCCTCCTATTGTATTTACTGTTCTTCCACCCTTTGTTGATCTCAGGCTTCAAAAGATGATGTATGGTCTGTGCTGGGAATCCAGCCCTACCAGAACGACCTGTCACCTCCCTCGTGCTGCACTTGGACTTAGGTTATTAAAGTTCGTGCTCAGCTTCTTAGTTAACTTTAACTTGGCTTTATTTTATTTTGGTGGAAAGTGAATCATTTGGTTACTTGAATTTTGTTTCATTGGTCCTTTAGCTCGGGACATGGTGACTTTTCCATTAATATTTAGACAACAAACATTTTATTTTATTTTTGCCCTGAAATAACTGGCCCAGAATGAGGCACAGAAGAGGACAGGTCACAGAATGAGTTCTATCATAATGGAATCGAAAAAATGGAATAAAACCAACTTGAAGAGTTTGCCACAGAGATAAGCAAAATGTCTAACCAACCTTAGCCTTCTTGCTATTGTTGATCTCTTTCTTTGCTACATCTGGATCTTTTTTCTCTGGATTCCTAAGCTCTATATCCTTATTTTCCGTATGTCTTTTTCTGGTGTCTTACATATGTTTGTGTGTGGGGGCAAGCATGCCTGAGTATAAGTATATTATACTTTATATAAAATTTTATAATGACATTTTACCACAAAAATATTTATAAAAATGTAACAATAACTAACAGTATGACATTTCTAAGAACTGGCTGTGTAATGAGCCCTGGATCAAAAACTTTTCATGCATTAGATCAGTCATTCATCTAACACTTGGTAACTTAAGTGTTTTCTGCTTTTCTTCTTACAATCAGTTTATCCTGTCTGGAAATGGAATTATTCTTTTTTTGGTCAGTAATATTCTCTCTTTTTTAAGTGTCCCTGTCAGAAATTACTTGGCACTTATAGTCATGTTTCCTTGGGAAAAAAGAGAATATGAAACATTGGAAGAGAGCTGAAGGTTAGTACCATCCAAAATGAGTGCTGGGGCATGTGTTAGTCAGTTTTCCATCACTAAACCAAATACCTGAGATAAACGAACTATCAAGAGGAAAGGTTTATTTTGGATCAAAATAAAGGTTCCAATCCACGATTGATTGGCCCCATCCCTTTTAGTCCCGTGGCAAAGCAGCGCATCATGGCGGGGAGCACATGGCAACAAAACCACTCACCTCATGGCCAGGAGCAAAGGAGAGAGGAAGAGGAAGAGACCAGGGCCCAGAATCCCTGTGAGGGCAAGCCCTTGGTGACCTGAAGACCATCCCACTAGGCTCCACCTCTTACAGGTTCCTCTACCTCCTAATAGCACCACAGACTGGGACCAAACCTTTAACACGTGGAACTCTGGGGGACACTTATCCAAACCATAGCAGGGTATAAATGCCACTGTCCTTTAAAATGGGCTTTGCAAGGCCTCTTGCCTTTTCAGTGACAAAGGCTAAGCACTGGTCATCTGGCTTTGCCCTCTGTGAGTTACGGAAAGGCCTTTGCTTATAAATCCATGGAGCTAAGGTCATGCACAGGGCTTGCCCACACCAGCTTGTTTCCTCCAGGATCAGAGTCAAGACCTCAGTTAATCTCCGTTGTACTGGTGTGTTACGTATTTCCCACATCCACCCACATCCACCCACATCTAGCCCCAAATTGCTCTTGAGCTGATCCTGCCCACTGATTAGAACAGAATGGCAAATGCTGTTAGAGCCCAAATCTCAGGCAGGAATGTAGTCATAGGAAATGCCAATTTCCTCATGTCATTGGTAGACTGAGCCTCATGCCTCCTTGTCACATTGCTAGTTCCTCTATCCCTGTACTCAAAAGCTTAAGGTTTGGACCTCTGCCTGGCTGCTGGGAGGATCAGAACTCTAGATGAGGCACCATCCTCCATTCACATGGTCAAACCAGGGATGTCTAGTGAAGGCATATTATGTTCAAGGAATGATGCTATGGGCATGGAGGGAAGTATGTCAAGGTGTTTAGAATCTAGTAGAGCATTAAAAATGCAACAAAGTAACAAAAGTACAGGGTAAGAACGTGGCCTCTAGAGTCAGAAAAACCTGAGTTCAAATCTGAGCTTTAACTTCAACAAACTTGTAGAACCAGACATCCACATGTCGGAAAACAAAACTCACATCCTACCTTACACAAATATTAAAAGAGATCACACCTGAGCAAGGTGGCACATGCCTGTGATCCCAGGCACCTGGTAGACAGAGGCAGGAGGATTGCAAGCTCGAGGCAACCTCAGCAAATGAGCAAGACCTTGTCTCAAAAATAATTTTTTAAAAAGACTGGAGTGTAGCTCAGTGGTAGAGCCTCCTTGGGTCCTAGAAGGGAGAGGGAGAGGGCAGGAAGAAGGGAGGGAGAGAGAGAGAGAGACAGAGACAGAGACAGAGAGAGATCACAGACCAAAATGAAATACTTAACTAGAAAAGTTTTCTAGAAGAAAGCACAGAAGAAAACCTTTGTGAGTTTGCTCTCCCTAACTACAACATCAAAATGTGATCCATAAAAGAAAAATGGATAAATGGGACTTCATCAAAATTGAAAATTCTCCTCAAAAGACTAGAAAATGAAAAGACAATCACAGACTGAAATAAAATATATGCCAAGCACAAATCTGATAAGGGACTTGTATCAAATTCTGTATTCAGATGTCTCAAAACTTGATAATTTAAAAAAACACAATTTTTAAAATGAGTTAAAAGTTAAACAGAGCTGGGTGAGGTGGTGCACACCTGTAATCCCAGCTACTTGGGAGTCTGAGGCAGGAGAATTGCAAGTTCAGTATCAGTCTAGGCAAGACCTTCATTAGTCATTTGGGAAATGTAAATTAAAATCACATTAAGTGCAGTGGCGCATACCTGTAATCCCAGTGGTTCCAGAGGCTAAGAGAATCGAGAGTTCAAAGCCAGCCTCAGCAAAGGCAAGGAACTAAGCAACTAAGTGAGACTCTGTCTCTAAATAAATACAAAATAGGGCTGGGGATGTGGCTCAGTGGTCAAGAGCCCCTGAGTTCAATCCCCGGTATAAAAAAAAAAAAAATCACACTAAGTATTAAAAAGACTTTTTTCTGGTTTGGATGTTGATTGCCCCCCAAAAGTCATGTATAAAGGCTTATTTGCCAGCTTGTGGCACTAGTGGAAGGTGGTAAAAGCTTTAGGACTTGTAGCCTGGAGAAAGGAAGATAGATCACTAGAAGTATGCCCTTGAAGGGACCATGAAACCCTGCCCCTCCCCCTCTGCTTCCTGGTCCCCTCGAGGTGGGCAGTTTTATTCCACCACATACTCCCCACCATGATTTTCTGCCTTGCTACAGGATCAAAGCAACAGGGCCAAGAGACCATGGATTAGAACCTTTGAACCCATGAACCATAATAAATCTTTCCTCCTTTTAAATTGTTATCTCAAGTATTTTGTCACAGCAACAGAAAGCAGACAAACACAGGTTCAAAACAAACAAAAACAGATGATACTGATGCTGGTAATGAGAATCAATCAGGGCCAAGTCCTGATTCCCCAGATATTGATGATCGAATACCTGAGAAATGCTGGGGCAAGCGTAGAAAGCAAGTTTTATTTAAAGGATAGAACTGAGATAGACTTCTCTGCAGAGAAGGACCCCAGAGCTGGGTGTCCAGTGGGGGTTTCCTGCCCCTTTTATACATTTCAGAATTCCTGTGTTCTCATGGCCTGTCCTCCCCCATCCTGCCTACATGACTAGTGGCCAAAAGGGGCCTTCCAGGGCTGCCTCGGAGGCACTTCATTAACAATTCCTACAACTCCCTGCAGGGAAGAACAATTTCCTGGAGGTAGGTATCCTTGGTGGAGGAGGAAAAGCAAAGGCTTTGGAGATTTTAGCATTTCATTTCTTCCTGAATTAGCCCCCATCTTTCTGACCCAATCATTTCTGACCTACACTGTCTTTTTGACCCCCCAGCCTCAATTCCAAGTGCTAGCAAGGATGTAGAGTAAAGGAAATTGGAATGCACAATGGTGCAATCACTGCAGAAAACAGTTTGATGGTTGCCTGTAAAATTAAATAGACATATGCACTTACTCTACAACCTCCCAATCCCACTCCAAGGTGAAATAAAGACCTATGATCACACAAAATCTACCCATGAAAGTTTATAGTGGCTTTGTTCATAATCAACAAAAACTGGAAGATATCCCAACATGCTCCAACTGGTGAATGGATGAACTGTGCTGGGCTCCTACAGTGAATACTACACAGAAGTCAAAAAGAACACACTACTGGAACATTCAGCAACCTGAATGGGATCTCAGATGCTTCGGGCTAGTGAAAGAATCCAGACTCAAAAGGCTACGTGTGATTTCATGCACATGATGTTTTGAAGAAGGCAGAAGGGTAAAACCAGAAATCAGATCAGTGTTCTTCCAAGCTTGGAGGTGAGAGGAGGGGCTCACCACTAAATAGCATGAGGAGGTTTTGTGGGGTGATGGGATTGTCTATGTCTTAACTGTGGTGCTGGTTACATGACTGTAAAACTCATAACAACGTATGGTAAGGAGTGTGGGTTTTCCAGTGCGTAAATTGTACCTCCACAAGCCAGATTTGGAAGAAAGAAGTATTACCATAGAATGTGCTTAGTTGTCATCAAAATCCAGAAAGGTGATTCTGAATATCTCTGCTCTTATAGAGTTGAATAAATGAACACGGCACAAGATTTTTAACCTTCCTTTCTCAATTGAGAAAAAAGCCAGGCGTACTGGTGCACACCTCTATCCCAGCGACTCAGGAGGCCAAGGCAGAAGGATCACAATTCTAGGCCAGCCTCAGCACATTTATGAGGCTCTCAGCAACTTAGCAAGACTAAGGCTGGGACTACAGCTCAGTGGTTAAGAAAGAAAGGAAGGGAGAGAAGGAGGAAGGAAGGGAAGAAGGGAGGGAGAGAGGGAGGGAGGGAAATGAAAGGAAGGAAGGTGGGCAGATAGCACTGCATAAAAACCTGTTCTGAGAATTAAATGACAAAATGCACGAAGTAAAATTAGGAACAATCTATTAACCACCAACTCAGAGCCTCCAGGCTTGCACTCTGCCCTTGCATTCGTGATGTCAGTGGCCCCTGACCCCTCAGGAATCAGGTTCTGTTCTGAACCTGCTGAGGGCAGGCCTGACATCGAGGAAGAGCTCTGAGATTGTTGACTGCTATTATTGCTATTTATTGAGACTCTTTAAAGTCCAGGCACTATGCAAGGCATTAAGAATAACAGGGGAAAAGCCAAAACCCACTGTAGTTCCTGCACTCCGGCAGCTCCCAGTCTAAGAAAGAGACCATGAGGCAAACTAGCAACTTGAATTCAGAGTGATTGTGCTGAGGGTTGATTTAGATGCTGCTCCGAGAAAGGGGAGCGTGGGGTGGAGAAGGAGGTGGAAGGGAGGAGGGAGAGGAAGAGGAGGAGAGTGGGGAGACTCTGTTCAAAAAAATCTTCCCAGGGAAGGTGGCATCTGTGTGTTGAAGGTAGCAGTGTCAGTAGGAAAAACCCAAAAGGACACTTAGTGATTGAGGGAAGAAACTTACCAAATGATATGAACACCCCCACAACCACCCGTGAAAAACAGCAGAAAACAGAACAACAGGTCATGGGACATGGCGCAAAGGAAGGGGAGGCCAATTGAGCCAAACTTCAAAGCTGCTCTCAGATGGTGCAGGAGTGGGGAGAGGCTGGGAGGAGGCTCACAGATGAGACATCCTGATTCTAACTTGCTATGCTAATGTCCAGATCTTGGGGGAAGAACGTTCAGAATCCCCTCTCTTCCCACTCCAGTGTCTTAGTCTTCACCCTGCAAAATTCATTTTAGCTCCAACCGAAACCCTCTGGGTTGCAATTTTCCTTCGTGGTTTTGAGGACTGAGAGCAATTAGTTTTTCTACTAGTTGAAATATGTTGCATAATTTTCAAGGTCCTGTGATTCCCGGGGCATGGTATTTAAATACAACTAATACTCTTCTGGTTACAAAATACCACTGCAAAACTATTCAAAGGATTTCTGGCAAAGAAGGGGAAGAGAGGGTGGTGGCTCAGGGAGAACACTGAATCAAGTGGCTCTTTGTTTGTATAAATATACAAACCTGTGTCAAGACTCTTTACCCTTCCACTGCCCCTGCAAGCCCTCAACAGGTGGCACGAGCTCATTGACATTTGTAGAGCAGATGGGATGTCATTTTAATGTTATTTCTAATTGACAAGGGCCTCGGTGGCTGTGGCACGTGCGACTGCATGCCTGGCTTAGGGCAATAGAATAAGAAACTGCTACCTGCTCCTGGTGGCAGAGAAGTGAGGTTCTATTTCCCTTAACTTGCTAATCCTTTCCTCCCACTAGCACGGCTCTGAATTTTGGAAAAACATCTACAAGGAAACCTTGTTCCTCTGAAAATTACCTTTAGCAGAAGCTCAGTGCTTTCCTGTCCAGTTTTCTATAAGCGACTCAGGTTGCATTGAATTTACACCAGAGACAAGCTTGGGCTTCTTAGTTTCAAAAAGGGCTGTAAATGTGGCTCAGTGGTTAAGTGCCCTTGAGTTCAATCACTGGCACCAAATAAATACATAAATAAATGGTCCAAAGAGGAAGCAAGAAGGACTGGGAAGCAGCCCCAGCAATCCTACTGCCCATTAGGTGTTCCAGTCAAAGACTCCAAGCACGCAGGCAGGAGTCCTAGCCCTGAACAGCCATAATTTTTTGCAGTTCTCCTCTTAGCAGCCATGTGGTGAGGAGATGCAGGCTCCAAGTCACATTCTTCCTCACTTGGCATCTAAAAGGACTCAGCACAATAATTACTATACTTGTATTTATACAAAGCAGAACAAAAATACTTGGTGAATTTAGGAATGGTCTTTTAAACGTATACATTGGGTTCTCTCCCATCATTCAGATCCTTAGAAGAAAAGTCCCAATTATTAATCACATCCTATTAGATCAATCTTGAAAACAATTTATATGGTAATGAGGAATTGACTGAGCCTGCTGAGTGTATTATATCGTGCCTGAGTCTAGGGGTTATTTGTAAGACCTTCATGGTCATTTTCCTATAATTGACACGTTTTCATTTTAATTCTTTGAACAAAAGTTTGAAAATAGGTGTCCTTTTTATTTTCTTTCTCTCTTCTCTACCCAACAGCATTACTGGGTTGTTTAATTCAAAAAGGGGGGGGGCAAGAAATAGAAGGTGGACACAGAATAACGTTTGCTTTCGTAAGTCCCCAGTCTATCAGTGAAAAGTAGTATAAATTATTTCTTTTTTTATGTTTCTGGTGATCACACCTAGGACTTCATGCCTGTGAGGAAAACATTGCCACTAAACCACGGCCTAAGCCCCCAAATAATTTTTTAAAGGTAGTTAATGATCTGCAAACATTTAAGAAATTAAGTGAGCTACTATTTATCATTGATATTAAATAGAACCAAAAATTTTAATAACCATTCTGATAATTTATTGAATGGTACTCTTTTTCTGCCACATAGATATTATATTGTTTGTTCCACATAATAATAAAAAGTAACTAATATATTTTCATCAATCATTTACTATGTGCCACTCATGGTACTATATTTTTGCAAGTGACCTTCTTTATTCTTCATATCAACACTATGTCATAGACTCCCTCACTAACCCCATTTTATAACAGGAAAGTAAACCTTGGAGGGTAGCTTCCTGGGAGCTGAACTTGGTCTGTCTGAAAGCAAAGCCCTTGTGCTCAACCAAGATCTCAGATTTCTTTGATGAATCCTTCAATTAAGACAATATTTTTTTTTATATTTTATTTTTTATTTTTAGTACCAGGGATTGAACTCAATCACTAAGCCACATCCCCAGCCCAAATTTTGTATTTTATTTAGAGACAAGGTCTCATTGAGTTGCTTAGCACCTTGCTTTTGCTGAGGCATGGCTTTGAACTCTCCATCTTCCTGCCTCAGCCTCCCAAGCCACTGGGATTACAGGTGTGCACCACGGAGCCAGCTGAGAACAGTATTTTTAGCTGACGCAAATAACCCCATCAACTTCCACTTGGAAGAGGCTTCCAGGGCCTTCCCTCCATCTCTCCCATTTTAAATGAGAGAAGCTGAGGAGACCAACCAGTGTCCCCCACGTGGGCAGCTTTGGGCAGACTGGCCTTTTGGATTTTAGCTCACTCAATATGAAGGGAGCTCTGAGGCTGTTTTCAGTCTAGACAGGATATGATGATAATAGCACAAATAAAAGGTCATGTATTCCAGCCAGGGACAAATTAAGTGGGTACAGGGTGCAGATATATGTCATGCTGTTATTGATGTCAGGCAGCACATGGCCCACGTTGGGGCATGTCGCCCAGATTAATTGGCCCGCCCAGAATGCATCTGTGATCAGAAGAAATCTCTCAGCAAATGCTGGGCAGCCTGCAGTGGGACTCTCAATTTGCTTTTCTTCTCTTAGGCACTGGAAATTAAACATGTTGTTTTATAGACCAAGAGAGTGAGTGGCCTTGAACACCATTGGTTCATTTTGCTGGTTTTTCTTCCTAGCATGTAAATATTCCTGAGCAAAATCAGGCACCATCATTGAGAAGACCCACATTATTTATGATTACCAAGTGCCAACCTTAGCAGAGGCTGTGGATTGGGGACTGTAAAGGTCCGCAGCTAGAGTCTGCATGTGCATGCAAGACCAAAGGAGGGTGCTTTAAGTCATAAGGCCTGATGAAATAGAGGAGACCTGAGATGGCCGGGCTTAAAAATATTGCTATTTGTGCCCCGAGGAATATGGCCATGATCAGACATGGCACCTGGCTAACTTTGTACTCCATTCTGAGTCAGCCAAGAAGGAAAGAAAGCAGGAGAAACAGCTAAGGGCTCGTGATCATTTCAAAAATAGCATCTCTCACTGGAAGATCTAGAGATGAATAGTAATGAAGGTAGACTCTGTATCCAAGAAAAACCAAGGGTGAAATTGCTGGTCTTACTGACCAAAGGCTAAATACATCTGGGATGCAGAAGAGCAACTCCAATGGCCTCTACAGACCCCGAGCACATGAAAACCAACGATGAAGTATGGTCCAATTCCCACTCATTCATCTGTAACACCATGTCTATCATCCAACCTGCAAACCAGGAAGGTCAAACGCTATGGGTGGATCAAAAGAGGTGGTTTCTGAATATTTTGTGTTTTTAAGGAGGTTTAGGCAATATTGAGAAAAAAAAAATTTTTTTTTTGATTGGACTCTCCACAGTCCCTGCTTGCTTTAGTTGGATCTGTTCAGTTTCCGTTTGTGAACTATTTGCCGTAGCACATTCCTGCCTTTGGGGAAATGCTGCAGTATGTAAGCCTTTCACACCACATTCTTTCATCTAACACGGAGGCATTCAGGAATCACCCTAAGTGAGGTAAAATGGTATGCTTTCTGAGGCTGTTTGGAGAAGAACTCTTCCTTTGTCTCTCAGTTTTCAGGAACTCAGTCATTCCAATTCTAGCAGTTATTTACATAGATAGTCTAGGTGTAGAGGACTTTGAGTGAGTTCTGACAATTCGTGCCCATGCATCCCACCGGAGACCCCGCAATCTAAGACACTAGGACCATGAGCCTGTCTCGACTACATTCACTCCCTGAGATTCTTTCTTTCTTTCTTTCTTTCTCTCTTTCTTTCTTTCTTTCTCTCTCTCTCTCTCTCTCTCTCTCTCTCTTTCTTTCTTTTTCTTTCTTTCTTTCTTCCTTCCTTCCTTCCTTCCTTCCTTCCTTCCTTCCTTTCTTTCTTCCTCCCTCCTTCCCTCCCTCCCTCTCTCTTTCATCAGACTAACTCTTAAGGTACTTCTGTGTTTGGCCAGTACTGAAATGTGGAAAGATAATAAACATGTTTAAGAAGGCAATGAATGGGTAGCACTACAAAATATTCAATATATCCACACAGTAAATACTCAGTAAATATTACTGATTAACATTCACAGTGTTGGCTGCACATGGTGATGCATGCCTGTAATCCCAGTGACCCAGGAGGCTGAGGCAGGAAAATCATAAGTTCAAGACCAGCCTAGGCAACTCAGTGAGAACTTGTCTCAAATTAAAAAATGAAAAAGGGAGCTGGGATTGGGGCTCAGCGGTAGAGCGCTCGCCTAGCATGGCCAGGACCGGGGTTCGATCCTCAGCACCACTTAAAAATAAAGGCATTGTGTTGTGTCCATCTACACTTAGAAAATAAATGTTTAAAAAAAAATATATATATATATATATGTATGAAAAAGGCTGGGATGTAGCTCAGTGGTAGAACACCCCTGAGTTCAATCCCTGGTACTGCAGAAAGCAAAAAAATAATGCCCTACACCCCATTAACAATGTTTATCTAAATAGCACAGTAACAGCAAAAATTTATTTATTTGTTTTTGTGGTGCCAGAGATTGAACCCAGGGCCTCTCACATGCTAGGCAGATGCTCTCCACTGAGCCATACTCGCATCCCTGACTGTCATCTTTATTTATTTATTTATTTATTTGAGAGAGAGAGAGAGAGAATTTCAATATTTTCAGTTTTCGGCAGACACAACATCTTTGTTTGTATGTGGTGCTGAGGATTGAACCCAGGCCGCACGCATGCCAGGCGAGCGCCCTACCACTTGAGCCACATCCCCAGCCCCTGACTGTCATCTTTATTAATCCATTTTCTTTTATTCTTCAATATGCTACATTCTGGTTTCTAGTCCTTCTTCTGACCCTGAGTGGGTGGCTGGGGAAGATTCCCAGAGACTCCAAAATGCATCTTCACTGACACTCCCACCTCTCTGACTTTCCTGCAGGACTGGCCATCCCCAGTTACAGCACTGTTCCCTCCTGCAATTCCCCCTTCCTCCATAGCATGCTATGGTCTTTCTCTCCTACTTCTGACACCTTCTATCAGTCTTGGTGTCATTTTTCCCTCCTGTTCTCTTAAATGCAGATATTCTCCAGTTCTTGCCATTCATGGTTCTCCACTCTCACGTGGATGGATTTCCTCCCTGCCTACCCATCAGAATCACCCATGGCTCTTTCAAAAAATAAAGGCAACCAGGCCTGTCTCCAGTGCTTCTAGGTAGCTCCTGGACACCTGTACTTTTAAAAGCATCATAGTAATTCTAATGTGTACCCACATTAGTCAATCACTATGGTTTCCTTAGAGTTGGTGATTTCCTTTATCAAATATTGTTTGAATGCCTACCATGTGCCCAGTACAATGTGAGTTACTGGAGATTATCAGTGAGTGAGACATGCATCCCCCCACCCACCCCTGTCATAGACTTTGCAGTTAAACATGAGGGACACAATAAACAATTGCAGGAAGTAGGATTAACTGCTGTGCTACGAAAACAGCTGTGTGTTACAGAGAAGCAGAAGTGGGACAAGTCTGCCAGGTTTGGGAAAGGCCCCTAAAGGTTTCCTGGGGGACCTGCTTTTCCCAGCTAAAGGGAAGGCTATTCATTCATGGCCCACGTGCCTGAAGGCCAAAGGGCAAGAGTGAGATTCTGCAGTAGGGAGTAAGTGCGGGATGGTGGAAGCATGGGAAGGGGGAGTGGGATCCCTCCCCCCTTCAGAGGGGTCAAGTGAGGCAGAGCTGGGGAGAAAGGTAGCAGAAAGTCATGTCTGTGGCCCTCACTGCTTCCTTGAGTTCATCCTGCGTCATCCATGAATTGTGGATGTGGTTATCCACAAGCAAAGTTCGCTGTCGCTCACCTGTTTGCAGAGCCAGGAACCTGGATCAGCCTTCATGTCTTCCTTTCCAACTCCCCTCACCAATCAATAGCCCAGTCCTTCTAATTCAGCTCTGGGTGTTCTCAGTTCTCCACTCCACCCCAAGGCCCTTGCTCATGGCTGTCTTCCTCCAAGTCCTTAGCTGCTGCAAAAAAGAAATCTAGTGTTTTTGTTTCTTAAATAAGGGTCCAGTATTAAGACAGATCACTCAGAATTGTTGGGAGGACTGATGGAATGGACTATGGCTGAGACTTTAAGAATGACTGCAATTTTATAGAGTGACTAACAGTCCCAGTGACCTCAGCAGGAGCTATTCTCAAAATGTGGGAATTTCAGGGCTAAAACTGAGAGTCCTGGGAAAAATAGAATGGAGTGCACCCAGGGATGGATGCCAAGGCTAGGGAGGTAGCTCAGTGGTAGAAAAACTATCACAGTATGCAAAACCCAAAAAAGTTAAAAAAGAATTAAAAAGATCCAGAACGAATGGCTCTTCTGCCATCATCAGGCAACCCCCAAACCGGAAGGCAGAGCTGCAATCTCTGCCAATCCCAATCCATGCAACCCATCGTGCACTAAGCTCCTCCCCAGTTTCAAAGCCTTATGTGAATGTATTGATGTGGCAGAACCTCAATAAAGTCCTTAACCACAGGGCAAGGGAACCATGAGAAGTATAATTGTAGCTATGCAGCTCCTGCATGATGAATGAGAGGTAAACAAACCACTGGTATCTGCCATAATGCCATCGTAACCCCTAGTCTGGATTAGAAGCATGATTCTTTTTTTTTCCCCCTTTGTTCCAGTGCTAGCAATCAAATTTCACTTAGGATCTCACTTAGCACATACCCAGCCCCATCAATGACTCTTAGAAATTGCTTTGTCTTTAATTTTATCCTCTTCTTGAATGAACTCTGTATTACCTTTCATTTTGAAATAAGCCTAAATCAGACAGTTTAATACTTACTCCTTTAAAACCTTCAGTGACTCCATATTTTGCATTTATTATAATAACTAGTAAGATGTAATCATATATTATCGCACATTTGCATTACTACTCTGCTTAATTATTATTATTTTCAAATTTTTAATTGTGATTGTGTGTGTGTGTGTTTTACAAGAAATTCAACTCTCTGCTTTCTTTGTGTGTGGGGGGGGGGGGGGGGAGTGGTATACAGGTTGAATCCAGGGCCTTGCACATGGTAGGCAAGTGCTCTATCACTGAGCTACACTCTTAGCCTCACTCTGCTTTCTTGATTGGAAGATGAAGGGGGTGGAGTTATGGCAAACTGTGGTGTTGGAAAGGGCAGACACAGTAAAATCCTTCCCTTTAGCTTGGCATAAAGACCATCCATTCTTACTCTTCCTACCTGCTAATGTCCTACCACACTCTCCTCACTGGACTTTATACTTTAACCCCTCCAGGTTTTTCCTAGATTGCCTAGACAACCTCTTTTTATTTCCTTGACTGGCTGGTGAATTGTGTGGCCTTCAAACCCTTATTAGGGATCATATCCTTTGTGAACTCTTCACATCACCCACCCCGTTGAGCACCCCTTTATTGTGTATGTATGCATGTTACTTACTTTTCTATCTGCTTTAGTAAATTAGATGATACTAAAATCAGGCCTCTCTAGTCTTGATACCTAATACTATGTCAGACATAATCAGTAATCAATCATTACTTGTGAATAGATGGCTGGCTGGATGGATGGATGAAAGATGGACACAACACAACCTCCATAATTTGTACCCAAGAAGAAAGCCTAGTAAAAATTACAGAATATTTTCAGAGTCTAAAAAGCAAAGAGGGGATACAGTGACACATGCCTATAATCTCAGGAACTTGGGAGGCTGAGGCAGGAGGATCTCAAGTTCAAGGCCAGCCTGGGCAATTTAGTGAGACCCTGTCTCAAAATAAAAAATAAAAAGGGCCAGCGATATAGCTTAGTGATAGAGTGCTTGCTGAGTATATGTCAAGTTCCCAGGTTTCATCCCCAGTATTAGAAGAAAACACAAGTAAATTGAGCGACAAATTTGAAAATTATATTAACTATTTTTTTATTTTGTATTGTTTTGTTTTCTATGTTTGGTGCTGGGGATGGAACCCTGAGCCTTGCATATTCTAAGCGTGTGCTCTGTTATTGAACTTACCTGCTCATAAGCATGAAATGTTTTATAACACTTTAAAGTAGCTATTATTTTTTTCCTCCCCTCTGTACTAGAAATTGAACCCAGAGGAACTCCACCCCTGAGCTACACTCTCAGCCCTTTTTATTTTTCACTTTGAGACAGGGTCTCAGTAAATTGCTGAGTCTGGCCTCCAACTGGTAATGCTTCTGCCTCAGCCTCCTGAGCCATTGTGATCAGTGTGCACCACCAAACCCAACTTCAACCAGCTTTAGAAGATTATTTTTCTTATTTTGGTTAAACATCCTCCTAGTTCTCTGTTTCCAGATTTACCCTGTTCATTTAGTTAATAATTCCCCTCCCCTGCTTTCTCATAGCACAAAAGCAAATCTTGAACCTGGGGATGTTACTCAGTGGTAGAGCATGTGAAATCCTGCATGAAGCTCTGAGTTCAGTCCCCAGTACCACAAACAAACAAACAATAACAAAAATTAATCCTTTGTCCAGACTGAAACAAATTATGACTTACTAGTTTAGATTAAATTAAATTTATCCCTTTGCTGTCATTTACCTTTGAGTTAATATATTAAGAAATAAAATTTTCTTTATTTCAAGGATATCAGTACTTTACTGTTTTGTTTTGATCAATAAAGGGTAGCTCTGTTTTTGGAGGATGCTGATGTATGCTGCTGTTGAAAAATTCTTCAGCAAATGAAGATTTGTGTTTTTCATCTATTTTTTTTCTTTCATGTGTGTTCCATTTAGATCAGGAAATTGACATTTTAGCCTGGAAGACTTAGGCCAGATGTTAGTTCACTGGCCGAAAGATGGATTTCCTGCCCCAATAGGTGACCTCTGAAAGCAAAATAGGCTTTTTCTTAATGGATAGACTGTCCAAATGACCTCATTTCTAGAACAAGCGTTCTTTGTTAAGTGTCTCTTTGCTATTGGGATCAACATCATCTGATTTTTGAGAACATTCATTAGATAAAGGGTAGCTAGCACCTAGTTGTTTCACTTAGGAGACAAAAAAATCTGCCTAGACAATCCATTTTTTTTTTAACTTGCATTCTTTGAGAAGCAAGTGGTACAGAAAATCTGGTGCCCATGTTAATATTTCCCTTAAATTTCAATCCTCATTGAGAGCAGCACTAACCATAGGAGCAATACATAGTATGGACTTCTCTAAACAGGGAATTGTTCCACGGGGGCACTATTTAAAGAAGTAGCCATGACCCCAATGTCCTGTTACTTGAGACTTCTATCTCCACATGTGAGAAGCTCATTGAGACATTCTCCAAGACACCACCTCTTTTGATGGGTCTGTCACAGAGTTCATTTATTTATATCTTCAATTGTGTAAGGCAGCTTAAAAGAACTAGATAACTGAGCCTGTGTGTGTGTGTGTGTGTGTGTGTCCATGTATCTGTGTGTATCACAGGAAACACAATTTGAAAGAAACTGCCCAGGAGAGAAAAATGGCCTTGGACAACTCGGTGGAGAGGGCAGTCCCCTAAGATGCACTATACACGGGAAGAGGGGGACTTAGATCGTGTGACAAGGAAGGTACATGTTTCAGAGATTCTAAAATAATGGATTTTTATAGCTAGAGGGAAAGTTGAGAATTTCTTTCTTTCCTTCCCCACCCCCCAGTTCCCAGAAACAAGAATCAGAGTATCTCTTCATAGTTTTCTGTGAATTTTTCGAGTATAAATATCTTTTTCCTTGTGTTCCCAAATCTGGACCCCTCCATAAGGCAGAACAGAAGGAGGCAGAGCCACGGAGGTAACATTAGGGCTGGGCAGGGCACCTGACAGTCAAGGTTTTTATTCAGGTAATTTGTCTACGTAGGAAATTCATGACTCTTTTTAGAAATAAGCAGTACAAAGCTAGCCCATTTTGCTTTATTTTAATGGGTTAACACATGTTTTTCCCAGAATGTTATACTTGGTTAAATGCCTTCTTTTTCTTCTTCTTCTTCTTCTTTTTTTTTTTTTTAATACTCATACACAAATGTCGTTAATCAAATTTATTGTCACTGAATCCAAGTATTCTGGATAATTTCAACTCTGGGTAAGACTGTAAAAATCTTCTGTTTACCAGGGTGAATTGTGGCAGTGGGAATCCTTCGTGCTATGTACTATCACATTGTAGTACCTCAAAGAAGCAAAGCAGTAGTTTCACTGGAGACTTTAAATTTTATGTCAAAAAATATTTTCTACAATTAGTTTTAAGCAACAGACAGCCATGGAGGACTTCTCCCTGGATAAAATTTATAAAATAAAGCTTGATGAGTCAATCTGGGTTGTAGATACCTTCCCACTATGCTTTTAAATCCCTACTTGCATAACTTAGAAATACTCAACATAATATCTGAAGTCTTATTGGCACAATTTTCCCTTACACTCCCCTAAGTTAAAAAGACTAATAGTAGGGCGTATGATTCTAAAAAGAATTCCTTTTCCATGTTTCCTTTTTTCTTCTTTTTAAATGCCAAGTTCACTCTCACATAATTTCATACCTCTCCTCAGGAGAGACTGCTCTCCTCTTGATTCAAAAGTCACTTTATGGTGAGTTGAAGTCCTTTGATTCTTTGCCTTAAACACTATGTAATTCATTTGCACAGCATACTTTTGATCCTCATAGGCACCTGTAGATAGCCCACCAGAATTCTGTTTCTCATCTGTAATGTGTATTACAGAAGATAGTGTATGAGTTCGGAATCCTTGGGGTTCAGGATTGTAAGGGGCTTTAGAAATCATTTAGTCCAACCCCATTGTATAAAATGAAATATCTATGGAAGTACTGTTACTGTATCTGAAAGAATAATTTCCAGGCAGAACCTTGGTGCTTACCTAGCACCAACACAGACTATTCAACTGGCTGGGCCAGCAGCATTTCTTATCAGAGTAGGAGAGATTTCAGAGAAAAGTATTTATAGCCCTGTATCCTTACTTTGTTTATTTACCTCCTCTCCCTGGCCTGTTCTGGCTGTCTTCACATTGTTTTAATTTCTCTCTAATTTTTCTCTTTTACCAAGTACTGATGGAGAGGCTTTTAAGCAGGTAAGGCTTTTGCAGAGGTTTGACTCACCACTAAATGTGAAAACAAAATTAATGAGGATTATGATGGGGAAAAATGTTTCAGCATATCAATTTTTTCTTGAAGTCAGTTCCCCAAGGCATTGTGGAATGCCCCCTGTAGGAGTGCCAGAGCTGGTTGCTGACTGTTGGTAAAAATTAAAGGAGCTTATCTATTTTCATTGCTCAATGTTAGCAGGCAGGCAGGATGGTAAAAAACAAATTGGACTATTTATAATATTTCAGATTTAATCTATGCACTAAGCAGAAAAAATTTTTAATGAAAGCAAGTATTTAAATGAAGCTCTTTGGCTAAAACATGTACCATTCTTATGGAGAATATATTTTAATTTAAATATTTAATTGTGTGCGATACAAAACCAAATATTTCTGAATATCTGATTTGGGGATCTCCATTCACTTGCCTTTGACAGCTTCTTTTACCTATGAGCTTTTAAAATCAATCTACCGGTAGAGCTTTTTAATATAGTCTATTAAAACTTCACATTTCCTCAGCAATTTGCTCCTTTTTCTTATTCTGACCTGCCCAGATATTGCAAGGGCTCTCACTATCACTATCTCTTGGGGTGCTTGTTAAAATAGATTGCTGGTCCTACCTCCAGAGTGTCTAATTTAGTAGGCTCCAGATAGGGCCAGAAAATTCAATTTCTAGCAATTTCCTAATTGAGGCTAATGATGGTATCCCCACTTTGAGAAACACTGTTTGGGATAAAATATCATAAGAGAGATGGTAGTGTGATCTCAGGCCTTGGTAGTGAAGATGGAGAGAAGTGAATGTAATTGACCTAGATTTTTGAAGACCAGTAGTTTTTAGCCATAATGTAGATGGGAACGATGTTGAGGGAAGGGAGGGATGGAAGAAATTTGTGGGAGTTTGGCACCTCAAATGAATGAATGGATGTAACCAACAATTAAAATATAAAGAAGCTAGGTAGGAGTGCTAGATCATGGTGGGAAATCCTAAATTCCATTTTGCTAATACTGAAGTCTTAATAAGCTGGGTGTATTGGTGCATGCACACCTGTAATCTCAGCAACCCAGGAGCTGAGGTAGGAGGATCACAAGTTAGAGGCCAGCCTCAGTGTCAGCAAGACCCTGTCTCAAAATGAAAAACAACAAGGGCTGGGAGGTTTCTGGGTGGGATTCAATCCCCAGTACTTAAGAAAAAAAATTAAATGAAATACTTCTAAAATTCCAGTACAACACCTAGTAGACAGTAGGTTTTCAGTAAATGACAGCTATTGTTACTGTTACCCTCATTCCCTTTCTTCACACTGTACCTTGCCATTACTGTACCTTGTCAAAGGTAACCTCCCAACTCCATTATTCAGCAACCACATTCCAGGGCTAGGAATTAGTTCTTTGGGTGATTGAAGATATCCAGGAATGAACAAGGAAACTTCCTATTTATAGTTTCAGCTCATGGGTTGACTAGGTGGAGAAGGAAGAGAGGGTGGGAAAAGGGGGTGAGGTTCTAATTCATAGAAGTCCTTGCATGATTCCAGATAACCTCAGAACTATGTGAAACAGATGGAATTTCTCCATTTTGTAGATGAGATAAATAACTTGCCCACTGACTTATAGAAACTCCAGTGAAAATTCAATTCTAACTTTCTTCAGACCCCATTGTATTTGTGCTTTCTATAGTATGAAATGGTTCCTTTACTCCTAAACAATAGACTAGTTACTTTTTTGTATAATATCCTAACTATGTTGCAACAGTATCTTAAATGTGTGCCAATTTCCAGACTAGCAATTTTTAAAATTTATTTGTTTTATTTTTTTGTAGTACTGAAAGTTGAGCATAGGGCCTTGCACAGGCTAGGTAAGCACTCTACCATTGAACCATCCCCGGCTAGATTAGTGGCTTTTACATGTTGTGATCCTAATCCATAGTAAGAACAACTTTTTACAAAGCCAGCCAGAATAAACATGCATATGATAGATAATTATTTCTAATAAACAATACTTATTGAGAATCACTACATTATCAAAATTCTCAATAAATTCATTCTGATATTCTTTTGTTCATCTGCTAAAATAAACATTCATCAGGACCCACAGAATGATTTCACAATTCCAACAAACTGGTCAAGAACCCTGATGGTAAGGGAAAGTGGGAGAGATGGATGTCTGCATAGCCATCTTCATGGGAATAGCATGATTGATGAAAGAATTTGTAAAATGATCAGGCTGTTCTCTGTTCTCTGCCCACATATGGCTGTGTTCACTTGGATTTGAGTTAGATTTTTTTTTTTGGGGGGGGGTACTGAGGATTGAACTCAAGGGGCACTCAGCCACTGAGTCACATCCCCAGCCTTATTTTGTGTTTTATTTAGAGACAGGATCTCACTGAGTTGCTTAATGCCTCACTTTTGCTGAGGCTAGCTTTGAACTCTCTATCCTCCTACCTTAACATCCCAAGCCCGCAGGTATTACAGGTGCGTGACACTATGCTTGGCTTGACCTAAATCTTGGAGGCCCTTCCCTACCTTCATAGGATAGAATGCAATTATAGAAAGCCCTTGGTAAATAGTAGCCCCATGGGACTTTGAAATGATGAGGAGGAGGAAGAGGAGGGAGAGGAGGAGGATTCCTGTCTAAACCCTGAAAGAATTTAGAAAAAAGGAGAAAAGACTCCATCATGGGCACAGAAATCAGGTTCCTCTTTGATTAATGTTTGGAAATTAAGTAAAAAGGTTAAACTTTATTTTTTTACATTATCAACAAAATTATTTATGTTCCAGGAGTATAAAAGTGACTGTAGGCAATATAGCAAAAATAATAGATCACATTATATACATAGGCATCAACATTCTTCTTAAAATATGCTTTATCTCATTTCTGGCCACTTATTGGAGAACTTTAGGAAAAGGAGCTTAAACATCTGGGATATAAAAGGAGCTTGAAAACCTAGGATATTGATTTCTATAAGTACCAAAATGCTGGCTAAGGTTCAATAATATTGATGTGTCTGCCTGTTGTCTCCCAATTGTGCCTATCTTTAGATGACCCTGAAACATAATATCACCTTGGAGGGGGTGGGTGGCAATTACCATGGGCTTGCCTCAACAAGGATGGGGAACCTGTAGCACCATGGAAAGGTCAAATGCTTTGCCCCGGGTTATCTGAGTCAAGAAGAAAAACACTTGTGAGAGGACTATAGCATGTAAGGTCCCCAGCTTGCACAATATCCCCACCCCCCCTACTCCCAGTCACTGGCCAGGAAAGTTTTTTTGTTTTGTTTTGTTTAAAAATTTTTAGTTTTAATTAGTTATACATGACAGTAGAATGCATTTATGCACTTTGATATATCATCCATAGATGGGATATAATTTCTCATTTTTCTGAATGTACATGTTATAGAATCACATCAATCATGCCAAGAAGTTTTGATGCAGAGAACAAGCTGCCCTTCCATCAAGCACCACAGTGCTCTGCATTTTCTTGAATTTGAAAAGGTACCACATAGCAAATAAGTTGGAATTTTTAAATATACCAGTAAAATAAATAGCAAAGGCAATTCACCCTCTTTTATCAGTTGCTTATTTTCATGTCTTCATAGAAATGACATATTTATAAAGCCCACCTGCCTTAACTGAACTTATTTGTATATACAGTATGGTAGAGCATGAGGGAGCCTTGGAAGCCCATTGGGCCTGACTCAGCATCTTCCCAGAAAAGCAGGTCAGCTACATTGACTTATGGTCCAGGCCTCCTTTCTCTTCAACACAGTGCTTTCTTTCTTTTTTTAAAAAAAATTTTGATTTGTTCTTTTTAGTTATACATGACAATGGAATCTATTTTAATATATTTACACAAGCATGAAATATATCTTATTCTAATTAGGATTCCATTCTTGTAGATGTACACAATGTTACTGTGGTATACTCACATATGTACATAAGAAAGTTATGTCATGTCATACAGTGCTTTCTTACTATCAAAGGAAAACCTTCTCATTCTTGTTCTTTCCTTTAAAAAAAAAAAGATCATCAAGACACATTTGGACAAAAAAAATAGTATCATCAGGGGTCATGCTTATTAATTAATTCATTTGTTGATGTTGGCAATTGAACTCAGGGCTCATGATGTGCTCTACCACTGAGCTACATCCTCAACCCCATAAAATTAATTAATTAATTAGTTAATTAATTATTTAAAGCTGGGGATTGAACCCAGAGAGGGCCTTGTGCATGTGAGGCAAGCACTCAACCAACTGAGCTATATTCCCAGCCCCATAAATTTATTTTTGAAAGTTTTTACTGTTCTGAACTTTCCGTCAAGAGCTGTAAGGTCATCCCATGAGTTGGTGCTTCTGGCAATTCATGCTTTGGAAGAGGATTTAACCCCTTACTTTCACTAGGCCCAGAAGGGGAAAAACAACAACAAAAGCTAGGAGAGAAACCAGCTCTCACCCTGGGGCGCCTCACTCGGCTCCCCTCCCCCACTCCCCAACTCTTTAACAAGGGACAGATTTCTTGAAGTTTCTTAACTGTTTCACAAAGTGATCAGTCACCAAATCAAGTGTGCCAAGCATTGTCATCTCCTAGGGAAAATTCTCTGAGTGGTTTTCAAAGGAAGTATTGCAAAAGGAAGAAGAATCTCTTTGGGGCTATTTCCCTCAGTAAATAAATCCGTCATGGATCTTCCTCTTGGAAAAACACATACACAGGGCCCGTGTCTGCCACGGGGCCGAGCGCTACAACCATTAACAGCTGGTTTTGAAAACAGCCCTTGCCTGTGTCCTTAATGTAAAGGAACCCTCAAACCCAAACGCATCCCCCCTAATTAGCGGAAAGCCTAGCAGTGCATAGCATTGTGGCACTCAGGAGTCCAAACGTCCCTACTCCTCTAAACGATCCGAACAATGGCTCGTGCCCAAGCGCACACTAGTTTTCAGCTACGTCTAGGCTGACAGGGGCAGGGTGGTAATTCTTTAGGTCGCCCGACTTCCCAAGGGGCGAGATGTGGATCGTAACGACTCTGCCTATTTGGGAACTCTTTCGGCAGGAGTAGCTTAAAGATTAACTTTCTGAAGTTTCTGGGGGCCAAAAGCATGCGGGTGCATGGCGTGATTGGGAACTCGTGCGGGCCGGTGGCCGCGGCTCTGCTGCTCTTTCAACAGGCGATTTGTTCTCCTGTCCGTGGCTCGTTTCCATGCAAAGAGCCTGACATCAGAGCACCTTTTGTTGCTAAACGCTTTCTTTAGCCCGGAGGGGAGAGAGTCATGTGGAGCTGGAAGAGCTCATTCTGAAGAGAGGGGTCCAAAGCGTAGCTTCTAAGGTCCCGAGGCGCCGCCGTCACTCCTGCGGGGCCCTGCCCAGACTTGCTGGCAGAAAAGAGTCGCGTGCCGCAGTTAGCCGGTTCCCGTCACAGGAAGCAACGCCTTTGCCGTGCGTTTAATTGCTTCTGGGCTGAGCGAGTTCCCCGCCGCGGCACTCAGTGGTGCGGACTTTGCTCCTGCTACCCTGTTGCTGAGCCGAGTCGGGTCGGGAAAGTTTCAGGAGTTGTCAGTCGCGCTGCCCGCGGCCACCTAGTGCCGAGGTGCTGACGCCTCTGAGGGCCCCGCGGACTGGCGGGGGGCCGCCTGGGCATGCTGCGCGGGGGCGCGGCTCCGTGACGCCAAGGCCCGGGACCCTACACCTCGGACGGTTGCGCACTGGTGCTGGGCGAGGGCGCAGCGGCCACCGGGACGCACGGCCAGCGCGCGGGACGCGACCATGGAGGAAGACGCCGGAGCGGCTGGCCCTGCGCGGGAGCCCGAGCCCGAGCCCGAGCCGGAGCCCGAACCAGAGCCCGAGCAGGAGCAGGAGCCGGAGCCAGAGAAAGCGCTGGACGCCGGCACATCTGAGGCGTTCTCCCGACTCTGGACCGAGGTGATGGGCATCCTGGTGAGTTACCTGCGGAAGGAGGCGCTGGAAGCAGGGCTCGCTCGCGGCTGAGGGTCTGGATCCCAGTGCTCCCTTCATGCCCACCCACCGGGCACCCCTCTCTTAGCAGCGTCTTCCTTCTCTTGCTCCGGTTCTTAGGGGGTTAAATACACACAGTATAGGATTTCAAACCCTAATTAAAAAATAACCAGCCACCGATCACATCAAAGACACTTTTTGAAAGATCGGGTATAATATTCAACAGTTTAATCTGGAACACCTGCTGAGATGTTGGGAAAGAAAAAACAAGAAAGAGTCCTTTAAAGAGGAGTGAATGTAAATACTACATGTTAAATATTTGGTTGATGGACTTCTCACAGTTGGATCTGGAAGAGGCTGATGGCACTGATGTTTATCTTCTCGCCACTTGTTGTGTGACTGCCAGAAGAAAACAACCATTTCCTTGCTCAGGACCTCCAGAATGTTTACTTGCTCTGTTTGCAGTCTTTCCAATTTGTAGAATCACGGGATATTTGTTTTACATGTTTGGGGAAAAGCAATAGGGTTTATTTTGCTAAATCTGTGCCATCAAGTATTTTGAAATATCCAGGGTCTAAAAGTGCCAATGGATTTGGCATAATTTTGAAAAACAGGTCTCATACATGGAGGATATTTTAAAGCACATGGCTATATGGTAATGATATTAAACCTCTGGAATGGCCAATTATGGGGAATTAGTTAATCACTTTTGGTGGAGCTGTAGTTAGGTCGACTGGAATCAGATGGATGGGGATTATTACAGTAAGACATTTTAATTCACACCTAAAAAGACATCCTTAGTGTAAAAGTCTTGGAATAGCCAGATGTGTAGACCATTGGAGAAGATGCTACATTGACTTTGTGATCTTTTTTCAAATGGGAGATATAGTTTTCAGAATTCTTCTTTGGGAAGAAGTGATTAAGCTCTTAGCTGTTGAAGTAAGTTGGCCTGGGCCAAATCCCTGCTTTCCAACAGATTGTCTGAGTCACCTGGGCCAAGTTATTCAACTCTTCTCAGTCTCAGTTTCATCACCTGAAAAATGAGGAAAAGAAGACTCGTTTCTTGGGTTTTCTGAAATTTAGCTAAGTTAATATGTATCAACTACTAAGCATACTGCCTGATATTAGTAGATGCTCATTGAAGGTTATCTTTATCTATATATTTTTTTTTCTGCAAATAGAATCTTGAGACTACTATCTTCCAGAAATCCTAAAGTCCAGTTATTCCATTTTCAGATCTCTATTGATATTTATGATTATTACTGTACAGAGAACAGAGAACCAGGAAAGGTTGGTTAAAGATTTCTATCTGGGGTTGGGAATGTAACTCAGTGGTAGAGGGCTTGTCTAGCATGCACAGGCCTGGGTTCAATCCCTAGCACTGCTGAAAATAAAATAAAATAAATAAAAATTCTCTCTGTACTTTTCACTCAGTATTTTAGAGCACATGGCTATATGGTAAAGTATATGTTGATGCTGTATACCTGTATACATATATACTTTTCATATGTGTATACAGTATACATATAATATATATTTTGGATTTAAAAGCTCCTGTTTTTACATTTTCTAAACTTTTCAGAAGAATAAGCTCCTAAACTAAAATTACAAAAAACCCAATGAACATTTTAATGTTGTGGTGGTACATTATTTTTCAAGTTCATCAGCCAAGAAGATTATCTTCTCATTTCTTGCTGAGATTCCTCCTGCTCTGTAAATTTTCAGTCACTGAGAACATTGGTTTGATAACATCACTTTGTATCCTTTGCTAGGGCGTGGGCTGGGGAGCTGGCTTAAATGGAAGTTGGGCTGAGGGTTGTTTGGGGGAGGAGGGTTGGCAGGTGGCACTTTCTGAATATTTGCTTTCCTTCCCTGGCAGATTCCAGCACTGTTGGGTCAGTTGTAGCAGAGTGTTCTTTGGCTGAGTTAAAAGATGGGGTGGGGCCCTAGAAGCTCAAACCTGTTATTCAAAGAGCAGTTGCTGGAGAAAAGAAAATATGTGCTTCTTGCACAGTTAATAGTTCAATGTGAAGCAAGAAATAACATAAAGCTGGGTCTCAAACAGGTTATGTCCACTCATGTTTTCCTATTTATACAATCTTGTTTTCCTTTGGAGTAAATTTGGGCATTGGGATTATTCCTTAGTAAAATGCAGAGAGAGAAGATAAGGCTTATTTTCCTTTGTACATGTCAGTGGGACAACACTGGGATAAAAGGGTGAATCTTCTCCTAAAAAAAACTGTCATCCTTGTGTTCATAAAAACTGGAACTTTGGGGCAATGGATGACGACACAAAACGGACAGTTGACTCCATTCTTACTGAAATACAAGACACCATTTCCATAATTTCATGCTTAAATTATGGGATTCTGTAGTCATCTATCAGCCTAGACAGAAGAAGAGACTTGACCAGTGGCACATGTTGTTAGTGACAACATGACACCAGTCAGAAGCCTGATTCCATAAAATGTAACTATGTCCAGAATTTTAGGCAAAATGGTTGGAAAGATTCTTTTTCCATTCTGACCTAGAGGAAGGGAGTAGAGGTGTGTTTGTGTGTGTGTGTGTGTGTGTGTGTGTAGTAGTAGTAGTAGTAGTAGTAGTAGCAGCAGCAGTAGTAGTAGTAGTAGTAGTGAAGAAAATAAGTATGAGAATCAAATCTCATAGCCTCATAGGTAAGAATGTTTTTAGGTGAAAGAGCACAATCCTGTTTTCCACTAGTGCTCAGCAATGAGAGACATTTGGCCTCCAGGGAATTATCTAGTTATAACCCAGAGAAGGGTGTTCCCCCAGTGTCATGGATCTCAGTAAATACTGGATGGTTGTTTGAGTTCATTCAGACACATTTTGCATTTAAATTAATTCAGTCCATGCAGAGTTGAGCACCAAATAGTTGCTTTCAGATAATTGTTAACAAAGTGGTTATTTAGAGAAGAAATAATAGTATAATTTACAGCATGAAAATATTTAAGCAGTGCTAGAATAGATAAATGCTAGCTAATAAGTCAAAATTGTAAGTTGATTTAGAATAAAGAGAAAACGAGCTTAAAGAAATACCAGACTGTGAATACCTGGAGGGCAGAGTCAGTGTCATTTATTTTTCTAACTCTAGTGCCTTTGACTTACCAGGATGCTAAGAGCACGATTTTGTCCATTGAAAAGAAAAACACAATAACAAAAAAACACAAACCAGCATGCATTTCTTAAATGTAGAAGTCACATCAGAGTACAGTTCTCTAAGGACTCACCCACTAGGATGGGGCACACTTCTCAAGATGTTAATAAATTCTGTTTGGGTTGATGCTAACATTTGGACACTTTCATCATGCACGCTAAAAATCCTGGGGCTTCTAGTGGTAATGTACATTGCGAAATGTTTACAAGCCTTGAGCAATTAAGCTTTGGGATTCTTGTGAAATGTGCATTCTATTCAACCTTGCAACACGTGGTTTTCTGAAGCATGTCTGTCACCTTTGCCTATGACAGGTTTACATGTCTGCTGAGAAGCACAAAATTGGTTAGAATCCTGTGCAGTTTTTAGTTTTAGATCTTTACTGTGTGGTTGCAGTCACCGCTTTCCTTCCCCCCTCCCCCTTTTTTTGTGGGGGAGGGTAGTTGTCTTTTAAGAGTGGGAATGGCTGAGTTTGACATGGTTAGATATGGGAGATGTTTTTTTCAGGACTGATTATCCATGTGGCAGATTGTGCTGTTCTTTAGCTTCTGTCTCTAGAATTCCAAGACCTTGAAAGCTAAGCCAGGCCTTCCAAGCTACTTGCTAGCTGCAAAGGGGGTTAGTAAGTGCCTATTGTTCTCAGAATCCTGCTAGATGCACCTCCCCCAGACCTGAAATTTCCTCTGTTCCTTGCTCTGCCCCTATAGTTTACAATGATTTCCCAGCAATGCCTGGAAAATATCCATTGACTAGGAATACTGCAAAGCATCCCCTGCTCCAAGTCCTGTGCAAACTACTGAAAGCTACTGAAAGAAGTAGGCTTCAGTCCACAGAACTGTTATATTTAGCCTGTCTTGCTGTTTACTCTGGCCCTAAAAACAACCCAAACCTAAAAACCTAACCAAAACAAAAAAACAAATTAAAAAAAAAAAGCACCCCTTTCCTTTGTTAGGCAGTGTGGTAGAGGGGAGAGGAGGAGGCTTTGAAAATGTTAACTCCTTTGAAAGCAGTTACTTTACACCTTCTCGTAGGGGTGTCTTGAGCCTATTAACTAATGACTCAATTAATTTTCTGTGGTGGAATTTGGGAGCCAGCTTCAGTTTCAAATATTCTGACTTCATCCGAATTTTATGTTCCTTTTAGCCAGCCGAAAGCCTTATGGCTTTTATAAGTGGACAATTTGCCAGGTGAAGTAGTGGGAAGGACGTAAGGGCCTGCTCTAGTTCTTCATTTGCCATTTTCTGCCTTCTCTTTTCCTGTGGCTCCTAGTACCCTTCCCTCTTCTGTTGATGTGCTTGTTTTTCATTGTTGACTCCAACTTCTGTTGGTACACTACACGGCAGGAGAGCTGAGGAGGATGGAGTCCAGCACTGCGCTGGGCCCTGTACATGCTACCTTGCTTGATCCTCTCAGTGGATGTGACCATTGGGTATTATGGTCCCCATTTGACAGTTGATAAATAAGCATCCATATCCTCAATCATAAACGTAGTACATGGAGAAGCTGAGGTCTGAATCATGTATTATTTCCTTGAAGTAAACTTCTAGTTGCAATTTTACTTTTCTACAGTTTTATAATCTATTCACTCACACATCTATTTAGACAGTTATTGGCTGTCATTTTCCTTTGTTGAGGCTGTATTTTTATGTAAGTGATTAAGGTAAGTATTAGTGATGCAGTAGTCCCCCTTCCTTTTTTTTGTTTTCACTTTCTGTGGTTTCAGTTACCTGCTGTCAATCTTGGTCTGAAACTATTTAATGGAAAATTCCAGAAATAGTTCGTAAGTTTTAAATTGCATGCCTTTCTGAGCACTGTGATGAAATCTCTTGCCATCTTACTCAGTCTCACAAAGGACTTCAGTCATCACTTTGTCCAGCATATACACACTGTATATGCTACCCACCTGTTAGCAGTTGACCTGATTATCTGATCAATTGTCAGTGCTTATATTCAGGTAACCCTTATTTTTACTTAATAATGATTCCAAAGTGCAATTCAAATGTATTGAAGAGAAGCATTAAGTGCTTCCTTAAATAAAAGTGTAAAAATCCTAGACTTCATAAGGAAAGAAAAAAATTGTAGGATAAAGTTGCTAATATCTATAATATATATTTTGAGAGATGGAGATATAACATTCATGTAATTTTTATCTCAGTATATTGTTATAATTGCCCTATTTTATTATTAGTTATTTTTGTTAATTTCTTAGTGTGCCTGATATATAATCAAACTTTATCATAGTTATGTATGTACAGGAAAAAATATAGTGTTCTTTGGGTTTGGTATTATCTGGGGTATCATGTATCCATTGAGGAGCTTGAAACATTACCCCCTGCAGATTAGGGGGACTACTGTGCATGCCCTTGACTTCTGGAAAGGCATAGTTTTGTAGGGAAAACACCTGTATCTCTACCCTTCCTGCCTTACATATTCAATCCTTTAAATTTGGGCCCTGGTGGATGAGTAGGGGTTTCCAGAAAGGATTTTCAAGTAAAGGTTGGGGAAGAAGAGCCTTCCCAGCAGAGAGAAGTAGGACAAATTTGGGGGAGCATAGGCACTGAGGTGGCCACAGTTCTGAGTGCTCATGTGGCTGGACACCTTTCTATACAGTGAGAAGCCATTGTAGAATTTTAAACTGGCATGGGACAAGCCATGCATTTAGAAAAGTGGCTTTGGGGGCCTAGCATGTGTGAGGCCTTGGATTCCAACCCCATCAACATGCTTCGATTTCATCCCCATCAACATGTGTGTCTACACACACACACACACACACCCCACACACAAGTGACTTTTGGGGGTGATGACTTGGCAATGAGTTTGGAGGAAGGAAACAACTTTAGTGGTCCAGAAGGAGGTGATGAGAGCCTGGATGATGTGTTTATCCATCCCATCATTCACTCTTTGGCTTCCTTAGGCCCAGCACTTTACTCAGTTTCTAATGTGATTCAGGATTACTACATGCTAATGTATACAATGGTCAATACACCTCATTGTACCCCGAAAATATACACAATTATTTGTCAAGTAAGACAAAATAATGGGGCTGGGGCTGGGGCTCAGTGGTAGAGCGCTTGCCTAGCATGCACAAGGCACTGTGTTCGATCCTCCAGCACCACATGAATGTAAAATAAAGATATTGTGTCCACCTAAAAAAAAAAAAAAAGAAGAAGAAAAAAAAAAGACTAAATAATTTTTTAAAAAGAAATAAGAACTTTTGATTTTTTTCCCCCAGTGCTGGGGATTGAACCCAGAGCCTCATGCTTACTAGACATGTGCTTTATTACTGAGCCACACTCCTGGTTGTGTAATACTTTAAAGCTTAAGCTGAGTTAATGCCAAAAAATTTTAGAAATGTTGTATAATTTGTGATTTTCTTTTCCTAAAGAAAAGATATCTAATTATATCTAATTCTCTATCCACATATATTTGTACACATACCTATCTACCTGTGTCTTTTGAGTGAATGACGTGATTCCTTAAAAGGGGAATTATTATTTATAACACTATGTATACCATGCTATAGCTAAATGATCATTAAATACAGCTTTCAAAACTAATTGTAGAATACAGTGAAATAGTGGGAAATAATTGTATAAATTGTGTAGCAAATCCATAGGTTAATTTCACAAAGGACAATAAAAGTAAAACATTATAAGTTTATCTAATGGATTGTTTTTTCTTTGCAGTAATGGGGATGGAACCTAGAACCTTATACATGCTAGGCAAGTGCTCTATACATGAGGTACAGCCTCAGTCCCTCTTATTTAAAAAAAAAAAAAAAATTTCCCCCTGTACTGGGGATTGAACCCTGGGAGCACTTTACCACTGAGCTATATCCCCCGTCATTTTTAAATTTTTATTTTGAGAGAGTTTTGCTAAGTTATTGAAGTTGACCTTCAACTTGCCATCCTCCTGCCTTAGCCTCATGCATAGTTGGTACTATAGGTGTGCACCTCCTCACCCACCTAATGGATCCTTTTAAAAGTGCTATAATGCTAGCTGACTTCATCCTGTTAGGAATTAACCATTGTAATCCCACTGTGATAGATGGTGTTCCCTCCATGGTTTACAACATTCTTGCCATACAATAGAAATGAAATTGATCTAAAAAGACTGATTTTTTTTTCCTTTTTGTGGTGCTGGGAATTGGACTCAGGCCTTGAGCATGATAGGCAAGCACTCTGCCACTGAGCGACACCCCAAGCTCTTCAAGAGTGAATTGAAATTCATGGAAGCTGAGATTCTTAGGATGAGCTATCCTATTTAAATAGTGAGTATAGAATAAGACTGTGACAGTTAACCAATCCTGCAGACTAATTTTGGAGTAAAATATATATTTGCAACTGCACGGAATTGTGTTTCAAATGATATGCTTATTTATTTATTAGCTAACTTTAGGTAATGAGACCCCATGATGGTTCATCTGTTGCGCATTAGTATTGCTCCTTGCCAGATGCCTAGTGTCCCTTCTTTTGTTCCCTTAAGCATTTCAATGGCAGCATCAATTCTTTATGAGGAGGGATACCACCTGGAGATAACCTGTCTTTTGTGCATGTCAAGTCATGTAATCCAGACAGCTCGGTCCTGGAGGATGTGTATCCAGGTATGGTGGGATCTCTAAGCCTCCGAAAGTAACACTTGAAATGGGAGAGTTTCTTCTCTTGTAATCAATTCTGTTTTCTTTTGTCAAAAAGAAATTTCCTATATCTTTCACCTTTCTAAGATGCTGGTGAAAACGTCAATCCATCGGTAGGCTCTTCTGACTAATGTTTCACGTGTCCCAAGAGATACACTGCAGCTCTCCTTGGCTGTCTAAGGAGACAGTGCAGATGCCATTCATGGTTGACTTTAATGCTTTTATCCACCTTTTGTTCATATGGCTATGCAAATAGAGAGGGAAGAAGGTCTGGATCTCTCCATCACCTCTTGATTGTGGCTTTCTTCTTCCTCCTGACATGCAGATAATGGGAAAGAAAATAAATGCATTATGAGAATCACATGATTTTTACCTAAAAGTGTCTTTCCAGAGCAAAATAGAAAACCTTGATATGTGTCCTGAGCCCTAGTTATTTTTATTTTACCTTAGGTAATCTTGACTTTACCAAGGCTTAGGCAAAATTAATATTTTGCCTAAGCCTTGGTATCTGCCATTTTTTTTTCCAACTTAAAGAAAAAAAAATAGTTATGTGCTTTTTGTGTATGTGTGCTTTGAAAATATAGTGTTCAATATTAAGGTATTTTTAGAAGAAAGGAATATTCTAGTTGAATAATATATATATTTGTATAGGATGATGTCTACGTTTAGAGGAATTTGAAAGATTTCACTTGAAAACCATTAACAGTTTTGCAGACTTCTTTGTATGGAAATGTCTAGAGTTTTAAGAAAAACGGTTTTGAAAGAGAGAATAACTTTAATCTATGAATTAAAACATTTAGAAACAATAACAAAAATATTAGTTAGACAACTTAGAAAACTGAAAAGGAGAGTAGTTATGAACAAAGGAACTATTTCAGATTGTTTAAGATCAAGCCCTGGCTTCAACCCTTAGTGGACATGGAACTTGGGGGAGTTAACCATTCTGTGCCTCAGTTTCCTCATCTGTAAAATGAGGGTGATAGCCACTCAACATTATTGGGTTCTCAGGATTAATTGAAACACTAGAATTATGCAGGGTATAGAATGAGTTGTTCATAAATGTTAGTTATCATTAGCTACTAATAATAGTCAAATCTCTTTAGTTAGGCTATGAATTAATTTCTCTTTTATCTTTCAATGGAGAGAAAATGTTCTGATTCCGCATATTCAATTTGAGATTGCTTTTAACTATCAATTTAATGTTGATTAAATGCCCTTCCTCCTCCTCCCCTCCTCTTCCTCCTCCTCTTTCTTCTTCTTCTTTTTTTGCAGTGTATCAAATGGTCTTTCCTTATTCACAGTTTAAATAAATGCATACATTGCTTCAAGGTATTAACTCTTGGGTAACATATTAATAAACATGCTTAAAATATTTTTTATATTCAAGAGAAAAAAATATGAATGTTTCTGGATAGCCAGGATTTTTTAGAGGCAAAAAGATATTTGTAATGAAAGTATGTTTTTTGTTTAAATTGTATCCAGATTGCTGTGTTTAAGTGGCAAATAATATAAGCATTTTCTTTTAACATTTTTTTAAGAAAGAAAATCAAATAATTTTATTATACATATAATCATGCAGAAAGAACATCACTTGAGTTCATTTTTGGTTTAAAATTAATTTTTAATGGATGCAAAAGAAGCCTAAAGACCATGCTTATTAATGAGGCACCATGTTTTGATATGTGTATGCATCGTAGAATGCTTAAGTTACATTAAACTTTACGGTGAAAACATTAAAGATCTTTTCTTTTAGCTTTTTGAGTGTAGCACACTGTCATGACTCATGGTCACCCTGCTATGCAGAACCTGTTTCTCCTATCACACTGTAACTTGGTAGTCCTTGATCAACCTCTCTCTATCCTTCCAGCTGCTGTCCCCAGCCTCTGGTAATCAACATTCTACTCTACTATTCTGTGAGGTCAACTTTTTAATATTCCACATGTGAGTGAGATCATGGAAGACAACATTTTAATAGTTGAATTATTAGAAACATGTAAAATATTAAAAGCATCCACTTCACTAGCAATTTCATTTTTTTGAGTGCTGGACTCATAAGAGTGTGCTACATCTGTCTTGTGATGTTTTCCCAGGGTTTCCTTCAGTGAGCAGCTGTCTCTGTCAGGGTTGAAAGTCATTCATTCTGCATTTTCATGTTTTAATTAGGAGTCTTCAGCCTTCAGTCAGGAATTTATAAAGGCATCACAGGGTGGTGGCCCCATTAGAACCCAAAACACCTGATGACATGTTTCAGTGTGAGTATGATGGAAAGTAGTTTGTGGAATAATCATTAACTTGTAAAATAAAATTTCCATTTATGCTGGGCACATGCCTATAATCCCAGAGACTCAAGAGGCTGAAACAGGAGGATCTCAAGTTCAAGGTCAGCCTCAGCAACTTAGTGAGGCTCTGAGCAACTGAAATGGGATCCTGTCTCAAAATAAAAACATATGAAGGGCTGGAATGTGGCTCAGTGGCAAAGTGCCCTGGGCTCAGTCCCTAGTATAAAAATAAATAAATAAACAGTTATTTAGGAGAGGTAAAACATTTCTAAGGCATATTTTATTATGAATTACAGTTCTGTTAAGAACTTTCTAAGAAGGTTTTGTGTTAGTCCACATCCAGTAGGATGTTGTCATAACCACCTTCTGCAACATGTTGGCGTAACTTGTGTAACATGTGGCGCCCAGGTGGTAATTTAATGGAAGAGCCTCATAACACTGATGCATAGTAGCAATTTGCCTTGATTAAAATATTATGAAACTGAGACTTCATGATGAGCATTGAAGTAAATAGGTGTCAAATGATTCATAAGTGATGCACAAAGGATATAGTAAAATCTGTGTGATGTAACTTAAGCATTAGCCAAGAACGTACTGTTTCTGCAGAACCAAGTGTCAGAGAGTGACACCCCCTTCACCATTGACATGCCATATCAAGACTTTGCAGTTTGTCACCTCTCTGAAGGATCTGAGGTTGTCTTTAGAAACAGGGACGCCTCCTTCAGTGGCAGAGCTTCCATAGAAACCAGGAGGGGATATAAGAGACCCAATGTACTCCCTGATTGTCAAGAGGTTAGAATGATTCTGTTTCATTTGTAGGGTTGTTGTATGGAGCAGTGTGTCTTTATATACATTGAGAGGTTTTGTGCCCTGGTAGCCACCTGGGCCCTTCCTTGTTGGCATCCACTATCCTTCAGCTGTGTCAGCATCTGGGTTTCCCCCGTTCCTTTCTCCCATTTCATGGCCCCTAGTTCAATACCTATGATTCAGCAGTTGCGATTGATTTTGACTTCTACAGATTTCAAGTTCAGGCTTCCAGCTTCAGGTAAAATACTAAGACTATGTATCTTTGCTGAGTGTCCTCTGAAGTAGACCCCACCCAGATGGATATGGGCTCTGCTATTCTTTGAGCAGAGTTTCGGGCGTGAAGCCAGAAAGTGACCTGCTGTATGGCTTTTCCCAGTTTCCTAGGGGGGTGGATGCCATAGTTGGGGCAGCATGGTGAACACTCAGGACTTGTAGGAGGTGAAGAGAGGCCCGAACACCTGGTGCCTTATGCCTACTCTTGCTATGCTGTGAAAGCTCTGGAGCAAAACTGTATGAGTCCCATGACTTCTAGATTGTTTTGCTGTGGAAAACAGGAAGGCCCACATTGGGAAAAACCATCTCCTGCCATCAGCCAAACAGTTTTTCAAGCAGTGGACCAGTTCAGTTTTATAATATTAAGTTTGGCTTTAAAACAGGCTCAAGATTGTGAGACACGTAAAGCTAGTGTTGCATGCCTGCAAACTTACTTACAGACAAGTTTGAGTATGTTCGGTTTCAAGTCCTTACATAGAAGGAAGAAAATCCAGGGCAAGAGTTGCTCAAGGGCACTAGGTTACCGGTGGTTCCAGAGGATCAGCCAAAGACCAAGTGAGCAAGCCAAAGCCGATGAGTTAGAATCTGGAATTTGCTAGTCAGGTCAAGATAAGTAAGCAGTGAATTATGCAATGTAGTTGGCAGGGAGGATCAGTGAGGCTCCAAGCTTGTTTTGATGGAGAAATGACTTAGCAAAATAAGTGGGGGGAAGAAGAGACAGTGGTCCACAACCTTCTGTGCTCCAAAGAAGATCTGTGTCAAAATAAGGGCAGAGAAAGGCATGCTGATGCGGCACCTGTGCATTGGTATGCCAATTTGATTGTCACTGTTGTACAGCTATGTATGCATATAGCCACACCCTTAAGTTGTGGGGTTTTTTTGTTTGTTTGCCCAGGCTGGCTTTGAAACTCCCAAGCTCAAGCCACCTTCCTACCTCAGCATCCTGAGTAGCTGGGACTACACCTGTGTTCCTCTGTACGTGGCTTCTTAAATATCTTTTAAAACCAGGGGTGATCACTTTTATTTATTTTATTAATTTAAGTCACTCCTCCTTAGTGGGTTGGGGTTTGGTTTTTGGTTTTCTAATGCTATGTTTAAGCATCTAATGTTTTTGAAATTTTTATGTAGGAATGTATGTAATATATTTTGGAGGGTACTATAGGGACTGTGCAGGGTAGAATTGAACTTTGTTTTTTTTTTCCCCCTACAAACCAAAGGAACTTAGAAATTCAGTTGTCAGCAGATTCTTTGGAAAACTTCCTTTACTGATTCCTACACAACTCTGCATTTCTTGCTCCCTTGATGCTTGAGAACTCAAGGGTTAGAATAAGGGGCATCTTCCATGTACCACCCAGATAGCCATTGAGCCATTGTTATTATTTTTTCCCAAGGAGCTTGGTTGAAGGTGATAGTTTTGTGTCTTAGTTGGGATATTATTTTTAGAAACTTGACTACTACAAAGACTTGTTTAGTTCTAAAGCCTTTTAAATAAAGATGCTATAGAACAGAGAGAGTGGATATTTATTGATCATGCACTATGTTTCAACTGTGGTACTAGCTCTTCCTATGCATTATCTCATTTAGTTGTCCCAGGGAACCTGTGAGGTTGGAGTATGGGAAAGAAATGTTGAATTTCTAACCCTTGGTACCTCAGAATGTGACTTTATTTGGAAGTGGGTTCTTTGCAGATTAAACCAAGCTAAGATGGCATCATGAGGGCGAGCCTTAATATAATATGACCAGTGTCTTTATAAAAGCAGAAAATTTGAACATAGGCACATATAATGCACAGAGGGAAGTTGACAGGAAACCACAAAGAGAATACCATGCGAAGGTAGAGCCAAGGAGTGCCCAAGATTGCCAGCAGCCCCCCTCAGCTGGGAAGAATTTAGAAAGGATCTGCTTCTGCAGGTTTCAGAGGGCACATGACCCTACTAAGGCCTTGGTTTCCGACTTCTAGCTTCTAGAACCACGGGACAAGAAATTTCTTGTTTGATGCTACCTTGTTGTTGTACATTGTTATGGCAACCCCAAGACACTAACACAGATGGATAACTTATTACAGGGGAGCAGCATTGAGCTCTTGACCCAACACCTTGATCAGTAGGGAAAAGAAAGTTGAGAGGGTAGCACAAGATGGAGACAGAGGGAAGCGTGCTCAGTTTCCTTGGTGAGTGTCCAGCTGTCCAGAATTTGCTCTTGGGTCGTACAGATGAGCATGTGGACTGGGGGATGGGAAGAAATTGCCGTGTGTCCCAACATGGACAAGGCCTGCACCAATGCCTCTGGCTTCCCCCTCTTCTCCTGCTCACCATCATTAAATGTGATGGTGCGGGGAGGTCAGGGGGTGGTGGTGACAAGGAAATGGAGACATCTTTGTTCAGAAGTGGTGGAACCAAATTCAAGTCCCCCAAAGAGGACAACACTTTTTTTGCCATCCACCCCACCATTAGCCAGGACAGAATTGGGAGAAGGTGTGGAGAGAGGTCTTAGCTCAACACAGACGATCACTGGTGCTTAAATTTCTTGAGCTGACATCTAGCTAATGTGGGCCAGAGACTCTGACAGAGGGTTGTGGGATGTGGGGCTGCCCTTGGGCTCATCCTTCCAAGCATTCATGGTATTTTCACCTCTGCTTGGGACCTCCCCTCGCACCACTTTGCTTGCTGGGTCTCAGAGGCTGTGTGGAGTGGGCAGCTGTCTTCCCTAGAATACAAGATTGAAGGCTCAGAAACCACTCCTGGCTGGATGGCTGGGGGTTAAGAAAGAAACTAAAGGAAGCTGTAGAGAAAGTGGAAGCAGTTTATGGTATATTTTGTTTCTTGTGGATTCCATGGCAGACATTTAATTAAAATCTATTTGGCCATTCATTCTAAAAAGTGCACATGCCTGAATAAATTCATTTTAATACCTACCATTCATTTAGAGCAAATGCATTTAGAGAAATGTCTTCATAAAGTGATATAAAAATGGGTAGTTAGAAAAATTAAGTTTCCAAGCTCCTCTGTGGCCTGGCCTTTTAGTAAAGGACTGCCCCATGCAGTACATTAAAGCTGATCACTCCAAGTGCTAGTTGGTGACTCAGAGCCCAAACCCCCATCACTTTCCTTTGGAGACTCTTACACAGCCCAGCACATATCTTATGAATAAACTTGAGATTTGCGGAGGAAAAAAAAGTTTTAAGTTGAAGCTGAGAAGGAAAGTGACTCACTCCCAAAGGAAAAGTCCTCCAGAAATTTTCAGAGATGACCTAGTGCCGCCACCCTTTCCTTGTGGAACACACATGCCCATAGCATGGCTGCAGAGAGTCATTGGAACACGCGGGCAGGACCACGTTCAGGGAGTCAGTAACTTGGAATCAAGCTCAGCAATGGATGAAAATGGAAGTGTGTGGACACCTTATTAGTGGAGTGGGAAAGTTGAAATGTAAGTCGCCTGTCCTGCGTCGATGTCGAGTGGATCTAAATAGTTCCAATGTTCAAGAAGAACACAAAATTTGTGGTTGCTTCAGTGGGGCAGGAAATGACTCAAGACCAAAAGGAAGGTTTCCATAGATGCAAGGTCAAGGTGAGAGTAAGGAGCGCCACAAGACATGGGCAGAACCCGAGGATAGAATCAGCACCATCCCAAGAGTTCCAACAACAGGAAACTCCACAAAATGTTAAAAAAAAGAAATATGGAGTCATGAATATTAATATTGCAATATAAAGAACATTCCATCACTAGCAAAGTTCTTTCTCCAATATTTTTCTGTGCTCCACTATGACCAGCAAAGTTCCTAGATGTCATAATTCACTATCATGTGACTTAAAACTCTGAACTTTTATTTTGTATGCCTGTAATCCCAGCAGCTTGGGAGGCTGAGGCAGAAGGATTGCAAGTTCAAGACCAGCCTCAGCAACTGAGCAAGGGCCTAAAATAATTAAAAAATTGTCTCAAAATAATTAAAAAAAAAAAAAAACAAACTGGGTGCAGGATGCAGCTCAAAGCATCCTGGGTTTAATCTCCAGGACCAAAAGAGAGTGTATCTCTTGACATTGCAAAATCAGTATTTCTCTTATCTGTGTAATCTTTAGCACCTACCATTTGTTTCACTCTTTTGATATTCACAGCCTGCTGGATGCTTCTTTGCTATTTTATTGGATCATAGTCTTTTCCTATCTTCTGATTTTTACTGAGGTGTTTTGGAGGGTGCTGAGCTCTCTGCAAAGACCTTGGTTCCCCTGGTGGAGGATGTGGGGAGGAGGTCACACTATAGTCCTGCTTATCACCCCATCTCCCCACCTCCAGGGGTTCAAATGGTGCAGTCTCCACTGAGATGCCTTTTTCATTGTGCTCCTTCCTGCTGAAGGGGCTCCTTTATAGGAGCATAACTGAAGGAGAGATAGGACTAGGAAGATGGAGATTGCTTTTGAGGATGGGAGATTTAGCAAAGAAAACCTTTGTGCAGAGGAAGTTTATTATAATATACAATCTGGGTGTGGTATCCGTAGCATTTGCGGTCAGCCTGGGCAATTCAGTGAGACCCCACCTCAAAAGAGAAAGGCCTGGGGATGAAGCTCAGCAGTAGAGCACCCCCTGGGTTCAATCCCCAGTACTGCGGGGGGGGGGGGGGTAGGGGATACAGGCACAGGACTGTAGAATACTCTCCAAATAATTTAACCACTCTTTCTTCTCATCATATTTGGGGTCAGATGGATTCTGAAACTAGTGGATGGCTCTTAATCTGAATTCCTCTGGCTATTTTGGATATCTTATTTTGTCTTATTTTTTTTTTCTTGTAAGTATCCACTTTTGTGCTGATTCTTCTAAGAGAGAATGCCACAGCAGGTTGAATGTGTGTCCTTGGGGAGTTGACCATGTTACTGGAATTCTTTCAAACCAGACCACAGACAATGGATGAAGGATGGACCTTTTTTTTTTTTTTATCTTTAAAATGTATCCATCACTTATTTTACTTTGAATTGTTATCTCAAGTTCATTGTGAAACAGGATATAAATAAATGCTATGTAATTTTTATTTGCACAGTGCTTTCAGTGATAAATGTAAACTCTTTGAGGACTGAGAAAGTGGTATAGTATCCTTCCTGAGGGGTGCAGTTTAAATAGCGTGGTCAAGGAGGAAGCAGAAAATGGTTCTGGTGAATGCCATCTTTGGGAGAGCACTTTCCTTCTTTCTTTCTTTTTTTGGGGGGAGTGGGTACTAGGGATTGAACTCAGGGCACTAGACCCCTGAGCCACATCCCCAGCCCTATTTTGTATTTTATTTAGAGTCAGGATCTCACTGAGTTGCTTAGCACCTCACTTTTGTCAGGCTGACTCTGAATTCATGATCCTCCTGCCTCAGCCTCCAAAGCTGCTGGGATTATAGGTGTTTATCACTGTGGCTCACTTAGGGAAATACTTTCAGCAGTAGAGCAACCCCTGGGTATCATTGTGGCCCACTTAGGGGAGTACTTTCAAGATAAAGCACACATTGACCTTAAAGGCCCTCAAAGTTAGCAGAACTTAGTGAATTGAGGAGTAGAAAGAAGGCCAACATGATTATAACTTAGTGAGTATGTGAGACCTGAGGCTGGCTCAGGGGCCAGGTGGTAGAGGCTGTAGTTAGCCTAAATTGGAAACGTGGTGGGAACACACAGGAGGGTTTATAGCAATTTACAGGCTTAAAAGAATGCTTTCCTAGTACATGTGAGGCACTGGGTCTGATCCTCAGCACCACATAAAAATAAAATCAATGAAATAAGGGTCTTGTGTCCATCTACAACTGGAAAAAAAGAAAAGAAGGAGGAGAAGGAGAAGGAAGAGGAAGAGGAAGAGGAAGAGATGGCTGACTGTGTTTGGGAAATGAAGTGTAATTCAGCTGGAAAGCACAGGATGGGAAGGATGGTGGTGGCCTAGGACCAGTTGTGGGCCTGGAGTTGGGGAGAAATGGACAGATGTGGAATTCATTTAGGAGGTGGAGCCTCTGGATTTGGATTGGAGGGTAGCAGGGCAGGGGGGTGAGGGAAAGGGGAGACCAAGGATGTGAGAGAGGTGTTTTGACTGATCATCTATCTAGGTAGATGGGCATTGTGAGGGTGGACATGGGGAATCCACATAGACCCAGTGCCATTAAATTGATTACAGTGAGATTTTTTTAAAACCGCTGAGCAGAATAGATTACCACATCCATTCTCTTTCTTGTAAAAAAGTCTGCTTGGCAACTTAATTCGGTTTTGATCAAGTCACTCTTTAAAACCGAGCTACATCCCCAGCACTATAGAGACTTATCAGGGGAATCAGAACACATGCCTCCCCAGGGCAGCACTGGAGACCCATGTCACATACTTTGCTATGTTAGCCAAGGGAAGAAGGTTTACACCATGGAGCAGAGGTTCTGGGCTCAGACCCAGGTCACCCACGTTGGTTACAGGGATGCACACTTCCCCATGAGATAAGGGAGCTAAAGTTGGCTCTGAGGATTGTTTAAGAGATCACTTAGGGAACTGGGCATGCAATTTGAGAGAGGAGAATGGCGTTATGAGGGCATCACAGTGAGCCTGGTACTTGCTGGTGCAAAGGGTCCTTTATGTGGGAACACTCAAGATAACTCCTGAGTCTTACTCTCCATATCAATCCTTTCAGTTTTCTGGAAGCTTCCAAGGACACTTGATCAGTTAGAAAAGACATTTAGTTTTCCTCTATCCCTTTCTGTGTGGCATGAGCATATGTTGTCATCTAAGATGTATTTTCACATGAAGCTCTTGCTGTTCTTGGGAAGTGTAGTGACTAAGAGCTGTACGGTCACCCTGGTAAGATGTGGTTATTTTGCTGAAGATCTCAGTGCTTGTTGACCCACATGGCCAGACAGGACTCTTCTCAGCTGTTGGAGAAAAGCAGAACCTCACATGAGATCCTGTGGGCCATGGTAGAACTCACAGTGTGGCCAAGGGCAGCACACCCCATGGTCCAAATTATAGTTAGAGGACCCAGGGGAGAGTTCTTTTCTGTGCTGAACAGAGAGCTGTAATTGATATAAATAAAAGCACAAGTGCAGTTTCTGGAAGTTAAAAATATGATTCCAGAAAATATTGAAATTAAACTCATGGGATATATTGTGTTAGATGTAATTGAGTGTCTGAAACTTCCTGAAACCTCTTTCATTGTTCCTAAGAATTAAAATACAGATGGAGCATGAAGGGCTTGGCTTAGATAAGTAATTCTCTAATTTGGGTGCTTAATAGTTAATACTAGATGAGATGCATGAGTTGTTCCTATGTGGTAGGCACTGGGCTCGATACTGTCCCTGGCTTCTTTTAACTGAGCCCAGTTCAATGAGATGAGCTGTAGGGATTGTCATTATTCTCCCATTTTATAGATTAGGTTGAATAAGGCTATGTATTTGTCCTAAGTCACAGGGTCCTGCAACTGGGATGAAACCCCAGGTATTCTGGTTTCACAGCCCATGTTGGTTTCCATTGCACCCTGTGTATACACGGATCTTTATTCTGTTATGTTCATATTTCCTTCTCCAAAGGAGAACTGTCAGCCATTGCCAACTTTCAGGTGTAGTGGTGGCCATGATGGACCAGTGTCAGCTTGCCATTCATTCTGGCAGCTCAGCATCTCATAGCATCCTTCCTTCTATGTCCCAGATGAAATGGGTGAAGCAGAAGATAAGCAGGGAAGTGAGGGATCAGGTGAGGATAAAGTTTTCTACAGTGGCATACAATGAACACACAAATCGCATCAGGCTCCATGGATCCTGAACTTATTAAGACAGCATAAGAGCATATTTCAAAGTCTGGTATTTACTGCTTTGAGCAATGAGGAGGCATCTGCCATACCATCCTGAGACAGGCCTGGCTCCCAGTGGCTTTGGGAATCCCCTGATCCTAAGGAAGTTTCTAGAAACAACTACAAATATAAGGGATGGATGGGTGGGGGGTTGGAGTGAGCAACAGGGAGATGAGTGTGGAGAAGGAGACTGTGTCCTTTCTATTCTTTCCCTTTCCAATTTTTTAGGCAATGTTCTGGATGTGTGTGTACACTCTTAGGTGCAGGCAAGTTGTGAACTGGAGGAAAACTCTTCATTCAGCCAATGTTTATAGAGCTTTTGCCACATGCCAGGCACTCTGAAAGAGACACCAGGGAACATGGCCCTGATTGTGTGCAGTTTGGTCTCCAGCCTGTGAAAAAACTCCCAAAGGTAGACACATTCTGGGCATTTTGACCTTTGGCTAGAGGACTTGCCTTAGGAGCTTTGTCTGTCTTCTGTTGTTTATTAAAATTTTTCTTTCTGAGCTCACAGCTTAGGTGAGAACACCCACCTCCATCCTCTTAGCCATCCTCAGCCAAGTCGGCCCATGCACATTCCGGACTTGTAAATTCTAGCGCTCTGAGCTGTTGCTCAGCCCAGCTTCTGTTTCACTATTGCCAAAAAAATTCTTGAGCCAGAGGCCCAGCTCAGGTCTGCAGGGACACAGAACAAAACACACGGCTCCTGTTTACATCCTCAGGCCTGGGCCACCCATTTCTCTGGAGCGGCCAGGATTTCCTGAGGAAGCTTTCCTGGGGAGGGTGGGCTGGGCCCCATCAGGATGCGAGGACACTCAGCCCCCTGCCCTGAGCCATGCTGAGGTCAAACCTGGGTGTGTATCTGGGCCCACCCTTGCCAGCCGTGTGTTATGGGGCTGGGGGAGTTGGGGGGGATAAGTGAGGTTTCTTCCCCTGGCACCATGCTCTTGGAGAGGACAACGCTCAGAGGCTGCCAGCGCTGTGGGCAGCAGCTGTATCAGCATTTGAGCCCAAGCTTTTCCCACAGGGACTGTGGGTGGGGTTACTTGAGCTGCTGGGTCAGCCACGAGCCCAGCCTCAGGAAGAAATGATGGATCCAAGGATGTGACAGTTTGTTTGGCCTGGCGAAGCACCCAGCCATATGTTTCCTCATCTGTGGTTAAGCTGAGTATTCACTTGTACGTCGTGTGCAGCTCAGGAATACTGTAACTCACACTGATTTTTATTTAAATATCTAATAGGATGTTCCTCCTGTAGAAGGCCTTGGAAGTTCACTTTATAATTCAAAGAAGTAGAAATTCAAGTAACCTTGAGTAAGGTTCACTTCAATTTGTTATATGCCCAGTTAAGGTAAGGCCATACTTCTGGGGGTGGCAGACAGGCATAGATTTGAAACCTGGATCTGCTGTTGATTAGCTATGTGACATCAGACATGTTGGTAAACTCCAAGTGTCTAGGTCGTTGTTGGTACTGCATACTTAACGAGACCTGTATTAAGTCTTGTAGGTTTTGTGTGAAATAATATACAGGAGTACTTGATATATAGTGTAGGCACATAGGTGCTCAATAGATGTTAATTTCTCCCCAGTTCTCGTCCTTCCATATCCCCAACACTCACATACACATGAGGATCTCAGATTCTCTTTTCTGCCTGACATAGATACAGGAATCTTCTTGGGTTTTGAATACATAGTTTAGGGAAATCAACAGAAGGCATTCAGCTTGTTTACAAATGTGAGCAAATGGGACAGAAGCAAATAATTTTCAAGGTATCCATATGTGTATGAAGCTTCATGCTGTCTCCTAGTCTGGAAGGTAAGGATTCATTCCATGGTTAAGCTTTTAGCAAATGCCAGCCTTGTGCTACCTTGGGGTGGCACTGGGCATAGGAAGTGGACATACTTGTTGGGCTGACAGGACTGTCTTAACTTTCCGTTACTCTGAGAAAATACCTGAGATAATCAACTTAATTTTTCCCCCAGTGCTGGAGATCTGAGTCAGGGCCTCACACACACTGGGAAGCTCTCTGTCACTGAGCTATAGCCTCAGCCTGAGATAATCAGCTTTAAAGGAGGAAAAGTTTATTTTGGCCCACAGTTTTGTTTTTTTTTTTTTTTTCTTCTTCCTAGTTTTTTAATTGGTGCGTTATAGTTGTACCTATTGATGGGATTTGTTGTTACATATTTGTGCATGCACACAGTGTAACAATGTAATTGCCCAGTATCACTCCCCAGCACTTCCCCCTCCCTCCCTGCCTTTCCACACCTTGGTCCCTTTCCTCTACAGATCTTTCTTTGGTTTTTAAGAGATCCACCCCCCCGCCCCATATTTGTTTTTATTTTTCTTCTCTGGTTTCCACATTACAAGAGAAAACATATGACCCTTGACCTTCTGACTTCAGTTTATTTCTTATAAAGGTCTCTCATTCTACCCATTTTCCTGCAAATGCCATAATTTCATTTTTCTTTATAGTTGAATAAAACTCTGTTATGTGTATATATCATATTTTTCTTATCTGTTCATCCACTGATAGGCACCTGGGCTGGTTCCATAGTTTGGCTATTGTGAATTGTGCTGCTATAAACATAGGTATGCATGTATCGCTGTAGTAAGATGCTTTAATTCTTCAGGGTAAGTACCAAGAAGTGATATAGCTGGGTCACGTGGTCGTTCCATGCCTGGTTTTTTGAGGAGCCTCCATACTCATTTCCATAGTGGTCGTTCTAATTGACAGTCTTGCCAACAGTGAAAAAGTGTCCTTTTTCTCCTCATCCTCTCCAGGATTTATCATTATTTGTATTCTTGATGACTGCCATTCTGACTGGTATGAGATGACTTGCATTTTTCTAATTGCTAATGATTTGGACATTTTTTTTTTTCATGTGTTTATATTGGCCCACAGTTTCTGAGGTTCCAGTTCATGGGCACTTGGCCCTGTTGCTTTGGGCCTGCGGCAGCTCAGTACATCATGGTGGGAGTAAGTGGTGGAGGAAGAATATTCACCTCAGGCAGGCAGGAAGCAGAAAAAGAGAGACGGGAAGAAGCCAGGGGTCTCAATATCTCCTTCAAGGACACTCCCTAGTGATCTGACTTCTCCCACTAGGCCTACCTTCTAAAGATTCTACCGCCTCCCAACATCACCAAGCTGAAGACCAAGTCTTTAACACATGGGCCTTTGGGGGACATTCAACACCCCAATTATAGTAGGAGCTGACGTAGGTTGAGAGGAATACCTGAGTGTATGTATGTGAAACAATCAGAAATCAGCCTCTGAAGGGCAGAAAGGTGGCATACACCTAAAGGAAGACAGATCACAGGAGGGCCTGACTTTGGCTGCACCCCTACTAGGAAAGGGGAGGGCCCAACTTTGGAAGCTGGATTTGTTTTGAGTCTCTGTGACTCCTAAATAGTGTATCTATCTGTAGTCCTCTCTGCTCCACATGCCGAAACTGTTTCTACCTGGACAAAAGTGATTTCATTGTGATACAAGAAAACCTTTAAAGATGGACAGTGTAAGAGTTGGTCCTGATAGTCCATAAAGTTATAAGCAGCAATGCTAAGTGCAAAGAGCAACATTTATTAAGTTCTGGGTGACAGATACTGCTTCAGAGACCTGCATGGATTATCTCATTTGCTTGGCAGTGCTGCCTTGTGAGGCAGGTACCTGACTCTCCAAGACACCAAGAAATTTAATAACCTTATTAAGATTTGGATCTGGGATTTTAACTGGGATTTTATCATAATGTTCTTCCCTGTCCTTCAAACAACCCCCTCAATGCACTCCAAAAAATAAAAAAAAAGCAAAGCAAAGAAAAATACCCCATAAAAATAGATACATATTCTGTTAGAACAAATATTGGCATTTTTTTCTTTTGTAAGTGGAAGGTGTGAGTGAAGATGGGGTAGAAGAATAGATTAAGTGATCTTTCAAATGCCTCCTTCTGGCAGAAAAATTATTCTGTGGTCTTTAGTCATCGTTGGTCTTTAGTGTATCTTTTTGTTGAAAAATTATGGAATATGGACAGAATCCAGTGCAATTCTCCGAAACAAGTAGGCGATTTAACTGTCATTGGAGATTTAAAGATAGTTGGCAAGATTTAGAATCAGGAGGAAATTTACACAGAAAGCATCTGTGGAAAGTTTTTGAAATATTAGTCCCAGCCCTCTCTAGTGCTTAAATTTTCACACACTGGCTGAAAGTGTCTTCATCTCAGGGTGACCCTTTTCTTGTCTGTCAATTGCTCCATCTTGAAATTCTCCTATCTACACTGGAGTTCTTTAGAATTGCAGCTCTTTTCAGATATATATGTTCTAATTGCTTTTTGGTATTCCAAAATGAAGAGTGAAACATACTTTTATATAAGAAATGAAATTTTATTATGATAAAACAATCATCAAGGTACATCACTACCTACTTTGCACTTAGTGTCTTTCTCTTGGTCTTTTCCTTGAGTGCTGCTGTCCCCTACTTTCTTCTATATTTTACCTTTCATGGGATTTGTTGCCTCCAAGGGGGATAGGGAGAGACAGGGCTAATATTGCTGGTCTCATGTTTATGAAAACATAAAGTGAGGTTGAAATCACTTGATGATCTCTTTTTAAGCACTGTCTGATTTATTTCTATGGAAAACAAAATTGCTCTTTTGCATTTTAGCCCAAAAGTCATGCCAAGTCTCCATGGTCACTCTAGTGTTCAGGCTGGTGGACATAGACCTGACCTCAGCCTAGAGCAGAGCCAGGATGCTTTTGGGGCTCATGTTGCTCAAAGGAAGGAAAGATTGAATTGGCACCAGGGAACTTTCCATGGTCCAGACTCTGACACACCCAACTTCCATGACCCCAGAGGCTGGTGAATATCTGCTGCTCCTTGGAGGAGAATTATCTCCAGTCGTCTGTGGAGAATCTTTGTTTCCTGCATTTGTGGCCCCATCTTGAGTTTGGAGGTCCAGAGGTCTTATTCTGGATTAGTCATTAGCAGAGCCATTTTCCCAATAGTAGTTATTCATAGAACTTGTTCTCTAAATGTAATATAAATAAAATTATCCAAAATTTTCTATCTAGATCATTTATAACCTGGATACACAGAAGCCCTTGAAATAATCCCCAGTCATTTTTACAAAATAGAATAGTGCAAACACTTTTCTCCCTGTTTAAATTGCAGTTATGTGGGAAGCACTCCATCTCCTTACCTTAAATCCAGCAAGTAAAAACTTGTCTCTGCTGCCATGTCCTTTCACTTTCACATTTATAGACTAGAGCAGTTCTTCATAAGGCTTGTCTATGGAGAGAAGTAATTTTCCTTTGGTAGTGGCTATTTTGCAATATTATGCTTATTGCATTTGACTTTCTCACATATATAAAACTAATAAAGTACGTAAACATAAAAGTGCTAAGTGTTAGAACTGACACCTCTTGGGGGTTTGTTTTTAATAAGCTTATGTAATTAACACCTTGAACTATATTCCATTTGTTTCTTTTGAAACCATACAAAGAGAACAGGATGATACACATACAAATGGCACCAGCATAGTTAATACTGGCTTTTTAAATTATAATGAAGTCATGGGTATTTGAGAACTTTAAACTTGCTAGTTACTTTTAAGTCTGAGAACTGAAGAGTAGTAAATACGTTACTTAAATGAAAAATTTAGAGCAAAAAGTAATGTATGAAGTGCTCATATTTGTTTGCCCAAGGGCCAGAGCATAGTGCCTGGCATAGTATGTGTTGATTGATGATTTCATTTCCTCCTATTGGTTCATTCATTCATTCAGTACATTTATATTGAAAGCTTACTAGGGGCTATTGTAGCACAGAACAAAATTTAGAAAAATATTTGCCCTCCTGGGCTAGACTTGTTAGTTGGGGGAGATAGAGGGGGGAAAAGATAAACATGAAAAGAAGCAAAACTGTTTTATATGGAGAAAAGTCCTAGGAAGAAATGTAAGACAGAGAATGAGGTTGGGGATGGTACAGGAGAGGGAGGTGTCAGGTTTAGACAGGAAGTCCCTTTTAAGAAGACAGTATCTGAGTGACAATTGCAGGCAGGGAGGGAAGATGACTGGGAAGAGCAGCCTAGGCAGAGAGGGCAAGTTCAAAGGCCTGGTCAAGACTCAGAGGGTTTGGAATGGTGTTGGAATGGTGCAGGACCAATAGGGTAATCAGTGCAGTTGGGGACAGGGAGCCAGGGAGAGGTGAGAGATGAGGTGGCATCAAAGCCCAGGGTTGTATGGGTGGGCTGAGTTTTTTAGGTCATTATGGGGCCTGCGGCCTTTGCTCTGAATGCAGCCAGAGACTGGGGTATGTTTCTGATCAGAGGGGCAAAATCTGACTCAGGTACTAGTAGAATCTCCGTTTCTGGATGTGCTCAAGGAAGCCCGGTCTGATTTCCCAGTATAAAATGCAGTTGTTGAACTGCTGTGTCTTATGAATGGAAAAAACAGCCCACTGTGACAGAATCAGCGCTTTAAAAAGGAAAACAAATGAAACTTCCTGATAGTACATTAATTTTCTATGTCAGAATTACACACAGTATGGCAAGCAATTAAAATGAAAATGTTTGTCCTACCTACACCACAGAGAAGAAAGTGAAATTGCCCATTTTTATAGGGCCATTGAAAAGCATAGAGAAGTTTGGGTAGGAGGTAGGCAAGTCTTAACTAGCACATTTCCTATGTGAAAAGTTTCCTTACTGTACATCCAAGAACATGAGTGGGAATAAAGTCCAAGCAAATAGGGTCATTATGATTTGCCTGATGAGATGATACAAATGATCATTATTCAGTGAAAGCAACTGCTCTTTCAAAAAAAGTATATGATAGCTGGGTGCATTGAGGCACACCTATAGTCCGAGAGACTCTGGAGGTAGATCGCAAGTTTGAGGCCAGCCTCAGTACTTAGCAAGGCTGTAAGCAACTTAGTGAGACCCTGTCTCAAAATAAAAAAAATAAGAAGGGCTGGAGATGTGGCTTAGAGGTAAAGTGTTTCTGGGTTCAATCCCCAGCACCAAAAAAAAAAAAAAAAAAAGTATATGATAGATATTTAAATATGAGATGTCACTAAAAAAGCCAGCTGTGATGTTAGTAAATTCACAGCTTGTGAGCAAATTGAGAAAATGGATGTTTTCATTCTTGTGATAATTGGTTTGATAGAATGATGTGAATTCATTGTCGATTGTATGATTGTATTTTTCTTCTCGTGGGCATAAGACAACTGTCGAGTTTACCTTGTGACCCTGTGTAGAAGTGGTACCAAGCAAATATTCTCCACTCTTAGCTTCCAAGATGTTTTTAATCTATGAGTAAGAACAAATCCACGCGCTTCCGATGCCTCTCAGAGTACTTTCACATTATATTCTCGGCAAAAGTAAAAGTCTTTCATGATGAAAATTGAGATCATCTTGAGGGGAAATGATGTGGTTAGGAAAGAACTTTTATCCCCACAGAAATTGCAATGAGATTATGGCCATATCATGTCCTATGTATATTTTATTTAGGTGCATGGATAGGTAGACAGGCAGATAGATATAGGTATAGACAGCTGACCTGTATAGAAGAACAATTTTGCCAGTTTAACTTTCTCTAAACTTGATTTCTTGCACGTTATCAGTCAGAATGTGTTTCAGGATGAAACCAACAGGTTTTCCCCATGCAAGCACAAGTGGATTCCCTAACTGAAGTCCTTGGTGCAAGGATTGCTATAGTGCTGTTGAGTTGATCAAAGGAGCAAATTCCAGAAACTAAATCATGAAATGTGTTGGGAGATGGTTAGGTGTGTGATGAAGAGTCATTTTGAGATCCCTTGATGGTTTTCCAGGCCAGTGGGTGACTTGGTTTCTTCCTGACTTTGGAAAGATATCACCAACTCCTTATCACATGAATGAATAGCTCTAATTAGTTTCCAGCAAATAGGAACAAACAGGTTTGCCTTTGGCTCAGCAGGGGCCTATCCAGCTGCTCTTGGCAACAGAGGGAATGTGCAGTGCTGCCTGTGGCCACTGCATTGTGCACATACTTGTTTTCTTACCACACCTGGACCTGTGGGGGGGACCCCTGGCTTTCCAGGTGTCTCTTTCCGGTGGTGCTCTGCCTGATGGGAGTAGAAGGCCAAGGACTCCTCCAGATCAGCTCCTGATGTATTTAGGGCCTTTCGAATATAATGTCATAGTTCCTGTTTCTTGTCTGCCTCACTCAGGAGGCTGTTAGGGGTGTAACATTTCATCTTTGTTTCAAGACTTTTAGTGCTTTTTTTTTTTTTCTGTCAGCATGTGAGAAGATTGTGACTTTGGTGACTGGAGCCCACTGCATCAAGGAACTTTCCTTTCTTTAATCCTTTTGGTGTAAGAAATAACTTTGTATTCTAATAAAATCTATGACCCCCAAGATGTTAAGAATTAGTAGCAGTAAGTGGAAATACTTAGAAATCTGTAATTCCTGTCTTGTGTTTTAGGCAGCTTGGTGTCTTGTCTTCTGGGGTCACTCAAAACCTTATGGCCTTTGGTTCCCATTTATTCATCTTTAAAATGAAGCCATCATTAAGGCCCTTCCCTGTATTGAAATTCTAAGTGTCTGCATTTGTAATCCTTTAACTGACCCTGTGATATAATCTGGTTCCACCAGACGATGGGGGATACGATGGGGGATACGTTTGCCTTGCTGTCAGAGGAGGATGATTTCATGAGTTCTGAGTGAGTGCCAGGTGCTTGGCTAAGGGTTTATTTTACCTAATCCCATTACAAGATGCAGGGTAGCAATATGGTTCCCATCTTACAGATGAGGAAAAGCAGCCTGTGCAAGTGTCTATTCAGGATCATCAGCTAGGAGGTGGTGGAGTAGGGTTCAGATATGGGAACTCCTAATCCTTTGGTTGGAGTCATGACCACACTTGATTCTTCCTCTCATTGGCTGGCCTTACTCTATAAAGCTCTTCTCTCCCTGTTTGACTGTGGCTATAACTGGAAAGAGGACTAACATCCAAGTGGATTTTCATCCATGGACCTTTTCTATGACAAAGATGGGAAGAGGTCCCCTGCCAGGTTATCACAGGGGCAGATGTCCGGTAGTGGTTTTCTTAGGAGGACTTTATATTAGTGTTGTCAGCATGAATAGGGGTACATAACCAGAGAGAAATATAACAAAACAGAGCTGGGCAAGGACACATGAGCTTCCTGGATGGTTTCCCCCCTTTTTGGGGGCTTTCTAGGTGACGAGGGACAAGACACTATCAGCTCACAGTCCCAACTGTGCTTATGTTAAGAGTTTTTTTTCCCAGGAATACAAAGTAAATGAAACAGAGTCCCTGCTTTTAGAGTCTCTGTGGTTTGGTTGTCATGAAGCACATAGCAGGAGGTCACTGCTCCTTTTCAATGAGTGCATGCATTCCATCTTCCTGCCTAAGTAGCCTTCCATGGCCACTGAATTTACGAGGAAGCCCCAGGCCTGGGTTCCTCCCTCTCTCCCTGTCCTACCACACCTGTGCAGTCTGACCATTTAGCGACCCAAGGTAGCTTTTCTTCTTGCAAACTGTTAGGCTGTCTTGGAATGCAGAGGAATTACACTTGTGGTCCCTTCTGCCTGGCACCATCTTTCTGCCCCTTTCCCCAGTTCCTCATTCGCCATGGTTGCTGAGGTCACAGTTCCTGTTTCATTGTCTGTCTCATTCAGGAGATTGTTAAGGGTGTAAGATCACTGGGGACAGGGACTGATTAAAAACTCCCCATTATATATAGAAATGCTGGCATTGTGAGAAGTCTGTCAACTCATAATTACTGCGTGAATTTTATGGCTGTCTCAGGAAAGGGAGAGGTCATTTATTTTTTTTTTAATATTTATTTTTCAATTGTAGTTGGGCACAATACCTTTATTTTATTTATTTATTTTTATGTGGTGCTGAGGATCAAACCCAGGGCCTTGCACGTGCTAGGCGAGCACTCTACCGCTGAGCCATAATCCCAGGCCCAGGAGAGCTCATTTCTACTGGCCTTCATTCACTCATTCACTCATTCACTCACTCACTCATTCATTCATTCATTCATGTCTGCATGCATTTTAGAGCTATTTCTTAGGTAACTGCTTTAAAGTCAGGATTGTGATGGTATTAGGTAATGAGTTTGCGAAAATGAATGAGTCTTACTTAGCCTCACCTTTCAAAAGCTCTAAAGTCTCCTGGTGACAACAAGCACATACATAAGAGCCACATCTTAAAACCTCTTTATAGGGCTTGGGAAGGATTGTAGCTCAGTAGTAGGGCATTTGCCTAGCATACATGGGACTCTGGATTCAATCTCCAGCACCAAAACACACACACACACACACACACACACACAATATATCTGGGGACGGTGATGTAGGCCTCTAATCCCAGTGACTCAGAAGGCTGAAGCAATAGGATCACAAATTTGAGGCTAGCCTGGGCAATTTAGTGAGATCCTGTCTTAACATAAAAAACAAGGGCTGCAGATGTTGCTCAGTTGTACAGCCCCCCTGGGACCAATCCTCAATACTATGCAAACAAACAAATAGAATGGGAAATTACAAATGTATACAAAGGTAGAGTGACAATGTTAAAGAATCATTATGTTCTCCCTCTAGAGTCTTCGATTATAGTTGATCTTGTTTTATCTCTGTGCATTCAATACCTTCTCAAGCCCAGAGTTTTGAAGCAAGTCTGAATACCATCTCAAGTCATTTTATATGAGATGGGGAATGTATGATTTACACAATGCAGAAGGTCAGGTGCTATCCAAAGACCATTTAGGTTTTACCTGTCAGTTATTAAACATGAAATTTTGACAACTGCACCAAGAAATAGTTGGATCAACTTTACTTACAAGTATGATGCCTGCCGTCAGCAGTTCTGATCCACTGGGCCGGACTCCTGGATCTCCCTCACCAGTTGTGCTCAAGAGGAACAGGATTCCCTCAGGCAGAGTCAAGGTCAGTTTGACTCCTGCAGAGATCACACTTCCAGGCTCTGCTCACACTATGGAAGAATATAATTTTTATAAAACACAGCAAACTTGAATGTTGTACCATATTTAATCACATTGCCAGAACTTCCAGGATTTTATTCTGAGATTAATAGATTTGTTTCCAAAGTTCTAGGAATATCATAGATCACTTTTTCCTATCCAATTCTTGATTGGCCAAATATTTGAAAATGCCCACATCCATCGATCTGTGTGCCAAGGGCAGCCTGCGAAAACTCAGTGTGATTCACACTCATCAAAATCTGTGAAGCTGGTCTCAAATTATGACTTCATTCCCACCCAACTAACTGTGCTGTTCTTTCCAAATCTGTGATTCTATTAAGCTCAGGGCAGTTTAGAAATGGAAAATGAGTTCAGTCTAAAATTGCCATCTGCTAAATCCAAATGTCCATTTTGAGCCTGCATCTATGCTTATATTTATTAAAATCAGATTATCAGTGTCCCCACCCTTTTCTCTATATTTTAAAGTTTTTAGACTTCCTGTCACTGATAGCTGCTACATTGGATCTTTCAGAACCTTTAATTCCAAACACACCTTATATTATGCATGTAGCTTTGTTAATCCCTTCAACAAGTTCCTGTGACTCTAGCTCATGACTACATGAAAATAAAGATGCACTTTGCTCTTCTGTATAGAGACAATAAACATTCATGTGTCTGGATTTAATATTGCATACGTAATATCTAGCACAGCACCTGGAACATGGTAAGTGTTCAGGAAATGCTATCTGAATTAATGATATATCCTTTAAAATATAGGTTAAAGAGCATAAACTGTGAATTTTATAGCCATCCTCACATTCTTCATCATAGCTCACAATCAACAAGATGTGCAGAGCTGCCAGCATTTATGGACATGGGAGAGGTCTTCTCTTCATCCCATTTATTTCAGCTTCTCTTGTCCGTGGCCAGTAACCTGAGTTCATTCATATTTAGTCTAAGTTTTTCAGATTCCTCCCCACCAGTGATTAGGGATTACTAGTTCCTGCCTAAGATTTTGGTAATAACATTTTTTTTTTTCACTAAAAATCTCAAGCAAGCCTTTTGCATTCTATGGTCAGGTAGGCTGCCTTGGGCCTGAGGGAGGGAGATGAGAGGCCAAGATGCTTCTACTGGGACTTTCCCTTCATCAGCCACAAGCGACATTTCCCCAGAGGAGCAGGGAGTTAGACAAGGGAGGGATGCAAGAGCGGCCTGGGGCGCACTTGCTGTGAAGGGTGAGCTGAGCTGGAGGGGTTGAGAGTTGCCAGGAGACCCAGGAGCAGAGGCTTCTGAAATGGAGGACAGGAGAGGAGATTCAGGGCTTGCATTCTGGAAAGTGAATTCCCTCAGTGACTTGACAACTTTCGTCTCAGGTTCATGGGAAGGAACATGTTTTACATTGGGGTCAAGTACAATAACACATATGCAGTTGGCTCTCTGTGTCTGCACCATCCCCATGCATGGATTCGACCAACCAATCATCAAAAATATTTGAAAACAAATTGCATCTGTGTATAGACTTTTTCTTGTCATTATTTTGTAAATAATACAATACAATAACTGTTCACATTTACATTGTATCAAGTATTATAAGTAATCTAGAGATGATTTATAGCATTCAGGAGGAAGTGCTCAGGTTAGATGCACATACTATGTCATTTTATATAAGGGGATTGAGCATCCATGGGTTTTGGTATCCTTGGGGTATAGTACAGGTGGAAATCTGAAGAGCAAATCCCCCATGGGTAACAAGGGACAGCTATCTATAAAACTGACACAAAACATTGTATGAAGCAATGCTCTTAATTTAAGAGATGTGCCCTGACATTTTCCATTCTGTTTTGTGCTTACTATACTGTGCAATATTAATTAATTAAATGTGGGTCTCAAATATTTCAATTTATCTTAACACCCCGTGATGGTGTAGCCTGTGTTGACTCTTCTCAGTGTGGTTCTGCATTTGTGAAGGCCACTAGGTTAGTGTGAGATTTGGAAGCTGGAAGTGGATCAGCAACAGCCATAGTTTTTGGACTCTGAAGTTTGGCAGAGGATGCTAGGCATTGGGGTGGTTTGTGTGTGGTGTCACTTACCTGGTGACTTCCCTTCTTGGCATGAGGCAGCTTCACAGTGACTCCAAAGCAATTCTTCCTGATCTCCTTTATCTTCTCCATGTCCAGGGGCAAGTGTGTGCTGGTCCCCTGTAGAGCTCCAGCTTCCCTTATAGGTCACCTTTGGTGTCAATTTTGAGTTCATGAGAATCAGAGATGGCTCCACTGGTCTTCTTGGTTCCCATGTTCTTATAGGCTGTGTTTTGTTCTCGTTCTCTTTCATATCCAACTTCCTTTCACAACTGTCAGTCTGCTGACCTGGAGTGAGGTTAGGCTCACTGCTGCCCAGAGAGGCAGCAGCCTATAGAGCCTGCCTTCACCAGCTCCCTACGACCCATGCAACCTTGACCCACATGGCCCCTAAAGGGTCATAATTTTCAGCTGCTTATGAGTTTGGGGACAGGAGAAAACTAAGACTTTTTACTTATACTTATTTTATCTCGATGCCTGTTTGGGATGTATCTATGTGTGTGTGTTTGCTTTTTGGTTGTTTGGGCAGTAATGGGATTGAACTCAGGGCTTTGGACATGCTGGGCAAGTGCTCTATTAAAGGGCTAAGCAAAACTCTTATCCCTTTATATTTTCTTTCTAGACAGGATCTCCCTTCATTGCCCAGGGCCTTGAACTTACAATCTTTCTACCTCAGCCTCTGGAGTAGTGGGTTTACAGGCATGTTTTGCTTGTATTTTTAATGTAAATAATTGTAGTTATAAATAGATTGAGCTGATATTAATAAAGTGCTTAATTATATTTAAAAGTAGATATAATGTATATTCATAAATAAGTTACATATATTTGAGGAGGTTCTATGTCTCTATTTTTTCCCCTATTTTTCCTCCAGATATTTGAGGACCACTACTCTAGAATTGGGAGCTACCAGATTCTGGGGAAAAAAGGGTACAGGTTCTGCTTTCTGGGAGGCCATTCATTCTTGCAGATTTGTGTTAACTGGGATCCACTGATTCAGGACAATGGGGCCAAGGATACCAGGACCATATCGGCCAGTGCAGGAATTAGACATGGGCTCTGGCACGTTCAGGGTGTTTTTGGAGAGGGGAATGAAAGATGTGAAGTCGACCCTCCTCCAGCCACCTGCCACATGGGTGTGCTCACCCCTGATTCCTCTCTCACCACCAGCATGACCTAATACGTCCCTTTAGTGTATGTTTTTAGTTGTTACGTGTTAAAAACTTTTTTTCTGAACTGTATTCTAGTTCAAACCATCTGTAGAATTGCTGGGAATGATACCTTAGAGAAAAATACATAAGATCAGTTACTATATATTCAGCTCATTTCTCCAGAATGACATGCAGGGAGGGATGGGATGACGGGGCTGCTACAATCAGTGAGGTTGCACAGATTCAGTGAGGCTGAACATGGGAACCAGAGTTAACCGTTGTTTTTATGCTCGGAGCAATCTCACCTGAAAGGTTGAGGAAAGTATCTGTTGCCTCACAATCTTCAAACAAGCTAATGAAGAATGAAAACACACCACAAGGTCATTCAAGAACTCAAGCTTCTTTGTATTGTAGGTATTTCTTTTAGTGGATTTGGTTGGTAGGGGATCTCAGTCTCCATCCCTCTCCAGAACAACAAGAAGCAATATAAATATAACATATAATTTATATTACATAAAATATGTCAAGTATACATTTATAGGAACAGAAAAAGAGAAAAACAAAAAATAAATCAGGAGTGTTCTGTTTCTTCCCAGCTCTGAGAGTTACAGCAACACATTTGGGTTGTCCCTCTGGGCTCTGTCTTTACAGTTACATAAAATAGGAGGACCACAAGTTCATTTGCATTCATTTGCATGTAATCTGCATAGGAAGGTTACATTGTATCTCCCAGTGTTTTCAGAGACTGTCCCCCCTTTTTCTTTCCCTTTTCCCTTAAGTCTGTCAAGATAGTCTAAACCATAGTGACATCTGGGAAAAGAAGAGAGCAAAAGTAAAAAGAGTAATGATACCCATGCCTTCTGTCTTCCGAATTTTCACATTTTCCAGAGACAGAAGTGCATTGGGATAAATCTCAGAAACGCTGTTAAACCAATTGTTGGGAGAACAATGCCATTTCTTTCCTCCTTAATTGTAACAACAGTCCTCCTGATGTGAACTGTTTGGTTCAATGCCCCTTATCCCCTATTTTTTATGTTGATTGTATGAAAGATGAGTTTGGGTATAAATGTGCCCTGTGGCCTGGAGGGGAAAGCTACACAGTGTGGCTTCCACAGCTGACACTGATCGTTAGGGCCAAGATTTAATTCTCATGCACCAAGTACGGTGGACAGTCATAGTACTGGTGCAGCGACCTAGTTCTGTAATGAGAAAAGGAAAGAGAACTTGCATCTCCATGTATCTCATTTCTTGTTTTTAAAGACAGGAGTGGGAAAGTCTTGTAAACAGATAACGTGACTCAAAGTTTCAAAATCTACTTGGAAAAAAAAAACTTTTGAGGAAATCACATTTTTCCTTTGTTCCTAAATTTTGGCTCATGCCTAATGCCTGAGAACGAAAAGGGAAAAGTAATAAAGAAGTGAAACAGATGAGGCAAGTAATAACCTCTAGCCCAGAAGCTTCGAATCCTTAAAAGAAAAGGTTTAAAATGGAATCTGTTTCAGTGTTTTAATTGTAGTGTTTTTGCCAGGCACAGTGGTGAGTGCCTGTAATTTGAATTACTTGGGAGGCTGAGGCAGGAGGATCATAAGCTCAAGGCCAGGTTAGGCAACTTGGTGAGACCCTGTCTCAAAAAAAAAAAAAAAAAAAAAGGTATTTATTATGGTGAATGGAGAGGTGACTTAAAGTTATATTAGAGTTTATTTTGCTACACCAATGCATTAGCATTGTGGAGTGTGGAGTCAGACATACATTTTACATTCCTGAAAGAAAGATGCAGTAAGTATGATGCTTTTGAAATATTATCTGCATTATTCAAATTCCCTACAGACTCATGTTGCACATACTTTCAGTGGGAGTAAATGTTTTCACTGAGTGGGTCTGTACCTATCTGAAATAAAAACAAGTTGGATGAAAATGATGCCAAGATTGCTAGATGGTTCTGAAAAAGCATGGGATTGATGGTTTTTTTTGAAAAACTACCTGAAAGAACATGGACATATAAGAAGCTGTGCATACTTAATGTTTACAACTCAGTAAGCCTGGGGATAAGTACATACCACTGAAATCATCACTATCATCAACGCCAAAACACTTATCATCTGCCAGTGTTTCCTCTCACCCTCTTAATTATTATTTTTCTTCTTTAAGAGGCTAGAGTTTGAATGGATAAAGAAAAAAATCACCAGGTCATTCACTGGTTTCATTTGATTGGGACACAAAAGGACTTTTTAAGAGGATGGCAGACAAAACTTACTCTTCAAAGCACAGGCACACACATTCTTTTATTCTTTTGCCTTTTTTGGCATTTAAATCATCAAGATGGACGAAAGTGGCAATTATGGGGGCTTACTGCACATCTGGAAAGTGATTTGGGACAACGTAAAGGCAGCTGTGCTACCCCGCTCTAAATTATTACCCGCTGAGCGCCAAGTGAGGAGTGGCCACGGCGCCATATTGAGGGAGTGAAATATTGGCTGTCTTTGGCCTCGCTTGGGTTGAACAGCTGCTTTCCTCCTCATGCGAAACCGGTATGTTTTTCAGGCCCTCAATTACTGAGGGAGTTTTGAGTGATTCAGAGTGAGAGAGGGAATTCAAATTTGGCACTGGTAGGAAAAATGATCAGTAGATGGCAAACTTCGAAACTGAAATGAAGAGCTGACTTTGAAGGTGTCTCTAAGATATATGAGAGAAGAGAGAAAAGGGGGCCAAAGTGGCTGAACACAGCTATGTAAATAATTGTCTTCTAATACGGTTCTAGTGGCCTGGATTATTCCAAGAAAATAGTCAGTTGTGACAGGTCATACAGTACACAAATGTGAAAACTGGTAATTTCTGAGAAAAGCCAGAATTCTAGGTGGAAGTGCTTTGGCTTGGACAGCACAACTCGTGGTTGTGTGGGGGAGAGAGGGATTGATTTCCATTGAAGAACAGCGAGCCGCAAGATATGTACAATGCAACCTCTTTAGGAAGCACACTTGGGTATTAGGAGATGTGGATGGTCTGTTTCCCTGATGGATGAAGACAGAAGTTTCTGGATGGGGATAGCACTATATTCCTGAGAGACTAAGAAAACTCTGAATAGCCCAGGATCTTCCAGGGACCCTTGTTGTGGCGAGGATCAGGGATATAACTCATAAAAGCAGATTCTTGGGTATAGTTGTTACAAGACCTGTTCCCCTCCACCACACACACACACTGCAAAGGGCACTTCTTTATCTTTCTAGTACCTGCTAAGAAAAGAGGAGGTGCTGCACCGAACAGGGATGGTGAGGGCTTTGCTCTTTCACAGTGTAAGCAAACTCCTGGCTTATAGAAGGCTGATATTCTGAAGTCAAAGGGCACCCTGCTCCCTTTGTCCTAGAACCTGCTTAGGTGCTTCTAGAATAACCAGGGCATCCACGGACTTGAGTCCTCTCCTTGAGTGGTCAGAACAGATGCTGCCATGGAAACTGCTCTTTTGCCTTCCTGTCTCCTAAAGTTCCTCCAGCAAGTTGCCTCCAATCTCCTGGGGCATTTGTGCATTGGATGCAGATGGTGAGATGAGAGGTGTGGGGTGAGGGTCTGCTTTGTGCCTCCCTCCCCTGATGGAGAAGCTGCCTGTTGCTATCCAGGTCCTGTCCAGTCTATAGGCCTCAGGATTTTTTTTTTTTTTTTTTGACCCAACTTGGACAGGGATTTATTTGGGATTTATTTCACAGAGTGTGTGATGGGGATGGCATGGAGGTTTCTTGGTGGAGGGAGACCTGGTCAGATCTCTACTGGGCAAGGTGAAGGTGGCTGGGTCAAGGGAAATTGGGCAGGTGAAGAAAGAGACAAAAAATCCAGCTGGGAGGTTGCAGAAGTTCCTCCCAGGGCCCACAGGCCTGTGTGGTTGTGTTGAGACAAGTCAGGGCAATCTGGAATCGTACTTTGATTTATCATGCTGTATTTCAGAAACCCCATCTTAAGACATTCTGGCCAGCTCCTGCTCTCCCTGGAGATTCTGCCTTCAGTCAGTTTCTTCACTGGGCCAGTAGACGAAGGGTGGGCTGACAGGTGACCTCTGAGGTCCACAGCAAAGTCCTGTGTTGGCTGATGTTATTTCCCTACTGGAAACTTGACAGTGAACATGGGAGGGGTGGGCTTCCGCCTCCTTTGCTGTGTCTAGCCTGTCATCTCAGGCCGACTGCGGAGAGAGAATGACTTTTGCCCAGGCATGTTTAAACCTTCAAAGATCTTACTGGCCTTGCGAGAGTCTGTCTTTTCTCCAGCTCTCTACTAGGAACTTTGAGGCACCTACCTGAAATGCAGAACATGTTAGTAATGGGAAAGCAAGAAGCATTTCTAAAAAATCCTTTCTTTTAATTTCTGTTTCTCCTCTCCCCTTAGTTCCTAAAACCCAGGGAATGCAGAAGTGGGGTGTGACTCTTGCCTGCTGTGACCCAGATCTGACAGGCTTAGGTTTTACCAGACAGACTTTGGATGAGTCTTACCCCCATGAATGCTTACGTCTAAGGCTGCTTTTTGCAGAGCTAGATGTGTTGCTGTCATGAAGGAACCAGCATTATGGAGGGGCTGGAGAGCAGTGGAGAATGTGGGTGCATTTTTGAGTCATCTGGAAGTTAAAATACAACTTGGTTATTTGTTTTGGTCAAATCATGTTACTTGGTTGTGTTGTTAAAGTCATTTATTCATACCAGAGGGAGAGGGGATTAAAAGGGGGCAGAGGAGAGGCAGTGTCTTCCTGAATAGATGGATTGATAGAAGAAGAATCTCTGTCCTCTCTCTGTGTGTTCAGACCTGTTGAGGAAATGACTTCCTCAAGGAGGCCGCAGTATGAGACGTTCTCTTGTGGTGAATAACATTAGCTACATCCCTTTCTATTACTCCCTGTATGCCTGGCAGCCTACCCGCAGCACACAAGCTTTTCCCTTAGTGTTCACTGCTAGGTAGGTGCTGTCAACTACTCCAGTGTCACTGGCAGGGTGAGTGGTGACGCTGAGGCCACTTAACCAGTGTGGGGCTATAGAGCTGGTATAAACTCCTGGGCTACCACCTATGTACCTGCTTCCAGGAAGGGACAAGACAAGCGATGCTTTTACTGAATTTCTTGCACCTGTACTTGGAATGGCTCATGAATAATAAGTTTGATGAATAATATGAATATTAATAACTATAGTATGGAATGATGAATACTAATAAGCCCTGATGACTGCTGAAGAAGGTTTTCCACTTTTCCCAGGGTCTTTTGGGAGGGTCTGAAGTACATCCCAGATGCAGCATCCTGTGGATACCTGAGTTCTCAGGCTTTATTCAGAATGGCGGAGAGGAGGGCCTGGCATCTGTCTCTTTCCTAAACTTCCTAGAGGTGCTGATGTGGCCCTGACCACAACTGAGTGGCAAGGAGCCTGTCACTCACCCGATGTCTTGGCCTCTCACCTCTCCAAGAGAGGTGGGGCTGATGCCATGGCTTTGGCACCAGGAGGCCCAGGGGTTGGAGACCTGGCATCTTTGCTTGTGGGCCCTGGGATCCAGGGGCAGTCACTCACCTTCTTTCCTGTTTACTCATTGATACAGGGAGGAAAAGAACAGATTCCATCTCAGAGGGCTGCCCTCCCTGAGGATTAGCTCCCACATGTAAAACCTAGCCTGGCCCACGTCACAGGTCTTAATCTAAATGCTGTGTAGAGGGCGATCAGATGGCCGCGGGGCTTTTCCAAGGTGAACTGACTTGACCTGACCTGACCACCTTTGTCCTTTTCCTGTCTCTTTTTCCCCGCCCTCCTCCCCCTCAGGATGGGTCACTGGGAAATATCGACGACCTGGCCCAGCAGTATGCAGACTATTACAATACCTGCTTCTCGGACGTGTGTGAGAGGATGGAGGAGCTGCGGAAACGGCGGGTTTCCCAGGACCTGGATGTGGTGAGTGGTGGCCCTGGAAGTATGTCCTGCTGAGACGGTGGTTCCCATTCTTTTAGCTGTTCCTGGGGCATCCGTCTGCAGGCTCCTTATTCTTGTCCTTTAAAAAAAATTCAGATCCCAAAAGAGCAGCCCAGTTTGTCTGCAGGTATTAAATTGAATAAGTGTTGGCAGAAGTAGTATGACCAAATCTGTGCAGTCATTAAAAGACTGTTTGTTGTTTTGTTGTTGTTTGTTTTGTTTTGTTTTGTTTTCATTTTTTAAACTTGGGGACAAAGATGATTTTAATATTGACCAGTGTGTACTGCATTTTTATTGACTCTTGGGGGTGTCTGGGCAAGTTCTTTTCTCTCTTCCCTTTCATTTTTCTTTTCTTCCTTTTCCATCTTTTCTATTTTTAAAAAAGAAAATAAAAATTTAAAGAAGCAAGAAATCACCAACCTCTCATCTGGTGATAAAACCTGGTGTTTTAGAGGTGGGCTATCAGAGTTTCTCTGGACATTTTAAAATCAGCAATATAATCCTGATATATATCATATCTGGCTTTTTTACAGTTCTTCTTCCACATCATTGAGATCTCTTTGTGATCACCATCTTTTGTGACTCTAGTCTCTCCTCTCACCTAGGGATGTTGAAATTCACTGGGCTGCTTTGTAAAGACCTTTACATGTATCATGAGTGGAGCATTTGAGCTTTGTGATAAATAGTAAATAAATAAGCATGGTGGCACATACCTGTAATCCCAGTAGCTCAGGAGGCTGAGGCAGGAGGATCTCAAGTTCAAAGCTAGCTTCAGCAAAAGTGAGGTGCTAAGCAACTCAGTGAGACCCTGTCTCTAAATAAATTACAAAGTAGGGCTGGGGATGTGGCTCAATGGTAGAGTGCCCCTGAGTTCAATCCCTGGCATGCCCCCCAAATAAATAAATAAATAAATAGCTTAGGAATTCTATATAATCTCAGTGTATGCTGGTGTTCCCTTATTTTATGTTTGCAATTAAATAACTTATGGAGACTTTTGTACTTATCAATTAAATTTGCTGCATATTGGCTTCATTTTAGATTCATGCTTTTCAAATTGTTTCATTTACTATATGTGCCTCAGGGCCTCCTATGGTGGCAGAAGAAAAGGCTCAGCCCTCTGTATTTACTCATCCAGATAACTCCTTTGGATCCTCTAATATAGCAAGAGGCTGCATGGACCTGTTTGGAATGACAGCATCCCTTTGTCTTTAAAAACTGTTTAACAAATACTGAATGAATTGAAGCCTTATTTGTCCTGTTAAATTTTTTTTTTTTTTTTTTTTGTAGGGACTGGTGTTTTGGCTCAGCCATAGAGCTCATGCCTGACATGTGTGAGGCCCCAGGTTCAAATCTCAGCACCATATAAATAAATAAAATAAAGGTCCATCGGCAACTTTAAAAAATATATTTTTTAAATAAATCTACATAGGGTAAGAACTGAAAAAAAAAGAATTATGCGACTAATTTAGAACTAATGAAGAACAAGTGATTCTTACTTTCTTTCTTTTTTGTGGTGCTGGGGATTGTGCATATGAGACAAGAACTCTACCAATTGAGCCTTGTGCATGTGAGGCAAGCACTCTACCAACTGAGCTATATCCCCAGCCCTGATTCTTTTTATTAATACTTGTTCTCATGTTATATAAAAGGGTTCTCAGTCCAGATGGGACCCAAGAAGTAGTTGGATACCATTGATATATATTCCATAAGTGATCATGGTATGTTTCCACCTAACTATGCACTTGAAGTCCTTGTGCATGTTAATTTCTTTCCTCAACTCAACCTAAGAAAAGAGTCCTGGAGTCAGGAGTGATGTTATATCATGACTGCCAAATATGAGTTCATGCTCTTTGCTTCTCATTTACCAATTTAGTAGTCCACAGGGATGGGCATTAGTTTAATAAAGTCAGTGGAGGCTGAGAAGTGTCAGTGGATGGCAGAAAGCCTTGACTGTCCCAGGAGCCCGACACCTTGGCCCAGGCAGGCTCATGGGCATCATTGTTGCCAAGGGATTATTTTTTTCCCACTGTAACTTTGTCCTTTGGCATGTGTGAATGGCCAGGTTATTTCTTTCTTTGTAAGAAAGTGACCTCATGTGTCAAAAGACTCCTGTGCCCTGCTAAAATAACTAGTCTCCCTTGTTGGGACATAGTTAAATGAAAACATACTTTCATGTCAGCAGTATTGCCACAGAACAATAACTTAAATATTGCACTTTATTTATTTATTTTTATGGTGCTGTGAATCAAACCCAGGGCCTCAGTACGTGCTAGTCAAGCCCCCTACCCCCACCTCTTAATTCTTTTTTTTTTTTTTTTGGTAACAGGGATTGAACCCAGGAGCTCTTAACCACCGAGCCACATCCCCAGCCCCCCCTATATATTTTTTTCCATTTTAAGACTGGGTTTTACTAAATTGCTTAGGACCTCGCTAAGTTGCTGAAGCTGGTCTTAAACTTATTGTCCTCCTGCCTCAACCTCCCAAGTAGTCACTGGGATTATAGGCATGTACCACCACACCTGGCCCCAGCCCCCTAATTCTTGATGTTGCAGTTTTGACCTGAGATGCTAATGTGGTAGCTGATCTCCTCGAATAGCTCACTGCACAAGGAAATGATGGCTGTGAATTGGAAGATGATGATACAACATTAAACTGCTCTTAAAATGCCAGCTGATCAAGAGTTGGGGTAACCCTTCATCCCATGGTGTTCAGAAACCTGGGAGGCAGCTTCTAGATTGTAAAGGAAGCCTGCCTGTCCGTGGGATAAATGACCTCCTTCCCATTTAGACAGATGGGCCTAATTTGGTGTGCTCTGTTCCAGAACAGCAAAAGGCAGTCTGGGGGAAAAAAACACCACATGAGCTTAATTAGTTCTCATCAAAGGTGTAAGAACTTGGTGGTGGGTAAAATTGATGGGAGCTAATTCAAGCCAGGCTGGAAGTTGACTGTTCATTCTTTAAATTGTAGTTAGTGAGAAAAAAAAAAAAAAAAGATCTCAAATTGGCATTCAGATTTTCTTTCTGTGAAATGCCAGGCAAGTTGTAGCAGTAAAGGGGAATTTCCAAACTACTGAAGATCAGGTTAGTTTTTGCGGGATGTTTAACATGTCTCTCACATGCTTCAGGAGTCTAGAAGTTTTGCGATTATCCATCACGTAGGCCGGGCATGTGACGCTCGTGATTTATTTGAAATTCCCTTTCTCAGTGGTCAGCTTAGCATAGATTCAACTTCTGATGGTAGCTCACTTTATTGTAAAACCATGGCTTTCAATCCATAACACTCTGTTTTATCACTTATGAATTTTAGGTCTATTTCTAGACTTCCAATTCTGCCTTGGACCAGTTACATAAACTGCCTCCTTTGGGTCTGAGGACCTTATAGAATGGGAGATGTCTTCAGAAGGAAAGATCCACCAAAAATAGAGGAAATTGTAACATGTAGAAGCCTAAAGTATTCTAGAAGGGCAGAAATAGCAGGATGTATATTATGTTGACAAAGTCACATAGGAAACAGCCCTCAGTAAGGAGAGTTTGTTTGATGAATTAGTTTAAGATTTGGTTTCATTTTAAATCTTGTGGGTGGATTTTGGAGGGGCTTAATGAAATATTCTATAGACAGAAGAGCTATGTAGATATTTATGTTTGGCTTTAAAAAGTCAAAAAATGCATTGTATGTAAGTGTTAATTACATGTCACCCAGAGAACAAACAAACCAGAGAGATAACCTGCCCACAAAGATGCTTGATCTAACCTTGGGGGGGGGGGAAAGTTTTTTTGATAATTGTGTTAGTAATTAACTTTCTGGACTAGATGTCAAGCTATTTCTTGAGGACCTAGTCACCCGGATCCTGATAATGTGTCCTTGGGGCCAGTTTTGATGAAGCCAACAGGGAGTACAGATGGGTAAAAATTCAACGGTATAAGCAGAGATTCTGATTCAGATTTATAATAGTGGGGAGAGTTTTTATTTAGCACCAAATGGGCCCTAAAGGAATGCTGTGTTTGGCAGCAGCCACAGCCTCTGCTGGGCACTGGGACATTAGTGCTTGTGAACAGCAGGGAAGTTGCCCATATTTCCCCACATTTGGCACCTCCCTGAGCACTGTGTGCTTTTTTGGCTGGGAGAATCTGCAATCAGAAATGACAGCAGCTTTCCATTTCCATAAGGGGCCCATCTCTAGTGAAGCTAAGTTTGACATCTGTCAAAGTGACACCCTGGCCAGGAAGGGACACACTCAAGGTGGCCTCTCATTACTGGCAGCATTTGATGCCTCTACATCCCTAAGGTTGAATCTGTTTGGATGTTGGCAGAGAACGAGCTTGGATGGCTGTTGATGTGGCACGCTCACAGTTGATGATGACGTATTTGTCGGCAGCCCAAGCCCGGCCTGAACTCTGTGCCAAATCGTTATCATAGCTCTGTGTGTAGAAGGAAGAGGAAGCCCAGGCAGAACCTTACTCGGTACTTAGGGACTAGAAATGCAAATGAAAGCATTGTACATTCTATGCTGCTCAGGTTTCTTGAGGCTGTACCCACCTGCCTCCAAGTCCAGGTGGGAGTCCTTGTCCCCAGCTTGCTGATTGGGTAGAAAGTCAGAAACGACCATGAACTAACTGTACAGGAGGAGTTGGACAGGGTTCCCATTCTGGCTCTTTCGCTGGCAAGGTGCTTACCCTCATTGAGCTTCAGTTTCCCTATCTGTATAATGGGGATAAATTATCACATACTTATCATGAGAATTAAATTTTAAAACTCTGTTAACCGCAAGGGGCTTGTAACTGTTTCTTTTTCTTCCTTTCTCTTCTTAGTTCAAAAATTCCTGCAGTAATGCTGGAGAGTATCTGTCATTCATTAATACTTCATTAATATTTATTCATGTGAGTGCAGGGATTTTGGTTTTGTTTTTTAGCTTTTTGCTAAATATATAGAAACAGCATAATAAAGTATAATGAACTTCCTGTGCCTGTGGCCAGCCTGGACAGCACCATCAGCCTTTTCCTGCTACTTCTGTTTCATCTTCCCCCCTACTCACACTTGATTATTATTTACAGTTCATTTATTTTTTTTATTTTGCAATATGGAGAATTGAATATAGGGGCGCTCTAACACTGAGATATATCCCCACCCCTTTCTATTTTTAATTTTTTTTTTTTTTTTTTTTTGGTGGTGCTGAGGATTGAACCCAGGACCTTGTGCATGTGAAGGCTGAGCTATATCCCCAGCCCTGTATTTTTTTAAATTTTGAGAGGGTTTGGCTGAGTTGCCAAGCCTAGTTTAGAACTTGTGATGTTCCTGCCTCAGCCTCCCTAAGTTGTTGGGATTCCAGGTGTGTGCTACTGAGCCCAGCTCTGTATTTAATCATTTTAAAATATTTAATGATTAAAAAAAAAATTAGCAGTAAGCATCAAATAAAAGATGTATTCCTGGGCTGGGGATGTGGCTTAGTAGTTGAAGGCCCCTAGGTTCAATCCCTGATACCAACAAAAAAAAAAAAAAAAAAAAAACAGGCATTCCTTCCTGTGCACAAAGAGGTCACAATTTAGTGGAGGGTGAAACAGTGAACACACTATTGAAATGCTGTGCAGGAATATGAAGAGGGCCTCTGGCCTAGTTTAAGTAAGTTTAGGAGGCGTGCTAAGAAGCAATAACTTGGCTCTACAATCACAGAGAACTTAGAAGACAGACCTGGTTTGGCTTGGAGGTGTGGGCAGTGCTGAATAGCTTTCCTCAAAGGTCAAGGTCATGTTTTGGGTCAAACCTAAAAGTTGAGGGAGAAAAATGTGACCTTTACCAGCTACTGCAAGAATTCTTCTATATCTAGAAACTAAGGTCTGAATGGTATGGGGCAGGCTGCATAGTGTTCTTTCACAGGTCCTTGGGTTATTAATCCTATAAGGAGATAGCATAGAATGTTGTGATTCATCACTCTCCACAAGAAAAAACAAAAGTAATTGCCATTTTGCCCTCAATGACTGGCTGGCCAAGGTGAACTTTCTCCTGTTTTGCTTGTGGCTTCACACAGACCTGCACACCATAGTTCAGTCTGTGATCTTGATGTTTACATTTAACACTTTGGGCCTGGAAGACTTTTTTTTTCCCCTTAGAATCCAGCACTTGCCCAGAGCTTTCAAGGGATCTGGGTGAGGAAGAGCATTATTATTTTTAGAATCAGGACCTTTCAGAGAGTGAGGGAAGCCCAGGCCTGGTGCCTTTTTGGAGCCCTGGATTATCAAAACCAGGTTACCAAAACTATCATGTGATCTAAATGTTTACATGTAATATTTTGGCATGGGAGGGTTTTTGTTTTGTTTTATGGGTTGCTTTTCTTTTGCAGTTTGCTGCAGACAGCAAAGCATGTGGAAAGTGGGTTTTCTTTACATTTGAACTCCATGAAAATGACAGGAACTGTGGGGTTGCCCCAGCTCCATCCATGGATCCCTAGTGTTTCTAAAGGTGCCCAGAGCTGAGAAGCAAAGATGATAAGTGCTCCCTCCCTCTTCCTTAGGATAAGAATGAGGACCTCCTTGCTTATGATCCTAAATCACCCTGCTAAAAGCCCACGCTCTCTGATGAGTGTGGCTCTGAAAGGCATTTGTTTTTGTTTTGTTTCCTCTTGTGTTAACTCCCATTATTCTCTAGCTTTGGGCTCCTGTTGACTTGCAGATTGCAATCAGAATCAGTGGGCATTCGATGGTGAGCCTGAGCTCCATTCTGCTGTGGGATTCGCACACTTGATGTCAAAATACACTGAGGCATTATATCTTAAGCCAGATGGTAATGCGGTTCCCTGCTCTGGCTCCTCTCAGACAAAGTCCCATTTGTGCTCAGATGCCCGGTCCCAATTTAGTCAGCAGTTTTTGTACATTGCACCGAGTGAACTTGGGCATAAACAGATCTCTTGATGCCGGATTTGATCTTGGCATCCTATACCTCTGGTTATTAAGATTTTACTAAACCAGCAATAAATTTATATTTCATTCCTCTTAAACTCCAACACTTTTGCAGACTGCTTGTGCGATTATGGAAACCTGTGTTCTGGGTGATACAGCAGTCTAATTGTTGAGGTGTCTTCAGATTTTTCAAATATGAATCAACAACTTCAGCTTCTTCTCTTTTGACTCCCATGAAATTAGAAATGACTGACTTTTTTGTTTACTTGCATTAACAAAACCTACTATGCTTGGGAGATTAAAAACCAAAAGAGCATTCTTTTTAAACAACAACAACAACAAATACAAATGCTTGGCAGAAAGGAGAAAGTCTGGGCTTTGTTGTTGCTTCCATTTACATATGACAGAGAAAATTCCTAAATGATAATCAAATTAATACTCAGTCGGGAAAATACCCAGGAGCTCAAGAAAAAGAGGCCAGTTGATGGCAGAATCCTGCACTTGCCCAGGGCTGGAGGAAAAAGGGCATTGTTATTTTTGGAATCAGGACCCTTCTGAGGGTGAAGAAGCTCCTGGAGTATCAAAATCAGGTTGCCAAAAACTGTAATGTCATCCAAATTCTTATATTTAACACTTTGGTCATGGGTGATTACAGTGTGAGTTATTTGTGCTAATCATAAGCTAATTATAGTCTATTTAAAAACGTTAATTTGTGGCACACTAGAGGCAGTATGGTCTTGCAGTGAGACGGAATTTAAAGGAGGGTGATGCGTGTTTATTTTCAAGGCCTTGGGCTGGGTTTCTGAGGTTAGATCAGTAATGTCATTTGATGGTATTGTCTGAGATCTAAATATGAGACTTTTGGTGAAGACTAAGTGGCTCATCTGTCCCCCAGGGCCCTTCTTGGAGCATAAGGAGCATTGGCATCTGGAAAGGGATTATGCAGATAGATACATATAGGGGTTAGCCTGCAAGTCACATGGGGCAGGGCTGTGAGCCCTTGATGCTGTCACAACACACACCTGACATCGGCCTCCTGGTCCATAGGTTCATGTTTGAGTCTGACCTGTTAGCACTGCTCTGATGTGCTGACAGAATTCAGGGCAGGAAGAACTGGTCCTGGATCACCAAATGTAGGCCCCTGTACATGTACTTGTTGTATTTGCAGAGCTAGGAAGAGACCCAGGCCTCACGAATGCTAGGCAAAACACTCTACCATGGAGATACACCTGCTGTCACCAGAGTCATTAATTGGAGATTTCCCTGGCCACCTCTTATCAGAAGGTCATTGCACCCATTTCAGCAATAGGCTTTAATTTGGAGCTGCCTTTTCTTTCAGTTTGGGAGTTGCAGAAATTTTATTCTAAATAGAAGAAAACAAGAGGGCGAAGAGTTGAGCAAATTCGTTTTGTGCAGGAGATCAGTTACTTTGAGTTTTCAACAAGGTATTCACTATCTGGAAGGATCCGCCCTAATGTGATATCCTCAGAGCACAGCTCTTGTCTTTTCTTGGATCTGTCACTGTATTACCCCAAAAAGAAAATCAGGTTCTAGCTTTTTTTTTCCTTGATGTATCAATCTCTAGCTTCCCGCCCCTCCCATTCCTCCCTTGATACTTCAGTCCATGCATTAGAAGTGGAGGCTTAATCCTGCACCTCTAGCAATGGAATTAGAGTTCAAGTTCAGGGGTTTGTGAACTGCTTCTATCTCTGACATTCCAAGGCCAGAGCATAAATTATGTATTTATAAGGGATGGTTTGAGAGACTTTCTGCAATTACTTAGAGTATGAAGATGTTCTAAATTTGTGTAATAGCAATGCCATCCATCTCCTGGGCTTCAGCAGAAGCTGATGGAACTTAATCAAAAATAAATCAAGGACAAGTCCAAACCAAATTGGAAGCACATCATGAATATTCCTGAACATCTGGATGTGTTTGTAGGGGTGTTCGTTGTTTTTTTAATGTGTGCGACAGCAGAGACGTGGCTTCTTAACAAAGATGCCGAAAGGAAGACAGATTTCCATCTGTGATTTCAAAGGGAGTTTTTGTTTGTATGTGTATGTCCTTTCTCCTTAGGGTGTGGGCTTCTCTTCTTTAAGATATTCCTTTGATCTCTTTCATCTTTTGGAATCTGTTTTGGTATTTTATCTGAATTCTTCATTGGAGTTGCTGCTCAGCTCATGGAGATTAAATATTTTTTTTTTAAATAAAGGAGAATTTAAATAAGAAAAAATTTACTATTTAATATTTTTGATGAATTCTTTAAGTGCCATCGATATTATAATTTATCAATTTCTGTATTATTAGAATGACTATGTTCATCTGAACCTCAGGGTATTGTTTTGCTGCCTAAAATACTAACAAGAATTAGGGAGGAATGAACAAAATATGAGAGGCCTTAATAATAACCATGCTGATAATTATCGAAAAACTGACATTTGTGAAAGCACATTATAATTGATAAGGCATCCACATTCTATTACCTTTTTTCTTTTAATGACCCTGGGAGGTGGATATTAGCAATCATTTGATTTCAGCTGGGCAGAGGCAGAAACCATTGCTTGAGGAAGATGGTGATGGGAAGACCCAGGCCCCATCAGCTCCAGCCTGGATGTCCTCTGGATGGACTCACAGGCCCTACCCTGCCTGGTGGGGTGCCAGTGCCTTTTTGACGGGGGAATGAACCCAGGGCCTTGTGCAGTACCACATCTTCTTCTTCAGGTTGTTGGAAATATTAAATAAAATCATATTTGTAGGGCTCTTGGCAAAGTTTCTGGGTGTATGCTGGAGCTCAACTAACATTTATCATAAATATTGTTATTTATAGTAGAAATGCTAATTATTGATAAGACTGTTATAAAACTAGGACTTATTAAAAGTTGACAACTATCAAGTATCAGAGATGGGATTGAAATCAGTAGGAAAATCCAAAATTCTCTGAATCCCCAGCCCGCTCAGTAGCCTTGCATTTTTATCTGGAGATTCTTCCACCTCTGGAAGAGTCCATGATAACTTGGTCCACAGATTATTTAAATGCGTGAGTAATATATTATGGAAGTGCAGTGTTATGAAGCATAATATACTAGTGTAAAATTATTTATTTGTTTAGCAGTACTGAGAATTGAACCCAGCCATTTTTCTTCTTCCTCCCTCCCTCCCTCCCTTCCTCCTCCTCCTCCTCCTCCTCCTCCCCCTCCTCCTCCTCCTCCTGTTGTTGTTGTTGATGTTGTTTTGTTTTGAGACAAGCTATCACTAAGTTGCCCAGGCTGGCTTCCAACATGCAATCTTCCTGCCTCAGCTCCCCAAGTCCCTGGGATTAAAGGTGTGCACCACCACACCTGATAAAAATTATTTTTATTATATAAATTACAATAATATATTTATTAAAAATCCAAAGCAAGTTCAGTGAAAAGGGAGTGAATGCTTGAAATTGTTTTTAAAGTTACAACCTTAGCTTATGTCCTTCCAGATACTGAATATGTTGTTGAAGCACCAGAATACCAAATACACAAAATGAATTTACTCAGTATCTTGCTTTCTTCTACTTGAAATAAAATTCTTGAAACTTTCAAACTGAATGGAAAGGCAGTATCAAATTAAAATATTTTAATAGCCTCTTTCCAAAGACAATGTACTTGGTGTATTCTCTCTCTTCTCTTCTGTGCATACACACATAAAATCATATGTGATGTTTTACCTACAGCAGGTTAGAAGCAGCAAGTTAAAAGAGAGTGATTTATTGCTACAGAAAGTCATCTTATAGTGGTGAGAAATGCTAACAAATGAAGAGACAGAAAATGTAGAAAATCAATATCAAAACTTTCAAAGTTCAAAACCTGGATTATTTAAAATAGGGACACACAACTTGGCCTACTTTGCAATTCTGTGGAGCAATCCGGAATTTAAAAGAATCTTTTAAACCGAGCATTGTGGCACATGCCTGTAATCCCAGGGATTTGGGAGGCTGATGCAGGAGGATTGCAAGTTCAAAGCCAGCCTGAGCCACTTAGAGAGCCCCTGTCTCGAAATAAAAAATAAAAAGGGCTGGGAATGTGGCTCAGTGGTAAAGTGTTCTGGGTTCAATCCCTGGTACCAAGAAAAAAAAAATCTGTTAAATTTTATTCCCTACGTTGTTTTAGAACACAGCAGATAGTAGAATTAAGGGGAAAAATTTCATTCAGGAAGGTAAAAGAAAATAAAGACATTTTCTTTTCTTTTTTCTTGAAAATGAAGTTTGTTCAACAGAATTACCTAATATTAGAGGGTTATGTAATATTATAATTTTAGAGTATTATACAATAACTCTTTTGCAGATGGCTAAATGATGCTATCCTATATTGTTCCTGAAAGTGAATGCCAAGGGTTGGCAAACAGCAACATATACTGAGCTTCTGGTGTTTTTCAGTAATTTATGCCGTATCGTGGGAAAATTGCTAGTAAAATAGCAACTAGAATTCGTGTTCCAGGAAGATCATTTACAATGGGACAAGACAGAAACAGATAAGGATTGTACCGTCTATCCTGTAGGTGGCTGATGCAGATCTGCTTACAATAAACCCTAGCTCTCTGTTGGTTCCCACGGAGGTACATGAATATAGGACCACAGAAATGAACTGGAAGAAGTGATGCTGGATAGAGGGGCACCTTAGCTGGAAGGAGAGGCCCCTCTGGCTAGGGTCAGGACACTGCAACACACAATGCAGTGCAGTGCTAGGTTCTGAGCCTGGCCAGGTATGATCACCCTGTTCTTGCCACACCATAAGCTAGATCAGCAGAAGTAAACAGCTAAGGTTGAGTTCAACAGGGCTAGACTTCAAGCATCAGTGATAGTTAGAATGAAAATGCTAATTATAGCAGTAGCCAAGATTTTAAAAGTACAAATGTTTCTTTTTCCAGGTAGTTATCTTCTTTAATTAAATGTTATAGCTGATATCCTTGTTTGTGGTGCTGGGAATGGAACCCAGGGCTTCATGCATGCTAGGAAGTGCTCCACTACACCCCCAGCTCTGCTTGTATTCTTTATAAAACATTTATTGAATACCTGCCATGTGAAAACACATGGTGCATACTCTCCCAGAACACTCCCAAGGGGCTTTTTAAATGAGTTTTTTAATTGGGATATAGTTTATATATCATAAAGTTCATCTTTTAAAGTATACAATTTAGTGGGTTTTAGTGTTTTCAGAAAGTTGTACCATCTTTCCCACTATTTCCAAAATATATTGTACTTTTAATTCCATTTTCACCTTTCTTTAGAGAACACACACTAAGTACATTGTCTGACACTGTATCTTTGGGGCTAGAAGAGATCCCATCACATAGTAAATAATTAACTATTTGTAGGCTAAACAAATGCAATACTTGTGCATGCTGGAGATATTTATATTTCTGTCATCAAAGTGAAATTTGCATGCTATCCTTTTGCTTTAAAATAATAATAATAAAAATGAAGAAGAAAAACTTTTTAAAGCAAGAAAGTTTTGGAAACTATAATTCTAGAGAAGCACCTTTATTACAGAATGAACCTGCAGGTAATAAAAATGTTAAATATGTTGAGATTCAAATGTCTAATTAGAGGAGGAAAGGCTCCCAATTAAAGTATATTAGATAATAAAAAAGATCTTTTTCCTGCTTTAAAATTGTCTTATATTAGCCTGGTTCTTAATATGATTCTAAGGGATAGGCTGTCATCTTAATATAACAAAAATCTAGGATGAAACAAGGCTAAACCATAAAGACTAGTATCAAATAGACGAATGCCTTTGGTATTCCAGCACTTTCCAAACTGACAGCTCTCAGCAGCCCCAGCACAGGGATGCTCGTGCCCTCTCCCCTGTTGGATTTTCTGTTCCATCGGATAGTGAACTCTCCAGGGCTGCAACTCTTGTTTGTAATTTAACACAATTGAGCCTATTGTCCGGTCACATGGAACTGCAGAACAGCAGAGAGGGAAAAGATAATCATACAAGAGTTGGAAGCCCAGTGGGACCCACGAAAGAGCCACTGCCAGCCCTTCATAGTCTGGAAAGAAATGGCGGATTTTGCTCACAGAGCAGCTGACTCAGTGTACAGACCTTCCTGCAGGTGAGCAGATAGATGGTGGCAGGTGCTCAGACGAGGGCCACTCCTCCTCTCCACTCTCCATGCCATTTCCTTCTCCTTGTGCTCAACACCCTGGACAGGGGATGATTCCTTGTCTCTAGCACAGACCGAATGTCCCTCTATGATCATGCGTATGTGTGCCTGTGTGTGGGAGAGGGAAGGAGGGAGAGAACATTAGCAAATAATGGTGGCCAGGAGTAATGGAAAATATGCTAAAGAGAAGGAGAACAGGAAGGAAGGAGAATGGGAAAAAATGCTCTATCTGCCAGGATCTGATCTGCCCAGTCCCCTTTATTCCTTGCTCAACTTCCATGGTTTAAAGATTCAGTGGGAAATGGAGACTCTGCCCAATTCCCACCAGGTTCCAGTCTAGCTGGGTCTAGGGGGGCAAGAGTGGAGATGCATAAGAACTACCAGTCCACCTGCCACCCTCCCCTTCCCATCTCACCTTTCATTTTCACCAGGTGGAGATGGACGTCATGACCATGTTCCCTGATTTGAAGATGGACAGATAGAGGGCAGGACTATAGATCAGGTCAGGTGGGCATCTTCTCATCGCTGGGTGCCTGTCACCTAGGAGACGAAAATGTCAAACACAAGCCAGCATTTTGGTGAGATTTTAATCTGTTGGGCAATCCATTTGTTTTTTCTCTTATTTGTTTTGGCTGACCATGTGAACCTTAGAGAATACCTTCATCAGGAGGCTCAGGGTGAGTCTTGTTGATATGAGTCTTGTTGATATATGGTTTCTGAGCTGCATGAGGTAATAACAAAAAAGATATTGTAAATAAAAGTGCTTGGCTTATTTAAAATTAATTAATTTTTTTCCATTATATGAAACAGTGTTACCCTCTGAATGCCAGAGAGGCAAGCCACATGTGCTGATCACCTTCTAGATAGCGTAGATGCTGAGAGGCTGGGTTTAAGAATTCATATATGCAAAGAAGAGTCCAGCCTGGAGGGAACTGGCTGGCAGGGTTCTAAGCTCTGGGTATCAGTGAGGGCAGAGAGCTGCAGGAGACTGAGGGGTCACAGAACAGGGTTAGGAAGACATTGTCTTCAGCAGGGCTGTGTAGTAGGGCTGCTATTAAATTGTATGAGTTGCTATTAAATTGTAGGAGTTCTTTAGATATTCTGGCTATTAAGCCTGCTACCACTGACCTATCCCTTTAGCCACATCTTAACTTTTTAAGTGGACAGTTCCTTGGTAGTAGGCAAATTCTCCCTGTTGAACTAACATCCTCACCATCCACCCACAGAACCCTTTCCATCCTGCACAATAGAAACTCCTACCATTAAACAAAAGCTTCCCATAGCCTTTGGCAGCCGCTGTTCTGCTTTCTGTCTCTATGAATTTGACCACTCCAGGTGGTCAAGTTAAATTAGACAGTATTTGTCTTTTTGTGCTTGGCATATTTCACTTAGCGTAATGTCTTCAGTGGTCATCCATGTTTTAGAATGTGTCAGAATTTCCTTCCTTTTTAAGGCTGAGTAGTATACCACTGTATTTATATACCACATTATGTTTTTCTATTCATTCATTGACAGCTAAGCTACTTCCACCATTTCATTATTATGAATAGTGTTGCTGGGAACATGAGTATGCAAATATCAGGGTCTCTGTGTTCAATTTCCCCCCATCCCCATGGGAGGGAATATACCTAAAAGTGGAATTGTTAGATCATATGGAATTCTATTTGTAATTTTTTTTTTTTTTGCAGAACCTTCATATTGTTTTCCATAGTGTTTGCATTCTTGCCAATAGAACATAGGTTTCCAATTTCTCCACATCCTTATCAACACTTGTTATTTTCTATTTTTTAGAATTCTATCCTAATGGGTATGCAATGGTATCTCACTGTGGTTTCGGCTTATATTTTCTTAATGATTAGTCATGTTGAACATCTTTTTTATATGCTTGTTTGACCATCTTTATATCTTCTTTGCAGAAATGTCTATACATGTCCTTTCTTTTTTTGTTAGTGGGGTTGTTTATTTTGTTGCTATTAAATTGTAGGAGTTCTTTATATATTCTGGCTATTAATCCTACAATGGATATATGATTTGAACATATTTTTTTTTCCATTGTGGGTGGTCCTTCCCTAAGTTGATAGTGTCCTTTGATGCACAAACATTTTGTAATTCTGATTAAGCCCCATTTATTTCTTTTTAAAATTACCCATGATGGTGTCATATCCGAGAAATCATTGCCAAATTCAGTGTCGAGAGGTTTTCCTTTTGTGTTGCCTTCTAAGCTTTTTGAACTTTAAGCTTTTATGCCCAGGTCTTTGATCTATCTTGAGTATATGGTATAAGGCCCTACCTTGTCTTTTTTTTTTTTCTTTCTTTCTTTTCTGTACTGAGGATTGAACCCAGAGGTCCTCTACCACTGCCTATACCCTCAGCCCTTTTTATTTTTTATTTTGAGACAGAGTCTCACTAAGTTGGTGAGGCTCGCCTTGAACTTGCCATCCTCCTACCTCAGCCTCCCGAGCTGCTGGGATTCCAGGTTTGTGCCACCATGCCTGGCTACCTTAGCTTTTATTAAGAGGTTTGTCATGAAGGACGTCATCCTCCCTTACAGTGGCTTCTCCTCTACACCTTCAGTCATCCACTGCCTTTCTCATTCCACTCTACTCCAGTGCCACTTCCTCTGTAGGTTCTTCCTGGGTTCTCCAAGGGAAGTGATCCTTGTCTTTCTAAATCTCCATTGCAGATTTATCTTCCTTCGCATACGGTATGGTATCCTTTTTTTTTTTTTTTTTTTGCATCATGTATTATGCTCATGTACTAGTCTCACCTCTTCCACCAGGTGGTGTACACCTAAATGGCTGGCTTTCAGTTGTAGCTCTGTGGCCTTCCCAGTAGCCGCCACAGTGCTCATGCCCCATGGTGACTTGCATTTTGCAGAGACTCAACACATATTAACTGGATATCCATTTATAGAGAGTTGTAATCAGGTGGTGTCATGTGAATAGAAATACTGAAGTTAGAAGTTTTGATGGTAGAATTCTCAAATTCAGTTTTGTCTTCTTTAAAGTGTCTGCAATGCTTCAGAAGCTGCCATCAATACCACTGAAGTAAGAGAAGGGAGGCTTTTTTATACCAATGACATCTGAGGGCTATATGAACAGTTTAATATCAAAGCGAATTCACAGTCATCCTAAAAACTGCAATTTGTATTTGACAACAGACAACAGAAGGTTTCCTTGTGCTGTTGGTAAAGTTGAACTACTGGAGGCAGTCTTAGGATGCATATGAAATGATGAAGCTGGGTCACCTTGACAGTCACAGTCACTACAGAGTATAGGGAGCACCCTCCTAGCCTAACACGGGCACGCACATTCTCACATCAGGGCTTTGAGTGGGGAAATCTTCCTGGCATATGTCAGCCCAAGGTTCTAAAGAAGGAACAAAAGATTTGGAGAGTGTCTTGTAAATCAGTCCCGATGAGTGCCCACCACGATGAGAAACTTCTAGAATCTTGAGCCGGCGTGTGTAGTTTTGTTTATAAGGAAAAAGACCACGATTGTGGAAAGCACTGTTTCACACTGGTACATTAGTGATTGTGTATCTAAATCACAAAAGAGATTACAAGTAATCTGGAACAGATGTTTCTTATCGCAGACTGTTCTTAAAGTTCTCAGAATTGATCCTTTTGAGGTGAGAGCCATACCTCCCTGTAAACCCATGAGCCATAATTATCAGCATTACATTTTCTCTCTAGGACAATCCTAATTATACGTTACACTTAAAGGGACATTCCACAGTAAACAGAAACTACATAAGGTGAAAAATGAACACACCATAGTGCCACAGGCTGCCCAAAGGTGCTATATAAAAGCTTTGTCCACCCATCTGTGACACAGACATTAAATTGGCCTTCTAGGTTTGCCCTTTGATTTAAGCAGTTTCATGAATTCCAGTTAAGTATGTAATCCTACAGTTCAATCAGTCACTAAATATTGATTGAACACTTACTGTGTACCCCAGGGACAAAGAGGAATGTAATATAAATTTTTTCCCACTCAAAGACCACAGATGAAATAGGAGGGGACAAGATTTATGAAATTTAGTATTATGCAGTTACATTCGGTCAACCTTTATTGAGTCCTCGCCATGTACAAGGCTGTATCTAAGCCTGTATGGAATAAAATAATGCCCTTTGGCCATTTAGTAATTGTGTTTGTAAAATTAGATGAAATTGATCTTGGAAGTGGCTCAGTAATAGAACACTTGCCTAGTATTTCAAGGTCCCGGGTTTAATCCCCAGCACCAAAAAACAATCAATCAAACAAACAAACAAACAAACAATATGAAGCATGAAATCCTCTCGAAATTCCCAGTTGTTTGAAAATTTATTTATTTAATTAATTTGTTTTTTTGTTTTTTGTGTTTTTCTGGTGCTGGGGATTGAACTCAGGGCCTTGCGCATGCTAATAAGCACTTGTTCTACCTCCAAACTACATCCCCAGGCCTCAATTGTTTGAAAATTTCTTCCCAAAGACCTTGGTGGGAATGTTTGCCAGAGTCTCTGTGCAGGGTTTATTTCTTATCGGTTTTCTACCAGTATTTTGTTGTTATTGTGCTGGGGATTGAACCCAGGGCCTTGTGCATGCAAGGCAAGCAACACTCTACCAACTGAGCTATATCCCAGCCCATCCAAAGTTTTTAAATCTCCATTTTGGTATAGTTTCTGTTGTGCTAAGACCCTTTGGTGACACTTAGCCTGAGTGAATGTTGATACTTCCGACTCTTGATAACTTGTTATTAAGATGCTAAAGATGCACGTGTACATGTATATAGTTATATATATATGGTATCTGTATGGTTACATTTTTTTTGTAATTAAGAAGGATCATTTTAGCTAGATTTTCATTTAAGGATTGAGAACATTAGAGTTCATTTAAGAAATGATTTATCCCCTCCCAGTGCTTGCTTTTCACATAAATTTTAATTCATACATTGCTTTCTTTGGGCCGAAGTAACAGATATCTGCATGGATGCTGGTATTTTAAATAAGGATTTTAAAAAATATATCACAGTTGCATTTAAAGCATCCTTGAATGAAAGAAAAAAGTTGCTTTAAAAATGTAAAATGCAGCTTGGGAGGCTGAGACAGGAGGATTGCAAGTTCAAAGCCAGTCTCAGCAATGGTGAGGCACTAAGCAACTCAGTGAGCCTCTATCTCTAAGTAAAATGGAACTGGGGGTGTGGCTTAGTGGTCGAGTGCCCCTGAGTTCAATCCCTGGTAAGCCTGCTCCGCCAAAAAAAGTCATAAATGATACAATGAAGAATTTCGTGTTTGGTGTTTAGATTTTGTACCATAGCTACTCAGTTGCAGCGAATGCCCAAAAGCTAGAATATTCTATCATAAAGAATATAGGAGATGTTTTTTTCCATCTTTTCACCTTCATTATGACTGCACATGTGGAGCAACTCTATATCGTACACAACCAGTGAAACGAAAAGTTGTGCTCCATTTGTGTACAGTGAATTGAAATGCATTCTGCTATCATGTTTAACCAATTAGAACAAATAAAAGTAAAAATTAAAAAAGAATGTAGGAGAAGAGACATAGGAAAATTATTACTATTGGAAAAAAAAGAAAGGCACCAGTTTTAAAGAAAGCTGCTCAGTGTATTGGAATGCTGCTTTGGTTTTAATAATGAGACTGTAAGAAAATATTTACTATTTTGGAAAATGTGTGAGCCTGTGTGAATGTATTAGCATGTTGCTATGGTTTTAATAATGAGACCCCTTAGGGAAATATTTACCATTTTAGAGAATGTGTGAACCTGGCATGTGTATTGATTTCTCACTGAAGTTAAGTTCCTCATCATTCCAGTAGTGGTTTAAACTACTTAATATTTAGCTGGTTTGAGTTCATGTTTGAGATGCTAACCAAGCTCAGGGGAGTTCAATTTCAAGGAAGTCAGTGAGATTCAGTACCTTGGGGAGTAGGTAGTGTCCATACTGTGGAAGCCTTGGACTCCAGTTTCACAGTTTGATGTTGTTCTGTTGTTCCGAGGGACATAGGAAGGTTTTGGATTGGGACAGTGACCCGAGGACATGTCTGGGGAAGCTCATCTTGGCATGAGAACACGTATTTACTTGGGAGGAAGAAAAATAGGGAGAAAGTATTGCTGCAGTCCACAATAAAGTGGAGCAGAGATCCTGGGTGTGGAAATGGAGGTGAGGACGTGAAGGTCGGGCCTTTGGTCGGAGGCCTTTAGAACTTGATTGACGGTGGAATGAATGGGTCAGTGAAGGAAAGCTGCTGGGGGGTAAGTGTGGTTATTAACAGATGAGAGAGGGAAGGAGGCGGAGTGCGCAGTGTAGTTAGAGGAACTGTTGGACACACTTGTGGAGCAACAGAGCAGACAGGAAAGGTGGCGTCAGATTCAGAGAAGCAGCTGGAGGGAGAGGGGCCATTCTCACGCTCCTTCTGATGTTTGCTTGTCCTCATGAATAAGCACCTCCCTTGATGCATGGCCTTAAATGATCCATGGGTGGGGCTTGGAAACTCAAGTTTGAACTCTGGCTCTGAGGAATGGAAACAATGGATGAGTAGAGAATGAACCACCTTCCTTCCTTGTCTCCTCTCTCCTTGCCTTCCTTCCTTTCTCCTCTCAGTCATTTTATGGAGATAGTTGAATATATTTGTAAGCCAGACAGAAGAGAAGAAAAGAATGATAACAAAGGATGAAAAACTAAAAAGAAAGAACAAACTGGGTAAATTGTCCCTTTTCACAAAGCCCAGGTACAAGCACTTGGAGAAGCTTGGCCCGCCCCCCTTGGAGAAGGGATACTGAAAGGTTGGGTGTCTTTCCAGAGGCCCAGCATTAATATTTACAGCAGGTGTATTCATCCCACTAGGCTTGTTAATATACTGTGGTCTACACAGGATTTACTAAAAAGGGGTAGTTATGAAAGATAATAGATGAAGCATTAAATTGTTTCACTGGCGAACCCAAGAATGCTAGACATTGGGTCATAAGATGGAGCCAGAAGGCAAATAATGGAAGAAGTTCTGGAGTGTCCCTAAATGTGGGGATGCTGTTGGACGCAAATGGCTTTAGTGGGAATCGACTGTAGGGGACTCCCAGGTAGCAGAGCAGAGGGGTTCAGAGCGAGCTCAGGAGGCAGGCAGCACCTGTGGCAATCCTGGCTCAGACACTGACAGCTAAGAAGTGGTTGGGGCAAGTTACCAAGTCTCTGCTTGCCTCAGTTTCTCCATAAGGCAACAAACAATGCCCACCTTTGAAGGCTGCAGTGAGAACTATGGGAAATAATTTTTAAAAATGTATGAAGCACATATTTATTGGGCCTCGTCCTGGGCTGCAGCAGTGAGGGAAATGTGTGCCTTTCGAGAGCTTCCCCTCCATTAGTTCCAGAAGTGTTGATACGTTTCTCAAGAGGGAAAATCTGTAACACGCCCAGCTTATGCCTGAGTGTAATCCACAGATGTCAACACTGTGGTCTTCACAGACAGGAAAATGCAGATGGTGGGGGTTTGATGAAGGTCTCACTATGGTGCCCAGGCTGGCCTCAAACCCCTGGGCTCAAGTGACGCTCCCACCCCAGCCTCCTGAGTAATGGGAATTAAGGTGAGTGCCACCAATATTATTTTACTTTTCAGATGAGAAATTAGGCTTCTATTGGCAAGTGAACTTAGAATGTGGTATTGAATACTTTTAATTTGAAAGAGGAAGTTACTTAGTGTTCTTATTGGTGTGTGCAGGCCAATAATTTAGGTGTTGATATTAACCAATGATAATCGCTATATGCCTAGGAAATCCTGATAACTCTACAGGGGCACGGGGACTGATTTTCATATGCTCGAGCTTCTTCCTTTCCTTCTTTTTAAATGCTGAGCCTGAGGGAGGTGTTATACTTTTCTGACTTGTACTTGACACAGGCTTTTATCTAGAAGGTTCTCCATGTTATGTCACAGTCACAGTTCTGGGGGAGAAGGCAGGATTGGTAATGCAATTATTGAGGAAAAGTATTACTTTTGTAGGAAATGGAGAGTAGGATTGTTTTAGTAAAGGATGAGAACAATGAAAATCACTGTGTAGGTTTGACTGAGGAACTTGACGTGCTAGACTGTTCTGTCTGCAAGCAGAGTTGAAGGTAAGTCCAAATGGTCTTGAGAACATGCTAGCACCTGTCCCTGCAAAATTCAAGAACTGAAAAAATATTGTCAACCACCCGAGAGCCTGCAGGACAAAGGTCGCCATGAGGCAGTGATGGACTCTCGAAGCAGAGACCCAGATGTGTGTAGGCACCTCCCGTGGCTCTGCGGTTGGAAAAACTTAACCATTGTGAGGAACTCCCCTCAAACCTCTTAGCCAAAGGCAGTTCATTAAACCTGCCCACTCATTCATGGGATTCCCTTTAGCAAAAGGAAGCTCTTTTGAAGAGGGAATTAGTGACCTGCCCTCATTAATTAAAAATAAACCTTTTATTTTTCCTGAAGCCAGAAAAGCTGCTGTAATGATAGTTTGGGAGGTGAAGGTGACCTCAGTCTTCAGCTTACACCCACGAGGCACTTGGCCGAGCTGCTCAAGCAAGTCTGACCAGGGCTTCAGAGAAGTTGGCCTTTGTCCTCACAGATTCTGAGACATCGCAGAAACCTCTCCAGTGTGTCCTGGGACGGCCCCCAGCTCTGCGACTCTCTCACATATGTGAAAGTAACCTATGCACAGACACAAAGCAATTCATCCCCTCCTTTCTTCTTGAATTGCTTGTTTTCAAAAGAATAGATGAAATGAAGTCTCTCTGTGGTTTCTCTGAAAATGAAGCATGGATTATAATGAGTTTGCTTTTTTGTTGTTGTTGTTGCGGGGGGGGGGGTTGTTTTAAAAATCCTTTGTAATCTCTTCAATAATCCCTACCAGTTGTGTGCTCCTTTTAGAGGTACCTCAATGGAAGAGGAATGGATTTACAGTGATCTGCAAAAAGAAACACTCTTGAGATTTGCTCAACTGTTAGATAGATTTTAAAAATAGCTCCTAAGTTTTGCATTGTGGAGCGTCATATGTGAGATCCTGGACAACACGTGTGCTACATGTCGCAAAACCCTTCACAAGTGTTACCTAATTAACTGCAAGATGACAGGTGGCAGGCCCCTCGGTGGCTTGCAGGAAGAGGGAGCTTCTGCACATCCACCATGAGCTCATAACAGTGTCTTTGTGTCTTGGAGCTGTTTGTGTACCTTCCTTGGCTTATAATTGGAATAGGTAACCCAACATCCTCCAGAGGACTTGGGTAGTTTTAAGTGAGATTCAACACCATTCTTAGGAACGTCTGGATTTTGCCAGACAAAGCCAGTCATTGTTAGCAGGAGTCCTTGATAGCAGGATGTCTTCTACGGAGACATGCAGGGGAGACTAATACTTGGAGATAGATGCACCCATTGGAGAGGCCTCATTGCAGGGATTTGCTGGAGAGGGTCAGTCCTTGACTATGAAGTTCAAGTCTGGGTGAACAGCAGGTGATGGGGACCCTTCAGACAGGACAGTGGGGTGGGATTAGCTCTAGGAAACTAGAACAGTTAATAGTTGTATGTCTGTCCATTCCTAGGTCTGGTAGCAGGTGGAAGAGAATCAGCCACAAGGCTGAATGTGGATGGGGCCTAGGAGAAAATGAGGGTCATTATGCAGGTATCAGAAAACATGGCCTTAGAAGGAAGAAAACAGAACAGAACACCTTCTAGGATGGCACAGGCTAGGATGTAGGGGAGGAGGATAGAGATTCAGGAGGCCAAAGGAAGTCTGCTGTCAGCATGGCGCATGACTGTAGGGACCAATAGATATTAGCATAGCAGTGAAGAGCAGGTATCCAGATCACAACAGAGGTACTCAGTAAATGTTACCATCTTCTAGTGTGTGCGTTCTTGGGCAAGATCTCTCCATGCTGTCATTTCATTAGTAAAAATGCAAATAGTAAAGGTTTCTACCTTACCAGGTTTTAAGAAGATTAAATATGAAAAAATTCTCTCTATATAATACATATACAATAGATATGTATAATTACCTATATTATGTATTGTGTTTGTGTATACATACACACACACAATACACAATAAATATATATATATATATATATATATATATATATATATATATATATATATATATATATATATAAACACATGTACACATAGTGCCCAGAATGGTGTGGGGCACCAGGTTGGCAAGCACTTGATAAAAGTTGACATTGATGGGCAGGAAATGAAGTGGGAAATGATTTTGTATGATTGTATTATTCAGTTTTGCATTACTATAATAAGACACCTGAGATAATTCACTGGTGAAAAGAAAAGGTTTATTTGAGTTCATGGTTTTAGAGGCTCCAGTCCCAGATCCATTGACATCACTGCTTTGTGCCTCTGGCAAGGCAGCCATATTGGCAGGAGTGGAGTAAATCACTCACCTCATGAACCAGGAAGCAAAGTCGTACAGGAAGGGGAAGAGATGGGGAAGGGTCCCATGATCCCCTTCCATGTCACACCCTCAATGAGTTAATCATCTCTCATTTGTCCCCACCCCCTATAGTTTCCTGCCACCTCCCTGTATTGCCACTTTGGGGACCAAGCCTTTAGTAAATGGACCTTTGGAGGGCACTCACCCAAACTGTGATGAACTCAATTTATAGGTGGAGATCCAGTGACTGCCAGCAGTGGGGAGCGGACTGCAGGTTGAGAACTAGCGGGGTGGCCTCAGTGGGCACTTGGTAGTTCTTGGGGTTTATGAAGTACATGCAAAGGGAGTCTTGCTGCTCTTCCTGTTATTTGCTCGCACCTTGGTGTAGATAAGAATCAGTTTGATTTTAAAAATGTATAAATTGCAATTTAAAAGATTTTCAAGAAAATATTTATTTGCTTTTATTCCCAAAGCGGTCCATTTTGTTTTCCCCTGGTGGTCTGCTTAGGATCAGCAAGGACAAGTGGCAGGCTATATAATCCCTAACAAAGCCCTTGGCACATGTGATAGAGGATATATATAGAGCTTCACATGACTCTGTCCTTCCTTGAACCTGTTTCTCTCATTGTTTTGCTTTATTGCTTTAATACAATTCTCTTGTTTTGTGAATCAAATTATACAATATTAATACCTAGGAACTAAAGACAATAAAAATTTAAATTCAATTTATAAACATTTATTGTTTTCCTACCACATATAGAACACTAGGCATCATGTACTATGGTGTCTCCACTTTCAAATTTCCTATATTCTGATTTATTTATTTATCATTTATTTATTTATTTATTGGTGATGCTGGGGATTGAACCCAGGGTCTCCTGCATGCCAGACAAGTGCTCTACCACTGAGCCACATCCCCAGCCCTCTACTACCTTTCTCTCATTTATCCATCCTCTCCATTTTTGAAGCCCATTTTTCTCTTTCATATAATGAGCATTTCCATGAGTTGTTAAGGACATTTGTCTGGTGACATTCAAATTTAGAATATTCAAAGAGGGTCTTCATAGCAACTTTAAATATGTACAGGGCATAATATTTAAAATTTAGACTAGAATGCTAATCGTTTCTCGGTTGAGCTGGAGGTTTTGTGGTAAATGAAAGCACTCTCGCATTCTCTTGTTGAATCTTATAGAATGAGTGAAAAACTCAAGCGTTGGTACTTTGAATCTACATACATTATTTGAGGACCTGGTAGGGCAAAGGTGGGGTGACTTAGAAGTGGTACCTTATCACTGTAGGGTTAGTAAAAAAAGAAAGATCTGTTCGCATCTTTAAAATTCTTTATTGTCTTGATTCCGTAAATAACAGTCATATTTCTTGGCTCATTTTAACCTTTTGAGAGGGACATACAGTTTTAGGCCACAGTCAGCCCTCCTGTCCTGTTTCCCAGGAGATTGTATGGGAACCCGCCACTTTTGCCTGCCCTGCTGCAGATGCTAGGAAAGGGCAGTCCATCTGTGTTCTGCCCTTGACCATAAGGGGCAAATATGTTTCCTGTCTGTATTCCTCTGAAGTTTTTGTTTTTTGGTTTTTTTAGATTTTCCTCAGAAAAATGCTGTCTGCTAGGGGGAAGTTGTCATAATGATTGTGTACATACATAAAAAAAGTGCATATAATCTGCATAATCTTGTATGAAATAATGATGCTCTAATCACCATCCTCGAAATTTTTAGGTGATTGAGGCCAGCTAAGAAATAACAAGTAAGACTGGGGTTGTAGCTCGTGGTAGAGCACTCACCTAACACAGGTGAGGCACTAGATTCAATCCTAAGCATCACATAAAAATAAATGAATAAATTAAAGAGATTGTGTCCATCTACAACTAAAAATATTTAAAAAAAAAGAAACAAGAAAATACTTCAGTAATTCTTTTCTGTGCTGTAAGAGAGGAGAATTTGACATGGCAGTTACAGGAAAAGGAAAAGTAACACAATGTGAGGAAAATTCTTATTTATACTTCAGGATCTTTAATTCTATAATATAATTTAAAAATAATAATAAGATACTGTGGTGTATGTGTGTGTGTGTATGATGCTTTCAATAATGCATCTTTAAATAACAAATATTCCACAAAGATCTATTTGTAGAAAAGAAATTAGTCATCGTATGACCAATGTGATTTTTAAAAAGTTAACATAAATCTTTTGTCATGGATCTCCAGTGTCCTGGCTACGGTCTGGGACCTTAATCGAGTGCACATGTTTGCGTGTCGATTTCAAACTAGATCTGACACTGGTTCTCTATAAAGAATAATATTAAGAAAAATCATTATTTAAGTAGAAACATTTTGTTTTGCTTTCTGATTGTGAAAGTAGTATATGTACACACACACACACACAGAGTAGAAAAATTAGAAAATTCAGGAAGGCCTAAAAAAGAAAATGAAGGTTGTGCTTAGACTCCCTACTGTGCTCCCAGCTCCCACAGGCTTTCACCTGACATATATATTTCAGCAAATATTGAGTACCTACTAAGTATCAGATACTCTGCTGAGTTCTGGAGATAAACCAGTGAGCAAAATATACAAAACTTCCTGCCCGGTGGAGTTTAGACTACTATTTATATGTGTATATCCAAAATATATACTTGTTTATGTTCCATAACCTCCTCTAAGAAATACTTCTCCCTTACTAAGTATTTTTCAGTATTGTTATTTTTAATGATTATATACTTTTTTGGTGAATATATTATAATTTATGTAAGCACTTTCCAATGTTAGCTATTTAGGGAATTTTTAATATTTTGCTACTATAATCAGTGACCATGAACATTTAAAATGTACATCTTCACCATAATATCTTACCTCCCTTGGGACAATTGTTAGATATGAACTTAGCAGATTGTAAAGTGAGACTATTTTAAAGACTCCTGAAATACTGTTAAATTACCACTAGGAAATATTCTATAGTTTGCACTCCTATCAGCAACATATATGCAACCTTTATTACATACTAACTTGTATTAAATATTATCAGGGGGGAAAACCCTCTACGAGTTTGGCAAAATGTGGCCTCATTAGGCTTTTAAAATTGTATTTCTTTGACTATTTGTACAAACATTCATATTTTCTTATTTTTATTTCTATGATTCATGTCTTAAAAAGTTGTTCGTTCATTTTGGTCTGACCTTATGTTTTTCTTATTCACTTATTCTTTATATATTGAGCACTTTCATCCATTATCATGTATATGGCAAATTTTCTGCCAGGTGGAGATCATGGTTTTTGGTTTTGTTTTTGTGGTGCTAGGGATGGAACCTAGGGCCTCACATCTGTTAGGCAAGTGCTCTATTGAGCTACACCCCCAGCCTGAATATGTGCTCCCCACACACAACGTCTCCACAAAGTGAATCTGGAAGAGAGAAATGTGGGAGCCCCCTGCTTGCCTCTTTTGGTTCTGGTGATTGAATACAGGAGCCCTTGCATGCTTGGTAAGGACTCTACCATTGAACTATACCCCCAGCCCCAAGAGGACCCTCTTCTTGGTGTGGGGAAGAAGTTGGCTTTTAGACCAGACTCCAACCACAGCACTTGCTGCAGTTGCAGTACCCACAGGCATTAATGCTCAAGAAATGCATGGCTCTACACAGACTTGCCCTTATGTTACCCATCTGTGCCTGAGCTGCTGGGACTACACAGGTTCTAAACAGGCAGGCGACCATGGTGGGTGAACTCTGTCCTGGTTAGGTGTCACTCCTCCTGGCACCTCCCTTGTTGTAGTCATCAGTGGTACACACAAACTTCATCAGTTTCTAAAAGGTGAGTCCTATCTACATGTACCACAGTGTGCCAGTTTAGAGCTGTAGAAAGAAAAAATTGGACCTTGTGGCTGTGAATGAATGAATGAGATCCTGACAAATGGCTGCTGTTCTGAACAGTGGGAATAGATTTATGTTTAAGCCAGAGTAAACTATGCAACCAGGTAATAATTTTGAGCAATGAAGTAAGTTTGCTACAGGAATCGTTAAAGAAACAGATAAATCACAGTAATTTCAACATGGCACTTTTGCCATTCAATAAATGGGTATTTTAAATTTCATTTGCTTTTGAACTTAGTTCAATAATTTATAGAGTCAGTCATTCAAAGATTAATGCTCAGAAGAGAGGAAAATCACTATACAAGAACAGAAACATATCATTTATGTATATTACTTTGGAGCCTTGTCTGCTTGTGTTTCCATTTTAAACTTGATCTTGAAAGCATTTATAATAAAAAGTTTGCCCTGAGCTATAAAGTTTGGCATTTGTCTCAATGTCCTGAGACTACAATTTTTGTTTTAATTTTTTCATTCTCAAATAATAACATCCATCCGTGCATCTTTAAAATGTTTTACTTATTAGACATGATTAATTTTAAAGTTCATTTATTTTATTTTACTTCAGATAATTTTTTTTATAAAACAAAAGGTCCAGTTTGCTTTCTTTTTGATTCTAGGGTTAGGCAACACTTCATAAAATGAAATACATATTCCCCACTTATTCCCATCCCCCAATTTTAAAAATTGGTGCATTATATTTGTACATCATGAGCTTTGTTGTTACATACTTATATGCGCACATAATAGAACAATGTGATTTAGCCAATATCACTCCCAGCACTTTTCCCCTCCCCCACTTATTTTAAAAGTGAAGTTGAAGTGGGTAAGTTCAGAATGCACTGGGATTGCCATTGATTTTGAACCTTTTAAATGATTTGAAAGTATGATTCAAAGCATGAGGAAACAGGTGGTTAAATGTCATGATAGCACATTTGATTTCATAACAACAGAGACAACAATAATAATGGCACCTCATCGTGACAAAACATGAGCTCATTTATTAGAAGAGTCATTAAAATTTGTCATTCCCAGTTCAATCACGCCACATAATTTTTGTAAAATCCACGTTTAGACATTCAAGCTGTATACCGACCAGTTCATGTGGTATTAATGTGATAACGTGGAGGCTTTTGGTTTGTTATATTCTGTTTGCTGCTTCTCTTACATGACTCTGAGCACTTGAAGGTCAGTGATAATTCTTTATATACCTGGTACTCAGCTTGTCAACTGAGTACCAAGCTGACACTTAGGAATTATTGGTTGAATAAATGACTACATGAATGTGTTCAGTTACAGGCTGTCATCAGTGTCTGAAGGTCATCCATTCCAAAATCTTTAGTCATTAGTTCCAGGACTCATAGTTAATTTTACCATAAAAATGTAATGCAAGATATAATTTATGCTATAAAATTTCCAATGATTATACTCCAGCCAAGTAGTAGTCACAGTAGTCAATGAGAGGTCTGACCAGTTTCTGAAGGATCCCATCCCTCGCAGCAGAGGGACTTGAATCTTCTGTCAATATGGCTTCCAAATATTGTCAAAAATTTATTCTGTTGTCAGACACCTGGCTCTGTTTGCCCTTTTAAAAAAATGACATTGAGTTCCTCTCTTTCCTTTTAACTTTAAAACCATTAGTCAAACACAGAAGATCAGGCCAGAGTTCAGATGTGGCTCCAAATAAATGGTTCCCTCCAACCTGCAGACCACCGACTCCCAGACTAGAGGCAGCTCTGCCACCTTGATCTGCAGCAGCCATTCTCAAAATGTGGTTTCCCTCCAACCAACAATTTCAGCTTTACCCCAGAATCTGGTGGAAATATATTTGGTAGAGCCCACCCTGAGACCTACTGAGCCTAAAACTCTGGGGGTGGGATCTAGCAATCTGTCTTTAAAAAGCATTCGAGGGCACTGTTGTGAATTAAGCTTGAGAACCTCTCTTACAATGCTTGGTGGAGCTTGGTCCCCGAGTGGGTATCTGCATGTGATTCCTAAGAGCAGTGAACACAAGATGGCAGACACGTCAGCACCCAACTGTGGAGCACACTGCTGATGGACAGACACATGTGAGGGGAACTTGGCGCTCTTAGAAGGGTTTGGCTCAATGTCAGGCATGAAGTCCAGGATGCAGTGCTCAGATGTGGTATTGGGGTTCTGGGACCCTCCAGTCCAGTGTGGCCAAGCCAGCCTCAGGGTGAGCATTAAACGTCAGAACTGGGCTGCGTATTAGAATTTTGTTAGTATTTTGTTAATACCCAATTGAAAATCTCCAACTAGATTTAACATCTTTTATATTTTCCTGAGAAATTTCACTATGAAGTTAATTAAATCAAGTGCTATTAGGTCCTAGGAATAGATATTGCTATATTTAAATATTTGTAAAAATGGTTAAAACCATTTTGGTTATTTGGTTGTGTGAGTATTGTTCTTGATAGTAGTGACTAACAAGAGTATCAGGAGGATCCATTAAAACTTGGTCTAGAATGGTTATAGCCCCTTCAAGCATAGAACCTGGTTTTTTTCTTTTTGTATCAGGGATTAAAGCCAGGGATACTTAACCACTGAACTCTATCACCAGCCCTTTCTATTTTTTATTTTTATATTTTTATTTTATGTTATTCCTGCTGCCATGTGAGATGGTGTGCACCCATTCAGCATTGCTAGGTTTGTAGCCTGAAAGATCTAGAATGTTGTTTTCTATGACAGTTTAGAAGTTAAAAAACCATACTGTCCTGTTTGAAATGAGCCCACCAGAGCACCCAGCTTGACCCTCTCAGATTGACATTATCCCTGAATTTAACCAACTCACCAGTGAGTGAGTTTGAGTGACTCTCACCAGTTTTTCCTTAGCTGTGCTTCAAGATGTCAAAGTTCTCTCTCTGCTGTCTCCCCAGTGCAATTTCTGCCCATGCACTAAGCATCCCGTCAGCTCCTTTGAATGGGAGGGGAGTGAGTGTGCACTTTAGGGAAGCCCCTTGTGGGGCCCTGTTCCCTTAGAGGGGCTCCCACCCAACTCCAGCTTCGACCAGCGTTAACACCTGATGGGCCACAGCTAGTTCTGCAAGAACCTTCTCCCAATGTCATTCAGGACTATATAGTATTCCCTTTTCCAGAAGCCAGAGAAGAAATAGTCAGTTGCAGAAATTGTCATGTGTGAATATCTGAAAACAAAGTGTGATGACACCAGTCTCAAAACTGATTACGTGGTCCATTTCCAGCATAGGGTCCCATGGCCCAAATTTGGTGAATTAACTTAATTCCCAAATTGATTTTACTTTCAATCTTGACTCTCCCTATCCTTTATATCATTTAAATTGGCTCTTTAAAACTTTTTTTTAATCACATAACATGGAACTGAGATTTGATAAACTGTCCTAAGGTCATCTTTTTTTTTTTTTTTTGTGGGGGAGGGTACACAGGAAGTCTAAATATATATGTAATTAATAATCACAGAACATAGACTGATAAAGCAAGAGACTCCATTATTTTACCTTAAAGCATTAATGACCAGAGGGAAATTCCAACATTAGGGTTTACTGCTTATCAAGCCTTCTAGAATTTCACTGATTTATTAAATATGGGTAGATTTTAAGGATGTAGTCAGTGAAATAGTATTCTGCTGGGAAAAAAAAATGTTTCTCCTTGAGGTCTTTCTTCACTGATACAAGAGATAAGAGTTGTTTTCCATTCATTTTCACTCATAATAAAAATTTCATATCCCAAGCTGTGAACTTATAGAAGCCCTCAAAAATGATTATCATTTCCTGTTTCACCTGTGAGATACAACATGCAAGGGCACGAATGGGGGCAGAAACCTCAGGCTACTGTTGGGTTTTACCTAAAAGTGATTAACTATCCTAACATTTTCTTTTAATTTCTTATAGATCTACATTGGAGATCTCTTAAGAAATATTTGCTAGATAAGTAACTTACTGATGTTAACTGTGCAATCCAAAAGTAAATCTTGAATCAAAACATAAAAATCCATGCCTGGGGCTAGGGTTGTGGCTCAGTGGTTGGGTGTTTGCCTTGCATGTGTGAGGCACTGGGTTTGATCCTCAGCACCACGTAAAAATAAATAAATAAATATATTTTTAAAAAAGAAAAAAGAATTGCAAACATAAATTAGTAGAAGGAAGAAGCAAATTTACCAGCGAACTGATCAGATTTTTGAAAATCAACTCAGTAGACATTAGCACCTCCACGGAAAGGGCTGTGCCAGCTGTGGAAAGCAGTGTTCTTATGGAGATGCTCCATGCCTTGTTTGTTGTTATACCTTTAGTGCTTGAATTGGGGCCCTAGCGTGTAATAAGTGCTCAATAAACAGGTTTTGTTGGACTGTGCAGGGACAGTGAATCCCTGTTATGAGGGCATTTGCAGCTTAGTTGAGGAAATGAGAGAAGAAGAAGATTTGCCAACATAGGTACACTTAACATACAGCATGTGTAGCTATTGTGTTGGTCACACGCAGGTGACTCATTTACAGCACAGGGAGGCAGGAAGGTTTTGATGAGAGGGGTGTGTGGAGCTGTGTCTAAGGGATGGAGAGGGTGTGGATAGACATTCCAGGAAGCATGAGCAGAGTTAAGACACCAGATTTGGAATGTGCTCAGGGGACAGTGCACACGGCCCATGTTTGCTAAGGAGAGGACTTGGGAGGGGCCCCTCCTTCAAAATGCAGATTTTATTTTGTCAGCACTGTCTCTTGGAAGGTTTGTAAACAGAAAAATGACCTAGCAGTGTGTTTCTTGAGCAGAACTCAACATAAGATCTCAGGGGATTTCATTCCAGAGGCCTGGGGGCAGGGGACTCCAAATCCCCCTCCCTCCCTCCTTATCTATCTATTTATTATCTATCTATCTATCTATCTATCTATCTATCTATCTATCTATCTATCATCTATCTATCTTTTTGGTACTGGGATTGAGCCCAGGGATGCTTTACTACTGAGCTATATCCCCCACCTACCCCCTATTTTAAAGTTTGAGACAAGGTCTCACTAGGTCCCCGAGGCTGGCCTAGAACTTGTGATCCTCCTACCCTAGCCTCCCTCATACCTGGGATGACAGGCGTGCACCACTGCGCCTGGCCCAAGACTGCATTTATAATAAACTCCCAGGTGATGCTGATGATGAACAGCAAGGACTTTGAGTATTATTTCAAGATTTATTTGGCAGTAGTGATTGAATGGGCGATACATGACTTCATTATGGGAATTTACTGCCAAAACAAAGAACCTGGAATAATCAAGTGGTTCATCTGTCTTCCACTGCCACTGAAAAAAATCAAACCCAAACAAATAAAACGAAGGTTTAACGGTCTCACGGTTGTTGGGAGCAGAACTGGAACTGAACCTCAACCCCCAGAAATACCTCCTACTTCACCCTACAATGACAATCCAGGGACCTGAGATGCAAAGAACCTCGAGTGGAACGTGTTGGGTGAATGCAGAGAGCAGAGGAATGGAGAGAGAAGCAATAGTCCTACTGGCGGAGCCAATGAGTAGGGAGAGGACTTCCCAGACTGTGCTGAGTTTTTTAAGTTACTGTAAAAATGAACAGATGTCCCATTGATCCCCTGCAGTAGAGAAGTCAGACAAGAAGGAGAGCCTGGTTTCCAGGTTAAGATGAGAATTGGAATTTAGGTATGTCAAATTTCTGGTACCCTAGAATCAACATCTGCGATTGCCCTGCGACCCTCAATGTGTTGCTGGCAGCTTGTCTTGTGCGACTCTGGGAAAGGTGAAAAATGAGGCTACCTAGGGCCAGAGAGGTGCGGGGATCAAGCTTGAACTCCTCAGAATTTGTAAATAGGGTCTTTTTAAATTTCGAAGAAATAGAAAGGTGCGATGATATTTTTAGAGACCTGCTTTAAAATTTGGCAAAAACCTACTGGAATTTGATAGTGCGGACTCATTGGTAGTAGGATGGAAACCAGGTAAAAGCCAAGCCTAGGTTTTTCCTTTTGTTGAAGCAGCATTTACCTGTAAGTTTACCTGTGTGTTTCAGTGTTTGTCTAGTTTATCTGTTATTTGTTGAGAAAAAGACAGGCATACTTTGCCCCCTAGATGAAATCACAGCTATGACGTCTTCATGGAAAGCAGAAAATCCACCACCAGCAGGGACTCCTCTGCTTCCCTCCTGGAGAGCTGGGACCCCTGTCAGTCATTCCAGCGCAGGGCAGTTGGCTGCACATGGCTAAGCAAGCAGCTGTGTCTGGATTTTTCCACCTCCTCCTTCCTGCACCCAGTGTGGAGGAGGAGAACTTGGCACTCCTTGGAGCTGGTGGGCGCCGGGTGCTCTTCCTCCCTGCTTTTGGAACAGCACAGAGGCTTATCCCTCCTTTTCCAGCTGTAAAGTTCATTTGGCTTGGGGTCCTGGCAGCAGTGAGGAAGGGAAAAAGGTAGATTTCCACAAGAAGCTGGAAATGAGACTGGAGTGGAGACCAGACCCTGGTATCTGTTTTCCAGGACTTATATGGCCCTTGGGGACTTTTGACTTTGGTGTACAGTGTGATGGGTTGTAGCAGTTTAGAGCAAAATGTAGCCATTTAAGGTCAGAGCCTTAGTTGTATTTGATCCATGCCCTTTTAGTGCTGCCAATGTGTGTGTGCACGCTCATAGACAAGCAGGTGGAAGATACATGTTTTGATTTTGGCAAACTACTGATTTTATCTTCAAATATATGTGCATGTTTAAGTCTGTATAAACACAAATTTAATGTAAATATATACATATTTGATATATAAAGTCACACATTAATACATCTATTTATTGTTGCCCAGCCTGGCCTCAAACTTGCTATCTTTCTGCTTCAGCCCCCTGAATAGCTGAGAATACTGGTGGGCACCACTGTGCTCTGTTAGTCTACCTAATGAATGTATGGTTGCATTTAACTTTGGTATGGCTTTCTTTGTGTTCCTCTGCAAAATATAGATGAAAAATTTAATTTTGTGCATATAATTTTTGTGCTAGGAAAGAGTCACATTCTTGGTGATAGTCATTGGCTCAAGATGAGCAGCAGTTAAGATTCAAGAAACCCCAACACATAATAGCTAAGTGATTTTTATTTTTTATTTTTTGTGATAGTGGGTATGGAACCCAGGGCCTCATGTATGCTAGACAAGCACTCTACCAGTGACCTATGTCCCCAGCCCTTTTCATTCTATTTTGAGACAGGGTTTCACTAACCTGCCAACGTGGTCCTTGGACTTATAATCTTCCTGTCTCAGCCTTCCAATTAGCTAGGATTACAGGTATGTACCACTGAACCTGCCCTGAGAGCTAATTCTTCACATTAAAAATTGTGATAGTTCATGATACGGTGTCTGGAATTCTCTTCAAAGTAAGGTTGAAACGTGGATGGGAGGTACAGATAAAACAGAATTGACCCTGAGATGATAATCACTGGAGTCGGGTGGAAGAAATTTGGGAGTTCATTATACTGTTCTCTTTACTTTTGTATATTTGAGGCTTTCTATATTAGTTTGAAATGAGAGAGGAATAATTGTTGTATCCTAAAAAGTACATGATTTCAATCTTTAAGTGGTGGATTCAGGCTAAAATATATGCCAAGTTATTCTCCTGGAGGAAACTGTAAAAATCATAAAATAATCCTTACAGACATTGCCTTGCGTAAATGGTCTCATCTAATTCTTCATTTTGAAACTTAGGAGAGCGCCGTGTCCTTGGCAGTCAGCCTGCAGACAGTCACTGCCAACCTTGCCGACAAGGATGTCTCCCATTGTAGTGCTCTCCTCACGATGTGATTTTTTTCTCTCCCACCACTGAGGTGGCCCCAGGAGCCCTCTTGTACCTGGGAAGGCTGTGACGCTGGCAGGTGTGGTACAGATGGGACTGTAGCCTCTGCCTGGATTTCTCCATGTGCTGCTTCTTGCAACTCCACTTCCTATTGCAGCCCAAGGAGCCCTCGCAGCCCTGCAAGGAGCACCATGAGTGGTTACAGCCTGTGGCCCCTGTGTAGGTCCCAGCCAGCAGGCAGCATCCATCTTCCAAGTGTGTGAAGGAGTGAGCTCACCGTGGTCACAGCCCACCCACCCAATCATCCCCAGCCTCTGAATGCCCTCTGCTGAGACCCCATATCTGGGAGCAGAGAAAGTCTTTTCTGCCATTGTCCTTGTGAATTCTTACCCACAGGATGTGTGAGCATCAGAAAGTGCTGGCTGGTTATCATCCCACTGTTGGGATGATTTGTTACCTGGCAGCAGTGACTGAAACACTGTCAGTGAGGGAGGGAAGAAGCTTCTTTCCCAGTGATCATTTCTTTCCATAACATGCTCAGATAATACACAGGTTCTCAGGGACTGCATTTTAATGGTACAATTTTTACTGTTGCCATCAACACCATGATTTCCATCCTAGGAATTGAACCGTGGATCATCAGTTTTCCTCTGAATAGAGTAGCTGTGGCAGGGTATTATTGAGGTGTATATCTTTAATTCTTGTTTCTCCCCCTTCCCCCTCCATCTGGCTTTCTAGAACTTTATCTTTCTACTCCTTCCTCCTATTATGCTGGTTGGACTGGGGACAGAGAAGGAGCCAGTGTGCTTTGGAACCTGGATAAGGAAGAGGGATGCCTGGGAGCCTTTGGAGCCTGATCCCTTAGAGCCTGATGCCCACTTCTCTTCTTCTGAGAACCACACCCTTAGTTGCTGTGCACCTTGCCTCAGCTCCCCACTCAGTCACCTCTGCTCCTCCTGCTGCTTTTCAAAAACAATTTCTACATGTTTTTCAGTGTGAACAGAATAAAGAGTTGTCCAGAACTTCTTCCTTGTGCATACAGCATACTGAAGACTTCTTCATATTCTGCACATAAGATGTTTTTTCCAAGTGCATGTCAGGGTATCTGCTGTCATTAACTCTGCTCCTGTATCCCATTTCTCAGACACTAGGATGGGTCCACAAATATTTGCTGTATTTTTTATCACTTCTTTTATATGTCATATATTTCATAATATACAAAGGCACATTCACCATTGTCTTTGATACCACATGACCCCTTCAGTTTCTTAAATAAGGGCATTTTCCCAATAGTCCACTTTGTTTTCCTCAAAGCATGTCTTAAGTCCTTAACTAAGTGAATAATTTTATAAGCCTCTCCTCAGTTTTGTAATGTGTTTATTTTAGAATAGATTTTCTCTAAGAAATGCTTCTAAACAATGTTGACAGTCTCTTTCCTTGAGTGATAAAATTAATAGGATGTGCCCTCAAATAAAGAATTTTGTTACATGTTCTGGAAAAAAAAAATAAACAACGCTAGAGAGATCCCTGAACAAGATCTCCAGTTGGTATATTAGTAAACTCTCTCTGATGAAACACATATTCTGCATGAAAGCATTACCTGCCTCATTATTTTAACACAATGAAATTTAAGTACACCCTCCAGCAGTTTTCTAAAAAGTAGCTAAAACACAATCAGATGCCTATTGCAAGTAACAAAGTAACATGTGAAAGGGACGCCTTTAAATGTTACTTCCTGATCATCATTTAAGGAGGTTGTTAACCACTGTTCTGTGTGCCTGAACAGGTATGTTTTGCATAGTACACTGTGAGTGTTACAACTTTGGCATGACAAGTGATATACTTAACCAAATCGACTGGGAAGATGCTGGTAGATGTATACAATGAAAGATGATAATTTCCTACCAGGGACTATTACTACTGAGGTAGAAAGTTAGAGCTTAAAGAAAAGATAAGAATGGGGTGTGGGGGGGGGTGAGTTGAATCAGTCACTCTTGTTGACGATTCTGGAAGGAGATGGGCTGGAGCTGGTTGTTAAATGGGCAATTGAAGAGGAAATTTGAGAGGAACTGGCAGAAATTCATCACCATTCTGGTGTTTTTGTACCAACTCTGGAACAGAAAGACTTGGGATAAAAACATTGCAAACTGTACTTTTACTTACCCCTGCTGTTGAGGTTCATAACTTTCACTGTGTTGCTAAAAGACTAGGTATGGGCAACTGGGTTGGTCTCTAAGCATTAAGAGTGTCCAAAGTATGTATCTACCTCTTTATCAGTGTGCCTGAGTCTTATGGAATGCCAGCTGGATTTGGAATGTAACTCCAACATTTTCCATATACTGTTTTAGAGTCTATCAAGTTTGATACAGAAATATAAACAGTATAAACAATGGCAGCAAATGAAATGAAGTTAGTGAGAGAGTTCTCTAAGGCCTCATGCCACTCTGATCTCTGTCTGTCTGTCTATCTATCTGTCTATCTATCTATCTATCTATCTATCTATCTATCTATCTATCTATCAGTACTGGGGATTGAACCCAGGGGCACTTAACCAACAAGTCACATCCCGGCCTTTTTTTTTTTTTTTTTTTTTTTTTTTTTGAGACAGGGTCTTGCTAAGTTGCTGAGGCTGGCTTTGAACTTGTGATCCTTCTGCCTTAGCCTCCAGAGTCGCTGGGATTATAGGCATGTGCCACTGTGCCTGGACACCCTGATTTCTTTTATAGAAAACAAGGACCTGGGACTAGGGTGTGAGTGAGATGAAAATCCATTAAGATGTGTCACTTCAATAATTTTTAAAAATCAGATGCAGCTTATAAAGTAGGTGCATAGGAGAAGGCATCACTGCCGATGACCTGCCCACTTCCTGAATGTTAGCTGAGACTAACGAGGTTCCTAAAGTGCATGTGGCAAGCCTGAAGAATTTGACAGTTGTTGAGAATCTCTTAATAGGACCCTTGGAGAAAAACTAATCATTGTGTAATGTTAGTGATAATTATGGCTTCCTTCAAAACTGCCCGTAGTCCTGCTTCCTATTTGACAGTCAGGGGGACCTTTTCTTGTCTGTGGACCTCTTATTGATGAAGACCTTTATTTATATCTATGTCAATTTAGAATTATTCTGTACTTAGAACAGATAGCAGTGTGGTGCTCTGAGCTCTGAGCTCTAGGACAGCTCTTCTTTTCCCATAATTTTATCTGAAACTCTTTGTGGTACAATTTTCATATTTTACTGACAGAGGTCATTTCAACCCATTATTTTCATCACAAGCAACTCATTTATCTCTCCCCTTTTGTTTTACTTTCAAAGGGAATATGATGTCCTTTACTGTAAATGAGGGTGTCACACTACATGGTTTTATCTCTAAAATTATTTTTTCTTCACCTCTCCTTTATGATTTAATGATTTTTCAATGCACTCATTATATCATGTGTATATGTTTCATTTATCACCTGCATGCTGAGGGGTTTTATTTGTGTATTTTCAGATAGGCCAGTTCATTTGCATTAGGATTATACTGTTTTTTTTAGGGTTGAGAGAGAATATCCAATAGGCTGTTTCCTCAAGACCCTTGGAACAAGTCCTACATTACTGAGTACTTTGAATATGCTTAGAACTTTAAAATCAGGTTGGAATGCCATTGTCATTGAAAAACAAGCTGAACTTGAGCTGGCTGCAGTCAATTCAGCATCCTCCTGGTCTAAGTATATCCAGAGAATGATTTCACCACTGTCAGAACCCTTCTGTTAAATTGTGTTTTTCTGCAATAAAATTGTCCGCAATGTCCAGCAGCGAAGTTTGGTAAACAGTTCAATTTTAAGAGACCAGAGCTCTCATTTAAAAAGTACTTGAGTTTTTCCAGAAAATCCATTTATCTCAGCCATCTCCTCCCACCGTATAGCCTGCGTTCCCCAAATCCTCTCGTCTCTTCTTACACGTCTATTTGTCTCTCTGGTGTGTGCCACGTTGGGGAGTCTTGTTAAACCGGCATCTGTTCTGTTTTAGGAGAAACCCGACGCCAGCCCCACATCACTTCAGCTGCGGTCCCAGATCGAAGTAAGCACAGTGACTTTAGTCATCTATTTCTGCTTCTGCCTTTTCTTCTTGAGTGATATTCTGTGCTAATCAGATGAAGCCGGCTACTCCGCCTGCACTGACGCTGCGAATCTTTTCTCTCTCCTTAGGAGTCGCTTGGTTTCTGTAGCGCTGTGTCAACACCAGAAGTGGAGAGAAAGTAAGTGTCCCCTTCTCTGCCCGCCATCGGGGTTTCCAGGAAGGTGTCTTTTGGATCTACACAGATGGAAATCGAGTGGGCAGTGGAGTGTGTGTGGCTTGGGGTTGGACATTATTTTCCCCTTGCTGGTCCTGTGCATGTGCATGTATCGAGGTGGCTCAGAAAGGATCTGCCATCCAGTTGGTGACACCTGAGGCTTTGGGGAAGAATTACTGATTTCAAATGGTTTCTTGTGAGGGAATCTCAAATTAATACTTGGAAATAAGGGAGAGGACAGGTAAGTCAACTGAGATGGGTTGTCGTGTTTTGTGACCATTTTAATATGGGATGGAAAAAAAGAATTAAAAATCCCTCCCCATACCTCATCTTCCCAGGTGACGTTAAAATAAGAATGAATATGTGTATGTGTGTGTGTCAGAAACTGGCAAATGCTCTCCAACCTTTCCTGTTAAAGGAAATACTTTTGTTTCCTTGTCCTAACTTGGACCCTGTAATTTCTACTCTCATAGAGGATAATGCTATGCTTTTTCCTATATTTTCAGTATTTCTTTTAGGCAACTTAAAAAAACCACAAAAACAAATGTGTTTTCCCTGCCGGTAACCCTTCCCTTTTCTACTTTTGTTACAATTATTCTAGAATGTTCTATTTATGATCTTCTGAGGTAAAGAAATTTAAAGAAAGTTCAGACCTCTAAACAGACACTTCCTCTGGCACCGAGCCACTTGCACTGTTTCGTGCCAAGAGAGGCATAGAAGTGGCTTAGGAATGAAGTATTTCTGGAATGAGAAGCACACGTTAGGAGAGCGTGTGTGTGCTTTACAGCCCGGCTCTGCCTAATCCATCCACGTGTGTGTGCTGTTGGCACAGAGGCAGCTTCTGGGAGGGAAGATGGCTTGGCCAGAAAGCTCCAGTCTGAACGCAAGGGGCAACGTAGGTTTGGTTTCAGGACCAAGAACCATGGGGTTGATGTGCCAAAGAAAACCAAGGCCCTTGCCCAGTCAAGGGAGAGGATAAGTGTGTCCGCAGCATGACTTTCTCTTGTTTTGTTTTCGTTGTGTCCTCTCAGGAAGCCAGTGACATGGAGGCTGAAGTAGATAGGGGATTCGAGTAGACATTGACTTTGAACACGGAGGTCCTATGATGCTATTGAAGCACTTGAGTGAATGGCTGTGGCCCCCCGACCTGGTTGACCGCTTACGTAGCAAGAGTCAGGCAGAGAGGTCAGGTGTTCTTGGCATCTCTGAGTCCTTCAGGAAGCAAGAAATGCTTGTTCTTCCTCCTAGGAGGAAGTGACTCACTAAGTTTGTACTAACCTTAGTTAGGCTGGGTACTTCTCCTTCCCCTCAGTTGTGGGGAGTCATTCTTTCCGTGTTTATATCCTTTCCTTAGCAAAATATGGCATGACTCCTGTGGCCAAGAGAGAGACTGACGGCCTCCTGAGGTTAACAAAAAATTTTCAACATACATAGTCATGTGCACATACACTCCCGAGTCTGTCTGTCTCTGTCAACAGCCCCCAACTCTTCATTTGTAATATTGCCAATTTACCTCTGTATTTTCAAACGGTTTAGACTTAGGTCTTCCTAAACATTTTAAAAATTTTGAAACATTTCATCCTTCTTTTCTCTATTCATGGTGTTTGACAGCTATGACATTCTTTTTTTTTTTTTTTTTTAACTTTGAAAAACTTTTAACTTCCAGAAAAGTTGTAAGAACTGTGCAGTGACTTCCATGTCAATTACACTTGGACTCACAGTTGTTGACGTTGGCGTGCTCTTGTCTGCCTGCCCTATACACAGTACCACTAATTATTATTATTGCTGAACCAGTTGAAAGTAAGTTGCACACGCCATGACCTTCAGCCCTAAATACTTCAGCATCTATTTCCCAAGGACAAGGACATGCTTTGATAGAACCATAATCTAACTATCAAATGTAGGAGATTTTATGGCTTTTCCTAATACACATTTCATACTCAGGTTTGTCCAACTGTCCCAATAATGTGTCTTGTGGCACTCACTTTCCAGTCCAGTACTTTAGAAAAAAATTACTCCTGTCCTGTCTTTTTGTCCACATTCAATCTGAGAGCATTTCTTTGTCTTTTACGGTCCTGACATTTCTAGAGACTGTGAGCCGGTTGCTTTGTGAAGTATTCCTTGAGTGAGGTTCCTTTGTTTCTTTTTTCTCCCCACATCAGGAATCACATGATGTTTGTTTGTCCCCTAATCGGTGATATGAATTTTCATCATTGATGAATGTGGTATCTGCCAGGTTTCCCCTGAGAAGTTACGATTTTTCCTTCTTAATGAATACATATTCTGTGGGGAGGTTATCTGAGTCTGTAAATATCCTGTTCCTCATCAAACTTTTACCTAATGGTTTTAGATTCTTTTGGTGATACTTGCCTGAATCAATATTTAATGTAATGGTTGCAAACTGGTGATGATTATTCTTAAATTGAAGATTATTTTAGATGAAATCGTCTAAGCGGTTTTGTTTTTATTTTTGTATTCATTTCTAAGGATAAAGTATCATTGTGAAAGCCTAGGTCAGGTTATAATTTGAGTAGAATTGGACCACCGTTTATTTAAGAATTTATTCATTGGACTTAAAAATTTAAATATGTTCACATGGAAAATTCCACTGTTCCTCCCATCACAATGCTTGCTGGGAACTTTGCAGTTGAATATTCAAGCTATGGAGGATGACCTGGCAAACCAGTTGGTTGTGTCTGGATAGTGTCCGCAAAGTGTCTGCCAACCAAAATACCATGCTGACTCATACTGTTGTTTTATGGGCAGAAATTTTCTTCTACTTTTTATCCAAAAGGCAAGAGATATCAGTAAACAAAAGCGGGCAAGTCCTACAGCAGCCCACCCTTAGAGACAGAGATACTGAGCGGGGACTCAGAGACTGGAGCAACTGGCCCCGTGGCTCCTGTGTTCCAGATCCAGTCTCCCCAGTTGTCTCTGGGACCTCAGCATATGCTCCTTCCTCTCCTTTCCCCAGCTAAACCTCTTCTGGGGGAGGGATGCATTATGGATTATGGCATGAATTTTGATGTGAATGTCTGTTTCTAAAAAACACATCACTTCTCCCAGTGGTATTTGGCATTAAACAGAGCTAAAGTTTAAAGTTACAGGAAGATAGCTCTGACCAGCAGACGTAGAGGTGGTGGGTCTTCTGTGGGGGAGACAAGAAGTGAGAATTCTAGTACAACTGAGCCATCCCAGCATTGGATGACCTTGCCAAGTGGGCTAGCAGCTAGGTGTGGTTGGCCTGCACAAACAGAGGTACAGAGATAGAGGCAGGTAGGCAGATCAGTAGGTAGGTAGGTAGATAACAAGAAAGAATAGACCCTCCCTACCCCCATCACTAATTTAACAAAGGCCCCATTTGTTCTTCATGTCTTACTATCTCTCTGTTGTGCCACATTCTGTTATGAGAATATAATCCAGGGAGCTTTCATTAGAGCCTCTTCTGTTACAGCATCTATTGATGAGACTACTTTATTACACCAAACTTGGATCTGTGTCAACTAGCCCAAAAGGTCAACATTAGCTCAGTTTCTTGTTACTCCACAGCTACTCTCAAAAATACCTGGAAAGCAAGGTTGTAGGGATGGGAGGCATTGGAGGTGGCTGGGAAATGTCAACATCATGATCTCTGAGGAATGAGACTGGCCATGAACAACAGAAAAACTGACACATAGTGGTATAAATAAACATAGGGCTCACTAGACATCTTTGCTCCGTGGGTAGGTCCAGGACTGGGCCCGTGGCTCAGCAGGCCTTTAGGAACCCGGACTGTGCCCCTGTCCATTTTTTCCTCATGGCTTCAAAGTGCCTGCTGCATCTTCTAGGTGAGAAGAAACAGCAAAGTGTAGGGAAGATGGTAATTTGAAGAAGGCCAAAGGCACATTTCCCTGTCCTTTTTCCCCCCTAATACTGGGGATTGAACCCAGGAGCTCACGCATGCTAGGCGAGAGCTACCACTGAGCTACCCACCTCCAGCCTGTGTATTTTATTTTGAGACAGAGGCTAAGTTGCCGAGGCTGGCCTCAAACTTGCAATCTCCCTGCCTTGGCCCCCTAAGTTTCTAGGATTCCAGGCATGTGCCACCATATCTGGTCCAAAGGCACAGGCCTTTTAAAAGCTTTCCTAGAAACTCTACCCTGCTCATTCAGTTGTAATTCTCATTTCATAATTATTTATGTGATATATAAACTATCTAATTTATAATATAAAACATTTATATACATGATGTATAATTTATTGAGTGTATAGTATGTACCAAGAACTGATCTAATTACTTAACGTTGACTATTTATTATATAGAACAACACTGTGAAGTTCCATACGACATTATTCCTGTTTACAAATTCAGAAATGGAAGCTCAGAGAGGTTACTAAGTTGGCTGCGTAGCCACTAATAGCCAATCCTGAATTTGGTTTCATTAAGTACCCTTGTTCCTGACCACTCTAATTCTCAAGTATTTATAATTGTGTTGCTTCTGCAAATTGAGAGGTTAAGGGTTAGCCAGGTTCGTCAGCAATAAATAAATAGCTGCAATTAAGTAACTACAATCTGTGGTTCTTTTGGAAACAGGAGCAAGTTCTACTCTCATTCAGTTATTTATCCATAGATGCAGGAGAGTCCAAAAGAGATCTTAAAACTTCACCTTAGCCAATACTTATAACGTGTTTTCTACTGGGCCTTTCGCCAAAGTTGAAAATTCACTGATTTAAAATTTCACTCTCTTTCATTACCTGTGACTTCAGTTGAACTGCTTTACAGTGAGAAAGTCTAAATACATACAGCAGGAGTCACCAGGCAGATAAATACAAGGAGAGGGAGCCTGCAGGTTGGGGGCTGTGGTTTGTGGACGTTCTGTGTGAGCATTCGCAGTACCTGGGCATCACTTTGCTCTCAGGTTTGTTTCATCCAGGGACTGAAGACTTTGGACTATGTTAGCTTCCTTTTCTCCCCCTCGAGCCTCCATCTTCTCCCCATTTCCTCTTGGACATCAGGGGAGAAGGCTCTGCACGTGTTCTGTTCAGTTCCCATGGCCCTCTGCCTTGCTCTGGGCATCACTGCTTCTTGACTGGCTACACCCCCATCTTGGCCTCCTCTTTCTCCCCTCCCTTCCTGTCTGTCTTCCACCTACCCAGCTGGCCTCTCATCCCTTGCTGCTTATTCCCCAGTCAGGCTGCAGCTCCTGTTCTCCGAGAGGTGCTGAGACTCCTAGAAGCTCTTTGCCCCACCCACCATCCTCCACAGTCACCCCCATCATTTGGGCAAGTTCCATCCAACTGCAGCATCTCAGCCCTGGTCTGGGAAACTGAGGTGAACTGTTTATTTCTCTGCACTGATCACTTCCATTATATTTTTTCATTTGATTTTTATATAAACTCACTGAAGTATTTACTATTTGAGGGAATTAACCAGCCTAAGGTTCTAGAGCTGGAGGCAAACATCTCAATCCAGCCCAAGTGTCTTTATGACCTTGGAGTGAAGCTGCCCTACCTGATACCTCACTCTTTGGACTCAAATTCAGGCTTTTCCATATCAGTTTTATCACACTGAGGCGAGTTACCTGGCCTTTCTGCCTACAGGTTCTACAACCACAAAGTATGGGTAATACTTGTAATACTTACCTCACTTAGTAGGCTATCTGGCATGTAGTAAGTGCTCGGTAATCTTATCAATCTAGTCTGGCCCCAGTTCATGCCCTTGATGATGACTCTGGTCACTTGTGTTCTCCTGTAACCCCACATGAATCAGCATGGCCTGAGCTTTGAGCCCAAGAGCTTGTTGTCCTCTTCTCAGGACTTTCTATAGGTCTCAGTAGTACCAAGAGCTCTCCTGGTACTTGGCTTCAAGTTCAGTGAGTACCCCCTGGCTCTTTGAAATAGAGTTAGAAATGGATTGTCCCAGGCCTGGAATTGCTATGCAGAAGGGCTGCCCTGGTCTTTACCCATTACCCAGCATGTGTTTTGTCTCCTCTAACTGATGACAGTGTGATAAGAAATAGTTTCTGCCTGTCAATATTAACATTCAAAAGCCACCTGGAAAAATCATTGAGGAAGCAGACACTTCCCCAAATACTCTAATCTGTTTCTGAGGTTGTCTCTCTCTTTCAATCTGATCCTGTTTTGCAGTCTTGTTCAAGACTTCCCACTTTTTCTTCCTCTTTAAATAGACATGGAAGACCACATACCATCTCCAGATAAAGGTACAATATCAAGAATCATATACAAAATACTACAGCTATTTTTAAAATTTTTTAAACCTGCAATTTTAGTGGGAAAGTGCTTTTTTAAAAATATTTTTATTAGTTGTTCATGGACCTTTGTTTTATTTACTTATTTATATGTGGTTCTGAGAATTGAACCCAGAGCCTCACACATGCTGGACAAGTGCTCTACTACTGAGCCACAACCCCAGCTCTGGGAAAGTGCTTTTATTTTTGATGATAGCTTTATTAAGGTAGAATTCGTTCAACATACAGAACAAGGGTTTATTTTTGAATTTACAGAATTACCCTCAAATTGGTCGTGATGATGACTACAAAAGTCTGAAAGGTGACCTTTAGCTATGACACTCCTATTGCTTGTAAAACCTTAAGCAATCATCATTCTATTATAATTAATCTTGCCTATTCCAGGCATTTCATACAGAAGGAAAGTACATTTTTGAAAGGAAATTCGTTGTGGCTTTCTGCATTTTAAGCATAGAATCTGGAATCTAATTTCTGGCAACCTGGTTTCTAGTCCTTTTGAAATGTGTAAGAAATTATTATCCTTTTAGGAACTTGTTTCTTAACAAGCTTATTGCTGGAACTGGTGTCAGGGAGAAGGGCTCAGCCTTCATCCCTTTGTGGAAACCCCCCAAGGACAGGGACTGCTGTTAGCTGTCACATTGATTTTCCTCCTGTGTGACCCAGGTCCAACTCTGTGGCTCATTCATGGAAGTGGATGATAGATGTCCACACGCCGTGGGATTATCACACCTTGGAATCAGACCAGATTCGGTGAGAAGAGCTGATGAGGTCGTGAGATTGCTAGGAAATCCAGGTCAAGCCATGTCCCCTCTAGCTGAGCCTAACACATCCTGTCTCTACATCCTGTTTGTGACAGGGCTGTGTGGTAGGGAGGGGATGCCAGTGTTTCCCATGGGGGACATGAACATGTGTGGCCCAGGCCTTGGTCCTGCATCTGTGTAGGGGTCAAGGAAGTCATGTGAAGTGTGCCTTCAGAGGAGTCAGCCAGTTCCTTCTGCCCAGTCGAGGTGGGCATGACCTCAGTGTGTGCTCACAGTACTGCTCCCGGGAAAGGGAGGTGAACTTTTATAGCCCGTTAAAAGAGAGAACCAGGGACAGCCTAGGTCACCATTCTTTGGTTCTTTGCACTCATCAGAATAACTATAGACACAGCAATGTGAGGTCTTAGAAAACAAGTAGGTAGACCAAAAGCCAGGTATTATTAGTGTATGTATTATGTATTCTTTTCCTTTAGTCAGTTTTCTGATAGCCATGTGTAGAGGTTAAGGACACAAGGGAAAAATCACTGGCTGAGAGCCCCAAGCTTTCAGCACACTTTCTGTCCTTGACTGTTCAACTATGTTGTGTCACCCCTCTAGGTTCAAGTGCCCTCATTTCCACAGTGATGGTCTGAGTTGGGGTCTCCAGAGGTCTCTCTAGCTCAGGGGTCTTCCAATTTTTCTGACCCGCCCAAGCATGCCTTTACACCCACCAACTTTTCTTGGGCTCCAAATGTGCTACAGGTATAGGCCCTGGAGCTAGACAGACCTGAGCCTCAATTTGAACTCTGCTAATTGTGTGATTACGAACAATGTAAATGAGTTCTCTGTGCCTTAGGTTCCTAATCCATCAAGCCCAGTGACAGCTCTTTCCGAGGGTTGTGAAACACAACGCAGTGCCTGGCTCACATCCCACCTGTCCTCTGCCCACCCCTCTGTAAGATCCCCAGCTACCCTGGCAGAGGCAGTGTGTCTTAGGGTCTGTCCTCAGTCTTACAGATGGTACAGTACGCAGAGCTTGTCACTGAAAATGTGCTCTTCCCACAGGACCTTAGTTTCCATGTTATCAAGTGTTGGGGGGGGCGGGATTGTAAACAACGTACATTTTCACAAGGCCCATGCAGTCAGAGTGCACTGAAGTATTTGTACACAAATATCTGTGTGCACACGTGTGTGCTCCATCACATGGCATATTTGAGGGGCTCAACATTCCAAAATGCAGGGCTGTGGGTGAGAGCAGCTGTGGCAGTGTCTGCCGCCTCAGCTGTTCCCAACAGCAAACCCTGCTGCCCTTCACTCTGTCTGGCGAGGGAGCCTCCAGCTGGCCCAGCCTCAGCTGGAGGCCACGTGCTGGGCTGCACCCTGCACTGGGAGCAGGCTGTGCAGGCTCTCACTGCCATTGCTGGGGACAGGCACTGCCACCAGGAAAGTTTAATAACAGAAGTGACTGCTGTGAATTCTCTCTTCTGCATTAAAAGTGAACAGATATTAGGCCAGAGATGTGGGATGGGAAGGTAAATAAATAACATTCCAACAGAAGCAGCAATAAGACTTGCCTAGAATGTTCTAAGTGCTCCCTGCCTATCTTTTTAATCCTTCTGACAGATCTATAATGTGGATGATATTTCATGGTTAAGGAAAACAAGGTTCAGGAAGGTTAAATGACTTACCAAGATCACAAAGTTTGGGGGAGGCAGAGCCGGATTTCATATCCTGGTCTGTTTATCTGCAGGGGCCAGGCCTCTTATCAGACAGCCCATCACAACTACAGTAAGAGTGAAGCCCTGCAGAGAGACTAGGCTTAATTTAATAAGTGTTTATCAAGTTTCAGCTGTGAGGACAAATATGCTCAGCCCTGGCAAGATGAGTGCAGGAAGGATAGCTGTCCCCTTACAATCCGCAGAGACATGAAAAGTGGTTACAGTGCAGTGTGAAAACCATCAGGACAGGGAACTGCAGAAAGAGGACCGGGGAACTCTGGGGAAGAGGCATGGGGTTGATGACCATGTGGCTTCAGCATCAGTCAGGGTTCTATTAGAGGTGCAGAACCTTAAGACAGAGTAAGGATTTTATTAGAGGGTTGACCCTGTGCCTTTGTCGGGGTTAGTTGCAGTCCAGGTGAGCTGTTCCTGCTGTGTCTGATGATGCAGCCTGTGTCAGCAAGGGCATCTGTCAGGAAGAAAACCCTGCAGGTGACCTGGGGGGGTGGTGGGAAGGCCAAACTGCTCAGAGCCCATGTCCTCTCTCAGCACCCCAAACTGTTCAAAGCCCATGTCCTCTCTCAGCACCCCAAACTGCTCAAAGCCCATGTCCTCGCTCAGCACCCCCAAATAAGCCTACAATTTCATGGTTGCTGGTAACCTGTGGGAGTTGCTGGTACCCCTCCTCAGGAGCCCAACAGGCATAGGTCCAGGACTCAGAGAACCTGAGGAGGACAGACCTTGTGCCCGCGCAGGCCTGGAAGTCTTGGGAGAAATGGCTACTTCTCTTTATGGCTACTTGTGCTTTCCACATCTAATCGAAAATATCTCCCGTGGCCCACGCCAACCTGGAGCTACTCAGGGAAGAGAATTCTGGGAAGCCTGATCCAGCTGAGCTACATTGTCAGACTCCACACCCACCACAGGTTCCCAAGGAGTAAGCACTGGGATGACTCGGGGGTTTGCTTAGTAGAGCAGAGCTGGGGTGACTTCCAGGCAGAAGACAGGGTGCACACAGCTGCCAGAGCACAGCTGCTTGGGGGAAGGGTTTGGGGCCTAAACCTGGCTCGCAGGAGGCTGCAGACCAGCCCAGGTGTTGCCCACTGAGGCTCCTTCTGTACCTTACTTACAAGGACATGTCAGTGTGAGGAGGTGGCTGACGGCCTCCAGGAGGCAGGAATCCTCTGATGGAAAAGATACTGGAGGTCTGAAACTTGTTGGGCCTGTCTTCATTCCTCCACTCTCCAAATTCCTGCATCCACTGGCTGTATTCCATCCTCAGGTTCGTAGTGAGTGTCAGCTGCATGGCAGGAATAGTGGGGGTCAAAGTCAACCTGGCCCCCAGGCTCTTGTCTGAACAACCTTACAATCAGGATAATGCTTGAAGGGGCGTGGCTTCTTGTCCTTTTGGGTCCCTGTGTTCTTGTGGGTGAGTCTCACCTGCACCATTGCTTATTTTTCTTCAGAAGATATGCTGAGGGGGTGGAGAAGCGAGGATGGGATTTTTGCTCCCCTGTCTACTGGGTTAAGCTGGTGTTTCAAGCATATCCACACACCAGAACTGACCAGCGCGTTTTAGCAAAGACAGAACCTCAGGCCCACCCAGATCTACTGGATTGGATTCTCTAGATGTGGAACCACTGGAGATGTTAAAAACTCTTCCAGGAGATTCTTGGGTAGCCAGCTGGGTTTTTGGAATCACTACAGAAACCAGAGTCTTATTGGTCAGACCGAAGCCCTCTGCTTCTCAAGCACAGGTAGAATTGGGGGGGGGGGGGCTCTTGACTGATACCAAAAGGGGTCATTTTATCATCCTGGGGACCCTAACAGAGCTCCCTAGTGTCTGAATCAGCTCCAGCAAGCACTGGCCTGCAGGTGCTGGCATTGTCCCTTCTGATTAAACCACTGAGTCAGAAGCGGAGGGAGAGATAAACCTGTCGAAGGATGAAGTGAGACCGACCTGTAAGGGGCCAGCAGAATGGTGCCAGCTGTTCAGTGGGTTCAGATGTGGAGGATGCATGGGTGTGACCGAGAAGATGTTAGAGAGTTTCCATGTTCATAATATTTATAATGTATTAACACTTTGATCAGCTATGTGTGTAAAAAGGAATCAAAGGCAAGGAGAAAATAATTCAAGTGGTTACAGCAGCGGTTACCATCAAAAGGACCCAGATTCAGGCCTCCACATTGTTGACGCTGCGTGCCGGAGAAGTAGGGCAGCAGGCTGCTCCCACAGTGGTGTCCTGGAGGGTGGGTTGGTCAGTGTGCATCCAGCAAGGGAGGAAGTGCCCTCCATACCAAAGCACCTCCAGGTCTGGCCTTCGGAGGCAGCTTCATGACTCCCCTGCTGTCCCTGAGAGCAGCTGACAGAAGAAAGGCTCAGCAGCCCCCATGGCCCTCCCTGGGGTCCTCTGTGCCCAGACTACACAAGCGGCCAGTGTGGCCAGCGGGCCTGGCGAGGGTGAATGAGAGCCTCTGTTTGTTTCCACTGAGAAAGTTCTGACCAGCTTCCGGAGCCATCGCCATGGAAACGTATGGAGGAGATAATTGAAAGGAACCTCTTTTCCTCCTCTCTCCTTCTCTCACCGCGCCTGGTAAGGGCCAGCCCCTTGCAGCCCCGCTTTCCCTGTAGGGTCATATAAATTTAATGAGAATGCCAGGAGCCAGCTTGCTCCCCAGACCAGCCTCTGCTGGGACCCCTTACCCTCTCTGTGCCAGTGTGGGAGTCCATGTGTCGGCCTCACGCACACTGATAGCAAAGTGGCCTTTCAGAGAGGCACATGGAATGTCCCTGTCCCTCCATCTGGCCTTAGTCCTGAGCCATGTTTCTTTGCAGGAAAGCCTGTTTGGGATTACATACTTATTGCACATTTGCAAAACATTTAAAAATGGAAACAGAGGGAAGGAATAATTTTGTTCCAGATACAGAATAAGTAGCCAAAAAAAAAAAGTAAGCAAAAAAATTTTTTTTCCAGTATTGGGGGTTGAACCCAGAGCTTTGTAAATGCTAGGCAAATGCTCTACCACTGAGCTATATCCCCAGCCTGAAGGTGTTTTTCAAAAGGACACTGCATAAGCTCCTATGAAGTTATTTATCATTTTTTTCTCATTTTGTAAAAAATAGTTTGTGTGGTGTAAAGAATGTCAATGCCCCGTCTTACTTCATTTTGCTTTTTCTTAAGGTATAAAAACCCATTGGAAATGTTACAAACCCATTAATTTATGCAATTAATATAATTAATCATTATAATAAAAATAAAAATAATTAAGAGTAAGAGGAGAAGATGTAAAGACCCAAATCTAAAATTCGCATGGAAGGATTAAATGAAAGTGTTGGTGATTACTGGTTTCACCCAAACGAGAATGAACAGAAGAAACACAGGGTCCTTTCCATGTTTTTATACTTTAATTTCTATGCCTGTGGAGGAATGATCAAAAGTCAGTTCTACCTGGGGCTGCAGACTCCAGCAGCCAAGCTACAAACCTGAATTGTACTTTCACACTAGTAATTAGAGAAAATATGCAGTGTTTTAGCTTCGGGCTCACAATTTTACCTGGCTGGTGAGGCCCTTGTCTTCACAGAGCCCAGATTTTACTGGGAAAAACACTGTGTTATGTGTCTGAAGAGCTGAGTTAAAGCCCCAGCTCTGTGACTTCCATCTACGATAGCCCCCTCTTCTCCGGGGGAGACATATTCTAAGACATTCTGTTGATGCCTGAAACCACAGAGTACTCAACCCTATATGTAGTATGATTTTTTTATACATAAATACTTATGATAAAGTTCAGTTTATAAATTAGACACAGGAAGAAGAGATTAACCACAATAACTATTAACAAATACATCAGTCGTACCGATACGCTGTAATAAAAGGCTGCTTTTGTGGTGTTGGGAATTGAATCCAGAGCCTTGAGCATGCTCAGCAAGCACTTTACCACGGAGCTACATTCCCAGCCTAAATTGTTTATTTCTAGAATTTTCCATTTAATATTTTTGAACTACAGTTAGCCATGGGTAAATGAAACTGTGAAAAACAGAAATCACAGGTAAAGAGAAGACTACTATGCTGATTGTGTGACTCCAGATAAAACACTTAGAGCCTCAGTCTCTTAATCAGGGTCATGGGGTTTCTTGCATACAACTGATACTTGACTTCAGCATTTAGACAAATGGGGGCATGTTCTCAAATAGCAAGGAGACTAGAGTCAGGGGTCCCAAGGCTGGTGCTGTCGGCCAAAGAATCATCCCCTCTCCCACTGCACCATCCTTAGCATGTGACTTTCCTTATGATAAGATGATGACTGCTTGGGTATCCTGTCCATGTTTCTGGTAGAACGAAGAAGATGAGCAAAGGACAAAGGATGTGTATAGTCAGTCAGACCTTTTCATCATGGAAGCACTAACTTTCTCAAAAACACCCCACTAGAAAGTTCTAGTATTTCTTCTTTGCCAGAGCCTGACAGGTAGCCTCTCCTAGCTGCAAGAGAGTCTGGGGAAATGAGTACTTTAAGAGGGCACACTGCCACCCCAAATGAAATCTGGGTGCTGTCAGAAAGAAAGATAGGTATTGAGATAGGAGACAGCTGGCTCTGTGGTTCTAGCCTTGGAGCTTGTCATGAAAGTCCACCTGATGAAAGGTAATCTCCTGGACGGTATGGACCATGTGGTGTACGGTTCCCACTGCATAGAAGTTCATTACTTCTACCAAGCAGATAATAAATTATCATTGCTCATTCTTATATGAGACTGATCAGTTACTGATTCTTGTATATATTGCCTTCCTGAAGATACTGTGGGCCCTCTAGTATGTCATGGGGGTGTTCTGAAGAAGGGGTTGGGAAGGACTTTAGACTTTCTCAGTGCTGGGACACATGCCATTACCATCAGTAGTGTAATTGGCATCAAAAGCTGGCATCCAAACTGCAATTTTATATCAACATCTGGTTCAGTCCAGACCCATGAGGCCACACGTGGAAGGTAGGGCCCACATGGACAAGAGAAGATTCCCAAGAGGTCTTTGGAAACTTCAAAGGATGACTGACTGAGACAATGACTGTCCCAGTTTGCTTCTCCTCCCCAGGACCCACATCTGCGGACATGTTCCTCTCTCCCTTCTTACACTCCTGTAGTCCTGGCCTAAGTGAGGCCATGGCCCAGAAATAACCAGGCCACGGTCTCTACTGTGGGGGGATTGCACTTGGCTGCTTCTCAGACATGAAACTTCAATTTCTGCCAGTAACCTACATCATTAAGTTTCAGGACAAGTTATCAACTGGTGAATAGAAGGACACAGCCCTCTTTCAGAGCACCTTTGTGAGGATTTTCAGATTCAGCAGGGTTGGAGCCCTGTTTTGGCTCAGAGGGCTTGTTGGCCACCCGTTAGGAGCCAGAAAACCAACCCTCGCATGCTGAGAAGCTGAAGTACATTTTGAGAAGGAGTTAGAGTTTGACTCCTGGTAGAGCTGGTTGAAAGAAAAGGCCAGTAATAAGAACATACTTTATTTTTATCTTGTTTTATTTATTTTTAGTGCTTAGCATGTGCAAGGATGTTCTGAGTACAGTGCAAGTCAGAACTCACAGAAACCTCTGGAAAACTGTGCCATAGATAACATTGTCTCTATTTTGCATACCAGTAAACTGGGATCCAGTGGGCCTAAGTAACTTGCCCACAGTTACTAATCAGTAAGGGGTAGGGCCTGGCTTTGAACACTAGCATTTGGCCTGTAGAACCCACATTCTTTTTAATTTAATTTAATTTTTTCAAATTTAATTTATTCTAATTTGTTACATATGACAGCAGAATGTGTTTCAATTCATATTACATATATAGAGCACAATTTTTCATATATGTGGTTGTATACAAAGTGGAGTCACACCATTCGTGTCTTCATACATGTACCTAGGGTAATGATGTCCATCTCACTCCACTGTCTTTCCTACCCCCATGCTCCTTCCTTTCTCCTCCTTTCCCTTTGCCCTATTTACAGTTTGTCTATTCCTCCCATGCTGCCCCGCCCCCCATCCCCATTATGAATCAGCCTCCTTATATCAGAGAAAACATTTCGGCATTTGGTTTTTTGGGATTGGCTTACTTCACTTAGCATTATATTATCAACTCTCTCCATTTACTTGCAAATGCCAAGATTTTATTCTCTTTTAATGCTGAGTAATATTCCATGGTATATATACCACATTTTTTTTTTATCCATTCATCTACTGCAGGGTATCTAGGTTGGTTCCACAATTTAGTTATTGTGAATTGTGCTGCTATAAACATTGATGTTTCATAGTAGTATACTGATTTTAAGTCCTTTGGGTATAAGCTGAGGAGTAGGATAGCCGCCTGGGTCAAATGGTGGTTCCATTCCCAGTTTTCCAAGGAATCTCCATACTGCTTTCCATATTGGCTGCACCAATTTGCAGGCCCACCAGCAATGTGTGAGCATGCCCTTTCCCCCACATCCTCGCCAACACTTATTGTTGTTATTCTTAATAATTGCCATTCTGAGTGGGGTGAGATGAAATCTTAGAGTGGTTTTGATTTGCATTTTTCTAATTGCTGGAAATATTGAACATTTTTTCATATATTCGTTGATTGATTGTATATCATCTTCTGAGAAGTGTCTGTCCAGTTCCTTGGCCTATTTATTGATTGGGTTACTTGGGGGGTTTTTTTGGTGTTAAGATTTTTGAGTTTCAGAACTCATATTCTGAGCCATACCTGTGCTGTGCCACTTCCCGGGGGGCAGGCCTTGTGCCAACATTTGAGACATTATTCATGTATAGATACCAGTCTGCTGCCATTGATCTCTACCAAATACAAACCAAAAGGGGACTGACTGGGTTTGCAGAGGCAAGATCATGTTTAGTTTCCGGCATTTCCCTATGTCACTACAATTAGCAGGGGTGAGGAGAGCAAACATGATTGTTGTCAGCCTGACAGGTGCGCTTCGAAATTGGCAGTACCATTCTCCTCCTTTCCCCCCCCCCCCAGCAAGATGCCTTTTTGACATAACTTATATGTAAGGAGTAGGCTGACCCAATGTGGTTTTGATAGTGATTTTAAACCAAAGATATTAAATGAGGATAGGATAAAAAAGTTTAAAATGCCAAAATTCATGACTATTTCAAACTTCTCAGTGTCTTTTTAGCATTGTTCAAATGCAAGAATTCATACCATATGATAAAAGCCATCTACAAACCAGAATTTTGGGGTAATATTATAGTTTTGAGAGGATATATACACTTTCAATTCCTGAAAAACCTCCCATTTCTTTTGGACAGTTAATTTTACATAATTGATAGACCCAAGCCATTCCCCACAAGAAGTGTCTGTATTGAAAAACCACTCAGCATCAATTAAAAGAAATCATCATATACTGTGCTAAACTAAATATACTGTGTTATATTAAACTAAATACTGCTTAAGGAAGACAAAAGGAGAGAAGCAAATGGAAGTAATAATATGCTGAAAATAGATTGGATAAAGACCTATTGACATCTTGTGCAGTCATTGTGTGTATTTTTTTCTTTTTTCTTTTTCTTTTTTTTTTTTTTTTTTGGTAATGCTACATAAAGCATGAATTGTTGGTAAAAACTTTGAGAAGAGGGAGGAAAATCATCATAGCCATCTACATTATTTGAGAGAAATTGATGTTAAAATTCTAAAGGTGAATCCTCAGTGGTTTGGAAGTAGTTAGAGTGTAAGATAGGAGAGGTGTGGTGGTAATGCTTTGTGAAATGAGGGAGTCCTATAGAGAGGTGATGTTTACCAAGTACTTGGCACTGTTGGGCTCTTTACATTCCCCAATGCACAGTCCAAAAAGCAGGTTCAGTTTTGTCATCTCTCCTACACATTCAGAGGCCCAAGGCTTAGATATGGCAATACTGGCCTTTCCCCCAGGTCCACTTGACTTCAGAGTGTATGGACTCTTGGCCTGGGCTGGGCAGGGCCATGCCCTTGGGTTTGGGACTGCAGACACCTGTGTTGGTGTTTTATGAAGGCGACCTTGTAAGCAAAAGCCAGGAAGCCTTGACTGGGAATAGAGCGTGAAATGAAAGAAAAAGCCTGTATATCTCGAGAGTGCTTTGACCGGGTTGACAAAATGTCACCAGTGTTTCATTGATACTAAATATTCATGGAGTTCTCACAATATGCCAGATTTTGGCACTAGAATTACTTTCATTCTCAGCCAGTGAATTTGCAAACTGAATTATGTCACAGACATGAAACCCAACTCCTTTTGGCCATGCAAGGCCAGATCTGGGGTAAAGTAAGAGAGGTACTAAGGGCACAGAATTGAAGGAAGCACTTGTTCTTGTACCTACCTGACCCTGAGAGTGACACCTCATATGGCCTGGGACCTCGTATCTTTCTTACATCACCTGAGTCCTAGCCCTGCAGCTAAGGAAGGGTGACCTTTGAATTTTTATGGCAGATGGAAGAAAAGCATTAACTGAATTTCATTTCATGTTTATTTCTAAAGTAGAAGAAATCAGACCATATGATGAAGATATCTTTTTTTTTTTGAGAGAGAGAGAGAGAGAGAGAGAATTTTTTAATATTTATTTTTAGTTATAGGCGGACACAACATCTTTGTTTGTATGTGGTACTGAGGATCGAACCCGGGCCGCATGCATGCCAGGCGAGTGCGCTACCGCTTGAGCCACATCCCCAGCCCAATGATGAAGATATCTTTAATAATCCAATGATGATATCAAATTAAGGAATATTTTACTTAAAATCATTTGTCACTTAATAAGCAAAATATGAATATGCATGCTCATACTTACATAGAACACAAAAAAGAAAATATTATCTTCTTACAGTCCCCTCCACCTTTTTACCTTCTCACACCTCCCCTTGCCTGTGCACAATTGGGGAGCACGGAGAATGTCCCCTACATCTTGAGGAAGAGCTACTGGCTTTGGGGCTGCTTGGCAGGTGGGCTGGTGTAGGAAAAGGGCCAGACATAGCAAGAGCCCTGATTCAAATTCATAGGAAATAAACTAATAGAGAAGTTTATTTCCTGAGACTCAAGATTATGGAATCATAAAAATCCCTTTAAGTTTAGGTTTTCCAGTAACATTTAACATATGTTCCTCGCTTAGAAATGAGCTTATAACTGCTTTTCTTATTTTATATATTTATTTAGTTTGCTTTACTATATGTATATATATATATATATATATATATATATATAGAGAGAGAGAGAGAGAGAGAGAGAGAGAGAGAGAGAGAGAAGTTTTTGAACAACCCATCAAAGCCCAAATGTGAAGTCTGTTTTAGAAATTTCTTTCCGCTTGGGCATTCATTGCACTCTCTGGTGTGCCAGGCTCCATGGGAAAATGAGATAGAGTTGTCTGTCTTTGGCTGGATGCACTTTAGACTATTTTTATTTAAATAGACATAAGAAGAAGAATGAGCGTTCTCTTTTTGTTTGGTTTTTGTTTTGGCCTCCTCCTTTCCTTCCACAGGCAGACCAGAGGATCAGGCAAAAGCAATACAACCAACTCCTGAGAAGTATTCTCGAGGTGCTTAGTTAGAATAAATCCACAGACGTGTTCAGATTTGGTGTTGAAAATGTTTTATCTCAGTGAGTTCTTCTGAGCATTCTTCTAGTAATTGACACAAGAGCAGGGCCAATATGTACTGTGTGCCCTTTCAGTCCATCCCAGAAATCAGAAAAGGGGCGTGTGTGAGGGCATGCAATGTGAGATCTATTGTATGAGTGAGAAAGAGCTTGGCACGAACAAGAGAGGGGGTCATTATGCCCCCACCCAGCTCTGTGACTCCAGATAGGCCATTACTCAGTGATAATCCCACTCTGTCGTTGGAGGATCCATAACAGCATTGAGTTTGGAGATGACATTTCATATTAGTGTAAAGAATTTCGTTTGACCTGTGATTGTTCCTCTCTCTGGTTTTATGAGTATCTCTGCTCTAAAGCAACAGAAATCAGTAGAAAAGAAACCAGCAACCTGGGTGGAGCCTGCATGGTGAGTTTAGGACAGCAATAGAACTTTTTGTAAAATCAAGTTGAAGATTATTCCATCCAGAGAAGGGGAAAGCATACTCCTGATCTTCCCTCTCCTCGTGGGCCACTCTCCCCAGGTCTCCTTACCTGGCCTGGCCTTCTCTTTCAGACTCCTAAGAGCTGGGCTGCCCCAGACTCGGTTTCCATCATGCTTCTCTTCAGTTGGCTTCATCACTTTAAATATTTGAGTGGCTTCCAGTTGCTTACCTCCAGCTCTAGACTCTCAGCCCATTATTCCTTTCGTATCTCCACAGGGAGGTTTACCAAGCACTCTAACTTCACATGTCCAGAGCAGACCTCTTGGTTTCCTCTCCTGCGGTTACCCACCGGCCTTCCCCAGGCCACTCCATCCCCTGGGCCTCTGCTCAACAGCCACCTCTTCAGGGAGGACTTCTTTGTCCGTCCCACCCATTCTTCTCCCCACTCCTTGACTCTGCAGTCCTCCTCCTGTCTCTCATCCAGGCTTCAGGGCACCACTCTTACCTATCTTGTTTACTGCTATGTTCTCAGTGCTTCAGAGGATGCCCACGTACACTGGGAGGTGAATTAATCTTTATTGGATGAAATCATGAAAATGACTGAACAAAGCAATCTGACAAAGAAACTGTTAAAGATTGAAGTGATATGTTGGTCTTTTCTTCATCACTGTGACTAAAATACCTGACAAGAACAATTCAGAGGAGGAAAACTTTTATTTTGAGCCCACTGTTTTATGATCAGCAGACTCCACTGCTCTGGGTCATCGGATGTAAGATGTGGTGGAGGAAATCTGCTTCACTCATGGTGGCCAGGAAGCAGAGAGAGGAGTCAGGACAAGACGTATAATCTCCGAGGGCACACCCCCAGTGACCTAGTTCCTCCAGCCACGCCCCACCTGCCTACAGTTACCACTTAGTAATCCAGTTGAATCTGTCAAATGGATTAATCCATTGATGACATTACAGCTTTCATAATCTCGTCATTTCACTTCAGAACATTCCTGCATTGTTACAGGAGCTTTTTGGAGGATACCTCAAATCCAAACCATCACAGAAGTTCTGAGGATGCTGGCCTTTCAGTTGATTTTTTGATCTAATTAACAATTCCTTAATTAAGGAATTTTCTTAAGTGAATTTTGCCTTCAGAAACATCTCAAGTAATTGAGATGTCTTTACAAAAAATAGTCACACTTCAGCAGTTTGGGGTTCTAATAGTAGTTACTGGTGAGAAGGGATTTGCTAAAGGCTCAGTTCTGAGACTTTAAATGCAATACTTAATGATTGTCAAATACTTACATAGGTTTTCAAAGTGCAACAGAATGTTAATTATTGTTTCCTGGTTATTGAAACCCTACTGAAGTTCTCATCCTTTTCACTCCATTAACAATGAAAGGGATTGATCCAAAAAGCCCACAAACCATCCTCCAGTGCCTGCTATGCTGAGGCTCAGCATCTGACTGGAAGAAGGATGTTCTGCCAGGAGGCCTCTTTGGAGCTGACATCTAAGCATTAATTTCTTCCACTGGGAAATCAGTAAATGACTTCTTCTACCTGCCATCACCCAAGTTTGAAACCTTGGTTACATCATTGATTTTGGCTCCTGCTGGATGAATTTTATAATCAGTGTCAAGGAGAAAGGAGCTGGCATTTTGGATCCCTTCTCTGCCAGCTTCTGTTTACAGTTAGAATTTACTGTGTAAAAATTCATACAGTGTCATTTTTCTCCTTTGAAAATGGATGAGTTGAGGAGCTTCACACTTAGGAAACATTAGCTTGTTATTCTCTGACCAGTATGTAGGTTGTGGAAGTTGTGAAATTTTAAAAACAAAATTCCACTCACCAACTGAAACACTAATAAAGACACTACAGTGCCATCTGCTGGTATTCTTGGGAAACGCAAGCGATGTGGACAAGACCAAACCTGAAGATAAAATTATTCAAAATGCATCATAATTTAAAGAAAGTAAATAAAAATAATAAAACATTGTAAATCAGCATTTTAGAGAGAAAGATACTGTTGTATTTTGTTATAGCTGTATAGTACTGAGAGCTTTTTGCAGCATAAGTTTTTGTGTTTTTTTTTTTTTTTTTTTAAGAAAGAGAGAGAGAATCTTTTAATATTTATTTTTTAGTTTTTGGCTGACACAACATCTTTATTTGTATGTGGTGCTGAGGATCGAACCCAGCGCCGTGCGCATGCCAGGCGAGCGTGCTACTGCTTGAGCCGCATCCCCAGCCCCGAAGCATAAGTTTTAACATATTTTATGGTGTCTGGCAGAAATAGTGAAAAATGGGTTGGAAAAACAGAGATGAACATTTTATTTTTTTAAGCAAAGAATTGAGATAATTTTAAATACATTTTATTCAGAAAAAGGACTGGATAGGTTTCTACAATAGGACTGCAGTAGGTTTCCTTGACACAATTCCTGGTGACTGCCAAGTACCATGGACCTTGGGTCATGTCCTGGGCGGGGTGGTGGGGGGGTTGTTTTGTTTTTTCTGTTTTCTTTTCTTTTTTTCTTTTTGGTACCAGTGATTGAATCCAGAGGCGCTTAACCACTGAGCCACATCCTCAGTCCTTTTTGTATTTTAGTTAGAGACAAGTGTTCACTGGTTGCTTAGGGCCTTGCTAAATTGCTGAGGCAGGCTTTGAACTCACAATTCTTCTGCCTCGACTCTCAAGCTGCTGGGATTATAGATGTGCACCACCACACTCAGCCTCTTTCCTTCTTTTCTTTTTGGGGCTGGGGATCAAACCCAGGGCCTCATGCATGCCAGGCAAGTGTTCTGCCGCTGAGCCACATCCCCAGTCTCCATGAGTCACTTCCTTAACTTCTAGAAACCAGAGTTTTCTGTCAAATTGGGATTTACATTAAGTGACTGGGAAAGTTTCTGACAACTTGATAAGATTTATTATTCTAAATCAGCAAAGGGCTTAAGGAAAGTAGTGTTTCTGTAGACTATTTTCCCATGAAAAGGTTTGTATCAAAAAAAAAAAAGAAGTTTGTACATATTTCTAATGTATTACATAGTTAGCTAGTTTTATCTAGATCTGGGGAACTTGATATACTTGGTCCTTATCAATTAGGTCAGTACTTTCCTAGTCCTCAGAATAAGCATAAATATAGATGTTTGGCGTCCTTTGTTTTAAGTGGTCATTTAAACTGACTGATAGATTATGGCCCATTGAAGAAAGGGGGACTGATACATGTGACCATGTTTCAAAATGCTAGAGTAATTTTTAATTTTTTTGACATATGAGTCCAAACAGTTTAAACATTTTTCTTTGAAATTTCTTTCCTTAGTCCCCAACCAATTGGCCTTCTTAGTCTTAGCTGCCTTTCGTACCTTGAACATGGGGCATCCTCCTCCTCCTCCCTCTTCCCCTCTTTTCCCTCCTTGTCCCCCCTCCTACTTCCTCTTCTTCTCTTCCTTCATGTGCATCTTTGTTCATGTCCACCCCCCTCCCTAGCTTGGGAGTCCATTTCTTCATAGGCACCCATGCACCTTACTTGTGATATCATTCAATCCATTTTGGCTGAATGATTTAAAATTTGAAATGGCAACCTCTTAAAAGTCTCTGTATGTTTATGGCATTTCATTTTTGCCAGGATAGAAGGAACAAAAGTAGACTTTATGAGCTACATTTTGGCACAATTTGACAACAAAGTAGGTTTCCATTATATTTTCTGTGTTGGCTGCATGGTAATAAGGGGAAATAGCTAGAATTCAGACTTACTCTTGTAAGTGAAGCACTGAGAAAATTAGAAGAAGAGTAGTGCTTCTCCCCTGCAGATGCATCTCCCCTGTCCCTTCTCAGCTTCTACTCTCATCTAGTTCACGGTAGACATCTTCAGATTTTTGTGCTGGTCAAGAACATTTCTGTTCTCGCAGACTGGAGCAGGGTGATGTTTGCAGACTTACACCCCCAGCCATCAACCTGCATAGTGGGCTGCATTAGAAATGGTGGAGCATTGCAGGTGGCCCTGAACAAGAAAAGCTCCTCTCCCCTTCTGTGGTCACCTTACACTCCTTATACCTGAGAGGCAGGTCCCTGAGAGGTAATCTGGATGTTCTGCTTCTCTTCCTCTAATTTTCTCAGTTTAACAGGTTTCCAGACTCGTCTTCTGAATGAAGCCTTTGCACTCTAACTACACTGTTTTGTTAGACACCACTTCATGTTCCTTTCTGGCAGTGAACTTGCAGTGCAGATTCAGGTGTGAGTCCCTTGAGTGCTAAACTTCTTCTTTCTTTCAAAATTTTCTTCTCATCAAACCCATGGACTCTGAACTTGCTCTTGGGCCTTTGGACTCACCAAATGAAAGATTCTGCTCCAATTTCTACTCTTCGCTTTTTGAGACAATTAATCTTAACTTTCTTTGCTTTCCTGCCTTCCTGCTTAAAATTGGTATTTAAGTATTTTCTAGAGAAATGCTTACTCCACTGGTGTTAGGTTGTGTGTGCTTTTCGGGTCATTTGGGTTCACCCATGTCAGCAGTCACAAACTGGCAGTCAGGCTGTAGGATAGCGCATGGGGCCAAATCTGGTGCCCAGACATGTGTTGCTTAATTGGACCCATTTTCTAGAAACATTGAAGTATTTGCTATCACTTAAAAATGTGGCTCTCTCATCTAAAAATGCAGGTTTCTGGCTTGTCTTTTGAACTTGGAAGATCTGGCAAGATGGATATTGCAGTTGCCAGTTGGCAGCCACCGACTGGAGGAGCTCCGTGCTGGCTGCCTCCTCTGTCTGGCATCCGTCTCCCATTGATGATCTCCTCACCCTCCTCCCACCCCACCCTATAGCTTTCCTTCCACTTCACTCACCTGATGGACCAGGCGGCCCATGTGGTGCTGAGTTGACAGTTTCATGATTATGTGCTTTTTTCTTTTCCACGGGCCCAAGAGAAGTCCCAGTGGCAGTGACATGACTTGTAGTTAATAGTTCGCAGCATTGGAGGAGACTTCAGTGATCTTCTAGTGGGGTCTGTCCTCTTCATTTCCTCTAGGCCTTGTTCTGGAGTGAGTCTTTAATAAATGATGGCAAATGGTACTGGAATCTGTTCCTAGGAATCCAGCAGATGGGTGGGAAAGGCGAGTGGTAAAGATCCTTTCAGAATGTGGTTTTAGTCAGCTCTTTCACTGCTGTGATCAAAAGACCTGATGAGACAATTAGAGAAGGAAATATTCACAGTTTCAGAGGTCTCAGTCCTTAGATAACCAAATCCATTCTTTGGGGCTCAAGGTGAGTCGAACATCATGGTGGAATAGTGTGGCAGAAGAAAGCAGATGGGAATATGGCCACCAAGAAGGAGAAAGAGAGAGAGAGAGAGAGAGAGAGAAACTCCACTTGCCATATATAAAATACATACCCCAAAGATAGGCCCCCAGAACCCACCCCCTCTAGCCACACTCTACCTACCTTCTGTTACCACCCAGTTAATCCCTATCAAGGGATTCATTCACTGATTGGGTTAAGGCTCTCAGAGCCCAGACATTTCACCTCTAAACCTTCTTGCATTGTCTGACCCAGGAGCTTTTGGGGACTACCTCATACTTAAACCACACAAGTGTTCCTGGCTGTGTTGGGTGATGTGGGTGCTGGGTTCCACTAGCTAGGAGGGTCCTCAGTTTGCTTCTCAAAGCAGTGCTCCTTGGTAATCTGATTTGTCTTTCTCTTTCAGGCACCCTCTTCATAAATCAAACTCAGAAGACGGCTCTGTAGGTCAGTACCATTTTTCTTGGTTTAAATATTTAATTATTTTATTTTCATATTTTATAGAAAATAAAGACTTGTGAAACTATAGAAACCACAAAGAATCCTTCTACCCAAAAGTAAACAGTTAAGATTTTGATAGACAACCTTTTTCTTCCTCTGTCTCTTCTCTTTCTTCTCTTCTCCTCTTCTCCCTCTCCCTCTTTCCCTCCCCACCTTCTTCCATTGTGTAGAGTTGTTTTTTTTTTTTTTAAACAAGTGGGATCATATTTGAATACTGGTTTAGAATTTGAAAAACTGAAAGTTATGAGCACCCCCCCCCATTGAATATTCTTTGCAGTAAAAGTTATAAGTCTGCATGGTACTGGATATGTCATAGTTAAATAACCATTCTCTTCTTTGCTGGACATTTAAGTTGTTTCCGCTTTTTTCTCTGACACAGACAAATGATGCTGCTATAAAATTCCTTGAATCTCTATCCTTGATAATGTCTTTAGGGTAAATTCTTCAATTTATAATTTTTGGACCCAGAAGTATGCATTTAAGGCATTAGGTATTTTATATATTCTAAATTATAAAACCCACTTTTGATTTTTGTCAGGGCTGGAGGGTAGGTGGCTAAGAGTGACCTAAGTGCTCAAATCGTGCTGCTGGACTTGAGTCACAACTCTTTGTCAACTAGGCCTTGTAACCCCCACCTCCCAGGCCTCAGTTTTCTCCTCAATGGGAATGATAACATGATGCATCCTGTAAGAGAGTCTTAAACAAGATGCACTCATTAGATTGCAAAGTGCCCGGATATAGCAAGTGCTGAATAAACATAAACTAATATTCTTTTTTTTTTTTTTTTGGAGATGTATCTCTATTTCAGAAACATGAGAATAGAAGAAGTGGGGAATATAGCTCAAAGAAATGCATTATATTCTCAAGTTGCCTGAGAAAGGCTTGAATAAGTGACAGTCACTCTGCTTTAACCCTTCGTTGCTGCACTTGCTTTAGTGTGTTGCCCAAGGGCAGCAGGGACCCTGAAATGTGCCTTTAAGGTCTGCATGCAGAGGCCATCTAGGGCTGAAGGACTCCGGTTTCATTCCCATGGCTCTGGGGTTGTCCGAACTTAAATGAGGGCCCCTGTCTTGAAAAATGACACCCTGCAAGCCTGGGAGCACCATGGACGAGTTTCCCACACGTTTGCTCCAAGCATCGCTTTGCTGGGAACCACCAGTCTAGACTGTGCAAACCCACCACTTTGTCCTTTTTCCAGTGGCCACAGAGCAACCAGACAGGCACCAAACGGTGACGGAGCTGATGCTCCCGAGTTTGCCACATCAGCACAATGTCAGATATCACTGCTGCCACTGCCTCTTATTTTTATAGAATATAGGACCACTCTACCTATTCATCTTATTTCCTTGTTTTTTTGTTTTATTTTTTAATACCAGGGATTGAACCCAGGGGCGCCTAACCACTGAACCTCCTCCTCAGCTCTTTTTATTGTTTATTTTGAGACCGGGTCTTGCTGAGTTGCTTAGGGCCTGACATAGTTGCTGAGGCTGGTCTTGAACTTGTAATCCACCTGCCTCAGCCTCCCAAGTTTCTGGGATTATAGGCAGGCACCTCTGCCCCCAGCTTCCCTTTACTTTTAAAAAGTGTTTCATAGGATTGATGATCAGGACCCTACCAAGTATTAAAAGTGTCTATCTGTGGCAAGGAATTTGTTTTCACTTATAAGTCACCCAAAATAGTCTGGGAAGGGTGGGAATTTAGAGGGAGACCAGCTGGGAGGTGTCACAGCAGGATTGCAATGTGTTTTTCTTGTCACTGTGCCCTGGCTAATCTGTAGGTAGGTTGCCAAGTGGCCTGAATGCCAGAGAGGTGGGAATCATGCCCCACCCATGCCATAGCTAGACGCAGACAAACTACACACCATAGAGAAACAGTGTGGGTCGGTGTCTGTGAGTCCCCCTCCCCCACCCCTGCACAGCCACACTGAAGCCCCCAGAACCAGCTCTAGTGACCCTTGAGCCCAGGACTAGCAACCATTCTATTCGGTTCTCTTCATTCGATCTGGAATAACAGAAGTTAAACAAGTGTAGATCAACAACAGAAATAACAACAACAGAAAGTCAACTTCTTAGAGTGTCCTATTTGTGGTATAGTGGAAATAATTGTGGCTAAGACCGAAGGAACCACAGACAAGGCAGAATGAGGCAGACTAGTTAAACAAACATCAAAGCGGGTACAAGAATGCACATTTTGCCGCCCTTTTGATGTTTCTTTATTTCTCATCTTCACCGTACCCTATTTCTTGCTACTAGGAAATTTGCATTTCTTTTAAACAACTTTATAAGCATTTCCCAGTCATTCACAAACTGAAAGAAAAAAAACTCTTTTTTTGGAAGCTTTGAAATGACAAGGAAGAGGCTACTTCTGCTATCAATGAATTTATTACTGTGCCTTTTCTTCCATTTTTCTTGTTTTAAAGGAAAAGGAGATTGGAAGAAGAAGAATAAGTATTTCTGGCAGAACTTCCGAAAGAACCAGAAAGGAATAATGAGACAGACTTCAAAAGGTACTGTAATGCAGCTGGCGGACAGTAGGTCCTTTTAGCTCCCAAACCAAGCCTGTGTACTAATCTAAATGGGCGTTGAAAGTTCAAATAATGCATTGCATGAGCCTGTAAAATGGTCAGCTTTTCGGACATTCCGATTGTTAACTTTAAGATTAACATTCTTATTGTTAACTTCCTTCATCTGGGTCATTTTTTTTTTTTTTTTTTAACTCAGAAAATGAAACAGGAGTGGTTAGTGAGCAGTCTGCTCCTTTTACAGAGCTGGGAGCAAAGACCAAATTGTTAGTGCTCTCAGTAACACCGAACTCAGAAATGTCTTTACTCTCGGAGAGCTAACCTCAAAGAGTCGAGAGAGTCCCCCTGTTTGTTAGTTTTGGACCCTCCTGTCCACGCCCCCACTCAGAGCCTTTGCATCCTCCTGAACTTTTGACGCTGTTCCGTGGCAGGGCCAGTTATGGGGTTGTTGCCCCTAGAAACTCTCTAATGGTCTGACATCATGGGAATTTGTCCAGGCTGCTTTGTGAAGGCGGTTCTGCCCTACTCTGGGTCTGTCTTTTGTTGTTGTTTAGATGGAAAGTAAATATGTCATCCCTTTGAGGCCTGGTGGTGTAATTTATGTTCCCCCAGTCTTCACAGAGAAAACCAGAACAAATCCACTTCCAGATTCCAGTCTGACTAAATATGGTGATCAATAAGGGAACATTTTTTTATTCCTCACCAATGACCCTAGTGGTCTTTCTTGACAAAATCATATGTCCATGTCTGACCCTGTTCAGCATGCTTCTCCAGTTACTCCTGCACAGAAATGAGAAAAGGGGACCTGGACATCAGGCACCCCCGCTGCACACCTGGCTTCCTGGGCAGGACTCAAGTGCGGTTACTTTTCTAAGTTGTTCTACTTAGAGACGTTCCTCTGAGACACCCCCAGTTTTTCCCTTGGATACAAACCCGGGATCATTTGTGATTGAAAATGAACCTGGTATTCCAATGAAGTCTCATTTAGAAAGAAAGCTCTGGAGAAAGAGAGGTGGGGAGAGAGGAAGCGGAAGCAGAAAGAAGCCAGCATCTTACCAGTTCCCAGGGTTTATTAAAAACCCACCCCACACCCCAACACTGCTGTGTTCTCAGAGGCATTGGGGATAGCGAAATGCACTAACCTGGCAGGAGTCTCTCCTCGCCTGGCAATGGAAACTTGAGGGGCACTTCTGAATTAATTGATTGATTGATTGATTACAAAATAGAAATGAGACAGGGAAACACAGGGGACATAAATTCCAAGATAGGCTCTGCCTGTAATGGGTTCCTAGGAGTCTGCAGCTAGATTCTCTGGTTCTATTCCCGTACACCAAGGGCAGCTAAGCCACAGCTGAGATGCTGTGATTTCAGGTGTGTGTGAGGAAGACAGGGCAAAGGGGAAAGTTGAGGGGCTAGATGTCAGCTCTCCCCTGCGGGCAGCCCACTGTCACCCACCTCCTTTCACACATGCTGACCAAGGCACAGCTGCCTCAAATATATTAGGGGTGATGCAGTCTGTTTGCTTTGCAGGAAAAGGGCTTTCAAAAGATCCTAATGGGGATTCTTTTCCTCTTCAGTGGTCTTAAGTTGGAAGCTGACCTTTCCTCATAGTTTGGATAATTATTATGACAATAATACTTCCAGATACAAATGCCCATAGCACCTTTCCTCATTGAGCTTAGCGTACTTCCTATCTGTGATTTTATTATCCATGCTTATCCTGTGAGGACCTACAGCCACGTGACTTATCAGGAATGTAGGGCTGGAGCAGGCTGCAGGGTTCAGCTCTGTGGCTTTACCTTTTTCTGCCATGGCAGAGGGTTCACGCCCATTTCTCGCAAATGTGTGTTCTTCTCATTTGTACTTCAAATGGAAGGACTCTGAGAGCCCTTGGCCAGAGAAGACCTGGAGCATGGAGCAGACCCAGTTGGGTGTTTGAATTAGATCTCTGCCCCACCTGTCACAAGGAGCTCCTTGTCAGCTTTCTTCCAAAACCAGATGCTCCTTTCCAAAAGTGCTGGTCATTTTGAAAGACTTGCACCTATTGTAGCATCCACATATTCTCGGAACACTTTTTGCAAGTAGCCACGCTCATTGGCGTCCCGAAAAGCAAAATGTTTCTGCTTTGTGTTGCTCCAGCCGTAATGGACAGTGCAGGCAGTGTCAGTCAGAAGCAGCCTGCCTTTGTCCAAGATGATGACGGGCCCCATTTCCTCTTTGGGTTTTACTTCTGATGTTTTTTGTCTTCAATCTCCAGGAGAAGATGTTGGTTATGTCGCCAGTGAGATAACGATGAGTGACGAGGAGCGGATTCAGCTGATGATGATGGTCAAAGAAAAGATGATCACCATCGAAGAAGCCCTCGCCAGGGTAAGAGAGCAGGTCTTGGGCTCACAGCTCCTTACACTTAAAATGTTTGGGGGCATCGAAGGGTCTAGAATCTAATATCTAAAGTAATGGTGGTGGGGGGCACAGTGCTGGGAATTGGACCCATGGCCTTGCACATGCAAGGCAGATACTCTACACTAAGCCACACCTTCAGCCCCTGAAGTAATATTTTGCTGATATTTTGATGGCCATCACTTACCTGCACTGTCAGATGAAATATTGATTCCATTCTATTCATTTGACACAAGCATTCCACCTTACAACGTAAAACGTCATCCAGTAAATACATGAATGAATGAATGGCAGGTATCTTTCATCTGTGGACCACTTCAGTGAGGGAATGACCCTCTGAATTCTGTTGGAAAAAACTGATAAGAATGTAATTAATGGTTAAGAATAAAATTTTAAACAAAAATTAAATGTATTATAAACATCATAAACGTCAGTTCTAAGAGATCAAAATTATGTTTCAGGAATGCCTTAAAATTTTGCTTACTTTTACACCTAAAATAATATTATCTGCAGTTTATTGTATCTTTTCCCTGTCTCTGAGTTAAATTAGAAGCCAATTAGCCTTTAGGATACTGAAGTAGTATTTATGGAAATGAGGCAGTAATTTATTGAGATGTTTCCTATTTTGTTGTTGACTGATGAGCTGACTGGTTTTTGAATGGTTGGTTTTTTACTGTGCTGACTAGTCATAAATAGGTAGGGTTAGAAACTAACAAAAGCTTCTAAGTCACTATGGAACCCTTGAATGAGTTGTAATTCTACCTTTGTGTTAGTCCATTTTGTGTTGCTATAGTAGAATGCCACAGACTGCATAATGTAAAAAGAACATGAACTTGAACTTATTGACTCCCCGTTCTGGAGGCTGGGAAGTCCAGGTAGATTTGTGTTGTGGAGGCCATGCTCCTCATCCAAGATGGCACCTTGCACGCAGTGTCCTCTGGAGGGGAGGAAGACTGGATGCTCCCATGGCAGAAGATGGAAGGGCCAAGAAGGGAAAGGAGGCTGAACTTACTCTTTTATTGATCCCACCCATTAGGGCAGAGCTTTCATGGCCCTACTATCTCCCAAATTCCAACTCTCACCTCTTAACACTGCCACAGGGACAGCCAAATTTCAACATGAATTTTGGAGGGGGAAATACATTCAAACCAAAGCAACCATTAAATGGAATCTTAAAGGTCTGAAACCTTGATAAGCATCCTCAGCTTAGCTTAGAATACCTGACTCTGAGCCTCAAGAGCATGTGTTGCTAAACAATGCTGCAAGAAAAAGCACTTCTGTGAGTGGAGAGTGGGACTGGATCTAGTAGGTGATTTGAGGATAGGACTGCCTTGGGACACCCATCCGCTGACATTTCTCCATCTCTGATTTGGAAAAGTGCCAGAGACCTTGGCCTCCAGAGTCCCCAGCAGATTAAAGCAGTGGCAAAAGCAGGGATGATGTTGGCTGGGCTTACTGCAGATAAGCAGGTTGTTTCTGGGACTGGTGATGGAGCAGCTAACAGGTGTCAACATCCTGCCCACATTGCTCATCTCCTGCACCTTCATGCTCAGCCTGGTCTGTCTCCTTTCTATGCTCTTGACCATGTGGCACAGCTGCTGGCTGAGACAATCCCTGCCCCTCGCCCTATTCCATTCCTTGGTCATTTCATAGCATTTGGAAAAAAACTAACTGAATCTCTAGAAAACAGATATGGGAAGAGTGAATCTGTATTTAGTTTCACAGATACGATGTTTACCTGTCCTCTGAGTAGTGTTGCCCCACACTGCTTCTTAATAGTAAAACTGAAGGTCAGAATGCAGAAGATGTCCACAGACATCCCACAGCACCTGTGTTTGAGAAGGAAGTTGCATGTGATGTATCTAATCCAGTTTTCATGGAGCAAGGGAAAAATGTTAAAAAGTGACCTTACTCTCATCCAACTTATATAGCATATTTCACTATTTGACAAAGAAACCAAGGAATACTTTCAAACTTGGGGAAGAAGTGGAAAAAAAATTGCTTCAAGCTTTCTGAGCTTGTAATTTTAGCAGCTAGCCTTGTTTACATCAGAGGTGAACTGAATGAGAAAGTGGCCTTGTGTGCAGGTTTGCTTGTAGCTTTCAGTCATGCATCTGCTGCCAGGTGGGCATCTTTGCCTAGTTTCAAATGCAGCCTCCGTGCTCATCAAGACTTTAAGAATATTGCTATGAGGCAATCCAGAAAAGCAGATAGTCAGGAAACAGAAACAGTTGCATTCTTCATACTTTACTAGCTTCTCCATACAGGGCTGGGTGCCCTCGGACAGATGATGAAGTGGCAGGAATGCTTTTTTGATTGCTCTTCTCGGGGCAGCATGCATCTCCATTACAGGGACCTTGATGGGATTCATTTTAGCTAGAGACAAAACACTTCAAGTAAATGCGATCAGGAACAGAAAACAGTAAGCAGAGAGGACCTGCATCCTTTAGCTTGTGGCCAGCTTGAGGATCTAAATTTACTTGATCACTGTATACAGGAAAAGCTAAGGTAGACCTCCTATAATGACCATGATGAGAATGGCCCAAACTCCTCAGGCTCTGTCAGGGTGTATCATTGTTCCAGGATGTCAGGTGGGCTATGCCTTCCACTATCAATCAAAGTTGCAAAGACTCATGGGTAGAACTTCTGGATGTGAACCCTGATTGATAATGACACAACATCCATCACCAGAGGAGTTTCCTATGCGCCACTGGAGCTGGATGTCATTGGATCGGCACAGTTTTTTGCCTGTGTACAAATTGAGACAGTTGGGTCCACCAGGCTTCATTTGTATGAATTTGATCTCACGGATGGCTTGTTTTCTCACTCTAAATTATACAGCCGCCATTCACACCCCTGGAAACCCAGTTACCCAATACAAATGAAGATCGAGGTGAAAAAGACTACAAGGTACTAATATATGAAACAACATGGTAAGCCACAAAAGCATTTGAAGAGAATGTTCACTAAATTACACTCATTGCACTCTTTTTCAATGCCTAATTTATAAAGATAGCCAACTTAACTTATGATTTTTATATTTTATTAACTGTACAGTTCCATCCAATCTAATGGCATTTTAAACATTTTTATAGTTTTGTGATGAATATTTACTATATGTGTTTTAAAGAAGTCAAGCTCACTAGTTTTAAAAAAAGTTTAGGGGGCTCAATGTAATTGGCCGGTTCTAAATAATACAGTTTCCAGGTACTAATCTCAAGGGCATACGTGGTTCTTGGCAAGTAAGTTCAGGGTATTCAGATCTTTTACTGGCTGTGCAAAGCAGAGGAAGCCCAGTGAGATTCTTGGAAGTTATAGGTTATTGATTTACCTGTGTGTGTGTGTGTGTCTGTGTGTGTGTGTGTGTGTGTGTGTGTGTAGAGGTATGAAGACAGGAGAGTAGGGAATAAACTTACATTTAAAGCCTTGAATAAAAAAGAATACTGTGAATTGTTTTGGCATAATGATACTCAGCAACAATGGAGCTATGCTATAGAAAAATACATTTTTTGAAAATGTAACTGGAAATCAGTCTAAAGGAGAGTGAATGTGACCTATGGCGGTGATGTATGGTTGTTTTTCCCTTAAAAATAGAAATCCTGATACTAAAGACTACTTGTGTAATGTGATCTGAGTCCTAAACATTATACATTTATCCATCTGATAAGCATGTGTTTTGATTCCTCAAAGCTAAATTTGTGTAAAAGTACAAAATAAAGTCCTTAGATAAAAAAAAAAAAAAAAAAAAAAAAACAACCAACAACAATTGATGATTGCCAGTTAGGAATCTGTATCTTTTTTCATTACAAATGAAACTTATTTAGCTGCTCCTGGTAAGTTGAGGCTAAGGTGTAGCAAGAAAATGAAAAGAAACCCTGATAATCCCATAATGATCCCATTTACCAACTGGCAGCTCTTCTCCAGTATTCAGGGAGAATGTAGCATCTCAAAAACGATATATCCACATGAGAAGAACATTCTAGCATGGTGGGGGAACTCAGAGGGGTTCAGTAACTGCCCTGGGCTCCCAGCTTCCCAGCTGGCACTTAGTATCTGTGTCCAACCTCTTGCCCAATAATCAGTAATGCCTGACTCCTCCCATAGATGTCCAGGAGAGAATTTCTGAGGGAAAATAACATTTGGAAAAGTTGCCTTCTCCTAGAGGAAGGAGGGTCAGTGTGGTGGCTTTGCCACGTCCCATAGCTCTAGAGGTTGGGATGTGCCCTGTCACTATCACATGGGTTTCCGATCAGGCTATTTCTGTTTTTAATTTGCTTGGTTCATGGAATGCGATTTGATCAATGTCTTAAATTCATGTCTAAAAATGGCTTTATAACAGAATATTAATGCAGTGACAATTTAATTGTGCTAAGTAGCAGAGTTCAGTTTCTGTTTTATGAAAACATACCTAGAACTTCTCACATAGGCCATTCTCAAAGATCCTTCATCTGATTTTGCTGTCAAATTTTCTCCTTTTCCTAAAGTGTTTCACTTGTCTCTGTGTGTTTTTTTTTTTTTTTTTCCTTTTTTTGGTACTGGGGATTGAACCCAGGAGCACTTAACCCCTGAGCTATATCCCCAGCCCTTTTTTGTATTTTGTTTTAGAGTCAGGGTCTCACTAAGTTGCTTAGGGCCTCACTAAGTTGCTGGGGCTGGCTTTGAACTTGCAAACCTCCTGCCTCAGCCTCCCAAGCCCCTAGGATTACAGGTGTGCACCACCACACCTGACACTTATCTTTCTGTGTTTCAAAAACCAGAAACTTAGTTTGTAAACAGAAGCTTTAAATATCTCTGAAGATATTCCAGTTGTCTGGTCATTTTCCTCCCCATCCTCAAGGGCCTCAGTAAACTCCATAACATTTGTTAGGTAGCAACATTGAACTACTCAGTTGCTCTCTTGAACAAGAAATGCAAGTGAATTTTAAGTCAGTCGGTTTGAGCGCCCCATGTCCCTGAGATGTCTGCAGCCTCGCCCATTGTCTCCTGAAAAGAGAGTGCTTTGACTTACACATGTTGGAGGTGTTTCACAGGCGTGTGGCAGTTTCTGTTTTCAAACTTAATTTGAAAGACGTGTTTGGATGTTGGAGGGGAAATCAAGGTTCTCTGTGGAAGTCAGGATACAAAGAATCCCTTGTGTCGTTTGTTTGATTTAGATGAAACCCGCCGGGCAGGGTGTTCATCTTCCTCTGATTCTGGAAGACTTGTCTTGGACTGGCACTTGGTCACCAACACTGGCATGCAGAAGGTCCCCAAAGGGATCTTGCTGCCTGCCGTGTCACAGCCTGCATTCAGCCATGATTTCCATTTCAATCTTCCATTTCTTTTTTCTGCAGCTCAGGGAGTACGAGGCTCAGCACCGGCAGTCAGCGTCCTTGGACCCCACCGACTGGCCAGATGGCTCCTACCCGACATTTGATGGGTCCTCCACCTGCAATGTGAGTTTGCTGTCTCTGAGCCTCTTGACCTGCTCTGCTGCTCAGGGATGACCTGTGCCGTTTCCGTCTTGGTGGTGCTTTCTTTAACTCCCAGATCTCCCCTGAGGCTGAGAAAAGGCCTCTCTTCTTTTCTCACTAATAGAGACTCCTGTGTAGTCAGAGTCATGCTATTTGTGCTGGGTTTTTTGCTTGTTTGTTTGTGGTAAAGTGCACACAACAAAAAATCTACCATATTAATCATCTCTGAATGTGCAATTCAATTTCATTAAGTGCGTTCACAATGCTATGCAACCAGTGCCACAATCCACTTCTAGTGGTTCTTCATTCCAACAGAAACTCTGCACCCATTAAATAATGGCTGCTCATTCTCCCCTGCCCCTAGCCCCTGACAACACCATTGTACTTTCTGTCTCTGTGAATTTTACTACTCTAAGTGCCTCATAGAGATAGAATCATGCATTTGTCCACATGTGTATGGTTACTTTAAGCCACAATAATTTTTTTTTTCAAGTTTCATCCACACTGTAACATGTTTCTCATTTTATGCCTTTTTTAGGGATGTATAATGTACCACTGTATTTATATATCATTTTGTTTATCCATTCATCCATTGATGGACACTTGAGTTGTTTCCACCTTTTAGCTGTTGTAAACAATGATGCTATGAACATTAGTGTCCAAGTATCTCATTGAGTCCCTGCTTTTAATTCTTCTGGCTCATGTTTAGGGTAAAAGTTTCTAGCATACATGGTAATTCTATTTATTTGTTTTTCTTTCTTTTTTGTGGTAGCAGGGATTGAACCCAGGGTGCTCAACCACTGAGGTACATCCCCACCCCTTTTTATTTTTTATTTTGAGATAGGGCCTCACTCCATTTCCCAGGCTGCCTCAAACTAAGCCTCCACAGTAGCTGGGTTTATAGGTGTGCGCCACTACACCTAGTTATGTTTAATTTATTCTGAGGAACCACTATACTTTTTTCCTATAGTAGCTGCTCTATCTTCCATTCCTGCCCAGTAATGCACAAAGTTTCCAAATTCTCTCACCATTCCTCACTCGCATTTAAAAAAAAATTTTTCCCTTGTTTTGATCATAGTCATCCTAATGGTCATGAAATGTTATCTCATTTGTGGTTTTTATTTGCATTTCCCTAATGACTGAGGATGTTAAACATCTTTTCAAGTTTATCTGGCTATTTGTATATGTTTGGATTTATGTTCTGTTCAAGTCCTTTGCCTATTCTCAAATTGTATTATTGTTGTTGGGTTGTAGGAGCTCTTTATATATCCTAGATATTAATCCCTTATCATATAATGATTTATCAATATTTTCTCCCATTCTGTGAGTTGCCTTTTTACTTTGAGGTACAAAAGTTTTGATTTTGAAATCCAATATCATTTTTTCTTGTGTTGCCTTATTGCTAAAACCAACGTGAAGAAGATGTCATCTTGAGTTTTCTTTTCTTTTCTTGGTTCTGGGGATTAAACCCTGGGATGCTTTACCACTGAGCTACTTCCCCAGCCCTTATTATTTTTTTGAGACAAGGTATTGCAGAATTTCTGAGGCTGGCCTTGAACTTGTGATTCTTCTGCTTCAGCCTCCCAAATTGCTGGGATTGCAGGCATGCACCACAGTACCTAGCTTCTAATTGTTTATAGCTGTTAGCTATAAAGTTGAGGTCTTTCACCCATTTTAAATGTTGTATATAGTATAATATATGGGTCCAGCTTCATTCTGTTGCTTGTGGATATCCAGTTCTTCCAGAACCATTTGTTGGAAAGGCCATCCTTTAGTTGACTATACATGTGAGAGTTTGTTTCTGGCTATTTTATTCTATTGGTCTAGATATCTGTACTTTGCTAGTACCATACTATTTTGATTACCACAGTGTTATGTTCAGTTTTGAAATTGAGAAGCATGAGATCTCTAATTTTATTTTTCTTTTAAAGATTGTTTTAGCTATTTGGGGTCCCTTGAGATTCCATATGAATTTTAGGATGGATTTTTCTATTTCTGAAAAATGTGTCCTTGATATTTCAATAAAAACTGCATTGAATCTATAGGAAAATAATGTATTGTTATATGAAAAATATGAAGTTCTTTAATCTATAAATCTATCTTTCCATTTATTTAGGTCTTTTAAAATTTCTTTCAGCAATGTTTGCAGTTTTTAGTGTCTAATTCTTGCCTCTTTGGTTAAGTTTATTCCTGAGGGTATATATATTTTTTTCTTCTTTTAAATGGTGTGTGTGTTTGTATGTCTTAGGATTTTCTGTACATAAGATTATATCATTTTCAAAAAGACATAATCTGACTGCTTCCTTTTTACTTTCAATGAATTTTGTTATCTGTGCTGTTTTTAATGTGACCAAAGCAGTGCTTTTTAAAGTACGGGTTTCAAGGGATTATAGGAATTGAAACTCCAGAATTTCAAGTAGACATTTCATGGTGCCGTGATCAAACTGTGTGGGGAAGGAATGTACATGTTTTGTTTTGCTTGTTAGCTTATATCTTCCTCAAAATCTGGAAGCAGCTCTACCTCTGGGTCCACAGCCTCTTGTCCATGCCCCATATAGATAAACATCTCTCTAAAGCCTACCTCTTTTCTTGCAATCATGTGCTTTGAAAAAGCCCAAAGGTTTTCCATTTCTATAAGATGAATTCCAAACTTTTTGGCCCACTCAAAGCCCTGTGTGATCTGGCTTTAATCATTTTCTCTGATCTCATCCTTCATCCCCACACCCAGCGCCCTCTCTTCCAGCCACATTGGACCCTGCATGCCTAACTGAACCAACTTTATTTGTGCTTTTGTACCTCTCTGCAGTTTCTGCTACCTAAAACATATCTTCCAAATTTTTCCTGGTGGAAATCCCTGCATCCTTCAAGGTGGAGTCCAACTCTCAGTTCCAGCTTTAACTTTCCTTGGCCTTCTTCAAGTGTATTCATTGCTTCCTGTTCTGTGCTTTTATTAAGGTAGATTTATACATCAACCCTAAATCGTTATTCTAGAGTATCAGAAATCATTGTACGTTTCCTGGCTTCTTGGAAATCACAAGCTCTGTGAACAAGACAAGCATTTTGTGTTCTTTGTCTCTCCACTGAGTACCTAGCCCAGTGTCCAGCTCACATTGAAATGTTTAATCAACACAGTTGTATTTGAACACTCATGCTTCCTGGCTGCTTTAAGAGCATGTTTTATGTTTTGCAACTACAGATTGAATCTTTACCTTTCTTTGCATCTAAGCAACAAATGGTGGTTTATCAGAAGTAAATAGAACCCTCTCATTACCTTCTTGTCCCTGATTTCTTGAAACAAGCACCGGATTGCCACTGCAGCTAAAGGATTATGAGATTGAAAGCCCTGCCCAGTTAGCTTTTGTGTGAAAGAGAATGAGACGTTACCATTTATAATAATAAATGTGTCATAGGCCAGCCAGCCCTGTGTCCTGGGACCATGAGGTCATCAAAAGAACCATGTCTATGGTTTTCATTGTGCCTTTTTGGTCTTTTATCCCAAGTCCTAAAGACTAACATAATTTAAATCATGAACCTAAAGAATCTTGAAGAATAAATACAGTAACTAAGGATGGGTGTGATTCAAACCCATCTCAGGCAAGAAAACAGAGACTCATTTGTCCAAAGTGGGCTCTTTAGTATCAGACGCACTTATACTCTCCTGATCTAACACGTCTGAGTCAGGGTAAGTTAGAAGACTTTGTCTACACAGAGGAGAACCATAGTAAAATCTCATATACTTAGCCTGCAAGGAGAGAGGCCTGTCTCATTTAGGAAAAAGTAAATGTATGTTGAATGCTGTAAGCATTTTGTACAAGCTGCTAAGGAAGAATTATTACATTCTGGTTTGTTGGACCCCTTTCAAGGGGTTAATCATAGCCATCACTTAGCTATAAATTCACAGAATGAAATTGGTTCTTCTTAAGCGTTGGGCATTTTATTCTCTTGAGCATTTCTGTGTTCGTTCATTTGGGAGACATTTATGGAACCCTTCCCATGTAGCAGTCATATCGCTAGATGTTTGGGTACAAAGGTGAAGGAGAAAGAGGCAGTCTTGCACTGACAAAGCCTGCCCATTAGTGCAGAGCCTAAAATCACCCCCACATGTGCACACTCCTTTGACATGCCACGTCCACATTTCCATTATTAACTTCTTACCAAATTGTCTCTCTATAGATGGCTGGAAAATAAACTCAGCCTGTTGTCATGGATGAAGGGCCAGAAATAATCCTGTGCTCCCTCCCTGAGGGTACGAACTTCCACTAGAGTGACCTTTCTTGCTGAGAATGGTGGTGCATGCCTGTAATCCCAGTGGCTTGGGAGACTGAGGCAGGAAGATTGCAAGTTTAATACCACTCTCTGCAATTTAATGAGGCCCTAAACAACTCAGTGAGACCCTGTCTCTAGATAAAAATATTAAAAATGGTTGGACATGTGGCCCAGTGGGTAAGAATCCCTGTTCAATCCCTGGTATCAAAAAAAAGAATGTTCTTTCTTAGAGCTGAGAATGTGGCTGATGAGAGGCTCTGTGTTAATGGAGAGAGTTTTCTGAAGCAGTATTCTTTAACTCTTGCCTTTGGCTCCTTGACTTCCTGCAGACACACCCCTTGAGTCTTGCTGTTAGAACTATAGTCAACCTCCACTGTCACTGAGGTTTGCTTGAACTTGATTGCAAACCTAATGCATCTGACTCTTGCTGTTCCTGCCTGACTTTAGCCTTTACTGTGTTTTTATGGTGACTCAGCTTGAACACCTCCCCCTCCCCAACCAGAATATTCCCTCTCACTATTCTGGATTTGTCTCCATAGCAAAGCAGTTAATTTCAGATAATTCCCACTGTGTCCTCCTTCGGCCGCCATGAATTAGGCAATTTTCAGCTTTCTATCGATTCCTTTCTATACTGAGATGTAAATAGCCCATTGGCTCTCGTTGGGAATGCCCTGGCCATGAAAGCTTCGGGGATCATAAGGCCTTTGTCACCAAGCCTCAATGCCTATATTGATGTCTGACATGCCTTAGGACTTCATTTGTGCTGATTTCATAGGCTCCCCCACCCCCACAACTGGCATTAGATAATTGCGTGTTGCCTCACAATAAATCCATACGCACATTCCTACTTTCCAAGAGTGTTAAGTACTAAAGATAGTTACCAGGGCGAAGTGAAAAATAGCTTTCTCTTTGCCAAAAGAGAATCTGTTCTGTGCTGCTTCTCATTAATAATAAACTTCTGTCGAGAGTGCTAGCATTTTAAACTGGGGTTTTGGTGGAGACCTTCACTTTATTCCTTGTTAAACATTGAACGTTTAATGTTTTCCTTTTAATTTATTTTAGTAATTTTATGTTCATTTGTCTTCTGCCAGGGGAGAGGTTATAGGAGCTGTTGCTTTATGCTATCTATCAACTTGGTGCCTGGTGGTTCCATTGCCTTTACTAGGTTGTGTAGTATTTTTTACTCAAGGTGTAAATCTTACTAAATCATTGGTTTTTATGCTTTTGCAAAGCTGGTCGGTAAGAGTTGGTGATCTGTACCCGATGCTTGAATATCATTGAAAATGCTCACACTAAAAGATCGTTCCAAAAAATGCCAAACTGCAAGCATTTGATTATGATGATATTTACATTATTTTAAAAAACATATAATGTATCAAAAATGTATTATGACAACAAAGTACGAGAGCTCTTAATAATCTGTTGTAAACACGTATTTGGTTCTCCTCGTTCATTTCATAGAAATCATGTTCACCTAAACATTGGCGCGGTGTTCCTGGAGCTCTTTGCTGGTGTGAATCACTGTGATGAAGTGTGTTTGTGAAGTCACTTTTGCATTTGGGGAGATGTAGAACTAGGAAATATCCGTGCAGCAAAATGTATGATGTTAACTGTGGTGCCACTCTAATGCCTTCCATCCACGTGCATCTCCGTAGCCTGTAATTATTGCCACTAACCTGGTGTGAGGTGCGTGAGAGCCACGTGGTTGAACTGTGTTGAAAGTTTGGGGTAGCAGAGAGACAGAATGCCACGTGGCCACTTCTTTTACTTTTTACAAAAGGCTATTTTAAGTGTTTCCTTGATTGAGGACTGTGAAGGTCTCAACTAAAATCCCCCCTGTTCTAAGATGTTTCTGCGAGCATCTGTTAAAGCTTTTGGGCACTTTCTAAAGTTGGAACCCATGACATTGTCCCTCTTCAGCAGCGAGATTTACTCAGTTGTCATTGTCTTCTTCTCCTTCTCCTTCCCTTTCCTCTTCCTCTTGTTCTTCCTCCTCTTCTCCCCCTCCCTCTTCCCCTTCCTCCTCTTCTCCCCCTCCCTCTTCCCCTTCCTCCTCTTCTCCCCCTCCCCCTTCCCCTTTCTCCTCTTCTCCCCCTCCCCCTTCCTCCTCTTCTCCCCTCCCCCTCCTCCTTCTTTCCCCTCCCCCAAGCCTTGTGCATGCTAGGCATCTGCTCTACCAATGAACACCTCCAACCTCAGCCTTTTACATAATTTTTCCAAAGTTATTTCACCTGCATCAATAAGAGACAGTGTCTTAAATAAGCCAGCTGATTCAGATATAATGTTTTAGAAGGAGTGGTTACCACAGGATTAGTCTAAACTAGAACTTTCTAAAAGATCATTAGCAATTCTAGTATGTGCTGAAACCAGGTCATCCCTCATAGTTCCTTTTTTTGTGTGTGTGTGTGGTTCTTGCAGTGAATGGCTTAGTTTCTATTATGGCAGAAGAAAAGGCTAACACTGTAATCACTTTTTATGGACTGTGGTGAGAGATTAGAGCACATGCTTCTGGGGGCCCCTAAGCAGCTTGCATTTTGACTCCTTCGGGGAGCAGATAATAGCACCCTTCAAAGTGTATGCCCATGGTGCTCTTTTTAGAGTATATTATTCTGGGTTGAACATGATTTTTTTTAAAATATGGACTATTCTTGATGTGTTTATTTTGAATATATTTTTTAAAGCCAGAGGAATTTTTAGAAAATACGTATACATATAGGTTAAACATTATTGGGATTTTTTTTTTTTTTTTGCCCTTCTGTCTGTCTGCCTATCTATATATCTATCTGTCTGTCTATCTACTGGTACTGGGGTTTGGACCCAGGGGTGTTCTACCACTGAGCTACATCCCTAGCCCTTTTTAATTTTTATTTTGAGACAGTATCTCACCAAGTTGCCCAGACTGGCCTTGAATGTGTGATCCTCCTGCCTCAGCCTTCCAAGTAGCTGGGATTGCAGGTGTGTGCCACTGTGCCCAGCCAGTTTTATTTTTATTATTTAAAGGTGTTCAAATAAAATATAAACCAGTGTCACTGATATCACCCTGTATGACCTGAAGGAAGACTTTGTATGCCAAAATCTCTCACCTAGAAATATTCCTGACAAGTAAAAAAAAAAAAAAAAAAAAAAAAGGTAGGATTTCCAGATTTTCATGATGTAGCAGCATAATTTGTTCAATTCATAAATGATATGAAGATGCATGTATGCCACAGTCCTGGAGTTGGTGATATATGTAGGAACTGTTTTGCCACAAAAATAATTGGCCTTGTTTCTACCATCTTCTCTCACATCATTGTGTTTTATGGTAAGGAAAATTAAAAGAGGATGGATTTCAAGTGTAGAAACAATTTACTTTTCTGAATAAGTTATTTTCTTTGCTCCGTGTTTACCTTTTCCTTTGTATTTCTTTTCTAGGGAATTCTTTCATAGATCTCAGTGTGAGGGTTTCAGCCTAAAAGAATTCTAATTGGCAATTTTTTTAAATTTATGGATAGAAAATCATTCTACTTATTGAAGTTTTAATGGTGCTAGACTTAAACATGAGATGGCTGGACATGTGCTTTGCTATTTTATTTTTCACTCAAAAGGTGAGTTTACTCAGCTGGGCGAAGTAGCACATGCCTATAATCCCAGCAGCTCAGGAGGCTGAGGCAGGAGGATTGCAGGTTCAAAGCCAGCCTCAGCAACTCAGCAAACTATTAAAAAAAAAGTGAGTCTACTCAGTTCACTTATAATATGAACAGGAGAAAGTAGAAATGAAGCCACTAATAGTTGTCAGAGGGCATTAATGCTCTGAGTTCTTGGAACAGGTATCAGCAATTCTCTGCAGCGTTGGGGATAGACCTAGGGCTGGCCCATACTAGGCAAGTGCTTGACCACTCAGCTGCATCCCCAGCTCAGCAGTTCTTCATACAACTCTGTATTATGTTGTGCCAGAATAATTAATCCTTTTCTAAATATTTCTAAGTGTAACTATGTTTAGAGTAATTTTTATTGATTCTGGTCTTTTAATGCAGACTTAAAGTCTGCAGATGGCTCTTCTGATTTTTATGGGCAATTTCTGTGAATTTCCACTTTATATGTTTGGGTGGGAATATACAAAAAAGAAATATTACCTAGTATTTTCATAAAATGGTAATTTTGAAACTAAAATGATAGTGAAATAGGGACATATTAAAATTCTTATTAAAAGGGTAAAAGTAATCATTCCCTAAGTATACAGTTTAGGGTAAGATTAAGAGGTAAAATCAATCCATTTGAAAAACATACACAGTGAGGTCTTTTGAGAAATAAGAAATGTGTTCCAACTGGATCTAAGCTGACTGAGCCGTTGCTTGGTGACTTCCTATCGTTTATTCCCTACTGCCCCCTCCCATTCCCAGCCTTCTCCCCGGGACAGGGTCCAAAGTTTGAGGCATGTATTTGATTAGTCCCTTAAGATTACCATGTTGAAACAAAGTTAGAAGAGAAGGAGGCATTTGCTTGTAACCAACCTCTGGAAATCAGGCGTTTGCCCAGTGTGGGCAGTTGAGAGGCCCTTTAAGCTCAGACGTGAGTCAGACCTGGGCCTAGAGCCTACCCTCTCTCCCACCTGTTAGCTCTGTCTCTGTGGCAGGTCACTCATCTTTGTGCTACAGTTTTCTTACCTAGAAGACAGGTCCATCCTACCATCCCTTTGGGATATTGCAAGGATTAATGGCCCAGAGTGCAAATCCCCAGTGGATCTTAGCTTCTTTTACTCTGTATGAACATCTTCTGACCTTCCCAGTAGCTGTCATTCTTGAAATTCTTGAGTTCTCCTAAAAGTGCTATTTTTGTACATGCCATTAAGTTTACGTATTAGTAGATAGCTTGGTCAGAACAAGTCTTTTGAGAAAAAGTGCTTGATTACTTAGTTATACTTTTATGGAGTCTGTAAGCAGTTTGTTTTCTGTTTCAGAAGATAACTCACTTTGATGTGAGTGGGTCTAGGGCTGGCTCAGTGTGATCCAGTGTTTGGCCTTGCGTAGACTTTGTGAGGGGTGAATGGTACTGAAATTATCTAGGGTTTTTCAGTGTTGATGGTAATTTATTTTAAGTGTGTAGGTGTGGCTTGTATACCTCTGTATACAAGGAGGATACTCTCACCACTTTCACCACAGGTGCAGAAATAACTAGAAGTTTGGCACTTTGCAAACTAACTGGCTACATCTTTGTTTTCACCCAGTTTGTGCAGATACAGGAGGTTGAGGGTGGTGCCTGCAGACCCTCCTCAACATATCAAGGGCTACATGAATCAAATTAAATATTATCAAAATATGCAGGCACTATATAATCTGAAGATGTCTATTATAAAATTTTTAACCTCATATAACTTTTGGATTTCGTTTGGTCTGTTGGGTTTTTTTTTCAAAAAAAAAAAAAAAAACATTTATTTTTTAGTTGTAGTTGGACACAATACCTTTATTTTGTTTGTTTATTTTTATGTGGTGCTGAGGATCGAACCCAGGGTCTTGCACATGCTGGGCGCGTGCTCTACCGCTGAGTTACAACCCTGGCCCCTGTTGATTTTTTTTTTTTTTTAATAAAGTTGAGCCCCATGAAATTGTAGAGATATACAGCTTTTAACTATAAAAATATCACTTTGATTTGTCCAACCTGATACATGACTATTAAATAAGATCTACGTACCACTTTCCCCCTGTTAACCTACTATATCTAAGTATAGATACAATCTGATTTGGGTTAGGAATTGGCATTTCAATTTGCAGTAACAGTTTCTTATTTTGCTTATGGGAGCAACCTCAGGGAGTTTGAGGATAAGAGAGGATTTCCAACATTTGTTCTTTGTTATCAATTTGTCACATGTCTATTTGTCATTAATTCATATGCTCTAGTGCCAAGCCATACTTTCAGGATGGGTTGGAGAGATACCAGGCCTTCTCATGGCTCATGGAGAGGATCGAGACTGAGCATCTAATAAGCCTGATCCCGTGAGCTGGGTCCTAAACCAGCCCATTGAGATCATAGGCTGCACATCACTTGTTTATAGAGTCCATTTGAATTTCGTCGCCACAGATACCTCTTGTGTCAAAGCTCTTAGAACAACAGTCCATCATCAGACAGTGGCACTCATTTGGAAAGTAACGTCTTAACTGAATTATAATTCAACAGAATAATTCCTATAAAAACATCGCTTTTTCTTCCATTCTATATTTTATTTGCTCATGTTTCTCTTCCTTTTTTTTTTTTTTTTAACCACACCACATCCCCTCTGTCAGTCCGGTATTCCCTGTACTATTGGTATACTATGCTAATAACATTGCATCATAATTTCCTTAAAGAATGTAAATCACTTCTTGGCTCAGGGAGTAGGTGAAAGAATGCCATCTCAAGCATTCTTTTATTCACTCATTAGGCAGACATTTATTGAGTACCTACATGTGCTGGTTCCTGTGCGCAGAGTTATGTTTGAAAAGAGAAAACAGACAAATGGATGGCATGATTGTGGACTTAATTGGGCTATGCCCACCTGGTGTGCAGGTGCACACAGGAAGTCCACTGAGCCCTGGTGAGGCATCTAAGAGGCCTCCCCAGGGAAGGTGACAAAGTGCAAATTCTCCAGGGGATAGAAGAGGAGTACATGTCTGTGAAGGGAGCAGCAAATCCAAGATCTAGGTGAGGAACTGGGCAAGTTTAAAACTTGGGTCTTGTGAGAAGATTGATTTAAGTATCATGAAACTTTTCCCTTTGTTCATGTTTTGGCTTCCAGGAGATACTTTCCATTCTTTGTTCATTCTTATTTAGGAATTTGTTCTATATTGGATTATTTTGGTCTTCTATTTCCTTATTTCTATGCCTTTTAAAAATATTTCTATTAGTTACTGATGGATCTTTATTTATTTATTCGTTTATATGTGGTGCTGAGAATCGAACGCAGTGCCTCACAAAGGTAGGCAAGTGCTCTACCACTGAGCCACAACCCCAGCCCATGTCTGTGACTTTTTAATTCATTCATGTTTTACATCTTGTCTTGCAGACTCATTGAACTGCATTCATGTTCTTATTAAATTATTTTATAGAGTGAAACAATTAGGAATTTCTTTGCCTTCCTTTTATTTGTTTCTGGTAGAGATATGAGATCAAATATCAGATTTTTTTTTCTATGCTTTCTCTTTCTCCCTGCCCCCAATAATTTATTTAAATAGTTGTCATGTGTGTTTTTTTACCTTGATCGTTCTTGGGTGGCTCTGGTCACATTTTCTATTTGTGCTGATGTAACAATGGCCATATTTTGATCCTTTTCCATACTCTCTGACAATAGATTTCCCCTTCTTCCAAGATACAGTTGAGGGCTTTACTCTGTGTGTTGCTGCTGTGGTCTGATGAATGGCCAGGGACATGGCAGAATGGGGTTTCTTCAGGACACCTGTGCTCTGTCTGTCTCTCCTGAGACTGTTAAAGGTGGTGAGCCAAGTTCAAGCCAGTTAGTTCATGGGTGATTGGTAGGGCAGAGCCACCCTGCCTTCCTTCATCCTCCAGTTCTAGTGAGTTCCTTTGAATCAGGATTGGCTTTGCCATTGACTTTCCATCTCTCCACTCATTACTGCCCAGTAGCCATTTAAATGATGAAGAGGCCCTGCACTTTTTTTCCTTCCAGATTTGGTCCTGTATGAAAGAATTCTCTGGATATTTGCCAGTCTGGTTGGGAGAACTGGGGGCCTTCAGGAATTTCTTTCTTACCTTCACCATGGAGTGCTTAAATTTTAATGCATTAGATCATGTACCTTCCCTTGTTTGGTTGCTCTTGGTGGAATTTTTTTGCTGGATTTTGGTAACTGGTTTTGAAGGAACAGGGCTGTTGGTCATTTTTCTAGTTGTTGTGAGAAAGACACTCCAAGGTTCAGTGTTTGGCAGAGATAGTGACCTGGTAGTTTTATCAATTATGCAACAATCAGTTTCCCCACCTCTCTATGACTCCTGCTAACCTAGTGGCAGGAGTTTGGGTTGGAGGAAGGGGCTTGGTGTGTCCACCTTCCCCCATGACCATTTGGCTCTGTCGATTTTCTATATTTCTGTATCATCATCTGCCTAGACAAAGTTGTTTGGCAGCCCTGTCCCAGAAGTCATCATGCCTGATCCATGAGTCAGTCAGTCTGAGATGCCATAAGAGTAATGTGACTTTGTAACACCACCCAATCCCCACGGACACTTAGCACTCTGGGGATGAACACTTCATTAGCTCCAGAAACTGGAGCCTCCAACGCATGTGTAATTGCCCTACTTGGCAGTACCGCTGTGAATCATCCCTCCTCCATGCACAGGAGAGTCCAGGGTACTTGGCAATGAGGGGCTTGGGGTTTTGCCCTAACCTTCAGGGTGCCTCATGTCATAGACGTGTGTTGGTCTACCACTCTGGTCCTAGAAAGGGTTCCTCAGAGCTGTGGGCAACTTGCCCCGCGCCCCTTTCTACCGTAACATTGTTAGCATAGCCTATTTAATATGGACAGCCAGTTCCCTGACCTACGGGCAGGGTGACATAATTCCACACAGAAAAATCTCCCCAAATTTTACAGATGGGAGGGAATTCAGCCCTCTTTCCTCCACCAACATCCCACCCCAACCCTCAGGAGCAGAAAGGCATTTCCTTGGCTCCCTGACCACTTGCAAATTTGGGGCGGGTGGGTTCACCCTCATTCTGAGTTGCTCTAGACCTGACAGTAGAATTCTTGATGTCTTCTGTTTTCTCCTTCCTCCTTTTGGGGGAAAGTAGTACATTATTTGGGGTGGATTAACAGCAATTCAAATTTCACAGGTTTAAGAAATAGAATAGAGCTTGTTGTGGAACAAAAAAACCCATCTGCTGCTCCTTTGGGTTCTTCATTAATTTTTTAAAGTTTCTCAAGTGAATTAAGTGCTGACAAGTCTCTGCCCCTCGGGGATGGTAATATTACCTCAAATTCTCACGTACTTTTTCCAAATAAAAGTATCCTATAATTATCATCTCTCCCGCCTCCGCCTCCTCCTCTTCTTCTTTCTTCAAGTCTGGTGACAACTAGTTAATTTTGAAACTGCTGGAGAGATTATTTCAGTGTTACATGGCACCTCTGGGAGAAGAATGGAATCTCCCCTTTTTTTCCATATGCTGACAAAAATCTCCCAGTTTCAGAGGCAGTGGTGTCACCATCTAATGAGCAAAATATTTTTTACTAAACCCATGAGTCTCCTTCTCTGACTTCTTCGTGATAAAAGAGGGGGAAAAAAACCCACAATGTGTTTTGTATTTAATATAGTTACACATTTTTAACTGAATATGACTTCTTTAAACACAGCGAGACTAATTTTTCGGTAAACACAAAGAACGACACATTAACTCAATGACTATAACCAGAGGCCCCTTCTGTGGCTGGACGCTGCTCAGTCCTCACTGTTGGGAAAATTTTGAACATAACCAGCGAGAGACGGTAATGCTACCCCCAAGGTAGGGAGGGACCTTGAATGCATCATTTCTTGGATCGTGGAGGGAGATCAGGCTTGTTGGAGAGATTATGAAATCCAGCTTGGAGAAGAGGAGGGGCAGGGAAGCCATCGTTGATTGGTATCACATGCTGTTTATAAGGCACAGCACAAGTTGAACTCTTCTTTGTCTGTCTAGTAGGCAAGCATCTAAGGTCAGAGGGGGCACAAAGAAGTGGGGCCTCAGGACTATCCAAATACTGGACTTTCAGGCTTATTTAGGAATATGTAAACATTCCCCAAATCCGCGACAAGGGCCTTCCCACTCACAGAAGCATGCCTCAGTGTCCCCAGCCAAAGGTGAGTTCTCCCACACCTGAATCCCTGCGTCTGTGTTTCTAGTGTGCAGGCACCACAGTTGACCTGCAGTGCACACATTTCTGAGCTTGTCTTGGAGCTCCCCCTACCCCTCGACTCCTCAACTGTCACCTTCTAAAGCTCTGGGAGGCAGCTCACTGATTTGTATCCCCTGCCTTTTTGAATGCCTTGAATCAGTTCCTTCCTTCCTTCACTCATTCGTTCATTTCCACCGGAAAAGGTCTACTTAGCACCAGCACAGATGCTATTTTTATTAATCTAAGAGGAAAGAATATGGCAATGGTCAGTGTTAGCCATGGTGTGAGGAAACATACCCTTTTTTTACTGCTCGTGAGACTTTAAAATAATACATCTTCAGAGCAAGTCATTAATATGTATCAAAAGTCTTAAAGATATGTTTTTTACTCATCAATTCTATTTTTTTTTAAAGAACGTGTTACACATGGTAGATATTTTACTCCAAAGTGTGTGCTGGGCATTGCCTGTAATGTTGAACGATTAGAAACATGAAAATTAGTCCAATGACAAGCACTATTTAAGTAAATCCTTCTGTGATGGAATACTATTAAATCATTATTGTATTTTTGTTTGTTATTTGTTGACATGGGAAGATTCTCGAAGTATAGTAATTTTACAGAGTGGGTTTTACAACAGTTTGAGCAGTGTCCACAGAGAGTTCTGGATTTCTCTGGAGGAACCTGCAGCTCATCAAAGGTCTTGGGGAGGGAGCACTATTACAGGCAGGTGTGCTGTTTCAACTTAAGTCTGTGTGTTCATTTGAGAGAGCCCTTGGGGACACTGGTGTAGTGCCTGTGGACGGTGGGGAGGCTTAAGGTCAAATGTCTTCATTTTTGTACAAAAGCATAAGCATAAGGATGGAAGGAGAGAAAATTCTCCTCTCCAAGTGTTTGGGGAAGTGGGAGGACAAAAATATATATTACTAATTTTTCTCTTTGAGTATATGGCGAGGATAGGCCATTTCTCTTTCTCCTTTGTGTGTTTCTGCATTTTCCAATTTTTAACATTAAATATGTATCATGTATAACCAGAAATATATAATAAATGCCCCTAAAATAGAGATATTAAAATGACTTCAAAATGAAGCACAGGGAGGGATCAGGTCATACAGTGGTGGCATTGTGTGTGCAGAGTCCTTGGTTGACTGCAGCTGGGCAGCTGAGGGCAGGAGGCTTTCCAGACGGGTGGGCAGAGCTCTCCCTAGAAGAGGAGCCAGCCAGTGCGGAGGTGGCCAGCACAAGACAGCGTGGGGCACTTGAGATGCCCTGAGGAGGTGTGGGGCTGAGAAGCGGGGCTCTGAGGGGCCTCTCCACATACTCTCTGAGCCGTGGGGCGGAGCATACAGAAACTGGAGCTAAGGGAAGGGATCTGAGCCCTCTGAGGCACATTTTGCAGCAAGCCCTCTGGACCCTGTTTTGAGCAGCTAATGAAGTTAGATGCTCACATCTGTATCTGGAAAACCTACTGTGTGCTGGCTAAGTTCAAGTCCACTCCCTGAGAACAAAAGTAGTGGTGCCATTCCCTCATGAATTCTCTTCGCTCCCAGGAAGGAAGTTTCCCAGGATGGCCTGGCCCTGTCTAGTTTTCAAATTTCCCAATTTACCCTGTCACACCATGAGGACTGGGAGCTACAGGGCTGGGGAGTCAATTTCTTCACTCCACGCCAAATTACACAAATATTTATGGACAGGTACTGTGCTGGGCACTATGAATATAAGAGAAGTGGAAAGAGACCTGGTCACTGTCGCTTCAGAGCTTCTTGCCTTCAGAAAGACAAGTCCATATTGAGTCTCCATGTGGAGCCCAACTTTGAGTAGCTCTGTGGATACCCGAATTGTCCTCCAAGAGACGGCAGCAGTTACATTGAAAGGGGGTGTGCTATGTCAGCCCTCTTTCCCACTCTCTCAGGAGGCTCTGAGGAGTGGAGTGGACTGGAGGGAAAGTCAGAGAAGTGTCTTCCCTCCACCCTCCTCTCAATGTCTGGATAACTCCACTCCAGAGCCTCACTGGGTCTCACATTGACCTGGGGCTTCCAAGACTACCAGGCGCTAGGCTTCCTATGCCACTCTCCTCCATCCCCCCAAGAGCCCAGGAGGCTTCTCGAGGCCTGTTTAAGAAAGGAAAGAAGTTGAGAAACATGTTTAAGGCCACCCACTTGCCAAGAGCCACAAAGGGGATCAGAACCCACATCTGTTTCGCTGCAGAGTCCTGGCTCCTAATCCTGGTCTGGCCTCTCGTCATCTCAGCAGCCTGTGCCACCTACCTTCAAACATCACCACGTCCCCAGTTTTTACGTGGGACGGCTGTTCTTGCCTTGCTCTTTCCACAGCACCCAAAAGAGCAGTTTGTAAGAATAAAAATCAGCACTGATTATTATTGAATTTTAGTCAATAATAAAATAGAAGACGGCAGAAGTAATAAGCACCACCAAACTCCAGCTGTTGATTCTGTGCACACAGTTTTAAAAACAACAGCACTGTAGGATAAATATCATTATGTTAAGTCACTCATGGATGAGTCCTTGGACCCCTAGAAGTAACATGATTTGCTGGAAGATTTAGAAATGAAACCGGGTTGTTCTGTCTCAGGAGACCCAGGACTGATCCTCTTCCTTTGACCCCACTCTTACTGGGGCATTCTCATTTTGTTATTTCTCCCACATAAGGAGAAAATTCAATTGGGGCTTCTTCTGACAATTTTAAGGCACTCTGGGTGAAGAAAATCCTTGTCAACATAGAGTAAGGTGGGGGGCAAACCCACAAATTTCCAAATTCTCCCCTGCCGTCCTGTGAAATGGGGTCATGCATATGAGCCCTTAGCACAGTACCTGGGAATGGTGGGCATTTGGTAAATTCTCACCTTTGGAAGCACAGCACTGGAAAAGTCCCTGCCACGGTTTGGTTTGCGGAACATGTGGTCCCTGAGCTGGCTGTGGGAAAGGGAGTTCATAAACCAAAGAGCGTGTGGAAGAAGCAGTTTGTCGTACAGGCAGTATAGGGAAGTATATAGGCCATATAGGGAAGCTGTGGAGAACCCTAACAGGAGGAAGAAGAGGAAGTTCCATGAAAGATGGGAGGAGACAGTTCTGGGGCAGAAGACTTGGGGGAGCACAGGGTTGATGCAGTTCTTGCCAAAGAGTGACTGAGGCCAGCCAGCCAGGGAAGACAGGCAGGCCAGGCCCAGGAGAGGGGGAGGGAGTGCTGGCAGTCTGCTCCAGAACCTGGGATCTCTGCAAGGTAAACCGTGACCTTCCACTCGGGAGCTATGGATTCCAGTGTCCTCTCTTTTTCTTAGTTTAGGCAAACTCTGGACCCCCTCCCTATCTAACCTTCTGTTTTCTAAGGAGAGGTGGTCATTAGTACTCATTGTGTTCTGCAGCGTCCTACAAAGAGATGGGCCCATGCATAATACATAAAGTCCCACACAATGAGAGCGGCTGCTAGCTCCAACTGTGCGCTGGGAATAAATGACTGACCGACTGAATGGATTCAGCCCTGGAAAGATAGACACGACTCGCAGCTCTCGTCATGGAGACTTTATATGGGGTTTTCAGTCCTGTGTTGTTTAGACGATGCTCTGTGTAAGTTACAGCATGTGCCTGGTGCTCCCCAGAGACCCCTGAGAAAATTAAACGGTCATTTTGTGACACAGTCCCCAGGCTCATGCTTCTAGAATGCCAGAGAACTCGGCTGCCCTGAAACAATCATCGAAGCAATTTGGGGAGACAGTTTTAGAAGCCTCAGTGACGGGGAAACATCCTACATTTTACTCTTGTGGTTAAAATAGCAAAAGGAGCGAGGAGAGAGAAAGTGACAGCTCTGGGAAAAAACCAAAATCACAAGTTTTAATTCAGTAATTTCCAAAATAGCCCCTGGAAGGTGTCTATTTTCAATTGAGACCACTCCCTTCAGGAAAGGATTGGAAGAATATCTGTAAAAAAAAGGTCTTTTTTTTTAAGTTCAGTCACTCTTAAGGGCTAGTCCTTGTCCTGGATTTGCTCAGATTCTCGCGTTCTTTCTTTCTTTCTCTGGAATTCCATAGACAGCAATTAAGGAACTGGAGGCCAGCAGGAGGTCAGAGAGCCTTCCTCAGTGAAAACAGGGATTGTTGGCCGTGCACAACACTCCCTTTTTTCCTTGTGGTGAATAGGAGATTTGCTTAGAGCTGATGACTTATGCCTTTCTTACAACTTATGCAGTTAGCAAGCGACTGGGGAATCGGGCAGCAGGCAGAGAGGCTAATTGAATCCAGTGTCTTAACTTTCTTCTTCTTCGGATGTTGGGCTGTGACGGTGGAGGCTGCCTGATCATGTAACTGCAGAGAACATGTTCGAGGAGCACCCGATCCTGACTTTGAGATTACAGACTTAAAGGATCTAGAGGGAGCAGGTCTCCAAGTGGGGAGGGGGCGGGGGTGCTGGACCTTTTCGAAACGGCCCCTTACACTCCTGCTAAATGCCGAAGCCGGTAAGTCGCTGAATGCCTCTCATGAGAAAGGCAAACTTTTTCTCTTTGCATCAAGAAAAAGCTTTTTGATTGTTCCCTTGATGTGTCTTTCTTTTCTCCTTAAATCCCTCTCGATTTGTCCTTCTCTGCTTACTTTGCTGCCCGTAACCCGGAGCGTTCTTGCCCTGCAGTCTTCCCCCCATGGCCGTGAATGGCTTTTGGAGAATAGTAAATATTATTTTGAGAATGGGAGAGAAATAGCATGCACGGATAGGAGCTCATTTGTGAGCTGTGCTGGCTTTTCGTGTGGCAGACTTGAATTCAGACAGCACTGTACATTGTTATTTTCATAAGTTTACAACTGATGGGTTTTCTTCTCTTCACTTTAATGCCGAGACAATATGCACATAGGAAGATGAAGGGTCTATGTCTGATGTATGCTAGTTTAAAAAGAAACCGTTGTGTCTTACAAGCAAGTGTATTTGCAATTTGAAAATTATTCTTAGAAATGCTTATTTATCTTACAGTGTTATGAGGCACTAGGGGAGATAAGTTGACTTAGTCTGGGTGTTAATTGTGACAGCGTGTTGCGGGTTTGGAGCAGGAGAGGTAAGCTGAGCGAATGAGTCTGGAAAGGGCAGGGTTTATAATCCTGTGCTCAGCATGGTCTCAAGTGGTCCCTGGAAGGATCTAAAAAGTTCCTAGCAAGTCTGGTTTAACCTTTATTCCGGCACATTGATTTCTCCTGTGCCATGTGGCTTTGTGGAAGCATTTATTCCACAATCATAGTTTCGAGAAGCGTTTGTCATAGGGTCCAGTGAAGTATGTTTCAGCAGCAGTGACAGGCTTCCTCTCAGCAGTAAGGGGATGCTTTCACTGTGCTCCAGGATACAAATCTTCCTAGTTACAGATGTGATTAATTTTGTTTCCCTTTTCTGATCATCCTGCATGTAGCTGTGTTATAAAAGTTCTCCACGCTGGCTCCATGGCTTTCCCATTAGAACATCGCAGATGTGTCAAGGATGCACTTGTTCCAAAAGAAGCTGGGGAGGAAGGAGGCTCCACCCTCCTTCTCGAGCCAAATGGCCCCAAAGGTTCCCCATTCAGAGTCCTGGCAGCCAAATGGTGTACTATCTCTTTAAAGCAGCTATAGTTTTGTGCCTTGGCTTGGTCAATTTGTTATGGTTAAAAACTGTGGAGCCAGCTGTCTGCAATCTGATGTAATGTTGCTATGGAAACCAGAAATGAAACACTTAAGCATTCACCACAGAATTACTACATATAGCATTAGCCAAAGTAATTAAAAGTTGAGCCATATGGGCTTTCTGGTGGAAAAATCTGCAGTAGAGAGGCTAGAAATCAAATGTTTCTATTTACAATACTGTGCAGCCACTTTTATCCCACATCCTTTGGGAGGAATAAGATGCCTTTTTCTCTTGAAGGTTTGGGGTGGGGAGGTATACAGACAGCTGAGTCCACGCTCTTGTTTATTGGTGATAAAATTAAAATTTCTTTTAGTAAACTTTAGTAAACTCTGACTCAGGGAAAGGAGATACTACCATCTCATGGTTGAATATGTGTGAATATTTTTTCACTTTGGTTTATTTAAAATCTGTTGTTCCTATCCTGTTCCTTAGAATCATTTATCTTATATACGTGCAGATTTCCTTTATCTTTCACAAAGTTTCTTCAGGTGGGAATATTAATTTTTAATATTTATTTATAACATTTTAATTTAAAATTTATATACATATATATTTATTTTGTGTTTCTTAATTTAAAACATTCTGAAACTCCTATCCTGGGTAGTATATTTCCTAAATTTAAAAAAAAATGTATGTATGATAGCTATTTTCAGCAGCCGAGAAGTGGCACATGGTTATTTGAAATATTACATGAAGCATTCATGCTTCACTGCCCAGTTTAGGAGAAATGCAGCTTTTTACAAAATCTTTATGTTAAAATATGTCACAACATTTTTCCTGAGAATTCAGGAGGATGCGAGTCTCCATCAATCAAAAGCATCTTTGAACTTACAGGCTGACTTAAGAGGAAATTTCTTATTTAAAGAGAAAACATACTATATGTATCTTGAATGACTTGAGTTTCATCTTACATTCTTCTTCATATAAATTTTGCTGCATCAATCTTGTCAAGTCCAAAACATGATAATGCAAAGGAAATTGATAGTTGCCATGGTTTGTGATTTCTCAATGGCAAGCACCTCCAAAATTACCACCTTGTTCTTCTTCTTCAGAAAAATAGAAAAGCATCATTTCAATGTTCTAAAGAGCTTACATTTCTCAAAAAGTGGATGAAGCATGTGAAAGCAATTAACTAAGTACCTGGACTATGTTCTTTCTCACCACAGTGGATCTGGGCAGGGGAGAGCGGGGCTTTGTGGTGGGCATTGCCTGGATGTCTGTTGTCCTGGTGGAACTGTTTAGATTTCTCCCTGGAAGGTTCTGTCTAAAGCGTCTCCCCTGCAGATGATTTGTGTCTTTGCAGACTACGGATTTTGTATTACTAATTTCTGTATCCCATTTTTTTTCACTTCCTCATATGCCCCATCCATTCATTCATACAAACCACCAACTAAAACAACCAACAGCCAGGTGCAACCTATGTGTTAGTTACAGATTTGGGGCAGGTAATACAGCTTCCTGTATCTTGATCATGAGCACACTCTGCTTATTTCATTTTCAACTGATTCCAGTATTTTTAAGGCGAGGGTTAACAACATGTCCTGGGCTTCTCTCTTGGGTATGATCAGAGACTTTCTGGCATGCACAGTTGCTGCTTCTGCTGGAATTGCTTGGCATTCAAGCTGCATCACCAGGCACAATGTTGTCACATGTTTCTGCGTAATTCCATGTACCCTGGGCTCTTCAGGTGCCAATTACCCAGAGCAAGGGTTCACTGGGTTCTCATTCCTCTGGTTGACCACTCTGACCATTTCATCATATATCAATGTTTCAACCAAGTAAAACTGAAATTCAAATATGACAGTATAAATATGTTATTTGGTTACATGTATTATTTTAATTTTTTACCTCTTAAGTTTTAGCCTAATGTACCAAGCCTAATTGTCAGCATCCAAAATAACCAACCTTCTCAGTTACCTGGGGATCCAGTTTCCATTCTTCTGGGCCAGGTAGCCAGTAGTGAACTTTAATTTTGAAACCTATACATGCTGTTTTATCTAGGAATTTGGAAGAAATTGGACATAGATGTTGATAAACCTCACAGAAGGGAAGACTTGCTGATAGGTTTATGATAATTAATCATTAGTGGTTAGGAGGGAGAAAGTACCATGATGCTATGCTGTGAGCTCCAAGGACGGACCAAGGCCAGGAAAGTGGTGGTGTTTATCCCATAGAGTGGGCCAGAGTGCTAAGAAAATATTTGTGCACTTAACAGCCTGCACTGTTGTTATGCCTCAGTCATTGATGGAATCTTCCCTAACAAGAGTTAGCTGTCCTCTGCTAACTCCTGCTTCCCTATCTCATCATCTATAAAATTGGGATTAATGAGAGCTTTTCTTAGGCTAAAAGTCCCCTCATTCACATTGCATTCAGATATGTGGTTTGTTTTTGTTTTGTTTTTTGGTTTGAGTCATTTCGACCATTTGGTGAACCGAGTTTGAGGACGTGGAGGGAAGGCTGCTGTCAGGATGTGCAGGATTAGCTGGATGCTTGCTGGTCTCCAGGGTGTGCTGAGGCTGAGCTCCCAGCACAGCCCAAGCACCGAGCCATGCAGCACACTGTTAGTGGGAAATTTCTTTGGCTTTTCCTCATTTTGAATAGATACAGCAGAGGAAGCTGCATATTGAATGTTGGAGCGGACTTGGAAATGAAACCCTCATTTTGTTCACAAGGAAAGGATTGTTTTTAGCCTGGGTCACTGCTGCAGAGAGAGAATTCTCATTCTCATTCTCTCTCTCTCTCTCTCTCTCTGTAATGTTTGATACTTGAGGGAAAACAGCTGGGCCAGAACATACTTGGATCTCTGCAAGGCGGGATGGGATGCTGGGGAATATGGACTGGACTCTATGGCGGAAAAGGTCAGCCCTTTCCCTTGCCTCCCTTGGAGGAATGCAGGCTGTCCTCATCCTCGACTTGTGAGCCCCCCGAAGGAGCCGGGAGGCGAAAGGAATGGCTGTGATGTGGCATCCGTCCTGACAAATCGGACAGGAGGAGGTTCTGCACTGCTTCCCCTTTCCTGCCTGCTGTTTTTGATTTTCGGGGGAGGACTGGAAAAAGTCAACAGAATTTTGGTTTGGAGAAGTAGTTGATGACCACGTTCAACAGCAAGTCCTGATGGGCCAGACAGAGGAGAGCCCGGCCCAAACCGCAGCAGTGTAACTGGAATTATAGGGCCAGCTCGGAGAGAGTCCTGCGGAGAGGTCCTGTCTCTTTTAGAGACAGGGAACTAGTCTGATGAGATAAATGTCCTGTGTGCCATTCAAGGGCAAGGGTGTGTGCTTCATGCCCAGGACTTAATTCTACTCCAAATTAGACCTTAAGATGGTACGTGCTGCTGTGTAAACCTATCGGACAAATCTGTTGGTGCCCCAAGTTTGGCAGCAGAACTGCCCAGGTGCCGGCTAATAGGAAGGCCAGCTATACCCAGATGCAAGAGCAAGGCTCTGGAGCAATTATCTGATTAATTTTTCCTCTGTTTCTTTGCCAGTCAAGAGAACAATCGGATGATGAGACTGAGGAGTCGGTGAAGTTTAAGAGGTTACACAAGCTGGTCAACTCCACTCGCAGAGTCAGAAAGAAACTAATTAGGGTGGAAGATATGAAAAAGCCCAGCACTGAAGGTAAAAAAAGCCAACTCCACCCTGGTTATTCCGAAAGAAGTCACTTGGGGTCAGTTTTTCAGTAGAAACAGTATGATTTCAAGTGGAAAATGGATTGAGCTCTGGCCCAAGGCTGACGGAATCGAGTCTGCTCATTAGCAGGGGGATGCTCTCCCTGTTGTGGAAGGGAGGAGCCCCGAGCCCTGGGTTGAGTATTTCAGGGGCTCAGTAATTTAAATGTGACAAACATGGGAAATGGCATTATGTAACAGTGAAATTCTCTCAAGTGTGGTATAGCTTTAATTACGAGTCTGTACCATTTTATATAAACCTTGCAACTTCTTAGCATAAGCCTCTACTTCCAAAAAGGTTTGTAGTTCTTGCTCAGTGATTTTAGTCCAAATTTGATAGATAGTACATCTGTCTTGAACAAACATCTAACCATCAAGGCACTTAATGTCCCTTTGAATCTCTGAGGGGTGATTTGTACTCTGGTAAACAATGTCAAGTCTCAATTGAAATAGGGTTTTAAGGACCTTCAGTTCTGAGGGGATCTTTAAGAGCAGTATTACAGACTTCTAAGATGAAGCAGTAATGTCAAGAGAGAGCCCAGCTGGGCTTTACTGTCCTGAACAGTTAACCTTTGAATTGCAATTATGACAGTTTAAATCTCAGCCTTATTCATCTCCCTTTTTAGTAATATGCATTTGCAGCATCTTGTAAAAATTCTCCCCAAAAAGAACAAATAAAAGAATTTCTTGTTTGAAAATGATAGTAAACAAACAAACAAACTAAAAAGCCCACATCACTTGTTAAAATGTCACATCTACATTATGAGGAATTTCAAAATTTTAACATGTAGGTTTCAAAAGTATGATTGTAGAGGCCTTCTTGTTCTATGTAAATAAAATCAAGCCATGCAGGGAACTGTATTTCCCCTTATTTGCAAAGATAAGAGTTTGTTATTACTGATGCTTTTTAATTTTGTTTGTTATTATTTGTTGGTTTAAATCATCTAAAATAGTACTGAGGAGGAGGGGGGTCCTGTGGAAGAATGGAGGTTAGAAGGAGAAGAGGGGAGCCAGTGAGAGAGAGATCAGCTTTATGGCTGGTTTTATAAACTTGGAGTTGTCTTTGATTCCAGGGTTGCATCTGGGTGTCTTTTTTGCACAGTAATTCTGTTTACATTTGAGGAAAATGTTGATTTTTGGATGTTTCAATCCTGCCTGTCAGCTCTGGTTCCCATAGGGTGGGACACACCCTGATTTCCTCAGGCCATGGTAGGTCCCGTGGAACCACACAGAAGCACTGCTTGGTACTGCTGGGATAACCATATGGAGTTTCCAAGTGTAATTCTGAGGGCACATTTTAAAACAAGCTTCATACACACTTGCCAAAGTCAAATTCCAGCTATCATAAATTGGTGGGGCTTTATCCATAAATAAAATGGATGAAGTACCCAAACTGGGCCCACCACCCTTAGAGGCCCTTCGTGTGTAATAGTCAAGTGTCTTGGGGCAGCCTTCACACTAGAGTACCATTTTAAACATACAGAGATGCCTTGATTTGTATATTTATGCCAGAATAAATCAATTCAGCTATCTCTGAGCGGCCTCGTTGAAAAAAAGGAAAATAACATCCAAAGATTTGTAACTAGAGGGTAAAAAAGTAATCACTGCACGGACCTCTGGGTGTGAATGAGGCTTCACAGATGGAAGATAGACTGGATGAGCTTAAGTTGTAAGTCCCACAGCTTGTCCATATCACCCGGAGAGGCACCAGGTGTGTGTGGCACTCAGGGTGTCTGCTTTGGGCTGCCCCCAACCCCCTGCTGCTCTGGAACTCCCTCTAGCACTGGCATGATGGAACTCTCTGAGGCTCCTCTTTGGCAAAAGAATTTAGGACCCATGTTCCTTATAACCCCTCTTCTTCAAAACCTTTGGACTCAAAGAGCTGATCCTGTCACTGTTTCCCTGCATGCCTGTGCCAGTACTAAGTTGTCTGAATAATAATTGTCCTTCACCAAGAGCATTCTATGTGCCCAGCACTTTCCATTTTATGTTGTCTTTTAGTATGTCATCCTTAGAATACCCACCAAAGGCAGGTACGTGTGCCATCCTCATTTGACAAGTAAGGAAACTGAGACACAAAAAAGGCTAAGTAATTTACTCGAGGTCTCCCACTCAGCCAGACAGCAAAAGGTCCAGAATTGAGTCCAGGCAGCCTGACTCCTCAGTGTCTCCACTCGAAAGCCAAGATAGTTAACAGCTCTTCACTCAGTTTCCCCTGCCTAACTTGAGTGTCGAATCCATAACCTGGCATGCATGGCCTTGGACAGTATTTAACACGGGCCACAGTGGCTACTGTCATCTGCCCACTTCTGTGTCTTGTCCATAGAACTGACATTCCTCCTGTCCAGCTTCAAAAGTAGCTTCATGTGTCTCTTTTCTTTAAATGTTATCCTCACAACATCCATGTTGGGGATATTATGTAAAGATAGGTAGGCATTATTACACAAAAGTAATCCAAGGTCATGGAGCTGGTGAGTGGCAGAACTGGAGCCAGAATCCAGAGCACAAAGCTGTGTCCTTAGTGTTAAGTTACCCCATATCCTCCTGTCAAAATCTCCTTTCCAGGGCTGGGGTTGTGGCTCCATGGTAGCGCACTCGCCTAGCACATACAAGGCACTGGGTTCCATCCTCAGCACCACATAAAAATAAATTAATAAAATAAAGGTCTTGTGTCCAACTACAACTAAAACAACAAAAAAAAAATCTCTTTCCATATTCGAGTGTCATTCTGCTAAGAAGACACTTGTACCTTTAAGTCAGAGCAGGATAGAGGAAGTAATGCTTTAACTCCAAGGAGTCCAAATCAAGGCTGGGAGTTCAGGTTGCCCAGAGTCTGCATTGCACATGGCCTGCACTCAGGGCAAGCACAGGACGCAGCCTCTTCAGAGGCATTTGCCACATTTTCTCCCAAGTTCTTACCAGGCTCCAACTTTCCAGAACCCAAAACATAGAGCCACACATGTCATGTGTGCTCCAGCTGGTACCAGACTCAACTGTGACACACAAGTATTGGAATCTCTGATGACAACCTTAAACCCAGTCCAGAAAATATTCAGACCACTGCTGAGTGACAGGTCCTTCACAAATCCAGGTTAGACCAACCTGGTCTCCCCCAATCTCCTGTAGGTTGCTGAGAGCTTCTGCATATCCTGAGACACCTGGGCTTTACCAAAACTACACCCAGGTTTGGGTTCTTTAAAACAGTTCTCTGTTGCGCTGTCTCTGTCACCAGGCTGTGCCTGCAGTCCTGGCTCAGATGTTTCTTTAAGTTTCCCTAAAAGATCCCTGAACAATTCTTCAGTGAACTTTGTGCTAGACATAGTTGAGTCTCCTTCCCTGCTTCCCTCCCTTCTCTACTACCATCTCCTGGATGTGAACACAAAGTCCATTTTGGATAAAATTTAATAGCAGTTTTTTTTTCCTTCCTTGTATGTTTGTAACAATAATTACCATCAATTGGGAAAAGTAGCAGTTTTTAGAATTTGAAAGGACTGGTACCATTGTGATCACACACACACACACACACACACACACACACACACCTCTCCCTCTCCCTCTCCCTCTCTCTAAGGGAGCATTCCTGTCCCTTTTTCTCTTGACATTTAACCAGGCACTAGCACCCTCATCCCAGCTGGCATATTTAATGCTGTCCTTCTGTTCCAAGGAACTTTGTATTTTTTCCTGTTCACTATTCAGCTGGCAGAAAGCTGCAAAGCTCCAGCATTTCCTTATAATTCGAGGGACACAGCCAGTTGGGATCGCTACACCCACAGCTTGACCTACTTCTTTCCTCACATCTGTTCACATAACACATGCAGAAAAGAACTCGGCTTTCCTGCCAGCAAGTCCAAGCCTTTCCACTGGACTCCAGAGGGCTTGGCTTGCTACCTGGCTCCAGCGAGGGCTTCATGGGCTGGAATCCTTTAGACAAAGTGGAACACTCGCTAGAGCTGCCTGCGTGTCAGGGCCCTTAAATGCCCTGCTTCAGCAGGGTCTGAGTGGATGGGAATATCTAGCTGGGATCACCCAGTTCCCTAACTTTTTGTGTTCGGCCAGTCAGCTGAAGACCATTTTTCAACCACATTTGCAAGATATAACCCTTGATGGTGTTTCCCCACCCCAAATTTCTTGGAGATTTAATCACTTAAATGGCATATGTACCAATAAAAGAAAAAAAAAAAATCACTGTCAGCCACATGGCATTCATCAGGCTCCAACTATAAAAAGCCATCAGAGCCAACCTAAAGGAGGGCCTTTCAGAAAGGGGAAAGACTGATTCCCACCTTCTGAGGGTTGCCCTTAAACTGGGGAGGTGATTGTCTAGAAATGGGAAAGTGTGTCATGAAAATGATTGGCTTGGATTTTGCAAACGGCATTTTTAGTAGATCTGTGCAGATGTTTGGTCTACAGAATTTCTTAGAGAAGGAGAAGCAAACACATCCCCACCTTTAACAGTAAGCTTGTATGAGACCACACGTTTGCACGGTGTGATCATTTTTCTTTGTTATATGCATATTTAAAATGTGTGGGGGGGGGTGTTTATGAAGAGTCATGGTATGGGCGGGGAGAGCTGTGATCACTGTGGACCACTGTGGACCTAGCTTGTGGGAGGGAGGGAGGGAGGTGAAGGAAAGCTCGTGGGGGAAAGCAGAGGCTTGCTCTCAGGGGCTGTGTTGGTTTCCCTCCAGGTGGGGAGGAGCATGCGCTGGAGAGCTCCCCGGTCCTGGATGAAAGATCCGCCCTGTACTCTGGAGTGCACAAGAAGCCTTTTTTCTTCGATGGCTCTCCTGAGAAGCCTCCTGAAGATGACTCAGACTCTATCACCACGTCCCCATCGTCCAGCAGCCTGGACACCTGGGGAGCTGGCCGGAAGCTGGTCAAAACCTTCAGCAAAGGAGAGAGTCGGGGCCTGATTAAGCCCCCCAAGAAGATGGGGACGTTCTTCTCCTATCCCGAAGAAGAAAAAGCCCAGAAAGTGTCGCGCTCTCTCACCGAGGGGGAGATGAAGAAGGGCCTGGGGTCCCTGAGCCACGGGGTAAGTACGGACGGTGTTTTCTTCTATGACAGCCACCGCCGCCGGCACCACTTTCTGGTGTCCCTAGAGGAGGTTCAGAGTGTCCGCAAGCAAATCCGCTTGAAGAAAACGGATACTAATTATTCCTGTTCCAGAGCTTTTCTCTGTCAGCGTCCCTCCCGAAAAGGCGTGAACGGCACCACCTGCGACCTGCAGCTGCCCCGGCCGAAGCCCAAAGGGGGCGGCAGCTGCGGCTTCCCGGGCAGAAGGGTGCGCGGGCGCGCCTCGGTCAGCGAGTTCAATGTCACCTACGTGGTGGAGCGGAGTCTGTACAGCCATCTGAACCTGACCCAGCTAGTGCGGCCCGCCTCAGACAGGACCCTGAGCAAGGCCGAGAAGCAGGACCTGAGGCGGTGCTTGCTGGAGGAGGATGAGGAGGCGAAGCGCAAGTGGGCTGCCACAGTGGACCGCTGTACTAAAAGGGTTCTCTTGAGAATCCACCAGAAGTCTGTGAGTCTCCACGACGGTCGTGAGGACAGCCTTGTCATTTCCGTGAGGTGCAGTCAGGCAGTATGGCCTTTCTTTTTCTGGAGACTGGCTTCTTCCCCTTCTCTTCCCCTCATTCCTTCAGGGTCCATCACTCCATCACCTCCAGTTCCTAAGTTGCTCTCAGTCCCTGGTGGCTTTCTTCTCCCTTTCCATTTCTCCTGTGGCCCAAGGGAGGCTGTTGGATGTTTAATTAAAATGCAGTCCTGAGGCTGATGCCCAGAAGGGCATCCAGGGTACAGGGGTGGGGCCGGGCTGCCTTGTAGGAGTGGCCTTCCGGATCCCCAGCCATCATGTCACTTGACCTCAAAGAAACTGATTCAAAACACAAGGACAGTTGGCCCTCGAAAGGCAGGCTGACTCTTTCAGTTCATGAAAACAATAGGCACGGGCTCTTGGAAATTTTGCCATCAACACAGCCCACCCATTGGTGATTGGAAATCTTTATGAAGCCCATCTCTCTTATTTGTAGGTGCGGGTGGTGAGTTCTGAAATCCAACAGGGGAAAAAGTGAATTTGAGCACTTTTGCTTTACTCAAGTCTATTTAGCATTCTTATCTTGTTAAACAGAAGAACTGATGTTTGGTAAAGCCTTCCAATGCCACATAGACTCTTCCGTACATAATGAGGAATCAAGTCCAAATAATAAAATGGGTTTTCAAGTTTAATACTGAAAGGTCAGAGAGACCTAGTACAATTTATTTTCTGGGCATGAATGACTTTGAACTTCAGAATATAGATATTTTTTCCCCTGGAATTACCACCTCACTTTGAGCTTGCACAATGGCTCATGTGAAATGGCACAGAGGGAGGAGGAACTGGCACTGCTGTCCTCTGGCACCTTGCTTAATCCACCCGGGCTGTTGGCTCCAGGCCCCTTTGAAAGGTCTGAAAGAACCTTTACAGCAGGATATGCTTCGATGGTGGCTTTTCCCAGGGTTCCTTCACATTCATGAATAGGACGTTCTTCCCCAGACGATTACTGTAATTTAAATTCATTCAGTCAAGTTCTGCTTTTGTGAAAATGAAGACTGATTGGTCAATGCCATCCTTAAAATGACCTTCTCTGTTCTGAAAGGATCTTGGATCCTTCCTCACCCTTGGGTTTTCCAACTCTTCTCACATGCATTGACTTTCTTCCTAGATCTTATTTTCTATCTTTTCACATTTGTATGCTTCTTGCAACACTTTTAATACTATTAGTCCTGTAGCAAAAGCTTTTCTTCTGGCTCTTTCTCCATCATGGCAACAGTTTTTGTTGGTTTTGTTTTGAAATAACAGAGTTGTCTTTTGTCACTCATTCAGCCTCTGGTCTACTCTGACCCACAGATCTTTTATAAAATACTTTTGTGTGTGTATGTGTGTGTGTGTGATTACTCTATATATACTTATATAAAACCTCAAAGGAACAAAGCCACTTATTAATTGATGACTCATCTCTTGTGAGTTTAAAGTATATAGTACTGAGAATTTATCCAGTTTGAGCAGCTTGAGTTGCTCATGAGCCTCTCATTTATTGCCAGATTAATAATAGAACTTGATCAGGTCTGTCTCTCAAGAAATTATATTTCTGAGATTTGTGTTAATTAATATTGTGGGCCAACGATCAATTTCACTGACTTTGAGAATGAACATCGGGGCTAGCTTGTCTCTGAGCATCCCCCACCAAGATGGTGCTGTGTAATCTTTGTCCCAATTATCAGTCTGAGCTGGGTATTTTTAAAATGCTATGAACTTGAGGCAGTACTGGATCATTTTAATGCAGAGAATGTAAGAGAGAATATGTGTTTTCACAATAGAAGGTGCTTTTTTTCTTTTTCCTGCAGGAGATGGAACCCAGAGCCTTGTGCATGCTAGGCAGGCGCTCTGTCGTTGGGCTACACCCCCAGCCTTGGGGCTTTGTTTTTGTAAAGGATCATTCTTATTTCTTTGCTTCTTTCATTTGAAATGTTCTTTTCCATTCTCCTTGCCATATACTTCCTTCATTTTTCCCAGAGTGCACAGTTTCCTTTAATCTTTAGCCTTGATCTTTTTTGCCTTTCAAAAATGCCATATATGCTTGATGAAACCTCAGGGAAATGGTAATGCTTTGTATTCACTGGAAATGGTCACATGTCTTCCTTTTTATTTGGTCATTCAGTTTTTGTTTGGAAGAACAGACATGCATGACATTTTGGAGTTTTATCCATTTTAAATTCAGCCTCCAAAACATGTTTTCAACTGCATGACCATCCCATTGACTAGCTCTCCTCATCCCAAGCATCTATCTAAAATGTTTTATAATTATCTATACTAGAGATTATAAGCCAAATAAAACCACTTAAATTTATTTAGATGGCCAAAGTCAAAGATGGTTTTATTTTTCTTCTTGTATTCTCTTTACAATTCATTTTCTCTTTTGAAGGGGGCTGCTTCGAGGACTACTTGATCTTATTAGAAGAAGTTGGAGATTCATTCAAGCAATGTTTATTGTTATATTTTTGTCAGTTCTCCATTGATAAGAGCAGCAGTGTTTCAGATATCTCAGTGTATCACTGGGAGGAATTTTAGTTGGTGGTGAAGCAAACCAGCCCATTCTTTCAGCTTTTTATTTTAGGCATAAATGCATACAACTGGTGTATAGAAAATCTAAATGAGCTTCTAATTTACTGCAGTCATCATTTCCACATGAATTCTTTGTCAGTTATTTCATATGCATCAGAAATAACATGCTGGGCTCAAGGGTTGCAGACGATGTCATTTAGAGCAGGGACGTGCAAAAGCCATAAAGTAATCAGGCATCTGGGCGCCATACTGTGTCTGTGAAACCCTGAGTCACAGGAAAGGAACTGAGTAAAGTCGCTGCCTTTGCAAAAAAGAGAAAACTGATGTGGCATTATAAACCAGAATGGAAAGTTAATGTTAAAAAATTTGCTTTGAGAAGTGATCATCGTGCTACTTCCCAGTTGGGTTATTTGGTGGCTGTCTTTGCACAGAGAGTTCTCTCTCCTTTTTTTGAACTAGACAGAAGTCTAGTTGAGTGAAAAGGAAGTCAGGTTGACTAATATTTAACAAAATTAAATTTACATCACTGGAAAGCAAGTTGGTAGTAGATTTTTTTTTTTTATCAGCAATGATTCTGCTGAAGAAAAACTGTTCTGTGGCATTCTAAATGTTAGTTATCCCCAAATGCCTTGCTCTTTCTACCCTGCCTTATGCCACAACAGCTACCTCTCTTGTTGTGACCTGTTCCTGGCATGCTCTGGTGTTACAATTGAGCTCTCAGATTATAAGGCCCTGAATGGAGCTCCAGCCCTTTATTTGCATATTTATGATATTGCTATGATTTATGATTTTTGTATGATTTATGATATTGACAAAGCCTGAACTTCAGCATCACAGTAGTCAGGAAAGGCTACCAAGTGCTCAGCATGGCCATAATGAAGTAAACGGGGACACCAGCATTCATAGAGGGTCTGCTTCATGCCAGGCAGTGTGCTAGGGATCTTCAAATATGTGATGTAAATATTTTTCACTAAATGCAGAATTAAAAACTTGGAGAGTTCTAGTAGTTGACCTGTGGACACACAGCAATAAGTGACCAGACCAGAACTTGGGTCTTCCTCTGTGAAATTTCAAAAACCAAGTCATTTTCCTTCCCAGGATGCTTCTGTTTTCTCAGTGTGGTAAATTTTACATGACTAAAATATATTTATATTAAATAGGCAATGTTTGTAAGATGCATTGTACTTTCCTGTTCATTTCTTCCATTTAATAGCTGTTAACTAGAGTTTTCTAAGAAACAGGTAATACAAAATATTGGAGCCCAAATCCACTATTCAGTTTTTATGGTTCACTGCTTTAAAAAAAAATCATTAGTCACAACAAAAAATAGTGTGTTTGGGGATGGGGGCAGCAGGAGTGGTTATTGAGTGGCTTTTGCTAGAAAAAAACAACGGAAATCTGACCTAATTTCTGGAAATACTAAGTCACTGAAATATAAGCCAGTTCCAAGAAGTTTGAAACTAACAAAAAGGATGAAAGTTTTCACCCTTTTTTATAAAATCAACATATTTCCTGTTGAAATTAAAGAATGTGGTCCAAGACAGTCACCGAGCGAGCTTTCTCTCTCTGCTTCATCCACTGTGAGAAAGGGGCTAGAATTAATTAAGCTGGGCAGTTAGATGGGAAAGTTAGCAGCGTTTTTGGCTAGGATAGGGAAGCCTTGATGAGTAATTTTGGCCTGTTTGGACTACCATAACCCCCTTCTCCTTTTCAGCGTTTAAACTTAAAACAAGCCTTTTAGGAAAGCCTGCTCCCAGTAGTGCAGCAAAGGACTGCAGACCTGTTTTCTGGACCACTAAGTGATATGCCTTTATTGTCACTGATGTTCATAGCTGATGTTAAGGGAATTGGAAGGGGAAGTTCTGTGTTGAGATCAGGGAATCCTAACAGCACTAAATTTATGGCAAGTTTTTTGTTAAAAAAAAAAAAAAAATCTAGTTATCTTTTGCATGTTTCGGGGATTTAGACTTTGGGTGCAGGCAGGGGGCCAAGGGTGTGTGAAAGGCAAAGTAAGTGGAGTTCTCTTATGACATGAATCATGTGTTTTGTTTTTTTTTTTCTCCTCATCATTTCTTGTTTCCTCTTTTCATCCTGTACCGTATTTGTGATTCAGAGATGTCCCACAGAAGGCACGTGTGTGGGCTTGTGCTCAGCTGACTTAGCATAACTGGTTTATTCTGCCCTGCCCCCTCCTTTTCACAGAGAACTTGCAGTTTTGGAGGATTTGACCTGACAAATCGTTCTCTGCACGTGGGCAGTAACGCCACTGATCCCATGGTGAGTAGACACCAGAGGAAAGCCACAGGTTAGATCCCACATGACGTGGTTGGTGGGTTTGATAATGGACCCTGGGTTTTGCTCAGTATCCTAAAGCATGTTTGAAAAGAAGCCCTCCTGCACCTGTCTTCAAGACACTGCACTGTCCACACGGAAGAGGGGATCATGACCCCCTCTGGCCTCCCTGGCTTTCCTGAAAGGGGCTCAGTTCCTTAAATGACTTTGCTTCCAGTTTTTCTCAAGTAACAAATCCAGATGAGTCTGGCTTCTGTGATCCCATCATTTGCACCCACAAACCTTTTCTTTACACTAGTTGCAGGTGCACAGAACTACAGCTACACAAGTAGTGAGACCCAATGGGGCCCATGACTGTTCTGACAGTAGGTGATGGCATTTCTAATGAGCAGTCTGACTGTGGCATAGAGCATGGCCCCCCAAGGTCTCTACTTATCCTAGGTCTTTCTGATGTGGGGTACCCTAGAACGAACCCAGTCTTCTTAGCACCCAAGCAAGCCCAACACCTCAGCACCAAGGTCACTGGCTCCATGAGCATGCCGTGTGGGTCATGGTCTAGGGCCACCCCATCACTGTGGCATTAAAATTCTGTCCCCTAAAGTTTGACCTGCAGTTTGCTTGTCCCTAAGGTATATTGCTATGAAACTATGAAATGAAAATTTCAGCTTTATATTCATTGTGCTCAATTATCAGCTAAAATTCCCATCTGTGAGATACAGAATGAGAATTTCCTGGAAGATAAAACTATTTTATTTGGATATCCAATTGTATTGATTCATAAGCCAATAATTTTTATGTAGTCAATCTTTCTTAAAAATGAGAGAAAGTATTTTTCTTTTCTTTCTTGGAGTAAGTTTATTTTCTAATGCAAAAAAAGAGAATGAGAGATGGTCACAATCCCATTTGTTCAGGGAAGGAAATCTATGCACTCCTAGGCATTGACCACACGGAGCATCTGTGACAAAACTCCAATCAGATGTTGCGTTTCTCATGTCTGAGCTTCCACCACTGTGTCCTTAGCACTTTCCTAGCATGATCCTATAGTATCAGCCCTCCCTTCTCCCCCATTGCTGTGATTACATGGGCATTGGTTCATGTAAATCCCTCTGTACTATTGAAACGGAGCTCCCCTGTGTGTTTAAAATGATAGAAAAAAAATCATAATCAGAGAAGAATGTACTAAGATTTAATAAAATAAAAAGTGACTCACATCCCATTTTAAACAAAAGCCTTCTAGTAGGTTTTAATTTCTAATTGAAAAGATAAATAACAGCATTGAGTTAACATAAGAAAAATTTCAAGATTCTAGGGAATGCCAGTGTTTTCCTGAAAGCTAGAATATTAATGGTTTGGATAGTAAAACCTGTTTCTGGGCTCCATTTTCCAAGACTGAAAGTATTTATGTTTCGTCTCACAGGGTAAAGAAGGAGACTTTGTGTACAAGGAAGTCATCAAATCGCCCACTGCCTCCCGCATCTCTCTTGGGAAAAAAGTGAAATCAGTGAAAGAAACAATGAGGAAGAGAATGTCTAAAAAATACAGCAGCTCTGTCTCTGAGCAGGTATGTGGCCACCCAGCAGAAAGCCCCTTGGGTCTTCCTGAAAACAGGGAAAGCTGAGTTTGAGCCACCTGAGATTTTTAAATGGTGCTAAGTGTGCATTCCTTGACACTAACCTGCCATAGGACCATGCTTTGTTTACGTAGACACTCAATTCATAAAACATTTATTCAGCACTTAGGGTTGTCCATGCACTGTGCAGTGTGCTGGAAATATAAAACACAGGCCCTGCCTTCTGCCTCCAGAGAGGAGGAAAGACAGCCACGTAAAGAAGAGATGGTTGTTTTGTGTAATAAGCATTGCAAACTTGAACACAAATTGCTCTCACCAGAGTCCAACCTCAAAAACTATACCTGGACAGCAGACTTTCTAGACATACCACAGATTATTCTAGAAACACATAGCAAATCGGAAAAGGAAACTCAGAAAATGCTTCCTGGCTACGGGACTTTGATAGATGTGAGGCTTCCATGGGAAGAAGGGGGGTGGTGCATTTACTAACTGGGCCTATCTATAGCCGTGAAGAGATCACAGAATTGATTTTCTTCCTAGCTCTAAAAATTTTCACTGTCAGAAACGTGATCAGTGTCTGTCTTAATTGCATGGTTCAAAGAATAAAAACACTTGGAGAGCTGGGCCTGGGCCTTGAGGTAATTTTGACCTTTGGATTTCCAAGCACCACCCCACCCGCCACTATGGAATCTTTGTGGTACTCATTCTGCAGCTTGTTAAAGTATCTGTATATGAACTGATTGCTCGAAATAGGTGGGGAATGACACCTTGTGTACCCAATAAAGAACAGCTGGAAGTACAGAGATTTTTGCTCAGCTGCTGCCCCCTGGTGGACATAGTGAGCTTAACACTAAGCATCTTCCTGTTGAGTTACTCAGCACCCATTGGCCGGCCCCCATCCCCACCCCCACTGCCCCCATTTGAATTCAGAGCCTGTACATCTTCAGTTTGTGTCCATGGATCTCACTGTGGGAGTGCCAGTGATTTTTGGAATGTAGTAACCTTGTTAAATACCGAAACCATATATTTTGATACATATCTGGGTATTAAGTTGCTAACTACTTAGCCAATTTGAATAATTTGTGTAAATGGGAACATGAGAATCTGCCTAGTTGTTTTTCAAGGAGAATGCTTTTTTCTTTCTTCATTTCTATCTATCTCTTTCCCTTCAGAATAGATTAAATGTCCTCTGATAATACCCTGCAATAATAGAGGATTATATTCGACCTACATTTGAAGTCCAGTCTGTTACTGGACTATTGAGTATGCTGAGTCCCTAAGCCTTTATCTAAATATTTTGTCTATGTGGAAGATAGATTTATACCTGAATATTTACTTGAAAAATAATTTTTGAATGCTTACTAAATAGTACCAGGTTTACAACTTTAAAATTATGCAAGAACATAGGTTAAAAAGGAAGAGAATATTAACATAGAATCTAGTATGAATGTAAAAATGGATTTGATTGATAGAGTTGACAAATTGCTGAGAATTACAAAACAAAACCTGTCCAATAATGAAACTTGTATTTATTGAAACCATTTCAGGACTCAGGCCTCGATGGCCCACCCAGCTCCCCTGCTTCTGTACAGCCAGACTCTGAGCACATGGACAAACCCAAGCTCAAAGCCGGAGGATCTGTAGAAAGTCTTCGGAGTTCTCTAAGTGGGCAGAGCTCGATGAGTAAGTCCAGTTTGTAATTGTGGGTGATTTTCTTGGCAGTAAAACATCAGACATTGATTGAACCTCAAGTTCAGGCAAGTTAATGATACGTAAGACCAAGTCCCTGCCCTTAGGGTGCTGTTAGAGAGCCAGACCTGCAAAATACCTGGATTTGGAGTCATTTGTTTGATATCAGGTGTACAGCAGGGATGCAGAAGAGTGAGTGATTAATATTGTTTGGGGAACATCGGCAAAGCATCTCAGGGGAAGGATCTAGAGAATGGAGAGGAATAAGCCGGAAGAAAAGCACATGAAGATGAGCAACAAAATAATGAGGGCTGGGGAAGGGAGGAGAATTAGAAACATCACTGATAAATATTGTTCAGCTGCTGCAGGGCCAGGGGTGTTAGCCAGATGGTAAAGGGGGAGAGAGGAGCTTTAAATCCACCACTTTCTTACCCTGGGGTAAGTGACTTGACCATTCTGTTTTCTCATCTGTAAATGTGATGAAAATTTAATGTGCTGTGCACATGAGAGGTCACAGTGTTAAAGGCAAAGCCTGCTTCTAGCACTACAGTGTCCTCCAGCAGGGAGTCTCCAGGTCACTTGGATTCCCGCCATGAGGATGATGTGTCCTGAGCCCGCTGTCCAGCTAGGGTCTTGATATGAACAGCCAGAGAGCTCAGGACTTTCCTGCTCTGGTCCTGCCAAGGCTGTAGCACATGACCACTCTTCCTGGGCATCTGCAAAGTCTTGAGGACCTTTCAGCTTCACTTCGTGGGGATCTGGATTCACCCTCCCTCTTCCTGTTCTTCCTGCCCAGGTGGCCAAACAGTCAGCACCACCGATTCCTCCACCAGCAACAGGGAGAGTGTCAAGTCGGAAGATGGGGATGATGAGGAGCCACCCTACCGGGGCCCCTTCTGTGGGCGCGCCCGGGTGCATACTGACTTCACCCCCAGTCCCTATGACACAGATTCACTCAAGCTCAAGGTGGGCCTCTCCCTGGGAACAGGGCAGCTAGCCCAGGCCCTTCTGTCTCGTTGAGAAGCTTTCTTTTCTCCATACGTCTGACCTCTGGGATGTTGCTGTGCAGACCAGACGATGTCTTGGCCACCTTGGTGTCCTGGGTACCTGTGTAGTAAAAATGAAACGAGAACCAGCCTGCGGTCGAGGCAGAGAGGGTCTTGTGTCAGTCACTTTGTTATCCCCACCTCCTACCCGGCCCCTGTCCTCTGTCACCTGTCCCCAGCTGCCCTCTAGAATTCTAATGGCTCCCCCATGCCCTGGTTTTCTATGTTTTTCCATCTGAAGATGGATTACTGCTTGCCTTGTGGAAACAGAGATATTTATGTGGGATGTAAAGATGGAGTTCCATAAACTGTATGAAGTGATTACAGGGCAAGGATTGCCACTGGCTTAGGACTGGTAGGAAATTCTTTCTCCAAGAAGCAGGAGCCCTGCGGGTAATGGGAGGGTGTTCAGAGAGCTGAGGGCCAAGGGCTGCCTGGCTGAGGGCACCAGGAGACAGCCCAGACCCTGCTGGCCTACAGTGCAGTAGGGAGGCAGGGCTGTGATGTGGGGCCCATGTGTCATCCAAGTGCTCCAACTGGCCTCTTGGAAACTTCCAGTCATTCTGTGTTTAGTGCTTAGAAAGGTGACCCGTGGGACCTGGTTATGCTTTCATAGCCTTTTCCCATCTGCAAGACTGGCAGCTCTGACTGATTCACTATCCATGCTTAGAAATGTTCCTAATGGAAAGATCTTTGTTCCCTGGGCCACAGAAAGGGGATATCATTGATATAATCAGCAAGCCACCCATGGGTACCTGGATGGGCCTGTTGAACAACAAAGTTGGCACATTCAAATTCATCTACGTGGATGTTCTCAATGAGGAAGAGGAAAAGCCCAAGCGCCCCACCAGGAGGAGGAGGAAAGGAAGACCACCCCAGCCCAAGTCTGTGGAGGATCTGCTGGATCGGATTAACCTGAAGGTCAGTCAGTTCTTACTCTGGTAGCGTGTCTCCACCTTGCCTTTTCCTTCTCCCAAATAAAGGAAAGAGTACTTTCAGGTGGTCTGTGTCGTCCCACAGGGTCACCCATTAATATGATAAGTACCCATTCACAGAAGGCACTACCAGTATTCAAATGTTGCCCTTGACCTCTGCTTGGGTGATAGCATAAGCCCTAGATCAAACTTTTGCTACTGGAAATGCTGTAAGCCAAACCTAGGTGACCTGCTCACAGTCAGCTCCCTGGGGCCGGGAGGCAACTCCCCTCCCATGATTCTCCCAGCATCTAGGAGGAGGGCTCTGCAGTGGAGACTTTTTCTTCTTGCAAACCTTCTTACTCCTGAGAAATTCCTGGGGCTCACTAAATTAGATCTCATATCTCTGTAAATAAAGGAGGAGGCTTTTCCACTGTGGGTTGGTGATAAAGGAATTAGTTTATTTCAAGGGCACAATTATAATGCCAATAAGTGGAATTCATCCTCCTCTGCTGTGTACATCTTAGCCCATGATTAAGAAAACACCCCGCCTGCCTACTAAGCCAGAGGACTGGCGGGCACAGTACATTACAGATGACATCACTCTTTTGATTAGCATAAAAAAAATGACTATGGGAAAAGAGCTGAGGGGTCTGAGGCTAGTTGTCGTCCTGCATCACGCGGCTGAGCTGTGACTCACCTTGGTCCTTCTGTCGCACAGGAGCACATGCCCACTTTCCTGTTCAATGGCTATGAAGATTTGGACACCTTCAAGCTCCTAGAGGAAGAAGACTTGGATGAATTAAATATCAGGGACCCAGAACACAGAGCTGTCCTCTTGACAGCCGTGGAACTGTTGCAGGAATATGACAGTAAGTCTCTCCAGACACTGAAGTGGCCATTGGTAGGTCGGCCACAATCTTTGGTCCCCTGCAGACCTTCCATAAGCTCTCGGTATCCCTGAAGTCACTCATGGGTCTTGATCTTTCCAGAGCCAAGGTTGATTTCATATTGTGCAAAGCAGCTCCAAGACATAAATTCCCTAGGGCAGATATTCCCGTAATAAAGCTTACTATAAGCCAGGCACTGTGGCACATGCCTGCAATCCCAGCAACTTGGGAGGCTGAGATGGGAGGATCATGAGTGACTCACTCAGTGAGACCCTGTCTCTAAAACCTTGTGGCTCGCTGATCGAGTACCAGAGTTCATTCCCTGATACCCAAATGGATAAATAAATAAATAAATAAACCTTAATATACCAATGATACCTTCCCTGGCATATTTCTGGGGAACATTTGAGGACAGTGCTATATCTAGTGTCTAGGAAAATGGACTTGCAGTTCTAAGAAACCAGTAGTCTCCACCTTCAGTACTGTTGTGCTATGCAGACTTCAGTAGGTCATTAGGATCCCTGGGTACAAAAATGACTGGCCAACTGGAAGTTTCTTGCTCAGCTAAGGGTCGATTATTTCTCAAAGCATGTGACAAATGGCTTTCTTATTGAATAGATTGGTTAGTGCCTAAGTAAAATTCATCAGTTTCCATTAAAGAAGGAGGCAATGTCTGTCTGAAGTGAATACGTAGTGTGCGCATTCCCAACTTAAATAAATGACAGCTTATTTTTACAGCCTGTGAACAGGATTCAGTGAGCGTGTGGCTTTTATGGAGTCTATCTGAATGCATCAGATCCCCTGCTCCATTAGCCTCATCTTATCTTGCTCTTTATTCTTCAGTCTGACATCAAAAATATTCCTGAAATTATTCATCACCAACGGAGCAACCTTTACAGTTATTGAATTCAAATACATTTTCTTTCAAGGGCTCTGCTTCAGGAATATTAGTAGCTAATAGCATTTCTATTGCTAAAAGACACAGCAAAACTATGGTTAATGGTGGAAAAAGAAATTGCATGTTACAGATGGCCCCAACTGATGATGTAAAAGTAATATACATTCAGTAGAAACCATACTTCAAAGTTGGAATCCTGATGTTTTCTCAGACTACTGATCTGCAGTCTGATACTCTTAGGATGTGGGGCAGTGGAGTGACCTGCAACACCCAGTAGGCCCCACAATCAGGAGGGTGAACAACCAACACTGCCGTGTCCCGTGTTGCTAAACTGGGAGGTTCACCAGGTTGGGTATTCTCAATACATTCTCAGCTTATGGTATTTTCAACTCACAGTGGGGTTCTGGAATCCCATGGTCAGCTGAGGAGGTATCAGACCCAGGAGACATGGAAGCAAGTGTGTCAGTGCATTTTAATTCACTTGAGTTTAAAAGATGCTCACTCTAAGTTAACTGATAGCACAGAGGAGCATAGACATCCAAACCCTCAATAAATAAGCAGCCTTCAGGGATAGATTTGTAGAAAATTACATTTTATATTTAATATTAATATATAACCAGGTCTCTGGTATTTGAGTCTCCCAAGAGACACCCTGGGGTGGATGGCCAGATTGTGCGCAGAGTCTGGGACAGTGACTGGTATAGTCAACCAGCTATATTAATAGGAATTAATATTAAACCATCTGTTTTCCTAAACCCCATCTGCTCCATAACTTAGCTCATTTGTTCTTCCTTGTCCATGAAGAACAGCTGGTTTATGGATACTATTTATTACACTTCCTGTATCCCTAAATCCTGAGTGTAAGGCAGGGATCCGTGCTTGGTTTCTTTCATGTCACATTGGCTCAGACTCATTGTTCTAGGATTTTTTTTTGTGGGGGGGGCGGCGGGAAGGGTGGTTACTGGGAACTGAACCCAGGGGGACTTAAGCACTGAGTCACCAGCCCTTTTTACTTTTTATTTTTGAGATGGGGGTCTCACTAAGTTGCTTAGGACCTTGATAAATTACTAAGGCTGGTCTTGAACTTGCAATCCTCCTGCCTCAGCCTCCTGAGTTGCTGGGATTACAGGTATGTGCCACTGTGCCCAGCTAAAATCAGGTCTTGAGATTTGTACCAAGGTTGTTTTGTTGTTTGGGAATTTCCCTCATACCGTATAGTATAGAATTTCCTCTTATTGGTTCTGAAACAAAGGCTCTGAGAGATCAGAGGTACCAGTTAATGCCAAGAGGCTGGGTTCAGGCTTATCCTGGGGTTACAGGACTTTATTTCCAACGCAGTTGAATTCATTATGTTTAAGAAGTATTCCTTCTAAGTAACTGATAACTTAGAGGAACATGATAATAGGTTTCTGTCAAACTAAATCCTTGTGCTCTAGAGAGATAAAGGTATTGAGATCTTTGAAGATGCGTAGGGATCTTGAAAGTTTTCTAGCTCAGCCTTCTATGGAGAGCAATCAGTAGAACTTCAGCACTGCTTGAAAATCAAAGCTGTCCAGAGTCTTCCAGTGCATACAGAAGGGCAGCCTTCAAATGGTGTTCCATTTGGGAAAGACTCTTATTGCCTTACACTCTCTTGTGTCTGGTAAAGCTCCCTTAAATTTTAAAAAAGTTTTAAATTATGGTAAAGTACACATGCTGCATAAAGGTTATCATCAACCATTTTAAGTGTACAGCTCAATAAAACAATAATTTTCATAAGAATTTTAATTAGGAATTATTTCAAGTGTGCAGTATAGAGAAAAGTTAAACAGATATATACACATGCACTTCCTGAATTCACCTAAAAGTAACATTTTGCTATATTGCTTCAATCCTTATTTTCTTAAGAAATAATGCTACAAGTCCATTGAAACTACTGCTACCCAAGAATCCCACTTCTCTTCTTCTCCCTTCTCTAGTTATCAGCTCTCCAAACAACCATGCATGCCTTGTGGCCCACCACCCTTGACATTTGAAAATTTCATAAGTGCCTTAGCATGTTCTTCCAGAGGTGTATGTACATGTGCATGCATGTATGTGCATATTTGTTTTTAAGTGGGGAGAACTTTAGCCCAAGGAGAGTCCCGTCAGGTCCAAGTTCAGGTCATACCCAAACAGGGTTTTAGCCCCTTGCTCTTATTTGACGGTGAGAATTTGCAGGGTATCAGTTCATCTTTCTCATTTTTTTGGACTTCAGCATGAATGCTGGTTAGTGTGGGTGTGATTCTGCAAGGCATGGAAGAGCCATCCAGTTCTTCTTCTCCCTGGGAAGACAGTGACTCTAGCCCTTTGCAGTATGCCTCAGGCTTTTATAACCTGGACTATGGTTTCAGGTGTAGGGAGGGATCCTTGTCCTCTGTGCAACAATTCCAAGTGGCCTCATATGTCTGCTGAGGCAGGGGTCCTCGGAATGCAGAGCCAGCATGCATCCCCATGCAATGGCGGGGAACATGTTTTCTGTTTTATTTCCACTGGTCAGCACTCTGGAGTCTGCTTTGGCCACTGTGGTACACTGAACTGTTGCCACCAGAGACAGATGACACCCATTCCTCTCCCTGCATTGCAGCAGAGAGCTCAAAACCATCATTTTACAAGTATCATTTTTCTAAATAACATGCTAGGCTGGAACAAAGGCCACTCCAAATCCACAGGCTATTCCACGTGATGAGGACATCACTCCAGAATGTCCTGACTTTGGGTGTTGGGAGGGGGTCAATATTTGTTCATGAGCTTCTAACTTGTTAATTTTTAATTAATCATTTAACTATTAGCACTCTTAACTTGGGGTTCTAATCTAAGGGCTTAGTCTGCCATGATCTGTGTCATAATTTGTGTCCAGAAGCTTTCCCTGTGAGAATATGCAAGCAGGAAGTGGCGAGGGGACAGTAGGAACCGCTGGCACATGTGTGGAATGGCAGCCCTCTGCCTCCCTGCATTTTTATTTTGATGACCTGAGAAAAGGCATCATATTTCTGGCTTATTGATTTCTCTTCTCTTTGTGTATGTGGTTGGGGTAGGAGGGCGGGAGGTAAAGAGAAAGGAAAATAAATTAAAGCCATTTGTCATTGTAACTAGCTATTTTATGTAGAAAATGTTTTCTTGGTTTCTGTTTTATGGGACTGAGCACACACTGCCCATCATGACACAATGATGCTCTGCTGTAACCTCAGTGTCCCACATAAGGCTCCATGGGCCCTCTCCAGAAGGCGCACAGTAATGCCACTGGGGAGCTGGGCGCCCATGTGATTTCCCATGGGAATTACTCTCTGCAGGTCCCTAAGCAGAGACACCTGATGCTTCCTTGCCTCCCACCCCTCTTGCCTCTCGCCCCAGGCTTACTGAGGTCTAATTGACAAATAATGATGCTTCTCTTTAGAAGGGTTCCTCAGAACAACATGCTTAACTTGCACTTGTCTACCTTAAGAGCATCTTCCGCTCACTTTCCACATCAGAGGGTTTCCTGAGTGTTCCCCGTCTCTGTTTTGTGACCAGAAAGTGAAAAGGCTGGTCCAACACAAAGGAGAAGGCCAAACAGAAAAGAAACCCTCTAGTTCATCCCAAGCAACAAAAACAAAACAGCTTTCTCAGTGGAGGGGTCTCTGCCCGCTCTGGCCAACCTTCATCTTGCTGAGGTAATACAAGAGCCAGCACATGTCACCAAGGGCTAAGATGCCGCAGTCTGTCTGGGCACAAAATCAAGAGCCACTCACAGACTTGTAGATTCAAACAGCAACTCTTTATTCCCAAACTGTCACCGGCACTCCACACGCACGTTCTGGGGAAAATCCTTATTTCCTCCACGGGGCTCTGCATCCCAAATTACTCTCTGAATCCCGCGAGAACTCAACGGGAACTCGAGGAGTGGGCAGGCACCTGAGGCAGCAGGATGCGCCCTATTCCAGCAGGGTCCACCTTAAACCTGGAACCGCCCTAAACCCAAGGAGCGGGATACTCCCTATTCCCAGCAGGATACACCCTAAACCTGGACCCACCCTAATCCAGCAGGATCCTCCCTAAACCCAGATCCACCCTGATCCTTGAGCAGGGTCACCTTACTCAAACATTCATGCAATGACCTGGGTCCAAGGCAAGCCCATTTCCACAATGGAGAGTCCTCCCTCTAAGCAACATGGGGTAGGCTGACAAGGAAATTGCCATGCGTCATTCCTACTTAGCTGTGGCTCTCAGCACTGAGTGCTCCTGGATGCTAATAGAAGGTGATATTTCATTTGACAATTTTATATAAGCCCCAAATTCAGAGAGATGTAAGTAACCTGGAGTACCTCCTTACAGGTCTCTAAAAAGGTCATGTCCAAATCCCACCTTAACTCGGCTCTTCCCCAATGGTGCCATCACTTGGAGGGGACCAGGAGTGCTCCCCCCACGCCAGTACCACACCCTGCAGCTCCCCTCCCCTAGGGCCTTGGGTCTACCTCTATTGGGTAACCCGAAAGGCACTGCGAAAGTCCTGCTCTGATTTGTCTTCATGTAATTGATATTTTATTTGAGAAAAAATGTATTCATTTGTATCTTAAAATAATTTGCCCCCTTCTAAAGTCTAAGGCTTAAAATCACGTGGCAGTGACAGGATAAAGCTGGGACCTGACATCAGGGCTTCTGCTGTTTGCACCCCTTGTGATTCTTTGTCATGTGTTCGCCTTCTCCAGGTAACAGTGACCAGTCGGGGTCCCAGGAGAAGCTGCTTATGGACAGCCAGGGCCTAAGTGGATGCTCCCCGCGAGACTCGGGCTGCTACGAGAGCAGCGAGAATCTGGATCATGGTAACGTCCACCTAGACCTCTAGGAACCTGTTTTGAAAGTTCCCGATTTCCAAAGTAGAATGGTCTCCAAAAGATCAATTCTTTTTTCTTTTTTAATATTTTTAGTTGTAGATGGACACAATAACTTTATCTTGTTTATTTATTTTTATGTGGTGCTGAGGATCCAACCCAGTGCCTCACACATGCTGGGCAAGCACTCTACCACTGAGCTATGATCCCAGTCCCAAAAGATGGACTCTTTTACCCTGAGGAACCTAGAAATCGACTTTCCATTTCCAGCCACTTCCCCATGCTAGTCTGCAGTTGGCCTCTGTGTGTCTTCCTCTGGCTGCTGTAAGAGGTTCATGAATTTCACCTAAAATACCTGCAGCTGTAAAACCTAAAACGTGTGTCTCCTAAGCCCTTGCGTAACAACAACCAACATGTGAGTATTAAGAACACTTTTCCACAAGGAAAACTGTTTACTAGGTAGACCATCCATCAGGGTCACACCAGCAGCCACATCTTAAACACCCCAGCTGCTCGGCCTGAGTCCAGTCCAGAAGCAGTTACCATGGAAGAGGATGACAGAAAGGCTACATGTCTTTTTTGTGGTGTCCCTAACACTCAGGGTACAGTCAGTATGAAGTTTCAAACAGAAGCAGAGTCTTTAGTTAGAATGGGGTCAGGTAAGCTAATGTCACCATGAATGGTTCTGTGGTTTCTTTTTGTGACCCCCAAATTCCTATTGGTGCAAGATTAGAAATAGTAGAGAAGGATTCACACTGCCATCGTGACCTATGGAAGACCATCGTGAAAAATGCCCAGGTTTGATGTTTTTTTAGCTGCTCCTGGAATGCCTTCCAGTAGTCCATGTGTTAGGATATTCATGAGGGACCTGCTAAAGCAAAGTTTCGTAAACTACAGGTTGCAGTTCATTACTGGGTTCTAAGGTCAATTTAGTGAGTCATGTGTAGCAGTTTTATAAGACAAAATAGAGTAGAAAATACCAGAATGCACTCCATAAGGTACGTTATGCATTCCAGAAGTACATTAGAAGTACTGTGAGTGTTGTTACTGGTACTCTTTGTGTTTTAGTATTATGTGTGCATGTGTGTTGGATAGTGAATGTAAAGTGTGGTTCTTAGTATGGATCATGGTAAACAATAGTGACAGCCATTGTAGGCACCAAAATCAGGACTAAAGTGAGGCAAGTAGGTGCTCAGGGGTCAAACCGATGAGCTGCTCACTCCCAAGTACCAGCCTACAGTTGCCTGTCTTAGAATGTTCACTCCTTAGCATGGCATCCTGGGTACCTTGTTTGCCTCACCCTGATGCCAAGTCTTAGACTACCTTGAGGACCTCAAAATTTGTCCTTTAAAGCTCCTACTCAGGGAATTTTGCAATCTGGGAAGATAGTGAATCTCTATGTATCCTAATACTCAGCCTTCATCAAGGAACCCAACCCCACCCCACGGAGCACCAGCCATCCTCTGTTGCAGAAAACATCATATTCTTGTGTAGACCCAGAAGGTTTTGTTGTTATTGTTGTTGACAATCTTTCCATAGCCAGAAATTTTCAGTAAGTTACTTGCAACTTTTCTGACTGGGTAAAGATTTCATAGGTATCACTAGCGAAAATGTTCATGCCCCAAAGAATTCAGGTTCATCCACTGAAGAACTAGATGAAAGAAACTGATGAACCAACTTTGAACTCAAGGTGAATTCAAGGATCTTTCCAATCTAATGGGATTTATTTTTTTTAAATTTTTTATTGTTGGTTGTTCAAAACATTACATGTTTCTTGATATATCATATTTCACACTTTGATTCAAGTGGGTTATGAACTCCCATTTTTACCCCATATACAGATTGCAGAATCACATCAGTTCAATCTAATGGGATTTATATAGAAGTTAGGGTAAAGGAAAAAACATATTTCCAAAATTAACGCAAGTGGAGTTTTAAGTTTCTGTTTTAACTGATTTTTAAACTTTAATGTGATGTTTTCTGAAGAGGGAATTTTCCATTTAGCCGTGATGATTATTCTGTTAATGAAAAATGGGACCATGGTTAATATATTCAGGACTAAACCTCAGCTAATGATCTCTATGTGACAACAAAATAATAACCTATAAATAAATGGCTAGCATGTTGTTATTTATCAGCGTAGAACATACAGGTGGATGGGGTTTGAGGTCTCATGTAATTATACGCGAGGGAGGACAAATGCCATTTGACCATGTGTCTCTGCTTTGCTAAGTGCAAAATATTTCATGTATCGATCTGTGTCTTATCAACAAGCATGGGATCATTAATAAAAAGTCTGATTGAGGCCACTGTTCTTCTCCATCCATCTTAATGTGTGCAATTATACTTGATGTGACACATTTCATATCAGCAGTTTGAAATTAGAATGAGCGTGGTAGAAACTTTGAAATTATGGAAGGGATCTGTTTTCTTCCTGCTACTGAAGGCCAACCCACTTGTAACATCAGAGCCCTGGCCTTTTATTTCTCTTCCTTTCCACATCTATATAGCATACACATAGAGATTTTTTTTTCCAAAAAAGAATGTCTTTCATGTACCCCAAAGTAGCCATTTCCTTTTTTGAGTGGGCACCAACCAACCCTTCCTCTCTCCTCCCAGTCAAATCGGCCCACGGCCTGATTACTCATTGCCACTAAATGTGTTGGGAGGGTGAGATTGCTCCATGGGGAGATGTCAAAATCATAAATTAAAAATTGTTTTTTTGCCCAGTCTTATTTTATATTTTATTTACATACAGGGTCTTATTGAGTTGCTTAGCACCTCACTTTTGCTGATGCTGGCTTTGAACTTGCCATCTTCCTGCCTCAGCCTACTGAGCGCTGGGATTATAGGCATATGTCACTGTGCCTGGCTTAAAATTAAAACATTTAAAATATTACTCAAAACAATGTAGTAGGAAGAAACCCTGGCTTACAACATAGGGGCTTTCCAGAGATCAGAGCCAGCCATTTCTTCAGATATTCCAAACCTGATATGATTTTAGGATTTTTCTTTTGGGGGGTGGTGAAGTTACCAGGAATTGAACTCAGTGGCACCCAACCTCTGAGCCATATCCCCATCCCTATTTTGTATTTTATTTAGAGACAGGGTCTGAGTTGTTTAGCACCTCGCTGAACTTGTGATCCTCCTGTCCCAGCCTCCCAGGCCACTGGAATTATAGGTGTGCGTCACCACACCTGGCTAGGACTTTTCATTTTTATCTATAGGCCCACAGTAATAGGATCACTGGGTTCACATAGTCCATTATCAGGGTGGTCTCCTTGGGCATCAGTCCACTGTCATAGCAGACAACAAACATGTTACTAACCAAAGACATAACAAAGGATGGTTCATTCGTGCCTGTGTGCATTGCCTGTCTGTATGTTTAGCACAGTGCTTGGCCCATGGCATGCTTTTGATAAAGCTTTTCAAGTGGCAGCAGTTAATATCAATCATCAGTCAGTCAGTAAAGTAGATTGTTTATGGTTGATGATTCAGTTATCAGTCTGACAAGCCATGATCTACCAGAGCTGTTTCTTTACTGGGACCTACAACCATACAAGTATTTATAGATGGTCTCTGGTAAAGTGCTCACTTCAGTTTATTTCCTGGACTGTATCAAAGTGGACTGGTTGTTTCTGGATAAATTTGTTAGCAGGGCACAGCTTCAAGGAGGGTGTTATGTGAGAATTTGTTGATCGCCCTTTCAGAGGAACCATTTATAGAAACTTCCCAGGAACCAGTCCACCTCCCCATTTCATCCATGACTTTTTGGACATGTCCTCACCCAGCAGACATCTCAGGGGTGTGGTTTCTAGAGTGAGTAGGGATGTCAGCCTTCTTCTGAGTCAGCTAGGAGTAGACGTGAAGCCCCAATTTCTTTTATTGCCTGACACAGTGTTTCTTTTCCATATAACCAATGCATTTTAGTCCCCATGTGAGTCCTTTTGTTAGTTCTTTCTAAAAATAAAACTGGGACCCTACTTCACTCAGAGTCCTGAATGATGGCTTTGTGTCTTTAGTGTAACCCAGCAAGGGGATGTGGGAACTGGAGACATCAGTTGTGCCTGCACATCTGAATGCATGGGTCTGACTGACTGACTGGCTTTAACATGTGATTGTCTCACAGGCAAGACTCAGAAAACTGGCCTCCTATCTGCCAAGTCATCAACTGAGGCCAGCCTGAAGTCTTTCAACAGAAGTCAGCTGGGCAACTACCCGACGTTGCCTTTAATGAAGTCGGTGGACGCAGCGAAGCAGGGAGAGGAGGGCAGGCTGGGCCGCGGTCTCACCCCCGATGCTTCCAAGCACTGTGACCCGCCCTTAGTAACTAGTTTGACTAAGAACCGGAGAAGCCTCCCAGTGTCCATCTGTCGGAGCTGTGAGACCCTGGAGGACCCCCAGACAGTGGGAACCTGGCCTCGATCCCATTCCCTGGATGACCTTCAAGGAGAGCCTGATGCTGAAAAAGATGTGCCTACTGAGGTGACAGAACCCTCCCCTCAGATTGTACCCGAAGTGCCACAAAAGACAACCGCCTCGACCGCCAAGGTCCAGGCCCCTGGGCGAGATTCCACTGCCAACAATGCATTGCTACTGACCCAAAGCAAGAGATTTTCTGAACCCCAGAAAATGACCACTAGGAAACCCGATGACCCCATGGCAACCACCGACCGAGGCGTATCACCTCCTCAGTGTCTGCCCAGAAACTCTGAGACTCGGCTTCCTGGAGCCAAACACAGTTTAACAAGGACGTCTCTCGAGGGTCACAGAAAAGGACATGATTTTGAAGGAACATACCATCCCCCGGGCACCAAAGAAGGGGCAGATGCTGAGCAGAGGGTCCCTGAAACAAGGACACAGCCAAAAACGCCACAGCCTCCACCTGTTCCTGCCAAAAAGAGCAGAGAACGTCTTGCCAATGGCCTCCACCTGGTGCCCGGGGCCCCTGGCGGAACCCTACCCAGCCCTGATGCCCCGAGCCTGCCCATAAAGAAGACTGGCCCCTCTGATTGCCCAGTGCCGGCCGCCCGATCACCCTCGGGCCTGGAGCCTGGCAGCCCCTCCTGCACCAGGCCACCACCCTGGCTCTCAGAGCTGCCCGAGAGCGCCAGCCTGCAGGAGCATGGCGTGAGGCTGGGCGTCCCGCTGACCAGAAAGGTGTCCTGCGCCCGGAGTGTGGATCTGGAGATGCTCACCGAAAGCAAGCTGCACGCCGAGGGCATCGACCTCACCGAGGAGCCCTACTCCGACAAGGTACTTCAGGCGCAGCCCAATGGGCACTGGCTGCAATTTTTCTCCTTTCAGGCAGCCAGGTGAGATGGAGGCCAGCACCAGGAGCCTGGTGTTCTGAGGGTGCTGGATGACCTGCCCCACTAGAGACCCCTGGTGCACAGGGAGCACCATCTCCAGATAAAATGCAAATGCAACTGTACAATCTACTTTTGCTCTTGCTTGTTAGTTTTTAGTTTGGGGCAGTTTTGCTTTGCAGGGAGAATGATCAGTGCCAGAACTGGTTTGTGATAAGGATCATTTTGTGGACAAAAGATCAAGTCCAAGTGTTGGTATCTACTTGACATGAACACCTCCCCACTTCATTTCCATACAGGTCAGCTGGGGCTAACTACCTCTTAGATGGATCACTGCGAGCAAATAACAGTAAATGGGAACATACTTTGGAAACTTTAGAGCCCTGTTCAGATATAATATACCAATTACAATGAATAATAATCTGTAGATTGTGGAAGGAAAAAAATATTTCAAAAATTACACCCAAAATATTTAGTTCTATAATGAAAAACATCATTTCTCATTTGAAGAAGAAAAAAGATCCACCAGTACCAAATTGAAGTTGAAGACAAATCAATAATAGGGGTGTCTCTATATTTCTCCTGGAAATGCATGTTTTGTTATGAACATTCTTATTACAAAATTCTCATGGCCATGGATGCCTTTCAATAACTTTTCTATAACCTTTCATGAGTAAACCCCTTTGAAGGGAAAATGGGGAGAATTCAACAGTGAATGTGGTGAATGCAGTGGTATAACTTGTAACAGATGAAGGGCAAAGAGTAGAATATCTAGAAGAGAAATTCAATTTTCTACAGTCTAGGAGACTATATTCAGCAACATGGGAGGAACCTGATTTTGCAAAATGGTCAGATAGAATGATGTGAAGGCATTAGCCTGAAAATTATAGGATGCTCATGTTCTTCCTCATCTTTCAAAATGTTTTTCTAGAACTCACCATTATCTGGAAGATGTAAACATCTTTTCTCAAAAGCATCCATCCCAGGGATAAAGAATATATATTTACTTCATATTAAAACTTTTGGAGTTATTTCCCAGAAGCTAATTTTCTTATCCTACCTTGTGTTTAATTTATCTTAGAAAAAGGATTAAAAAAAATCTGTACCACCCTTCATGCCCCATTTTTGTTCTCCCTGGCAGCATGGCCGCTGTGGGATTCCAGAAGCCCTGGTGCAAAGATATGCAGAGGACCTAGATCAGCCAGAGAGGGACATCGCCACCAACTTGGACCAGATCCGTGTGAAGTTACTTCGGAAGCAGCATCGCATGGCGGTGAGCAGCTCATGCTTCAGGGTCCCTCCCCCACTTTCTGCCATGCATTTAGTAACCGTGCTGATGTCGGGCATTGACGAGTGCTTAGTGGACAAGGGCTTGGCGTAGCCCTGGAAAGGAGACAGCTGGGAGAAAGTCACACAGAGTCAGCCTGGAATTCGGAGGTGGGGTCCTGGGGGTCAAGCTCAGGGCCTCATGCTTGCTAGGAGTGCTCCACACTGAGCTGTACCCCAGTGGCTAGAAATTTATCAAGATACAGTTTTAGAAAGAAAATGATCAATAATCCCAGCTCTATGAAAACTTTTTTTTAAAAAAATCCCTCTAATAGACTCAAAATTTTAGTTAGGAAGAATAATGTCAAAGAGCTCTTTTGTACCACATAGGACTAGAGTTAATAACAATATATCATATGCTGGAAAATTGCTAAAATAGCAGATTTCAAGTGATCTCACAAGAAAAGTGCTAACGATGTGAGGTGATACCTAAGTTAAAAAGCTTAATTTAACCATTCGGCAACAGGTCTCTTCATCAAAGCTTCATATTGTACACCCTAAGTATCTCCAGTTTTTCACTGCTCAAATTACAATTTACATTTCTGTGTGCATGCATAATAGTAAATATATGAAACGTTATTGTATTCAGTTATCAGACCATAAATCTATTTTACTGTTACAAAATTATTTTTAAAATCAGTATATCAACAATGTTCCATTAGATGATTATTTCTTAACATAGCCAATTACATATTGTTGAAAATTAAAATTTTCTTTTTCAGTTGTTTAGTTTAAATAACATAGTACAGAACATCCTTGTTATAAGTCTTGTAGACTTCCAGGGTAACTTCTGAGGTTATATTCTTTGCTTAATCAAGATTGTACAAAATCTCCAGGATTTTAGGAAAGATATATATCTGAATATGAACCTAGTAGTCAAATTTAAATGTCCATTTCCCTGTCCTAACCAATACTTGATATGATCGTATTTCTAAGTTCTTTTTAACTATATTAATCATATACTTAATTTTCTGTTTGATAATTCAAATTCAGAATATAGTAGAAAATCTACTTTATGAAAACCTTTACATTCACACAGGTTTTTCCCTGCAAATCACCTGAGGGAAGAACATAGCACAGAGAGGCAAAATAGATCTATAAATGCTTACAGTTTGGAGACTTGAACACATAACTGGGATTTAATTCCAGATACCTTCTAGAACCTTCTAGAACACTTTCTTCAACATCTGTTTCATCTTCAAGAAGAATTCTTTGTGCTGGTCTTACTTTTAATATAACACTATCATTTGCTAATAATCTAGCAATGATGCACTTCAGTACCATCCCTTTTAGAAATAAAAGAAGTGGACCTCCTTTGGCACATGTAGAGTCTTTGTAACACTCTTTTTTTTTTTTAATCCAGATCCCAAGTGGTGGCCTCACGGAAATCTGTAGAAAGCCCCTGTCTCCTGGGTGCGTTGCCTCTGTGTCCGACTGGCTCATTTCCATCGGCCTGCCCATGTACACCAGCACCCTCTCTGATGCGGGGTTCAGCACACTGAGCCAAGTGCCTTCTCTGTCCCACTCTTGCCTTCAGGAGGCCGGCATCACAGAGGAGCGACACATAAGGAAGCTTGTATCCGCAGCCAGACTCTTCAAACTGCCACCAAGCCCCGAGGCCATGTAGCCAGGCCCAAGCCAGGCTCACGATGGACCTCCCTGGACAAGAGCCAGCCTTTCACTGTGCTTACGAAGCTGATGCAATTCCTCAATCTCTGGCAGGGCAGCCAGAGCCAGAAGAAGGGCCCCGAGCGTGGCCTACAGAGTGTGAAACCCAGGCACAGGACCAAGGACCTTCTCCAGAAAAGCCCCCTGAAGGAAATTGGTGCAGTTCTCTTTGACCCCCAAAGGCAAGACCAGCACTTATTTTCAGAACACAGAAGAGCCAAGATGCTAACTAGCTACAAACACCGTGCCTCCAGTCTGTCTTTGTGAATTGGCAGAGGGCTGGGTGGAAAGGGCAGGACAGCCTGACCCATTTCTGATTACACCGCTGCCCTTCTGTTGGTCCGGTGGATGCCCAAGCCAGACAGACTTAGCTAGGCCAAAGGAACAGACTCTGGAGTTTTCGTACACTATTGACCATGCTCATTTGTTCAGAAGTTAGAACATCTGGCTGCACCAGGAAAAAGAAAGTCCTATCTCCTTTAAATAAAAACAAGACTTTTAAATAATTGCTTCCTAGCAATCAGCTTTTATTTGCCTTAATATGAGCTTCTAAACATTATCTAACTAGTGTCCACAACCCTGTAACCCTAGTTCCAAATCTTCAGCTTAGACTGCCATCTAACATATCTGGGATGTTTCCAGCAAAAATGGGCTTTTCTAATTGTCTCATTTTAACATGGCTTACTTTGTAGGGGTGTTTATCAGGCAGACATTTCATGTTGGCTTTTGGCTTTTAAACTAATCACACAGATCCAGTAAAAAGCCGTCTGAAATTCACAAGTTGTGTGTGTGTGTGTGTGTGTGTGTGTGTGTGTTAACTTCAGTAACTGCCTTTACTTTTAATCAGTTTCATATTCTGCCACATTGGTCACTCTGTTGCAGTATTGACTTGGAATCCTGACAACATCCATTCCAAAATCCAGTCATCAGTTCATGGATCACCTTTGCAGAAAGTCAATAAAGTTGAATATTTCAGAAAGTTGTTTCTAAAAAAGGGAAGTAGTTTATGAGATGCTTTTAAAGTTTTTCTTCTCAGTTTTATAATTAAGATATCACTGTTCTTCTTATTTAGATAATTATTCTAATTCAAACAAAGGTTCATTGGAGAGCCAGACAAACCACATTAGCTACATGTTAAGCATTGCATGTTTTCAGTTGTTTTTCAACTGATTTCAGCATATCGTATCCTCTTTTAGTCTGCTGTCTGATTTTCTAGCAAACAGCAAATTTAGATGACTATTAAGGCTTCTGTTGCTTACAAAATGATTTTTTTTCTTCACATTCTTATCATGAGCACTCTTTGAAGACTCAAATGTGATCATGTGTACAAGAAACATTTTGAACACAAGACTTGGATCAAAAGTGCTGTAATATTTCATCTACTTACGAAAACAAATTATTTCCCTCAGGGGAATAGGAAAAATGATGTCATTAACTACAAAGCCACCTTTAACATAGGCTTTATCTATCTGGATCCATGTCTCTGAGGAAAAGGACATTCTCAGGTGATGTATTTTTTTCATGCTTTCAGTATGCATTTTTTAAAAATAATGTATATTTCTTTAATAACATGCATCTCCTATAAGAGGCCATGTGAAGAAGTTGTGGAAATGTAAAATAAAAAAGGTAAAGCTGCCAAATTTCTATTAACTCATAAGAACAGCTCATTTTTGTCCTCTCGGACTGTGGATTAGCCCATCTGGAATGTGGGGGGTTGCTGCAGGGTCCTCAGATAGCTACAGCATTCAAACAATTTTCCATGCTGTGGGGCTTTTCTTCTTACTTTTGAAATACCTCGGCTTCACATTTTGACAGATTTTGCTCTCATCATTTCATGTGGGCAAAAAGACCACACAAAAGTCATGTTAGAGATTTAAAAAGGATGTGTGCGGGGGGGGGGGGGCGCGACTCTTATGTGAATTTCCAAATTTTAGTTCACTCCCAGTGCAGGACTTTCACTGAAACTAGCACCAGAGGTGTTGAGAATGCCAAACCATATTTTTATCACTCTTTGGACGTCATTGCCTTTGCATGAAAAATTAAATTCAGGGACCACAAAGAATTTTTAGTGTGAACGTCTGATCTAAGGGGGGCTGAGGTTGTTTTTACTTTATAGTTCTTCTTTAATTTTGTTTTGATATCTTTAGTGTTTGTTTGGTCTGCTTTTTCTTTAACTTTTTAATCTGGTCTGAGAAAAGCCTGAAAGTTTGTATGTGACATTTGACTGAGGTGGTGTGGGGCTGCCTGTGGATGTTAGTGGACAGGTGGGAGGCTTTAGCAATATCCAGTTTTAGTCAGTTGCATTTGGTACAGAATTTTGAGTCACGGTGAAAATCGTTGTCTTCCTTGGAAAGCACAAAAGAAACATGGAAAGGCAGTTCAGCTCAGGTAGCTACACGTGACATTGTGTATGATTTTTACGTCACAGCTTCTGGAAGGAAATACAGTTTCCCAAATACTATTTACATTCCTAGATAACTGAGAACGAATCGTTTTTCGTGGGCTTCCCTTACTCAGAGGCCCTTTGCTCTGTCCTGAACCCAGGTGTGGTTGAAATTAGAAATGACTCATATCAAAAATCAGCTCCTGACATAGCCAAGTTTTCTTTTATAACTGCAGCAAAAGAGATCAACCCCCAGGTCACTGCTACGTGTGCATACTACATTATATTCAAAAAAAGTAATCGTCTTGAGTCCAAGTTATCTTGATTTTAAATTAATAGAGAAAACTGTCAAGCAAGTTATATAGCAACTAACAACATTGCACTTTCTGTATATGAAATCAATATTTAAATAACTTATTTTTCTCCATTGCTGTTCTTAAACATTGTAAGTAGCTGTAATATACCAGTACCAATATGTTCTTGCAATTGCTTCAGCCCAAGAAAGCTGTGTATTGTTTTAAAAATTGTAAAAATTATTGTGACGATTCATTTAGCAAAAAGAAAGGTGGACAGAAGGGTTTTCCTATGTATCAGAACTTGTCTATAATTATGTCATCTATGTACCTAGAAAAAAAAAGTAAATAAATTTCTTCAGTTGAATCTTCTTCTTTTGTTGTTCTTGGGATATTTCAAAGATGATGGGGTATATATGAAGGGGAAATTAAGAAGTGTGGTTAAAAATGAAATATATTGTGAAAATTATAAACTATTACTTCAGCCACATCTCCACACTATCTGACATGTACCTGGATTCTCTTTGTTGATTTATTGTATTTTTTTTTTCCAAATATTCATTGAGTCATATAATCACAGCATCTTAGAAAGAGATTGCTGGAAATCACCTCTAAGCCTATCATTTTCAAATGAAGAATCTGAGGCCCCATTGGTGGTTGACTGGCTCAATATTACACAGTTAAAAGATAACAGAACCCAAGACTTCCTTTAAAAGAGAAAAAAATCCAGCTCTGAATTTTGTAGAAATTAGTCAACTTGACAAAAATATATTTTCATTGTTACCATACCACAATTGAAAACAAAGACTTTTTTTTTTTTTTTAATTCCTAGTGCTAGGAATCAAACTCAGGGTCTTATGCATGCTAGGTAAGTGCTCTATCACTGAACTGTACTCTCAGCCCCCAAAGACACATTTTTTTAAATTGGGGAAGCAAGGTGTTTGTTATACAAAAAAAATTTTTTTGAGTATATAATATATGTACTTAAAACCAAAAAAAAAAAAAAATCAGCCCCCTTTCTTGACAACCCCGTCATTCCTTATCTCTGCAGGCAGCTATTATAACAGCGTTATTACAGCCTAGCTTTTCAGAAATATTCAAGTATATTTACAAATATAGTTGCACATATATTTTCCATGCAGAAATGACAGTATATTCTTCACACTTCCTCACCCTCATTTTAAATTTATATACCTTGGGAATCTTTCCATGTCAACACCCTGCCTTCTGTTAAAGGCTGTGGAATGTTCTATTATGCAGGGAATTTATTTAACCAGTATTCTGTGAACACATAACCTTTTGCTGTTACCCCCACCCCAAAAGCCATTATGAATACTATACCTTTATCACTTACCATGTGGAATAGCTGTATTCAAGTTATTTGTATTCTAAATTTTGATAGAATATTTTAAACCTATTGGTGGATTTCACTAAAGGAAACTAAGGTAGTTGTTTTAAAATTATTGTCCCCATACTCCAAATCAATTTGGAAATGGGGATATTTCATGTATACTAAGAGTTGATCTTAACTGCTACATTACTTTAAAGAACTAACGATAAACTTCAAACCCTGTTTATTCCAAGCTGACTGCAAAGTCAATTCAAAGAAGAGACATTTCTCTTAGAATTCCTAAAAAGGCTTGATCAGAATCTTTCCATTATAATCACTCTTCATATTTAAGTACCTATGTTGCATTCACTTAGAAGTTATAAAGAACATCCACTTTATTAGGGAAAAAGAAGGTGGTGGATAACCATTCTTTCACTGCACAGTTCATTTTGGAGTTCCTAGAATCATGACTTCCTTTACCCTTAGCTACAAGGACCCTTTCAGGGCAAACTATATACTGGACTACCCAGGACTGTAAGCATGTATGAGTTTGGGGGGAGAAAGAGGTAAATTTTCATTAAGACTGTGGTCAGGGGACCACAAACAACTTTTATTGGAAGCATTTCAGTTCCTCATTCAAGACCCCTCCAGCAACATGAGTTCAGAGAAGACCATCTTGCAAAGAGAATTTAAGTTTATTTCCTGCTATGACTTGAATATGTCCCCAAAGTTCACATATTGAAAACTTAATATCAAAATTTATATATTGATGATATTTGGAGGTGGAGCATTTGGGAGGTAATTAGGATTAGATGAAGTTGTGAGGGGGGGTACCCCCCACAATGGGCATTAGTGGGTTTTTTAAGGAGAAAGGGAGCTGGCACTCTTGCTCTATCTGGCCAGGTGATGCCTTCTGCCATGTTAGAATGCAGCAAGAAGGCCCTTACTGGATGCTGCCCCTCCATCTTGGACTTGCCAGCCTTCCTTCCAGAACTGCAAGGAAGCAGTCTCTGTAGTTTATAAATTACCTGGTCTATTGCTTTATGTTACAGCAAGACAATATGGACTAAGACCACCTCCTATACACCTGAACAGACACATCTGAAAGTCCTAATCAAAGCAAGCTTGAGCCCAGTATCAAAGAACTCCAGGGTACATTTGTGGGAGTCATAGTAGTTAAGAATAATCTCACTGAAATTCACTTCCATCTCCACTCAGCTGCAATAGACTTTCCCCAAAACTTAGATAATAAATATGTTTAGAACTGTAAGAGTTGTATGCAAGGGACTGTATGAACCTGAGGGGAAACTGAGTCGGAGGACGGAAAAGACTGGAGGAGATAGTTACATAGATTATAATCTTGTGTCATTTTCTGAGAGTGTCAGACTGTTAAAAACACAAAGTTCTGAAAGCACAAGAAAATAATTGAGAAATGCCATCTCCTGCAAGCCCTAACTCCTGATTTTCCTACCCCTCTCGTGAGTGAATGGTCATTTCCCTACCTGGGAGGAAAAGCAGAAACCATGCATTGGACCTCCTCCCTGGATCTTTCAGTCCACTTGCAAACTCTGTAGCATCCTCATTTAGTCTTCCTGTCTTGTTTCTGCCATTAAAAAGAGAGGGGTGGGGGAGGGAGGTGTTGTGTTGGTCTACCTGCCTGATCCTTCTACTTGAACTCAGTATGCTCCAGTCCTGAGACCCAAGCCATCACTGATTCCCTGGCTTCTCTGTAGCTTCCTCCTCAACTTGGTGGCAGCAGGCCATTGCTCTTCTTTTCAGGCTGCCCTACCTCCTTCCCCTTTATTGCTATTTACACTGCGTTTCCTTTGGGGGAAATGCACCATCCATATTTCAAGTGATCTTGGCACTTGGCAAAACTTTCAGTTATGCTGTCCCTGTCCACCTCTGAGCAGTGAGCAGGCTCCTTGCTATGGAATTAGGCTCTTGGGCCAAATGTCTTCCACCTAAGAGGACAGGAACTGAACAGTTCTGATGGAAGTGCCCCACAGTGATGCCCAAGAGGCCATAAAGCCCAGCAGGAACCCTCTGCCTTCCTGTTTTTCTCTTTGATTCCTTGTGCCAATGGCTGCCAAAAATTTTTGCTTATGTCCTAAATAACTCAAACACTAAGAACTCTCTTGCACCTATTAAAGTTGCCCTATACATGTTCTTAACCATAAGTTTAAATATTTGCACTACTACACATTCCCTCCTTACTTTAAATATTTTCATTGAAAAAAAAAACAGCTGCATTACTTTTAAATATATATCCATTGGTAAATAAATGCCATAGCAGTTTGATACCTTCCCCTTGTCCATTGAAAGGACAAAAGAACAAACAACTTAAAATTTTTATTCTGTTCCTTTTCCTTCTAAAGGTCCTAATCCATTCTACTTCCCCCACAGATTTTCATCCTAATGTAATAGGTTTTTATATGTATCTTTTTGATCATCCCATCATATTTCTCCATAATAAAAATGTTTATGAACAAAAATTTAATTCCATATCTTTTGATTATTATGTTCTATCTGTTAAGAAGTCTGTATTTTGTTATCCCTATACATTATCACTGATCAATTATTTATCAATAATAAAACAGCATTATTATTGTAATTTTGACAAGTAAAGGTCAAATATAAAAATAAAATTTGGAAATGTTCCACATTATTAGATGGATGACAGCCAGGTGGCAGGGGGATCTTGCCATAGGGTACCTTGGTCCTAGAAAATGTTGCAACAGCAGTTATTCACAGTTATTTCCTGGTTGTCTGAAGCCCCAGAAATTTTTACAATCTGTTAAAACTGTTAAAATAGATGCTTTTTTAAATAAGAGAAAAGCTTTTCTGAAAGAAAAGATGAGAAAGAAACCCTGGCAGGATGATCAGGCAGATCAGTATGAGGACCACATTGATCTAGAAACAGATTCCTTCCTCAAAGCTATCCAAGGCAGCACACTTTTGAAAGAATCACAGATTGAAGACCTTTGCAGTAGGCTACCTGGGGTTCTTCTAAAACATTCCTTTTTCTTGCTCATGAGCCAGAGTTGTTGGTTTTGCCTGTGAAGAAAGATCCATCAACTATAGAGTATAATCTTGTGTCATGATTCACACGATTACCTTTTATAGGCTAGAATCGTGGATGAATGATAGTATTAGAAATCTCCCTTTCAACCCCACATTTCCCTCATTTCTATAATCCTTGCTCTCTGTCTCTTGTATTTCACACCCAAATGTCTTCAAAGGTTTTCCTGCCATTGCCTCTTTCTCCTTCCACTCTGGACATTGTCAGCCCACTGCTCCCTGGTTGCAACCAAGACCTCCAAGGGAAGCCGCATTCTGCTTGTGAACTGGAGAGCAGACCTCCTTGTCCCCATCCTGGTCCTCTCTGTGGCATCTGAGGACCTCCTACGTCCTCCTCCCCCTGAGCTTCCCTTCAGATAACTCCTGCCTCTCAACGTCCTTGGCAGCCTCCTCCTACTCTACCCATCCTTTGACTGTTCTAGAACCTCACACTTTTATCCCAGGGCCTCTTCTCACCCTTGGTGATCTCTGTAATTTACTTTACACCCCAGAGCCAGGTTAGAGTGAAAGAAATAACCCCAGACATCATGGCTTGTGAAACTTTAAATCTGGCCAGAGGCTGCTTCCCTCCTCAAGTCCTTCCATGAGGAACTGCAGCCCGAGTTGGAACATAAACTAACCCAGAAGATCACGGCTTATAACAAACTGAGAGTCCTGGCCAGGCACAGCCGAGGAGCATCAGCCAATCACAGGCGGCCAACTGACTGAAATCAAGCCAACAGAGGAGCTGGAGGTCCCTGCGCTGACTCAACCTCCCTTCTGGTTTTCTGTCCAATAGTGCGGCCCCACAGCACTGCAGGCTGGAGCGCTTACACCTGCTCAGGTTCTGAGCACCGCCGCATTTGCAAATCATTCTTTCCTCAAACTTAATTAACTTTAAATTGCCTATGGTTTTCCCTTTTAAAACACTTTGCAGGAAATGTAATGCTTTTAACTAAGAGGATGTTTATTATAACAAGAACAAACTACTGGCTAAGATGTTGGCACAGTCATTGTATCTGGGCTCTGGAATAAAGTCAAGAAGAAAAACCAGAGTTTCTATTCTTCTATGTAGGCAACACAGCCTTTTCCTATTTCTGGTCCTGGGGACTAACTTCTATTCTTGGGGAGTTTTATCTGTAAAACTGTAAAGCTGCCACTCAGTAATGTCTTCTGATCCTTCATGGGTTGGTCCAATCATGTGACATGATTTGTCCTCCAATGGGTAGAAAGCAGGAAGAGGATGATGGAATCAGCTGTTTCCTGGAGAAAAGCATTGGTATGGTGTGCAGGAGGCAATTGACAGGCTTAACTCATTCCATGAACCCTGGGTGATCGTTTATTGCCCCTGTTCCACCAGAGTGGAATTCCAGGTGAGCAGGGACCTTATCAAGTTTATTCCTGTGTTGCCAGCACCCAGTACAGTGATTGACACATGGAGGTACTGAAAAATGCATCTTTAATAAGAAGGTTTAGAGAAGTTAAGACCCTTTTCCAGGCTGGCACACCCAGTAAGTCACAAAGCTAAAATTTAAACACAAATCCATTTATTCCGAATCCCTAGTCGTCATCCTTTTTCCTCTCACATTTCACATTCAGCTTTAGGAAATCCTGTTGTCTGGGCTTCCAAAGTCTCTCCAGAATCTGACCACTTATTACTACGTTGGTCTGATGCTACCATGCTAGCCCAAACCAGAGCCACTGTCCTTCACTGGATTGTCACCAAGGTTTCCTGCTTCCCTGCTCCCATCTCTGCCCTCTCTTAGCTCACCCAGTGGCCCCGGTGACTCTGTTATAGACTAAACATTTATGTCTACCCCCAAATTGCTATGCTGAAGCCCCACCCCCAAGTGTAATAGTATTAGAAGGTGGGTCCTTGGGGGGGGTAATTAGACTCTGGTGAGGTTGTGAGGGAGGGGCCCCCATGATGATATTAATGCCCTTATCAGAAGAGGAAGAGCCCATCTCTTCTCCTTCTCCTTCTCTCCACCATGTCCTCACATAGCAAAGAAGGTAGAATATGAAAAGGAAAGTGTCTGAAAGAAAAGTGGTGCAGGACTGATCACATACACACCTGGGATAAGAAGTGGGTTTATTGTCAGGAGACTGACAAGGCTGCTGTGCACAAAGAGAGAGACAGCAGCCCCAAGGAGAGAGAGCTGCAGCAACTCCCCCTTGAACATTACCTTTTATAGGCTAGAATTATGAATGCACGCTAGGGGCAGGTTTAGTCTTGACTGACTTAGTGAGCATCCCCTGATCTCGTGGAAGGCAAGTTTGTTTCTTGGGAACAGAGACAGGCAGTTTTCCTAATTCTCAGAACAAGGAAGCTGGCATGTCCCTTTATCTTCTCAAGGAGAGAAGAGGGAAACCAGTAGGTCCCCATCTCAGGGGCTGGTAAGATGTCTTCTATCTCTCAATGAGAGAAGAGGGAGAGACTAGCACGTCTCTGGACCAGTGGGTTTTATCTTGGGCTAGTTTCTATTTCTTGGGAATAAGTACAGTATTCATAAAGTGGGGGCGGAGAAAAGGAAGATGGCTGCAATTATGGTAACGTTGTCCCCGTCGGGCACTGAACTTGTCAGCACCTTGATCTTGGACTTTCCATCTAGGACTGTGAGAAAATGAATTGCTCTGTGTCATTCATTACTCTGTGCCCTGAATTCCATCAGGGCAGCCCAAGTAAATACAGACCCTAAAATCATAAGTCAGATCATACCACTCCTTTGCTTGAAACTCTCCGGTGGCTCCCTTTTTCTTTCAGAGTCAAGGATGAACCCTTTGCCACAGCCTCCAAGGTGTATGAACCTGTTTCCTGTTCCCGGCCAGGCTCACTCCATCACTAAAACCTTCAGTCAGGCTTCTTGGTCCTCAAACCCATCAGACAGGTCCTCACCTCAGGCCTGTGCAGGCTTTTTCTCTACCTGGAATGTTCTTGTGCCCCCAAATCTTCATGACTGACTCCCTCATGCCCTCCTCCTGCAGGTCTTTGATCAGAGGTTACCTTCTCCAAGGCTCACCTGGCTCCACCATCTCAAACTGTTCCTCCCCATCATCCTTCACCTCTACCACCACTCAAGTCCCCTACCTGATCTGGTTCCCCCTAACATTCATTTTTCACCTTGTAGCGTATTGTGCAGTTTATTGCTTTATGTTTAATGCTTCTGCTTATGCATACCACAATTTAAGATCCAGGAATGCACAAGTTTGCTATCAAATAAACCAGAAACCTCTCCATTTGACAGGAGTATGTATTGAATGAATGATTTCTGAAAGAATTCAGAGCAAACCGTAAGACCCCAGAACTGCTTTCCCCAAACTATTGTTACTGCAGCGTACGACCACCAGAGGGCACTGGTCTTCCAGGCTGAAGGCTACCAAAGCTGGGGAGGAGAAGGAACTCCCTGGAGGAAAGTGTTCACAGTGCGCAGCTGCAACCAAAGCCCACTCCTGATTGCCAGCAACTCAGAAACGAAATGTGGCTGCGGGAGGAAGAGCAAGGCTTCCCTGACTCTCCAAGTGCTCTGTAACAAAACAATATAAAAAATGCCCTAGGAGAATGAGAATGACTAAATGAAAGAACGTAGTCCGTTGTAATAAACGCTGGGGGCCTCTTGATTCCCTGGCTGCCTGCCTTATTTCTTTACCAGAGTTGGGTAACCTGCCTCAGTTTCCTGCAGTTTGTGTGGCTGGGTGTCTTTGTGTGTACACAGGTGCCCTCCTGCCTGTTTCAGGAGTAAGGTGGAGGTAGGGGAGGCAGTGTTTAGGTGTCTCTGAACCTTAGATGCCAGTGACGTGGAACACCAGGCTCATTTTTGTTGGAATGGCATTTAGTTGTTCATGGCCCAGAATGGCCCACCACCATAATAAGAACAGTAGCCTCCGTTCAGTCCAGATGTGCTCAGAATTGACTCCTGAAAGCAGGAAACCTTCACACTGGCAACTGTGCAGCAGACGCAGATTCTTCCTGTTTTACAGCTGTAAGGCTACAGGGGCCTCCAGGTAGAAGAGATGAGACTAGACCTTGGCTTCTTTTATTCTGGTGACTGTGGCTTACCACCTACCGGTCCTTAGCCTGAGTGTCATATTAAAATCACCTGGTGTATTAGGGTTCCGCTAGAGAAACAGAACCAGTGGACAGTACATATGTAGAGATGTTGCCTGGTATTGGCAATTGTCTGAAATCCACAGGACAGACCACCAGGGAGAGGAGCTGTCTGAAGCTGCTGTCCACATGGAATTTCTTTTTCATCAGGGAAGCCTCAGCTTGCTCTTAAGATCTTTCAAAAAATTGAATCAAGCCCCCCAAACAGCCCAGGATCACCTCTTACTTAATGTCAATTGATTATGGATCTTGCAACACTTGAATTAGCATTTGATTGAATAACTGAAGACAGTAGCCAAAGTTGACACTTTGAAACCTATTGACACTATTGAAACCTTGATAACACCTGGGAAACCTTTGAAAAGGAGGCTGCCTGGGCCTCAGGCAAGGCCAGTTAAAATTGAACCAGGAGGAATGGAGCCAGGACACACCTGTGGTATTCTTCAAGCTCCCCAGGCTATGGATACATGAACTGTGCCTTTCCTCAGCCAAGGGGTCTGTGGTGCCTTGACCTTGCAGAACCACTAGCACTTGGTGCATTCTTTGGGTTAGCTGGGGGTCCATGCTCTTGCTGTATGACCCCATGAAGGGTCTTCTCCACTCAGCTTTATTGCCATTGTCTATACAAGAAGAAAGTGTTGGAGGGTAGGTCCTCACTGGCCCACCAACCTTTATCCAATAGCCTCCCTACTATCTGATGGCAGAGTCTTTGTTTTGTTTGACCTCAGAAATCCCACTCCCAGAATGTGGAATGTATTTTGTCCAAACCAGTCCTGGCAGTGTGGACCCTTTGACCAGCTACCCTTAGAGCCAGTGGTGGGCACAGGGCCCAGTTCCAGCCAGTGAGGTCCAGGTAAAGTCAGCTCTGGTCTTTAGGGTAATGTTTCTTTCCCTAACAGAGAGTGTATTAGTCATGATTCTCTAGAGGAAAAGAATCAACAGGAAGTATAATTATAAAAAGGGGATTTATTAAGTTGGCTTATGTGACCAGAAGCTGGATAGTCCACAATGGCCGTCTGCAGGCTGGAGAGCTGGAAGAACCAGTAGATGTACAGTCCAAGAGGATGAAGCCTCAGAAAAAGAGGGATCGATGGTGCTACCCTAGTCCAGTACTGAAGGCTTCTGGAAACTTCCTGGAAAATCACTGGCAGAGTCCACTTCGGAAGAGTGAAGAAGCGAGAGTCAGATATCTTCAGACAATTGCACAGCAATCAAGAAACTGTTCAAGAAGAATCCAGCTAGCATCTGCTGCTGCTTCCTTGTTCTTCTGACCTTTATCCCATCCAAGCCGTCATCCTATGGACGACGGTGCTGCCCATGCTTAGGGAAGGTCCCCTATCAGTTGGCTATCCCACATGCCAATCATTCCTAGACACACCCTCATTGACATACCCATAAGCCTCTTAATCACTGGCATCAATTAATCCAACCAAGTTGACAATTCAAATTAACCATGACAGGGAGAAAGACACTCCTGCCTCCTGACACACAGCAGTGAGAGGATGGGAAGAGGATGAGACCACGAATCTCCCACCGAGGAGAAGAATGGGAAATGACTAAGTGGGGCCATCAGTGCCCCTGTGGAGCCAGGGCACCATCTCCCACCTGCTGTAATAAAACACTTGCTAAGAACACTTCGCTATGATTGGCAGCAGACACAGCAAGGCAAGGGAGAGGATGGTTCTTATTTGGTATTTGTGGGGCTAACAGTGGGATTTGGGAGGTGGGAGATTCTCAACTGCATGATCTGACTGAACATGCACACCCCATGGCTGTAGTGAAAGCCCTCTCATCTACCTTCAGGAGAAGAGGTACTCCTGAAAGGAACACTCAAGGCCTTCCATGCTATAGCCATTCCCTGTGCCAGCAGATGTGCTTTCTCTCCTCAGCATCTCTGGAACATTCCACGGTGGATTCCTATGTCTGTCTTGGTTGACAGCATCCTCTGCCCATCTAACCTTCTCTGACTGTTTGAATCCCACCATCTAAATCAAGCCTCCTCCTGCAAGACCTAGCAGCCCCAGTTAGATGCAACCTGCTCCTGACAGTTCAGCGCCCTTCTTATGGTGCCCTATGCTGAAGCATTTGATCTCAGGATGGTAAAAGAGCCCTCAGGGAAGGGTCCAATTTTTTTTCCTCCTAACAACTAAATTGCTAATAAATTAATTCAAACCCATGTTGGGAGGGAAAGGAAGGGGACAGGGGATTAACAAGGATGGTGGAATGTGATAGACATCATTATCCAAAGTACATGTATGAAGAAGACATGAATTGGGTGTCAACATACTTTATATACAAAAAGAGATATGAAAAATTGTGGTATATATGTGTAATAAGAATTGTAATGTATCATTTTTTTAAATCAATAAAAGTGTCACAAATTGGCTGAAATTCTGTTCAAGGACATTTGCTATCTCTCATACACGCTATCTGTTTCCTTAAATATGACATTAATCCGAAGGATGAGTGATAATAGTCAGAGAACACTAATAGTTTAGAGTTTGTTCCATCTCTGGAAATAACTAACCAAATTGATTTGCCTAAAAAAGGTAAGGTCATCTTTTTCTGTTTAATTTAATTGCTTCAGCCCCACTTACCCAAATTACAAACTGTGTTGTATTTCTCCTAAGACGCTGCAAAAAAAATTTGCTTGTGACTGCCAAGCTTTACTACAGGAGGCCTGTCTTGCTTCCAAACAACGGGCTGAGATTAAAGCCAGAGAAATCCGTCAACTATTGACAGGCTTCAATTCTCCATCATCATAATTTCATTGACCACAGTGAAAATGGTGTCCCCGTGGTTCAGTGCATCCTTGCTTTCATCGCTCTGGATGAACGCAAAACCACAGTGATATTTTATTTTGATGGAGGACGAAGGACAGTCTCTGCCTCTCCAGCTCTGACTGCCTAGGGTCTGGAGCCCCCCAGGAAGATTTGCACTCAGTCCCACAGGATGATCTGCCTACAGTGTCTTGTCAGTGGTAATTGCTTAAATAATCTGCTGAAATCTATCCACAAAAGGACTTTCTCCTGGGGGAAACAAGCCTGAGCATCCTGACTCAGTCTTCCCTGGAATGATTCTTAATTGGGGGCACTTGGGTTATGTCACTGCCATCTCAGTCCAAGACGGTCTGATCACATTGCATTCTAAGAAAACAAAGAGGTTAGGGGACCATCACCTTCTCTTCCCTACATTCCTTGGAGGGACATGAAGTGACAGTCTTCCTGGCCACAGATGCCCCTGGGTATCATTAATGACTACTTGCTTTAAAGAGTCATTGTGAGGTGCCACTGAAGTTAAGATACAGGGGTGACAGGCAGATCCACCTCATCGGAGAACAGATCCTATTTGTGTGGCAGCTTCTTTAAGCCCTGCTTGGCCAGGCTGGGAAGAGTTAGACTCTGCACCCAGAAGGCACCCAAGCTCCCTAGCTGTGGGAGCTCTGGCCAGAATTAAATAAAGCCATGTGGGAGATGGCAGGGACTTTTCACTGGCCTGGCCTAGCCTCTGCTTTGTCCCTCCTCCTTCCCATATGGTCTCAATGCCTCTGTTACTTGCCCCTGTCTGCAGGGCAGACCTGGGGAAATCTCCATTTGAGAAGAGGAGCCCCCTTGCTGAGGGCCAGGTGGGAAGGGGTGGGTCCAGGGACAGCTGCAGAGCCCACCTCTCTCTCCTGGGCTGGAGTGGCACCTCTGAAGATGGGTCCACACTGCCCCCCTTTATCTCAAGTGGCTCCTCTGGGATTCATCTCAGTCCCTCCCTCTTTGCCTAGTGCCAGTCCTCACTCTGCTCTAGTGAGCCTCCTGTTGGCTTTTTTTCTGATGCACCAATTAAAAACTTGCTTTGAGGGTTTGCTTCTGATCAGTGGGTAAGGGTGAGTTTGGAGAGAGAGAAGATGAAGGGGAGATATGAGAAACGGCTCCAAATCTAGGACCTGACAAAAGAAATTCCCCTTTTCTCCTGGTCTGTGTTTCCAGCTTCAGAGTTCAAGTGTGTGTCGAGGGCCGTGTGGGGATAGCCTCCATATCCTAGAGCTGCGTCTCCCAGTGAAGCCCTGTCATTATTTACAGAGCAGACTCAGTGCTGTCTTGCTGGACATGAGACAGTGTGTGCATTTCTTCCACCTTCCTAGGGGAGCTTTCCAGAAGTTTTCCATGGTCCCTTTCAGCTGTGGTCTAAATCCAGGGCCTTGGCACCACCTCAGTCTCCTCCTGATGAGGAGACTCATTTATTTTGGCACCTGGACACTTCCTATTTAGTCCCAGGTTCTGAATGTATGGAACAGGGCTTTGCAGGCAGGCATGCTGTAGGAACTCTCCACAACTGTCAGGACACATGGAGACGGAGGCTACTCAGCCTTTGGGGACGGCCTATTCTTGTTCCCCTGGATTCTTCCCCTGCTGGACCTGAGGTTTGAGAGCGATGCTCACAGAAGGTTTGATGAGGGTTCATGCGGGTTGGATGGTGGAGGACATTAGAAATACTAAAATTTTCCTTGCAGATATTTTTCCCCTCCCCAAATGAGAGAAAATGTATAGTGTCCATTGGGGGAATGTGCTCAAAAGATGTGTGAAGAATGATTTTCACAAATCAAGATGTGAGATGTTTTCTTTAGTCCAGCCGGGTGAGGCCAAATATGTGCCTGATGCAAGATGGCTGGTTTTGCTCATAGCACTCTCTAAAAATGTACAAATTGGACAATTAATTTACTCTCTTATTTTTGGCAGGAAAAGCAGGAGTGGCTTCCCAGTACCCATGATTTTACTGCAGCCACCCCCAGATGTGTGTCAATGACGGGTGCCACGAAGACAGCCTGCTGTGCTGGTGTCCCAGTGGTCAAGTCCAGCATCTCTCCCACGTCCCACCCAGGAAGGCAATGAGTCATCAAAGGCAGCCACCTGAGAGGCTGCCCTTCCACCACAATTAGTGGAATTGCCACCACTTTTCACCTGGAACCAGAAGGTTCCCTCTGCTGGGTCTCAGGGGGAACTGGCACTACGCCCACTTCTTGGCTAAACCCTGAGGGCTGTGCTATATGGCTCGTTTTGGTCCCTCTGAGGTCTGACATCTCTCACCCTCCTCCTCACCTGTCACTGGGTATTCTCTTGCTCACGTCTCTCAAAGGAATGGCCACCAGAATCAGTCTTCAAATTTCATTGATTGATGGGATTTTATAAATGGCTTTTTTTTTTTTTTTTGAATTCTTGGTGTTTTTACTGACTTTGGCAATGGATGGGGCTGAGCAGAAAGATGTCTTAGGAGTGAAGGTGGTGAAGCCCAGTGCTTTCTCAAGGACAATGACTAGATAATCAGTTACCATTCCTTCCCCTGGACTTTTAATATTCATTGATGACTTTTTTTTTTTTTTGAGAGAGAGAGAGAGAATCTTTCTTGTAGATGGACACAACACAATGCCTTTTTATTTTTATGTGGTACTGAGAATCGAACCCAGGTCCCACCCGTACTAGGTGAGCGCTCTACCACTGAGCCACAATCCCAGCCCTATTGATGACTTTTTTGTACAACATTCAACACTTGGAAAAGTAACCCAAGTGTTTGATGGTGGCATTTTAATAGTTTGAGTAAAGCCATTTGTATGATGTGTTTTAAGGTAGAGCCCTTTAGTAGGAGCCCGATGGGACCCTGCTGCCTCCTTGCCTCACAGCACAGGGGAGACTCTGACCTACATAGACATTCCCGTGTTACAGCGGTGAGACTCAACAGCTTTTCAACTTTACAGGGTGAGAAGACACACCCTGATGCCCATCTTGATTTTCATTTCAGTACTCCCAAAGTCCCATGAGATATTCCATACTATATTATAAAATAGGCTTTGAGTTCGCTGGTCCCACCCAGTTGTAAGCTAACAGAAGGGTTCTGAGCATACACAAGGGAGGCTCAGCAGGTGTATCATGTGCCTTCTTGAGTCAGGACTTTTAAACTTACCATGGGTTTTTCAGGACATCATGCACGGTAGATCAAGGTGCATCTGTGCAGTTCTCACAGTACACTGTGCCTGGTACTTCCTCTCCTCCCTACACTGAACTCACAGGGAGCAGGACTTGGCAAACTTCCTCATTATTTCCTCAACATCCAGCACAGTGTCTAGTACATACCAGGGATCAGAAGATACTTGTTGGGTGAACAGTACACAGCAACAAGATCTGCCAGCACCACCCCCTGCCCGGCCCCCCCTTATTTAGGAGACTACCCCGGGAACAGTGAAATGTGCGGTCTCTGGACTTCAGATCCAGGATCCTGCCTGTCCTTGACAGGCTGGGCCTCTCTGCCCTGCCTCCTGCCTGTGGGACTTGGCTTACAAACTGTGTAACACAGAAAGGGAAGCCAGCCTTTTCTATCCTCACCAGCCGAGTGGTCAGTGGGTCGGTGTCCTGTCCAATACCACCCAAATGCACAAGTGCTCCCTCTTGACTGACTCACTTGGCCACGATTGGGAAGAACCACGTGACTCGCCCACCCCAAGTCATCAGGCATGTCATTGTGTTTTCATGGGAGCAGGCATTGTGCGGCTGGAGCTTTCCTCCTCCTCACAGGGAGGACCACAGGCATTTGTGTTCTGAAGACCTCTCCGGGCAGGGGCAGCAACACTGGGGCTGAGACAAGAGGAGAGGGTGGGGTCTCGCAGTGGGCCATCCAGAGAGGCAGCAAAAACCTCCCAAACAGTATTTTATGTGCCCATAAAGGGCATAGAAGTGACAGAGACTTGTGTTTAGGTGGCATGTCTCCTTGGCATGGGCCTCTAAAGCACCTGCTTTATACGTAGAGACATCTGGGTCAATGCTAACGCTGGAATTCTCTTGGATGGGTGTTCTTAAGAGTTTACAAACTTGAACAGAAAGATTACATATTTTCCCCTACTAACCTCTAATTGAATTATGCCACGTCCTCAGTTAGGAATATAAGAAACAACCTCCAGTGATAATGCCATCTGTGATGTCACCAACACAAACCTGGGTATCTCCATATCACTCATAGTGCTGCAGGTATCCCACAATGCCTTTTATACTTAGAAACACGTAGCTCTTGAACTCACTGCTAACTCTTTTGTTTTTGTTTTGTGTGTGTGTGTTTAGTGCATTGATATAAAGCATTTGTTTGCTCTACGTTTTTTGTCACAGTTCTCCAAAGAAACAAACACAATATGTGTGTGTGTGTGCGTGTGTGTGTGCGCGCACACACACGCATGCATGCATTTGTGCAGCCTTTAGATCTTAGGTCCAGTCTCTGGTCTTTCCCACCTGTGTTTATCAGTTGTGGTCACTCTGCCTAAGTATTGATATTGGCTCACATGACTGGAGGCCAAATCTATGATCTGCCATCTTCCAACTTAAGATCAAAGAAAGGTGATGCTGTGGTTCTGAGAACCAGAGGACTAATGGTGTAAATCCCAGCAGAGGGCAGAAAACTGATATCCCAGCTCAAGCAGTCAGGCAAAGAGAGCAAACTCCCCCTTCCTCTGCCTTTTCTTTTCTTTTCTTTTTTTTAATACTGTTTTTCGTTGTAGTCGGACATTTATTTATTTATTTATTTTTATGAGGATCGAACTCAGTGCCTCGCACGTGCTAGACAAGGACTGTGCAGCTGAGCCACAACTCGGGCCCCTACCTTTGCCTTTTTGTTCAATTCAGTCCTTCAGTGAATTGCACGATGCCCGTCCACATTGGGGAGGGCCACCTTCTTTACTCTAGCTACTGAAACATCCCCACAGACACACCACAAATAGTGTTTAACCATCTATTTGGTCAGCCCATGACCCAGTCAAGTTCAACATTAAAATTAATCATCACACTATATCATGAACTTGCTTTTTAAAAACAATATTTCTATTACTGTATCTCAATGTATATGTAATTCTATGCATTTCAGATTACACATTTCAAAACGTCATTTTGAGAAGAGACACATGGGCTTCATCAGTCAAAGGGACACATCTCACCAAAAAATGTTAAGCATCTCATGAGAAAATCTCTGCAAAGTAGCCACCCAGCCTTTGCTTGACCAATTCCTTGGTGGAAACAAATCCTTCTCAAAAATGGTACCTGTTTTATATTCTTCAAGTATATTTGAAGGGAGGGAGGGTGATCCAAGCTCTAAACTCACCTTTCATTGCTTACTCCACTGTGGAGCTGAGCACTGTAAGCATTTCTCCTTTGCATGATGCTACTCCCTGTCAATAAATCCCTCTCAGGGGACAAGGAAGAGACATCTCTTCCTAACATCCAGCCTACTTCCCTTCTTTTCTCGATGCTCCATCTGCATGGAGACATAAAGGGTGGACACACGCTGCTGCACACTCAAATCATGCTCAGTGACACCCGGCAGCTCTTAATGAGTTCCATCCTGCTCTTCCTGACCTCCAGCCACAGCCCACCAGCACCAGCAGTTACAGAAGTCTCCCAGCTTCCATCATAAGAGAGATGAGGGCTATTTTCCTTCAGCCTCAGTCCTATGACTTGGACCAGTCCTAACCTTGGCCAGTGCAGCAACTAATCTGTTATCCCTTGGGCAACTTTCCTAATGAAACATGATTCCAGTTTGGGGAGGAGGCCTATGAAGTAGTTTTCTAGGACTGTCATGACAAAGTATTGCAAACTGGTTAATTTAAACCACAGAAATTTATTGTCTTACAGCTCTGGAGGCTACACATCTAAGATGAAGTGTTAGCAGCATTCGTTCCTTCTGAGGACTAACCTAGAAAAAAGACCCTGCTTCTCAACATGCACCATTCCCATGTCCTTAAATTCTTGGGATTTGAAACCATATATTATTGCCATAGACTAGATACAATCTCAGTTTATCAGCCAAGCAGGCATAGTGCAGTGACCACTGCATTAGGACTGCCACTTGCCTAGGATCAGGAATGGGACCCTATTCATTAGGGGATGCAGCCTGGCTTGTGGGATTTCAAATGTAAAACAATTAGGCATCTTAGGAATGGTAAAGCAGAATATTCATCGAGCAAAATTATTAAAAAAGGAATGTGTAGAAAGACCACTTTTATAGAAGCTAGGGGTATAAATAATAATAAGGGCAGCAAAATAATAAGAACATGTGCTTTAGAGTCAGTGTGACCTGGGTTCAAATACAGGCTCTGCCACTTAGTTGTATGCTGTGATATATCATGTACCCATGAAAGAACAATAAATATAGTGCATTTCTTGTAAACAAATGACATGAGTGACTTGGGCATAGCATAGTGGTAAAGCACATGCTTAGCATTCCCCAAATCCCTGAGGTTGATCTGTAATGCCAGAGAGAAAGAAAGGGGTAGGAGAGGGAGGGAGGGAGGGAGGGAAGAAGGAAGGAAGGAAGGAAGGAAGGAAGGAAGGAAGGAGGAAGGAAGGAAGGAAGGAAAGAAAGAAGTCTGTATAAGTGTATCACTAGACTCATCTGTACCCATTATGAAACACAAACAAGATTTAAAATTACAAAATGAAGAAAATATAAACAGTTATTTAAACAAATTGTTTTACTTCATTAATGGTACCCAAAACCCTTGAACCATCACCTAACAAAAATTCCATTTCTCAGGAAAGTATTCTGATTATGTATGTATGCGTGCTTCATTTCTAGAAATCTTAATTTACATTTTGCGATTCAGTGATTTGGAAGTTTATTTATATGCTTGATTTTAATGGCATTAGCAGCTGAAGTCGATCCCTCACAAAGATGCAAATGGCAGAAGTGCATCGTTGGCTGAGCTCACTAAATTATGATAACCATCGCTGGCAGAGGGGGCCCAGTGGTGCCCAAGGGCAGTATAATGACGCTCTATCTTCCCAGAGTTGCTCAGAAATGAATAAATTCATATCGAAATAGGATGCCTTCATCTGTTCAGTGTTCAACAGATCTAAGGATATTAACTCAATACAAAGTTGAAATACAAAAATGCTCTGATGGGTGTCTGCTGTTCCCCCATGGACTGACCCTGGGGGACAAAGGGAACTTTGCCATCACTGCTACAGTATTCCTTTTGACACAGCTGCTAGCTTCTACAGAGCAAGGGAGTGATCTAAGAGGGCAAGGTGGGGTGGGGCGTCCTTTGGTACCTGGCCCCAGAGGTCCCACACTGTCATTCTCCCTGTATTCAGTCTGCCACTCATATCAACCCTGGCTTGTTGTGGGCAGGGGCTGCACACGGCAAGGAAATTCTCAGGAAGTGAGAATTTCTGAGGACCATTGGAAGCTGGGTACTTGGAAAGCTCCTGAGGAATGTGGCTGTAAAATGGGAAAAGAGCCCTGGGCAAAAGGAAATGCAAGAGCCAGGGAACCAAGAATCCAACTCAGAAGAAAAGACCCAAGATGGGCACCCTGGGGCCGACTTTTATAAAAGCAATCAATTCTCCTTGTATGAGGAGGAGGGGGATGCTGGGAGTGAGGTCTCCAGGAAAAAGTCAAATTAATAAAAAGAGAGCCCATCTGATACTCTTAGACATTTAAAAGTCAGTTGATGTCTAAATAGGATGGGGGGCAGGGTGGGATGAAACCTTCACTACATAGGAACCCTAAAGAGGGAAAACATGGTAATTATAACCCCAGGAAAGCAAAACATTTTGCAACAAAGAAAACATAATAATAGATTACTTAGATTTCGCAGTGAGTATTATTTATATGACCACACTAATATTAATATCAATCCAGCTAAAAATAAAATGTAAGCATTGGGAGGATGGCGAGACAGGAAGTGGAGGTGAACACAAGAGAACTAAAACTTCACCCAGAAGAACAGAAAATCCACAGGCTTTTTAAAAAACCCATGTCAGCATGCTACATAGAAACCCAGAAATAAACATCAAATGAAACAGTTAAAGTGATCTCCTCTGAGGATCCCAGGGGTGGAGCAGGTCAGGGGTGAAGTTTGGGACAATCATTTTTTTAATAAACCATTTATACTGTCTAATTTTTTGCCATATAAAAAAGAAGACTAATGAAAGCAACATGTGTAAATTAGGATGCCCATGAACCAGCAGCTGAGTTTCCACATCACGCTTTATAATTACAACATTTATGGCTGTGAATAGACTTAGAGAATAAAACACCACTGCAATTCAAAGAAAGATGTTTTCACCATACCACATGTCGTCAATTATTGGAACTAAAAAGAATTGGAAATACAAACAAATAAATGACTATTTAAATCACCCATTCAAAACCAAATATAGGTGGCCCTCTCGGAAACCATGGCTACCTTGTCTAGTATGAGATAAAACAGACATTGGAGAAAAGATAGCCTCTCAGGATTTACAAAATCTCACTACTCTAGATGATACCATCTGTCCTTGGGGTCACTCCCCCAAACTCACCCTAGGGGACTTACAAGATAAGGGTTCATGTTTTAAAACCCCATCATATGACTTATACACTTCACCCTATCAGGACGCCTGTTCTGAAGTATACAATCTGACAGGGGTATCCTCGAACTACCTTAAAGCGCCCCCAGGAACTTGGTTTTCATGTCTGACAGGATTGACACCTTGCTTACCACAAAGCTTGTTTGATGCTAGAACAGAGTTTTGTGTAGCTGTTCATATAATGCCCCAAGTTTATTACTATAGCAGAACTGCAGGTTTTGAACATTTTGAAGTACTAATGTCAAATAGATACAAGAGAGCAGCCCCCATACTTGTCCCTTTCCTAGTAGCTACTGGATTTTCTGGGTCTACCACTATTGGAGCCACTGCCCTAATTTTACAGGATCAGAACTTCAAGCTTCTTAGTTCTCAGATAAACTGAGACTTAGCATAGTTAGAAAAATCAGTGTCTAGGTTAGAAGAATCCCTTAACTCATTGGCTGAAGTAGCCTTACAAAACAGATGTGGTTTAGATCTCCTATTTCTGAAACAACGAGGACTCTACATAGCCCTTGGAGAAAACTGCTGTTTCTATACAAATCATTCAGGGGTCATTAAAGACAGTCTTGCCCAGGTGAGGAAAGGATTACAGGAAAGAGAAGAATTAGGTACTAAACAGGAAAGTTGGTATAAAAGTTGGTTTCCTTGGTTGCCATGGCTAACCACTCTTATTAGCACCATAGCTGGCCTCCTCCTCATCTTATTGCTGATTCTCCTGGTTGGGCCCTGAATATTAAATTTCATCAGCAGATATGTCCAAGACAGAGTTCAGGCTGTTTGCCTTATGCTTTTGCATAGCCAATATGAACAGATAATGGATACAGAAGACAACCAAGACTCTAACAATTGACAATAAGTTTTTATTGTTCTACATAAAATCAGTGGGGAATGTGATGAGACAGAAGTCTTGGCTATAGTGACTCCATTTTGTGAAACAGCCATACAAAATAGAAAGGTCATGACTGGGGCAAGTTGTTTTCCCTTTTGTTGTGGAAACCCTCAAGAACATAGAACTATCTAAGCACAAGCTCCTGTTTCTGTAACTGGGGTAACTAGGCTTATTTTGATTGGCTAAGCTTCACGCCACCTGACTGCAATCTCCCACTTCTGTAACTTGGCTTGCTTGCATTGGCTAAACCCCCAATTGTCCCTTTTATGGTTTTTTGGCTTAAATATGAGGCCAGACTGAAGGGATGTGTGTCACTCTGACCATTTTGCTTTTAGAGAGTATAGTGTCCACCGCTGGCCAGCAATAAAAGCTTTATTGGCATAAAACTGTGTGGTCTGAGAGTTATTTGAGGGTCTTGGTGTAACATTCATCTCAGTATAACATTTATTTTTTTTTTTTTTTTTTTTTTTTTTAAGTTTTTTTTTTTTTTTTTTTTTGTTATTTTTTTTTTTAATTTTTTTTTATTGGTTGTTCAAAACATTATAAAGCTCTTCACATATCATATTTCATACATTAGATTCAAGTAGGTTATGAACTCCCAATTTTACCCCAAATACAGATTGCAGAATCACATCGGTTACACATCCACATTTTTACATAATGCACTATTAGTAACTGTTGTATTCTGCTACCTTTCCTATCCTCTACCATCCCCCCTCCCTCCCCTCCCATCTTCTCTCTCTACCCCATCCACTGTAATTCATGAGGTTGGATATAGAGGAGCAAAAAAAAAAAAAAAAAAAAAAAAAAAAAAAAAGAAAAGATAGCCTCTCAACAAACAGTGCTGGGAAAACTGGAAATCTATATGTAGTAGGATGAAATTGAACCCCTATCTCTCACCCTGTACAAAAATATCAAAATGGATCAGGGACCTAGGTATTAGACCAGAAACCCTGCACATACTAGAAGGAAGTTTAGGCCCGACACTCCCACATATCAGCTCAGGAACTGAATTCCTTAACAAAACTCCTAAAGCACAACAAGTAAAATCAAGAATCAATAAATGGAATAGCATCAAATTAAAAAGTCTTTATAGCAATAGAAACAATTAAGAGTGTAAAGAGAGAGCCTACAGACTGGGAGAAAATCTTTGTCACCTGCATCTCAGATAGAGCATTAATCTCCAAGATATATAAAGAACAAAAAACTTAACACCAAAAAAATAATAATAACCCCATCAATAAGTTAGCAAAGGATAAACAAACACTTCACAGAAGAAGAAATATAAATGGTCAACAAATATAAAAAAAAACGTAACAGCCAGGTGCGGTGGCACACACCGGTAACCCCAGTGGCTTAGGAGGTTGAGATGTGAGGATTGCAAGTTCAAAGCCAGCTTCAGCAAAAGAGAGGGGCTAAGCAACTCAGCAAGACCCTGTCTCTAAATAAAATACAAAATAGAGATGGGGATGTGGTTCAGTGGTCCAGTGACCCTGATTTCAATCCCTGGTAACCACCCCCAGCAAAATGTTCAACATCTCTAGCAATGAAAGAAATGCAAATTAAAACTACACTGAGATTCCTTCCATCTCACTCCAGTCAGAATGGCAATTATCAAGAATATAAGTTGTTAGAGTCTGGATGGCGCCTGGCATTTTGCCAGAGGGAGTGGTTTGTGAAGTAATGCCAGCGAGCCATTAAGTGTGGAAATTCCTTATTGGTTGACTGATGTATCTAGTTTATGCTAATTAAGATAAGCTGTGAAAAATGTATAAATACCTCTGTTGTCCTACAATAAACGGCTTCCACTCCTGCTGTATCAACATACACAAGTTGTTCGTCACCCACCCGGTTATTTTGCCCAGCCAGCCGGGCTGCAGCAATAAGTAACAACAAATGTTGGCAAGCATGTTGGGAGAAAGGTACACTCACACATTACTGGTGGAACTGCAAATTGGTGCAACCACTCTGGAAAGCAGTATGGAGATTTTTCAGAAATCTGGGATGGAACCACCACGTAACCCAGTTATCCCACTCCTCAATATATACTGGAAGGTCTTAAAATCAGCATACTACAGTGATGCAGCCACATGAGTGTTTAGAGAAGCTCATAATTACTAAGCTATTGAGTCAACCCAGGTGCCCTTCAACAGATGAATGGATAAAGAAAATGTGGTGTATATACACAATGGATTATTACTCAGCCATAAAGAAGAATGACTTCATGACATTTAACTAGTAAATGGCTGGATCTGGAGATTATCATGCTAAGTGAAATAAGTCAGTCCCAAAAAATCCAAAGGGTAAATGTTTTCTCTGATATATGGAAACTAAATCACAATAAAGGAGAGAGGAAGGGAATAATAGAAGTTAAGTAGATTGGACAATGGAGAATGGAGGGAAAGGAGGGGGATAAGAAAAAGAAAGACAGTGAAATGGATCTGACATAATTTTTCCATGTTCATATATGAAACAATGGAGTGAATCCCACCATCATGTGAATTCACAAAAATGGGATCCTAACTAGAATAAGAAATATTCCTTTTGTGCTTATACAGTTATATGAAAAATGAATTCCACTGTCATGCATAACTAAAAAGAACCAATTAATTTAAAAAGTAGTATAGATTGTCCTTTGTAAATAACATTGATAGACTAGGGGGACATTATGCTAAGTGAAATAAACCAAACACAGATCTCACTTATATGTGGAATCTAAAACATTCTAACTCATCAAAACAGAGTAGAATGGTGGTTGCCAGTATCTGAGGGAGAGGGAAATGGAGAAGTGAAAATTAAAAGGTATAAAGTTTCAGTTAAACAAGATAAATAAATCCTGGATATCTAGTATATAGCTTAGTGCCTATCTATCAATGCTATATTGAAGATTTAAACTATACTAAGAGAATAGATTTTATATGATAGTCTTATCACATGAAAAGTATTAATACTACTAGTAATAATAATAAAAATAAAGATATTAATAATACTAGTAATAATAATAGTAGTAATAGTAATAGTAGTAATAGTAATAGTAACAATAATAAAGAAGTAGGAGGAGATTGTGGGAGGTAATGGATGTCTTTATGGTATTGATGTTGGTGATGGTTTTCACAGATGCATACTCATTCCTAAACTCATAGTATTCATTAAATTTGTATGTATTCTAGTGGATAAATATGCACAGCGTTTTACATGTCAATCATACCCCAATAAAGTTGTGAAAGAAAGAAAACATGGCTCCTACCCCTGAGCTGTGGTTTCTTCTCTAGCTGCCCTTCTCTGCATTTCTTAGCCCTATCCTCCTGGATCCTCTTCAGTATCTCCTTCCCAAAGATTCCAATACCTGTTCTTCACTGCCACTCCCCTCTCCAAGTAAGGACATATCTTTCTTTCTGTTCAACTTTCAGCTTTTTGTGTATGACATTTTAAACTTGTGCCTTGTATTATTTGTGTCTGTGTTTTAAGGGCAAGGTCTGAATCCCATTAGCACCTCTACCCTGTTAATGTGCTTCTAAAAATAAGATGCACCGACAACCAGATGACGCCAACTTGGTACATAATGATCCAAGCAGTGGCTTTGCTGCCTGCCATGGACTGACCCTGGGACTGTGTGGCTGCTTTGCACCCAATTCATTACGCATGCCGTACACATTTTTTCCGCATTGCTGAGCTATCATAAGCAGTCAACCACCCTTATCAGTGTTTAAGACTTATTCTGTAATGAAAAGAGCATTTTAAAAAGTTATTACTTGGAGGTCTTATTAGCATTTCTGGGAAGCTAGAGGCTCCTGGGGAATAGTTGAATGGACACGTTGGTCAGGAGATGGTTCTCTTTAATGATGAATTCAGGGCAACATTATTCCTTTATCTTTTTGATGTGCTTCAAAAATGAGGTACCAGAATAACAAGTGGAAGGCAGTCCTGGACTACCACTTTGAGTTAGACTTACCAGAATTTGATGCAAATGTTCTTGATTGAAATATGCACAGTTATAATGTCTTCCAGTTAAATGGAAGACAAAAGTACATAAAATTTTAAGGTAGGAAAAAAAAGAACTTGAGGAACTGTCTAAGCATGGGATCCTCACTAACCAAAGCTCCCCTTTCCTTTAGAGACCCTAATGCCTCCCAGAAGTCAGGGCATGGAGGTCAGACCTTTAAGGACAGACCTCATAATCCTGGGTGAAATATGAAAGATACATCACTAGAATGAAGGGGTAGCAATACTAAGACATCTGCAGATATTTAATTTTTACATCAAAAGTAAATCAATTAACCATTACTCATGTTTTATATGTGGGTCATCGCCGACACCAGCACTAGGTCGGTTGTTTCATGTCACTGAGGAAAATGTTCCACAACATGGCGGGGATGCTCCCAAGGGGTGACAATGCCCCTCATTCATCTGCTATCTGGAGAATTTCCAAAGGGGTGCTGTTTCCTGGTTACCATGGGAATGGTTTTCAAGATTATATTACTGAATTTCACTGAAATGATCCTCACAGAATAGACAAGTGAACACTAAGAATGCAAAGCTCCATGACAACCAACCAGGAAGGGGCAGAGTGCTCCCGGGGTGATTTCTTTGTCAACTCTGAAACGGTAAGGTAGAAAACAATGTTTACCTAACTATATCTTATCAGAAGTTGTCCGGCAAAAATCAAAATCACCAAGGAAAGACTCAAAATAGAGACGTGCATCCATTCTCTGAAACAATAGGCCTTAATCTAAAGTATATGTCATGCCTTGGGCTATTGGCTCCCTCAAACTTCCTAGAGATACAGGCCTTTCTGAACTGAGCATCCAGGCCAGGAGAAGAGACCTCAAGAGCTGGCAAAATGAAGGGGATGATATTTATTTCTAGATTTCTCAATTGAATGCTAATGGAACTATTTTTTTTTAACTTAGGCATTATCTATTGATTTTCTGTTATGCTCGTTGAAAATTAAATACTTCTATGTTCCCTACCCAGCAGCCCTTCTTGCCTCCTCCCAGAATCCCATCCCACCTTTAATTAAATCAATAAAAGAATCAACATTAGTACTTCCCTGTAAATAATACTCACTGCATATCCTACCTTCTCCACTACTATCATGTTTTCTGTCTGTGAAATGTTTTTCCCCCCTGAGTTATCATTGTTTCACTTTCCATGTCTTGAGATAATTTTTCCCCATCAGATTATTTATATATCAGTTGACTCATTAATATTTATTCATAGAGAAGTTCTTTAATTTTATTAAGGGGTGGTTTTTTCCTGGAGATCTCCCTCTCAGTACCCATTATCCACATCCGTCTGGACTGTTTGCTTTCTAGACTCACGATAGCACTATTCTATGCTACCCACGTCTAACCAGGGACTGAAATGAAAATGTGGGTCCAAACAAGATCATCAAGAAGCTGGTTGGCCACAGGAAGGAGTTTGGATTGTATAAGTCATTGGAGAACCACAGGGAGCAAGAAGATGAAATTTGAATTTGAAACGCCCTTGCACCAGAGTAGCTGACGTTCCAGGAGGGCATGTCCCAAGTTCAGGGTTTCCTGATCTGCCTTTAGCTACCCACTGTCCTTCTTTGGAACCCCCAGACGTACACTTAGGCTCCAAAAATAGTGATTTTTGAATAATTACACAAATACTGATCCCAAACCTAACTCAGAAGCACTTATAGTAGGAAGGAAAAAAAAATCTCTTGTAAAAAGTTAAAATTAAAGATTTTCAGCATCATGAAGTTCAGGCCAGTGTTTATGTTCAGATTTTTTTCATACATTCAACACTTGCAAAGACCTATGTCAGAACAAGAATTTATTTAAAATGTAAACTTTGAGGTTGGAAATAAAGGTGACCAGGACCATTCAAAGGATTATAAAGATAGCTTGGAATTCAAAGGGAAGACAGAACTAGAGAACGTGTTCTGATGGCCACATTGCAGCAAGTAGAACCAAGAAAACCTCCTCCCTCCATTTTTGGGACCCTCTCAATCTTCTCTTGTTCTCTTCTATGTTTTTCAAAATTTATATTTAGTAAAGCTGTGTTATCATAAATATCTTGCTGCCTTAGTGTACTTTCAAATTTTCCAATGCTTTCACAAAAATCCTATTAAGCCTTTTGACAGCCCATAAGGTAGATGGATAGGGCTGGTGGTACAATTCCCATTTTTATAGGTAGGGAGCTAGTTCTGAGAGGCTTAATGACTTGCTGAGAGAGCCACAGCTGGTCAGCAGCCCCGACAGCTTAGAAGAATAGAGTTGATCATCTGTCCCAGAGTTTTCATCTTTTTCTCCCATAACTTCTCTTTCCCATTTCACCTCTGATTCTTTGCCCCCATTTCTTCAACACAATAACTATGCAGTTTCCCCCTTACTTTACAGGACGCATTCCAAGACCCCACAGGATGCCTGAAGCTACAGATTATACTGAACTGTTTTTTTTTTTTTCTGTACGTATATACCTATGAAGAAGTTTGATTTCTAAATTAGGCACAGGAAAAGATTAACAACAATAACTAATAATAAAACAAAACAATTCTAAACAACATACTGAAACAAAAGTTATGTGATCTCTCCCTCTCTTGAAAGAGTTGAGACAAACATTGATATGTTTTACAAAGAGAAATCACAGGTGCATATTATTATAGACTATTACATATATTATTATAGTATTATTATAAATTATTATGACAGATATCTTGTTTTTTGATGTATAAGGTTTGCATCCTATTGTTAATTATTTAAAATAATTAAACTATATTTAATAACTTTAATAATTGATGTATACATTTGAATTTTAACATAATTTAAATATAAATTAAAATATATTTTCTTATATACATATCTAACAGATATATAAAATTAGAATTTTTAAAAAGCAATTTTTTTTAATATTTATTTTTTAGTTGTGGTTGGACACAATACCTTTATTTGTCTTTCTGTGGTGCTGAGGATCGAACCCAGGGCCTCGCACTTGCTAGGTGAGCGCGCTACCACTGAGCCACAACGCCAGCCCTAAATAACAAATTTTTAAGTAAAAAGTTTTTTTTTTCTTAAAATGTGGTTTTTAACCTTCTCTCCCCCAACTGTGCCCCAATGGTCATAGGTCGTTTGCAAAGGGGATTCACACTCTTGATGTAAAGTCTACATGGGCCACCAGGGGCCTGTGGCTCACATATTCCTTTTTGAAGTTCATAAGAGCCTCCATTTCATGAAACTTGCTATGAATAATTCTGAGGGTATACATACAAGAAATTAGGAGATCAAACTGGGGTGTAAGTTATATACTTTTGCAAATGACTTACAGGATTGACTTATAGGATTCCCAACAGAATGTATATAAATATCAAGCTAAGTATATTTTTAATTCAATTTAATGGTTATAAATTTAATTTAAGAAAATCAGTTCTGAGTTTGTAGGCTGTGGCCCATTGTAGGGCTGCCAAAACCCAGCCACACCATGGAGCTGACACCCTTGATTTCACAGAGGGATAATCAGGAGTATAGCTCCTGGGAACAGCCACTGCAGCCACACATATTCCTATGGAAAAGAGACAGTGGATTTGTTCAGACTCCATCTATCTTGAGGAGGAACGGGACTCCATCTCTTATGGTGAAAAATGGGTCACAGCAGTAACCTATCACCGTGCCATCTCATCTTTATTGGTTAATAAATGGAGCTCCAAGGCCTCCTTCCTCCACGAAGAATATCTGCACACACATTGGAAAGTGCCCTGAGTCATCAATGTGGGCTTTTGGTTAGACAGCGACCACTCTAGATGACGCACTGTGGACCTACTCCCAAATCACGATCTGGCCCACACACGTTTTGTTTAACTTACAGTAGGCATCAGTATTTTAGAATGAGCAGAGTCCTGAGTTTGCATTTCTTTTGAATAATAAATACATCTGGCAACGATGGCCCCTAATTCTTCTTTTTTAAAAAGATTTCTTATTTTAGTTGTAGATGGACACAATGCCTCTATTTTGTTTAATAATTTTTTTATGTGGTGCTGAGGATCAAACCCAGTGCCTCACACATGCTAGGTTAGCGCTCTGCCACTGAGCCACAATCCCAGCCCCACTAATTCTTAAAGGACAGTGGTATAAATGCTGCTGGCCTGGGCACAGGCTCCTCAGATACCTAGACCCTGCTCTCTTGTCTGGAAGATTTAAGTGCTTGCTCCAAAACTATGGAGTATAGCCTGACTCCAGCCCTAGAACTTTCCCTGAGGACCTTGACCCCTTCTCAGCCCAGGCTGTGTGCTTTGGTCTGCTCTGGGGTGCCGGGGTTGTGTTGCAGGGAGGAACTTCCCACTTCTCTATGCCTTACTGCCAACTTCCTGGGGTGCAGCCGACTTATCCCCAGGCAAACTTGCTTTTATATACACCCCACCTCTTATCCTCCAAATTGCTCCTGGAACTTCCTATTTGGCTCCCTGACTAATCCAGGGACCTCTCCCCTCAGGCTTGAAGAGATCATCATGGCATAAACCTGGGCCTTAACCCGAGGGAAACTGAGGCCCAGAGCAGTAAAACTTTCCAGGGTCAACTAGAGCTGGCAAGTGATGGGGCTGGGACAAACCATGCCCCAGCCTGTCCCCAGCCTTCTTTCTGTGTCAGGAAACAGCTCATAGGCTATCAAAATAAGAGGGGCTGGCCAGGTCCATGGTGACCCTATCTAGTTTCACACAGAAAACAGGTCAGAGTGGAATAAAACAAAAATTAAAATGAAAGTGGTAGAAAAAGGGACAATGGTGTTCCCAGGGAAGGAACACAGAGACAGGAAGTGCTTTCACATTTACCTCCTGCACACAGGCACAAAGAGCTAATTCTGTGGACATGTAGCTACTCAGCAATGTCATCTTCTACCTCCACCATCTATTGTGATTTAGCCCTCCTAGATGTGTAATTTTATAAACATTAAAGACAGAAATTGGATTTTTTCCCTCCAAATAAATTGAGTATATTTTATTGTATACGATACATTGTGTCTCTCTGCAGTAGAAGAGGTAGCTAGTTTTTCTCCTAACTTTGTCCTATTCCTCATGGATACACAACAGGATGGCATCTCCCAGCTTCCATTGCAGCTAGACATGGTCATGTGACTGAGTTCTAGCCAATGGAATGTGAGAGGAAGCCAGCTCTGCTCACTGACCCTCTTATACTCTTTTCTAGTATGACTCAGGAAGCATGGGTAGAGTTACAGATCAGAAAGGAGTCTGACCCCTTGAAGGACTTCTTTTCTGTGTGGGGTTTTTACAAGTTCACATCCCTGTTCTACTACTAGGGACAAATTTAATTTTTCTATGCCTCAAGTATTTTACCAGTTTACAAATTGGGTATATTGGTAGCAAACATCTCTCAATGCTGTTCTAAGTATAAAATGAGTTAATATTTGTAAAAATGCTGAAAATAGTGCTTTGCTTAGAATAAGCAATACATAAAGGTGTATTAAATAAAACATTGAATGCTCTATAAATGTTATTATTTGGGCCTTTATAGTGTTTATAGCATGAATGCTCGTGTTCCTCCAAAATATTGACGCACTAAACCCCAATGTGACAATATTTGGAGATACAGCCTATGAGGAGGTGATAAAAGTTAAATGTGACCATAATGTGGGGCCCTAATCCAATAGAGCTAGTGGCCTTCTAAGAAGAGGGAGAGACACCAGAGCTCACCCTCCACACATGTATATTGAGGAAAGGCCACGTGAGAATTTAGAAAGAGGGTGGCTGTCTGCTACCCAGAAAAGGGGCCCTTTCCAGTAATGGAATTAGCTGGTACCTTGGTCTTGGTGCTATGGTTTTGATGTGGGGTATTCCCCAAAAGCTCATGTGCAAGACAATGCAAGAAGTTTCAGAACAGAAATGATTGGGTTATGAGAGCCTTAACCCAATCAGTCGATTAATCATCTGCTGGAATTAATTGAGTGGTAACTGAAGGGAGGTGTGGTGAGGCTGGAGGAGGTGGGGCTTTGGGGGCATGGCTTTGGGGTACCTATTTGTATCTGGCAAGTGGAGTCTCCCTGCTGCTCTCTGATCATCGTGTGAGCTGCTTCCCTCTGCCACACTCTTCCACCATGATGTCCTGCCGCACCTCAAGGAATGGAGATTGCTATCTATGAACTGAGACCTCTGAAACCATGAGCCTTCAAATAAACTTTTCCTTCTCTCATATTGTTCTGGTCAGGTTTTTAGTTGCAGCAGTGAAAAGCTGACTAAGACACTTGGACTTCCCAGCATCCACATAGATGAGAAAATAAATTTCTATTGTTAAAGTCACCCAGTCTGTGATATTTTCTTAAGGTACCCCAAAAGACAAATATAATGGCTACTCTACATATTTTAAAAATTTTCTTTGAAAGATAAGAATAACTTTGGCTACTAGGTTTCCTCTTGCCAGATAGCACAGAAATTGGATGCTGAGGTATAGGTGTCAGATGAATTGGCTTGGGTTCAAATCTTGGCTCTGCGGTAAGACATGTAAAAATTACTTAGCCTAAGCCTTAATTTTTTCATTAACAGAATAATAACACCTACTTTATGGGATTATTGGAAGATTAATGAGATAATCTTTGTAAAAATAAAAAAAAAATCCAGGAGTACCTTGCACATAGTAAGTGTTCATTAAATAGCATTGTTTCTGGGCAATAAGTGATAAGAGGCCATGTTTGGGAAGGAAGTACAGAATATTTACAATTCATCTCTGAACCATTTGTTTGTTTGGCTAAAAACTCTTCCTTCAAGCGAAATCTTAGAAAAATATCCAATCTAACTTAGATAAAGGCAGAGGGAGGGGTTGGGAAGAAGGGGACTCTGGGACTATCTCCATCCACTGACTTGCCCTCAGATCCCCTCTCCCGGGTGTCCCTGAGTCACCTCTGTGGAATTTCAGGGCTCCTCAACTCAGTCTGATCATCTACAGGACTTGAAGTTCTCTATTTTGTTCCAGCTCTAACATTTTATGGCAATGTGAACTGTCATTTGGCCATGAAATAGAAGCTGAAGTTGAAATTATGCTAACACAGCCCTTTTCCTATAGTCAGGCTTCTTCCGATTTAGCAGAGGGTTTCCATGGCAGTCTGCATACTCCCCAGTTAGGTCCTACTGCTGGAGGGACCCCTCCACTTCCTCCTAACTCCCCTACACCAAGAGGGTGGCCAGAAGCTGATGTGGTGCCCTGGTCCTGCTGTCGCTGGCTCCATGGGGCTCTAGGCTCCAGGTGAAGAGTGACTCCATGTTAGATCTCACATCACACCCCCAAAGGCTGAGATTCTGATAGATGAGGCCCTTAGTCGTCCCCACCAACTCCCCACTGTCACCAGCTACTCACCAGCATCTGGAAATGCTTGGGTCCTGGGTTCCCTGCATGTTCTGTGCATCCATCTGCCTCTCTGTGTCAGAAGGGCTGGTTAGGGTTGGGATTCCCCTTGGGCTTCCCAACACCCCTCATCAGGTCTTTACTTCCAGCTCTTCCCATAATTGTGTGAGGTCTGATTCCTGGGATAGGGTCCTACCCAACAATACTTAGGGTCCTTCCTCTTCCCTGGTAGGACTTCTACTTATGGTAAGTGGAGGTCTGCTAATTAAGAATGATTTCTTTGGGCTGGGCTTGTGGCTCAGTGGTACAGTGCTCGCCTAGCACCTGCAAGACCCTGGGTTCGATCCTCAGCACCACATAAATAAATAAATAAAGGTATTGTGTCCAATTACAACTAAAAAATAAATATTAAAAAAGAATGATTTCAGGGCTGGATTTGTGGCTCAGCGGTAGAGTGCTCGCCTAGCACAGTTGGGACCCAGGTTCAATCCTCAGCACCACATAAAAATAAAGGCATTGTGTTGTGTCCATCTACACCTAAAAACTAAATATTAAAAAAATGATTTCTCCAACATTATCAGCATCATTTGAAACTCAAATATTTTTCCTAAACACTTAATACTCCTGCCTCCTTTTGCTTTATAGAATTAAGTACTAATCGTCTCAATAATGATCTACTATAAAATTCAATATATCTAATGTGCAGTATAGCTTGTTAATTCACAAAACATGCTTTGATGATTTTAAGCAAGACTTTAGACTAATGCTTTTAAAACATTATTTTAATGAATACTGGGAAGTAGAAAATATAACTAACATAGTAACTAATTAGTTCATGGGGATTCTGAGTCAGGATGATGGAGTCAAATTTATTGAGCTGAAAAACGTAAGGAAATTGAAGAGGTAATATGAAGATGTGGTGACAGTGACTGATATTTGGGGAACTCTGATAGAAAGAGGTAGCTGCCTGCTACTCAGAAAAAGTAGCACAATAGTCATCAGGTGGGAAAAGGTGTAGTTTAGGATCCAGGGGAATTTGGTTATTCTACCTTTTCCAGGGCACAAAATTGCAGAGGCAGATTCATGCTCTGTGCATCAAAGGCTGGGCAACCTGCAAGGGCGCTGGGGCCTGTCCTCCCAGATGACCTGTCCACCCCAGCCAGTCTCTGGATCCTTGCCAGCTCTAATGCTTCAGGCTGCACACTTCCCAATTGCTCAGGATTTCCCCAAACACCTGGGATTATTTAGGCTCTTGTTTATTTTCACCATTTCTCACTGTACTGTGCCTCTGCCACCCAAAACTTTCATGGTCAAAGTTACCTTCTCTTTCCACATCTCAATTTTTTGGACCTTATCTTAACAAATGATTAAAATTAAAACTGTTCATAATTGCCGTAGATGTCATTGCCCATTGGAGAGATTGGAACAGGAAGAATCAAGTGTAGAAGTGTATCCTTGCTCACCCATTCCTTTCACCCCAGTTTCATTTTCCCAGAGCAGTTTCTCCTGTTTGACGTAGAATCTTCCAGGATTTGTTTTTCATTTAAGTATCGGCACACGGGATTTAAGAAACACACAAAATGGGCACCCTATGCTTGCTACTCAAGACTTTCCCTTTTGCATTTATCAATAGATCATGGATACTCTTCTGTGTTATATACAAGCCCACCTCATCTTTAACAGATGCACAGAATTTTACAGTATGTTCTTTTTTGAAATTGACTCCCAAAGGCCATTGGGCTACTTTCCTAACCACATCACATGAAAGACCTGCTCTAAGCTCCAGGGCTTCCATGTATACAGTTGACTCGCTTCCTTCCTGAACCTCTAGGATGATGTTAATAGATAACATCTGTGCAAGGATTGAGACACTGATCAAATAGTTTCCTGTGCTGTGTGGTTCGGATGAGAAACTCCACTTGAGAAGGGGACATTCCTCTCTCTGGCATGAGAATTTCACCCATTTCACCCTTTTTACCCTACCCCTAAATCTTCAGCTCAGAAAAATCCTACACCAAAGTTGCACATTTAGAGATGGCATATTCGGATTCCCTAGAATACAATCTGATTTGATTGTGACCTCTAATATTAGCTTTTGCTATTAATATCAATAATTTCAGCTAATACTTTCATATGCCATGCTAAGCATGTCACCTAATCTAACTCATTTCATGCTTTCAACAATTCTATCAGACTCAAAAAATGTTCAGTGAACCTATCCACGATTGATCACACAGTTATAAAATGGAAAAAGTCTAGAAGATCAGCCCCACTCTTCAGGAATGCAGACAACTCCTATGCCTCTCTCCAGGGCCTCACCACCCCTGGGCTCAACTCAGCCAGGAGTCGGAGTGAAGATGTCTTTTCCTGTGTTTGTATTTTGCTGTGGCAAGCACCTCCGAAGGCTAAAAGGCTTGTGTGTTATCCATCTTAACTTGTTAGCCCTGAGAGGTCTTTACCCACACTGGGCACTTAAATCCACTTGAATGATGATGCTGCTGCCTTTATAACCTGACAGCAGCGAGGACCGGAGTCCAGCACTCTGGGACGCTCGATAAATCCCTTGTCAGAGTGATTGCTGATGGCTTGTTTTCTTTCCTTTGCTGGACTATTTATAGAAGAACTTTTAGCAAGCTCCAAAACATAATATTCTCCAGGGATACTTTTTGGACCTTGAAACTACATCCTGCAATGAAAAAAAAAATTGCTAGGATTTTAGGTAAGGTTCAGGTATTGATCCGCAAGGACCTCTCAGAGTATTCAGTGCTGCTTGGTTGAATCCTGTTATTCCTATCCAATGCCACCATGGTTTTAAATAAACTACGAACATATTCAAATAAATCCTGTCTAAAGTAAAAAACATTTTAAAATCATTTTAGCAATGAATTTCATTGCCTAAAACAAGTTGTTGAATTATTTCAAACTCTTTGGAGAATCTGAGAGTCAATCAGTAAATTTAGTAGTCCAATACAGTCATTTTTCAGAATAGGACAGAGGTACAGAAGAGAATCATTTTGCCTGATGTCACAAAGTTAGTCTTTGTTTCAGATATAAATAAACAAATCAAATGCAATGGCTATAAAGATCCTTTTGGATGTGGCTGTCCTTTTTCTAAATTTATTGCTTTTTTTTTTTTTTTTTTTGGTACCAGGGATTGAACTTAGGGATGCTTAACTACTGAGCCACATCCTCAGCCCTTTTTTATATTTTATTTAGAGACAGGCTCTTGCTAAGTTGCTTAGGGCCTTGCAAAGTTTCTGGGACTGGCTTTGAACTTGCAATCCTCCTGCCTCAGTCTCTTGAGCCACTGGGATTCCGGGCATGCGTCTCACACCTGGCTATTGCTTATTATTGTAATGTTTCTGCCTGGCATACCACAAGGACAAGACAAGTGCTCAAGAGGTTTTTTCTGAGTTAATGTGCCAAACATGTGGCATATTTCCAGATGAAATATTTGCTGTTATCAGACACCAACCCAAATTTTTAATAAAACAAAAATGAATGCGTTCCATAAAAGAAAAATTACCCCAGAGTTAAAGAATCAAAGAAGACTTTATTCAAGACTATTGCAATAGGGGAGAGAGATCGAATTCAACTCCACTGAAACAAAATGCAAGAAAGTTTTAAAATACCTGAGTGAGTAAGTAAGAAAGTGCTAGAAGGTAGAGGTGGGAGGTTGGTCATGTCATGGCACCATCTGTTTGTTAATTTGTGCTTACTGAAGTCAGCCTTCTACCCACTCACAGAGACTGGGAGACAAAGGGGTGGCTTTCAGGTCCTTAAGAATGACATTCCAGGATCATGAAGTAAGAAGCTGGAAGAAGATTCACATCTCAAATGGGCAAGGACAGATTTTATAATTGCAAGTTTTCTAAAGTAAATGCTCTAGGAAAAGGAATATCAGAGGCTGATAGCCAGAAAGGAACCTGTGTAAAGCTTTAGTCCAGATAAAGGGAACATTAAGGCCATGTTGGTTAGTACTTCTTGGTAATGATAGAAGATTAAACACATATATTTGCCTGCACAGTCTCCTAAAACTCCAACTCCAATAAAATGCTAGCAAAAAAAAATATGTTTTTGTTAAGATTTAAAATCACAAGGAAAAAATAACAGGAACAGAGACAATAAAAACATTTTGGAAACTAAAAAGTAGCTAAAAGCAAAAACCAACTTGGTAAAGAAGGTTCCTTCCCAAACTGGCCATGTGGGAAACCAAGAAGCAACTCAAGTGACACTGAAACCCTCACCCCATCAAGGTGTCTAGGAATTGGTGCCATTAAGAACCCCTGAAGGAGGAAAGATGGTGAAATGAGGTGGACACCATTACCCTAGGTACACGTGTGACTGCACATATGGTGGGACACTACATTGTGTACAACCAGAGAAATGAAAAGTTGGGCTGCAATTGTTTACAATGAGTCAAAATGCATTCTGCTGTTATACATACCTAATTAGAATAAATAAATAAATTAATTAAAAAATAAAATAAATAGGCCTTACTTGTGGGGGGTGGGGAATAAGAACCTCTGCATGGAAGGGAGATGATAGGGCTAAAAACAGGGTAACCGATTGAATAGCAGAAAGGCAAAATTCACCTAAATGGTTGGAAGTTAAATTTGTGGAAATTCTAATTGAAAATAGAACAAAAAAGAAAAGAAAAAATAACTGCTCCCTGAAATCAATCATATCTATATCTATGTCTACATTATTGATCAATTGATTGATCGATAGATAGCTGGCTGAGTTCTAGAAATAGGGCAAAGAATTCAGAGAAGAGGAAATAAACAGCCAAATAATTTAAGATAATCTGCCAGCAACTGTAGATTGAAAGGGCTTACATGTGCCCAGGACCATACATAAAAAGGCCTCCACACTAAGGAGTATTATCTTGAAGTTTTAGGATATCAGGAGGGAAAAAATAAGAAAATGTCAGAAGCTTCCAGAAAGGAAAACAATGGACTCCATATGAAGAAGTAGACTGCCATAATGGAAGGTAGAAGGGCAATGGAGCAAAGCCTAAAGGTTCAGGAGGATAGTATTTTGAAGAAAAGTATTTCCTAACCAATGTGTACCTACCCAATCTCTGGTTTATGAGTGAGATTGGGCTAAAGAGAAATTACATGGCATAATTTTTCCCCAGAAATTAGCGTGTGCTACAAAAATACAGGAACCAACCATAAGAGGAAGGCAAGGAAAGTAGAAATAAAGAAACCCCATACAGGGAAAGGGAGAAAAGAATCCCTGGATGGACAGGACAGGTTCATTCCAAGGTCACAGGTATGGCTGGCTGGAGGGCAAGCTGAAACAGACAGAATAAAGGATCTCTCAGTGTACTTTTTTGTTATAAAGATTAAAATGACAGCACACCTGCAAAGATATTTAGATTTTGATGACAATTGGGGCCTACCCCAAACCCCTTTTTTTCCTAAGCTTTCCCACTCTTCTGCCTGCCTTTGAGTTTCTTCCAAAATGCAAGTAATGGTGGCCGATATCCCAAGCTCTGAAAAATAGCAGAGCCAGAGAAATCTGCAATCTCTTTCAATCTAAAATGGGCCAGGAGAGATGTTGGGTTTTTTTTCCCCCCACAGAGTACAAATGATTCCTGTTTTATGCACTTTTATCAGATGTTTACTGTCCCCACACATCATCCTTTACCTTTATATGTTCTTATTCTTATTGGTTGGTTTTCATTTTTATTTATTTCTACAAACCTAAGCACAAAAAATAAAAAGTGGTTTTTAAGAGCATGGAAAAGAAAACACAATGAAAGCAATGATGATCTACTACGGGACTTAGCTGTGGGTAGCACTTTCATAACAATAAAAAAATGTAAGCATTAAATATTAACTCATACTTCTGTTTTCATTGAGAGGGCTTAAAAATGTATTTTGTCTTTCTTTTTCATATAATTTGACTATCTCTATTTTAGTTTTCTTGTGCTGAGAATGAACCTAATATGTGTCAGGCAAGTGTTTAACCACTAAGCTACACTCCCAGCCTGATAATCTCTATCTTTTAAATCAAGTGTTTAAATCGTTTACATTTAATGTGACTGCTGATCTTTCTGACGTTTTCCTGGGGCTCTTTCTCCATGCCTTGCCCCCACTCTCAGTACCCTGCTCCCCCAAGTTCCATCCAACTCAGTGTCCCTGAACCTCAACCCCTGCCTTTCCAGATAAAGTGAGGGTGCCGTGTTCTGCTTTGGATCCCTCTGTTGATCTAGAAAATGCCTCCAAGCAGAGAGGGGAGTCACCTCATTTGTCTCCAGTCTCATAGGGATGACTATTCTGTGTTGCATGTTGTATGATTTTCCGTGATTACTTCTTCATCTTCTGTCATTTTCCAGGTTGTTCTTGTTGGGATAGTAAGTCCAGTTCCAGTTAGCCAATCATGGTGGGAGTGGGTGCTTCCCTCAAAAATTTTTCAAATGAATAGACTTTCTAAAGAAATCTTCACATAAATGCTCCCAAATTCTGGCTGAGAAATGACAAAGTGATGCCTATGTTAATTTAATAAAATATTTTATAAATGTGGCAGTATGAAACGTACTTTACCTGATCCCTCATTGACTACCCATATCCCAGCACTGGATTTTCTCTCCTGCAATGGAGTTGGCCTCCTTTGGTCACTTGCACTGAAAATATGGTGCAGATGTGTTTACCTCACTGTATCCCCCTCCCAGACATGATTAACTTATCAAAATCAGGGTAAACTGTTAGAAATTACTACTCAGGACTAACACTGTCCCACCCCTGAAGCTAATTTGATCATAGTTCCAGGTGGGGGTAACTGTCATCCCATACTCACATTGTTTGGTTGTTACAGTTCTTTATATTAGAGTCAAGCAAATCTGTATTCTCTCAATCTAAAAAGAGCCAGCAGAGATTTTTTTCAGAGTACCAATAACATGTGCTGGATGCATTTTATCTGAAGGTCACTGCCCCGCACTCTCACCCTTTTCTCTCTTCTCACTCTAATTTTAATAATAATTTTTAGAAATGAGACATTTATTAATCTTTATAATTTATAAACTCCACTAAATTACCATATACTTAAAATTAACACAAAATATTTATAAGGAAACTAATCATTAACTCCTACATAGGCTACATGCTACATTTGCCCAAGGTCAAGTAGGTATGAATAACAGAGCTAATGATTTCAAACTCCATATAATTCCATTCACTCTATCCCCTCGTATTTCCTTCAGTCCCTCTCTTATTTAGTGGCCAAATTATTTTTTCTCAGCTAGTCTTGCCTTTAGGTTTCATGTTTGGTGTAACTTTTTTTTTTTCCTTTTAATTAGACACTTTCAATCTCCAGAAGTCCCAGACAGCAACCCTCAAATAGGCATATTAAGAGAATCCTTTTTTAAATGAAGTTTACAATATAAATGTTTATTGTTGATGGTTCTGTCTTGATGAACACATAAGGATATTAAAAGTTGTTTGTAAGTCTACCTGGGTGTGAGCTGAATGCAGTATTTTTGAACCAGTTAGTGCACCCATACCCATGTTACAGTTGTAATTCTCTGCAGTTAGGTCTCAGTATGTACCAACAGCATTACTTCTGAATATTTTTCTTTCCTGCCCCTTTACTTTTTGCCCTCCTCACTCTCGCTGCTTTGCAGTTTGTGGACATACTGGAGTTAATTGTTAATAAACTTACTACACACACACACACACACACACACAATCTGGCCTACAGATGTGCATGTGTTTAGTCTGCACAGTGCTTTTATCAGGTGTAATTATCTGACAAGTGAGAAAACCAAGAGCTTTCACATAAAAGTCAGAATTTTCACACGTCTTGAACAACTGGAATATCTTACAACAGTGGACCCCCCATTCTTCCTGATAACAATGGGCTGGGGCTAAGTTGGGCCCTACTCCACTGTTGTCTTACATCAGTCTCACTTCATTCATTGCCTTTACCTGCCTGAGCTTATGATTTTGGCCAAAGACAAACCAAGACTAAGCAGAGACTAAAATGTCTGTGCGCAGTTGTGGTGTCATCTGTTGGTGAAGCATGGAGATGAGGGCATTTGCTCTGAAAAGAAGCTTTGTTCCTCTATGTGAACAGTTGTGGGTTGAAGGTTTGTAAATAAAGACCTTTATTTATTATATATGACTAATTACTCAGCATAATTCCTCCTCCTGTGTCCACACCTATATACATGCAAGAAAGTATAGGTCATCTCCTGACCTTGTCGAGACCTTCAGGAGACGTGTGGCTGTGTGTGCTGTGCACATGCCCAAAGTGAGGAGTTATCAACCTGCTTCCCTTGAACACTCTACTTAGGGACCTGGCATTGCACGGACTTGTTCATATGGCTTTTTGAATGAGGTCCCACCTTTTCCGCATTGCTGTTGAACATGACTTCTCATCACATAGAAGAAAAGGGACAACTTTGGAATCAAAAAACCTTAGTAGCAGCCTTTACTGACTATTTGATCTGGAACATGTTACCAAATTTCTGTTGTCTTTGGTTTTCTCATCTAAGAATCAGAATGAAATAAGGGCAACTTGGCAAGGGGGTTGTGATGCAGTGTGTATCAGAGCCCTACATAAAACTTACTCTATTTAGAGCATATTATTCTAGAAACAGAGATGGTGAGAGAAACGCAAATTAGACCACTGGTGATATTGATTTACCCAGCATCTCAGGCTGAGAGTTCAAAACACATTCTATTAATTTTGAAAACTAATTTTCCATACTTAGCAGAGGAAATACATTTTAAAAACATCGTTTTCATGGAGTCCCAATTAAAATACCATTTGACCAAGTATGGCAAGATTGTGTATACAGCTCTGTTATTCTAACATCTCTCAGTCCTGGGCAGACCTTCCACATGGAATGTAATGGGTCCTTGGATTAAAGGGATAATGGCAGTAAAGCTTTATCCAGGGCCTCTGCTCTCCTTTCATTACAAAATCTCTTTCTTGAAGTTCAGTTATTATCAAGGCTTAAATGTCACTGTCTTGTAGCTGATTCTTTTTATGACCTATCCTGAGATTGACAGACCTCATTGATTATCTAAGGGATACTTTAATTTGAATTTTCTTTCAGCATCTCACAATCCATGAGTTCAAAACCCAACTTGTTGCCGTTCTTCTCTTCTCTGCCAGTGGCATCAATAATCTCTCAGTTCTATGCAATGTAGGCTCATTCTATGATTACCATGGGCACAGTCACTGGGTTTGGAATAGCCCATTAGCCTCTATTCTTTATTTTTTGAATCTAGCCTTGATGAGTCTTTTTCAATGTCAGTTACATCTCTCTTTCCTTTTCTACTTCACTTGTACCAAGTTAGTCCAAGGCCTCCCATTTCCACTTGAATTATAATGGAAGACTTTTATCTTATCCTATCTCTAGCCTAAACACCCTGAAATATAGCTCTCCATCAATACTGTTTGGTGGCTTCTGGGTGGAGCACTCCATTAAGTCTAAATCCTTCTGTCTGTTTTAAGGATTTTCGTTTTCTAACCGTAAGTGTTTATCTCATTTATCACCAAACTTTCACTTTTTTCACATTTATCACTTTCCCAGACTAATCTTGGATTGCATAATCTTGGTTTACTTTTTTCAATATTTTCCCAAGGTGGAGACTGCTTCTCATATCTGCCAGGTCCAACAGGACTTCAGAAGTCAAGTCATCTGCCATCTCCTTTCTAAGACTTGTCTGACTTCCCTCTTGTACTTATTTTCATCTTCCTGAACTTCTAGAGTACTAACCACTGGTGCCATGCAATTATCACTCTTGGTCACCCACACTCATTATTGACTATTATTCATGAGAGCCAGTATTGCTTCTTCAACATCACTGTAAACCCTGGAGGAAAGATATCACACCATTCTGGGTCTCTATCTCATCAAGATCCCTGCATGTGGCAAATTGATTGAAGGAAAAATTGAATGTCTTGTTAATTTGTTGGAATAAGTGATTTGAAAATTATATTCAATTAGGTTTTAACAGGTTTAACTTTTTAATGCATACATCCCTCTTGGGCAGGCAACTTACATTCTTCAATAAGCTGAATAGAGGAAATGCCATAACTGATTTTTAAAGTAATAATTGGGAGGGACCCAATTTGATGAGTACAGAATGTACTTTAAGAGGCAATGGCACAGGATACTTGAAGTCAGACCTGTTCCAGAAAAATCTGAGATATTTGGAAAAAATATCCTCAGGTCGCCTAAATTCATCCTATTTCTAATATTTAAATACCACTAGTCCCCAAGAGAGGAAATCAGGACAACATTGGACATAAAGAGTTGACAATGGGATTGATTGCTCAAAGAAAGTGACAGGAACCTTCCACCCACACAAGTACCATGTCATTTTTCCATGAACTGGGTCTGTAGTGATTGAGAATGTGTACTTGAGAAAGCTTCCAAAGGGTTGAGCAATCCATCTGGCAAAGGCATTGGACACCATGGGATTTGTTATTGTGGTGTTGCGCCAACCCCAAGGCTTATTTAATTGCCTTAGTCATCAGGCATCAGTGCCACTAATCTTGGGGCTTACTGAGTGGTGTCTGGCTTGGGTGTTTGAAAGACCAAACAAATAAAGCCAAACAAGTACAAAATTCTACCACATCTAAGTCTTAGGTCAGGAGGTTCTGATCCCAGCTCCCAACCAGTCCTACACTAAGGATCACCCCTCTCTAAAAGAGACATAGTAGAACAGAATGACAAGAGTTGAATGATTCTAAAATGCCCTTTGTCCATCTACAACACAAATGCCCTGTTATATGCTAAATATCTCCAAATTACCATTTGAGTAATTTCTGTATATTTGAACAATATACCTAAAAAGTTCTAATTTAAGCACAAATATATTACTTGGACTTGGGAACCTGTTAACCCCTTAGTTCTCTGCTCATATCTGTATGAACTGGCTATCTTTCTCAGGTTGGATTCTGAGGGAATTGACATAAAGTAGGTTGGTTATTTTGCTGGGTTAAAAAGTGCAAAAGTTATCACCACACTCTACTGCAGGCTAGGAATAACAAGTTCAGGAAAATGTGTCCTGAAAAACTAGTCATCATAATGAGGGAGAAGACGAGATGAAGAGAAAATGTCCTCCCTCCTGATTTTTCCTCTGCCTCATCTGACATGCACCTTCACCTAGCAGGTAACCTTAGATTAGAATCTAGTCATTATTCTGTGAGACCTGTTAACTTTGCCAGTTGACACATTAGAAACTTATTAGAAACTTACTCAATACTTCCTCACAACCTTCTAAAAGTTCAGCCAAGAAAAAATAAGTTGCAAGGAGGGAAGATTAAAAAACAGACATTCTGTTTTCAAAAAAAAAAAAACAAAAAACAATCAACTTCCTTCTTTGTCTTAAAAATGTCCCTTTCTACAAAATGTTGCCCTGTCACAAAAGATTTCATACTTCAATCTTACCACTCCCTTGGAGTCCTCCTGCACTAATTTGGGATATTCCCAGAATAAAATAATCCCAGAACAATCAAACTGCTTGTTACCTATGACAGAAGAAAAATGTTTAGAAGTGACTAGGCAAAGTTCAAGATGATGGCTCTTGTGGTGGGCAGTCTCCTATTGGAGAGATAACTGGCCCAAAGAAGAATGTGGGACTCTGATGGGCCAACATGAGGTTGAAACATTTTACCTGCCCACTGTTGAGACCTCTCATTTAAGAAGGCTAGTTTGAGTATCATTTGGATATAATGTTTTTGTCACTCTAGTGGGTTTTATGAGTTAAAACATTAGAAATTATCATCTTCATGGCATAAAATAAAAACCACCATCCTCCTTTCCATTTTAAACTGTCACCTTTCTATCTTTCTACAAAATTGCCCTTTCTATTAAGGCTTTGAGAAGAAAAACATCACTAATGATAAGGTATATAAATATAATTCACATTTCTATGAATTTTTCCAGAAATGAAAATCAAGGCAAACTTTATTCATTAGCAAAATAAACCAAATAATTATTCACACACACACACACACACACACAATGAACTTTTGGATGCTCAGATTACATTCAAACCCATGATGAAGAATAGGAAGAAGAGGAAGAGGAAGAGGAAGAGGAAAGAGAGGAGGAACAGGAAAAGGAAGAGAAATTATTTTTCTAGTTTGTCTCCTCTAAGAACACTCTTTTTGTTGTTATGATGCACCAATCTGGTGCATGCCATTCAGATTGTACCACCTTGGCCCTCTCTGCCTGGTACAGAAGAGAGCACCTGAAACGCAATAGAGTCACCAGATGATCTAGTCAAAGTCCATGATCTCCGAGATATTTTCCTCAAATGGTCCCATAGAGCCACCACTCTGACCCTACCAAGAAGGTCTTGAAAAGGAGTACTATAAAACCATATAAGTGCTTCCTTTGCAGCTTATCCTTGTCCTTGGCAGGCAAATATTCTCAAGTTCAGCTCAGGACTTGTAATGAACAAGAGATCAAGATAAAGTAGATTTGGCTGTATTGGCCTGGAGTGGATTCCTGGCCCAAAACCCAGGGCACTGACTTGAGTAGTCAGGTTTCCAAAATACAAAAGGAAACAGCCAGGGAAAGGAGAAGGGGAATAGTATGTGTTTGCGACAGGGGTGGGGAATGGCTATGAGCGGAAGAGGGAAACAACATATTAGAACCATGGCTAGCCACTCACACTGAATGTGCCCCTTATTTCTGGGACTGGATGTTTCCTAGTTATCTTCTCAGGTCTGTCTCCACTCTTCCCTAATGTGATATGTACCGCGCCCCACCGCCCAACCCAGGAAGCTGATCTTTATGAGTTTCAACAAGGAATCCTCATGCCCCATAACTTTCAATGGGATCAGCCAATGGAAGGCACTGGCAGGATTCTGAAGCTGGAGGAGAGTGAGGTTGTAGTGGGCATGGGTTGACTGTGTCTCTGGTTAAAGGGTGGCTCCAACCAGGTGGCTTCTCCATGCTACGCTCTCTGTGTTCTTATAACTTGGCTCCCATTTTGCCTGGGAGACCTTGGGGTAGTATTGATGACACTGAATGGAAGCTGTTGCCAATTGGGGATCCTACACTATTCTTCACCAACTCCACCAAACCCTGCCCACACCCCCTTACATAAACTCTTTCCAAATCAATTGTTTGTGCCCCATTGTTTCCCATCAAGACAAATATATTCTCTAAATACAAGAATTTTTTTCAAAGGAGGTGACAGAGGTTGAGCTTGAGAAAGGCAGGCTGAAAATCATAGTAATATTAGTCCCAATTCTAGGGTTACTAATAGCAGTGGTATAGGCCCATCCTTTTGTCTCTTCATATAAACAAGTAGAAAAAGCAATGAAGCAGGAGTTAGAAGTCTTAGCTTCTAGTCTGGAATTTACCCCACATGGACTGAATGGTCTTGGCCCATTTGCTTAATTTTTATAGGTCTTGGTTTTCTCATTCGAAAATAATGTTTTCAACATACTTCACAGCACTGTTAGGAGATTCAAATTATCATAATGCTTTGAAAAAAAAGGCTCTTTCTTATTTTTCTGTTGTAAAAATTCAGCACATTTTCCCAAGCTTAATAGTAACATCAGCTCCTTTGAAAATTTCTCAAGTCTCCCAGGAAGAATTGATTCTTCTTTCCTCTATTTTCACGTGGTAATTAATTCAAACCTCTAGTAAAGCATCTATCACATCACAGTATAGATGAGACTTTATAAGCTTATTACTTCAGTTAGATAATAAGCTCTTTTCAGCTTTCCCATGCACCAAGCATGGAACTTAGCACATAAAGGTCTCAACAATGGCCACTGGAGGACTGCATGGGCTCTTCCCTTTACATAACCTCCAGAAGGAGCAGCCCCAGGTGCACAGAGAATTCCACTTCATGACACAGGAAGAGACTTCAAAGACAGCTGGAGCAGACACCTGGTTGTATATAGTCAGGTTTGGACAGATAAGCTAGCCCAATCAGATTTTTTTTTTCTGTCAAAATTTCAAATTTTTTAGATAGAGACTTTTATGCATCTGAGAGCTTTGGATCAGGAAGTACTGGGAATCTGGGACTTAGCATGGACACTTTTGAGACCATGAAAGGTTGATAAAGGCAAGGAAGCAAGACTATAGAGGGAGGAGAGCAGAGGAGCTGTGCAGAGAGAGGTGCAGACAGAAGCCATGCTGCCTTTGACAAATGGAAATTCTATTTCTGGGGAGTTTTCAGACCCTGGAAGGTGGGGTTATATTTCTTCTAGCAGCCTCAGATTTGTTGACATTTCTCCTCTACAGTTGAGCTAGCTTTTGTGGGTTTCTATTTCTTAGCAACCCAGTGAACTCCAATTGGAACATTCACTCATAGTCACCTTGCATGGTGGCTGAGAGTGAATGAGTCAAGCTGACCAGCTGGACACACACTCCGCTGCTGGGAGCCTGGGCTGGCCACTCCCATGTGTCAGATATGGCTTGTGGCTTGCCTTATTTCTTACGTCTGTGGACTTCCTTCTCATCCACAAGGTTTCCATAACTTCTGATGAATCATATTTCTTCAGCAGACGCCTCCTTTGTCATCAAGTGTCACAATCATGTTAGGGTTAGCCACTTGATCCTCATAGCTCACTGTCCCTTCCCTTTGTAGGTTCTCACATGTCACACAAATTCTTATACTCCACCAGTCTCCAGGGAACAAAACAGACAAAGAAGAACAAGTAAAGGATGACACATTCAAGCAGGCCAGCCATAGACTTGGCGATGCCCATCTTGCCCCCACTTCCCAACTCTGGGTTAGGGCCTGCCCTACCCAAGGCTTCTGGGTGGTCAGTGATTCCAAAAGACCTAGCCCACACTGAACCAGAAAGATGAGACTACTTTGGGACTTCCTCATTTTTTAAAATTTTTGATTTTTTTTTTTCTTCTGTGGTCTGATGAAGCTAGAGACCTTAAACCAGCTCCCAGAGCACTTGAAGAACCAGTTGAGTCACTGCAGTACTTAGGAACAAACAGCCCTTTCCCAGTTCCTGGAAAGTGACAATTCTGGTGGTTGGAAATGCTCATCAACATCACAACTCATCATAACTAAATCAGCTCCACTTTAGCATCCAGTTTCAATAGTAGTGGTTTGAGAAGTGCAGACTCAAGTGGGGAAAGCAGAAACCTAAAAGAGGAAGAGGGGAGGAATGGCAGTGAAAAGCGTAGCCCATCCGTCACCACCACCTTCTTCATAAGGTCGCTTCTGTGGGAAGATCACATCCTCAGAGATGGTTTAATTTCTTGCATTCTGCTTTTAGGAACTTTATGCTAATGGATTTCATTAAATAATTATCATAAGAACAGATTCATTTTATGTTTGATTAATTATTAAATAAATGAAGTAACATCCAGCTATAGAGTGCACTAAGAGCTTTTATGAATATTGCAAGTTGCAAAATTTCTGGGGGAAAATGGTTTTTAAATTTTTATTTTGTTTTCTTTTTTATTTCTTTTTGGCTGCAGAATGGCTTCAACAATAAAAATGATAGTACAAAAGAAATATTGACAGTATGACCAACAACTTGGCTCTACTTGCAAGGATCATAAGTGATCGTCAGAGGTTATGCATTGGCACTTGAGAGAGGGGAAAACCGAACTAGAAAATTGAAATTCTTTGACCAGATGTTCCATTTGTTTCCACCAGACCCCTTTCTCCTTCTCTTTCCTGTGGCGGTGGGGAGGGAGTCTGCATTCCCCCTCACATGTGAGCAAGCAAATATCCTTTGAAGCTGAGAGTGATGGACGTCACCTCCCGTGACAAAGGGCTTTGTTCTTTGCTTTAAAGTGAGAATACAAACCTTGAAGTTTATTAAAAACCTTTATTGTAAAAGCAGTGTGTGATAAAATACAGTTCATATTATAGTTGGAAAAAAAAAGAATATAGGCATCTTAAACAAGAGGAAATGATGGACACATTAAACCTGCTAGTTACTAGTGAGTAGAAATCAAGTCCTGAAATCTCAGAGCCCAGGGGTAGTAGCTACAGGAGCAAAGTATGGCCTGGAACCATATTCTGGTTATGTCACAAATTAAGCATAGACTTAAGGGTATTATTCAATATCTCTAAGTCTCAGTTATCTTATTTCTCATGGTTATCATAGAAAATTTTTAAAAATTAAATGCTTACTGCAATTGACTGGTATACTGGAAGCTCAGTAGTTTTGCAGGAAGACGTACTGCCACAGAGATGCCCTGAGTTCCAGCCCCTCTGAACCACATTCAATCCCCTGTGTTACAAGAGCTCAACAGTGGGGCATCCTATTTATACGAACAGCTCACCTCTTTTCCTCTTGGGGCCATCCCACAGATCCCAAATCACAATCTTCCCTGGGCTTCAGCCAGAGGCCTGGGAAGGAGACGGTTTGACCCTCCTCCTATAGATCAGGAAGGTTCTGTGCTTTTTGTTTCCTTTTTTTCTCTTTTACTATTCAGCAATTTATCTCATTATATCCCAGCCTGTCTCCTTTATTTTGTCTCTCTCCCCATTTCTACATAATCTATTTATTAGGCTCTAACTTTCTAATAGTAACTTGAAGCCTAAGAATAGTGCTTAGGAAAATTAAATATGGATGTAAGAAGAACCAATACAATAATCATGTGTATTCTTTCAAAGGCCAAACTAGTCCCTACTGGATATGACAAAAGTCTCAATCTCTGTCTCCTCAACCTCAGTGACTCTTTTTTCTAATTGATAATCTTTTATCTTCAATATGCAAGATAAAAGAAAATCCTTTTAGGCATGATTCCTTAAAGAAAAATTGGGTTCATTCTACTGTATTCTACAGCTTCATTCTTTTAATTAAAAATAGTGAAAACTAATGGAACAAAGGAACATCAATATACCATGGAAGACATTGAGCTGAACCATCTCAAGCAACCAGATAGTGACAATTCAGAATGACAAGTTCCCTGTTAGGAGTCAGCTTTGGGAAGTAATGAAGAGCTAGTAAATACCAGGTGCAGTTGGTTATTATTTTTCTCTTCTAGGAAAAGTATTTTTCCAAGTCTCTTTTGAGATAGGTTTATGGATTAGAAGCTGCATGTGAAATGTGAGCTGGATTAGAGAAATATTGGTTTTGCAGCTGGCTGACTAAGCAGACCCAAAGGATATAAATGAAGAGTCAGGTTAACTTGACTAGATTTCCAGTGGTGGACCACAAGGCTCTGAGGCCTCATCTTATTCAGCTTTTGGATTTGTGGTTTCAAATAAAGCCATAGAAGCCATATTCATAAACCTATGCATAGGATTCCCACCTGCTAGAAACAACCAATTCAAAAGATGATGGTATCAGGATTTATAATGATCTCAATATGTTGAGACATTGCCTCAAGATAAATCATATTCAGTTTAAAAGGCAGGAAGGCTTCACTATGAGTGTACTGTTGATTCTTTCCAATGAAAATTCTCATTATTTGCACGCATCAAGTGAATTTCTTTTCCTGCAACCAAGAGATACCAAATTGATGCTGATAACATCAATTTCTCAGGAGGCCTAATCTCAGGGGAACTATGGCACTTCTAGAGAGTAGATGAGAGGAGCAAATCTGGACTCTATCCCCTGTCTTCTTTCTTATCATGATATAGCAAAGGAAGTTTTGCAAAATAAAATTATTTTAGATTGAAAATGATATATATATATAAAACTCAAAAAGAGAAAAGAACATGGTTTGATGTCATAAATTCCAGAGCTAACCCTATTTCTAGCATAGCCAGAGCTACGTGCTAAATGTAGGCAGGAATCCACCTCTCAGTCTCTTGATTTTTGATTCCTGTGTGTTATAGTCATTCTTAGACAGATTCTCACTTAATGGCAGTCAACATGACTCTCAACATCTATAATTTACAATCCACTAATTTAGCAGAATGTGAGCTCTATCAGAATGAAATCCCTTTTCTGTTAGTTCCACCAGAGTCCTAGTGTAGACTCTAATCCACTTGGACTGGGTCCCAGAACCAACCACTGTGGTCAGCATGGTGGTCATGTACCCACTTCTAGTTTGGATTATTTCTAGCCCCATGACATGGGTTCCCATATGAAAGAGGAATCTTACAAATAGAAGCAGAGAGGAAGGGATACTAGACAGGCCAACACAACAGATGTCTACCTTGGTAATATTCCCATTGTATTCACCACAATAATAACTGAGAAGATGAGAGGAGAAATGGCTAGAAGAGATGGAGATGAGAGGATGACAGGAAAACTTGAGAGCTAGGTAAAAGCTTGAGAAGAGTCTTCCTGGAGAGGAGGGGATTGGCTTGGTCTTTTATACGCAGAGGATTGAAATGAAAGCTTTGGGGAAAAGATTCTGGGAAGCTGATTTTAGTTCAGCATGTGAAAAAGAAAACTATAATTATTTAAAATGTTCAACAGTGGCCCAGCTACTGAGCAAGCTCTTCCCAAAGAAGGAACAGAACAGGAATTCTTGCCAGTTGAGAACTTTTCATAGGATGGGGGGTTGAATTAGATGACTAAAGGCATCTATAAGGTCTTCCAACTCTTTGATCTTTAAGTAATATGGGAAGCACTCAATGCACAACTTAGAAAATTTTTACCATTGGCATCCGGCTACTTCAAACTAACAAAGTCCAAGGAAATTTGAACCCTGTAACCACTTTCCTCCTAAGTGTCTGTACAGAGGGTATGTGCCAGCATTTGTATAAATGTAATCTTTATCCAAACACTTCTTGGTGCTAAAAAGGTGCAGACTCTAATAGAAAGGTCCAACTCTGGCAAGTTGTTTTGCATCTCTTGATTTAAATTGAAAGCACCAAGATATATTAGAAGTGAAGACTTCCACTTGCAAACACTGTGACCACATGATGATACAAGAAGCTGGTTAAAAGGAAGAGCAAGTTTATGTTCTGCGATGAGCAGATCTGGAGAGTTTGGAAAAGTGAATGATTTATTTTTCAAGAATTTATATTCCTATTAATAACTAACATCCACTGCTATTACTAAAAATAGCTGGTAACTGTTATGTGCATGTACAACTATGTAACATTGAATCCCACCATTATGCATGATTACCATGCACCAATAAAAAGAAACAAAAAATAGCTAATAGCATGCACCAGAAATGATGCTTAATACTTCAAACATATTATCTCTTTTAATATTCACAGTATCCACAGGAGGCAGAGATAATATGATTATTGTCATACTGTCAATAAGAAGATCGAGGTATAGAGATTAATAACTTTCCCAAGGTAATATATTTGGAAGTGGCACTACTAGAATGTGCCCAAAATATTTTCAGATGGGTCATCTTTAAATTATACCACAAACCTATGCAGAAGGTATAAATAGTTCCATTTTATAAATGATGGAAATAGATTTCAAGAACTTATTTATCCAAAGTCACATCACTGCCTAGATGCTATGTCTCCTTTTCTTGGAGCATGTATTTATGTGGTACCTGGCGAGGCTTTGGAGAAAGGAGTGAAAGTCCCATGTTCATGGCTGATCTTGTCAGCATGTCTTGTGCCTTATGATTAATCTGTTGCATTTTTAATTCTGTTCAGAAGAAAATGAAGCATCTGGCTAACCTATGGGTTTCTGTATTCTTACAATTAATCTTTCAGTGTTTCTGAGGTTCTGAGTCATGTGATATACATCAAAAATAAAAAAAATCCTCAATTCTCATGAATGATATCCATAATATCAGAATAGATATATTTCTACATATGGGATCTGTGTTAAAGTATGCATTCAGAATCTCCTTTTGTCTCACTTAATGGTTCTTACTTCATGTTCTAATCTACTTTTCATAAATTTAATTGTGGTGAATACAATGACTCCACCACCATAAACACCCTAAATTAGCTTTACAATGGTTGTCATGTCCTGGGTTTTGGTTGCTAGAGTCACTCCTGAAGTGGTGCCAGGGGATACAGGTTCTGAAATAGCACCATCAATGTGGAGGAGGACTAGACGAAGGTCATGACAGAGAAAGGTGACAAGCCAGCAGTGCAAGAACAGAACAGAAATAATTACAGATGGGGTGCAATGTCAGCTCCCCAAGTGTGATGATATCCATAACAGATATACCCCAAACATGTGGCATCAACTGGGCTTTGTATTTGAATTTCTTTCTGCACTATAATTTTCATCAAGAGAGAAAAGGGAAAAAATGTATGAGCTCTTTGTAATAAATTCCCCTTGTGCCATCTCTACTCAGATGATGTCTTTGCTGCCAGGCTCACTTCTTCTCCTGGCAAACATTTTTCCCAAGATGAAACTCAGCTCAGAACTTCCAAATGATGGAATAAATAAATGTGCAAGAATTTAGAGACCGAGGCACATAATCTTGGCCCTCCAACATTGCTGCATGAAGTTGAACTTCCTCTGGGTTGCTATAAACTTAATCAAACATGGCTGTTGCTCTCACAGTGAGGCAGTTCAGGTCTCAAAGGTATCACCAGTTATATTACTTCTGAGACCAGCCAGGAACTTCAGAGAGCGCAGAATGCTCAGTATTTGGTCCATCCTATCTATAAAAAGTGTTCCCTAGAGTCAAGAGGAAGGGCTCAAAGACATGAAGGGTGATTATTTATCTAAAATCAGTACAGCTGAAAGAGGCTTATAGATCCAAAGGGCTATTACAAAGTTTACCAGGAGAGTGAACGATACTTTACAATTAAATCTCACCTTAGTGATTGGCTCCTTGGTCTGTGTAATTACACACTTGTGTTTTTTTTTCCCAGTATTTAACTAAAAGGGCCTCATACTGCTGTCGCTGCTGCTACTCTGCTCTTTTTTTTTTGCTTTTACAGGGGAAGTGGTATGCTTATAAAGCTTTTGCATAAGTAGTGGCCACTCCCTCCACAGCAACCCTCCAGAATGGATTACTTGCTTGTCTGTGGTGAGGTCCAGGTGCAGAATGGGATGAGCAGAAATGAGTAGCTTGAGACTTCCTTCATCAGCAGAGCTCCACCTCCCACTGAAGCATATTCTGATTCTTTTGGATTAGACAAGTGGCTCAAAGGTCAGTGATTACTGTTACTCAAAGTAACAGGGGGATGTGTTGGGGTTGAAATGGGGAAATAAAAGGGAGAAATGTTAAGATAAAGTTGCGTATGTTGGCTTCTCAGTAAATCCAAACTTTAGTGCTGACTGCCCATTTACTACCATGCTTCAGTGGCAGTGGGGGTAACATTTCCTGGGAGTTTAAATGGTACACTGAGTCATATGAGTCCTCCAGATAGTTTTGTGAGACATCTGTTAAAATGCTCTTAGACTTCATTTGAGGGTTGCCTTAATATGTGGTGTTTGGAGTAGGAAAACTAATTTTATCATGCTATTTTTGTATGTACAACTTGATAATAAAGTGATGATTTTGTAGTATGTTTTTTTTTGTTTTTTTTTTTTTAGCAACCACCACAAAAAATATTATGAGGCATATCTGTTAGAAAAGCCACGGGAGCCAGGCACAGTGGTATGGACCTGTCGGGCCAGTTGTTTATGAATTTGAGACAGAAGGATTGCAACTTCAAGGCCAGCCTGGGAAAGTTGGTGAGGCCCTATCTCAAAATAAAATTTTTAAAGGGGCTGAATGTCACAGGTCAGTGATAGAGCACTTGCCTCGCATGTGGGAGGCCCTGTAATGCAAAAAAAAAAAAAAAAAGCCATGGGAAATAAATGCTTTTATATAAATTAGCTAATTTGAAAATGCATGTGAGAGAGACTGTGTTATAAGAAGAATTTGAGAAGTTAGAAAGAGGTGGTGGTGGGAAGCATTTAGTGACAGAGGAGCTCCATGAGTATCAGACTATTGGCATAGTACAGAGAAGGGCACCAGGGATGGGGCTGGGGAGTAACTGCTTAGGAGCAGATAGGCTCTGGTTTATTCTGAGGCAAAGCAGAGATTCCGCCTCAAGAACAACAGGAGAGATGAGCTCCAGCAGTGGTCCTCTGCTGCTGCTACCTAGGGTTGGCTTTTATTGACTCAGTCACAATTGTCAGTGTTCTCATCCCAAGTAAAGCAGAGAATTTTGAACATCTATTTAAAAAGAGTTTTCACATCAAGTATGAGATTGAAGCCTCCATTAGTTCTGTAAAATGAGTACGACTTCCCTGTTATCCTCTAAGAGTCTCAGTTGTAACTACAAGTTTCCATTCCAACTTGGGTATCCTGACTCAAATATCGTGTTTGGAATTTAGTTATGTCCCTGGGAAGAAGTAATTATCTAAAGTTGATTTGAAAACTTGGGATGATCCACAGTAGGTCATTATTAAGAGATTGGCAAGAATAATTGGAACATTTACTTTGCAGCAGAAATGGCTAATAATTTTATAAATCAAGTTCACTGAGCCATTTGGATAATGTTAAAAAGTATTTACCTAAACATGTTTCAAAACTTCATTTCCTGGAATCCAACTGTTTAAATAACTTCACCATGGTAAACACATGAACGTAATTTTGCTGAAGAGTTTATTTTGGCCAGGAGCCATCAGATTGGTTAATTAGTAAAGGATGATGTAGTCCCTGGGGAGTAAGTGTTTAAATACGACATTTGAAAAACCTTTTTAAACATTAATGTCAAGCCTTTAAAATATTTAGAGGGAAAAATTGCAGGATTGTGACACTAGGGAACTTACACAAGTATCTTTATCTGCTTGAGTTTTAAATAATTATCGTGTAATTCCTATAGTTCATCCAACTCTGAAAGAAAATAATTAGTATGAAAAATATGCAGGGAATTTGATGAGTATAAAATCCCCTGTGGGACGAAAGAATATATCATGAAAGCCTCTTTTTGTTGAACCACTCATTAAAGATAATTAAGAAATATTTTAAAATTCTGAGATTCTATTTTTTTTTCCTTTATAGAATACACCTTTGAATAAATAAGTAAGGCCGGGGTGTAGCTCAGAGGTAGAGTGCTTGCCTTCTGTGTCCAAGGCCCAGGCTTGATCCCCTGCACCAAAACAAAGACAGCAGCAATAAAAGAAACTCACAAGAAAAGGAAAAGAAAATTTAAGAAATTATTGAGGCTTCTCAATGTTGTTTTTATTTTTTGAAATATGTCTGGACTTTTCCTGCGGATCGTTGACCATTGAAAACTGTCTAGCATTGTGGGAAGAACCCAATATTACTGTAATAACTGAGTAAAAGTCAAATAATGCAGTTGAAAGCTCCTGGCACGTAGTAGAGCCTCAATAATCAAGTATGAAATTCTTCATTGAGATGGAAATTTATGGGGAAGAATCATTTAACTGGAAATTTTACATTCAAAAGTCATAAAATTTACTTAGGTCTAAATTTTCAGCAAATGCATATTGGGCCCTTCTTCTGCGTTTGAAGAGATCTTGGAATGGCATGCTATTTTCCCAAAGCAATGTCATTCTTGTGCCCATGATTAACTGCAAGCATTGTTTACTTTGTCTTCATTAGTGGGAGCTGACAAGAGACCCAGCTTCCTTAGCCTGGGGAGGAGTCAGCTTTGATTAACTTGTCATATTTATTCCAATTTCATTCAGACAGTGATCTGAAGTCAAAGATGCCACATGAATCAACGATGTTTCTAAATTCACAGGAAGGCCATGACTGGCGTGGCAGGTCCTCCATCTTCACAGACAAAAATCATCAGACAATTCTGCTTTGTCCGGAGACCATTTGTCCACTATTTCATTCTGTCTTCAAAGTCTGAGAAAGGAAGTCTATATTTAAATGAAAAAATATAGGCTTTAAGTGACCAGTTCCCTGATTGTTTAACATCTCCATCAAAGACCACGTTAGCTTTCATTTGAGAAGCCTGTTTAAAGTACGAAAATAAGCATGCTCAACTGTGTATTGAGAAGAGAAACAATTCCTAATGAGCAAAAGGGAATCACAGCAATTTTGCTTCTCCTCTCTCTGATGTACTTGTGACCTTGATTCAATTCTTAGCTCCTGAGCCCTTCCAGCTGTATCAAATGAACAAGCATGATTAACATCTAAATAGCTTTAGGGTTTCTGCAGATTTCTTAATTTAAAAAATATTAACAGAGGGTTGGAAAAGCAAAAATGTTTATCCCTCTAATTTCAACCCCATAACTCTATGTTAAACTGAAATATCTCTTCATAGTACATCTGCTATCCACCCACCCATAATTGTATTAGACATAATGAGGAGTTTGCGGGGGGTGGGGGGGTTGCTAAAAGAACTCACAAGAAATTTGGAGATACCAGAAATGGAAAATTAGAGATCATGTTATGGTGCAAAAGAAAGCAGACTTTACTCTAGGTCCTAGTTGTGACTCCTTTCTCCTAGTTGTATAGCATCCCAGAGGTGAACTTCTCTGATATTCTTATCTCATCTAAACTGGAAATGATTAACACTGATCCCTCCTACAAGGGTGCAATAAGGACCCATCCAGAAATGTGCATGAGCCGGGTGTGAATTGAGACCTTCACATAGGGTGAGCATCACATATTAAGTACAAGTATGTGGTGAGGACTCCATGTTAGTTTTCTCAATGACAAAATGTTACTTCTAGAGATTCTAATATGGAGAAGAGTGGGATACAAGAGAGACAGCCTTTCATTGCCTCAAGAAGTTTTTTTTTCTTCATCTTATCCCTACCAACAACAAATAAGAGGGGTTTTCCTTTAAATTTTTTTTAAATACATCATGATATTTTTTCAAATTATACCCAAGATTCTGATGTGTTCCCCAAGCTTCATCCCTGCCCCCCTGGTCATCTGCTCAAATGAAATAGACTGTGATAGCTCAAGTTTTAGGGGCTACCTCCACAAGGAGATGGCAGGCAAACTGGGCACTTTAGGACAAGCAGGTTTTGGTGGGGAGGAAAAGAGAGATAGGTCTTCTAGAATAAGAAAGCAACATAAGCAAGAAAGAGAGATGTGCAGGGAAATTTAGCTATGGAAATATCTTAGGGCTATTTTAAATTTTAGCCCAAAAGATCACTTAACATTTAAAAATGGTTCCTTCTGAGAGGTCAGTCCAATCAAGACTTTGGTTCTTTATGAATATGGGCTATTTCATTTTATTCTTTATCTTTCTAATGAACATGATTTCATTAAATCTACTATTCTGAAGGCCAATGTTACAGTCAAAATGGCCACACAGAAAGTCTTTTATAGAACCTATTCTTTCCTAACGGAAGGCAGTCTTCATTTGACCAAATGTAATTTTTTTTCCTTATCACTCAGAGCTTGGGATAAAAAATAGTTATCCAACTCTTCCTTTGAAAAATGCCTCAGCTAAACTTTTAGAATCAAATGAAAATGACCTTTTTAGATACTGACAGCTGAGTAATTCATGAAGGTACCTCACTCTATTCTAGCAGTGAACCAAGAAGATGTACTTTGACAGAGTTTATTTTCAAGTTGATAGAAAGGAAGAACAATGAGACACTGTCCTTTAGTGCTTCCCATGGAGCAAATTTGTCACTTTGCCAGGCTTGATGATATGAGATGGACAGAGCCTGGAGTGACATTCTGGATATAAGCTTTTACCACACATGGATAGTATCTTTTGCATCTCTATGTTCAATATAAATGTTAAATGTGTTCTTCCCTCTCTCTGGAAGATTCTAGGAGTGCCTGGCCAGAAGAGGCTGCTTAATGGAGTCCAGAACTGAGATAATCAACTGTCTCAAGTCAAAACAGTGCCTGAAGGATGAGTCCCCAGGCAGATTTCCATAATGTAGAACATTTGGTGAGTTTGCATATTGCTGGTTAAATCAAAGCCAGGATCATCTTGGGTCCTGACACAGTCTTTGAAAAGTTCTCTTTCACCCATTCACTCACCAATGCATTTCAGATTCCTTCAGCACAGTAGGGATTCCTACGTTGTGCTGAGGGCTGGGGAAGATAAATGGGTAGAAACATACAAATCTGTGTCCTAGCAGAGTTAAGTCCATAGGAGAGACAAGCACACCCCCAAAAATTAATATAATAAAAGTTTTTAAAAATTATTAACCTGAGATACATTCATTCTATCCTTCAACAGATTTTGTCGGTCATCAAATGCTAGCCAGACACTCTGCTTGCTTTGTTTAGGAGCTGAGACTATCCTGTGGGCACTGGGACTGTTAAACTACTTAAACAGATTCACAGCAGAACACTGGGCTTTAGAGGGGCCTGTTTGTTGTAAAGAGGCAAGATAGAGCGAAAGCACAAAAGCATTTCCACAAGCAAGCCAGAGCAGAGCAGGCCTGGAGGGAGGTCAGCAGGGCCAGGAAACGCTACTAGAGAAGTTGCCCATTTATTAGATGCCAGGAAGGGGTGCAGGAGGGGAAAACCCTATGGCAGCGAACTTACAGGAGAGATCTGGACACAACACTGGGGAATAAAACTGATGTCCGGGTTCCCGTTAAGGCAGGAAGTGCAAAGAGCTCTGAGGGTGAAGTTTAAGGCCCAAGAAGGGTGTTAGGCAATGTTGTGCAAACGGATCACAACCCATTCCAAAGTCAAGAAATCAATTTAGTGGGGCTTGACCAGCATTGTTTAAAATTATAAGCAGCCTTATCAAGGAATAATTTGTAAATGTATGGTTTGGTAGTTTTCAGTAAATTTAGTTATAAAGCCATTTTCAAATCCATTATTAGAATATTTCTAACCCCTCCCCCAAAGTCTTCTAATGCCCATTTGCAGTTCATCTCTACTCTCAACTTCAACCATAGGTAACCACTGACTAGCTATCTCCATGAATTTGCCTTCCTGAATACTTTTATAAATGGGATCACACAGTATGGAGTGTCTTTTTGGGGTCTTGGTGCTTTTGCTTAGCATGGTGTTTTGAGATTCATCCACGTTGGGTATCTATCAATAGTTTGCTCCTTTTCATCCCTGAAGAGTCCACTGTATAAACATATCACATCAAATGAACTAATCAATAAATGGCTGCACATGTGGGTTGTTTCTGGTGTGGGGCCACTGTAGACAATGCTGCGATGAACGTAGGTGTGTAAGTCTTTGAGTGTACCTGTGTCTTTTCTCTTGGATCTGTCCCTGGGATTGGAATTGCTGTGTCATATGAAATGCTTATGTTTAATTTTTAAGAAACTCCTAGCTTATTTTTCAAAGTGGCTGTGCCATTTTACATTCCTACCAGTAATGTATAAGTGTTTCTACGGCTCCACATCCTCCAACTGGTAGCATTAAATCTTTTTGATCATAGCTTTTCTGGTGGGCAGGTAGTAGAACTGCATTCTATTCTAATATGTGTCATGATTAACATGGTTGAGCATATTTTTATGTGCTTATTGACATTTGCATGTCTTCAGGTCTTTTATGCATTTGTAACTGGATAATTTATCTTATTATTATTGAATTATGAGAGTACATGATATACTCCTTTATCATGTATATGATTAACAACTATTTTCTTCGGTATTTGGCATATCTTTTCATTTTCTTAATCTTTTGAAGCACAGGTATTTTTAATCTTGATGAAATCTAATTTGTCCATTTTTCTGTTATGAATTTTGCTTGTAGTATTTTTTAAGTGTTTTTGAATGCCAACTGAAAGCACAGACTTCCTACTGTGCTTTCTTTAAGAAGCTGTGTAGTTTTAGATTTTACATTTAGGTCTATGGTTCATTTAGGGTTAAATGTTTTATAAGAATGTTATACCTTCAAGCATCATTTCTACATTTGTTACTAGAGAAAGTTTTCTGAATGGGTAGAGCACTGATTCAATAGAAAAAGGAAAGTCTCTTCAATAAATAGTGCTGGAAAAACTGAATATCCATGTGCAGAAGGAAAAAAAAAACTAGACTCTACCACTCACATAAACAAAAATCAACTCAAAATGGATCCAAGACCTGAAACTATTGGAAGAAAATATAAGGAAATGGTTCAGAACATTTTCATGGGTAAAGCTATTTTGGATATCACTCCAAAAGCCCAGGCAACAGAAACAAAATTTGACAAATGGGATTAAATCAAACCAAAATGCTTCTCTACAACAGAGGAAACAATCAACAGAGTGATGAGACAATCTACAGAATGGGAGAATACATTTGCAAAGCATTTATTTCCAGAATAAGGAACTCAAACAATTCAACAGGAAAAAAAATCCAATTGAAAAAAAATGGGTGAATGACCTGAACAGATGTTTCCCAAAAGACCTTGTACAAATAGCCAACAAGATGTGAAAAAAATGCTCACCATCACTAATCATCAGGAAAACGTAAATCATAAAAACAATGAAACGTAATCTCATGCCAGTTAGAATGGCTGTTATCAAAAAGACAAAAAGTAACAAATGCTGGTGAGACTGTAGAGAGAGAGGAATCTCATACACTATTAGTGGGAATGTAAAGTAGCACAGCCATTATGCTAGGCAAGTGCTCCACCACTGAGCTATATCTCAAGCCCAGTAGAACCATTATGGAACACAGTATGGAAGTTTCTCAGGGGGAAAAAAAAAAACAGAAATAGAACTGTATGCCTCAGCAATCCCACTCCTGAAAATATATTTAAAACAATTGAAAGCAGTATGTCAACAAGATATTTGCATTCCCATGTTTACTGTAGCACTGCTCACAATAGCCAAGATAAAAGACCAACCTAGGTGTCCAGTGATGGATGAATGAATAAAGAAAATACACTACCTATACACAAAAGAATATTATTCAGAAATAAAAAGTAAATAAATTCTGTCATTCACAGCAACATGGTTAGAACTAGAGGACATTATGCCAATTGAAATGAGTCAGTCTCAGAAGATAAATACACACTCTCACGTATATGTAGAAGCCAAAAAGTTGATCTCTTAGAAGTAGAGAATAGAATAGTAGTGTCCAGAGCCTATAAAGGATTTGAGGGAAGGAGAGATGGAAACAGGATGGCTAAGGGTACTAGGGTACGACTGGGTAAGAGGAATAGCTTCTAATGTTCTGTAGCACAGTAGGATAACCATGATTAATAACAACTTGTTGAAAATTTCAAAATAACTAGTAGAGAGGATTTTGAATGTTCCCAGTACAAAGAAATTACATGTCTGAAGTGATAGATATGCCAATTACCCTGCTATAATCATTTCTCATTGTATATTTGCATTGAAATGCCACACTGTACCCCATAAATACATAAAATTACTATTCACCAGTTAAAATTAATATATATTTGAAAAATAAAAGTAAGAAAAATAAATGCTGCATGTGGTGTGAGATAAAGATATAAGTTCACTATTTTTGCATGTGGATATGCATTTGTCCCACAATCAGCATTATTAAAAAAAAAAAAAAAGATAACAGAAGATACCAGAATTCATTGTACATTGTTTTTGCAGAATCCATCTATGTTTCGTGTATTTCCTAAATTGTGAAAAAGAAAAGGGTATGTTGTGTTGGCTTGTGATAAACTGTCTTTCAAGCCACTAAGTATGGCTTTCAGCATCCAGTGCAAAGATTTGGGAAGAAAGAAAAGGAAAAGAGAGGAAGCAACTGAGAGCAATGGTCAGGAGGGAGGAAACCCAGAGTCAAGTCTTACCTTGGGGACAGTGACCCAGCAGAGTGACATGAGCTGGCAATGGTTCTCTCATGTTGGGGGATTTGGGCTCTAGATAAAATGCAGACATCAGAGGGAGAAAACCATCCATGTGCAATGAGGAGAGTGTGTGATTCTACGTGGAGGCGATGCATGAATTCCCAGTGGACAGGACATGTCAGCTGGACTTGAAGCATGAAAAGGCTGTGTCTAGAATCCCGGGGAGGGAGGTGCATCACTGAGGGAAGGCCCAGGGGATGGGAATGACTATTTCAACTGGAAAGAGAAGACCATTAGTCCCTGTGGCATGACAGGACGGAAAAGCCAATCAGCCAGGGTGAAAATTTCAGTAATGAAAACTGGGGTTCGAGGGTTTTAAACCCCCTTACTAGGGTCTCAACACCTATATAATTAAGGTCTCACATTTGTTTTCCAATCATCTTCTGTCTAATCAGGAGAAATTAAAATTCCTGGCCTCTCCCTCTGAGTTGTCCTTCTTTCCCTACCCAATCATCCACATCAATATTAATACCTCATTAGTGTTCTGCCATTCCTCACAAAACAAGGCTAAGCTAATGGCACTCCATGTAGGATCTTTAACTACTCCAGTTATAATTTATTTTTTTTTATTTTTTTTTTTGAGAGAGATAGAGGTAGAGAGAGAGAGAATTTTTTAATATTTATTTTTTAGTATTTGGCGGACACAACATCTTTGTTTGTATGTGGTGCTGAGGATCGAACCCGGGCCGCACGCATGCCAGGCGAGCGCGCTACCGCTTGAGCCACATCCCAGCCCCTCCAGTTATAATTTAAATTCTTTTCTAGATATTAATTTAAAGCATACAAATGTTTTAAAAAGGCATTTACAAGGATGCAAATGTTGTTGTTTTTTTTTTTAAAAAAACATTTCTATTTGACATCTATATAACAAATATAGATGTCTGTCATTACCTTGCTTTTAAACCTTGAACAGACACAATTTTCCAAGCCTTGAATGCTTTATTGGTATACAAATAAGCTTGCACTAAAAACTCTGAGGTTTTTGTTTTGTTATGTTTTGTTCAGTGACAATAGAAATATGGTTGTTTTGCTACAGACACACATGTTGTCTAATACAACCCAGTTCCAAGAGCAATGGATAAATTTACCCATTGGACAGAAAAGTGTGATTAATAAGAATAATGGCCACTCACACACATTTATAAAAAAAACACACATTTCCTCTTATATTAAACTTTAAAGTTTTAAACACATTAAACGTATTTGCTTTTGCAACTAGTCTGTCCCAGATGTGAGTTTTTGCCTCAGGCAGTGTGCACTTATTCCTTTACTTATTCCACAGATATTTCTGGTCACACATTTCCACACACAGCTCTGCCCTCCATTCTGAAATGGGCACAAACAATCTATAATCTATTAACCTATAAACTTTGATTCAGCAAAAGAAAAAAGGTAGGAATGCAAATAAGGTCAGTGTGTGTGGTCAATAAGGTAGGAGAGCGTTCACTTGCAGATGTGACAAGGAACACGAGAAGGCAGAGTTTGAGGACGGTGCTTTGCCTCCCAGCGGGCACCTGCTCCCTGTGTGGAGGTTAGGTCTGGCTGGCAGAAGCAGAGCAACATAAGTTGTGTGGGTGTGAGTTCAGGAACCAAAACAGATGGAACTCTGGGTCCATAATCCTTGACAGTGTTCCTCAGACGTCTTTAGGGTGTTTTCTGTAACTGACCCTGGTCTTGGCACTGCATCTGCTGCTTAGTATTTTCTTTTACTGCTGTTAGACTCAGGGTTACATCATAGGAGTACAGGAACTACACACAGAGACTTAGAAATATTCACTGTTAATTGGAAGAAAAATTAGGAAATAGGTGATGGTTTAGTATGCCATTTTCAATATCATATTTCTTCTTTTTCAAGTAAGTCATAACTTAATTTGAATGTCCTTTGAGGCTGAGACATAGATTTCTCCTGACTAATTTTTAGTCTTAAAGAGCCATGTTTTTTAAAATCCACTTTTGAAAGCATGTGGATAATTTATAAGAAACATATATATGAATTTGCATAAGGAGTCCCAATGGATAGTAGGAAAGAGTGTTGTCTTGAGGGGTGGGGACTTGGAGTCAATGTCTAGTGCTGCCATTAACTAATGTGAAGGTTTGGATAAGTTTTTAATTTGACTCAGTTCTGTGATGTTCACAAAATCAAGAGCCAGAAATAAATTCTGAGTTCTCCTTCAATTTTAATAACTTTTGTTTGTATTTACAATTTATTGTGTAACATCACATATCCAAAGTACATAGATTAATATTTACTCATTCACGCAAATACCAAGCAGTTTTCCTTAATTGGGAGCAGATCAGCCTGTGATGAGGGCCTACAGAAATAGATGTGTGGAAAATATGTGCATCTGCCTAGAGTTACTGAAGATTGACATTCAGTGACTCTCTCTTGACTTTTGAGTCAGTATCAGTATTAATCAAATGATAACATCAGCTCTGAACTCTGCAAATCAACCTAACTCCTTCGAAAATGGAGAAGTTCTGAGTAAGAAATTGCTTGGCATTTAGTTTGAGAGCTGTAAGTAGAAGTAGAAGAGTCAATCACTCAATAGTACAAAATTAATTTAATCTCATAATCATACAGTGGAAAACCTAAGCAATTTAAAAGAAAACTGAATGCCACCAAACACCAAGGAGGTATTTATTGAGAGACAACGTTCTTCAACCAAGGACAATTTCCTGGATATCTAGAAACCACTCCACAGACAGATAATATCTCCTCTGCCTTCTCTGGCTAAGGCTGCTCGTCAATTATTTTTGCACTGGATAGGCTCAAGCCAAATGGTTATTTTGCCATGAGTCCTAGTTGAGGGAATGTGCTAATTTAGAAGAGGGATTCCAAGGACACAGCATCAAATAATGGGCAGTTCCAGGGCAGCTGCCTTAGAACAAGGAATGGGAGCCCTGAAGGCTGGTTTGCTTTCTTTGACACCTAGAGCATCCCAACCTGGGAAGACAGAGAGAAACTATCCAAGCAAATGTCCTGCTCTAGACATTGAGTCAGTGCTGACCTAGAGGTTGTAAGGAAGGGTTGAGTCTTTGGGGCACTTTAATACAAAAACCCACGCCATCAAAACCCATGTTCTGATGATGGGCCATCTTTATCTCCCCAAATGTGTTGGCTGATGTTTTGGGTTGGGGAGTGGGCACAGGTGCCAAGAGAACAAGTCCCCCAGTGAAGGAGTGGCAATACACAGAGAAGAACGTTTCAGATATAAACAAAGATTAATAACATGATATGGTGGGCAGAACATAGACCTTGTAGGCAGACAAATCTGAGTATCTCATCTTGACTCCCACATCCTGACTGCCTAACTCTGTTTCAGTTTTCTCATCTGGGAATCAGAAATGATGATTTTTACCCCATATGATGATGTAAAATTGAAACAGTTCATACATTTGAATTTTACTTATTAATCACTGCAAATACAATAAATTCCAAAAAAAAAACCTGCTCTTTTCTTCCCCACACCGCCTCCAGCACTTTCTGGGCTGAACTGTGCCCACCCCCATTTATATGTTGAGGTCCTAAGTCCCAGTACTTCAGAGCATGGTTATATTTGGAGAGAGAGTCTTTAAGTTCAAATGAAGCCATGAGGAGGAGTCCAAGGCCAACATGATTGGTGTCCACAAGCACAAACAGAGGCCACCATGTGAAGACACAGGGAGAACACAGCCAAAGAGAAACCAACTCTGCTGACACCTTGATCTTGAACTTGTAGCCTCCAGACTTCTGAGAAAACACATTCCTGTTCTTTATGCTCCCCAAACTCTGACTTCATTTTGAGTCTGGAAAACTAACACATGCACCAGTCCCCGCCCCATCTCCACCTGATGGGCCTATGGCAAAATCTGACTGCTGTGGCAACAGAACTCTAACATCCAGAAGCAGCTGGGGCTAGCCAGTCACAGGAGGTGGGGGAAACCTGAAGTCATACAAAGCCATTTTATATGAACTACATGAAGGAAAAACAAATATTGTGACTGTGAAGTTAGTCCACAACAAGATCCTAGCAAGATGTCAATTTCTGATCAAGCATAAACTTTTCCTTATGAATAAGAAAATAAAGATTTTAATAGTGGGCACATTAGAATAAGTTATACCTTATGTATGTACAATTTGCCAAAATACATTCTTCTGTCTGTATAACTAAAAAGAACAAATAAAAAAATAAGCAGAATGATATTGATCAAATTATATTGTTATAGTGTGTGCATAAATGAATAAGTAACAACAAATCCTACCATTACATATTATTATTTACAACTATAATGCAACAATAAAAAACTTAAAAAATAAACATTTTCTTTATAAAAAAAATAGTGGGCATATTAAGCTATTTACACATAAAATCAGACATCAGAACAATAGGCCAAAGAGACTGAAGTCTAATATCGATAGAGTAATGTTAAGTAACTTATAAGACCAGTTATGTTTGTTTAATAAAATGCCTCAATTTAGACTGTGTAGACATAATTTGTCAATGGCGGGGTCTCTTTCCACTCATCTAACTCTCATTAACCTTATCTACTGCTTCCTAGAGGGTGGAGGGAATAGCTTTAAAAGAAATATTTTCCCATCAAAGACACTTTGGCGTTAGAAAAAAAAAATGCCTCCAAATGCCTTCGCAATGTACTACAGGACTAGAAATAAGTTCTGGGGTCTCTGCACTTTCTTGCTAATTTGACTAAGTAGATCTTATTATAGAAACTGGAGCCCATTTTATTTTAATAATTGCAAACTGAGTCTAGAATGGAAATTCAGTTCTCAACAGACACACAGATCACCTCCAAGGAATAGCCATCTCTATTGCCTCTAACCTGAATTTAAAAGAATACACATCATTAAAATCAAACCAGGGTTAGCATTTGTCCATATCTGATTCAGAAAGGAAAGGAAAGAAGAATAAGAGGGAAGAGGAGAGAGAGAGAGAGAGAGAGAGAGAGAGAGAGAGAGAGAGAGAGAGAGAGACTGACTTCCTTTCTCAGTTCCCAAAGTACTTGGAAGGAAGTCATGGATGGCTACCATGCTCTCAACAATGAAAAACCAGAACCAACTGAAACTGGGTGACTGTTTTCTTTGATCCACCCAAGAATTGAGCTCACAAAACTGGAGAAAGAAACAAAATCACAGACAAGATCAGCTTATTAGGAGCAAAAGCTGCTGGAGTCAGTAACTAAGAGAAACAAGTACATGTTAATCTTGACAAATTCCTGATGGCAGAGTGTGTTTTAGCTTCAGAATGAAAAAACTCCTGGAAGTTCAGTCTCAGGGAAGCCTCACACTTTTGTGGGTTTTACTTCCAGGTGTCCTACCAGGCTCTTTGGAGAAGATCAGAGAAGAATTCTCTCCTGTTTCAGGAAAAAGAAAATAAAAGTTATCCTTTAAAAATATGCGAGGAAGAAAAGTAACCATTTACACCCCCGGAGTGCTCTTCTTGAGAAAGTCTGCTGACCCCACCCCTCCCCAGGGAAACTGCCAAAGCCTTATGGGATCCAAAGAAAAGGCAATTAGATAAGTCCCTCCCCCCAGTATATTATAAAGAGAGAAAAGATGGCTAAGAAACATTTCTGGAGGTCAATACCTGGGAACCCTGCTCAGTAAGAGTTTTATGACCATTTCTGCTACCTGATATCTTACCACAACAATCAATAGTGCTGTTATAACAACAGTGAATTACAACTGAGAGAACTATAAAGCACAGGTGCTATTTAAGAAGGAATTCATAGCGAAATCCAAAGACAATAAAGGAGAGAATTAAAGTAGAGAACTCAAGGAAACTCTGATGCTAACATTGAACACAGCCCAGCTCCCAGATAAATTAACATAGAACCTCACACTAAAATCCTAGTGACCTCAGTTCCTATTACCCAATACATCATGTGTGGCTTTCCACAACAACAAAAAATTGCAAGGCACACTTGAAAGCAAAAAAAAAAAAAAAGTCTGAAAAGAAAAATCAAGGATCAGAACCAGACTCAGACATAGCACAGATCTTTGAATTATCAGAGAATTTAAAATAAATATGACTAATGTTGTAAGGGCTCTGAAAGAGTTTGGATTTGGAATTTCCCCCAAAGGCTTATTTGTAGAAGGCGTGGTTCCCAGCTGGTGGTGCTAATAGGAGATGGTGGAGCTTAGTTGGAGGAAGCTGGTCACTAGTGATGTGTCCTTGAAGGATATTGGGACTCTGGCCCCTTTCTCTCACTATCCCTCTCCCTCTTCCTCCATCCATTTTTCTCTCTCCCCTTCTCCCTCATTTCTGGTCACTTTGAAGTGAGCAGCTTTGTTCTATCACATGGTCCCTGCCATGATGTTCTGCCTCACCACAGGCTCAAAGTGATGGGGCCAAGTGACCATGGACTGAAGCCTCTAATACTGTGAGCCAAAATAAATCTCTCCTCCTTTAAGTTGATTTTTCTCAGATATTTTGTCACAGCAACAAAAATATAACTAACATGGGCTTTAATGGAAAAAGTAGATAATGTGCAAGAACAGCTGGATAATGAAGTGGAGAGATGGAAACTCATCCTATGAAGCCAACATTACCTTTACACCAAAACTAGATAAAACATTTTTACACTGTGAAATACATGGTCATAAGAATGTAAACACAAGCCATAAATCGGGAGAAAATATTTGCAAAATATATATCTTATAAAGGACTTGTATCTAACATATATATAGTACAGTGATATATAATATATACTAAAACATCTAAAAATTATTAAATATTATATGAAAACAATTCAAAAAATGGGCAAAAAAATCTAAATTGATGCTTTACCAAAGAAGATAACTAAATGGCAAATGAATATCTAAAAACATGCTTACTGTCATCTTCTATCAGAGAATTGCAATTTAAAAGGAATGGCTAAAATCCAAAACACCACTTGACAACACCAAATGTTGACAAAGACACAGAGCCACAGGAACTCCTATTCATTGCTCGAGGGAATGTGGAATGATGCAGCCACTTTGAAAGATGGATCAGCATTTTCTTACAAATTTGGACATAGTCTTACCATGCAACCTAGCAATTGTGCTCCTAGATATTCGCACAATTGGGTTGAAAACTTAAGTTCACTCAAAACCTGCACATGTGTGTTTATACTAGCTTTATTCATAGTAACCCAAACTGGAAGCAACCAAGATGTCTTCAAAAGACAAATGGATAATACACTACAATACATCTAGATGATGGAATCCAGTGAGTAATAAAAAGAAATGAGCTATCAAACAACAAAAAGACACACAAAAGAAATCCATATTGCTAAGTGAAAGAAACTTGTTTGAAAGATGTCTCTATTGTATGTGATTTCAATTACATGGCATTCTGGAGAAGACAAAACTACAAAGACAGTAAAAATATTTGTAGTTGTCAGGGATTCAGAGAAAAGGTGGAAGAGATGAATAGGTGAAACATGGGAGATTTTAGGGCAATAAAACTATTCTGTGTGATACCTTAATGACGGTTATGCAACAGTCTTTGTCAAAGCACATAAAACTATACAACACAAGGAGTAAACCTCAATGTAAAATACTAACTTTAGTTAATAGTAATATATTTATGTTGGTTCATTAATTGTAACAAATGTAGTAATGAAAGATGTTAATCATAGGGGGTGCTGTTAATAGGGGTTCTGTGGAAACTATCTGTGCTATCTGTTCAATTTTTCTATAAATCTAGAATTTCTGTAAAATACAAAATCTATTAAGGAAATAAAAGAAGGAAATAAGAAAGGAAGGAGGGAGAGAGGGGGAAGGAAAAGACAATAGCAAATGTTGGAGAAAAGTGAAACTTTGCACACTATTGGTGGAAATGTGAATTTGTACAGCCATTATGGAAATCAGTATAGAAGTTCCTCAAAAAAATAAAAAATAGAATTACTATATGATCCAGCAGTCTCACTACTGGGTATATATCCAAAAGAAACACAATAATAATGAGATATCTGCATTCCTATGTTCATTGCAATGATCTTCACAATAGCCAAGATATGGCATCAATTTAGGTGTTCATCAACAAATGGATAAAGAAAACATGTTATAATGGACTCACTTTACCTATATATAGTTTATGTACATATAATAATTTTACATGTATATAATGTGTATGTGTATATTATAACATCTTTACATATCATAACATCTGTATGTATAAAGACATATGTATTATATTCTTAAGAAGTGTTGAGGACTGGAGTCATAGCTCAGTGGTAGAGCAATTGCCTAACGTGTGAGGCATGGAGTTTGACTGTCAGCACCACATATAAATAAATAAATAAATAAAATAAAGGTCCATTGATAACTAAAAAAATTTTTTTAAAAACTGTTTAAAATAGATTTTAAATGTTTTCACTACAAAACTAATAAGTATGTGAACTAATACATTTATTAATTAACTCAAATGGGCCATTTTATAATCTGTACATATTTCAAAATAGCATGATATACACAATAAATCTATACAATTTTTACTTATCAACAAAAAATAAATTACAATATGAATAACTTATGAATATTTATTTTTCAAATTTGACAAAAAAACAAAACCAAACAAATAGTATTCTACACATTCAATAAAATCAGCATAGTTTAGGGGGCTGGGGTTGTGGCTCAGTGGTAGAGCGCTTGCCTAAGCATGAATGAGGTACTGGAGTTGATCCTCAGCACCACATAAAAATAAACAAATAAAATAAAGTATTGTCCATCTACAACTAAAACAAATTTTAAATATCAACATAATTTTGGAAAAATGTGAGATATACATATAGACATATCATTGCCAAAATTTGAAAGTTGAAGAAAAGAAAAAATCTCAGAAGGAATAAGAAAAAACTGTTTCATCGTGTACATGGGATCATGGGATCCTTAAAAACATTAACAACTGACCTCCCACCAAAAACAAGAGAGTTTAAGAGACATTGGGATGACATATGCAAGCTGCTAAAAGTCAAAAGTGGCACCCCAGAATCAGAAAAATTATTCTTTCCCAAAAATAAGTGAAATAATGAAACTCCCAGATAAACAAACACTTGGAGATATGCTGATAAGAAATATCAAAAGAAGTTATTTAAACTGAGATAAAGTGATATCAAATACTAATCTGCATTCACATAAATAAATAACCAAAAAGCACCAGTAAGGTGATTATACAGATAATTATGAAAGCCAACATAATTCTGTATTTCCTCTCTTTTCTTCTCTTAACTGATTATAAAGCAATTGCATTCAGCAATACATATATAATTTTATAAATAAAGAAATGTATAATATATTTGCAATGGCAGAGTAAAAGTGGCAGGTGGGAACATAGGTTTATTGTGGTAAGGAAATGATGCCAATTGGTAATTTGAATCTACAATAAGAAAGGAAGCAAATAAAAAATGGTACATGTGAAGTTTAATATAGCAAATTCTAAAAATAAATACTTTCAGCTTTTTAAAAAGTCATGTGATTATATACAGTAATAGTTATAAAAATGGGTCTTTGGGTTTATAACAAGTATACCTGTAATATGCATAAAGGGTGGGGAGGAATCAAAGCTATTAGGACTCAGTTTCTACATTTCACTGGAATTAAGTCACATCTGACATAGATTTTGATAAATTAAGATGTCTATTGTAATTTATAGAGCATCTCTAGCAATTAGAGAAATGCAAATCAAAACTAAGATATCATCTCACTCCAGTCAGAATGGCAGCTATTATGAAGACAAACAACAATAAGTGTTGATGAGGATGGTACACTCATACATTGCTGGTGAGACTGAAAATTGGTGCAGCCAATATGGAAAGCAGTATGGAGATTCTTGAAAATCTGGGAATGGAATCATCATTTGACCCAGCTATCCCTCTCCTTGGTCTATACCCAAAGGACTTAAAAACAGCATACTATAGGGACACGGCCACATCAATGTTTATAGCAGCATAATTCACAATAGCTAAACTGTGGAGCCAACCTAGATGCCCTTCAGTGGATGAATGGATTAAAAAAATGTGGCATATATACACAATGGAATTTTACTCAGCAATAAAAGAGAATAAAATCATGGCATTTTCAGGTAAATGGATGGCATTGGAGAAGATAATGCTAAGTGAAGTTAGCCAATCTCAAAAAAACAAATGCCTAATGTTTTCTCTGATTTAAGGAGGCTGACTCATAGTTGGGTAGGGAGGGGGAGCATGGGAGGAATAGATGAATTCTAGATAGGGAAGAGGGGGTGGGAGGGAAAGGGAGGGGGCAGGGGATGAGCAAGGATGGTGGAATGTGATAGACATCATTATCCAAAGTACATGTGTGAAGACACGAATTGGGTGTCAAATATTTATATACACACAGAGATATGAAAAAATGTGTTATATGTGTGTAATAAGAATTGTAATGCATCCCACTGTTATTTATTTATTTTAAAAAAGAAAACTAACTAAATAAATAAAAATAGCAGTTTTCTATTTTCTTCTCAAGTTCACATGGAATATTACCCAAGATACATTATACTGGGTCATAAAGTAAGCCTCAATAGATTTAAAAGGATGGAAATCATACTAAATAAGTTACAGAATCATTATGAGGAATATTGGTCTACAGTTTTGTTTCTTGCTGGTATCTGCCAACAAAAAATTGCTGTACTCTGTATATAAAATCTTGAAAAGCTTTCCTCCTCTTCAATTTTCTGGAAATGTCTTCCTTAGACCAATCCTAACAGAGGCACAAGCTGTCTTGCAAAGGAGTGGTTGCTGCGTCTTCTAGAGGGACATGCTAATGTTTACCCAGAAAAATGGACCGGTCCATTCCTGGAGCCCCAGAGAATTTATAGGAATCTAGAGATTCAAGAGTTTTAAGTAGTTCTCAGTTCCATTTGTACATGTCCCAGTCCTTCCGAAGAGTCTCTAACTTTGACATAACTTGTTAAGCTTGAGAATTGGACCTCTTTTGAAGTATTGCTACTTTTATAGGTAAGTCTTTGCTCTAATCCTCACCTTTTCCTGTTCTCCAGTTGCAAGAGATAAAAGCACTTTTATATGCTTCCAAGGACACCCTCTGCTTTTCACATTTAGCCTTTGACTTCAGATTAACTTAACTCTCAACCATTCATTGCCTTCCTTCAAAGCACTGATTGACCTTAGCAACAACTATCCTATTCCATGTCTCTTATACTTTCCCCCTGTATCTCTCAATACCTCATACATTGCACCTGCCAGTACTTACCTTCCATCGGTAGAAACTCTCAGTTCTTCACAGTACAGTTTGTGACAGTCGCATGCTCCTGGATGCCAGTTGCTTGAAGGTAATCTTGTCCCAAAGTCTTATTTCAGAGTCATCTCTTTCAGACCCCTTTGGGTTCTAACTGTTGCTGGACAGTCTCCTCCAATAGTAGACCCATAAGAAGCTACCAACAAGGGTGTCAGGGCATGCTTTCCAGAGTGAAGGAAAGACATGAGAAAAGTTAAACTGCAATGCACTCAATAAAGACCTCAGTCTCCCATGGGGCATTCTGGAGCTGTGTTGGCCCTGCAAACTTGTCCAAGTTGGGGCAAGACTGATGGGCTTGTATACCTTTAAATTCACCTGTCATTGGATGAGGGCTGTTCCCAGGAGAGAGGCCTAACCTTAGATAATGGTGCTTAGATAAAGTCAAAGGCCATCCCAGAGAGAGAGGTCACTTACATCAGTCAGTTGCTGGCACTCCTAGAAAGCCGGAAGGATGGGACTTGAATCCTGCAAGTGAGTATGTGCGCAGCATGTCATGCCATCCACAAAGTTATTTTTCCCGAATCCAGGCCTTTTCTCTTTTCTTGATCCACCTTCTACAACACACAGCTTCAAACTCCTGGTCCAAGCCGGCTTTGAGAGAAGCAGAGATGGCTACCTAATTCTGACAGCGAGAAGCTGATAAGGGTGCAGGTGAGGCTTTGATTTGGCAATGGGGATCTGAGGAGAGAGGCTGTGTGACTGCTCTTTCAGAGAGTGGGAGACAGCTTCCTGGGGAAACACAGAGGGCCTCGAGCATCGTGCAGAGGCCCTCTGAGATCTGTGAGCATGAATTTAAAAAAAGAAAACCTATTCATCCAAGTCTGCAAAGAGAAGAAACTCATTCTCACTGTCTTAAGAGGAAAACAAAAATATTGGAAGAACTGGACAGCAAGAACCGGGAGACCCACACATCCTATTTTCACTGAAGAAAGAAGTGTGAACAGCAACCTCTAGGTTTGCCGGAGTCGAGGGTGGAGTCTGTGCTTGGCAGAGTTTGGTCCCCGTGGGAGGGAAGAGAACAGCTCTGGCAAGAATCTGTTACACCTGAGCAAAGCTGAACAAATGGGTGGGTCTCCTAAAGGCAAAACCTAGTACTGGTGGGTGGCCACAGTGAGAGGAGCCAAGGTATGGAAAGCTAAAAGCAATTTTATCCACAACAAGAGTTCACCAACTGGACCGGGGCCTATCCTTGCGCACCATTCCTAACTTGCTATGTCAAAGAAGCAAAATGAGGACACCAAGCAGGAATAAATGATCAGCAACACAACTTTTCTGTTTATGGACATTCTCATCATTGGTTACAGAGAGCATTCTGGAAGGAATTCAACAATAGATGTCCAAAGCCATGAAGGTACACATCATTTGACCTAATTGCCTGAAAATGGAGAAAAAAGGGCAGAACTTTTCCACATTTTCAATTTGGTTCAGGGTTGGTCATGTTTATTTTTAACTCTTTGAGGATTAAAAAAATTGTGAAGGAAAATATTTCTGGTATGGCCCACAGTGAGAATGCCACCCGAAGCACTGAGCTGCAGTAATAGCACAGCTGTGCTTTGTGTTAATTCATTTTTTATTTTTAAACAGGGCAGGCTTTGCTCTAGAAGGTACTTCCCTCTTAGCATATCTGTCCATAAAGGCCACACTGTGTGATCTGCAGCTTGCTGTTCTCTCCACCGTATAAATGGGTGCACATTTTGAGAACGTGCACACACTGGGCAGAGCATTTGGGGAATGACCCTGAGAAAAAGAATGCACTGACCAATAGCAGGCAAGGAGCATGATCAGTAATTAAATCTGGTTTTCTCTTTAATTCTACCACTTTCTAGCCTCTACTGTGTATGCTAACTGGGTCTGGCCCAGGGAAAGTGGGGGATACAAAAGATGAAATAGTACAGTCTCTAAGAATTTTGCAATTTAGTAAAGAAGGCCTGTTCTTTTTAGTAGACCCTCAGCTGTTGGCTTTGCCTAAAGATGTAATGCCAAGTGCTTCAGTAGCCATGTTGTGATAATGAGGCAGCTGTCTTGAGGACTGAAAGCCACATACTGAGAAGGGCAGAGTGAATACAGAGAAAGAGTCTAGTTCCCTGATAACATTATTGGGTTGCTGCACCAATACCATAGCCATCAGCCTTTTAAGTAAACAATGTCACCATGGCTAAGAATGGGAGTTTAGTTACTCACACCTGAATCCATTCCTTAATGTTAAAAATGAATTGCCAGGAAATTATAACTTTTTAACCTCAGGAAAAGCTTATATAAAAATTTGAACTCTATCCTAACAGTAACTTACAAAATTTTAAATATTCACTCCCATGGCACACCTTTTGCATAAGAAAGCCCTTTCTCATTTGGGGACATCATTTCAAAAAGATACTGAACCTGGCTTTTCCTATGATGACTAAACCAGACGTTTCAGTAACAAATCTAGCCAGAAGGCAAACTTGGAAACTTTCCCCTCTGCTATGAGGTAGAGACATTTCAGCACCATCTTTAGAATAAATTAATTAAAAGGCTATGCTAAATATTTCCAAGGCTTGTTTTAAAATAACTCCTTGAATTAGAGGTTCTTTATTTTGGGCTTCCTTGAAGCTTTCTGGTGCATTTTTTAAGGCTGAATGAAGAACATGTTATGTTTTCTGGAGTTTCACACTATTTTCTGCTTCTCTAGTTGCCACTTGAAGGGCAGAAAAGAGATAGATCAAGACTGACAATTCCTGGCTGGGTGAGGTGGCACACGGCTGTTAGTCCCAGGTACTTAGGAGGCTGAGGCTGGAGGATCACTTGAACCCAGGAGTTCAAGACCAGCCCGGAAAAATGTAGAGAGGCCTCAGTTCAAAAAGAAAAGAAAGAGAGAGAGAAAAAAAAAAAAAACCTGAAGTTCTTAATCTCACTTCCTCCTCTTGTTTTTCAAATCAATGAGCTATAGACAGTTGGGTGGGGTCGGTGTCTTCCTCTCATTGCAGGCTAGCTCATGCTTACCTGGGTCATCCAGCAGACTGAAGCTTGCATAATTTTCCAGTAATGATCCAATTTGGCCCAAGTGAACTTCACCTTCTGTCCACATCCATAGCGGCTTCTGCTTGGGACAGCTTTTGAATTTTCTTCATGACTAGCGATCACACTGGGCACAATAACTGAAGCATCTGTAGGGAAATGAAGTAATGGGCCAGCTAATAGGCTTAATGGCCTTAATAGCCTTAAAAAATTAATGTGCTTAATGCTCATTTCATTCACAGTTGCCCTTGGTATTACGGATGGCAAGACCATGCATTTATGGAGAGGCAAAAAATGGCTCAATTGTCACTAAGCGTGTACAGGACAGCGAAAGAGAAATATTACAGTCGCGTTAGGAAATTTCAACTCAAATCCATTTTCATAGGACAGAATTGTGTTATATGAGGGAAGAGGCAGCCGACCAGGAGACGGTTGCCGTCTTTAAAAAGAATTTAACTCATCTGTCAAAAGGAAAAAGTCCTGAAAGGTTGTGCTGGGTGGAGGGCCCTGGGAGCAACAGGAGTGATCTGGCTGGTGGGGAAGCTCTTGGGAAGGGAGGCATTTTGAGTTCAGGGGAGTTTCCTTTTATTTCACAGCATTGCTCCCAGTTCTGCGGTTCCAGGGTTTTCTCCTCATGTAATGGGCTACATTCCCGAACTTTCCAGCCCTCCCCCTCTTTGTTCTGAATCACATTCTTTAGGGAACTATTCATCCCAGGATTAATGAATTAACTGGATCAATTCATTCAGATTCCTAGTTGTGAATTAGCTCCACATGATACTTCAGATGAGGCTTTCTGGATTAAATCCTCGAGGATCATCAGCAGTTGGGAATCCTGGGCACCACGGCAGGCCTTGCAGGTCCCTCAAATCATTTCCATAACACCAGCTGGACACAGGGACAGCACTGCAGATGCTATTGACCCTCTCTGTGCTAGACCGCAAGATAAAATTCACAACAACACTGGGTCTCCTTATAGACTCCACTAATGTCAGCTTTCAAAGAACACTGGGGGAGGTGGATTGGCTTTGCATCTGCTTCAGGGACCCAAATTCTGGCTGAAACCCAAATAGCAGGGAGGGCTAAAGAAGAGTGACAGGAGGTCCTCAGAATTAGAAGTCAAGGGGCTGGGGCTGAGGCTGAGTGGTAGCACACTTGCCTGGCATGAGTGAGGCACTGGGTTCGATTCGTAGCACGGCATATAAATAAATAAAACAAAGGTCTATCCACAACTGAAAAAAGAAAAAGAATTAGAAATCAACTGTGGGCACCATGAAACCTATTCCTTACTGGTAGCAGATGTTGGTGTGGACACACACAGGCTAGGTCTTGCTTACTGTGCTGAGCTTCTAACATGGGCACACCATTGCTACAATTCCCCACTGTCCTTCTACTCAGCTTTGCAGAGTCCTCCTGCCTCTTTTGTAAATTTGGGATGTGACCTTTCCCATCAACTCGTGCAGGGGTTATTATGTTTACTGCAAAAGAGAACTTCAAAAATTTCTCTTTTGAATAAATAATATCAATGGTCCCTTGGGGCTCGTGAAAACTCCTAGTGTAAGTCAAAGCAGATGAGGCACGATGGTAGGATGCTTCCGAGTTTCATCACAATTTTAATTTGGTGATAGCATCTTTTCCTGCACTAAGCATTTGTGTTTATTGACAGCTGCTTGCCGGTAGGTCTTTCTATATTGGTTCAAGTTATTGAGGACCCCTGAGGTTTGACTTGGTGACAGGTAATTTAGATATTTTTAAAAATTAAGGAATAAAGAAAATGATGACAAATAGTGAGTCTTCTTAGTGGTTCTGGATAATCTAAAAAGAGTCTAGCTACCAAGCTCCCCAAAGCCCAGATAGTTCATTTACCACCCCTCTCACCAAAATAATTATTTTACAACTTAATCTGATGTCATTGTGTTTTAATTTTTCCTTTGGAAAAAATTTACAAGGTAAAGTCTTCCAAATGAAAATAAAGCTTTATTTACTGACTTTATCTTCTAAATGGTTTATTGATATACTTTATCATCCATCAGTCTTGGGATATGTTTAAAAGGGAGTGATAGACATAAATTAGAGCATGAGTAGTGTTTCTATCAATTCATCTACTAAGAGGAAATTCATTTTTTTGACATCTAGGAAACAAAGCATCCCTCAAGTGATAATTTAGTAATAATTTTCCCTTTCTTGAAATAAAGGAGCAGCTCAAACTTGGCTTAATAGTCCCAGTTTCTGGCACCTTAATTGCTAATCCTGTATTTTGCCTACATCAAACATTTGGAGAGGGTTTCTCCATGGCCAAAAAATATATAATTTAGTGGAAGGTGGCTGAGCCATGGTAAGGACAGTAATTCTTCCTTTATCAACCACAAGTATCCTGTTTTAAAGGGTCATAATTAAATAGAAATAAAGTAGAAAGACTTATAAATAAAAATTTACTAATAAGACTACATTTTTTTTAAGAATCTTAAGAAGTATCAAAAGTACCACGGGCCCAGTTTTTTCAGTATGTCCCTGTATTTCATTCTCTCGATTTCCTTATGAAGTAAGCATTGTGAATTGCATTTCACAGACAAATAAATCTAGTTTGATGTGTTCAAGTAATCTTCTCAAGGATGCAGGGCATGAATGGTAGGGCTAAGATTCCAAATCAATCTGACAAATCCTTCCAATATACTGTGTTCATTTCTGTGCACAGAAAATGAGCTAGTTTTTCACCGGGAGTATTTGATTAAGGCAGAGCAATGCTCAGCAGCTTCTACCGGAAATAGAGACCTGCTTTGGGAGATCCGTGCTTCATCCGTACCTCTCTGCTTTTTCCTTTTACTTCACCATCACTGAATAATGCACATGTCCATAGCTAGTGGTTCATGTGGGAAGACAAGGCCTTTGACTAAAGAAATTCACCAACATAGTAGCAATGGTTCAATTTAGATTAGGGAAAATTCATTCCATCTGTTTACATTTCTGTATTTTATAATAAAAAAGTACACCTTTAAGAAGAAAAAAAATAAGTTCTTAACTGAACATTTTCAAAATTTTGTTTTTCCTTACTAAATTTTTTAAAGTGACAAAATTTACATATTTATGGTTCACATCATGATGTTTTGAGATATGTTTACATTGTGGAATGGCTACATGAGGTTATCTAACATGCACATTGCCTCTCAGACTTTTGGGGGGGTAGGGAAAATAATTAAAATCTACTCTAAGCATTTTCAAGTTCATAGTACATTGTCATTAACAATAGTCCCCACATTGTACAATGAACTCATTTCTCTTAACTGAACTTATTTCTCCTAACTGAAATTTATGGATTTTGACTGACATCTCCTTAACCATCTTCCACTCTAAATTTTAAATTAAAAATACACCTTTAACAAGGAAAAAATAAAGGGTTGAAATAAATTAGCGGCATGTAAGAATATTTGGGGAAAGTCCATTGGCTATAAAAGTCCAGCCTTGTAAACATCCCAAAATGTTAACAATCAAATGAATCGAGCTGTCATCACTCACTTGATTTAGTTTCCTTCCTGGTCTTTGAATATACTTCCATGTGTCTTATGGGCTGGGTTAGGCCCTGAGTTCTGGGTTTTAAGGCTCTTCTTGCTTAATCTTGTTGGCATTAACCTTCCTTTCCCTGCAGTCCTTCATCCGCCTCCAAGGTTTCCTTGGGACAGAGACGGTTTGAGTTTGTTTTTTCCTGCTTTCAACTACTAGGTCAGATTACCCTCAAAACACACCCACCCACGCTTTCCCCCCACTTATTAAAAAAGTAATATTTTCTAAAGCTTAGGGGAAAAAAAGAGACAAACCAAAGGATGAAAACAATGTCATATTTAATTTCATCACCCAGAGATGTCTCAGTGTATTTCCTTCTATTAGTTGGCCTATTTGCACACACGTGGGGTGGCGGGGGCTGGCACATAACCAACTGAATAGAATTTTAAGTTAAAAAAAAAACTTCTCAACTTAAAATAGAATGGTTCCGTTCAAATACAAACTGAAAATTGAAAATGATTTTTATTATACCAGGATTGCTTTGAAGATGACCTGGCTACGCTTATGTTAACTCTCCAGCAGCTTATATAAACATCAAAACTGATCTTGCCTCTTAGCTTTAATACATGTACTGAAAGGAAGTGCTTTTCTTTCCTTGAACTCACTTTAATGACTAAGGTGAGAGTTTTCCCTTCAATATGTCCAGCATCTCCAGGCCATCTTGAGTAAAGAAGCTTTTCAATTCTTTTCACCTGTTCATGAGCTCCTCCTTTATTATTTATTTATTTATTTTGAAGAAGGAGGTGACTTTCTTGGCTGGAGAGATGAGAGAATCTAACAGGCTTCCTAGCCTATGTAGACATCAGAGAGCAGCCCAGGTCTCTACCTCCTTCACATTCCACCTTCCCATGTGGTGAGCTCAGCTAGAAAGATAGTTCCTGTCTGTGGCTCCCCAGCCATGCTGTCTGTGGCCACAAGGGGAAGCCGGCTGCTCCTGGGGCAGGAGAAGGAAGCCACACTGTCCCACCTGACTCCTCTGTACTGGGTGGCCGCCTATCTGTCTCCGTTCTACATGTCTAATTGGTTAGAATCCAGAGTGCAGCAAGAATTTGATTGGTCAGCACCCCAAATGCCAAAGATTGTCTCTATAGAACACACTCTAACTCTATAATATGCACATGTGTGGAGTGTAAATGTGCATTATTTTTCAAAACTTTAGTTACACAGAGGTTTTTCAAAGTTACATAGAGATGTTTCAACTTTGAAGCCTTTACAACTAATCTTCCCAGAATAGCTCAGAAAACAAATGTCAAAGCTAACCTCTAGTTTCAGCATAAAACTGAGCAAACCATAAGTTGGGTAAAGAAACATTCAGATATACTTAAAAGCTACCAACCCATGCTAATTGAGATGCCAGCAATAGGGCAAATTTAATTCCTTTAGTGTGACTTTATTTGTTTTTGTAGTTTAGGGGCTGGCTTGGGCTCCTTCATTTCATCTGCCTTCTTCATAACTCAGGTCACTGAACCCCAGGAGATGCTGACCAGGAACATGCCATTCCATTCTAAGTCACAATACAGTGTGTTCTTCTCAAAGTAAGAGGAGTCTCTACTGAGACAGAGCTGTGGCCATCACTGGAATTTACTTACTGGGTCATGTCCCATGAAGACACAGAGTGAGATCATGAAAGTCTCTTCCTAGAAATTAAGGAGATTCCCAGAAGAGAATTCATCCAAGAGAAGAAGCAGCCAATCACAAGCATCTTAAAATGCCCCAAATCTTTTATTGTCAAGAGGTAGAAGTAATTTGGAACACAGTCTTGTGCCTGTCTCTCAGATCTGTCCACTAGCACCAGAGAATTTACATCTGGATCCTAAGATTAGAAAGGACTAACATTGGGATGTGTTCCCTTTGCTTGGGTAGCTCCCAAAAGGGTGTGACATGAGAGAGAAAAAAAGAAGATATTGGCCACTCAACTATTTGGGAACCTCAAATTGATCCATGCATGCATCAGTGGAAGCAGCTAGGGGAACCAAGGCCAGGGGTGTGGCCTGAGGCAGATATCTAAGCACATGACAGCTCTGCCCAGAAGACACCCACGTCTGCAGGGTGTGGTGGTGCTAAGAGCCACAGCCAAGTAATATGATGCATGGCATTTTTGGTTGAAAGGTGATGCCAGCAAGCCATTAAGATGATATGATTATGTTAAGATCTGCATTCATATGGATATTGGACTCCTGCTGTCCACTTAGGCCTGCTAAGGGACTCCTGGAGAGTTCCCATTGGTTGGAGAAGTGCGGTAGGAGGGAATTCCGGAGGAGGGAGTTCCTGTTGGGACCCGAGAGAAGCTGTGTGGGTCGGTCGGCAATCTTCCCTGGAGCATACGGGGCATTGGCGGCAGTTTCAAAAATAAAGTTTGTTCCTGCTTGAGTGGCTCGTGATTTTGTGCCCAGCCAGACTGCGGCAGGTGGGATCTGCCGAATCTGCTTCAGCCTCTGAAAGGCAGCACTGGGGTGGTATCCCAAGAGGCAGGGCCAGTGCCCTGAGGTTGGGGGATGGGCTGCATACTAATCAGACTGTATTATACACCCTCTAGGATCAAGCTGTCTGAGACCCAGAAAGGATGGAAGGATAGAAGAAACAGGAAATGCTCAGAATTGAAGAAAAACATGGCCAAAGAACCTTCTCTTTATGGATCCAGCCATCAGTGTGGACAGAAGGGAGATGACCTAAAAGCTGCACTGATGTGTTCCTAAGTGCATGAGAACTCAGATGGGGAGCCTGCAACAGGAGGCTTTGTAGCAAGTAGGGTCCCACATTAGTAGATGGACATTGGTTTCACTAAAACAAGAATGACACATTAGTAGATGGACATTGGTTTCACTAAAACAAGAATGACATTAGAACAGTACAACCTGCAAATAGGCACATATGCACTGGAGTAGGAAAAGTGGAAATGAGTGTTATGATTTGGATGTGAGGTGTCCCCCAAAAGCTCACATGTGAGATAATACAAGAAGGTTCAGAGAAGAAATGATTGGGTTACGAAAATCTTAACCCAATCAGTTAATTTGATCACCTAATGGGATTAATTAAGTGGTAATTGAAGGCAGGTAGAGTGTGACTGGAGGAGGTGAGGCATTGGGAGAGTGATTTAGGGTACATAATTGCATTTAGCAAGTGGAGATCTTGCTCTCTGCTTTCTGATCATCACATGAGCTGCTTTCCTCCTCCATCACACTTTTCCGCCATGATGTTCTGCCTCACCGTGGGCCTCAAGGAATGGAGCTGGCTGTCTAGGGACTGGGCCCTCTGAAACCATGAATCCTCAAATAAAATTTTCCTTCTCTACAATTGTTCTGATCAGATATTTTAGTCATAGCAGTGAAAAAGCTGACTAAAACAATGAGAGAAAAGGAGAGAAACTGTTGAGGATTAAATTAAGTCTGCAATCTCAAAACACATTTTATAGCCTGGCAGAATACGTAAGCCTATTTACATAATTCAGTGTTTTCTTCAACCATGATTTTTCACACCGTGAAGAAGTAGAGTATAAGACTGATATCATTGCTGAAGATCTTTCCAGATGACGGACATTCATTTCTGTTCATCCCATGTGAAGGTATGCTATTTTTGTAGGATGCCCCAAATTCATCCCAGTGGCGTATCTTAGATTGGACTGAGGTATGTGTGGAATAGACTGAGAAGAGAATCTGTGGCAGTAGAAGGCATTGTAGTTTGCTCTTGTTTTATTTATCTTCTAGAAATAAAAAATAATATATAAAACTTCAGCTGCCCTTTAGCACTAGTTGCAATGATATATAAACAAAGACATCACATTGCTTTTTTGGAAAGTATTTTAAAGTCCCATATACCTAGATGTTTACCTATGCTTCTCACTGCAGTTAAGAGCCTGTTGGAGTAGCTTCATTTCAGGGGAACCTGGAGTTCTTTCACAGATAAATTGGACAGCTTTATGGTCTCAAAAAAAAAAAAAAAGAAAAGAAAGAAAAAAGAAATCTATGTCTAGGATATTTATGAAGAATGAATTTTATTAATAACTTTTTCTCTGAGATTTTACTTAGAACTTGTGGTAAGGAATTTATTTTAATTTTATCAGGATTATGTTTTTATTTTTGTTATTTAGGTAGAAATTTTTCCTTCTAATGATTAGATTCCAGGTAGATACTGATTGACATATTTCTAACTCTCAGAAAGTCATTGCTGGAGGAGTTGAGAGAGAGATCCATTTTAAAAATCCGTTTAAAAATAGTTTTTAATGTATAATTTTTGATGTATAATTGATCTGCAAAAAAACTACATAAACATCCTTTATCTTAAAATATATAATTTGATGAGCTTAGACATATTCTCAGAACAATCAAGTTAATAATCATATCCATCACTTCCAGAAGTTTTCATGTGTTTACTTTTTGCCTTTCTTGTGAATTTGTTTTGCTTTTTAATCTTTACACAGACAAAGCTGGGTGTGGTATGTATACCTGTACTCCCAGTGACTCAGGAGGCTGAGGCAGTAGGATCTCCAGTTCAAAGCCAGCCTCAGCAACTTAGAGAGGCCCTAAGCAACTTAGTGAGGCCCTTTCTCTAAATAAAATATAACAAAGGGCTGGGGATGTGGCTCAGTGGTTAACCACCCCTGGGTTCAATCCTTGGTACAAAAAAAAAAAACCCACAGACAAACCCAACCTTTAAAGTCCTAGGCTCCATAAATAGGGGTCAGAGGGGTCAGTACATACCAACTAGTAGTTTATAAACTATTTAAAATACTATAGATAGTTTTTCAAATTCACTCATATTTTCTTTACCTCCCTCTTTTCCCCCTTCTTTTTCCCACTCAATTTAGGTTTCTTTCCCTTACTCCCTTTTCCTTATTTTTCTTTTCTTTTCCGTCTTCCATCTTCCTTTGTCTGATCTAAATAGGTCACTTTAAGGTATGAGACTATCACATGCTTAAAATTGTGTGACCAAGTATTCAGGAAAGCTGTTTAACAACACTGTCAGAAGCCTCTTGAACATTCATTCTTTGCCCTATCAGTTCTGCTCCTAGAAATGTAACCTAAGGAAATAATCATAGATGATAACAAATAATATCTATTGAGCACATATCATGGACTGGTACTGGCTTTACATAGACCAACAACCTATGATGTGTCATCCTCTTTTTGCACTGAAGGGAACGAAGAGCAGAGAGATTAGGCAACTTTCTTGAGAGCACACCTCTGGGACCAAAACAAAGTAAGTCTAGCTCTGAAGACAGCACTCTTAATTAGGACAGTCCTCAAGATGTGCAAGCCCTGGGTTAATAATTTTTGTGGGGTCCCTGCCTAAACAAATAATTTTATTAAAAATATATTACAAAATGTATTATCCCTTGTAAGTTATAGTGATACTCAAGGACATTCAGAATAATGGGCAGAGCGGTATTTACGTGTTTATTGTTTGATCAGTCCAACCAGAAGATTCTTGTAGTGTCCAGGTACTATCTTTTACTGTGCAAATCCAGAAATCGCCTCTCCATACTGTATGTCCAATGTTCCATTCCAGGCTAATTCCCTGTCTTTCCCAGAAGAAGAAGAGACCGATGTATTATTGCTGGCAATGCCACAACTCTAGATTGGCACAACATGGACCTGGTTACCCCTTCAGGTCCCTCATACCATCTAGTTACTGCTGGTTACAACTCACAATGCTACATCATCATCCATCCCCTGTCCATGAAAACGGACTTCCAAAACATCTCTCCAGAGTTATTACTGGACTTCACAGGGGACCAACTCAGGTGACAACAGCAGGGGATGAAGAGAGTGAGGCAGTCCTGCCGTCTGCCCACTGCTTGTGGGTCCTAAGGAGTGGTGGTAGCTGTGTGGTTGCAGCATATATGAGGACAACCTACATGAGTGTCCACACAAGGCAGGTGGTAGATCTGCTGGAACCATCAGAAGCCTGGAGCCCTGCACTCGTCCTGTGTCTGAAGTGAGGAAGAGAGCCTTGAACAGCTTATTAGTTATGCTTACAAATACATGCAATGCTTTGTGAATTTTTAAAATGAAATTTGAGGGCTGGGCTTGTGGCTCAGAAGTAGAGCTCTCACCTAGCATGCGTGAGGCAGTGGATTCAATTCTCAGCATCACATAAAAATAAAATAAAGGTATTGTGTCCACCTACATCAAAAAAAATATTAAAAAATGAAATTTGAATATTCTTGAGTAATTTCGTTTGTTAGGGGTTTTGTGTAGGTTAATATAAGGGTGCAAGAAGCTCTTGAGAAATCCCTTCCACTGTCTTTGATGCTGCAGTTTCTTCAGTAGATAATGGATCAGGCTATTCATACATTTGTGGACTTATTTAAAAAATTTTGTGTGCATTTATTATATGTCATCACTATTTTATTTTGTAGATGTTAATTAATTTCATAACAATTCTACTTAATAGGCATCGATACTATTTCTGCTCATTTGTTGAGGGGAAATAAAAAGGAGGGCACAGTAGAGTCATATAACTTGGTCAAGATTGCAGTTTTAAGAGACAAAGTTGTAGCCCAGACCTAGCTGTCTGTATACTTAACAACCATACTAAGCTGTGTGTATACCCTGTAGACAATGCATCTTCCCAACACAAACTCCCTAAATCCTTGCCAAATCTATATTTTCACTCTATCATACAAGTCAAAGAGAAATGCTGATGTCCACCAATTCTTAAACATTTTAAAATTTTAAATTAGAGGTTGTAATTCAAGTAGATAACCACGGTGGGGAATGCTGGTAGAAACAGCTAAAATAAATGTAACTGACAATGTCTTTCAAAAAACATCCAAATGAGTTTTGTTATGACACAGGCTGCCTCTCTCTATGGCAATACAGAAAAAGATTCCTTTCCATTATGTTGATACTGTGAAAAATGGCAAGAAAGTCAAGATTAGAATTTTTCAATTACTTTTAAATAAAGGAGTAAACATGTTATATTATTTTTTGAAACTATCAATGGGCTACAGATCCTATCCCATCTACCTACACTCCTCTCAGTTGGGCAAAGTTATTCTCATTACTTAAATATTCATTATCACGTTCCTGATGTGATCAGATTGCAAAAGATGTCACAAACTGGAAAATTGTTACCATAATCTGGTCCCATTTATCATTCCTCACTTAAACAGTTCTTCAGCCATGCTTCAAAATATTTGGTTATCTGAATGTTTGTGATGATTTTACATTATAAGTAGTCTACAGCACAATGCAAGGTAATTCAAAAGAAATATTGCAAGATTTCCCATATATACAAGGTCTCATAAAGTCAACGCAAAGAATGCTAAAGAATTTTCCCACTCACTCTGCAATCCACTGGCAAATAAGGATCTGGCAGAGTTAGATCAGTTGACAACTGAAGAACAGGAATTTGACAAGAATGATGATACTTGGAAAAAGAATGATTTTAATATAAAAGGATTAAGAAGAGACCTTGTGAAATATGAGAAAATCCTTGAATATATTTGCAAAGACAAATGAATCTCCCTTACAGAGGAACTCAAATGTGAAGAGTATCAAGCCATGCTATCAGCTAACACTGTTGGAGAAATTATATATCCCAAAAGAAATTAATACTCAATAACTCTTTTATCCTAAGAATGATCACAACAGATGCAATTATAGCCTAAACTAAAACTCATTTTCATAACTTTAGCTTCACTTTTCAAGATAAGATTTTGATCAAACTTTCCTCCCTATTCTTCTATTTACTATTAAACATGGGTTCCCATGTTGTGCAGTGGATCTTTTTTGGAACCAATTATTCTTGGATAATGAGGCCTTCCAGTGCTCAATGCTGATAGAGCAAAGGCTGAATGGGGTTAGCAAGGCGAGAGCACACGTTCATCTTCAACGTCACGGCAGTAAAAAGACAATTCTAAGGACAACAGAGTCTGAAATGCAATGAACTGATCACTGTCTACCTTGCTTCCCACTAGCTCTGAGAAAGGCCTTTGCAATTCCAGGGAAATAGGAAACTCAGAAAAGACAGCTGCCCATAGCAACCCTGATTGAAGTCTGGTCTGGAGCTAGAAATGTCCTTCCTTTAGAAAATCCCAAAATTAAATCACTCACACTGCTATGCAAAAAGGAGAATTCATTAAGCAAATGACTGAATAAATTTCCTCTTTTCATTCATCCCAGAAATGCTCCTATTAAGTTCTTACATACTATGGAGATTACAGAAAACCGGGCTAATGTGGTCACCTGACATAAAACAGGTATTTATTTATTCAGAGATGTGTCATGGTGTTATTTTCTCTCTTTTTCTTTTTTTTTTTTTTTTTACAAATGACTTCATAAAAAGCAATTATATTTTTTAAATGTCTCTCAAAAATGATTTCTTATAAGAATATTCGGCTACCATGAACTATCTTTCCCTCAAAAATCAACCCTTCCTGTAGGTTTTATAGTGTTTTTTTTTTTTTTTTTTTTAGTACAAACTGTACAAGAATCTTAGTTCCTGTGGGAGTACCAAAACAAACAAACAACAAAAAAAAATCACTGATGCTAAAAATTAATCCTTAATTCAGATAATTTCTTACTTGTAGAAATTCCACTGAACCTGGTCAAATATCCCTAAAAATGAGTAGAAACTATATTCAGAAATTCAACAGGCCAGTGTGGAAGCTTTTCATGTGGTTATAGGCAGGTTTTTTCTTACTCAAATTTTTTTTTCCTTCCTCTTGGCTGCTAAGGTGAACTGTGACTAATGATCAGTAGCACGTTTCCTAAAGTTTACAAACAAAAATATAATCTTTGCTTCTGCAGACCACAAACAGTTTGAGTTTCTTGATGACAGGCCTTGCCAACTTGACATCAATTCAAAGAGCTGAAGTTCTGTTTTTCAGTGTCAGAATCGTTTCATGCCATGTTGAAGACAAGTTATATCGGAGGGCGTTGAGGCAGTCTTACTGGAAAATAACTTCATCTAAAGAGACTCTTAATTCACAGGGGGAAATAAAAAGCAAGCAAAACCAGCCAGGCACAGTGTTCCACTACTGTAATCATAACAACTTGGAAGGCTGAGGCAGGAGGATCACAATTTGGAGGCTAGCCTTAGCAATTTATTGAGACCCGGTCTCAAAATAATAAGTAAATAAATAAAAAAGATTGGGGACATAGCTCAGTGGTAAAGGGCCCCTTGGTTCAATATCCAGTACCAAAAACACAAAACAAACAAACACAAGACCATTCAGAGGTGGAGCAATAGCAAAATTGTCATTTGTCCCTCTGGTAATACTAGCTTTAAAGCATCTTAATATTAACCTCCTCCCAACAGCTTAGAAACTGGCTTGCCAATCAGCTTTCTTGTTCTGTTTCCAATCTGTTTCACAGGTTGAACATCCACTAGAGGGAGGTTCAAACGACAGGATGCAAAACTTGAACTTGTCCATCTTAGTAGTTGTTTTCAACTCTAATTCAAAGAGCTGAATTTAAATGTGGCAGATTTGGGAATGTTTTCATGCACTTCAATTATTTGCATCATTCCTGATAAATTTCCCTTTTCTATGATCAATGGGTACTGTCCTACCCCCCAGGGTTTAGGAATGAAATACACCATTAGCTTTATTTTTCTTTTTCCAAAGTCAAATTAATCAAACTCTGACAGAAAACTTAATAGTAGTCCTTATTAGGATTTTATTTTCTATTTCCCACTATCTTCCCCAGCTGCCAGGCCTGGTCCTTTGAGGGTTTCTGTGGCTTCGACAAAGTGGAGTATTGGGCATCTCCACTGCTCTGTGGCCCTCTTTGGCCACCGTTGATCCCACAGACATCTAAGGATACACAGGCCTCAGAAGCCACTCCACAGCCTCTGTACCACCTTGGGCAGGGGCCTTGGTGCCCTGGGACCAGCCACCAGAGGTAGATCCTCACTCCTCCTCTGCTCAAGTTCTCACCCCTCCTTCAGGTGCCAAGAGGTAAAAATCTAACTACTGTTCCTCTCTTGTGTAGCTTACACTCTCCTGTCTCTTATCTTTTCCCTGCTCTCAAACTCAGTAGCTTTCTATCTTTCCTTTATCAAAATCTTTCCATTATTTTGTTTTCAAAAACAAAGGTTAAAAAGAGAGATTGTCCTCAGGGAACTTCCACTTGACTTCAAAACATAAAGTAACCAGAGAAGGAACATTCCAAAGCTTGTTTCTCTTCTTGGAAAAGGATTAATAATAATAATAATAATAATAATAATAATGCCACACTGGAAGAATTGAAGATAGTATATTCCAATAATGATCAAATGTAGTTTAAAATTAGATAAACAGCAAGAATCATAAAATGAAAAATAATACAATAAGTAAGAGAATGGATGAAGGATAGAAAATGGAGGAGAAAAAAACCATTGCCAATCGTTAAAAATAAAATTGCTTTGATTAATTTTTATCTCAGATTTGCTGACAAAGATTTTTTTGTGCTAACATGATTACTGGATCTCCTGTCTTCCATTCAAAAGAGAATCTCCAGCTTTAATATTGAAATTTTGGCCTCAAAAATCAGTTCCAGTAACATTCAATGTTCCTTTAAGGATGGGCATATGGAACAAATGTTCTGTCAAAATCATCAACTGCAGACCCTTGTACCCTGTTCAAGACTTGTGCTCCCTGTAGTATTGGTGATTATTCACAGGGTTGATAGTCTACACACTGAGGAGCGCCATGTGACCTAGTCAAGGACAAGTATTGTTTCAGTTAATGGATTGTTAACATTTTGTTAAAATCTCAATACTTCTGCCCCCTTTCAAGCTCTGTCACATCTCCTCTCTGGCTCTCAAGGGACTTTCCTGTGTCCACCCAGAGCAGAAGCAGTGGGAGGCAATGAGTTGCATACCTGATTGGACTGGCTCCAGATTGTCTTAAAGGCTCAGTTTATTGCAGAAAGTGTCAATTTGTCATAGTCATTCCATGAGTAATTTGAATCCTGGGGGAAAAAAATTAAAAGATTACCCATAGAATTCTGATCTTTAAATATTTATTCCAGTTTGTTTAATTCACTTTGGGCTACTTACTTAGGTCCCTTGGTTCATTTTTTTAATATCTTTTTTTATTTGTTCTTTTTAGATATGCTTGACAGTAGAGTGTATTTTGACATATTATACACACATAAAATATAGCTTCCCATTTTTGTAGTTATACATGATGTGGAGTTACACTGGTTGGATATTCATATAAGAACATAGAAAAGTTATGGCTGATTCATTCTACTGTCTTTTTGCTAAGAGCCACAGCCAAGTAATATGATGCATGGCATTTTTGGTTGAAAGGTGACGCCATTGAGATGATATGATTATGTTAAGATTTGCATTCTTATGGATATTGGACTCCTGCTGTCCACCTCGGCCTGCTCTGGGACTCCTGGAGAGTTCCCACTGGTTGGGGAAGTGCAGTAGGAGGGAATTCCGGAGGAGGAACTTCCTCTTGGGATCCGGGAGAACGCCGTGTGCGTGGATCGGCAATCTTCCTGGGCGCGTGCGGGGTATTGGTGGCAGTTTCAAAAAATAAAGTTTGTTCCTGCTTGAGTGGCTCGTGATTTTGTGCCCAGCCAGACTGCGGCATCTTTTCTATTCCCATCCCCTTTCCCTTCCCTTCATTCCCCTTTGTCTAATCCAAAGTACTTCTATTATCTACTCCCCATCCCCCATTGTGTGTTAGCATCTGCATATCATAGAGAATATTGGCTTTTGGTTTTGGGGGATTGGTTCATTTCACTTAGCATGATAGTCTTCAGTTCCATCCATTTACCAACAAATGCCAAAATTCCATTTTTCTTTATGGTTGAGTAATACTACATTGTGTATATATACTAAATTTTCTTTATCCATTCATCTGTTGAAGGGCACCTAGGTTGGTTCCATAGCTTAGAGATTGTGAATTGAGCTGCTATAAACATTGATGTGGCTGGGTCACTCCAGTATGCTGATTTTAAGTCCTTTGGGTACATACTGAGGAATGGGATAACTGAGTCAAATGGTGGTTCCATCCAAGATTTCTGAGGAATCTCCATACTGCTCTCCAGAGTGGTTGCACCAATTTGCAGTTCCACCAGCAAAGTATGAGTGTACCTTTTCCCCCACATCCTTGCCAACATTTACTGTAACTTGTATTCTTGATAATTGACATTCTGACTGGAGTGAGATGAAATCTCAGTGTAGTTTTTGCATTTCTCTAATTGCTAGAGATGTTGAACATTTTTTTTTCATAAATTTTTGGCTGATCTTAGTTTTCTTCTGTGAAGTGCCTGTCCAGTTCCTTTGCCCATTTATTGATTGGGTTATTTGCTTTTTTGTTGTTAAATTTTTTGAGTTCTTTATATATCCTGAGGCCTTAGTCCAATTTGTGTTGCCAAAAAAGATCACCACAGATCGGATAATATGTAAAGATAAGAAATTTATTATTCCTTACATTTCTGGAGGCTGGAAAGTTCAAGGTTTAAGGGAGCTTGCTTATGACAAGGGTTGTTGTGCTGTCTCATGGAGGAAGGCAAAAGTGCAAGAAGGGAACACACTTTCTTTTATAGCAACCTACTCTCATCAAACACTTTCTAGATAATAATATTAGTCCAGTCATGGGTTTTCAACCCATGAACTCTGGGGCACTTCAGACCCCAGTTCTAGGTGAAGTTCTTCCCCAGATTTCCTCCAGGAGACATTACAGCCCTGTTCTTCTTTCTCTTGCCTCAATTTAGGATTATTTGTTATTTAATGGTATAAACCTGGATAATGACTCTTGGAAGTCCTAGACAGAGCATTTAAAATTGAGCAGGTTATGACCAGGGTGACATTACAAATCCTCCAAATTGGAACCCTGCTGAGAGAGAAAGTGATGTTATTGGTTACAGTAAGAAAAGAGGCACAATTGTGTTGGGCAACCTGAAACAATGACCATCTTGATGATGACCGACTCTGAGAAGTACTACAGTGGCTAGTTTTACTTTAGTTTTTAAAATCTGATTTCTCAAGGCCCAGTGGCACACACCTGTAATCCCAGCAGCTTGGGAGGCTGAGGTAGGAGAATCATGAGTTCAAAGCCAGCCTCAACAACTTAGCAAGGTCCTGTGTCAAAATTAAAAAAAAATTTTAAAAAGGGCTTGTGGTGTGACTCAGTGGTTGAGCACTCCTGGGTTCAATCTCTGGTATCATAAAAATAAAATCTTAAAAAAGAATCTGATCTCAATTTTCCCTTAAGCATCTATTTCTACTGATGGCTAAAAAAAAACCTTTAATTTTGACATTTAAGAATAGCTTGGTGCAAAACTATAACTTCACCCAGTCTCTCTAGGGACAAATGTTCAAATTCCCAGTGCCCTTTTCTTCTCCTTCCTTTCTCCTGATGACATCTGGATGTTGAGGGAAGTCTTCTAAAGACCGTGCATTAAGTTGGCTCCTTTGGTAGGGGATGCTATTTGGCAGTTCTTGCTGTCCCTGTTGGCTTTTGGTTGATGGGCATCTCACACTCTAAGTCATGAAGTGTGGAACTCTGTGGAGCATTTCCTAGTTTGTTTTCAGCATGGTCAAGGTCCTGTGGTCACCTGCTCTGCTACTTTGGCCTCATTCTGGCTCCCATAAGACAGCAGTTCCTCTGAGGCTCACCCCTATTTAGAATTAGGCCAACCCAAAAGGGTTCATCTCTCAGCCTTGCTTCTGGGCTCTCTTCACCTCTTCCAGAGCACTTCCTGACAGATTTGCTGCTGGCTAAATCCTACAGACCCTTCCAGGGCAGAGAAGATGATCTGGACTTGGGCACCACCCGTGGGATGGGGGCATAGAGGGTGCAGCTTCTTAATTTGGTAAATCCAAGATACATTACTCTTTTTCCCCATCAGTTATCTTGTTTACTGTTTACAGGATTTTACCGTATTTAATTCTAATCACGACAGCAACCTTATAGAGTAGTATTATTAACATTCCCGGGTTTTAGAGGAAGAAAGAGTCACAGAGAATAGTTAATTTGCCTGAGATTTCCTCAACAAATAAAAGAGAGAGCCAGAATTTGGTGCAGGCAGCCTGGTACAAAGAACTTTACAGGGAGAAAGTTCTTGAGCTTAGGATGAAGCTGATCAAATGTGATTTTTCATCCAGAACTTTCCTAAATAATTGATTAGGTGTTAACAATTCTTCCAACAAGAACAGACATTGTTGACACTTGGTAATTTAGAGGATATAGGTTACACTGTTATTCCAGCTCATCATTAAACAGCATCATCTACTATCAGTATTACCATAATTAAAATAATAATGACAATATCTCCATTAGTCTACTGGTGCTAAACCCCACTGATATGATAAATAAATATAATTTCTTTAGAATTAAGTTGCTGACTTCGGTATCTTCTCCTTTTATGAATTCAATTAACTGGATGCCAGTAAATATTGGAACAGATTTTTATTGTCTTAAGTATATTTTTTTAAAAATAAAAAGTCTTCTCTTTGAACATTTGTCTTTTTCTTGTCCTTTTCTTTTTTCTTTTCCTTAACAAAGCCAATACTTATTTCAGATACAGAGAAATTCCTCCCTCTGTTCTCAATGTTCCCTTCTCTTTACATCTCTAATTTAATCTTGCTCAGAGAAGACACACGCCCCCAAGGTTCAGGAGCTGCTGCAGTGTGGATTATCTTTGGGACAACCCACATAATTGCATATTGACAAATACCCATGACTCTTGTTTATTAAATAACATTGGTTTCATTTTCATTGTTTCTACTTCCACATTGCTACTACATTCAGCATAGAGAATGTTTTATTTATCTTTTTCAATAGATTTTAACTAATTGTTAAATTAAAGAATTATTAAATTAATTATGAAATTAAAGAATAACTGTGCAATTTGGGGTTCCTTTGAAAAATGCATCCCATTCACTTCCTACAGCCTTTGAAACACCATTTCTTCACAGTGCTCCCCTCCCCAAGCCTTCCCCCACCTTTTTCCCCCCTCTTTCTGTTTTTGACTCTAATTTTGTCCTTCCCCCAAACCTGTGTTAAAAATTTTCTCCCTTTGTCTATTTTCCAGTGATTGGGTGAGTTTTATTTCTACCATTTTTTCCTCCTTGTTTTTTTCCTGGACTGTTTTGGTGATTCAATTTCTGGGCTCCAAATGTATAGTTGCCGGATTTTTACTGCTATTGACAGTGAAATTCTGCCCAGTCACTGGGCTGTGAAAAAGCAGATGCAAAATTGCTCCTCTGCCTGCCGCCCAGCTGTGCAGCACCGCTGCCAGCTCAGAGTGTAGGCACACGCCCCCGAGTTCAGGAGCTGCTGCAGTGTGGATTATCTTTGGGGACAACCCACATAATTGCATATTGACAAACACCTATGACTCGTTTATTAGACAACATTGGTTTCGTTTTCATTGTGCTTAAACTTCCACATTGCTACTACATAGAGCATAGAGAATGTTTCATTTATCTTTTCCAATAGATTTCAACTAATTATTTAAAATTAATAAATATGTTTTATTGAGATATATAATTTTTAAATTATAATTTATCAAGTAACTGTAATTTTTATTAATCACATTTATTAATTTAATTAGGATAAAGTTCATGCTATACTAATCTCACAGGTAAGATGATGCCTACTGGCTTTGGCTTGTTAGATGGGATAGGAGCTGCTTTCTTGTCAAAAAAGCAACATCAGCGTGCTCTTCCTTGGCTGGAATTTGGAGATCTGGGAACCTGGCTGTGAAGAGAAGAATTATATGGAAAGAAAGGAGCCATATAAGGGGCAGCATCCAGAACAGGAAGCTGAAGTAAGTCTCTTGTCTTGTCCAATAGAGTTGACTATCTAAGGGACTAAGCAGAGGCCAGTTTATGTGGTAGGTCCATTTTATGCTGTTGTCACAGAATCCCACAGAAGGGGTAGTTTATAATGAACAGGAATGTGTCTGCTCTCAGTACTAGAGCCTGGGAATTCCAGTGTCAAGGTGCTATGTCTGGTGAGAGCTTCTTGCTGCACCACAGCATGCAGAAGGCATCATATGAAGAAAGGGCAAAAAGAGCAGAAGAGCCTTCACAGGCACAAGGGGGCACAAACCACTTCTAATGTCCCAATGTTTGTTTGCCACAGAGGCAGAACTGTCATGACCTAGACATCTGGGAAGAGTCCCACCTCACAATATTCTCCCAGTGACAACTGAATTTCACTATGAGGTTTAAAAGACAAACTGGAATCATAGCATTAGGTAATGGAGTAGAAACCAGATAAAATATTAACAACTAACATACCACATTCATTTTCTCCCATTGGTTCTTGTGATCCTATGTCATGAAAAGGCAGGGCTGGACTTCAACTCACGCAGGGCTAAATGACCAGAGAGACAGTCCAAGTCTGTTTGCCTGCCCTGCCTTACACTAGGAGGAGGTCCATACCTGCTCTTGACTGTCCATGTCACTCAGGAATCTAGGCTTGTAGCAGGGGCTGTCTGGCCCCACATTCCTCTGGGTTTTCGAGAATCTACTGAGACTGGAACAAAGACCCTGGGGTCTTCCCTGAGCTGGAAAGGGGCTACGGCCACTGACTTTAGAAAACATGGGCAGAGTGGGTTATTGGCCCAGCTCATACCTGTGGTCTTAATGAGGTTGATTTTTTTAAATGTTCTTTGTGGTTTTGCTAGTGACAAGACCCTTTAGAATACTCACTGTATTGTGCTGTGGTTGTTATTATTTTACTTTTATTTTGAGTGGCTATGTTGTTTTTTACTTTCTGGCTGTTTAATTCCCTACCTTTCATGGTTTTCTCCCAATTTACTGCAAGACATAAACAAATGTATATTTTTTTTTTCACGTATTTAGTCCCCCTTTTGTGTGTTCAGTTGTTTAATGCTCAATTTTCCCTTTTGTCTAAAAGTTTATACGTCATATATCTACATTTCTCCTTTAACTTTTTTTTGGGAATATATTTTAAATTTTTTATTTCTTCCTTTTAATTGATGGGATTTATTACTTTTTTTGTAGTTTTTCTAATAACTTTATTTTACTTATTTATTTTATGTGGTGCTGGATATCGAACCCAGTGCCTCACACATATTAGGCAAGCACTCTACCACTGAGCCACAACCCCAGCCTCTTTTTGGCAGTTTTGAGCTTATAGAAAAACTTAGAAGTATGGAGATGTCATATCTGCCTCCCTAAATACATCACTTGTTGAAAAAACTGTCCTTTTCCCATGGAATTGCTTTTGTTCTTTTGTCAAACATGGGTTGATTTCATTTATATGGGCCTGTGTCTGGCTCTCTGTTTTGTTCCAATGATCTATTTGCCTACAATTTCTCCAATACCACATTGTCTTGATGACTATAGTTTTATAGTAAGTCTGAAAGTTGGGTAGTCAAATCCTCTGACTTTGTTCTTTTCCTTCAGTATTTTGTTGGCTATTCTGGGTCCTTTGTTTCTGCATGTAAACTTTAGAATCAGTTTGTCACTAAAAATGAATAAAACCTTTGCTGGCATTTGATTGGGATTACATTGAATCCAGGATTGAGTTGAGAAGAATTGATATTTGACAATACTAAGTGGACTATCAATTTATATAATCCTTGATTTTCTTGATCAGGTCGGTAGCTTTATAGATTTTTTTTACATATCTTGTTAGATTCATTCCTAAGTATTTCAATTTTGGGGGGTCCTAATATTAATGGAATTGTATTTTTAATTTTAAATACCAAACGTTAATTGCTAGCACATAAAAAAGCAACTAACTTTTTTTGTAAATTAACCTTGCCTCCTGTAACCTTGCTATAATTGCTTATTACTTCCTTGCTATATTGGTGATTAATTGCTACAATTGCTTTTTAGTTCTTGTTGTGGTTGATGAGGGGCAGGTTGCTATGTAGATAATTGTTCATCTTTGTTCAAAGACAATTTTATTTCTTCTTTCCTAATCTGTATATATTTTATTTCCTTTTCTTATCTTATTGCCTTAGTGAGGACTTCTGGTATGATTGCAAAAAAGAATAGTGAGAGCCTTGTCTGGTTCCTAATATTAGAAGGAAAGTGACCAGTTTTTCACCATTAAATGAGATATTAGTAATAGGTTTTTTTTCACATATTCTTTACCAATTTGAGAAAATCTTCCTCTATTCCTAATTTGCTGAGAGTTTTTATCATAAGTGGTTTTGGGGTTTTGTCAAATGCTTTTTTGTATCTATTGATATGATTATATAATTTTTTATTCTTCAGCCATTTTTTGTGATTGACTATATTAGTTGATTTTAAAATATTGAACCAATCTTGCATACATAGGATAAATCTCATTTGGTCATGCTGCATAATTAATTTATACAGTATTGAATTCAATTTGATAATATTTTGTTAAGGATTTTTTCATCTGAGAGATCATTGTCTAATGTTTACCTTTCTTATATTTGGGTATTAAAGCTGTATTCATCTCATAGAATGAGTTAGGGAGTATTCCTTCTGTTTTATTTTTCTCCTTTTCTGTTTTTACTTGCAGCTTTTTTTATGAGTCCATAAAAGGTCAATAATTATAAACTCAGGTTTGTTAAAGTTGGATTTGCCTTGCCCCTTAGGTTGCATCCCATTTTATGTAAGGAAACAGAGACAACTATTAGCTTTTATCATTAACTATTGGCTTTTTGTCATTGATGCCTTAGGCTTCAACACTGTGGCTTCTTTTTGTAAAACTCTCATTCAAGCCAGAAATATCCTATTATTAGAAATCGCAAAAAGAAAAATTTTCTGAAAGTCATCTTTGCTTTGGAAATGGTCCTGAGATTGTCAATAAATGTCTATTTGTTTAACATAATTGTAAATCAGGCAAAGTAGCTTCCAGAAAATTTTTCTGAGAGGAATAATGCGAGACTAAAGAGATATCTACTCAGAAAAGAAGCAGCTTTTTATAAGGAAAATTCCTCTGAATAAAAGTGCCTTCAAAATGCTTTGCAACAACAACATACAAAGAGCTTCTGCAAGAAAAAACAAAAACAAAAAGCCCCTGACTCTAATTCCAAGGCCAGTGACACCACATTGTATATAATACAGTTTCTTTTGTGCAAAAGTAAGAGCATGAGTACAAAGGGAGCATTTACAAGGGCCAACGTGATCAATCTGAGGAAAGTAGCAGTTAGAAACTGCAATCCAATTTTTTTTTTCTGTCTAGAAAATCAATGAACCCACAAGCATCTAATAAATCGGTCAATTATACACAGATGCCAGACTTTACAAAAGATGTAATATTAGGTTTTGCAAATCAGTACTGTCTCACAGAGATTTTATGACAGTGAGTTCCACTAATTAAAATGTCAGTATAAAACATTGCCTTTCATTCAAATAGCTAGTTCAGGCTCACCCTCTGTAATGACGGAATGTAATAATTAGGTAGCGGGCAAAGCCCACATGTTAGCAAACAACAACAAAAACACCAGGGTACTCAAAGAAAATTAAAGAGCTGGTGAAGCACAACTAAGGTGGTCTCAGGCTTAGCTCCCAGAGGAAAACACCCAGAGCAACACACTTGAGTGTTTCCATGACGACTCCAACAACCTGCCTGGGATTCTTTTTTTTTTTTTTTTTTTTTTTTAATGATCCTGGGATTGCACCCAGGGTCTTGCACATGCTGGGCAAGCACTCTACTCACAAGCTATGCCCCCAGCTCCAGCTTGGGAATTATCATTGGAGTTGTAGAGTTACGATTTCTCTAACAAGAAAAATGAGAATTTTTTTCATTAAATATTTAAAAAATCCATAATCCTAAATTTTAATTAATTTTGGTTAATTAAGACTTTTACTATTATTAAAAGTTTATACTAATAAAATGAATATTTTTAAAATGAATATTTTTAAATCCCTAATACTAATTTGATTAATTAAATTTCAGTATCAAAATTTTACTTTAATATCAAAATTTCAGCTTAATATATTGATAAATATTTTAAAATTTTGTATCCATACTTTAAAATTCAGGGATCGTTTTTAAAGACTTTGGGTCTTTCCCAGCCTCATTGCCTGGAATACAGCGTCACTCATGGTAAGTTTCCCCCCTTTCTGTTCTGTGGCCAGACGTTTTACCATAGACATGGGCCCAATGTTTTACGACAGACCTGGGCAGACGCTTCCTGACTTTACGGCTGAGCTGCCTTAGTTTCCACTTACTGGTCCCAAGGCGCCACAGGTAACTCTGGACCTGAGTGAAAGCCCTTTTAATTGGAAGAGGAGGGAGGTGCTCCCAACATGGACCAGATTAAAATCTCCACATAAGATTTGCATTCTTAGGCTGTATTTGTACTGTCTTTCCCCATTTTTCTCAGCGCTGGTTGCCAGGCTACCAAAAAAAAAAAAAAAAAAACAAGACTGTCTTTGGCCTCTTTCCTCATCTTAGAGAAAACTCTGCTGAACATTGACAGGAGCCTTAATAGTCCTTAAGGAGAGACCTGTGCTCAGAGCCTGCCTCCACATCACAAACGACCCTCTGTCCCAGATTGGTGTGGTCAGCCCCTATAATGGCCCGGCCACTGGTGCCCTCCCGCCATCATCAATCCGTGTTTTTGTGGCTAGAACAGGGCTTCTAAGATTGGCCGTGATGCCACAGCATTTGTTTCTTTAGAAGAGACACCAGAGATCTCTCTGTGCCCCTCCAAGGCGTGCCCGGAGGAGAGGCACATGAGGACACAGGGAGAAGGTGGCCATCTACAAGCCAAGAAGACAGACTTCACCAGGCACAGAAGCATCCAGAACCTTGACTGTGGACTTCCAGCCCACAGAACTGTGAGGAAATTGGGTAAGCCTCCCAGTTTGCAATACTGTGTTATGGCAGCCCAAGTAGACTAATATAATGGTACAACATTCCCCTTGGAGGGGAGATAGCTGTCACATTCAGATTCTGTCTGTCAGACACAGATGGTGTCAGCCCTGGCTGCCCTGGAAGCCTGTTATTTAAAAAAAAAAAAAAAAAAAAAAAAAATCACTGACTTTCCTATTTGAAGAGATGTTTTTTCCCCATACATACAAATGCATCTAGAAGTCCTAAGGTAAGAGCATTTTGAAATTGACTTCTGGGGAACAACTGCCCTATGTCCATTAGTGTTTGTGGCAGAGGCTGCTCAAGCCTCAGGACACAATTGTCATGACATGTTACAGATGGGGCACAGATGTTAAGGGACTTCCACCAAGACAAGACAACTGTGGGTAATCAGGAAGAAATCACAGGCATCTGGAATTCCCTGGATCCATGGGCTACAAAAATAGAGAATTTATTTTGACTTCTTTTCCCCCATTAAGGCCTGTGGTCTTCCCTGACCTCCTTTCCCAAGTCATTTTTTCACCTGCAGCCTGTGCTAAGATGCTGAATTGTGACTGAATGGCCTCTTCCCACTAGGAGCAGCTCCATGGGAGTATGTGTAGGTAGGATAAGGGAGGAGGACTTACATGCTTTGAGAGCGCTGACATTTGTTCATTTCAGAGGGTAATCAGTGACATGTTGATTGAGTTCATTCTAGTTCAGTGCTGTGGTTGCTCCTGCTTCCTGAGAATATTCTTTTCTTCCATTCTTGTCTCTTCCCTATTTTCCATCCTCCAAATAAACATTCTTGAAGAGACCTTTGACACTGAATATATTTTGAACTTATTAGGTATTGTTTACTAAATGCAGTACATAGAAATTTAACAACTTGTGTTGTTAAAGCCTATTGATGGTGTCGTGAATCATTTTAAAATGAACTTCCCCAGAAAGCTTGAGTTTCATCCTCATCCATGACTTTTCAAATGTGAGTGAATAAGCACAACATGTATTCTGTTTTGGAATATAGCATTAGGTTTTGCTTAAAGGATACACTGTGCATAGACCCTTTGATTTCCCCTGTAGCAGTTCAGTGGATAGTAATCTACCTAACAGTGATGTGCTGGTAAACATTTAACAGTTGGTGCTCTGGAAGGTGTTTGCCAATTTCCATGGTGTAAACACTCCCACACAACTTATTTTGAACCACAAATATGGTGCTGTTGAAAGTGGAGTTAGGAGGAAAAGCAGACAAATGGCTCCCTGGATTCTGATACTGTGGATACTTGGTCTAGATATTTCATACAAGAGGAGAATTAGCTTCTTCACTCAATCTTTGATAATAACCCTGTTTCCATATCCCTTAAAATCCATCTCTGTGATGCTGCACCCCTGATGCATGCACCACCGTGATGAAGAAAATAAAACAAGGATTGAGACATGCAGCAAAATCTGAAAGTCTCCCCACACTCTGCTTACTTAGGCCACAAATCTCACTTCTTTAGCTCAAGAAAAATATTTCACCATGGAGAACCATTTCCACTGTAGCTATCTGACCTGGAGTATTCAGTAAACACTTTGGCCTTAGTGGAAGATGGAATGCCATTGGTGAAATACTGATCTGTTCAATTTGGTTTATACAAGAAGAAAAGCGGAGGCAGAGGGACTTTTGCCCATGTCAAACAGGAGAGTTATTCTCATAACTGGTATGTTGCACACATAGTGGTCATTGGTTGGAGTAGGGACTGTGTTATGGTTTTAGAGATTATTCCTAACTGTCCTGGGAATATTCTCTAGAATTCCTAAAAGTCCTGTGGGCTGCCGAATCTTGTTTGAGAAACTCCTTTTCTGCTAAGTTGAAGAAAGTTGGATTTTGCTTGCAACCAATAACTCAGGCTCTTGCACTAGATAGCTTTGATTCAAATCCCAAATGGCTCAGCTTCCGGCTCAGTCAAATTCCTCCCCACATCTCAGGTTCCCTATCTGTCATAGGGGGATAATGCTTCCCATGGAGTTAGTATGAAGCTTCAATGCATGCAAAGTCCTTAGAATGGTGCCTGGCACATAGCACCCTCAATAACTGTTAGCTATTATCATCATGCTGGGAACATTTTAGCAAAAAAATGGTTGACGTCAATCAATTCCAAATACAAAGGAGAAAGAAATAGCCATTAAGCTGTTGCTTTTTATGGGACATATTTTACATTTTCTCAGACATAAGAAACCTCTTCATAGTACAATAGTCTCAAACTTGGTGCAGAACAGAGAATATGTATTTAGTATTTCCATGGCAATCAGCAGTTTAGAAGTTGATCAGTCTTTAAATCCAGCATCTGTTAATGTTTAAAGCAATTCGTAGTTTTCCTCAGAGCACATGATTTTGGACAAAGAAAACAACAAATGAAAGTGCCAAAATGGGCTCGCTAGCTGGATTGCAGAAAATGAAATGACTTGAACAAAACCTTTATATGTATGATATATGCACTTATTCAGTCCCATGTCAATAAACCTTTTATTGTCCTTCTCAAAAATTCCTCTGAGATTTGCCTTTCACATTCTGGAATGGCTGTGCTAATTTTTATGTCACATACTTGTTTCCTTCTTGGCAAAATGTATTGTTTTGCTTTAGTTTCCTGAAGGTTTTTTGTTGTTGTTTATTTGTTTGATTTTTGTGCTTCTTACATTTCTAGCACACAAGCAATTTTTTAAAACTCTGAATTTTGTTTTACCTTCTTTTGTTTTCTTGCAGTTCCTTTTGATTCAACAAAAATGAGAAGGAAGGGACACCCTGACATTTTTCTGAAGCATATTGTACAAGTACCAAGTTGGTGAATGACTTCTAGAGATAATTCGTTTACTCAGTCAACAAATAGACACAGGACTCTCACCTGGAGCTGGCTGGGCTGGCTGCCAGGGATGTCTTGAGGAGCAAAGCACAGCCTCATCCTCCAGGAACCTGCTGCTTAGTAGGAAGAGAGACATGGAGAAGGCAGCACCCATGCCCCTGGTCTAGAGGCAAACTCAGATGCTGGGTGAGCACATCAGAGGGGTCCCTAATCTAAACTTGGGGTAATCAGACAGGATTCCTAGAAGAAATGGCAAACAAGAGTTATTCCAGTGACTTTTTTTTTTGTGGTTTTGTTATTTAATAAGTTTATGGAAGGATATATAATAAAAATATGTGATGCTATAAATATTTTTATAAAACTCTTTAAAAAGACCATCACAATTTTTAATGTCCTATAAAACACTTATTTCTTTTGACAGAATATAAACAGCAGATTTCCAAGATGAGAACTTTGACATACTCCTAATTCCAAAATTCTAAGATACTGTATGTACATGTACTTGTTTTATTCAGTTTGGACTGCTATGAAAACATTTATTTTTAATAATTCTGGAAGTCAGAAGTCTAAGACCAGGGTGAACGCATGGTCAGGTTTGGGTGAGGTTTGTACAAGCCTTCCAGCTGTGTCCTCACTGGTGGAGAAAGAGAATGCTCTGCTCTCCTCGTTATGACCTTTAAACCTACTACTTCCCAAAGTCGCATCCTTAATACCATCACTTTGAGGATCAGAGCTTCAGCATATGGAATTGGAAAGGGCACGAACATTGAGTTTATAGCAATACTTTATGGAACAGTCATATTTTATTTTTCCTATGTGAGAAAGAGATAAATTCATTTTAGTCATAAGGTTCCCAAAGAATACACCAAATTTATTAAGATGAAGCGTTGAGTTTTTAAGCTCAATAAATACAAGAAACTTTAAATCAGATTCTTTAACTCACATTGACAATTCATACATAAAATTAAAACACATTTTTAAAAATTACATGTTAGAGATAATAAAATTATGTTCTGTTTTTGTTCAAGGTACCTTTGCAATGTATGCAGTGGCTATTTTTTTAAAAAAATATCACCCTTGAGGTAATTTTGTACCCATATCTTATATTTCTTATAAATAATGACATTACTCTTTTCAGTTCCCACAGTAAAATATGGCACATGAACATCATTGACTCTCAACAACCTTGCGTCTCTCTCCTTCCTGTTCTATGGAACTTCAGCAGCTGACTAGGTCAACCTTCCACCTGTAAATGGTTGAAAATATTCTTCTCACTAGCTTAACTATTGACATTTTATTCATAGCCACAAACCCCAACTAGCACTCTGTGCTGTTCAGTGACCCACATTTCCCTAGTAGGTATAGTACTCTCCCCTGCAGTGACTATTTAAACCTTCTCGATTCTGCTTAAACAGCCACACACCCCTCCTTCCCACTCTCATCTGATGGTACTGCCTTGTTTTTCATTGAAGTAACAGAAATACAGTAGAAACAAACCTCACAGTCAGAAATGCTCAGTGTGAGAAAATATACTTATTTTTCTATAATTGAACTGAATTTTACCTTTAGCGGTCATACCACTGATGGCAGAAAATTGAACTCGATGCTCATCACTTCAGATTTCTTTCAGTGCTTTCAAACTCAGTCCATTCAGGACTGTTGTCTTTTCTGTGTTCTTCCCCAGGTTGCATTTTTCTCTAGGGCTTTATATACTATCAGGAGGACAGGCTGGCTCTGAATGCTGAAAAAGCCGGAAAGAATAACACATTACAATCTGAATCTAAAAATAGTGTCTATTACTAGATGAAACCAGAGCTTCTAAACCCAAGAACTACAGTCTAGGAGTTTGTTCCCTCCAAAAGTCTTGTTGAAACTTAATTCTCAAAGTCATATGTTTGGAAAATGATTAGGATTAGATGAGGTCTTGACAGTGGGGGTCCCTGATTGTATCAGTGGCTTTGTAGGAAGAGGAAAAACCCCAAGTTATCATGTGGCTCTGTCTGGCCATGTGATGCCCTGCCCCACCTCAGGATTCTGCAGAATCCTCCCCAAGCAAGAAGGCCCTCACAGGTGTGGATCAGATGAGGACACCATGTTCTTGGATTCGCCATGCCACCAAAACTGTGACTTTAACAAATCTCTGTTCTAAACTCAATCTGAAATATTCAGTTATAGCAAAAGAAAACAACTAAGACATCAAGCCAACAACGGGTTTACCGCAAGAAATCCTGGATGTCAAGAACAATAGAGATGATGAATTTAAAATTACATCATTACTCATTTTTTTTCTAAATTTCACAACAAGCTATCCAAGTTTAATAATACTAGCATTTTCAGCAATATTATTATGAAACATTATCTGATTTATCTTTGTGAGCCCTCTTCCCACGTGGTGTGTAGGTGTACTGTTTTTATATTCTCAGAACACATAGTTATTGCTTGCTTTTTCCTACCCCTTCCATCTTGTGGTCAGTATTCATTCTCCACGTTAGTGTGCCTCTAGACCCCACCATTAATCTTTACGCTAAAGTCTTTACTATTCTTTTGGTTGTCCGAAATCCACTTTCCATCTTCTCCAAGAAGCACTAATAGGAACTATATTTTCTGAGTTCTTGAATTTTGATTAGTTTGTCAATGGCCTTTGATACTTGAAAGCCATTTTGAATGAGTATAAAAATCCCTGACCCACATTTCCTTCCCTTGAACATATTCAACTTATTCCATTTTTCTCCTAGCATAAAGCATTACTGTCAGAAATTTTGAGTACAATCTAGTTTTATTTCTGTTCTTTTGTGATCTGGTCTTATGCTGGGTGCTTAGGGATTTTTTTTCTTTCTTTTTTTAATAGCTCAATCTTTATTCCACCCCACCCCCCCGCCCCCGATTGCTTTTTCCCAGGATTGCACTGTGCCTTATTAATATGTAGCATCAGTTGTATTATTGTTCCTTAGAATTTTAAAAGTAATTTTCTTTTTGGAGGTGTTTAAAAAATACTTTTACTTGCATGCGTTTAAGATATACAACATGATATTATAAGATGCACATACTGTATCATTATTACTATAATGGAACAAATTAACATATCCATCATCTCAGAGTTTTGTGGTCCTATGATTTGTTCTGTTCCCTTTCTTGGTTTGGTTTCTTGTTCAGAGTCTCCTATTATATTTTGTTAGATTTTCTTTACACATTTTACATACTGCTCACTTCCTTTCTGAGCCTTTTTACCATTTTCTATGAAATTTTAACTCTCTGAATCTTCAATTTTCCTTAAATATTTATCTGTTGTATTCATTCATTCTTATGGCTATTCTTTCAAAAATTAATTGTTTTCTTATATTTTTAATTCTTTCCTGCATTCTTTCTCCTCATTCCTGAGCTTTTTTTTCAGATTTATTCTATTATTTGAGCTATTATATCATTTTATTAAACATTTCATATTTTCAAATATTGATTTATATTATTCATCTCTTTTAAGGACATGTCTTCTGGCAGGCTTTCATTGTTTTGAGGGATACTATTCTGCATTTTCTCTTTCTGTGAGGCTTGACCTTAATCCCTTTGTGGTACTCATTTTTACACAAAATTAATTTTTCTGAATTTAAACTTGTCCAAACTCATATATCTAAAACTCCCTCTTGTGTTGTTTGGGAATGTGTTTGAAAATACAATGGCTTACCTTTTGAGATTTCTTGGGTCTGTTCCCTTTTTCTATTTTTATACAGAATTTCCTTTGTGTCTATTGACTCTCTCCTGCTCAGCTTTGATTTGGTTTCCAAGAATTTCACCTCAGCAAGGGCGTTGTACTGGAAGGGAGGGTTTGCTGGTCAGTCTTGAGGGTCCACAGGTCCAGACCACTCACCGTGAGGCCTGTCACTGCCCTGTTACTGTTCTGCTCTCGAATGGACTCCCCAGGCTTGTAAGTGGATGTCTGTGCTCATTTTGAAGATTTTAGTCCAACAATTGTCCTGTTGCCTCCTTCTGCTTTCTCTTCCATCAATGCTAACTCCATGCAGGTTCTAAAAGCTGTCTAAAGGGGCCAAAGAGGTTACTTTTCACTTAGTTCTGTTGTCTAGAATGGGTTACTTTGCCATCTTTAACTGCCAGGAAGACGAGGAAGAACTGGTACATTGTTGTCCTGTACTACATCAGGGCTCCAGTAGTTAAGCATGAGGCAGATTGAGTTTCCTGAAAAAGCAACTAGGGTATAGTGCTCCCCCATAGCATGTGGACTCCTGGATGGCAGGCACCTCACCTGTCTTCTCCACTACCATATCCACAATCCAGAATGACCACTGACATCCAAACACTACATATGTGGTTGATGAGTGAATAATCAAATCACTTTTACTTTGATTGGGATGTATTTTCTATTACCTTATCATATTGAGAATATGATGATCAGGGAGGATGGATAGGAAGAGATGGGTCAATGGGAATAAAGTTAGGTGGAAGGAATAAGTATTCAATTTCACAGTAGGGTGACTGTGTTTAATAATACTGTATTGAATATTATAAAGTACCTCTAAGAGAAGATTTTGAATGTTCACCACCAAAAATGATAAATTTATGAGGTGATGAATATGTCAGATACCCTTATTTAATTATTGTATATTGCTTACATGCATCAAAACATTACACTGTGCTCATAAATTTGTATAATTATCATGTGTCAATTGAAAAAAAAACCGGAAAATACAATGGTCAGAAGGATGTGTGGTTTGACAAGGAAAGAGAAAAGGAATACTGGAAACAGAAAATTTTTGTTTTCTTATGGAAAGGATAGTGAAATACTAAGAACAAATCATTTAATTGGTCCTTTGTCATTCTTAAATGAAAAGATCTATAACATTTCAAATAAAAAGCAAACCAGTATACAAAGTCTTTAACCTTCTTGAAAAGAGAACCCAGCATTCTTTGACCTTAATTCCCCAACGCTGCCCTGAAACGCATTCTAAGAACATACTTTGAGTGAACATTGGTAGGATAAGTGAATGAGCAGAGTTAGGTGCTTAATCCCTCAGCCCACCCATGAGGTCAGAACCCTTATGGTCCAACCACTTCCTGATATCCCCACCTCTGAACATTGCACTTTAGGTGCAGTATGTAAATTCTCATGTTTTGAGAATTCTGTTTGACTTGACTGTGTTTCCCTAAAGTTCATGTGTTAAAAATTTAATTTCCAAATTCATATATTGATGGTATTTGGAAGTGGGACTTTGAAAAGGTGATTAAAATTAGAAGAAATCATGAGAGTTGGGATTCCTTAATGGCATTAGTGGCTTCTTAAGAAGAGGAAGAAAGACCTGAGCTAGCAGGCTTGCTCTGTCTTGTCATTTCATGTCGTCTGCATCATATTATGATGCAACAAGAAAGCCCTCAACAGATACCAAGCGGATGCCAGCACCTTGCTTTTGAACTTGCCACCCTGCAGAACCATGAGTCAACAAAACTTTTATTCTTTATAAATTATAGCAATAGAAAATAGACTGAGAATATCCACATATAGTTTAGACATGTAAAATTCACTCTTAATATAGATATAGTCTAAGAATATAAGAAGTAGAAGTGAAACTGGGTGTGGTGGCACACACCTGTAATCCCAGTGTCTCAGGAGGCTGAGGCAGGAGGATCCCAAGTTCAGAGGCAACCTGAGAAATTCAGTGAGCCCTAAGCAACTTAGCAAAACCCTGTCTCAAAAATAAATAAATAAGTAAATATAAAGGGCTAGGGATATTCCTTAGTGGTTAAGCACCCCTGGGTTCAATTTCTAGTACAAAAAAAAAAGTAGAAGCCAAGCTAGTTCAAACAATTTTGTATTAATAGAACATTGTTAAATGTTTATTGAGTGTATTTTCATAAAGAAGTGCTAAGTGAGACTTCTTCATAATCTTTACACATTGCTCTAGTGATTTAAAAAAAGCAATTAATTAAAAGGGAAAAAATAAGGTCAGCTAGTTAGGAAATCAGTCTTCACCTTTGTTTTGTTACAAAGAGGCTGTGACTTAGGTTATAAATGGACTTCTCTGTTTTCTTTCTCATCTCTTAAGTAAGAGATAATAAGATCTATTTGGGGATAAGAAGAAAAAGAAGGAAAAGCTAAGATAAAATTTATTTTTGAAGTAAGATCAACATCTTTTAATAACTGCTTATTGTATTTTCAGTGCCTCATGTATCCAATGTAGGAGCCTGCCTGGGGCAATACAAAGATGTCCCAATCATAGCTCTGCTTTCATGGGGCTCATGGGGAGCTGCAGGCAAATGCCACCCTCAAGGGAAATGCCTGAAGAGTCATGGGGAAAATTATGAGCATTTAATTACAATGAACAAAACGAATATGCAATTTCAGATTTTCAGATTACTCTCCTTTCACCACCCCCCTCTTCACCTCCCTCCAGCCCAGTTCTCTCTCTCTCTCTCTCTCTCTCTCTCTCTCTCTCTCTCTCTCTCTCTCTCTCTCTCTCTCTCCTTCCTACCCCAAAAATAACTGTGAGGAGAAATTAAAACATTTAGAAAATCATATGTAGTTTTAGTTGATCAAATTAGGAATCCTTGAAAATTGCATTTGTACTTAGGCAAAATGGGAAGAAACATGGAAAAACTTCAAATTATTTTGTTCTAACCCATGATCTCACTTACTTAAGCTTTAAAACATCCTGGTAAGCACTTTAACATTTCAAACCTCCATGTAATTCAATGGGGATTAAATTTGTCTGTCTTTAAATCATGTAAAGGCCATTCATGAAAATACAGCTTCGTAAGATTTAGTTCACATCCAAAGTGAGAAAATCCAATTTTTTAAGAAACTAGCATTAAATCACAGGGAATTGAATCCACCTTTTGGGAATCCTAACTGCGTTACTCAGCTTTTCTGTCATGGGGGAAAAATACCTGAGGAAAAGCAACTTAAAGTAGGAAAGGTTTATTTTGGCTTATGGATTCAAAACCTTTAGTGGTTAGCTGTGGTTAGCTGACTCCACTAGGTTTAGGCCTCTGGTGAGGCAGAAATATCAGAGCAGAATGGCGTGGTGGGTTAAGCTGGTCATCTCATGAGAGCCAGGAAGCAGAGTTGGGGTGGCAGGATAAGATATAATCCCCCAAGGCACTTCCACAAGGACCCACGCCTTCACCTAGGTTCTATCTCCTACAGTTTCTACCTCCTTCTAGTAATGCCATCAAATATGAATCCCTAATCCCTTAATCCCTCAGCCCACCCATGAGGTCAGAATCCTTATGGTCCAACCACTTCCCAATATCTCCACCTCTGAACATTGGTACATTGGGGAACAAACCTCCAACCCATGAGTCTTTGGGGGACAATCTAGGTACCAAACCATAATACTAACCCTGGGAGGATTTTTTTTTTAATCAAGTTTCAAATTTGCAACCACAAGACTAAAATGTCTGCTAATTTGTAAAAGGTGTCAGTAGCTTTTTAACCATCTATCTGAAGGCAAACTGCAATACATTCAAACCTGCTACATAGTACTATTTAGAGTCACGAATCTTGGAGACATGTGCAGGTAGAATCCAAACTATGGCTATTAAACTGTGGGTACTTATATGCCTATAAGGTATAGATTCAAAAGTCCTCACTTGCCCTCCATGTGTACAAGGCTGTAGGGGTAGGACTTCCAGAAAGGCATCGATACAAAGAACCAAGGTCCATGGAGTGTGAAGGGAAAAAAGAACTCCATGCTCCATCATTCAAGGAGCAACACTGCTAAGACCCCTTAGTCCCCTGGAGAACCTAGGACAGCTTTTATCTCCCATAATATGTCAGGCATGGAGGGCTCACCCTGAAGAGTGAAGGGAAAATATTTAGGGCTTTCAAGGAGAGGCTGTTTGAGTAACACTAATGACTCTATTTCTTTTTGGGCCAAGGCTAAAGTTGTAGTTGTGACATGGGGGACCAGGCAAAGAGCAGGTGAAGTGAACCCTACATTCCCAGTTGCTTGATAAAATGGAAGGGGCAGGGGACAGCAGTGCCTTCAGTCTTTTCTTCCAATCAATAAATAAGAAACACATCTGTGAAGAAGGTGGGGGAGCCCCAGTGGGGGAATCTGCATTGTTTCACTTTGCAAGAAGTTTTTACTGAGTTTTGTGGCATGCACCTGTAATCCCAGTGGGTTGGATGCTGAGGCAGGAGGGTGCTAAGTTCAAAGCCAGCCTCAGCAACAGTGAGGAGCTAAGCAACTCAGTGAGGCCCTGTCTCTAAATAAAATACAAAATAGGGCTGGGGATGTGGCTCAGTGGTTGGTTGAGTGTCCCTGAGCTCAATCCCTGGTACCACCACCACCACCAACAACAACATTTACTTTTAACTGATATAGAAAAAAGCAAACATTGAATCTATAAATGGGGTACCATTAGATGCTTTCATACATGTATACATTGTGTAATAGTGTTAAACATGTTAATCTCCTTAAACATTTATCATTTCTTATGGTAAAAATATTAGAAATAATTTCTTCTCTTTTTGAGATAGATAATACACAATTGCTATCTAATCCTACTGTGTAATAGCACATTGGAACTTCTTACTCCTAATTATTGCAACTTGGTGCCTATTGATCAATCAACCCTCCCCGGCCTCTGGCACCATTCTATTCTATGATATAAACTTTTTAGATTTCACATATGAATGAGATCAGATCGTATGATGAGATCACTTAGCATAATGACCTCCAGTTCCATTCATGTTGGCACAAATGACAGGATTTCATTCGTTTTTATGGCTGAATCATAGTCCATGGCGTTTATGTGCCACATTTTTTTCTGCATTCATGAGTTGATGTACGCTGAGGGTCTTTTTCATTTGTTGGTTATTGTGGACTATGCTGCAATAGACCTGGGAACACAGATGCTTCTTTGACATACTGACTTCATTTCTTTGGGATATATACCCAAGAGGGATTTTAGATCATATGATAATTCTGTTTTTATTTTTTAAAGAAATCTCCATGTTGTTTTTCATAATAGCAATTCTAATCTACATTCCCACTAACAGAATCCTCTTCAGCATTTATTCTTTGTCTTTTTTTGTGGGGGTGGGGACCAGGGATTGAACTCAGGGGCACTCAACCCCTGAGCCACATCCTCAGTCCTATTTTATATTTTTATTTAGAGACAGGGTCTTACTGAGTTGCTTAGCACCTCAAGGTTGCTGAGGCTGGCTTTGAACTCGTGATCCTCCTGTCTCAGCCTCCCGAGCCACTGGGATTACAGGCATGTGCCACTGTGCCTGGCTTCCTTTGTCTTTTTGATAAGTCATTCTTACTAGAGTGAGGAGATGTCTCATTATGGTTTGATTTGCATTTCTCTGATCAGTCAACTTTAGCATTATTTCATATACCTATTGGTGATTTAAATGTCATCTTTTGAGAAATGTCTATTTATATTTAATGTCCAATTTTTAATTGGGTTATTTGTTTTTTTTCTGGAGGGTTGGGTTTTTTAAGTTCCTTCTGTATCCTGAATGTCAACCTCTAGTCAGATGTATAGTTTGCAAGTATTTTCTCCCGTTCTGTCAGTTGTCTTTCCACTCTGATAATTGTTTCCTGTAACGTGAAAAAGCTGCATTTTTAAAGCACATTTTCCAGGATATTTGTGTAAGTGACACACTTCATAACCACAGTATTAACAAGTCTCCTTACAAATTCATGACTCTAGATTTTGATGATTCTTTTCAAATTTATACTTAAATAACTTGGAGAAAATACACCTTAAAGACAAATATTACACAAATACACCTTAAAGGTACTTAGTGTGCAATTTCTGACCAGAATGGGAAATAAGACCCAGGAGGAAAGCCCAGTGTGGAGGGGGAGCTTGACCACACAGCCATTGACTTCTACCCAACCAGCAGGTCACACTCATAGAAAATATCCAGGGAACCAATTGGTCAGGATAAAGAATAATAAAGAAGAGGTTAGGAGCAGAGGAAGGTTGCACAGCCTAGCCCAAGAGCACCGGGTTGAATCACCAAAGCAGACTCGGGTTAGCTCTAGTGTTTTCTGGGATTAAAACTCCCACAGCTATGACCTCAGAGACTTTCATTCCGAGCAATCCAGGAAGCCTTTTGGTTTTACTTTTCTCCAGTGCTTTTGCTTTCCAGCTCCAGGTTTCCTGGAAAGCTAGGCTCCTTTTTCCCATTCGGTCCACATGGGATGTGTATGTGGGGGAGGAAGGTCACATGATTTAACTCATCAATAGCTCAGGTACAGGAAAAAAATAAAAAAGTTTTCTTTTGTGGTCCATAACTAAGACAGCCATCCTCATAAGCTTCCTAAATCACTGACTAGAAGTTAAAAATGAATGAAATGTCCAATCTGGTTTAAAACTTAGTCCAACCCAATAGTCTATTTTGGCTCTCTAGTAAATCAAATGTTCTGTTTCTCATATGGATTTCCCCTCCTGTAAGGTAATGTAAGGCTGTGCGCAGAGAAGGGAGACTCAGGTCCTTGACTCAGGTGCCCTCTGGTCATGTCTCGTCCCCTTGATTGCTGGGCACTCTGCTGGTCTCCAAAGCTGAGGACTGCAGCTGTTGAGCTCATGATCTGGCCTCCAACTGGGCATCATTCCTAACACCACTCCCTGGGCTGACTCAGCCTTACCTTGGCCTCTGCTGGCTGCACATTGTCCAGTCACTGCCATGATCGCCAGCCAGCCATTTGTCCTGGCTGTCCACCCCCAGTCCTTACTGCAAGGTCACCTTGCCCTAACTCAGAGGACCCCTGCCTGGCCCACCAACTCTCCATTCAGCATTTACATCACTCAGTGAAAAGGGCTGCTTCTTCCTGCTCATGTTACAGTATTCCATAATTATTTAAAATTATACATGTTAAGATTTGTAGATACCTACACATTTTTTAAAAATATATTTATTTTTTAGATGTAGATAGACACAACACAATGTCCTTATTTTTATGTGGCACTGAGAATCGAACCCGGGTCCCGCCCATGCTAGGCGAGCGCTCTACTGCTGAGCCACAACCCCAGCCCCACACATTTTAATACTTATTTAAATGTATACTTTTCTACCAATATCTCGAGTTATTCATGAGCTATATACTCTTTCTTCACCCTGAATTCCAAGACTCTTGGTATGCTTTCTCCCTTCCCTTTCCTGGTTTACTTTTCCCTAGCAAGATATCTTGGCCTCTGGCTTCTTCTGATCTGTGATATATCAGATATGTCTAAAGTTAATACAGAAGTCAATATTTTAAATGGAATTTACTTCAGTGTTTAATTCACTCAACAGTACCTAGGGCACCTCCCTGTTTGCTTGAGAATTTTTAGTAAAATTAATGAGTAATATTTATTCAGTAAATATTTATTGATCATCTGTTATGTGCTGAATGCTGGGTGTTAATAAAGAATTTGGCTCTTTACAAGATGGGGAAAATCTCTGATTTCATTGAGCTTATTTTAGTATTTTTCTCAATGGGCAACTGAAGTTGGTCTGCCACTGAGTATCTTTGTGCAGGAAAATGAGTGTCTCTTCCTCATGCCATAGACAACAAATAAATCATAATGGAGGATGGACCTAGGTAAAAAAGTTACAGTTGTAAAACTTCTAGAAGAAAACAAAGAAAAAAACTGAAGATTTTCAGTTAGGGCAAGTTGGTTTTTTTATTTTTTAAAGATAGCTCTTCAACTCAAGAAGTCTAAGATCACAATTATAATATAGACAAAAGATTTAAATAGATACTTCACAGTAGGGGACATATAAGAAAAGATGTCCAATATAACTGGATATTTAAGTGAATGTAAATTAAAACTATAATGAGATACCTTTACATACCCACTAGAATAGGTCCAACAAAAAAAAAAAGAAGAAGAAAGAAAGAAAGAAAAGAAAAAACAAAACTGTGTGGTTATTCATTAAAAAGTTAAAGAATTACCATATAATTCATCATTTCTATTCCTGGGCATCCACCCAAAAAGTTAAGAAAAGGGATTCAGCTGCTTGTATACCAATGTTCATAGAGCATTATTCTCAATAACTGAAGATGAAAACACCCCAAATGCCCATTAACAGATGAGTGCATAAACAAAATGCAATATATCCGTATAATGGAGTATTGTTGAGTCTTAAAAGGAATGAGATTCCAGCCTATAACCTATAATCTCAGCTACTCAGGAGACTGAAGGAAGAGTATAACAAGTTTGAGGCCAACCTCAACAACTCAGCAAGACCCCGTCTCAAAATAAAACTTAAAAGAGTTGGGGATATAGCTCACTGGTAAAGTGCTCCTGGGCTTAATCCCTAGTATGAAAAGAAAAGGAAGAAAATTCTGATAAACGTTACAACATGGATGCAGTGTATGGTGTGTGTGTGTGTGTGTGTGTGTGCACGCGCGTGATGCTGAAGTTTGAACAGAGGGCTTTGCACATGCTAGGCAAGTGCTTTACCACTGAGTCACACCCCAGCTTCATACATAGGTGAATCCTGAAGACATTTTGTGAAGTGAAGTAACCCAAATGTCCAAAGATAAATATTTCATGATTCCCCTTTTATGAGGTTAAAAATAGACATATTCACTGAGGAGGGAAGTAAAATTATCTTTGATAGGAACAGAGGGTAAAAAGAATGGGGAATTAGTGTTTTATGAGTACAGAGTTTATGTTTGGGAAGATGGAAACATTGTGAAAATGGATAGTGGTGATGCTTACACAGTATCACAATATACTTAATACCAGTGAATCATATTTAAAAATGGTTAAAATAGCAATTTTTATATTCAGTATGCTTACAATAATAACAAAAATAAAATTCCAAAACTAAATGAATACCTGCAATGAATTAAATGAATTAAATGAATCCCAAATCCTTATGTGAGCAAAAGGAGAAGATAATACACTGTGTGATCAGTTTGCATGTCTAGAAAACGAAACTTTAGGGACAGAAAGAAAATCAGTTACTGCTTGGTGCAGAGGGTATTGGCAGGTATTAGTCACATTTTTTTTTAATTTTTTATTGTTGGTTGTTCAAAACATTACATAGTTCTTGATATATCATATTTCACACTTTGATTCAAGTGGGTTATGAACTCCCATTTTTACCCCGTATACAAATTGCAGAATCACATCAGTTACACATCCATTGATTTACATATTGCCATACTAGTATCTGTTGTATTCTGCTGCCTTTCCTATCCTCTACTATCCCCCCTCCCCTCCCCTCCCCTCCCCTCCCCTCCCCTCTTCTATTAGTCACATTTTGGAATGATGGAATTGGTCTATAATGATTGCAGTGATGAGTGCATGCCCAAATATATTTACTAAAGTTTATCAAAAGGTACAAAAAATGTTTTTATTTCTGTCACTGTGACAAATGCCTGAGAAAATCAACTTAAAGGAGAAAAGGTTTGTTTTGGCTAATGATTTCTAGTGTTTCAGTCTATGTACATTTGGCTCCATTGCTATAGGTTTGTGGCAAGGAAGAACAACATGGCTAAAACACATGGCAGAAGAGAGCTTCTCACCTCTGGCAGACAGGAAGCAAAGAGAGAAAGGGAAGAAGGGGCCAGGGCACCAATAAACCCTTCAAGGGCATGTCCTCAGTAACCTACTTCCACCAACTGGACCTACCTCCTAAAATTTCCACCACCTAATATCCCCACCATCTGGGGAACAAGCTTTCAACACAAGAGCCTTTGGGGAAATTCCTGACTCAAACTATAACATTCTGCCCCCAGACCTCAAAAGCTCATGCCCATCTCATAGTACAAAATGTTTTCAGACTATCTCAAAGAGTCCCCATAGTTTGAACAGTTTCAGCACAGCTCAAAATTCCAAGTCCAAAGTCTCCCCTGAGACTCTTAGCTATGAACCCCTGTAAAAATAAAAAAATATAAAAAAAGTTACATCTTCCAACATACAATGGCATATTGCATGTAAACATTCCCATTCCAAAGGAAGAAATAGGAGAATACTAAGGAAGGACCATACCAAAGCAAGACCAAAACCCAGAAGGGCAAACATTAAATTTCATGTCTTACATCTGTGGCATGTAGCTGCCCAAGGTCTTAGGCAACCCCATCCCATGATCTCAGTAGCCTATATGGCTACTATCTTGAACTGACTCTGGGGGCTGCCTGCAGCTTTCCTGGGCAGACTTTCCACATTCCCAACATCTCTTAATGGGGTCTCCACTGCACCCATCACCCTCTGAGGGGATACCTTCAGGAACTGCAACACATTACCAGGCCTTCCTGTGGAATCTTGGTGGGAGGCTCCAGACCCTACAACTCTTGCATTCTGCATGCCTGCAAAACCAGTGACTCTATTATTATTATTTTCCTTATCACTGTTGACTACATATGCTTTGATCACAATTTCAATTTTGTAGCAATTTTTTTTCTTTTTAAAACAATTTTTTTTGGTACTGGAGATTAAACCCAGGATGAGTGGGGGAGGTTTTACCATTGAACTACATCTTCAACACTTAGGATCTCACTAAATTGCTGAGGCTGGCCTTGAACTTGTGATCCTCTTGTCTCAGCCTACTGAGTTGCTAGGATTAAAACATGCACCACCATTCCCACTTTCATAATAAGCTTTTAAACACAGAGAATAGAAAGATAATTCAGTCTTTCCTCTGGCATGGATAACTGAAAAAATTTGAATCATTGATATCTAGGATACAGAAATCATGTGACTTCATACACACATGCACTTTCTCTGCAGTACAGGTTTAGGTTTCTTCTTTCCTGCTACATGACTTTTGATCAATTCTATTTGATGTGATTCCCATCATAAAGAAAAACATTGTAGGGAATTTTTCTGTGCATAGAGTATGTGTGATGGGTTCTGTGGAAGGCAAGACGGATCAGGATTGGGCAGGAAACATCAATCCAAGTTTTTGGATTGATTTCTTTGAGGCTTGATTTCTGCTTCATCTTGGATTTCCCTTTGCAGAGTGTGAGTAAGGAAGCCTACATGGAAAGAGACCTACATGGAAAAAGAAAAGAGACCTACATGGAAAAAGAAAACCATAATTTGCAATGTACACCTGCCACAAGCAAACAAATGAATTAAAAGAGCCTGTAGGTATTTGATTTTTCAAAAGATGAGAGCCTCCTATAGCTGTTATTGCTGGGGATGTCAAGGCTGTAATGAAATCTCTCTTGGGGCTGCCTCATTGGAACCCCCGAAGTCTACTCCTATTCATCCAAAGATCTGCCCAATTTGCAGTGGCTACATCACATTCTACTTGAAGCTCCCCAAAAAGGAATATGCTGTTCAATTTTTCCAGGAGGCTGGTCAAAATGAGACTGTTTTATCAGGAATAGACACATTAACATAGATTAGTTTCTAAAAGTGAATCTACTAAATATGCTAAGTAGCAAAATGTCTTCTTGGAGCAATAATGAAATGTGAGCAAAAGCAGGTGTGTTCTGATGGCAGGAACCACCACTGGAGAGACAAGACCACTGAGAGCATAAGAGAATGACTGGATCTGCACAGTCTAGAAAAGAAATTTCATAAGTGAACTAGTTGCAAAACTTAATCTAGGATTTTTTCCTATTAGCTGCCAGGGAAGTGAAATTACTCATTAAACAGGAATTTAAAGGAATTTTTTTTTCTTTTAGTCTGAAAGTTTGAATCACTCTATTAAGATAAAGTATGATTTAAATAGAATATCTGTTTAGATTGTTGCCCTGAGCAAGTAAATTCCTGCCTCTGGGGTTCTGTACTTTTGGTTCTCTCTGCCTGCTATATTTTTTCCAAAGATTTTAATGTAGGTTTCCCCTTAATTCTCATTTACTCAGTTTATCTCAGAAGTAATCCATTCTGAAATTCCTCCCCTGACCAGTCCACCTAACCAGAACCTTTATTCACATTCTCAGTCGTCTTATTCCTCTTGGCACATGCTCTTCATATTTATGTCTGCTCATTGTCTGTTTGTGTGTTTACTTTCTATCTCCCCTACTAGAAGGCACGTTCCATGAGGGGAGGACATTATTTCATTTGCTCTCTACTGTGTTCCATGACCTATGACAGTGCATGATACATAGTAAAAATGCAGTAAATATTTTGAATGAAAAAAGAAAGCATGAGTGGATTAGCTCTTCAATCCACTCCTAGTAGGTTTCTGACCCCGTCGTACCTCTGAAATTGTCAAAGTCACCAATCATTTCCTTGTTGCTTTTCTGTCATCTTTCTTAACATGTGGATGAGTTATGGCACAGGCTTTGGTGCTAAAAGAGATCCCCACATACAGTGAGTCTAGAGAGAAGGTAGTTTCTTCTTCTCACAAGAGAGTCCAGAGGGAGAAGGCAATCCACAGCAGATGAGCAACCCTGCTCCATTAAAGCATTCAGGGACTCAAGTTCCTTGGGTTCATTTCTCTAGTATCACCCAGACTCCTGTCCTCATGTGTGACTGAGGCTGAGCCATTGCCACCAAACATTCCAGCTTATGGGAACCAAGAAAAGAGAACGGGGAAATGCACACCCAATATTTTAAGGCCAATTCTAGTAGATTACATAAGTTCCTTTTTCTCACAATCCACTGACTGGAATTCAGCCAGATGGTCACCGGATCCTGGGAAATGTAGTCTGTATACACGTAGACATACGTGTCCAGCTTGAACATAGTTGTTTCTATTAATAAAAGAAAAATGGAGAAAACAGGTCCAGGGGATAACTCTCAGTCTTGTCTACACATCTTAGCAGCATTCGCCACAGCTGATCAAATTGTCTTCCTTTTTAAACACTTTTGTTCCCTTGGCTTCATGGCCCAACACTCTTCCTGTTTTCCTTCTACCTCTCTGCCTGCTCTTTCTCAGGTGCTTTTGTTGGCTGTAGTTCTTCTGTTTGACCTGTATCTGTTGGATTTCTCCAAAGCTTTATCCTGGGGCATCTTCTATTCTCTCTAGTTATTATATTTAATCATATGATTTTATGTAGGACACAGAAATAACTTCTGAATTTATGTCTCTTGCCATGACCTTTCCCTGGAGCTCCAAACTCACATATCTGGCCTCGCTAATCATATCAAACCACAGCTCCTGGTTGCTTGGTTCACCCTGCCCCTCATCCAGATCTCTCCTATTCTAGTATTCTGTATCTCAGGAAAAAGCCTCACCACTGCCCCGGTTACTTCAGCAAAACCCTAGTTATCATCCTGATATGGTTTGGATATGAGATAGCCCCTGAACACTCCTGTGTTAATAATGCAGAGGGTGAAATGCTTGGATTATGACAACTGTAACCTAATTAGTGGATTAATCCATTTGATGACTGAATTATTTGGAAGGACTAATTGGGTGGTCACTGAAGGCAGTCACATGACTGGAGGTGGTGGGTCACTGGAGGTATGTTTCTGGCATCCTTCTTTCTCTCTGCTTCCTGGCCACCATGAGCTTCAGCTTTCTTGTGCTGGTGCTCATCCCCCATGGTCTTCTGCCTCACAGAGTCAGCTGACTGTGGACTGAGCTCTGAAACTGGGAACCCAGAATAACCTCCCTGGTCTGAGTCGGTCTTGTCGGGTATTTGGGTCACAGTGATGAAAAGCTGACCAACTTACACCCTCAGCTTGACTCTTCCATTCACTTCCCCTCATCCTGCCCATTGATAAAGCCTATGAGCTCAACCACCAAAAAAATGTCTCAAATTTGTTAACTTTTCCATATCTTCATCATTATCTCCCTGAGCAAATCCAACCTCAAACTGTGCTGGAATATTCCTCTTCCTCTGCCACTTTTGCCCCCTGATAATCCAATCTGCTCAGCAGCATAAGTGATCTTTTAAACATGTAATTCATATACCAACTGCCCAACCTCTTCAGTGTTTCCCACGTCATGGAGAATAAAACCTAAACCCTTTGCCCTGGTTTTTAAGGCCCCATAAGGACTACACCACCTACCTCTGCAGCCTGATCACATGAAGCTGCCCTCTCAGTAAGCCCATCCCCATCACGTTCCCAACACACAAAATTCATTTCCACTTGAGGGTCTTTGCACAAGCTGTTTTCTCTGCGTGAAACACGATGCCACAGATTTCCCACAGGCAGCTTCTTCTCTTAGCTCATGTCTCAAATGTCAACTCTCCAGAGAAGTCTTCCTGTCCTCATAGCTCCACAAGGCTCTCCCTCCCAAGCTGTCACTCTTAGTTTCTTGATGGCACTTAACACTGCCTTGCATAATACATCTGTTATCTATTGTGCATTTCCCCACACAGTAAAGGTGACTTTCATGAGAATAGGCTTGACTTGGGCCCTACTGTGAGTCCAGGGCCAGGCACACATTGGGCCTTTGGTAAGGATCTGCTGGATTGGCACAGGTCCGAATATGGATCCGATTCTGGAGCTTCTTTGGCATCTCAGGGGTCTTTTAAAGGCTATTGTAGAGTCAAAAGAGATTCTTTATTTCCAATGTTATTCAAAGGCTTATTCCAAACCACTTAAGTACCAAAAAATCTGCCCTTCTCTTCTGACATAGGGTGAAAGAGCCTATTCTCACTTGGTAAATGCACTCAGACATATCCAGGAGAGAGCAGTACAAGGGTTCTTAATCTGCTTCCATGGTCCCTGGGAGGCTTATGGATGGGGCTGAAATGATACGTGAAAATATACACATTTTGTGGGGGGAGTACAATTTTGTATTTTATTTAGAGACAGTGTCTCACTGAGTTGCTTAGCTCCTCCCTTTTGCTGAGGCTGACTTTGAACTTGCCATCCTCTTGCCTCAGCCTCCCAGGCCACTGGAGTTATAGGCATGTGCCACCACACTCAGCTGCATTATTTTTCTTGTAAATGGACTCACAGATTTGTCAAATTCTCAGGAATTTCAATGGCCCAAATCAAATTCACCCTATTATGGAAAAATGATTAGAAATAGAGGTGTAAGATGTGTATTTGAGTTCTGCTGTTGCTACCTACAAATGATACCCATTTCTGCAGATTATGTGATTTATTTGGATCCTAGTTTCCACATCACAAACATCATCTTTTGTATTCTGAGTTACATGTCACCATACTTTAAAAACATACCTAATCATCAACAAATATACCAGGTGTGGTATTATATCTCATGGTAATGACATTGATGATGTACCTCAGAGTACACACTCAAGCTACTTGCCTAAGATCACATTTGTTCACAGATAAGTTAAGATACACTGCTCCCATCCTCCAAATTGCCTGCTCTTTGTAAAGAGTTGGCACTATCATCATTCTGCAGTTCAATTTCCCTGGGTAGGTTGCTTTCTTGGATCACTTCACTGTGAGTACCTTAGAGAAACTCAGCTAGCTGATTCTGTGGTTTCTCTGCCAGATAAGTCTCATCCACATCAGACAAGAGCCTCTGAGCCTAGGAGTGCAAGTTTTTTCATCTGTTCTTGGTAAAAACAAGAAGAGCAAAGAGGTCAAGTGACTGGCCTTAGTTCAGAAATCTAGTAATTGGCAGGGGGGAAAGAGTACTTCAAACTCTAATATTTTCTTAAAATTTCTATTGATGACCTTGGGAATCTTTATTCTACTAGTTAGTCAAGGATCTAGAGAGCTCTCCCTTCATAGTTCAGTGTTTGGCTCTTCTTCAAAAAGTTATTTTAAGGTACTTTATAGAAGCTTGAGCAATATTTTTCTCTAAGAGAACAGGAGGGTAGGTGACATCCCACTGAACAAGGACTAATGACATTGTTAGGAAGGAAGGAAAAAAGAATATCATCTCTACATCGATTTTGGCTCATATGCATTAACACCAGCTGTGACCTCTAAATGAGAGGAGCACTGGCTTAATGTTGAACATTGTCAGGGACTTTGGAAATCAGCAACTAAGGTCGCCAGAGATTCAACTCTATGGGCGCTAGTGAGAGGCAACTAAAAATAAGACGAAAGCAACTGGTATTTGCCTTAAAACCTTTTTTCAAGCTGCTTATACCAGTTGTCCACTGCACTTTATGAAAAATAGAGACAATACTGAGATAATTTCCAACAGTCTTTTACACCTCAAAATGTAATAATAATATTACAGTAGTAATTAATATTTATGGCCAATAATATCACACTGGCCAGTATCAGGAAGCAGCTATGAAGTACAACTTTTGAATTAAAATACATTTGTTGTTAAATATAAGTTGAAAGCTATGCTTTTAAAAATTGTTTTATTGTGTAGGAGTTTAAATACAAGTAATACCTCTTATCTACAGGTTATAAATACTTGATTTTTATTGCTTTCTAATCCAGTGTACCTTTAGATCTCAGACTCTGATCAGGTATGCATTCAAGGCACTGTTCAGGAAAGGTCAGGAACTTCAGGCCCTGGAGTATTTTCATTACATGTCTGCCCCCAAAACCAGAGCAACTCTCCAATTGCTTTCTACTCTGGTTTGAATGTGGTTGGACTCCTCCAAACTCATGTGGAAATTAGGTTGCCACTGTGGTGATGGTGGAAGGTTGGCCTCTAAAAACTGATCAGGTCACTAGGTGGGGTTAAAGTCTTTCTCTTGGGAGTGAGTTCTCATCCTCCAGAGTTTGGGTTTGCTGACTCTATTCCTTTTACAACCTCTTCCTCCCATCAGTGTCTTGTTCTACTGATCAAATAACTCATCTAGTTTATCCAACAGATTTTTGCTATGGAATAACTTTGGCTGTTTCTAAAATACCAAATAAACCTTCAAAGGGTGAAGATATATTCCCTTCAAGGAACTGCCAATACCAAAGGAAATTCATAAACAAAAGGCCTAGAGGGCACATAATGAAGAAAATAGAGTTAGAATTATTGCCTTGAATTATTTTCCCCGTCTTCCACTTTTCTCTGTAGGTCTTTTGTCTGCTTATGGAGTCTGAACTGAAAGATTGAGAAAGAAAGAGAAAACATTAAGTTGTGATACAGATTTTGGTTTTGGCTATCCTACTCCAGGTCCAAATCTCAACAGGGAATTTGGAAACAACCAGATAATTTTCAGGCTGCTGTGGACTGTCCCTTCCACGTGCAGACACTGACACCACAGCCCAGTAAGTATGTGATGGCATCTGGAGGACAGGTCTTCAAGGGATAATTAGGTTTTGAGGGTGAGGCCCTTATAAATGGGTTTAGTGCCCTGGTAAAAAGAAGAAGAGACAAGAGTTTGCTTCCTGTCTCACTCTGCCATGTGAGGACATGAGCTAGGAAAACAGCTTTTCACAAGACACGGGATCTGCCAGATCCTGACCTTTGACTTCCCAGCATCCAGAACTTTGAGAAATAAGTATTTTGTTTATGCCTCCCAATCTGTGATATGTTTTAACAGCCCAAACTAAGACAGGGGTGTTCCCGTCACAATAGGGTCTGTTTGCATTCCCTTGATTCAGATGGGAATTATTAAGTCCCTTGGAGAATCACTGGGTAAACCTCATGTCAACCAGCTAGAGGATAGAAGTGGTTGAGGAAGGATTTTAAGCAGGGCAGGCCTGGGATGGTCCTCCAGTGGACCTTGGGCAAGTGGGTACACCAAGATCCAGAAACATCCTGGGACCCCTGGAGCAGGTCAGAGGGCACTGAGGGTGACTTATTTTGAGCTGGTGGTCACTTTATGTTAGTTGAGAAAATTTTACAGCAAATGCTGTTGAATAAATAGCACTAAACTAGGAGGCACAGCAGTGAGAAACAGAGAGTAAAGGAAGAGTTTCACTAGTCATGATGCAGGGGCAGAAGTCAGCAGGGCACCCAGGGCTGTGCTGATGGCCACACCTCACCTCCCTGAGAGGCTCTTATACTTCCTCTGCAATGAACCATCCTGGGCAGGAGCAGGTGATTCTATACAGAGTCTGCACCTCAAATTTGGATGAATAGTGACCCCAAAGTGACTCAGTATAATGTGAAAGGGATTGTTTCCCACCAGAAGACACTGAGCTAGATGAATTCCTGTCACCCCTAATTTCCCATTCGAGAGGAAACGGACTCTGCAGTAAGTGTGATCAGTTACAGGAAAAAGGAAGCATTTGTATTTTAAGCAAGGGCTTTCAGATTGAAACCCATCTCCACAATTTGAAGGGAGCAACAATCATTTGGATCAGTTTTTAAAATACCCCATCCAATTACTTCTTTTTCATGCCTTTTAAGCAAGGCAGATGAGCCACTCAAAATAATGATCTAATAAAGGCAAAACAAATATCTTTTGATAAAAAAAATATGTTGGAATTCATGATATTTGCACCCAGTTCCATGAAAAGCACTGGGCATATTTCATAACAGACCAGTAACACTTCATGGTGTGCCCTTCACCAGAAAAAACAATTGTTGAAAAAGATATTGGAAATCATATCTTTAGAGGCCCCTTGTGAAGTCCCACTTTACCAGTCTCTGGTCTGATAACTTGCTTTCCTTCAACAAATAATGTTTATCAGTACAATTAGCACAAAAGCCACACAAGGTGATCATTACCAAGACTTGACAGTCACATCACTCCTGGGCCAAAAATATTTACCGATTTTATTATTTGTTTTGTTCAGTGTATTTTTTAGCCAGGCATGGTGGTATATGTTTATAATTCTAGCACTTGGTAGGCTGAGGCAGGAGGAGTATTTGAGTCCAAGAATTCAAAGTCAGCCTGGGCAACATATCCAGACATAGACTCAAAAAAAATTTTTTTTTTAAATAGCACTATCAAGTCGAAAAATTATTTTCACTCTTAAAGGACAAAAGATGCTGAGATAATTCTTAAAATCAAATAAAATTATTCCTTTTGTAAATAAATAGAATCTTGGGTATTTCTAAAGAAATGTGTATAACAAGCCATATAGGATTTAATTGTATATTACCTTATATTATTGTTAAATTTCTTGACTCATGACAATCTTGTCTCCCTGAAAAAAAATTGTGACTTCTTGAGAAGTTGAACAGCTTGTCTCACACTTTTCTGTTTAGCAAAGGAGTAGCCACCTAGTAATGGAAAGTATTTATTTACCCAATGATTTAAAAGAATATATTGGCTTTATATTAACAAGTACTAAGAGTCTATTAAAGAATTTTTGTAAGAAAAAGATAAGTAAAATTAGATTTGGTTTAGAGTATATTTTATTTTTCTGTTATGGTACAGGGTATTTAACTCAGGAGTGCTCTACCACTGAGCTATGTCCCCAGTCTTCTTATTTTTTGAGATGGAGTCTTGCTCAGTTGTCCTGGCTGGCCTTGGACTTGCAATCTCCTGGCTCAGCCTCCTGAATCATTTGCATTATAGGCATGTGCCCCCATGCCTGGCTAGTTTAGGTCCTCTTATGAACATGGTGAAACCAGTAAGTCATCAAATCATCCACCTAAAGTTGGTGTAATAATTTATGTTACCAAGAGATTTAAAAATATGACCCAAACAGCAATCTGCACTGTTAAAATGATGTAATTTTTATATATTAAGGCCAGATATTCAACACTTGGACATGTTTAGAAGGTTTTCCTTTTTTTAACAATTATTTCTTCAATTAAGTTACAAGTTAATTTATTAGACTTTTTAGGTAGATTAAACCAAGACTTTTATAGAAAATTTACTCAAGAAAAATACTTGCTGTGGGCCTTCCTTTCTCAGAGCTGGAGGATAGCACTAAAACAATTGTAACAATTAGACTTGTATGGTTCATGTTAGGACTATCAAAAGTGTCTGCACTTAACTGTACTTTTTTGAGTAATAATTTCTTTTTGCAAAATTAAGTCATATCTGTCTTCTGTGAACTTTCTATCTGAATTTTTTTCCTGCTGCATACATTTAATTCAAATAGATCAAAAATTCTGTTAAACACTCACTGTATTAGTCCATTTCTGTTGCCATATCAAAATACCTGAGGCTGGGTACCTTATATAGAAAAGAGTTTTATTTTGCTCATTGTTTTGGGGGTTAGAGATCCAATATCAGGCAGCCCCACTGATTCAGACTCTGGTGAGCTTCCTGTCTCTCACATCATAGCAGACACAGTCATGGTGGGAGTGTGTGCAAGAGGGAGAGATGCCATGGTAAGTCAGGCAGTGTTATGGTTTGGATGTGAGGTGTCCTCCAAAGCTCACGTGTGAGACAATTCAAGAAGGTTTGGAGGAGAAATGATTGGGTTATAGCTTTAACCTAATCAGTGAGTTAATCCCTGATGTGATTAACTGAGTGGTAATTGCAGGCAGGTAGGGTATGGCTGGAGAAAGTGGTTCGTTGGGTGCGTGGCTATGGGGTATATATTTTGTATCTGGAGAGTGGAGTCTCTCTGCTTCCTGACCATGAGATGAGCTGCTTCCCTCCGCCACACTCTTCTGCCATGATGTTCAGCCTCACCTCGAGCCCCTAGGAGTGGAGCTGGCCTTCTAATGGACTAAGACCTGTGAAACCATCAGCCCTCAAACTTTTTCTCCTCTCCAGTTGTTCTGTTCGGGTCCTTTAAGTCACAGCAATGAAAAAGCTGACTAAAACCGAAAGGTGGAGAAGTTTCAGGACAACCCCCTCTCGCAGGAACTCACTCACTCCATGAGATCAGCATTAATCTCTTCTGAGGGCAGTGTCCCCAATCACTTAAATAACCTTATACTAAGCTCCACCTCTTAACGGTTCCCTCCTCCTGATACCACCACATTGGGAACCAATTTTCACACACATGAACTTTTGGGGGGCAAACCACACCCACTGTAGCATCTGCCTGGGAGCTAAGAGGTCTGTAGGCCTGGTGCAAAGGGGAGACTCTCTAAAGAGCCTTTGCACAAAACTCTGGTTGTTTCCTGTGATTGGTGCGTCTCCCCTGCAGTAGTGATACAGCTGCACAGATCTCCCCTTCCTTCTCCAGGCAGGACCCACTGTTCCTAAGACACATCTTCTCGTCTCTGTGCCCTTTCTAATCAGTTCCCGGCACTTGTTATGCCTCTGGGCTTCTGCTCAGCTGTAAATCCTGCCACCTCTTCTGGGGAGCCTTTCTGGAACAGGTCTCTCCTAGTGATCATCAGCTGACGTCTATCATTCATGGTGCCTATTTCCTCATCTGTAAAGCAAAGGGATAACAGAATTTATAGCCTGAGATGATTGTGAGGATTAAATAACTTAGTCCAGGCACAGTGAATAGAACATGCTAGAAACAGAGCAATACGAGCGCAGCGTAGTAATTGTTATTAATTGGAACACACTTGAGATTCTAAAGAACGTTTTGTTTAATGCTTTATTTGTTTTCCTGATTAAGTGTTTGTGCCTTATCTCCTCAAGATTACTGGAAGTCTAACAGGGGCATCTGGGTGGAGAGTCCTTCTTCTCTGTGTGTGTAGCTGTGCACAAGGCCACCCAAGACCAGTTCCTGTAGACGCGTTGGACCAAGGACTAACTGGAAGCCAGTTGGGCTTTTCATCTTGTTATTAAAACCCTGTGTTCAATTCCAAGGCAGAGAACCAGATCAGATTGCCTTATGATCTGCCATTGTTGCAGGGTGGGCATTCCAACTCAAAAACTTTCCTGAAATAGACCACTTTCAGAGAAGCAGTAAAGGAAGAGGATCTGAACACAGCCCAGGTGGTCTTGCAAAGCCTCAGCTCACAGAGCTTGGTTCTCCAAGAGGCTGACTGCCCCATCCCTGAAATGAGCAGTGGTCAGAGCTTCATTCCTTCCACAAATGCATTCTTAACCTCAAACAATTCCTCTGATGGTCATTTGAACATTCTAGCAGGATGAGGCCTGTTCCCCCCAACCCCACCTGTCATCTCCGAGGGCTCACTATGCAGCAGTGACGTTCGACCCACTGAACTGCAAACACTTCACATTGAAAACTAATCTTTCATTCACTCTGGAGGGACCTCTACCTGCCAGCTCTCTCCAAGGTGTTGGGTCAACAGCAGTAACCAAATGAGGTAAAACTGCTGTCCTCTGCTTGTTTTCTGGTGGGGGAGAGAAAGAACACAAGCAATGAAAGTGTCTTTCAGATCACGGGAAATTCTGTCAAGGAAACCACAGAGGTCAAGGCAGTAAGGAGAGTCGGGGCTTGTGTGCATTATGTCAGGGAGTCAAAAGACTCCTTTGATAAGGTAGCACTGAGCAGAACCGGAAGGCAGTCATGGGGGCTCACAGAGGGTCTTTAGGGAAAGAACTTTCTAGGCAGAAGGAATGCCGAACGCCAAGGTCTTGACAGAGAGGTGAGCTTGGTTTGATGAACACTGATGGGTGGAGTGAGGAGGGAAAGGGGACAGATGAGGCCAAGGGTCAGGGGGACCAGCTTGTTCTACACTTCGATGTGGCTGTAGGAGTTTGGTTCACTCTGAGCGCATTGGTAGCCATGAGCAAGTTTTGAGAAGCTACAGTTTTGAAAAGTTATATTTTGGCTGCTGTGAGGAGGACGAAACATAGAGCAGAAGGGCATAAACAGGGAGATCCATTAGGAGAAACAACAGAGATGGCTGGATGCCACCCAAGGGCCATCTACCCTTTCTTCGTAGGGAGAGCTCTGATCTCCTCCCTCTTCACAGCAGTGTACTCAGCTAAACTCTGCATTTCCTTGTCCCCTCCCTGCTTACAACTAGACATAGTTCTGGCAGATGAAGTATAAGAAAAAGGATTCATGGCAGTTTTTGGAACACATAATTAAGGACAGCCTATTCTGCCAGGAGGAGGACATTTCTTTTGTTTCTTTTTGCTGACAGCCTGGAACATAAAGTAATGGCTGGAGCTCTAGTGGCTATCTTTAAAATGGAAGGTAAGGATGCTGGAACAGGAAGCTTGGGTAGGTCTGTAATGTTGGCATGGGGATTCCACAGCAGCTATGGACTACCTATTTGTGGACTCATTTATGTGAGGGAGAAACAAACTCCTATTTTGTTTAAGCCACTGCCATTTTTCTTTTTTCAGTTGTGTAAGTAAAATCTAAATATAACTAACATACAAAGTCATAGCAATGATCAGGTGAGCGAAGATGGTGGTAGCAGAGAAGATCAGGCACTGGGTTTTTTTTTTTTAAAGGTAGCTCCCATAGAGTTTGTTGATGGTTTAGATACAGGAGTGAAGGAAGAGGAAAAATAAAGAAAGAAAGATGTTTGAGTTTGGGCCCAAGTGATTTGAGAGTGCCATGCTTTACAGAGATGCAGAAGTCAAGGGGGGCTTGGGTGTGAGGCCGGGCCTGGGTGGAAACAGTTTAGAGTGTAAGTGGCAGAGCTGACTGAAGTGGGGACACAGTGAGACTAGAAGAAAGGCGCAGAGCATGGGCACAGACTGGAGGAAATGAGTGAGTGCCTGTCCTGCTGCTTTTATGTTCTCAATAAAATACGAGTCAAGGATGTCAGCTGAGACTGAAGGGATGAGCAGAGGGTGGAGACGGGTGGGTTTGAAGAGAGAAATGCTGCGGAATAGTCACGTCAGGGTGGAATGGCCAGACAGCATTGATATGTGTCCATTGGCCTTTTGTGCTTCCCAAACAGAAGCCAGTTGGCAATGCTGAGTGTTTTGGGGTTAACACTGCATGTTTGGTGCAAAGTCCAGTTTAATAGAGCCTGAATTTTGCCAGAAAGTGCTATCGTGTATAAGGGAATGAAGGGGGTTTGCCAAAAGGGATTAGAACAGTGGATCAGCAATTGAAATTGGAAAGAGAAGGAAGTGAACACTCAGGATAAGATGTTTGGTCAAGGACAAGAATTGAGGGTTCTTGAAACTGAAATTGCTAGGGTGGGCACATTAGCAAAGCTATAGGAAGGACATACAGCCAGATATTGAGGGAGGGGTGGTTGAAAAGGAGACTTTGGAGACAACTTTGGAGGAGATGCAGTTTGTCATCAGTAAGGAGGGAGTCCCTGGGGACAAAAGTGAGTGGCTTAGTTGACAAAGATGAAAAGTCACTGGAGAGGCAAGGAATTGAGAAACCCGTGACACTGAGCTGGATGGAGGTTAAGGTGTTGAATAAAGTCTACTAAATCATAAGATTGATAACAAAAATTATTCGCAAAGTTCTACAATTGGACTTATTACCTGGTATAGATGAGATACCATTTATTAGTACAAGTACTTGAAATTTAAAAATTTTAAGAGACATTTATGGACTTCAAAGATCAAAGTTTTACCCAAACATCTAAGTTTTTATTGGGTGAAAATACAAAGCATTTCCTTCTTCATCTGAAACTTCTTTGTATCTTGATATCTTCATAAGATTTTTTGGGTGGCTAGTCTATTAACACAATCTTTTAAAAATTGACCTTTTTTTTTTTACCCTTGAAAATTCTTCATGTCTTAGTTTGTTTCTTCTGAGTTGGACTCTGCCCCCTTGTACTTTCCTCATAACCTTTCCACTGTTTTATTTTTAGACTTTTATTCCCATATTTACTTATTTTTCTCAGATGTTTGTTTCCTTTCTTCCTGCTCTGTCTCCCAGTTTCTCAGATTCCTTTCCCTAGGAGAAAGAATTGGGAGATTTCCCAAAGTGTGCCGAGAGAAGTCTCTAGAAGCCATGGGAGGGACCTTGTGAAAATAGGGGTTCTTGCAGTTTTAAATCTAGTAAACATTCAGGTTATAGGGCCACACCTTAAGTACAGGCCCAGTTTGTCAAAGGTGGTCTCCAAAACATTATGGAAATTGCTTAGCAACTCCCATCTCTTAGTCTTTCAGATATTATTAATTGGGAGTCTATTCTGGGCTATTCATTGCATTGATTACAGAAATCTCATTATGGGCAATAACTGATTGACTTAATTCTCTCAGGGGCATTCACCTTTCTATGTGTGCATTAAGGTCCCAACGCAGCCTTCCTATCCCTTAGAAAGTGGGCCAGGACAGTGTAAAATTGCCAGAATTTGTGTGAATGCACACATCTGAGTGGATGCATGTGACAATGCCCACCTCTTTAATAACTCTTATCTTTGTGTCTTCCTCACCCATGTTACAAATGGGAAACAGAGATGCTCATGTATAGATTATGGTTAAGCCATTTTATTCTTTAATTTTAAATTCTTGGTCTCAGGATCAAATTCCCTAATTTTCCATAGAAAATTCTTCAGATATCCAACTTTATAAAGGCTTTCAGAACACTATTTTGGAATTACAGAGGTTCTTGGCTCCTGACTCTACCTTTAATCAGGTTGTTTGTTACTGGAAAATTCAGAATGAGTTGGGACCCAGAGACAAGAGGAACCAAAAATTGAGGTTCCTCTTTCTCAATGGGCCCTAGGCTAAATGGGTTATATCTCACCCTCCAATCCCCATGCAGAGGACAAGGAGAGCCACCTTGCAATGTGGTTGTAGTGTTGCAATGTTGGTGTAGTGGGCTTAGGGTCAATAGATTTGACTGCGGCTCCCTACTCAACTCCTGCTATCTCTGTGACCTTAGGCAAGTCACAGAAGCCTCCTACTCCTACTATCTCTGTGACCTTGGGCAAAAGTCATGGAAGCCTCTGGTGTTACAGCTTCTTATGTAATGATAAATTATTCTGGCTTCAAGTGTGGCTGATGAGCGCAACCCTTTCGTGAGTCACCCAGCCCATCAGGGGATCAGCGTCTGTGATGCTCCGCAGCAGGTTCCAGAAGCTTCCCCAGGAAGGGAAGAAGAGGCAGCAATAAAAGAGGTCTATAAGAGAACAGGCTCTTTCCCTTTCATATCTGCGAGGGCAAGGACCTTCTTGAACCCGCTGTGTACCCCGCACTTGTGTCTAGTCTCTCCTCCGCCGTAGAGAAGTTGCAGAACCAGGAAGAGCAAGAAAGCGACCTCTGCATCTCTCCGGGGGTAGTCCGGGCTCAGAGCCTGGCTCTGCCGGGCATGTTTAATTATAACTCACACCGTTTGCTCTTTTACCATCTCTGCTGAGCCTTGAACCTGTACCTTCGCACCCCGTTATTGGCCTTTCATAGACAGCTCGCATGGGATACAGCAGGAGAATCAAGTTTCTGAAATGAAAACACAGATATAGTAAAATCAGTCGCGCTTCTTCCTGCCGGTGACTGTTTAAAAGAGGGAAGTCAACGGGCCCCAAGAGGTCGCTGGTGGCGCAGGAACCGAGGCCAGATCGTAGAGAAAGGGGGAAGAAAAAAAAAAAACCCAGAAACTTTCTTCCTTGTTGCGAATCATCGCCGCCCCCCCTAGCCCCAGCAAAGGGAGTAATGTGACACCAGAGCGAAACGCGGAGACCCGAGCACAGAGAGGGAGGGCCGAGGGAGGAGAGAGGGCTGCGGAGCGCCGGAGGGAGAAAGGGGAGGAGAAGGAGGAAAACCCCTGTCAAGGAGGTGGAGCGAGGGGATGGTGTCCGCCTCCCGTTCCTCCCTGCCGTTTTCTGGAGGAGCCTGAACCGGGACAAAACACGCCGAAAGCGACACACACAAAGCCGGGGGTCCACGCTGGCGCTGGAGGCGAGCCCCGGCGGCCACGAGCGAGCCCGGGGCGCGGCAGGGCTCGGGGCGCGGTAGCATTAGCAGGCGCGGGACGGACGCGGGCAGCGCTCCCGAGCCGGGGCCGGGCACCTCGGCCGCTCGGGCCGCGGCGGGCTGCGGGGACCATGCCGAGAAAAGTCTCCTGAGCCCGGCAACTTCGGCCCCTCCCCGCCCCCACCCGGCTGCCCTCGGCGCGGCCCTCCCCATGTGCAGCCGGCCGGCCGCGCTCTCCTCCTCGCGGCGGATGGGTGACCTTTTCCTGGCCCGGGCCGGCTGTGCGAGGCGGCGGAGCAGGCGATGAAGAAGCAGCAGCAGCATCCCGGCGGCGGCGCGGATCCCTGGCCCCATGGGGCCCCTGTGGGGGGCGCCCCTGCGGGCCTGGGCGGCTGGAAGCGCCGGGTCTCCCTGCTACCTTTCCTGCGCTTCTCCCTCCGGGACTACGGTTTCTGCATGGCCACCCTCCTGGTCTTCTGTCTGGGCTCCCTCTTCTACCAGCTCAGCGGGGGACCCCCTCGCTTCCTGCTTGACCTGCGGCAGTATTTGGGTAAGGAAGGGCGGCAGGCGCGAGGGCGGCGCCGGCTGCACAAAGTTGTGCCCAGGAAAAGAGGGGGCGCGCCAGGGACTTCTAATGCTGCCACTGCCCGCCGCCGCTGCGAGGCTCCCCAGGTGTGACGCCCGCGAGCATCCATCGGTGCAGCCGCCCGGGAGTGTTGTCTTCCTCCCGTGCGTCTGGCTGTCGGCAGTGTGGCGGGGTACCTCTGGGTTGCAGGGTTGGGCTGGGCATTCCTGCCCTGGGGTACCACATACCTGCCCCGGCCCCGCGACCCCAGGTGAGGCGGAATGGACGCCTATGTGTTTGTGATTGTGAGCGTGGGTATATTCAGATTCGGTGGCCAGCGGGGAGAGGGAAAGGACAGGAACAGTCCCTTACAGGACATCGTTAGTGACTATGATCCCGTCGGGTCCCGAGCTCTGGGGCGTGCAGGTGGTGCAGCCCTTCAAGTCAGTTCCACGAATTTAGCCCCTCGGGTCCCCCTCCTGCCCTCCGGCCCATGTAGCTTCGCGCTGTCCCTGGCTTGTCCCTTGGCATCTCCTGTCACCCCACCGGCCGCAGCAATCGTGACGCGGAAAGCGCGTTGCTCTGGGGATCTGGGAGTTATCCCAAGGTGCTGGTCAGCCTAACTAGCAGACTCTCCTGCGATCTGGCAGTCCTAGGCGCTGGGTGCGTCTGGAGTGAGAACTTTATTTTCCCTTGGTTTGTGGTTGGTTGGTTGCGAGCGAGGCCGCCTGCCTGTAGCGTAGGAAGAGGTTAGAGAACAGAACCGGTCCAGCGAGAAGGCGTGGCCACGCGCCTCTCTGTCCGGGACTGCGGAACCAGGGGTGCCAGGTCTGAGGACCGCACGCCCAGGTCCTGGGGAAGATGTTGGCTCGCGCGCCAGGGCCACGGAAGATGCAAACCCTTCGCAAATCTGCGGCCAGAAGAGGTCGTGAGGAGGTTGGGGGAGAGGCTGGGAGAGCTCCAGCTTCTTGAGGTGATAAACCTGAGCCAACCGGCAAACATCCGGCATCTGCAGGGAGGGGATGCGGGAGACAATGCCATGGAAGAAACGCTGCAAACAGAATGGGCCAAAAACGACCTTTGGAAGCTGCCACATTTACCCCAAATATCCCCTCATCGCAGAAGCCACAGGTCTAGATATGCAGACCTTTGGAAGGAAAAACCAAACCAAACAGCAGCAAAGTGAATAGAAACAGAATTTTTTTCCCACATAGAGAAGCTCCGATTTTAAAACTTACATTTTAATTTCAGCAAAAACTTTGGAGCACTATGGTTTTGCATGATGCTTTATAGAAAATTAAGGGAAAGTATTTTCCAGGTTAGATTTCTAAAACAAAATACAAAGCACCTGATTTTACAGATTTATAATAGTCTTTTCTTTTCTGAAAGTCTTTTTCTTTCATTCTTTCTTCTCCTTTAATTTTTTTTCTTTTCTTTCTTTCTTTCTTTCTTTTTTTTTAGTCTGGTTGTTTCCTGAGCTCCAAGGTAACTTCATTTTTCCCATCAACAACAATCATTGACTAGCATTGGGAGACAAGTGTTGTTGAGCTCAGAGTCTTTTTTATAACATGTGATAATAATTTTTTTTTTTTTTTTTTTTGCAGAAGTTTATCCAGGTTCAGCCAAATTCAGGGTAGAGGGGAAGGTGTGCTGAATGGGAATGGAAGATGTCTGTGCCTACTGTCCCCAAGAACAGTTGACTTTGGGCAGTGAACTCACACTTCCTGGTCTTGTTTTTTCGTGGTAAAACTTAGGAGTTTGTCTAGATTTCTCTAAAACCTCTACCCAGCTCCTAGAATTCTGTGGTCCTTATAAATTTCTTGGAGAAAAGAAGATGTAGGAGAAGGAAGGAGCAAAGGCACCATAAAGGATAAGATCAAGAAACTTCAATGTATGTCACACTCACCTTCTTGCTATATACATTTCAAAAAAATGAGGCCTGATGAATTTGGGTGTTTAGTTGGTAGCAGGGTGACTTAACCCCAGGGTCTAGGAAGAACTCATAAAGAACACTGCTCCTGTTTGTTCCTAACTGATCATTAAGCTTCTGACTGACAGCGTGATGAATTAAAAATGACATCATTGTGTACTCAAAATAGGATACCTTGCCCATGTTTGTTCCCCGTTGTTTGGTCACATAAATAAAATAATGATTTTTGGGAAAAGTGGATATGTGATCTCTAGTATTGTCTAAAATATGCCCTAAATAATATCAGACTAAGGTGTTTGCAGAATTCCTTTCTCTGTTTTTTTTTTCTCCCATTCTGTTATTTTTAGTGTCTGTCCAAACAAAATTTGTGGTTAGTAAACACATCCTCTCAATTTCCTTAGTTAGCCAATTTTGGAGTCAGATAGTTATCTTAAATGTAAGTTGGCATAAAATCAAAAGTTTTCTAAATCAAAATGTTTATATCAACATTTTTCTTTGTAGAACATAATTTCAATATATTTGGACAGTATTATACACTAGCTGTGGAGCAGCTACTTGATAATTATTAACTGAATTAATGACTGGGCCTATAGTATCAAGTAGGCAGTGTGATGCTAAACATATTGAATATTCTCATGGGAATGTCAAAAGGTATGGGTATGCATGGTAAAAGCTAACATTTGCTATATAGGTGCCAGTCATGGTACATGCAAAATAAAATTTAATCCACATAACAACACTGTTGGTGGGTTCTGTTGTTTGAAATGGAAGTGATAACGTTTGGATCTGGGATGTTCCCCAAAAGCCCATGTGTTAAAGGCGTGGTCTTCAGCTTGATGTGATTGGGAGGTGGTTGGAATCTTTAAGAGGTGGGATCCAGTAGGAAGGTTTTAGGTGATCAGGAGCATGCACTCAAAAGAGATTATGGATTGCTGGTCTCTTTCTCACTTTCACGCCTGGCCAGAAAGTGAAGGGGCTTCCTACAGCCTCCTGCCATGACACACTGTACTGCCACAGGCCCAAAGCAATGGGGCCAGTTAGTCATGAACGGAACCTCCAAAACTGTGAGCCAAAATAAGCCTTGTTTATAAATTGATCAGTCTCAGGCATTTATTCCAGCAAAAGAGAGCTGACTGACCCAGTTGGACATACTGCAAATAAGAGTTAAACCCAAATATGTTTGTTTCAAGTGCCCATTGCAGGGCACCATGGGCAGTTTGAGAGAGAAATATAAGCCAGCAGGCAAATGAAAGTCTAAAGAGCTGATTGGCTAAAAGATCATATTTATGTTCATAATTTTCTTGATACTGTGCCTTCCTGTATCAACACCCATCCTGCTGCCTCCCTGTATTAGAGCTGGAGGTGAGCTTTCTTGGAATCGCAGCTTCTGGGTTTTCCTCTCTTTAGCAATTGTTCTGTGTCTAGGCTGGTAGTTCTTAGTGGGTCCCTGGACCTGCAGCATCAGCATCCCCTGGGAGGTTTTAATGTCTTGTCCCAGACTTACTGAATGAGTCTGGACATGGGGCCTAGTAATCTGTGCCTTAGCAAGTCCTCCAGGTGATCCTGATGCAGCTAAAGTTAGAGACCCATTGTTCTGGAGTACTATTGCTTCCCCACGTATTTGAGAAAAAGAGGGAGGATGAATGGGGAGAATTTATAAGATAGTTTAAAGGTTACACCCATACTTTTCTTTTTTAAATTTCAGCTTTTTAAAAAATGCATCTGTTTATAGTTTTTTAACACCGTTGTTTCAAGGGAAGGACCAGCCAGCACTTTGAGCCCTGGCTTTTGACTCTGAGGTTAGGAGAGTCATGGGATGAGATGGGGTGAAGTGGGGCAACCAGAAATCAGGCGTGGGAAGGAAGAGATAGGTGACAGTGATGATGCTTTCTCTTCCCCACAGTGACCAGTGTCAGTTCCTTCTTCCAGTCAGTTTGGGGAAGGTCAGAGTACCTTCCCTTAAAGAACTTCCTGCTGCAACAAATTTGAAAGGAGGAAAGGAAGTTGGGGGAGGAAAATTAGGCAGGGATAATTGTGGTGTCCATCCCCCACCATCTCCAAAATGGATGTGGGGGTGGGAACACAAACATTCAATGGGGTAAAGAGATAAATATAGCACTTGCTATACTTAAACATTGGAGACCAATTTAGCGAAATTTGTTTTTGAAGAGGCATTCATACTTTGATTTGCTATAGAAAACAAACAAAAATCAAATAAAATCTCCCCCAGAAATTAGGGTACAATGCAACCTTGGTGCCAGCAGCCTCATTACTTATGAGCTGTGGAAATATCAAAAACTTGGAATACCACACATTACATTCATATAAGCCGAATAAGCCAGATGGCTCCCTACTGATCTTGTACAACCGGCAGACTCTAATGATTTATCCTCCAGCTTTGGATATGTGATTTAGCCTTTATGGGAGCTGAATTTGTTGGATTGATCTTTGGTTGATATGCTTTTCCTTCCATTTTCAATTTGTAGCATTTTAAATGGAGATAGAGTGCTCTAGTTCTCAGAATTGCTCATCTTTACATAAATATGAGCCTGAAAATTTTGAGTCAAAAAATGAAAAAAAAAATCATTTGATTGAATTTGAAATTCTCCAAGTTTAAATAAATTTAAAAGAAAATGTGAAAATAGAGGCCCAGGTCTGTTACAAAACAGTTTCTCTAAACCTTAAAAGCCAATTTTTATTTTTCTTCTGCACATCACACAAGGTTTAAATATAGTACTTTAGGCTCCCACAGTAATCTAGGAATGAATGCATAAAATATGATGTTATCGATAGAAATTGTTGACATAGGAAAAAAGTGACATTTTTGTTTATAGCTGCAAATTTATCTTGTGGGGTTGGTTGGGGACACAGTAGCACTGTACTGAAGGAAAGACAGAGAGTGACATTAAACTATGGCAGTCTGTTCTGTAAACACATAGCATGAATGGTGAGAAGCACTCTGCCTTGTAAACTGTTTTTAATGTAGACTAGTCTCAGTATGAATTGTTTAAAAACACGTGTAAATATGGGTTATCTGGATACTGCCTTTCTTAATATTCCCTGTCATCAATCCAGGTTTAACACACTAGTTGGTTCTGTTTTCGGAAAAACTAGAAATAAAGTGATCAAGCTTTTTGAGTCTCAAAAGAAACAGTATCTTTTAATTCCCTAGAGGCAGACTGGAGGAGGAGGAGAAAGAAATCCTAGCTCACTTTGCAGCTGTACTGATGGGTGTCCGTGATGTACTATGAAATCCATGTGAAGGATTGCAGCTGTTAGAGTTATTAGGAGTTATCCCTTGCTTTTTTTTTTTCTTTAAAGTGACCACAAATTGTCTTACCTTTATTTGTATATTAGAAACTCACCTCTAGCAAACAATAATATATATAAACTCTTTTGTTTACCAGAGGCAGAGATAGAACCATTAACATTTCACTAAAAATTCTTATTTGCAGAAGTCAAAAGGATGAAACAATTATTCTGTGAGACAATTCCACATCAAGTACATTTCAGAATTTGATATTTATTGAGTAATTCACATCATTTAATTCACTCAAAGTTTTTAATAGTTTAATGGTTTTCAGTAATTTTTAATATATCCCTAGATACGTGCAACCATTATACTTTAGAACATTTTCATCACCACAGTAAGAAACCCTATATCCTTTATTTATCACCCCACTAAATGCTCTATTATCTCACCCTAAACAACCAGCAATCTACTTTTGATCTGTAGATTTGCCTTGGCTACAGTTTTCATATAAATGAAATTGTATAATATGTAGTCTTTTGTGATTGGCTTCTTTTAGTTGGCATGTTTCTAAGATTCATCCATATTTACAGCATGTATCAGTATCCCATTTCTTTTTATGACTGGATAATATATCATAGCAATTGTTTTTATTGTAAAGCATTCCATAATATTGTATGGATGTACACATTTTGTTTGTTCATCCACAAATGGATATTTGATTTGTTTCCACCACTTGGCTGTTGTGAATATTCAGTGCTGTTATAAATGTATACGAGTTTTTGTTTGAACACTGTTTTCGGTTCTTTTGGTGTATACCTGTGAGGGGAATTTCTGAGGAAATGACAAGCTATTTGTATTGTGGCCACATCATTTCACACCTGCACCAGCAAGATGTGAGGATTCCCAATTTCTCAACATCCTCACCAATGCTTCTTATTTTTCACTTTTTAAATTATAGTCATCCTAATGGATATGAAGTAGTGTATCATTGTGGCTGTGTTTTGCATTTTGCTAATGATTAGAATTAGTGACATTGAACAGCTTTTCATGTACATTTGGATATCTTCTTTGGAAAAATGTCTATTCATATTCTTTGCCATTTTTGAGTTGGGTGGTTTTTGTTGTTGTTAAGCACCCTGTTTTAGTTAGCTTTTTCACTGCTGTGACCAAAAGATCTAACCAGAACAATCATAGAGGAGGAAACGTTTATTTGGACCAGGCTTATGTTTCAGAGGTCTCAGTCCATAGAGAGCCAGGTCCATTCCTTGGGACTCAAGGTGAGGCAGAAGATCATGGTGGAAGAGTATGGTGGAGAGAAGTGGTTCACATGATGATCAGAAAGCAGAGACTCCACTCACCAGATACAAATATATACCCCAAAGCCACACCCCCAATGTCTCCCTGCCTCCAGCCACACCCCACCTGCCCCCAGTCACCACTCAGTTAATCCCATCAGGTGATTGATTCACTAATTGGGCTAAGGCTTTTGTAACCCAATCATTTCTCCTCTGAACCTTCTTGCATTGTCTCACACATTTATTTATTTATTTATTTGAAGGACACCTCACATCCACACCATAACACAGTCTTTATATAGTCTGCATACTAGCTCATCATCAGATATATGATTTTGCTATTAATTATGAAGTGGGGGAAGGATGATACTGACTTAAACACAATACTGTTATGTATTTTTTTTTTTTTGTACCAGGGATTGAACTCGGGCACTCGACCACTGAGCCACATCCCCAGCCCTATTTGTATTTTAGAGACAGGGTCTCACTGAGTTGCTTAGCATCTCACTGTTTCCGAGTTTGGCTTTTGAACTTGTGATCCTCCTGCCTCAGTCTCCTGAGCCGCTGGGATTACGGCGTGTGTCACCATGCCCAGCCTATGTATTGTTCTTTATACCATAAGTATATCTCTTTTCAAGGAGCAAAAAAATTAGTTTGATGCCTTTGTCATTTAAAATGCTAAGTATATTGTCTGGGTATATAGTAAAATTTATAATAAATTCGTAATGATTAATTGAAAACAACAAATTCTTCAAAAGAATCTTGGGGCTTGGATTCCTGTGAATAATAAACTAGTCTGCATTTAGTTCTAATATATGGTAATTCATGATAGTTAGCACATACCTATATTAGAGCTTTCATTGGTATGTGGAATGTAACCAATTTTTGGATAGAGATTATCCTACAATGGATGTGATTATTTGGCTTTTGTATTTCTCACTAGAATGGAGCTGATGAGCTCAGCAGGGTAAAATAATTGGTGTTTTCTGTTCCTTACACAATGTACTATGAAGCTACCAAGGAAATCTTTAGTCTTCTCATGAAATTGGAATTTGTAAGCAATTAATTAATTTTGTATTCACATTGTGCTATAATATGCAGGGCATATACAGTGTAATAATATTTCTCATATACATTTCTGTTTAGCCAAAGAACATGACTTTTAAGAAGAAATATTAATTTTCTAAAAGTTTAAGTAGGTTTCAAAATACGAGGCTTTAAAATACCATTAGATGCTGCCTTGTAGAATCTCAGTTTGAATAATTTTTAACACTCTTATTTATTTATTTATTTATTTATTTTTTAAACACTCATATTTAAAATGATCAGGGAACCATTTATAGTGGCAGTATTGAAGCTATGAAATACTTCTTGGTCGGGCTGGGGATGTGGCTCAAGCGGTAGCGCGCTCGCCTGGCATGCGTGCGGCCCGGGTTCGTTCCTCAGCACCACATACAGACAAAGATGTTGTGTCCGCCAAACACTAAAAAATAAATATTAAAAAAAAATTCTCTCTCTCTCCCTCTTTAAAAAAAAAAAAAAAGAAATACTTCTTGGTCTAACTCAGGTTTTCTATTAGTTGTCTATAACTTCCCAAAGATAGCCACTGGCTCATTTTTCTTCTCTTGTTTCCTGCCTTAGCTTCTAGTAATGTCTCTGTACTGATTGTTTTGAAAGCTAATTCTCCAGTTAAGACCTCTGAACTCCTCTAGTTTTATTCCATGATCTCCTCTGTGGTTCTGGCTTTTGTGTTGTGATCATCTGTGGGCCAGTTCCTTGAAGAAGGGGCATACTCAGGACTGCCCACCTGTCCTGTCCCACTTTTCCTGGGTGCTCTGCACAGGACCCCAGGAAGGAACTGTTGGTCAGTATTTGCTATGCACACAGCCCTTTGCCAGGACTCCAACCCTTGCTTTGTGGGGTCTCTAAATTGAGAATCTTGGGAGGGATGCCAGAAAGCCCAGCTTGGTTGAAATCTTCTGCCTATTTCTTCCTTGCTATTTGAAATGAATGCACCAAGCAAATATAATGCAACCACTTATTACATATCACTCTATAAACACTTCCTCTGTGCTCAGGGATAATTGTCTACCTCCCACCTTGGGGAATTTGGAATTACATTTTTAGAGCTCCCTGTAATTAAGAATACCTGATGTCAATCTAGAGATTTGGCTGCTGCGTACAACTAGAATGCAAACTTCTTATTTCTCGTCATTTTGTTGAATCCTAGACCAGTCGTTTTGGGAGAATTGCAGAATAACAGTTTATTTCTCTCTCCAGGTCACTGTTTTCTTTAGGTAGAAGTTTGTGCTAAATTATGTTTCAAGCATGACTTTAAGTCTTTGAGGAGATGAGACCATGGTATGATGTGATTTTTGAAATGGTGACTGAGTAGATTTTAGTCTAGAACCACAAAATGACCAGACTGTAAAATTAGGCCCCAAGGCACCAATCCATTTACCCATGTTTAGTGAAAGATATTGAAATTACCTTAAGTTGTGCTTTGATTAAGTGCTTCTTATTTCATTCATTAACAGATGATTTCCTTTTTTTCTTCCAGTGCTGGGGATTGAACCCAGGGCCTTGCACATGCTAAGCTCATGCTCTACCACTGAGCTACACATCCCCAGACCTGACAGAGGGTTAAATAACCACATGCATTTCATTGGACTACATTTCTGGGATACTGCTGATATTTTTCTAATTCAGTGAATAATTGAGGATCTTTCATGATCCTGATGAAAAGAAAAACTGAAAGTGTTTTAAATTCTTGTGTTCAGTCATTCAGCAGATACTCACTGAAGGCCGGTATATCCAATGCATCAGGCCTAGAAAGGACACAGGTTTTGAGCTGAAATCTGGACATGAATCACTGTTACCAGTTAGCTGGAAGAACCTGAGCTATTGATCTTTAATGGGGCTGTTTTACAGTGTACTTCTCTGTCTCAAGGCTTGGCATTTGAATTTCACAAATGTCATTTCCCCCCCACTTTATTCTTTGCTTTCCTCCTCTTCCCTTTCCGTGTAGCACACGTTTGCACATGCACACACGTGCACACACACTAATGAGAGTACACAAATTTCACTTGTGACTTGGCTTCCAGTGGAAGGAGCCGGTCTAACCTAGAAACATGAAATGACCTAACTAGTATTTTTGTGGCTTATCGTGTCACCTGTGGGTTGGCAAGGACTTTTCAGGGCTGATGAGTCCCAAGCATTTGTCTCGTTAATTATATACACATGAACCTTCCTGCTTCTTATCCCCCTCCTGCTTCCGAGGAGCGGTCTTCAGAGAACACTTTTTTTTTTTTGCACAGCTTACCTTCCTCTGTTTTAATTTATCTGCACTATTTGTTCCTCTTGCTTCGCAAAATGAAAAGAGCAGTGTGGAGGGAAGATGCTATAGCTGACCCTGGGATGGCTGGGTGTTCTGGGATGAACTAGTGACCTGTGACTTGGTCCTGTGGAAAACAATCATGATGCCAGGCCAACACTGTGACCACTCCTGGGACTTCCCTCACTTGTGGTGGAACTGCCACCTCTAGCACCCAGTCACTTGCTTTTCTCAGTTTCCACACCCTTTTCATTGGAAGTCAGGGCGGGAGCAGTGTCCGGCCTGGTGACGTCTTTACCAGGGGCTGGTGAATTTACTTCTGCTTCTGATGTCAGCTGCTAAGCATTGCTTGACTTGCCAGTGTCACACAGGTGTGGTGTCACTCATCCCCCAATTCCTTGGGCAGTTGACAGCACATGCTGATTTTATTTATTATTTGATACAGAGTTATTTTGTTTAGGGGCCTCAAAAGCGGTGACCTTGCCACTCTAGCACAGAGCTTCCTGCTTTTCCACAGAGGTGTTGGATGGTGTCACCCTCCCTTCCGATGTGCTAAACTTCCTAGAAAGGCCTGCTGGTGGGTGGGAGGGGTGCGGTGCCTGGGTCTGGACGGGTCCATGGTCAGTGTCCTTAAGTCAAAGGTGCCTCCTAGACTTGGGTTTCTTCATCTCTAAGAAGATGAAAGCTTTAATGGGACCTGAGGTCTTCCCTAGGACACTTGTTGGTGGCAGTCTTCCCTTATGGTTTCGATTGTCATTCTGGGAATATTTCCCTGCGACCAGAGAGGGGAAAAGGGCATGGTTTGGGGGTTCTTTTAAAAAATCCTCCAGGCGATGTTTATATGTAGTCCCAGGGAAGAGTGTCTCTTTTCTCTTTAGAATCAATGAAGGAGATGCTTTCTAAGGCCCCTTATATTCTTAAAATCACGTGCTGAAAGATACAAGAGGTCAATTAATGGTAGCAACTATCAACAACAACAACAAAACAAAACAAAAAACTCCACATACACACACACAGGCTATTCTATTTGGAGTCAAAAGCTTATTTAAACGACTGTAGAAGTCAAGTACTAAGGCAAGTAGAATGTGAAAAAAAGTTTAGGTTAATGTCTTCTAAATCTTATGTTTTTTTAAAATGTGATTTTGTTATAATTAAACTTAGCAGTACTTCCCTCCCACCGAACCAGTTTGCCCCAGGCTGCGTGGGCAGTGAGAGAGTAGAATCTTGTTTCAGAAATCCTGGGAAGCAGACTGACTGTCCCTCGGAAGACATGAAGAGGAAGCAGAGTGGGACGTGGTGTCCAGAATTCGGAGTCCCATGATGTGTTAGGAAGACGGTCGCAGGTAGGGGTCAGGAAGCAGAATTGTTCAGAGGATTCTCACACCTGCTGCCCAGTGGCAGCTCATTCCTCCATGGCGGGCAGCTCCAGTGGCCAAGAGGGTGCTTCATAGTGTGGGGGCCTTTTTAGCTTCCACCTATGTCTACTCCTTCTAGGAGATGCACAAGAATAGCCTATTGCACTTCATAGACTTTCAAATAATTGAAGTTGCAAGTTGACTGTTATGCCCCGCCCCCCCCCCACCACCACCCTGGTCTTGTCTAGAAAAATAGGTTTATCTTCCAGTAGTTTTTCTTCTGAAGTAATTTTCAGACCCAGAAAGAACAAAGGGGAAAATGGCATTAAAGCAAAACTTTCTGAACACTAATACCCATCCACAAGAAAAAAGACAACGCCTGGGATCAGTGGGCAAGCATGAGCCCGTAATTCGTTGCTTGCCAATGAATGGAGAAAAAAAATAAAATGGTTCTAGTTCCTTCGCTCATCTCCATCCTTTCTTCCGTTTATTTGGTCCTTCCTGGTCCTGAAGAACTGAGGACGTTCCCAGTTCCCTTGGTTTATGAGCCTGTCACTGTCACACATGACTCTCTTCTAATTTGTCTTCTTTGGGAATGACAGTTCTGCGTGGCGGTGGGTGGAGTGTGGCTGAGCTGGCGGGGGCACTGAGGTCCCTAGTGCAAGTGTGGCCCAGTTCTTGGAGCTACACTGGGGCAGGATGATCCGCCCAAGGAGTCCCCCCCACCTGGCTCAGAGCCACAAGCACCCTGCGTTCTGTTCTGCTCTGCCTCCCTCCGCCCATGGACTTGGCCCATTTAGTCAGAAGCCTGGGACAGAAGGAACCGTTACTGTGCTTCGAATGCAGCATCTTGCCTGGAAGTCTTTGCTCAAAATCTGCGAAAACAGTGGAACTGACTCATGTGGTTGGAGTTTCACAGAAATGTGATTGCGGATCTCCTGCGATTTCATTCTGTCTTAGTGTCAGGATTCATCCGATGACGTGCCAGAAAATGTGTGCAAAATCACATACAGATTTAGACACTTGAAGAGGAAGTTATTTTTACCCCGGGGGAAGGGACCAGTGACTGACTATTGGCAGGGAAGCCCAGGCAGGGCCAAGTAAGGAGGGAGGGGTCCGTCCCTGCAGCTGGGGCTCACGCCTGTCCCTGCAGCCTGACCAGGCTGGCCGGGCTTGTGGTGTGTTGCCTCTTAGCAGGTCGAGGGAGGAGTTCCTGCACAGGAGACCCGCTGGAGGAGAAGAATGTTGACATAAACTCCAGTGCGAAGCCAGTTTAAGCAGTGTGGGGTTAACGCTGGTTTCTCCTGGAAATGCTGGTGAGCTCTCCCCAGGCCCACGCAAGTGGCTCTCCAGCAGCTACGTGGGACACACAGGGGAACATGGAGCAAAGATTCCAGAAGGCTGTGCAAATTTAAAACCCGAGAGGCGCAGTGCTGTACTTGGCGTTAGCAAGATGAGAGGATCAGGGCCATCTTGTTTTCTTAGCTCCTGCTTTTCCCGGCTCCAAAGCTGTTCTTGTTTGCCTGCCCAGTAGAGATCCAGGGCCCTGTGGAGCCTGCAGTGTTTGTGGTCATGTTCTTCTAGTCGTGCTGTGAGACGAAGAGGTGCCCAGAGACCGGAGGGAGGGGAAGGAAGTCAGTCTTGTTAGCATCCACAACCTCGACCTCTCATTTGCCCTTATTGCTAGGGCAAAGACCACCTCAGCGACCACTGAGTGGTGCTGTTTTGAGGCCCCTTAAGTTCACAGCGTAATGGTGGACCTTCCGCTTGCACTTTAGGAAATACTTTTTCTTTTGGTACTGGGGATTGAACCCAGGGATGCTTAACCACTGAGCCGCATTGCCAGCCCTTTTTATATTTTATTTAGAGACAGGGTCTTGCTAAGTTGCTTAGGCCCTGGCTAAATTGCTGAGGCTGGCTTTGAACTTGTGATCTTCCTGCCTCGGCTTCCTGAGTGGCTGGGATTAAGGTGTGTGCCACCATGCCCGACACCTTTGGTAAAGACTTTATGCAGAAGTCCTTATGTCCTGCTCAGCTGCGGGGAGTGCTGCATTCCTGTGCGGCTGTCTTGAGGTGGCATGTAGATGGTGGTGCCCTCTGACTGGGTCCCTGTCCTACAGTGTGTGTTTAGGCATGACGTTAGATGGGGGATCCCCACAGAACATTCTTGGGTTGCTAGTCAGGCTTCTGTCTTTGTTTTTTTTTTTTTTTCCTGTGCCAAAATATACATTGTCTTTATCAGAATTTTCCTGGCCACTTTATTGGAATAGGTGACTTTGTGTTTATTTCAGAGTAAATCTTGCTCCTCAGGCCTTCACTTCGTTGAAGTATCACATCAGTGAGACTTAAAGGATCAGAGACACGTGTTTTCCTATTGCTTTCATATGCCTACCCCCCTTCATGTGCAGCTTGGCAGTCTTCCTCTCCTTCATCTGTCATCTCCTCCATCTGTGCAGGTTCTTTCCTTCAACAAATGTTCACCCAGTACTATTTACTGGGATGCCAGAGATAGACTAATAGCACTGTCGCTACCCATGTGGGGCTACAGGCGCTCAGAGGGTCCCAGAAAGACGTAGCAGTGAAAAGTGAAGAACAGGCAAAGCTCTAGGAGGAGAGAAGAACCGGGATTGGTGTACCCGACTGGGTTAGATTGGACTCTTGGGTTAGGATCCTGGTTCTGCTAGAGGGTCGGGGGTTCTCAAGGCTTGTTGCCTGATGGAGTAACCTGGAGAGTTCTGGAAAATTTTGCCCTAATGTCAAATTCATGGGTAAGTATAGGAAGTAAAGCAATGGGTCTTAGGTGTGAAGTTCTATTTCCTTGGTTGGGATGGGGCAGGGCATTTGCATGCGTTACAGTTCTTACGCAGTAGTAAGGACAGGGATCAGGGAGTTTTGTGTGTATAGTAAGTCTTCTTACAGCGCAGTTCAGGCATGCGTTAGCTTAACTAGAATCTTCGATTTGGCTGTGACTTGTAACAGTTTAGTTTGCAGCTTCTCTATTTCTCAAACTTTAATCTGCATTCAAATTAGCTGGGCATCTGTTAAACTGATGTGGCAGACCTGTTGATTCTGATGCAGCAGGTCTCGGGTGGAGGCCTGAGATTCTGCCTTTCCTATAAGCTCCCAGGTTTTACTGTCTAGAAGCACATTGAAAACCAAGAATCTACACTGTAGTATTTCTGGGCAGCAGTTGACCCCTGTAAACAAACAAATGGGACAAATTCAGACTAGCTTATTAGAGATCTGTGCTATTATTAAACATTTTATACATTTATTTTTAATAGAATTTTCATTTACTAATTTGGTTGTTGGGATTTGAGAACATGAAGGTTTTTTAAAAGTGAGAATCACACTTGAGTGATTCAAATTTTAAAATGCCAGTTTTTATTCATTTCTCAATCCATAGTATTGAAAGGCAGGCTATTTGGAGGTCCATGAAAGAGAAGTTTTGACCTATGTCAAGTTTATTTGCAAGTATAGGAAGCAGAGCAATTGGTCTTAGGTATGAAGTTTCTCCAAAGAGTTTTATTACAGATGCGTGTGTGCTTTTAATTTTACTACATTATATCATAATTTGTCCCAGGTAGTTTGTTTGTGGCCAGAGCAAATAATCAGATGCTGATACTTCAGGAAAATAATGGGAATGACACAGTTTATAGCTTTCAAAACACAATTTTAAGAAATAATTGAAACTGTAAAATACATGTTTGCTGTAGAAAATTGGGTAGAGAAAAGCACAAAGAAGAAAAGATTTTAAAAAAAGTTAATTACTGACAGTTGTGTTAGTTGGTCACATGCCCCTCCATGCCACAGTGTCACAATGTCAGTCCCTGTCATATTTCTCCATAGCATTGGCTTTCCTGGTGGCAGAGTGCAAACATTCTGTAATTCCTTTAGTCAGCCCTTTTTGGTCAGTATCCCACTTCTAGTTTTTTTTCATGATTGTAGATAAAGCTGTGGTGAACATTATTACATTTCTACAGATGTCTCTATTTTTCTTGGCATTAAATCCCTGGATTTGGAATTGCTGGGGTACAGCGTGAACCCATTCAAAATTGATTTTAATATAGATTGTCATAGTGATACAAACTTGTGTATTTCACCAGCAGTTTGTAACCTGTTTTGCCCTTATAAACACTGGACGTAATCTTTAAAGATTTCCTTACCCATTTGAGATGAAAAATTATATTCTTATGCTTTAATTTACATTTGTTTGAATATTAGTGGAAGTAGCCAGCTTAACTATGTTGGTAAGATATCTTTTTGGGGGGAACTAGAGTTTTAAACCTCTTTCCTGTGTTTTTCCTGTAGACTGTTCCTCTTTCTCTTATCAGGTGTGAGAGTGCTTTAAAGACATGGGGATCAACCCTTGGCCACACATGCAGATAGGATTTCCTGATTTTTTTATTTGCCCTGCAATTTTTGGGGTCAGTTTCCTTTGTTTTTCCTGCATGAGTTGACTTTCCTCCTGTTGTTATTTTTCTTTGATTTCATGCTAGGCGAGGCTGTCCAATCGGACATCAAATGAGTGTCCTCTACACAGTCTTCTAACTCTAGTATTGTCTCACTTTTGCATTTACTTGTTAAATCCCTTTGGCTTTTACTTTGGTATAAATGAACTCAATGATTTGTAAGTCTAGCTGGAGACAAAGTCATTATTCTTGAATGATATCAATCTTCAATGGTAAATTCATTTTTTCAGACATTAAAATGAATTGACTTAACTCTAGAGAATTGAAAACCCTGTTGGCTGTTTGGCCCTAAAGTTTGGGTGGCTTCTGACATTATCTGTTGCCTCTCAGACTTGGGCCTCTGCTGCTGCCGCTGCCTCTCCAGGCTGTGCCTCCCCTGGTGCAGGCTTCCCACCTCCCCTTCCAGCTGCCACTGTCTCTGGAAAGAACGCTGTGTCTTTGTCTGTGGATCTTATAGTCACTGCCACCCTGGCCACGCAGATTCCACACTCTCCTCCTTGCTGCCTCTGCCCCAGCCATCTCAGTGCAGGACTGGGCACTAGGTCTCAGCTTCCTATAGCTCTTGAGTGAAAATGAGCCAGCCCCTCACCAGGACAGGCAGCCCTGTACCTGTACCCCTTGGGTGAACTTGAGGACAGCCCGGCTGTATCTCAGCCCTGTGGGGCATCTTGGGAACAGGAGTGGCACTCATTTTAAGGCTATTTTTATAAGCAGTTAGATGATAGTGAACTCTGTTTAGGCCATGTGGGTGGTTATTCTTTTGAATGTTTATAAAATTCAAAGGACCGCAATTTGGAAACACAAACATTTAAAGGCGAACAGGATAGATTTATGGAGCTGCATTTTCTTTCTTTTTTTTTTTTTTTTTTTGGAAATCACATTTTCCTCTGTGAATTTGCCTCTTATAGGCTGTTTAATATTACAAGAGACAGCGTAGTGTTAATAGAGCATTGGGTTTCAAATCAGAAGTCCTCTGTTTGAGTCCTGGCATTGCCACCATGCAGCTGTGTGACCTTGGGTAATTCACTTAACCTCTCTGAGTCTCTGTTGGGACTTGAGAGGGACTCTTTCTGTTCTAGAACAACCACCATCAGATTATAAAGAGAATACTATCTGGCACTCTCCTGCCTGGAATACTGTGAAAATTTGCATTTATAATATCTGCTAATACACATCTTTAATTTAATCATCCACATAGAAGTCTGACCAGAGCAGGTGGCACTTTCGAGTGCAGGAATGTAGGAGCCAGTGTGTGGTTCCCCCTCGCCCTCCCAAAGACAAAATAAAGATTGTCTGTATATCCTAAGACCTCTGACTGTTTCACTTTATGTTTTTTTTTTTTTTAATTTTTAAAGAAAGAGGGAGGGGGAGAGAGAGAGAGAGAATTTTTTAATATTTATTTTTTAGTTTTCGGCAGACACAACATCTTTGTTTGTATGTGGTGCTGAGGATCGAACCCGGGCTGCACGCATGCCAGGTGAGCGCGCTACCGCTTGAGCCACATCCCCAGCCCCCTGTTTCACTTTAGATTGCAAAGACTGGTTTCATGATTAAAAGTTCTAACATTTACTCTGTGATCATTTAAGATTTCGACTTTTTTTTTAAACTAAAAAAAAAAATGGTTCTTGAAACAGCTGCTAGTCTAGTCTCCTATACAGATGTATATATTTATCATGTTTATGCAGATATTGTTGGTAATGGAGATTCCTCTACATGCCACTGGGAACACAGTGGAGGGAGCAAATTACAAGAAGATGGGGATTTCATGGAAGAGGTGACACTTGTGCTGGGTATTGAAGCAGAAATAGGAGTTTGCCAGGTATTCCAGGTGGGAGGTATAGTGCATGCAAAGGCCAGCTATCTGCCAAAATTGGGGTACCATTGGGTACAGTAAGCAGTACACGGCAGCTCCATGGAGGTTGCTGGAGGGGGGGGTTGGCTGCTAGGGAGGTTCCTAAGATAAAATGGTAGATTCTGGAGGAAATTTTGTCTGGCTTACAGTGGGGAAGCCCCTGACCATTAATAGTCCTCACGGTGATAGCAGATTTGTTACTCATAAAGATAGCTCTGGAGACCAACAGGAAAAACAGGAGCCCCGGAAGAGCCTGAGCAGGCATCTGAGGGGATCTTCAGATCCCAGCAGTGCTTTTAAGGACCAGAGACGGAAGGGCCCGAGTTACTCAGCAGCGGAGTGGAGGCTGGGGATCAGGCCCAGGCTTCTCAGGCCAGAGTGATCTCTTTGTTTTTATCTCATGCCACATGGAAGCAAACTGCAACAAAGATCTGAAGTGTTTTTCTAACTCTTTTAATGAGAACTGACTTTCAAAGAAAGTAGCTCTAATCTTGATAAGGAAAGTTTGACAGGACCAACGCGTCTTACCCTTCGGGTATTTATTTAGTCTAATGGAGCCAGGTAGATTTGTCTGCATGCTGGTGCTTTCTTGTTATGATAGCATTCCGCAGGCGGATGGTTTATTTTTTTCTGATTAGTGAAAATGGAAAGAAAAATCCCTGCTGCATTTTTATTAGGTTAGGATATAACATATCTTGAATTCATATTTTGGTTATTTCCTAACTTTGATCATGCCATTTTGTCATAGATTAAGTTGGCATGGTGGCTATAATTTCTTGCTGTTTAAAAATGACTGAGCGCTGAGTATAGTGGGTTTATTTCTTCTGTGGCATTCTTGAAGTTTCTTTAGAGGTGACTTAAATCACATCATACCCTATGTCCCATATGCTGGGGCTGTGAGCTTTGCATTCCTAGGGTAGTTCTTTGTGAAGCCCAGAAGCCCTCCCAGATAGGTGACATCAGCCCTGCCCTGTGCTGCTGCCTGCTCTGGTAAGGTCTAGCGCAAAATATTCCAGTTGCTTTTGTTGTTTGGTTGTTTCAACCAGAGACAGGTTCCCAACTCTTCAATTTTGTTTAAAAGCACAGTGGGAGGAGAGTGGGTCTTGGTCACAGAAAATTAAACTGAACTGTGATGTAGGAGGTAGGCGGACAGTCCTTGAAAAAATTGTGTGACTGTTTGAATTTAAAGGCATCTAGATTTTTATAGGAGAGATGAGAAGAACAAAAATCAAATGTGTGCTCCATGTCCCACACAGTCTGCCTGAAGCTGCCCAGGGGGTCGGGTTTATTGGGTGATACATGCTTATTAAGGCAATTATGACATGGACCTGAAGTGAGGTTTTGCAGCTGAACATTAAATTTATGGATTTTCTGGAGGCCAGGGCAAAAAAGGCAGAAAGTGTGTCATATGTTACCGTGGGCAAATCTAAGGTATATATCAGCTCGTTGGAAAAGGATCACCTCTCCTTTCCTATCTCCAAAGCAAGGATTAATTTGCTAGATCTTAGATTATTATAATGAATAATATCTATAGTATTATAGTTACTATAAAAAACCCCAGGAAAACGAGGACATGTTCTTGATGCGGCCATGCCACACACTGGCCCTTTATAAAGGTGGAAGCTGAAGAATGACGGCTTAGCAATGGTGTCCCCAGGGAACTGAGCCAGGACACTCCAGGTGGCTGGCTTTTCAATGGTTGCTCTCACGTATCAGTTTCTTGGCTTTATTCTTGGCAGGAACAGGAGAGCAGTCAGTTGGATGATGTTAAGTACCTGAGGGATAGAAATTCAGTGTGAATCCACTGTGGGGTGGTCACTAATTACGCAGCCACCTTCTTCTGGTCCATTTACCTTCCCTACCCAGCAGCCCTTGGGTTCTGCTGCACCAGGGTCGGGGGACTGAGCTTTGGCTGGGCCTTCTGGCCATGGGCTCTGGCAGTGGGTCAGGACCGTCATCATTCTCAGAGGAAAAAGTTCTGGAAAAAAAAAAATGTAAGATGTCAAACCTGATCTGCTGGAGGCCTTTCTTATTGAAAAGATTGAACACGCTTCTGGTTTCCTGGCAGTTGTCATTAATAGCATGGAATTCATTTTACTGGCTTCCCTTTATAGCTTTATTAAATGGGTTTTCGGAGCCCCCTTTTCCAATTCAGCAATCTTTTGTAAGTTTTGCCCTGTTATAGGCATTCCTGGGTTCATGAACTCACCAAAGAATGTGTGAGGAACTTTTTAAAAAACTTCCTAAAAAATTCAAGGAAATAGGGTCTGTCGTGAAGTTAGTTATAGAGTTAGGTATAACTGGGAGCTTAATTTTCTTTCCAAATCTTTTAATTTCTCTGAAATTTATGTGAACTTGAAAATGGTATTTTTTTCATGTTTGGAATAAGATGAAATATATATGAAGAATCTAATTTATTTTTTTTTAAGTATAAATGAGATAAATAGGAACACCAGAATCATGGTTTCATATACACATTCAGGGACACCACACACCCACACATATCACACTTGTTTAGTATATACACAAAGTTAAATTTTAAGTCTGTTTTAGTTCAGGTTTTTTTAATTTTTTTTTTTTTTGCTGCTGGGACTGCAAGACCTGACCAGCACAGCTGTAGAGGAGGAAAAGTTTATTTGGGGGCTCACAGTTTCAGAGGTCTCAGTCCATAGACACCTGGCTCCATTCCTCAGGGCTCACGGTGAGGCAGAACATCATGGCAGAAGAGTGTGGCAGAGGGAAGCAGCTCACATGTTGATCAGGAAGCAGAGAGAGGCTCCACTCCACATATTCAAATATATTCCCCAGAGCCAAGCCCAGTGCTGCCTCCTCCAGCCACACCCCACCTCTTCTGTTACCACTGGTAATCCCTGTCAGAGGATTAATTCACTGATCCGGTTAAGATTCTCTCAGTCCAATCATTTCTCCTTGCATTGCCTTGCACGTGAGCTTTTGGGGGACACCTCACCTCCAAACCATAGCAAAGTCCTTCCCATTAGGTGGCATTTTTTGGAAATATTTTTGAATATCTATATTTTTCAGGGTTTTGTTTTTTGGGGTTTTTTGTACCTTAAGAAATGGACAGTGTAAGGGAGCTGTCAGGGTAAGTCTATGGATTTGCACCGGATGCCAGGTGAAGGGTGCAGAAGAGGGCTTTGTCTCCTTGAGGTGCCCTGCACACAGAGACTTTCCAGGGGGGTTGTCTGGGAGGAATCCAGTTCCCGATTGTTGGCTGCCAATCTATTCTTTCTAAAATTGATCTCCTTGAGAACCTGGCGTGGAGCCCTCCTTTCCCACTGCTGCCCCCAGGGCTGGCCCCCACTTTACAAAAGGGCTGATCTGACTCTGAGTGTGCAGTTGTCAACACCCTCAGGTGCCAGGGGAGGAGTTCAAACCCTGCTGTGGAGACAGGGGAAGGCTCCTGACTGCAGCCAACTTTTGGTAGGTGAGGTCATTGTGTTCTTTGCTTTCGACCCAAATAAAGGAGGATTCAGTCAGATCTCTCTTTACATAGATCATTATGGGACTTAGACTTTTAAGAAGTGAATGATGTCACTGTAATAGAACTTCCATTTCCACCTATTGTTGATGTGAAGAGAGTTCTTGGTGTTTATATTTAAGTGAAAAATGCGAATAAAACTGAAATAAGCAAAGCTTGGTTATGGAGACATTCACGAGGTGGACAGCAGAGCCCTGCTCATCAAGTCAGTCAATGAATGCACTTTCATCAGAGTTTCACTTCTGATTTTTAAGTATTAGTTGTTTTACTAGTTGTCAAGCAATGATAATCTTAATAACTCAATTTAGAATATGTGTTTTAAATAATTAAAGCATTCTGGTGGGTCAACAGGAAAAATTTAAAATAAGTTTCAATTTACATACTTTTGTTGCACTGAAATAAAAGTGATCAATGAAATATTAGCAAGCATTAAAACATATTGTTAGTACAAAAATCTGTGGGAGAAAGTAGAATGAAAAGACATGCTGAAAAAGTATATCACCTTTACTTTATTTTGTGTAATTTTAAAAGGGAATGTGAAGTCAAGCATAGTGGGCATGCCTGTAATTCCAGTGACCTGGGAGGCTGAGACAGGAGGATCAAAAGTTTGAGGCCAACCTCAGCAACTTAGTTGTCTCAAAATAAAAAGGGCTGGGGGTGTGGCGTAGAGATAGAGCACCCCTAGGTTCAGTCAATCCCCAGTACCACCAAGAAAAAGGAAATGAGAATTCAGAGAAAAAAGAATGATGGAAAAGCTCATTAATCCGTTCTTTCCTTCACAGTAGACTCAGCTAGCAAGGGCTCCCCAATACTGAGTGTAATGTAAATACACCTGTTTGCCCTCTTCTAGGCCTCTTCTGCTGATAACTCTTTTTTTCTGTCTTGTATTTATTGTTCTTTACCAATTTTTTTGTACCTTGAATTTTATACAAATTTGGGAGCTTCCCTTGGGAAAAAAAAATAAAAATTATTATAAGTAAAATAATGCACACTTCAGTGCACTGTCAGGCAATCTGAGAAATTGTCCGAGGAAGGGGAAATTGGAGTGGAAAGAGACTAGTCCTAACCTGTAGTGGTTAAATAGCTCATCTTTGCAGAGTTTACAAAAATCATGTGACTCTGTGAGTTTAGGATTAAAGTCCCTGCTCAGACTTGGAAAGAAGCACAGGCAAGCAAGGCTCGGAAACTTTTAAGTGATCAATGAAAAGCTTTAGCAATTTCTCTGTAACTCTTGAGAGTATGTGTGTGTGTGTGTGCGCGCGCGCGCGCGTGCGTGCTTGCGTGTGCATTATACAGATACACACATACCCCTGGAAAACATGTTGGTTTTAGGTTGATTTTAACTTTATATAAAATCAATTTTTGTATTCATAAAACAGGTATATCACTGGGTGCTATTTTGATGAATATATATGTAAAATGGCACAATTCTTTTATTTTTGAAAGTTTATATATGTATTATGAGGGAAATCTCATCCCTTCATTTTTTTTAAACATATCATGAGAAATTCTGAGTTTATCTTGAAATACACTAGGGCAGGTAGAATTTTCCAGAATTTTTCTGGTGTTATGTAAGCACTAGGGTATGCCAGCCATCATGGTGTCCTGAACACTGGAACACCATGGAGAGAGTACATGCCTGACTACCAGCAGGGACATGAATCCTATGGTGTGTTAGAGTTTTGCATATTGCAGAAACTGTCATGGTCACCAGAGGCTGTTAATGAATCTTGGTGCCGAGAGTCTGGCTACACATCCTGGTTTCGTTGCTTGCCTGGGGGGCTTTGGAAAATCAATTGCCTGGTTCCTTTTTCTCCTTCTTCTCCTTATTGCTTCTGTATCCTCTCTGCCTCCTTCAGTCTAGTTACACCTTTGATTAAGCACAAAGATATTTGATGATGCAAGTTTCTGTCTTCAAAGTTGTTTAATCTCTTGGAGCATTTGAACTCCCTCTGAGCCCTTCCAAACTCGACACTCCCTCCCTGTGCCCTTACTCAGTGAGTAGAAAGCCCTTTCATTGCCAGCTTCTTGGAGGCGGCAGGGATTATGAACAGCATGTCATTTCTTTGTTTACTATCAGTAAAAATCCTCTCCCAGCTTAGAGGTGGTGATGGTGGTAGGCAGAACGTAACTCAATTCCTCCAGCCCTAATGTTCTTTAACTATGCCATGTGACTTTCTTCGGTTCTCCTTGTAAACTCCTCAATGACAAGGTGGGAACTCTGTCTCACACATTTGATCTTCATGTTAGCTGGAACCACATCAGTACTTTGCAAGAAAAATGCAACGTGAAGAGAATGAAATTGGAATTTTACTGAATCTAAATTATATCGATGCGTTCATTAATTAAAAATATTTATGGAGCTCCTATTTTGGGCCAATGGATTGATAGTCTGATGAAAAACAAAACAGATGTTTATTGATTGCCTATTCTGGGCTCAGCCCCTATGTCATTTATTTTTTGATTTTTCACAAGGTCCTATGAGTTATTGGTAGTCAGTATAAGCTGAGGCTTAGAGATGTTAAGGAATTTGCTTGCAAGCAGAGATGCAGGAGCTTTCTCCAGATCACACATTCTTGACTGCATTGTCAGTCCTTGGGTGTGAAGAGGTTTTTGTCCTGATTGGGAAAGAACCCTAAATATGGGAGCAATTTTTATGATGTCACATTGTGTATACTTGGTATAATATGAATTTTATACTTGAAACTTAATGAAAATAAAGAGGTATATCTTTTATTGTGATGATGGTTGTTTTTAACTTGGAATTCTCAGCTAAAACTTTGTTACTTAAAGTTTATATTCTGCATTTTAACAAGGATATGTGAATTTCAGATAATCCTTCTCATTTATTTTGGCTGAATTAACAGGATACAGTTACCTCTGCTGAAAGAACCAAACACAGAGAAACAATCAAATGTCCAGTCTTGTCTTTGAAGGCCTGCATGCTGCTCTCCTAGGTCCGGCAGTCATGACCCTGGCTTCAGGCCTCATGCCCTGGTTTCCAGCAGAGCAGGCTCTGGGCTTTTTGGTTCTCACTCAGGCATTTCATGAAGCTTCTTCCAAGTTTTAAAAAAATGTGACCGTTAGCTTACATTTTCCGATGCATTCTCCCCTTCCCTCAGCAGAAGTGTTTGTGGTAGATTTTTGAGGGTGAGAATGTGGTCGGTGATGTAACAGAATTTCAGGCACTTGGATATAAAGCCGCTTTATTGTCACTACCCGTTTTGTGCAGAATCATCTCATTCTTTTCTGCACGTGGCTGATTTTGCAGTGAAATTTTAAGGAAATTCAGCAGGACTTGGGCATCTTGAAAAGAGGTGAAAGGATACAGTCTTAATAACAAGATGTGGAAACCTTAGATAATGGAAATAATAGGGAATGAATCACTTGAGATAATGGAATTTTCTAGAAAGTGTCTTTGATCATCATACCTTCCCCACCTTTTCTTTAGCTGTTTTGTTGGACGTCTCTTTAAAAACACCATGAATGCTTTGCTTCTGAGATGGAACTGTTTTTATCGTTGGATGGGGTGTGTGTGTGTGTGTGTTTGCACACGCGCGTGCTGGGGGCTCATAATCACTACTGAGGTGTTATTTATGGACTTGGGCTGTGTTCATTGTATTCAGATCTGTCAAGGTCTGCCCTCCCTCGCTGTGCCTTGGAAGTAGGTTTGCTGACTCCGGGTCCTGGCTGGGGGCTTCTCCCTGCTCTTGGGCACTGGCAGCAACGTCTCTTCTCCCTGCTGCTCCCTTGCTGCTCTTAACAGGCAGAGTTTCAGACAGAAAATAACACAACTTACTGGGGCTGTTTGTAAAATAAAAGGGAATGGCTGTCACCAGAGTTCCACAGCAGGAAGGGTGTTGGAATCCGACGGACAGGGACCATGTCTGGATTTGCTGTCATTTTGGCCTTTATGCACGGTGCCATCTCATGAACCACACTTAATATTGACTGTATTTGATGGGAAAAATGAATAGCTCGTCAGAAGCTTTATTTACTTTTTTGCCTGCTTAATTCTGATTTTCAGCTGTGTGGTAGGTAGGTGTACCTGCTAGAGAACTGAAGAAATAAATAAGATTTAATTCAATTATTCAACTTTCATTTTTTTTTCTCAGATAATAAAATGTGAAGCCAAACATACATAAAAGATTCATTTCTCTTAAGTGAAGCACAGTGTGAATATTTTTAATTGAATTCATTTATATTTACATATCAAATATTAAAAAAAACAAAAATAATACAGTATTTGTAATGATAAATTGACCTTTCATTTTTGGTTTGGAAACAAGAATAGAGGGTTAACGTCTTTTCCAAAAGGATTTCCTGGAATACAGAGCACTGGTTCCCAATTTTTTTCCTTTTCTAGATAACTCAGGAAAAACTGTTAAACCTTTGCTGGCTCTCTTACATAATATTATAATTACATAACATTATTTGAATATTATAATTGTATAATATTCAAAAACACTTCTTTATTTTGTCTTTTAAATCATAGTCTCAGAATTAAGGCAAGGAGATTTTGCCTGTTGAAGATATTTTTTGTCTTATATTCTTTCGTCAAGTGATTTAGCTTAAAAATTTAAGCCCCGAGAATCCAAAGCCAAGCTTTGTGGGAAACAGAAGAAGGTGGGTCCTGGAGTAAACCTGCAGAGGTGCCTGTCCTCCTGGAGGACGCTGCACTGTGACTGCACCCCTCCTCCCGGGCCTGCTCTGGCCGGTGGTCCTTCCAGGATCCCTGGGTCAGGTGGGCCTGGCAGGAGGCTCACAGATCCAACTCCTGAGGCTTTCGGAGTCTGTGTGGGGCACTTGCCATCTTTGATGACAGTGTGTTGACATAAGAGCGGAGACCCAGGGCCTTGGGGGTGTGCAAGGACCAGACAGTCCATCTGGGATGAGGTGGGGCCGCTAGCCAGAGCTCTGGTCTTTTCAGGCATCGCCCAGGGCCTGTCCATTTGGTTCTCTGCAGAATGCACTGGCCACAGCATCTCTCCCAATGGTTTCCCTTTGTTCTCCATCCTTTGAAGAGAGGGTAGGGTCCCTGGGCTCCTTGTCCCCTGGGCCCCCTCTAACCTTTTCTCCAAGGCCCACCCCAGGCCTCTGGGCCAAGGCCAATGGCTATGACTGTCCTTAATACTGTGGGTGTCCATATGGGACTTCTGTCCTTTTCTTCTGAATGACTAAGCTTTTCCTTTACCAAAAAAAATGTTCTTTGTGGAACTTTTTTTTTTTTTCCCCTCAACCAGAAAGTGCTACCTGAAACCTTCTGGAAAATTCCTTATTATTTCAGAAACATCTCTGTAGTTCCATTGGCTCAGCACTTTTGATGCATTTTCAATGAATTTCAGACCCTCATCATTTTATTGAGGGGAATAAAGTCTCCAGGGGAAGAATTATATAATATTCAGTTTCATCACAGCTTTCCTAAAGAATGCTTTTAGAATCTAGGGATATTTTCAAGGAAATCTCTTTTATGTTAGTTCCTCCTCTGGGTTCTTCACTGGATATTCTCAGGGAAGTCTCCAACTCTGAGCAGGAGGTGTGATCCAGCCAGTGAACTGGCTCCAGTGCTGACCCTGGTGCCTGGAGAAATGGGCAGTGAGGACAGGATTCTGGCCCTGGCCCTGCCCTGGCTTCTTTCCCCATCCCAGGGAAGTAAGAATTCCCACTGAGCTCACTGTGCAGGATGTCATGAGAACGAAATGAGACACCGTGTATGTGAAAGCCCTCGGAAAATACATGAGTTAATAGGGCTCTTTATTATTAGAAATACTAATATGGCTTTGAGATAAAAGGGGACCTTTGGTCAACCAAGTTTAGGAAAGAGAGAATTATTCTCTCCTAAGGGTCTCTCGGAACACTTTAACATGTTAAGGACTCCCCTAAGACCTGGAGGGAAGAATTCATATTTAATCCTATTTGAGTTGGAGTTTCTCAGTTTTCCCTGTCTTGTTAGCTGCTCATATGAGCTACTGTGAGTGGAATTCTTGGAGGGCACATGGATGTTCATGGAAGACTCTGGGATATTTCTTTGCCTGCTTCTCTATTTACTGATTCTCAGATTTATTCCAGAAACAAGTGGTCTCCAAAGACTGAGTTGTTTGACCAGGGAGATGTTATTGTATTTTATCATATACGTGTACACATACTGATACATGTGCACACATGTGTGCATGCACACACATGTCCACAAAAACATTTCTATTACCAGATAGGAGTGTTTTGCCAGATTTAGATAAGTCATATTTTATTGTTTCAGGTTTTATTCAACTTGGCAGGAAGTATTTTTTTCCTGGAGCCTTACCCATGTCTTCCTAAAGAAGCAGAGCTATCATATTTTAAATAATTCTTCTTCGGAAAAATCATGGGTATATTCTTTCTTACAGCAAATGTCTTTGTTACATTTGCACTGATGCTTAGATGCAAAATCAGAGCTTAGAGTGTTAGGGCTGGGAGAGGCTTTAGAGAGATTTTGTCTAGTGATTCTCAGCTCTCAGGCATATTCTTGGCATGCTGAAGAGAGTATACTTGGGAGTGGAAGCCTGGAGAATTTGAAAAATTACATGTCCTTCTAACCTTCAAGATACTAGCCCATCATCACCGTAGTAGGAAGGGCCCTCTGACCCATATAATTCCCCCCAGGGGATTGGGGACAGAAAAAAGTTGAACTACAGATCTTCTCCAACCCCACATTTTACAGATGAAAATGAGTTCTACAAGGTTTAATGACATCTTCAAAGTTCCACAGTTTGGCCTAGAAGCAGGCTCCTGGCTATTAATCCATTGCTTTGCCCACGGATATCAGCAGTTTCTGTATTACCATAATTTGCATCATATTTTTTCTACCATCCTATGCGTCACAATTTTAAATATAGACTGACTTTTATATATACATTTAATTTTTATAGAAGAAACTTTGTGTTTCTATTTTATATGGAAATTTAACACCAGTTTCTCTTGCTATGAAAAAAAGGTAACACTAAAAATAAATGCAGTGAAAAGATATATTAAACTTTAACTAGATAGAGATGCTGTTCAAAGTTCAGAGCCTGAAGATTTATCTCTGCTAAAAATAGAGGTTATCAGTTATTAGAGATATTGAAGACTCACTAGCTTCTAACAATGACACTCTTTATGTAATCAAGAAGACTGAAAGAGAATTGTGAAGGAAGCAACTTTCTCCTGGTGTAAGGCCAGTCAGTGTTTGCCTGCTGCCCCACCATCAAAAGTCTTTAAGCTTCACCAGTGAGCGATCTGTGTCCCATACATTAGGAGCTGTCCCTGCAAATGGAAAGCCAAGTCAGGTAAATTGTACCTTGGCTCATATCCAGGCTAAATATAAGTGTAAACTTGATTGCAAACTGCATAGAAAACAAGTGGGAAGTTGGATGCATATTGGCTATTTTTATTGTGTGTGTATCCACGGATGCCACTGGAAAATCTCAAAGCACGGGGCTTGCTACATGATAGAAGCCTGATAAATATTCAGGGACAGAAAGAACAAATGAGTGAATGAATGGCAAGTGATAATGTAGTGTCAAGTCAGGTGGACTAGGTAGATAGCCAGTTGTTGCACTTTACTTCAAGCACCTTGAAACACCCATGAAGTGTAGAAGACCCAGTGACAGCTGAGTGTGGCCATGGGGTATTTAACGTAGGAAGTTAAGAGCACAGATGGATTTGTGTATCAGCAAGCCTCAGATCGTTATCATTTATAGTCTTTGTCACAACTTGCTTTTGCCTCAAGAGGAGAAAGGCAGCACAGACTGAGATTTGAATCCTGATCTTCCTACCTGACAGATGATTTGGGGAAAATGCATCTTCTCTTTGGGACTCATCAGATCTAAAAGCCAAAACCATAAAAGTGCTTACCTCAAAGGTGGTCACGAGGATTAAATGGGGCAATGCAGAGGGAAATCACTTTATAAAGACTAAAGTACTATATTCATAGAAATGATCAAAAGACCCAGTAAAACCAAAACAATTCTGAGCAAAAAGAGCAATACTGGAGGTATCACGATACCCAATTTCAGATTAACTACAGAGCTATAGTAACCAAAACAGCATGGTTCTGGCATTAAAACAGACTTGTAGACCAATGAAACTGAAGACACAGAGTCAAATCCACACAGGCACAGTCTTTTGATCCTTGATAAAGGTGACAAAAAAACATATGTTGGAGAAAAGATAATATTTTTTCTTTTTCTTTTTTTAAATTTTTTTAAATTTATTTTTGCATTACAATTCTTACTACACCATTATAACATAATTTATCATATCTCTGATTATATATAAGGTATGTTGACACCAAATTCACATCTTAAGATAGTATTTTTTCAACAAATGGTGCTGGGAAAACTGTTTATTCATGTGTGGAAGAATGAGACTAGATCCGTGGCTCTCAAAAGGCAGCTCAGAATGGGTCAAAGACCTAGGAATTAGACCAGGAACTTTGCAACTGCTAGAAGAAAAAAAGGTCAGCACTCCAACATGGAGGCACAGGCAACACCTTCCCCCCGGGACTCCCAGCTCAGCAAATAATACCAAGAATTAACACGTGGGATGACCTCAAATTAAAAAGCTTCAGCACAGCAAAGGAAGCAGGGGTGTGAAGACAGAGTCTACAGAATGGAAGAAAATCTTTGTCAGTTACTCTTCTGGCAGAGGATTAGTGTCCAAAAGATATAAAGAAGTCCAAAAACGTAATGCCTGTAATCCCAGCTACTTGGTAGGCTGAGGCAGGAGGATTGCAAGCTTGAGGCAGGCCTGGGCAATTTAGCTAGACCCTGTCTCAAAATAAAATTTAAAATAGGGCTAGGGTTGTAGTTCTGTGGTAGAGAGCTTGTTTAGCATGCTTGAGGTCCTGGATTCAATCCCCGGTACTGCAATAAATAGATACATAGGTAAATAAAATTTTAAAAAACTAAAAAAATCATTCAGCCAAGCACAGATGCACACACAATGAATTATTCTACTCATCAGGATAAACTTCATTGGGTATTTAAACAATATAGATATGAGGGAAGGGGCTGGGGCTCAGCGGTAGCGCACTTGCCTGGCACGTGTAAGGCACTGGGTTCGATTCTTAGCACTACATATAAATAAATAAAACAAAAGCCTATCAACAACTAAAAATAAATATATTAAATAAATTGGGCTGGGGTTGTGGCTCAGCAGTAGAGTGCTCGTCTAGCATGCGCGAAGCCCTGGGTTCGATCCTCCGCACCAGGTAAAAGTAAGTAAATAAAATGAAGATATTGTGTCCAACTACTTCTAAAAGAAAGTTAATGTTAAAAAAAAGAAAAAAAATATGTTAAATAAATAACAATATAGACATGTCACATTAAGGAAAGGTTATTACATGAAAAGATAATTAAAATGCATTAAGAATTTCTTTTTAAAATACTGTTATTACTCATTTCATAAAGTTTTGCTGTTGTCCATAAAATTAAAGCATTCACTCAGATCACTCATCATCCTCATATAATAATTTCTGACACATCCCGTCTGGATGACTGTGATAAAATGTTTGATCTAAGATGCTGATTTATAATACGTCTTAAGAACTCTTCAAACAAATGATAAAATCCTTGAGTGATGGCAGGCATCTAGAATGAAACTGTCAAGAGGAACTCAACGACATTTGGCTCCGTCTCTAATTTTGATATCAGCTGTTACTCCTTTATTAAAAATACCCAGTAACCATCTTATCCACATGATGTCTGTAGCAAATTATTTTTACTAAAAGCCTCAGCTGTGACATTTGAAGTGAGTGGATGTGAATGCCAGTTCAGTACAGGAAAAGGCTGTGGTTGAGCGCTGGCCCACTTTCACAGGCAGTAATATTATTCAGGTCTTGTTTTGTGGTATTTATGTTGTAAATAATCTATCCAGAGTCCATGTAGCTACCTATGCCTGCCAACTAACGGTACCTCCTTCGTGGCATCTTAGATCCAGAGGCATAATATTTAGATGCTCGAGGAAGTAGCTTTGGCTTGCTGAAAGTTTAATTAGGGTTCACATTACTGCTGAGACAGCAAAGTCTAAACTACTGCATCCTTGGTGCAAAATTGTTTCCATATTTCTTTTTTTTTTCCTGGATGCTCAATTATTTTTCCACCTGAACTTGAGCAACCACTGGAGCTGAATGATCTAGAAACTAGTTACTCAGCATGTGGTCTGCGACTTAGTAGTGTTGGCATCACCTGTAAACATTAGAAATGCAGAATTTCAGACTTGCCCCAAACTTATTGAACTGAAATCTGCAGCTAATGGATCTTCTCTTTGAAGCCTACCTTATGCAGGTCATTCTTTTGAGAAGCAAGAATCCAGAACTCTTTAACAGATTAAATACACACACACACACACACATAGAGGCACACAGTTTCTTGAATATTCATTTTGTAAAGCTTTTGATCACTTAGTTAAAAAAAAAAAAAACAATGCAACCCTGAATCTGTCTTGATAATGGAGACATGCAAATATCACACGCTAAAGCCAAATTTTTTTTCTCATCATCAAGATTTCAGGGTGTTTTTAGCTGCTAAAGTCCTGTTAGTTTTCTCCAGGAAGGCCAATTCCTTTGGCACTATTCTTTCTCTCTTTCTTAATTCTCATTCTTGTCTTATTTATCCATACAGCAGATTCAGACTCCAGCTGCTCCCAGACAGTGTTCACCAAGTTCTTCTTTAGGTTGTGATCCATCTGGGTGGACCCAGCAGTTACCCTAGGCTGATTGCTGCCAGGCATGGAGCTCATTCTTGCTCTTCTCTGCCTTTTCACTAGAATGAAAACCCCTGCTGAGTAGAGACTATTTTGTTCTCTGCTGCATCTCCAGCACCCAGCAGTGCCTGTTAGAGAAGAATCTCTCACTCCTGTCTTTGCTGAGTGACCGTCCCTGGCACAGTAGAGCCAGCCCCTGTGTCCTGGGTGGGTGGGACTCCTGCCTGGCTAATCTGATTCCGAAGAATCTCACTCACCCCGATGTCTTGCCTCTTGCCTGATGACTGAGGTGCTGTTGGGGATGCTGGTGCATGCTGCCATCATTCAGAGGCACCTTTGAGCTGGCTACTAGTGGCTCATGGCTGCTGCAGGCCTTCAGCCTTGAAGGAGTGCTGTGCCCTGTGCTGAAGGGAACCTCCTTGCCCAAGATTATACCTCTTCCCTAGGGGCAGCCTACGTCCATTGCCTGCTTGGTGTGGGGATTCAGAAGCCTGGTCCCCTTATCTCAATTTGGGACAACTCTGAAGGGCATCCTAGCTCCAGAGCTTTGCAGGAGCAGCTGAGGTCTCTTGCAGGTGTTTTGTGGTTTGCCTTCTCCCTCTGCCTGGCCTGCTCCCCTCCCTCCCTTACAGGTTCCACTTGAGTAGCCTCAGTTGAAAACAGATGCTTTACTGAACTTAAAGAACCTCAGTGACGGGTTACATAGGTAGCCAGCTGCTCAATCTGGGTCAGGACCTGTTTTGATCCAGTGCTTTTCTGATTGACCACTCTGACCCTCTAATGCAGTGCTTCTCAACAGGGCCCATTTAGTTTCCCTGGGGACATCTGGCAATGTCAGGAGACTTGGGATTATTGCCGGCATCTTGCAGGCAGATGCCAAGGATGCTGCTAAATGCCCTCTAGTACACAGGGTAAAGAATTGTCTCATGGCACGTGTGGGTAGTGCCGAGCTGAGCAGACCTGCTGGGGGGTGAGCAGGCTTTGGCTGAGATGGAGATGCAGTAAGAACTAACCATTGTACTTCCCTCATCTGATACCAGGGTGTGGATTCAATGTTTTAAACATTTTTTCCATATTAAACTATTATGCAGATGCCCGTATTTTTGTTACATATATTTCCATTGTTTATGTTTACCAAAATCCTACTCCTAAGAAGTGTGTGGGATGGACTTAAAGTCAGTATTTCCACTCTTGCTTGCTGCAGGGGGATGGGTTCTACTCCGTAATCCTGAGGTTGGTGGTGGCACTGATCACTAAGCACCAGGGAGACACACACTTTTAAATGCAATACTCCTGTTGTCTAGGTCTCAAGACTACTTGTCCTAGATTTTTGGGTTTTCTTGGGATAGAAATAGTAAATTCTTCCTTTGCTTCTGTCTAGAGTAACAAAAGGGGAGAATGTGAATCCAATAATTCCATTCCATGAGCCTGCTGTTTATGTTTCTTTCTTTCTCTTTCTATTTTGTTGTTGTTGTTGTTGTTGTTGACAGTCTCTTGACAAATACAAGCCTGCATCTATTAGCACAAAGGTCAATAAGACTGGTAAAAGAATAAGTCAGCCCCAAAGCATCAGTCACATGACCTAGGCTGCTATGGCTGAGCATATTGATTCACTCTAGAACATTTGATTGGCAACACCATTCTCAAATAGTTAATCAAATCGCCTTCGGTGCTGGATGGCAGCCTCTGAGAGGTAACAGCTTACAGAATCTTTAAAGGAAAGAGGTAGAGGTGGCTGAGAAGGGTGACAGGAGCCTGCGGAGTCAGCAGCGAGCTCAAGGGAGAAGATGGCTGTCTCATGCCAATTCTTTCACAGAATCCCAGGATGTTGGGATTGATTGCTGATGAGAGAATAATCTGTTTCTTCTTAGCATGATTTATTTCTCCATATTTTTTCTTGTTGCGTTATAATTATATCTAATAGTGTGATTTCTTGTTACATATTCATATATGCACACAATGTAACAGTATAATTTACACCAGTAATTACCCTTTCCTTCTCCTTCTCCTCATTCTAGTACCTTTAATCTACTAAATTTTTAATTTCTTAATTCTCAATTTTCATGAGAACCCTGCTCCAACATTTTTTTTCCATTTTTTCTCTCTAGTTTCCATATATGAGAGAAAACATAATGACCCTTGAGTTTCTAAGTTTGGCTTATTTCGCTTAGTATAATGCTCTCAAGTTCCATCCATGTTCCTAAAAATGATCTAATTTTACTTTTCTCCATTGATGGACACTTCGACTGGTTCCATAATTTGGCTATTTTCAGTTGTGCTGCTACAATCATGGGTATGCAGGTATTGCTAGAGTATACTGAATTTCATTCTTTTGGATAAGTATTGAGGAGTGATTTCCCTGCGTCATATGGTGGTTCCATTCCTAGTCTTTTGTCTCCATACTTATTTCCATAGATACTATATTCATTTACATTTCCACCAGCAGTAGAACAGTGTTTCATTTTCTCCCATCTTGATGACTGCCACTCTAACTATAATAAAATGAAATCTCAGTGTAGTTTTGATTCGCATTTCTCTAATTGCTAAAGCTGCTGAACATGTTTTTCATTATTTATTGGCCATATGTATGAATTTCTTCTGAGAAATGTCTGTTGAGTTCATTTGCCCATTTATTGATTGGGTTGCCTTTTTTGGTTTGGGGCTTTTAGGTTCTTGGTATATTCTGGGTATTAATCTCTGTTAGAAGAGTTTCTGACAAAAGATTGTTTTCCATTTGATAGGCTCTCTCTACACTCTCTTAGTTATTGCCTTTGCTGTGCAGAAGCTTTTAAATTTGATACTGTCCTGTTTATTAATTCTTGCTGTTATTTCCTGAACTTTAGCAGAGCTATTAAGGATGTTATTGCCTGTGCCTGTATACTGGAGTGCTGACCCTATATTTTCTTCTGGAAATTGCAAAGTTTCTATTCTAATGCCTACGTCATTAATCCACTATGAGTTGCCTTTTGTTCAGGGTGAGAGAGAGGGATCCAGTCTCATTCTTGCACATATGGATAACTAGTTTCCCCTGCCCCATGTGTTGAAAAGACTATCTTTTCTCCAATGTATGTTTTGGGGAACTTTGTCAAAGATCATGTTACTGTATGTCTGTATCAGTCTGTCTTTCCTCTGTTCCATTGGTCTGTGTGTCTGTTTTTGTGCCAGTACCACACAGTTTTTGTTGCTATAGCTCTGTAATATAATTTGACATCAGGTGTTATATTGTCTCCTGCATTTCATTTTTGGCTTAGAATTTCTTTAGTTCTTCTGTCTCTTTTATTCTTCCAAATGAATTTTAGGACTGTTTTTTTTTTCCTAGTTGTATGAAGAATGTCCCTGGTATTTTCGTGGGAATTGCATCAGGGACTGTCTTGAAAACTTATACTCCACTACATTGGTAAATCCAAAAAGAATACATTTCTAGACACATATGATCTGTCAAAATTGAAGCAAGAAGATATAGAAAATAGACCAATAGACCAATAACAAACAGTGGGATTGAAGCAGTAATAAAAAGCCTTCCAACAAGGAAAAGCCTAGGATGAATTCTCAGCTGAATTCTATCAGACCTTTCAAGAAGTAATGCCTATGCTCCTCAAATTATTCCATGAAATATAAAGGGTGGGACCGTTCCAAATTCATTCTATGAAGCCAGTATCACCCTGATACCAAAACCAGATAAGGACACATCAAGGAAAGAAAACTAGAGACCAATATCCTTGATGAACATAGATGCAAATATTCTTAATAAAATATTAGCAAATTATATTTAACAACATATCAAGAAGATCGTACACCATGACTAAGTTAGTTTTGTTTCCGGCATGCAAGGGTGGTTTAACATATACAAATTAATAAATGTAATTAACTACATAAATAGAATTAGGGACAAAAATTACAGTCATCTCAATAGATGCAGAGAAACCTTTTGGCAAAATTTAGCACCCATTCATGTTAAAAATACTGAAAAACTGTGGATAGCAGGAACTCACGTCAACATCTTAAAGGATATATATGAGAAACCCAAAGTCAACACATAGTGAATGGGGAAAAACTCAAAGCATTTCCTTTAAAATCTGGATCAAGACAAGGATGTCAGCTCTGACCATTCCTACTCATTATAGTATGAGAAATTTTAGCCAGATTAGGCAAGAGGGGGGAAAGAAAAGGGATAAATACAGAAAAGGAAGAAGTCAAATTTTCACTGTTTGCAGATGATATGATCCTACAATTAGAAGATACAGAAAGCACTGGATGTGGGGGTGCACGCCTATGATCCCAGCAACTCAGGAGGCTGAGGCAGGAGGCTTGCAAGTTCAAGGCCAGTCTCAGCAATTTAGCAAGATCCTCAGCAACTTAGCAAGTTCCTGTCTTAAAGTAAAAAATAAAAACAGGACTGAGGAGGTAGCTCAGTGGTAAGATGCTACTGGGTTCAAGCCCCAGTACCCTGCCCCCCACCCAAAAAATCCCAAAGTTCCACCTGAAGACTGCTAGACTAATAAACAATAAAGAAATTCAGCAAGGTAGCAGGGTGCCAGATCAACATAACACCAAAATCAATAACTTTTCTATATATCAATAATGAATTTGCTGGAAAAGATATCAGGAAAACAATCCCATTTACAATAACCTCAAAGGCCCAAACCAAAACCAAACAAACAAAGCCTAGGGATAAATGTAACCCAGGAGATGAAAGACCCCTGTAAGGAAAATTGTAAAAGACTGAAGAAAGAAATTGAAGACACTAACTAGAAGATGGAAACACCTTCCATGTTCATAGCTAGGCACCATTAATATTGCTAAAATGTCCATCTTATCAATAGCGTGATTTTTAAAGCATTTTTTTACCTTTGACTAAATTGTCCTCGGTACTCTGCAGAGCAACATGTAGTCAGGTTTTATGGGTTTCCTAAGCTGAAAAAAGCAAGAGCCTGTCACTCTGTGTGAGCTGATTCCAGCCTGAGGGCCCTTGGTCTCCTTTTCCTGCTGCCACCACACCCAGTTTCAGCGCCTGTGAAACCCAGAAGCCCCTTGGGCCTGAGCAATGTGTGAACAACTCCATCTCCCAGACACTCCTGACTGAAGGACTAAGAGAACTTTGAAAAAGTTCCCCAGGGAATGTGTGAAGACCATCTGGCCACGCACTGCTCCCGTATGTCACTTGTTTTGCTGTCAGCTTGTGATTTAAGGACCCTGTCCAAAACTGCCTGAGCTCAGACCTCATGGAGCTGGGCTTTTTCAATTGTATGGGACACATTATCGTTTGACTTCTTTATGCATTTTCTGAGATCCATTTAAAGAAAAAAAAAGTGTGAAGGAGAAAAAAAATTCAGTGTGTGATATAACATTGCTTGAAGTATCTTTTACCATCCTTCGAAAATGATATTCTAGGATGGGATAGGAGGTTTTAGACACATCTGTTGGGAATGTATTAGCAAAACTCCTTCCTGCAGGTGGTTTGCTTTTTGCAGATCCTTTGATCCAGACATTCTTTTGGGAATTTATCTCAAGGGAATTATCATGGATGTGGTTAAAGATCTAGCCATGGATATGTTTCCCACAGTGTTGGGTTATAATAATGATTCAATATAAACAGCTACATGTCTCCTAGAATAACTCATGTACAAGCATGTTGTAGGTTGAAAAGACATTGTAAAGGACTATTTAATGACATGAAATGGTTTCTGATATGCAGTGGGAACAAGATTTTGGCGATGAGCAATCTCTGTATAGTTATTCTACAAATCTAGTTAGTGGTTATCTCTGAGTAATAATATTTTTATTTTTTATATTTCCTATATTAAAAAGAAGTTGTTTTGTTATAAGTAAAAGAGAATTTACTAAAAATGAACCTAGTGCATGTGAAACGCATATGATAACATGCACAAGTCATGTGACTCATGCTGAGTTCTCACGAAGTGAATACACCTGTACCCAGCTCAAGCAGGATCCGTGAGGGCCTCAGAAGTCCCTTCTGGCACTTTCTAGCCACTAACACCTTTCTCCCCACTGCCACATCTAGCGGCAGAGCTTGGTGCCTGTTTTTGGTATTTTATATAATTGGAATTGTACAGATTATGCCCTTTGGGGTTCATGGCTTTTGCTTAATGTTATATTTGTGAGTCACTCATTCTGTGTGTGGCTGTGATATGTTCAACTTCATGGCTCTGTAGTATTCCACTGTATGTACAAACCACCATTCAGTCGTCCCTCTACTGCACATGGACACTGGGGTTGTTTTCGGTTTGGAGCTGTCCTGGATAGCGCTGCTGGCAGCAGTTTTTTGAGCTAACACCAAAGCAGAGCTATTAAGGATGTTATTGCCTGTGCCTATATACTGGAGTGACAAAGCATATGACTTTGGGGAACACTTGGGGATGCGAATGCCAGGTCACAGAGCATGCTACTTACTATTCAGGTTTCCGAAGTGGTTGTATCAACTCTCACCTCCAACTTTGTTTTTTTCTTTTGTATTTTTAAATAGTGATCACAGGATTTCCCAGGAGCTTTCTTGGATGATTTGCTGCTGCTGTATTTGAAATACTTTTTAGCTCTGTTAAGGTTATAGCTGTATGTTGAATAATTAAATACATGTTCTAGAAAATCTGAGTCCATGTCTACATCTTTCAGGGGAGTGGTGTTCGATGGTTCAGGACAAACATTCTTTTTCCTCAGAACAGCTTTAGATTTCTTAAACCTCTGGTGTTGAAGAATAAGTGACAGTTTTTCTCCTAATAACTGCATATTTGAATTTTAAGAGTGTTATATTTTTTATTCCAATGAATAAAACATTTTTATTTATAAGAAAGTTCCTTTTTTGAGTAAAAAAAATGATAGAATGGTATAATTTAAAAAAAAAGAAGTACTCTTATAAAAGTTAATGTCAGGCTTAGTAGTTTTTTTTTTAAAGCCAGTGTCCCCCATTAAAAGTGGAAGCACTTGAGGAACTGCTGGGGAGGCCCCCCCTAGCCCACTGGCAGATGATTTCATTTATGTGTTTTTTGCTGGGACTCAGAGCCCAATCAGGGACATAACTCTGGCTACCAGAGCAGAACATCAGGACCTCAGCTGAGCCCACACAGGTGTGGTGTGCAAGGTTTTTCACCTGTGGTCCATCAACACGTGGAACAATTAATGATGTACGGAGGTTGTGTCTGCTGTGTTTTCCATACTGCCGTGAAGGTTCTTTGTCCTTTGAAAACTCCTTTCTGTCTCTGAGCATTCACTGGTGGAGACCTCAGGCCCACAGTTCTCTTTGAAGGCTGAGTTGACTTTTCCACATCCTAAAGGGAGGCAGTCAGTCATCCTGAATGTGGTCCTGACTCATGCTGTTTTTAAATATTAAAGGGCACCGGTTGTTGAAGCAAAGCCTAATCAAGCTGCAATTTCTTGCTTTCCATTTCTGGTCAAATAGCAATGGATCATTTCTTGACTTTTCTGTAACGTGATTTGTAATTTTCCTTCCTTCCTTCCTTCCTTCCTTCCTTCCTTCCTTCCTTCCTTCCTTCCTTCCTTCCTTCCTTCCTTTTTTAAAGTAAATTTCAAAACTTTGCCAAGATGTAGTAAGAGCTATTTGAGCATTGTGGGCGGGGATGGATGTGTGAGCTGAATGAGGACAAGAGGCTGTTCCTGGCTGTGGTACCAATGCAGAGCTGGGGGAGAGGCTTACTCTTCTGGCCTTCGATGGGTCCCTGCGGCCTCTGTGACGGTCAGCGAGAGTCCTCCTGGCTGGGTGACTGCAGACTGCCTCCCACCGCTCTGCTCATGACCACATCAGGCTGTGGGTGTGCGTCTGTTCTGTGACACCCAGCGCCTCCTTATTAGACTTCTTGGTTCCCTTGGTGTGAACATGGTTTCTTAAAGAGTAGATTTGGGCAGGGCTAAAAAACTCCATGCTAGGTCTTAAAAAGATTTTTCTCTACCATCTATGGAAAAAAAAAATCTCTTAGTGCCTGCTATATTTTACCCAGAGACTTCTGAGAAAATGATGCCCAGGGGTACAAGAACTTTTTCAGGTGGGTTTATGGAATGGGTGCAGGTCTGGAGCCCGAGATTTGTTCTGCTTTAAAATATTCCATCTTTGCTTGGATTATGTATTTTTGCATTCTAACAGAGCTATAAAACCATGCCCTGGGCTTGATTTGTATAACTGTTATGTCAGGTGTGATAAATGTTAATGTAATAATATTGATTCATTCATTCTGCCGAATCATTGTGGGCCAGTTAAAGTGATAAACAACCATTAATTTTGTTTTACTTGCAGAGGTAGTTTATTATAAGCAAAACAGAAGGTTGGCTCTTGACTACACCTGCATATACTATCATCAGGAAAATATTTATGGTTCAGTTAATCTTGCTTAGGCCTAAAGTAGCTGTGGTTCGATCACTCAGCAAATAGGGTGGGTCGACATGGTGGGTAATTTCACCAATACTGCTGCAGAGACACAGGGGCAAGCTGCTCCTGTGTGACTTTCACAGTCCAGGACACTGAAAGGTGCCCTTGAATCACCATTTGCAGGATGGGAATTGAGAAGAGAGTCCCAAGGGCTGTTGCCCTTCAATGTCCATCTGCACACCTAGAAAGGAGGGTGGATTTTGCCTTACCCAAACTAACATTTCTTGATATTTGCATATAAGTTCAGGCTTTGTGAATGGTAGTTTAAGAGCCGGAGGGGAGGGAGTGAAGCTGTAGTTAGGTGTTGCCTCTTGGCCTGTGGAAGTAAAACCCAGGGATGTGGCCCCCAAAGCACTGGCTTTGGGTTGCTCCTTGAAAACCACAAATTTTGACTCTTTCCTCCTGCTCTGATGGGAAGACAGTGAGATAAACCTGTGCTCAGAATACAGGGCCATGAGGGCTACAGGATGTCAGGCCCGCCAGGTCAGGGTCAGAACTCAGCCCAGCCACCTGCTGATCCTTCTCTGGTAGGAAGTGGAGGGGACCTGCTTGAGACCTCCAGGAAATGAGGACCTCCCTCAGGATCACCGCGGTGATCTCTCATACCAAGTTTTCCTGCTCTTCATCCTCCATTCCTTCTGCTCCGGCTGGGAGCCACCTCTCCTTCCCAGTTGTCCAGCTGCTTAATGCACAGGGCTGCTGTGGGGCTTGTCTCCGCCTGCCTTGTCCGGAGCTGTTTACAAACCAGCCTCCCGCCCCTCAGGGTCTCTCCTCTGTCCTGTAGCAGGGGCGATCACGTGCCCTCCTGTCCGTTTCAGTCCTGTGGCCCGTTGTTGACCCAACATGGTCAGCTGAAAGATGCCAGCCGAAAATCCGTCAGGTGGGAGCAGTCAAGAGAAAATGGCAACCTCAGGAAGGAGCTCACTCTTGATCTCTTGTCCAGGGAACAGCCTGAGCACCCTCCCTACTCATGCCATTCCAGAAAGGCCCAATTTCCACTTTACCTCATTTTTTATTTGTACTTGGTCTCCCTCCTTTCTCTCTCTCTTTCTCTCTCTCTCTCCATTTCTCTCTCCTTCCTTTCCTACCTCTGTAGATACCTGACTCTTTCCTACTTCTCCTCCCCTCTTCTTTCTTAATTCTCCTTCCCTCCCTTTCTTTCTTTCTTCAATTTCTTCTCTTTTTGCTCTAATCCCAATTACATTTGTATTTTTGTTCTTATAAATAATTACCCAGAAACTCATAAAGATCATGCTCAACCCTTTGTTTTGACTATATGCAAAATATACCTGACTTCCTTTTGGTGTTCACTATGGGATATTTTGGATCTCACCCAGGCCTATCCGTGAAGTAGGATTAGAAGAAGGTAGCAGAGCATCTGTCTCTTTCTATTTGGTGCCAAAACAAAATACATTGGACAGGAAATCTGAACCCAGCTTTTTGCACTGTGGTTCTTTTCCTTTTTAGCTTCTGTGAAACCTTGGGACTTTGTATATGAAAAGATCTTATGAAATTGCTGGGCTTTGTGTCACAAAGCCGTCACCTAACACAGGTGCACATCAGAATGAGCCCAGAAGGATCCTTTCTTCACCCTATGCAGCATTCTACTTTGCAACTTTCTTCCCCCTCTTATTGTCCTTAATTACAGCAAGTGATTGAAAATTAGCATAATCATCTCTCTGTGCAGGAAAAAAAACCCTTTCCACTTACTTACTTAAGGATCTGGCTTTGAGTTCAGTTGGAAAGTGCCCTTGTCTTGCGGTGTGAGGCTTTGGGTTATCTTCTGTGGCCTGGTTGATGGTTATGAGGAATGAGAATGTATGTGTTTACAGCAGGCCACTTCAGATCTCTTCAAGGGATATTTGTGTCCTCTGTGATTCACAATCAGAGAGACGGCCGAACACAAAGGAGCTGGGTTTCTCTAGTCTCCTTACTGTTTTGGTTGGCAAATAGTGCAGACTCCTCACCCGCCCTCCTTATGATTACAGCCAATGATTGCGTAACATTTCAGATGAGAGTTTTTTTTTTGTTTTTGGAATGTGGGCTGAGACACGTGGCTCTAGAGGAATCCTCCTGGACCCCTAAAATCCAAAGGGAATTTAAGACGGAAAGCATTCTACTTGCTTTCCTGTGGCTAGGTCTACATTTGAATTATCTAAGAAAGATATTGGTAAGTCTATTTTTAGGAATTAGAAGGGCATGTTCATTTTCCCTTAAAACCAATTCAAAGAGAAACTCTTTGGGTGGTTGAATAGACTTTCAGTGTAATGCCATGGGGCATAGCTAGCTTGCATTTCCGTGAAGCTATCTGATCATCTCCCTGGGAGTTAAACAGGAGAAAGAACACTTGATTTTGAAGGCATGAAGATCTGGTTTTGCTGTATATTGTGTCTATGGATGCATGCTTTTGTAGTCTGTCGGATTTCTTGGGGTCTGGTTAAGGGAGGTTTGGTGTTAGCTTCTGATTGGTGCTCCAGGATATCTTTATGTGGTACCACATATGTTAATCCCTTATCATGAGGGTTCTTAACTCAGTAGTACTGTAGATTTTACTTTGAAATCCAAGGGGAAGTCAGACACAATCATGAATTCTTTGAGAAATGTTTTTCTATTTTTTTCCACCCAGAGCCCACACTGAGACAAGCATTCTTACACAGGGTGTGTAGCAGCCTTGTGAAGGTCTCTGTTTGACTTTGGTGCTGTGCTTTTAACATATACCCTCAAAAATCATTGTTGGAAACAATCCTCAGTGCAACAGTGTTGGGAGGTGGGGCCTGATGAGGGGTGTTTGGGTCACGAGGGCTCCACTCCCATGAACTTATTAATGCCAGTTACATGATCTTTTACATTCTCCCCACCATCACCACCACCATGCTTGTCCTTCCACCTTCCACCATGGGATGATGCAGCAATTAGTGCCTCACCAGGTATGGCCTCTGGATCTTGGATTTTCTGCCCTGTAGAACTAGAAGCCAAAAAACTTTTATTATTTATAAATTTCTCAGTCTGGTATTCTGTTACAGCAGCCCAACATGTAGGAAGATACATGGGCTCTAGTTTCCCATTCCACCCTACTTTTGAGTCCAGTGTTAAGCCTTCATAAGTGCAAACTCCTGGGGTTTATGCCGTCCCCTTCCTGGACTGCCTGAGCATCCGCATCTGCTTGCCGTCCACTCCATTTTCTCTTTGTTTTTGGCCTCTGGGCATATCCTATTCTTTCTCTGAGCTCAATCAAGCTTGTAAAATGGTATTTATTGTATTTTATCCAACATTTCCAGGTATTTTATCTTGGGAAAGTTTCCAGGTTGTCAGGTTCAGTGTCTCTGTCATCAGATTGAAGAAACAGAAGTGGAAATTTGTAGATTTGGATTCAAGAACCAGCTCTGATAATGGTTTCTCTGGCTTTGCATAAGTGATTCTGTTTCAGTTTTCTCCTCTGTAAAGGGGGAGGGGACATATACTGAAAAATTTTATAAGAAGACAGGTTTGCATTGTAAAAAAAAAAAAAAGCCTGTGTCACATGCTGTGCCTAGGTTCCCTTGATGAGCCTTGCTCACATTCCCAACATTCCCAGCTCACCCTAATGTAGACTGCAGAGGCTCACGGTGGCCCCTTCCCTGGGTGTACTGCCTCTGGATTCTCTTCTTAGACTCTGCTTCTTGGGAACGTAACCAAAGACATCATCATAATTCCTTTCCCCCCATTAATCACGGTTCTTCCAAACATAAATTACTTGGACAGTTTATGTGTAATTTAATAAGCCAGCAAATCAAGAATAAACCACCAGTCATATTGTGAAATCATCTAATTTCTTAGTAGCTTCATTTTTTACCTGTGACTGCACAATGGATATGTGAGTTTATTTGAAGTTCTATGGAACTAGACTTTGGTAGGTCTGGATAGAACAGTATGGCAGGAAAGATTATAGGGGCCCAACCCAATTTGAAATTTAAGACTAAGGGCTTTAGAGATCTCTTGAAGACACATATTGATATTGTAAGTGTGTGTGTGTGTGTGTGTGTGATCTAAATTACAGAGAATTTTATATTCACTCTCTTGACTCTAGGCTACAGCCAGTCACATAAGTTGCTGAGTGCTAAGGGTCAGGATGGTACCAAATACCGATGTGTGTCCTCCCAGGTTTTGTGCTTAGGAAGCGTCCGTTCAAAGAGACCACAATTTTCTCAGGAGTGAATATGCCCTTTGACCCAAATAAGCAAGAACAATTTTAGAACTGAAGTCATGAAGGGATCTTGGAGCTCTGAGCAGAGTGATGGACCCAGGAAGTTGCTCCAGACCCTTGTAGGACAGACTTGAATTCAACATCTCTGAGCATCAGTCTCCTGTCTATCACGGGGTAATCACTGTGCAGGGATTAGGTACAAGGTTCCCAGGAAGTGGTCAGTATTTTATATTGATGATGATGATGGTGTGAAATTTGGTGTTGTTTTCATCACTTTCGTCATCCCTAGAGCCTGTGTTGCACCAAAGGAGCTGCAGCTGTGGTCTTAGAGGTCTTCCGAGTGAGATGATCCACAGACACTTCAGTTGCTGCCTTTCTGATTATAGGATTTGGTGCTAGAGAAGCCTGGAAATTTGTAGATTCACAGGCCAGAAAGAATTCTCCCTCCTGTCCTCTCTTTCTCCCCCCATTTCTACTTCCCTTCTTGGAAAAGGAAGAAGAAACTTTGAGGCTTGATATCAAACCAAGTCCAGGGTCTGGATTTCTGCTTCTGAATCATTATGGATGGCCTAAGACCGGTTTTTCCTCGGCAAATTGGCCACACTGTGTTTGGGTACCACTCCCAGCAAAAATCTCTATTCACCCATCATTAGTCCTGTGGACCTGACTTCTTTAACTTCAGTGTTACCCCTTCTCTCCTGCTGCACTGCCAACACTGTGGTACAAGTGGCTATATTCTCTCCCAGGCTGCTGTTGAAGTCTCCTAACTAGTTGACCTGTATTTACTCAGGCTTTGGGCCAAATATTCTCCACTCTGGAATCAGAGTGAATTTTTCAAAATATAGATCAGCAAAACCTCCCAGCTCTCACACCTTCTCCACTCTGCCCATGATACTCCAGTGGCTTCCTGTGGCCCTTGGAAGGCTTCTGTCATGGCAGAAGAACTCTGTCTGCTTCTCCCACTTCTACATCGTTCCCCACTTTGGTGTCCTGGTTCTGGTCACACTAATGTTCTCTTTCCTGCTCTGTCCTGCCACTGGGCCTTTACACATGTAGTACTTGCTGTCAGAAGGTCCTTTCAAATTTATTTGACCCCTACTTGTTCTTCAAATCTCAGGGGAGTCTTCCCTGAATTCTTGACTGGGTCACATTGCCCTCATATTAAATTCTTTTCTAACACCCCAATACCCCTCCTGCACTTAATTGTATGTTCCAGGAAGCCAGATATGTTAGGTTTTGGTCTCTATTGTAAACCCAGGGCCTACAGTGGCCTGGCACATAAGGACTTCATTAATGTTTGTTGAATGAACAAATTAGAGGAATTGAGGGGAATGTAAGAACTGAGGACAGGCATCTGCCCCCTCTTGTGCAAGTTCTTCCTACATTCCAAGAGAATTCTGTGTTCCTCTGAGCCATTGTCACATCACTAAGGGTTGATGAATGACTCAGAGCTTTGCACATGTTCCTGCTCCATTCTCAGCGATGGAGGGATGGAAACTATCCTTCCTTTCACATTTTCGTAGAAGGATCCCTTGTAAATAATCCCCCTTACCATACATCCTCTGCTGCTGGCCTGCACCATGTGTGTGTGTGTGTGTGTGTGTGTGTGTGTGCGTGTGTAGGGATTGTGAGCCCCTCTCATTCTACCTTCGGCTAGACCACCCTGGTGACTGGAGCACCACACCAAGGTGGTGGCCTGGTGCTGCTCCACTTGTTCATGAGCTCAGGTCATAGAATGTCCCATGTAAACCATGGCACTGGGTCTGTGCTCTTGTTTCATTTCACCCCTAAAGTTGTGGCATTTTCTGGAAATGTGTTTCAGAGGAGGAAGTCACAGCTGGAACCATATCATTTGTTTTCTGATGAGTAATAAAAGCATTTCGTGTTAGGATTTATGCAAGAATGTCATACACTGTAAATGCAGGTGATTTCATATTATTTCAAAATCTGAGTTCAGATTCATAAAATAAATAATAGGAAATATACGAAAATTTAATTAGTATGCATTTTTCAGTGCTGATTGTTTATATATATATATAATATATCTATTTGGTTTGTAAACTGAAAATATACTTGCGAATATATGAAATACTAATTTTATACATTCTATTTTTTCAGAGTTCTGTCCCTCTGTGTGCATTCATTTATTTTGAATTTCACATTCTCCAAGGCTTAGTATAAACACGTACATAAAATAGACCATTTTGTATAGTTTAGGATTTCAAATTGTTTTCTCCAGATAATTTTGTTTATTTTCTATTTCATTTTTGAAGGATATTATTTAATATCCCAAAGTCATTATGCAATTGGGTTGTTTATAGAAATGTCTTCATGGGATTCTGCAGAAGAAATATTTCACCGTTTGTTATGATGTACAGAAATATTTGTAAATCATGTTAATTAGAAAAAGAATAGGAAATGAATAATCTCCCTGCAGATTTGATTCTGTGATCAACTTTCCAAAGTCAACTGGAAAAAGCCTGGAGATACTGGAAAATTAGTGGAGTTTTTTGTTTTGTTTTTCTTCCAAGAGGAATGTAGAAAAGTCATGGCAGAAAAAAGGGGAAATTCTACCCTAACCCAGTGTCCTCAAAGCCATTCAAAGCCATTATCAAAGGTGATAATGCCTTGGTGAGTATTTCTGGACAAGTTCTCTAGGAGCAGGGGTAACCCCCCCCCCCCCCACATCTGGACTCTAAGGCTGTTCACATTTGGAGAGGAAATCCAAAGTCAATGTAATTTTCCAACTCTATTCAGAATACAGGCTTCTAAGTTTTATTTTCTTAAACTTTTCATATTCTCTCAAATCATAAATTTTAGATTTACTTGATTCCGTTGTGACTTGAAAAATAGAGAATGCTCAGAACACCCAGATTACCAGGGAAGTTAGGACACATGCTTAAACTTCAAAACATTTTTACCTTCTTTTTTAAAGCAAGCTATTTTATTTGTGTGCAGTTTTAATCCATGTCAGTTCTATTAGGTAATCTGTATTTGTGTGCATGCGTGTGTGTGTGTGTGTGTGTGTGTGTGTGTGGTGCTGGGGATTGAACCCAGAATCTCACACATGCGAGGCCAGTGCTAAGCCACACCCCAGCCCTATTTTTACCTTCTTATCTCTTTAGGGAATCTGAACAGAGACAGCAAATGGGAGACTTCAACTACAGATCTCCTCCTTAGGTCTCTCAAACAACTCTGGGTCTTTTTCCATTATCTTTACAAATGTTCTAGAATTTATTCAAGGGGAAAAAAAAAAAAAAAGAGGAGACCTCAAGTTTCCAGGAACTGGGAGGAACAGTTTCCTTGCTGACCTAAATATACATTTTGAGAAATCAAAGAGACAAGTTTTCTTCTTGTCAGTGTTTGCAGGGTAATTGCTGCTTAGCTTAGAAGCAACGATGTTTTACCATTTATGCTCAGAACCAAGTTTATTTAAATTGAATTTTGAGGAAAACCCTGAAATGGGTTAACCTTTTTGTTGTTGTAGATTTGTGCTTAATTAGACCAATCTTCAGGCGTTTGTCTCATGCTTTTATTTTTGTAAACGTTACTGCTATGCATACTTACTCTTCAAATTAAAATGGGAAAAGATCGACAATACATCTCAAGTTCGTTTCCTATTTTTTCTCCTCTGTTGATTTCTATGTGTGAAAAGGAGCCCGGGGGGCTGCGCTGTGGCTCAGTGGTAGAAAACTTGCCTAGCATGTGTGAGGCACTGGGGGTTCAATTCTCAGCACCGCATATAATAAATGAATAAAATAAAGGTTCATCGGCATCTAAATAAAAAGTAGCCCAGGTCAGAGTTTCTAAGGTATAAAGGAGAGGAGCAACTGAAAGAGCTTCCAGAGGAGGGACAGTTACTTTGTGAATACCTGGAAAATGCTTCTCTATGGGTCAGGCCAGTTCCTGGTCATCTGCAGACAGGGGGAAGCCTTGACCTCTCCCTGGGGAGTGGGCTTGGATGAAGCCTCCACCATGTTGCCCGACCAGCTGGACAGATGTGCACTCTCCTCACTTTCTTATCCCTTGGGCCTCCAGGTGCACCATCAGGGAAAGGAGGAAAGCACATGGACTGAAAGGTTGGTGGCTTCAGCCCCAGTTCTCTGTTTACCAGCCACATGGTCACTTCTGTGTTCCCTGAGCGGGTTTCTTTGGGTCAGGAGGATGGCCTATGTTTTTGCCTAGTATATGTACAGTGAATCCCAGTTGCCTTCTCTCCTCCTTCTGGAAGGTCAGGAAGCAGGTCAGGAGTGGGGATCCAGGGGCTGGAGCAGCAAGATGATCCACAGGGAAGTTGGGCAGTTGGGGGTGGACAGCTTATGGTACACTGGTGGATGTGACTGTAGGGTTTTTGGTTTTTTTTTTTTTTGTCTGGGGTGTTTGGGTGGGTTGGGTAAGAAGCAAGAAGGAAAGGAGTATTTTTATATTGAGGAACAATGATGGCGCCTGGAACTACTTGGGACGTGTATAGCGTATCTAAAAGGGATTGCAGGCTCACCTGAGAGATGTAAGAGGTGTGAGGAGAAGATATCAGGTGTGGATATTAACACTGGGGCTTAAGGACTTCAAGCAAAACTGTGAATAGGCCCTCTGAACAACTTGTTTTCTGCCAAGAAAAAAACCAGGCAGTGGAGAGCAATAAGACTCTGCTGGGGTCCACAGCACTATGCTCAGAGCCCTGGAGGACGGGTCCTTTTCTGTAGGCAGTGGATAGCAGGAGCTGGTGGGGAAGCCAGGATTGGATGACTGGGGCAGTGGGCATCAAAGCCATCAGAATAGGGCTGAGATATGCAGGGACAGGACCCTTGTTCTAGAGGTGTACTAAGAGGGCAGGAGTAAGGGGCATTAGTGGAGGAATCTGAGGTGTCCACACAGAAAGGGTTGTGGGCAGTTCTTAAGGAAGCAGAGTCTCCCTGGGGACATTACTCTTCCTACCCACTTGCTTCTGTCCCTGGCTTTGGGAACAGCAAGAGCAATACATGCTCTAGTCCGGCCTCCCAGGCAAAATGTTACTTTTATTTAAAATAATTTTTAAATATTTTATTTCTATGTAAGATCTTGGGCATGAGCCCCTCCCCAGAGGGAGATGGCTTTTTTGCCTAGGCCAGTAATGGGAGTGGTTTTCCCACCCTGCCCGGGCAGCCCCCTTTACCTGGGATGGGGAGGGTCGTGGGATGGTTTCCTGCCCTGGTCCCTGTGGCACACTGTTTCTCCCATGTCCTGGTGGGGTCAGGTGTGGAATCGGGGCAGGTTTCTTGTCTGTCTGTCAGCAGATGGCTTCTTCTTGATGGGCAGGGTTTGTGCTGTCTGTACCCTGAACATTTCAAATTCCTATGTTGAAGCCCATCCCCCAGTGTGATGCAGCACACAGGAGGGAGGTTAGGGAGGTAGATTTAGATGAAGTCAGGGAGGTGGGGCCCCCAGTTGGGGATTAGTGAGAAGGCAAGCCATCTGCAAGCCAGGAAGTCAGCCCTCTCTAGGAATTGAATCTGCGGCTACCTTGATCCTAGACTTCTAGCACCTGAGAGTCCAGTAAATGTCTGCTGTTTAAATCACCTGGTCCGTGGTATGTTCTAGTAGCAGCCTGAGCTGACTAAGACACTGACCTCCATGTGTCCTTGGGCCAGGCCTGAAATGCAAACGGGCTTGTCCAGAGACTCCAGCTGCCTGCTGAAACCTCAGCACAGCAGCGCACTGAGGGCAGCTTACTCAGGCCCTCGGCTATGTCTTGAGTTTCTCAGCAGTGATTAAGCAGAGGCCCAGGGACAAGGAATTGGCAAGGCGGGCTGGTTCCTCCCAGGGGTCCCAAACCAGCACAGAAAACGGAGGGTATCTTCTTTCCTGCTGCTTTTCTAGCAGGTCCTCCTTTCCCCAACAGCTGTCAAAGGTGAAGTGTGTCTCTTCTCCCCTCACAGGCTCTGGTTGCTCTGTGGAATTTGCATCACTTTGTTGCCTTTTGACCTCATTATTCTAATAGTTCAAAAATTGCAAATTATAATTTTATGGATTTGCTTTCTTTCTATTGCTTTTTTTTTTTTTTTTTTTTTTTTTGCAGTGATAGGAATGGAACCCGGGACCTCATGCAGTCCTGGGCAAGTGCTCTACCACTGAGCTGTGTCCCCAGCCCTGTCTTCCATTTTTCTTATGTGAGGATGGGAGAGCCCTTCTCCTGCTGCGGTCTGTAGACCAAACATGAGTGGAACTGGGGAAAGGTACTTAGGAAGCAAAAGCTAGGGGCTAGGCGTGCCCCTTGACTCTGGGGAGTCGTGGTTTCCTGCAGGCCTACCTTTTTGGAATATCTCACCTGATGCATATTTTTTCTGTCTTCCAAACACCTGGACCATTCCCCATAGATGGCCATCTGTGTCTCAGGGTTGGAAGGCACATAAGTGCCACTGTGTCCAGTCCCACATTCCATCTCAGATTCACACATACCATCCTGTGGCACCTTTCCAATAATTATTTAAGCTGGATTTTGTTCAGCCCAGTCTGTGTTCATCCTCACCCCACTTATGCTACTTCATGTAAACTGGTGGCTGTAGCACATCATGTACAGAAAAGTTGATACTGATTTGATTGGGAAGTGTGTTCGGGACTGGAGGCCAGGAAGGAGATAGAGCCATCTTATCTGTTTCTCCCACATTTTGAATGTATTGCCAGTGTTAATTTTAGGATGCCATTGAGTTAAATTAGTAGCTAAAAGAGAAAACCCAGTAGCCAGAAGTAACCTGACTATTAAAACTCTTGAACTCTGACCTTAATATTGAGCATTATGGTTGACTGTCTTGGGGTTAAAAGGTTAGGAAGAGGGTGGACTGAGTCTCGGTGTATTTTTGGCCTGCTTAGAATTATAGTCGCCTTTGGAAATTTTTGGTAAGCTGCCATGGATAGGATTAGAATAAAGGCCATAAATATGGTTCCAAAAAATGTCCTTTCAACACTTCATTATATGGTTTGCTATTGGCTTCAGTGGTAGGGCATTATCCCAATTGATGTAAATAGTATTTAAGTTTGTCTTTTCCTATGAGTAATAAGTATTGTATGTGGAGATTTCCGTTTCTATCACTTAAATAGATCACCGTGGTGGTTTGGTACGTGGTTGCCACGCACATAATTACTGCATGGCTATTATGAGGAAATTGTGTGGGTAAAATCAACCCTGCTGTGTGGTTGTCTGAACCTTACTGCCCCTCTGGCAGGCCACGTGGGGTCAAAATAAGTGCCAGGGTAGTTCTAACCTTGGCCTTTGTGGAGGTAGGCTGAACTCTGTGTTCGGTCTATAGAACCAAAAGGCACTGCAATAGAAAGTGCTTCTGGAGAGGAGAAGCCCCAATTAAGACACAACAAAACAAGTTGTTATACTCCTAGAATCAGGCATGCCAGCAAACCCAACTCTAGGGTTCAACTATTTCCTTTCACCTCCTCATATACCATTCTGAGTTATAGATCTTTAGCTAAATTACAAAATAATTCCTAAATCACACTGTATACTCATTACTCTGCATTGAGTCATAAAATAAATTTTGACACGTGGAACATTGCTGAGCTCTTTCAAGCTGTCATTTTCAATGCATAGGAGGTACCCCAGTTTATCCAAGACATGGCTGTGATATGATTGTCATATTAGCTATCTGTTGCCACAAAAATATGGTGTATCAAAGAGCCACAAAACTCACTGGCATATGAAAAGGTGCTTGTGTTGTTTGTGGCTCATGACCTGTGGGTCAGCAGGGCGGTTCTTCTGGTCTTGACAGGAGCTTGCTGTGGTGCTGCAGCCCCCTGGCTGGTTGGCCGAGGTGTAGCTAGGAGAGCCCTGCTCACCTCTGCATGCTTTTCATCTTGAGTCAACCGACGTGGGCTTGTTCTTAAAGCAGCCCCAGGGAATTGAGAGACTGGAAGGGCAGGAGGCCTGAGCTTGGAACCAATATACTTCTGCTGCATTCTTTTGGTCAAATCAAACCCCATTTCATCCCAGATTCAGAAGGTAGGGAAAGACTTAACTTCTCACCGTCATATGGCAAAGTGTATACATATACAGACAGGAAAGAGATGGTGCTAATTCTATAATTGATCATGTTTGCTTTACTATTGCTGCTTAACACATCCCCTAGAACTTAGCAATACAAAACTCTCTTATCTTGTTTATGATATGGTGCTTCAGGCATTAGGGAAGTGCATCCAGCATCCACGTTGGGAGTCACTTGGGCTGGGTCTACCTTCATCTGAAGATTCAGTGGACTCTCCTTGGTGGCTTTCTCTCAGGGCTGGCAGTTGGTGCCTACACTTCTGACATGATGGACATTTCCTCCCAAGTGAGTGCCCTAAGAAAAGCCAGGCAGAAGCTCTATGGCCTTGTCTGATATAGTAGCTTAGAAGCCACACACTTTCACCTCTGTTGTTTCCTGTTGGTCGCAAACAAGCCATCAATGTCAATTTCAAATCAAGGGGAAGCAATTCACCCAGCACTTTGTGCAAGAAGTGTTAGATAGGTCTTGAAATCTCTCTGTATCTACCACAGTTATTCATTGAGAGAAATCAGTTCCCCTAAGGAGCAGGAACTCATTAAGTTCCCTCTTAACAGAATACTAAGTCATGGCGCTCTTATCTTTATATCTTAAGCACTTCACTTTCAATAGTGCATTTAAAATTTACATATATTTTAATTAATTTTTGTATAGTTCTGTATATTTTAAACTAACATAGGAAATGTTTATTTCATTCCAAATTTTTTTTTCTTGATACTAGGGATTGAATCCAGATGTGCTTTGCCACTGAGCTATATCCCCAGTCCTTTTTATTTATTATTTGAGACAGCATCGTGTTTAGTTGCTGAGGCTGGCCTCTAACTTGGCAGTTCTCCTACCTCAGCCTCCTGAGTTGCTGCAGTCACAGGTGTGCACCACCACACTGTCTTCATTCCAAATTCTTAATGATTTGAGAAGATGCACTCATGTATACTTTCTTTGTAGTTTAGTGTGTATAATTATGCTTTAGTTTTTTTCAGGTTATTTTCTATACCCATTTGTAAGGAAATACAAAACTGCTTGTAATTTTTAAATATAATTACCTATGCTTTTATCAAGACAAAATTTCATACTAGCATTTTCTCAGTTGACTATCTCTGTTATTTACAGTTACACTAACTTGATAGTCCCATGTATCAGTTATTTAGTGCTTTGTAACAAATGACTCCCATGATTAGCATCTTAAAACAGTACATGTTGCTATCTCACATAGTTTCTATGAGTCAGGAGTTCAGACTTGTCTCAGATTTGCAGTCCAGCCAAGGTCTTGGACTGCAGTCTCATATGAAGACTTCAGTGCCTTGGAAGGTCCACTTCTAACCTCATGCACAGGACAGCTGGGAGGAAGTTCAGTTTCTGGCTACATGAGTCTCTGCATAGGGCTACTCATGACGCAGCAGCTGAGTTTCTGAAGAGTGAGTGACAGAGAGGGCATGAGAGGGAGGAATCTCCTGGAAGTCTCGTTTTCTCATAACCTAGTCTCATACGTGATATGCCTTAATTTCTGCTATACTCTGTCAGCCACATGAATGGACTCTGATTTCCTGTGGGAGAAGGCTCCCCTACCCAAGGGAGGAATGCCAGGAGGTGGGGAGCCTGGGGCATCGTGGAGTCTGGATACCACCCACGTCTTTCCATATGTGGCTCTTTATTGGCAAATGGGAAGACAACATTAACTTTTGACACATCCCTCTAATGGAGAATTACAACATTGTAGAGATTAATAATTTAATAGCACTTTTTTCATTTTAAGGGATTCATACTAATATATATATACATACACATATATGTATATGATATTCATACACACAAACGTATATTTACATTTTAAGGTATTCTTATATTTTTATATGATATTCTTGTGCTTTTAATGTATACATAAAGTACTTCCAAACATTGTACAATTCATGCAGTTGCTGCTGAATTTCCAGGATGTGCCTCCCATTGGCTGCGGTTTGGGCAAAAGAGAAAGAGAGACTAAAACTCTTGAGTACCAGCATTAGAACCGCCCCCCACTTTTTAAAATGCCTCCTTTCCATAAACAGGCTGCACTGCCCTTTACCTAATGTTAGCCACTGTCATGGGTAGTTTCTTTAAAAAAAACCAAATCAATTGTCAAGAAACTTCCCATTACAAAACAAAATCTTTCCTTCCCCACTTGTGCCTGGTTCCCACCGTTCCATCTTTCTGAGGCAACATAAAGGAAACGTGCTCTAGACCAGGACACTCAAGTGGCTGTTCTGTGTCAGGCCATTTTAAAAGCCTTTATTATAATCTGTGACCCAATTTAATATGCTCTAAATGAATATTCACATGTTTTGTGAGCTCACATCCCCCTGTGCCATTTATGTGAGATAAAATATAATGGATTCATTTTCATGTCTTTAAAAATCTTTTCAGCTTCTTGTGAAATCCATCTGGATTCATTTACAAGATGCACTTTTCATCATTTCAGAATTTAATAAATTTTATAGCACCTTCCATGTTGTGGGTACTTAATAAATTGCCATCATCAAGTTAAATAACAGAGTAATAAGGACAGGACCCTGGTCCTTATAATGACAGAGTTAACATTTCTAATGAAATCCTGGCCTCCAAGGGCAGGCAGACCCACCTGAGCCAGGAGTGTGTGGCTGCCCTTTACAGTTGGCCATAAGGATCACGCTGCACAAATAGACCTCACTGTGTGTGTGTGGTCCTCTCTAGGCCCCTTCTGTTTGGGGAGACTTAGAAGAACTGCCAAAGTACCTAGAGTAGGTGTTTGATTTAAAAGGCAACACTCTGGTGGTGGTGGTGCTTTCTTGTAGGGGCCTGTGAGCAAGCAGAGTGTGCAGCTGGTGGGGGATAAAGAAAAACTCTGAGCATTTAACAGTATTTTTTAAAAAAATCCATACCAACAGGGTCTTTAAGCAAGAATTCTTGCAGATTTATGATGCCCGGTGCCTGAACTCCGTGTGTGACACCAAGGTTACAGCTCTGTAGGCTCTTAACCCTGGAGCTGAGCTGGTCAGCTGCTGGCTGCACTGGGGCTGATGCAGCCAGCTGCAGTTGTTTTTGTAGACCTCTGAAAAGCAAGGTGCTTATTTACAGATTTCCAGAATCGCTATTGGATTTTTCACTTTCCCTTTCTGATAAGGAAACTTTCCAGGGTACAAAGCACAACAGGATAGGCATGTCTGTGCATTCTCTTTGCCATATCTCTTCAGAATGCAGGGGGCTTCATTGGCATGGAGGGGTCAGGTCAGCCCCTGTTGTTTCTGTTTAGGAGCTGGGTGCTCCCTGCACATGCCAGCTATGAATGAAGCTAAGTTACTCCTTTAGTGATGATAGCATGGCTTTATGTATTAGAATGTGTGTGTGTGAATGATATATATGTGTTCCTAATTGGTAATAATAAAAGAGTGAAAGCAGCATAATTGTCTATCTAAGGATTTTGTTCAATAAATTATGACATCTCTACACAGTGGCATACTACACAGCTACAATCAGGATATACTGATGAGGGATGAACTTCAAGATTTGTTGTGCATATAAAGCAGGGTATATAGTTGGGTGAGGTGATGCATGACTGTAATTCCAGCTGCTTGGGAGGCTAAGGCAGGAGGATGGTGGGTTCAAAGCCAGCCTCAGCAAAAGTGAGGCACTAAGCAACTTACTGAGACCCTGTCTCTAAATAAAATCCAAACTAGGGCTGGGGATGTGGCTCAGGGGTGGAGTGCTCTTGAGTCCAATCCCGGTATCTACTCCCCACCCCACACAAAAAGGCAAGATGCAAAACAGCATATAAATGATACATTTATTGAATTTAGAGAAAATGAAAGAAGTATATACTTGTTTGCTCAAATAATATAACATTTATCTGAAAGGTTACATAAGATTCTAGTGATATTGGTTGCCTCTTGGGAGGGAAATGGATAGCATCATTCAGTGTGGAAATTGGCCAGAAAGAAAAACAAAAACAAACAAACAAACAAACAATTCAAAACAAACAGTTGTCTTGGGAGAAAATGAGTTTGGGTTTGGTTACATTGTTTATATCAATGTTTCTTAAAATTTTATTCTTTTTTTTTTTTTGGTGGTGCCAGGGGTTGAACCCAGGGTCTTGTGTACGTGAGGCAAGCACTCTACCAACTAAGCTATATCCCCAGCCCTCTTCTTTACATTTAAGTAATTGACTATATGAACTGACAAAGTATAGGATGAGAGAATTTTACTGCTGATTGATACTATCTGGCTTTATAATAAAGTAAAGGTGGGCTAGCCCCCAGCCTGCTTTTCTTTCTCGTACTCAGCTTCCCCCCTTTTCTTTGTCTTCCTCTCTGGGACATTTCATTGCTTATGGCTGTAGCCCTGATGGATCTCATGGTAAAGCACAAATTCTTCAAGGGAGGGAGTCATGGCTGTGACCCATGGGGCACCATCCTTCTGCAATGGATCATTCTGGACTACTGGGTGCCTTGGGATGGGCAGCTGGGATGTAAATGGATTGTTTGAAATTACACACTATGTTGTTTTCATTTGGTTTTGCACACTTGAGTTAAATTCTCAGGAGATGGCAAGGAAAGTACACCTTATAATGCACCACAATTCCCTGGTGGGTCCCAGACAGTGGAATCCAGTCACATAGTCACCATGGGGATGGGAGGCCAATGGAAGATGGAAGATATTAACATGACCTTTCAGGAACAATGTGACTACTGACACCCAGACAAATAAGTGGGTCATGAGAAGACATGGACCCCTATACCCACTTGAGGAGTGTATCTCTGTCTGGGGAAAGAAGAATAATGAAATTCCAGATGGAGCATGTGTAGAAGAGATAATGTAAAAGAAAATGTCCTTTGTGACTGATTCCTGGTGAGGGTATTTCTACAAAGCCTGATGTATTAAGGGGGTTAAGGGATTCCCTGCAGCTATCTCTTTGTGTTATATAGTTGATTCCATTTTAAACAGAAGTTTTCTGAGAAATGGAAACAAAAAACAGAACAAACCAAAAGAATGATGCTCTTTTAGTTAGCTTTTTTGCTGCTGTGACTGAAAGACCTGATAAGAACAATTTTAAGGAGGAAAAGGTTATTTGGGAGCTTACAGTGTCAGAGGTCTCAATCCATAGACAGCCAGCTCAATTCCTCCAGGCTCAAGGTGAGACTGAACATCACGGCAGAAGAGTGTGGTGGAGGGAAGCAGCTCACATGGTGATCAGGAAGCAGAAGAGACTCCACTTGCTAGATACAAAATATATACCCCAAAAGCATGCCCCCACTGTCCACATCCTCCACCCACACCCCACCTGCCTTCCCTTACCACCCAGTTAATCCCACCTGGGGATTAATTCACTGATTGAGTCAAAGCTTTCAAAATCCAATCATTTTACCTCTGAATGTTCTTGCATTGTCTCACACATGAGCTTTTGGGGGACACCTAATATCGAAATCATAACAGATGCTTGCTATCAAGTGCATATACATGGATGTGTGAAGAGTGGATTATAAAGTCCTAAGCGATGAAGGTTTATATCCAGATATTTACATATAAGAAAACCTAAGGGGAGTTCACATGTTATTACATGAGAAAAACAGAATAGGATATAGAATGTTTATTTTATTTTTGATGTATTTAAAAATTTTAAACAAATGGTTAAATAGTATTTATCTGTGGAGTAATAAACAGTTCTTGGGATGAGAGAGAATCTCTCCTTGGAGCATAAGATTCAGATATTAAAGTTTTCCAAAAACCTAATTTCCACCTATCTTTCTTTGAAATCAAGGCCCCTTAACATCTTAAATTAGTGGGATAAGAGTTAATTAGAAAGCTTGCAAACAGGCAGATTCTTGTACCCTCCTCCTGGGGATCCTGATTCAGAAAATTGGGATGGGAGCCCAGAAATATGAATAGTCTTCAAACATGCTCAGAGATTTCTATGTAAGTTGCATATAGACTACTCTTTCAGAACCCCTGTCCAATGCTTCTAGTTTTAGGGGGTTTTTTGCTAAATAAAGGCTAACTTTCATTAGTCAGTGAAGCTAAGAAATACTAAAGCTGGGGTCAAAACTACAGCCTGCAGGCCAAATGTGGGTTTCCTCTTGTTTTATAAATAAAGTTTTATTGAAACATAGTCATGCCCTTGGATTACATACATTCTGTGGCTGCTGTCACACTCCAGTGGCAGAATTGAGTGGTTGGGACAGAGAATGTACAGCCTGTAAAACCTAAAATATTTACCATATGACCCTTTACAGAAAGTTTGCCAAGCACCTGTTAAAGCATGAACCTTTACCTGATATTTACATTTATTTTCCTGAGAACAAATAAGACCTTCACCAGAGGACTTGATATTTAGCAAATCGGTCAGAAGTCTGCTTCAACAGCCACACAAATTGAAAAGACCCATAGTGGAGTTGGTTCAAAATAGAAGATTGAAGAAGATAGGTCTCAGGGCACTGAAACAAATTATTTATTTCATCTATGAGAGTGTGACTGGGGTTGAAGGTTGAACCAGGCCTGGGCCTGGGTTTGACTCTCTGTGTGTACATAAGACTTGTTCCAATCTCACTTTTCATTGGAAGTAGACAGGTGCATTAAATAACATAGAAAAGGGGATAAAACATAGGTCTTTATTCTTCCATTGAGTGAGAACTCTGTCCCTAATTCAGTTGGCGGGAATGGATTTCTTGGCTTTGATAATTAAGCTGGCAAAGCAGATTCCATTCCAACATTTTAATGAGCTCGTGTGGGTGGCCAACAAATTGCAGGTTCAGACATAAATGTTTCAAACGTGGGTGGCTGGCTTTTAACCCCGGGGCAAATTCTGAGATTGTAAGGGAAGTTTCGGGCTAGTAGCCAAGTACAAAGAGTAGTTGCCAAATATCAAGAAAAATGTGAACTATTCTAAGCCATTTTATATTATTTGAGGACAGAATTAAGTTGTTCATTGAGTGTGATTGGCATGATAATTTAATATCATTTGAGGCTGCTCAAATTAGTTATCTGTAGGCATTTATACTGAAGTATTTTTGCTTGAACTTCATACACAGAGAATTATCTTGAAAGAGAGGAAGAAATGAGCAGATAAAGAAGTAGATTTATCCTTTTTTCTTTTCTTTCAGTGCCTGATTCCTAGGTGTTTAGTCCCTCTTTGTGTCTAGCCTCTGGTTTTCTATTTGGAGAGGAATCAAAATCTGGGTTCTTAATATTATAAGACCCCAGTTTGGGGGCAACGAGTTTGGAAGGGAGAAATAAAGGGTTAATACTGTATTTTCAGTCTCAGGATGCTGTATTTGAAGCAGACCCTGCTGACTGCTTTCTGTGAGTGAATTTCTATCACAATGTTTGGTTAATTTGCAAAAGAAAGTAATTGACTTCACTTTAGGTTGCCTTTTAGTCTGAATTCTATCACTGATGCTCCTAGCAGAGACAATAAGGAAATGCAAAGCAAGTATGGCTGAAGTGTTCAAAGAGACTTGAAAGGACCACTGAGGGCTCTTGATTTCCTTTCTGATGTTGCTCAGTAGGACGAAATATGGTTTGACATAACGTTCATCATGTAGTTACCCTGGGGTCAGCAAACTCTGTCCCTGTTACCTTATACTTACTACATTTGCAAAAGTAATCAAGACTGTGACTCGATTTGGACTGGAAAATCTATTGACTTAGAGATGAAAAGATTTTAAGAGTCTCTCACATTAGTTTTATCTTATTTGCCTACTGGGGCAAATAATAAGGTGACTTACACAGGCATTGTAAGTTTTCTGATGGAAAGGTATCCAGATGGACATCGGTGTTTTTTTTGTTGTTGTTGTTGTTTTTTACTTTGGTTCTTTTTTTTTTTTGCCTTTTTATTTATTTTTTATGTTTGGACAGAGTTTTGCTAAGTTGCTTAGGGCCTTGCTAAGATTCTGAGGCTGGTTTTGAACTTGCAACCCTGCTTCAGCCTCCCAAACCTCTGGGATTACAGGTATGCACAACCGTACCTGGAGATATCAGTGTATTTTATAAATACATTTAAGAAGTTAAAAAATGGAGTTGTAGCTTCTGTTTTCCCTTTTTCTTTTTACAGTGATAGGGATTAAACCCAGGGCCTCAGGCTTGGTAGACAAACTAGTAGTCCTACCACTGAGCTACACCCCAGTCCTACACATTGCTTTTAAGAGTATTATGTTGTGGGTGTTAAAGAGCATTATTTAGTATTTATACTGGCAGTAACTTCTGTCAATCAATGTATATGATGGTCAAAATCAGCAGCATCTCTTCTTTATTGCTTGTCAGAAACCTTTTTATTTGTGAAAGGGAAATGTAGCCTCTTCTCCCAGAGTTGTGTGTGATAGTGGCCTTGTCATCCACTCCTCCGTCCTTGAAACTCTGCTTCTTTACTCTGGGTTGTACACCCTTCAGCTTTTGTCCATGTGCTGCTCTTTCTGAAATGCATCTGTACCCTTGGGAGCATCTGCCTCCCAGGACTGGCTTAGTTTCAGGTTATTCACAGCATGTTACAAATCTCTCTGCGCCTCCCAGGTCCTGAGCATCAACGTCAGGTCTGGTTCCTTTGTGTTTCCTAGTGTTTTGCAGAACTTTCACACAACAGGTGCTCTGTGAGCACCATCTGAAGGAATGGTCTTTTTCCTTTAAAAAATACTTATGGAGAAATAATAAGACTTATAGAAAATTATAAGCCAAAAAATTCCCACATACCAGCCTCTAGGTTCTACAGGTCAGCAGCTAACCACATTAGCTTCTTTGTGAGTGGGTCTCTGTGTGTGTATATACACACACACTCTCTCCATAAATGTCATCATCATTTAATTTTCTGAACTATTTGAGAGTTGATTGTAGACAAAATGCCTCCATTCCCTTTAAAACTTTAGTACTGTGTATTTCTAGAGAATAAAGAATTCTTGCATAACCACAGAACAACTATCAAAGTCAGGATATTAATATAATTTCATTATTTCACACAAAGACCCCATTAAAATTTGTTGATTATTTCAATAATGTCTTTTTTTAATTATTTTTTTAAATATATGACAGCAGAATGCGTTACAATTCTTATTACACATATAGAGCACAGTTTTTCATATCTCTGGTTGTATACAAAGTATATTCACACCAATTCGTGTCTTCATACATGTATTTTGGATACTAATATCCATCCCATTCCACCATCATTTTAAACCCCATGCCTTTTTAATGTCTTTAAAAACATATTTGCAGCATGTATTTCAAAATTCAATCATATCTTTTCCTGGTCCACGATCCACTCCAGGATCGTGTGTCATGTTGAGTCTATTGAGTTGTTGAGTTGTCATGTCTCTTTCTGGACTGGTGGATCAATTTGGTTAGTTTTTTGTTTCATGTTTTTTTATTTAAGTCCCATTGAACAACTTTGGAGAATGTCCCTTAAGTTCTTTAATTTGCCTGCTGTTTCCTCGTGGTCAGATCCCGGTCATGCTCTACACTGGGAGGGGTAAGTTCCGTGGAAGTGATGCCGAGTTCTCAGTGCCTCCTAGGAATAGGAGGTCCACGATGACACGATGTTCCTGTGTCATCAGTGGTGATCTTAACTTCTATCCCTTCAGTAGAATGGCATCCGCCAGGTTTCTACACTACCAGTTTATGTGACAAATATATTGTGTTTAGTAACCAACAAATAGTTGATAAATGTTGCACAAGGAGACAGCAAGAACTATGTAAGTGCTCTGTTCTTCATCAGATATTCATCGTCTCATTTTAGCATCTATTGATGATTTTTTAAAAATATTTTTTTTTACTTGTTGATGGACCTTTATTTTATTTGCTTATTTATATGTGGTGCTGGGAATCGAACACAGTGCCTCACATGTACAAGGCAAGTGCTCGAAAGAGAGGATCTCCAGCCCCTCTATCGATGACTTCAAAAAAAAAATTTTAGTTGTAGGGGGACACAATCCCTTTATTTTGTTATCTATTTTTATGTGGTGCTGAGGCTCGAACCTCATACTTGGTAGGCAAGCGCTCTCCCTTTGAGCTACAACTCCAGCCTTACTGATGATTCTTGACAGGATCAATTATTGCCACATGAATGCAGTTATTCCCAAATCGGTGCCAAATGATGCCTTTCCACCTTCTCATTCTTGCCAGCTTCATTAGCTGGCATTGCACTATTCTCCTCTCCCCCATTTATTTATTTTTCATTCACTTATTTCCATCATTATAGATTCATGGAATCTTATTTGATTCCATAGTTTACAATCCATAGGTTATAATAATGATAGTAATGACTATCATTATTTATTTTGATGCTCAATTTTCCCCAAATTTGGCCAGTAAAAATTTTATCAAATTGGCTCTTATGTCCTTTTGACATGTCCCTATCTTTGTCTGAGCCCCTCCATTACTTGATGGTATGACAGAATGCTCCAGACTCATCTTCTATGTTCCCTTTTCTGGAATTGGCGATTTCTCCAAGGATGTCTACTTCTTTTTAAATAGAGGATATTATTTATAAACCAGTGTCTGGGGACTAGGTATGCACATTGCTTCTGGAGGCTCCTTGCTTCCTAGACATGTCAGTTAACAGAGACAGAAAACATGTGAATGTATACACACACACCCCACATACCCATGTCCATATTGATTTCTTTATATACTAAAACCCCTTTATTTATATTGACACTCCAATTGCAGTCTAACATCCTGGGTTTTTTCTAGCCTTCCTGAGTGCCACTATCTTCACACCCAACCCCTCCCCGGCTGCCTCAGAGGCCCAGACCCTACTTGATTTTAAAAAAGGTAACCATTCCTACTATACAAGGTTGATGAGACCAAAGAGAGAGGAAAAGAGAGGATGTACAGCAAGAGAAATGAGAGAGCCTGGTGTGCGGTCTCCAGGCAGATTTTTGACTTCCAGAGCCTACGTAACCATGGGGAATGAAGCACTTCTTTAGGGGAATATGAGTAATTGACCTTTTCAAATGATTTCCCTTCCTTTGGGAGCGAGTTTATCATCTCAAAGATAAAACATAAACAAATTAGCCCAAAATATTGCCTTTGCATTGAAAGAAAAATCTTACTGGCAGAACTTGAAAAGACGAACTAGATAGCATAGGTCATGCAAAAGAAAAAAAATTTTTTTTGTAAAGAGCAAATAAGATTTTAATTATTCTTTATTCGTTAACAAATTAAATAGCCTAGCTATTGTGGTTCTTACTTGGCTATTAGGTGGCTCTTGTGCAGTTGAGCAGTGTGTATGCCGGGTATGGTGTAATTTCCTCAAGACTGCCTGTACCACAAAAGAGGTCCAGGGACTAAAAAGATGTAAAATATCATATGAAGTGATGACTTTTGGAGCATTTTTCTTTCATAACTATGTACGTTTGCATATAGCATAAAGGTCCATGACAAAATCCAAAAGAATGATTTAGGAAGATATTTATCTAAATAAAACAAACTGGAAAGAAAAAATAAAGTTTGTAACTGATAATATGAAAATTACTCTTGGGAAAAAAAAAGTAACTTATAAATTACCTGCAGCCCTTTACTCTACGAATGTCTTTTATATCTTCGGCTACCATCAGGGCTTGTTGGAAATCAATAGTAATCTGATTGCCTGCAGAGAACAGTTGCCCTCCTGTATTTGAAGCTACAAAGGAACTGTGCATTTTTGTGATAAACATAATTTAGAAGAGGATAATATTTTCTTCCTTGATTTATTAGCTACTGGAGCTGCCTTCTCCTGTTACCCACATTTCCTTTTCCTCATTCAGTTGGTAGCACAGAAAAAGAAATGTGATATTAGGATTGATAGCAGGGTGCCTTAATTTGGAGGGGTAGAAAATAAAAGGTTTCTTAAACCTTGCCTCCTTAATTAGACAAATTAGCCCTGTGTGAGAATGTCAGGTAACACTGCTCTCTGGAGGATTGGGTCTTGTGTACTGTAGACTGGGTTGAAGGAGTTTTACAGAATTTTGATGCAGAGCAGATGAAAGGAGGAAAACCTGACAAATACATCTTCCGATGTCGATGTGGTATATGTTTAATGTTTTTACTCCTCTCAGTATATTTCTAGTCTTTCACTATTGTCTGCAAGCAATTTTCCTATCACTTGTAAGTGATCAAAAAATGGAATTCATGTTAGGTGTAAAGAGGATTTAAAAATCTTAGGATGGTTTCTACTGCTACAAGGAGCGAACAGAAGGAGCTGACACAGTGGAGGGAGGAAATGAGAACGAAGGACCAATAATACCAGGGAAATCTGAAGGTGTACTTACTATTCTGAGAATTTTCCCACAACTCAAATCTCAGATTTGTTAATTGCATCGAGTGCATTCAGCTTTGGGAACATTCTCTCGGTTTAAGAAGTGAGCGTGGAGTCCAGAATCTGTTGGCTGGCTGTTGTCTAATTCTGAAAAGTAGATGACTTAGGCAAAGCTCTGTATTCTAGCCACTAGGTGACTGGGCAGCCACAGACGGAGTGGGAGACAATCCCTTGGCCTCCTGATCAACAGTCTCAGGATGAGCACACTTGACTTGGCTATTAGGTGGCTCTTGTGCAGTTGAGCGGTGTGTAGGCATGCCAGGTTCTTGTAAGACTTACTTGCAGTATGAGCTTCTGTTGGAGAACTTTGAAGATCTACTTCTATGTGTCCTACTGGATGTCCGAGATGGGTGCTACACCATCCAGTTGCCATTGTCAGTAGAGAATCCAGATATAGCAGGTGAGTAGGGCCACAGGGAGTTGGTATTTGCTGTAGGGAACATTCAGGATTGATTTTCACTTTCTCTGGACCAAATGCGTTGGTGATAGTATTTCTTAGGATAAGAATCTAGAAAACAGTTTCCTGGGCCACTTGAATCATTGCAGAATGGTATGGGGGTGGGTGATGAAGTAGCTCCTTTCTAGGTTTGAGAGATAACTATTGGAGGACTAGAAGTGTGTGTGTGGGGGGGAGTGTTGGCAGGTTGATTTCACTAACATATTCTCTGATGAGAGGCTGGCACATTCTATTACTTCTGTTGGAGCTTGAGGTCATACTTTTGGGTCAGATTGTCTTTAAGTTGCTTATTGGACTTCAGTTATGGAAAAGATAATTTCTTTGTTTTCTATGCTGCTATTATGGTTTGATATGAAGTATCCCCATTGTTAATTAAGCAACAATAAGTACCTGCTTATCCCAAGTAGAATTAAAATTAGCTACAAAAGATTTTTAAATTTAATTTAATTTTTAAAATTCTAATTAGGCACACATGGCAGCAGAATGCATTTTGATTCATTGTACACATTTGTAGCACAACTTTTCATTTCTCTAGTTGTACATGATATAGCGTCACACCATGTGTGGTCATACATGTACCTAGGGCAATGATGTCCATCTCATTCCATCATCTTTCCTGCTCCCATGCCCCCTCTCCTTCCCTCCCTCCCCTTAGCCCAATCAAAGTCCCTCCATTCAAAACATTTTTTTTTAACCTAAGACTTTAGCCATTTAGAAACTTAGTGCAGAAGTCCATAATTTGTCATAGCTGGTAAATACTTGATGGCTCATTATCTGTGCTTTCCTGAGTCTCAAAGACTCCTGGACCCCTCAAGGAATCTTAAATTGCCCAGGAGAAGGTTCTGGTGGTATATTATTAGAACATCCATCTTTCCAAGTGTCCTAGACACTCATTTTGTGCAAGGCATTGGTGTAACATTGCTATGAACTCAGAAGAAGTTAGCTCAGCTGCCCATAAACCCAAAGAAAGAGTTTTTCAGCAGCAGAAAGGGACCAGATTCTCTATGTTTCCTGGGGGGTGGGTGGGAAAGAAGTAAGTATTGTGGACTTACATAGCCTCTGGGAAAAGAGGAGAAGCAGGGAAGGGCAGGTGCAGCAGGATTTCCAGGAGGGGGAAATACTCTTCCTTTTGGGTCATGAGAAGCAGAGGTGTGGGTTGGGGGTGTTGTAGGATAGTGTTAGGTAAGGAGCTGATAGAACTTTGGTGAGAAGTCATCGAGAGACACTGACAGCTGTTAGGATGTCCTGAGAGATGTCATTTATGGAGTGAGCCAAGATTGATACCTAGAAATCAGAGATAAGAGAATGAATTTGATAGTGGATAGATAAATAAGTTCTTCCAAAGAGCATCTTATTTTTATTTGTCATGAATTTTTAAATGGATTACCTGCATAGGTAAGAGAGCATTCAATTGACAGTTGCTATGAAAAAAGGATTTTTTTTTTAAATTGATTGTCTACAGTTTCACTCTTCTTTGAATGATATGCCTCCTGGATATTTAAACTTCATGAGCTATTTCAATTCTCTATCAAATCATTGGCCATGAACCTAACCTTCAACTTTATGTACCTGTCTTTGTTTTCTATGCTGCTATTATGGTTTGATATGAAGTATCCCCAAAAGGCTCATCTGTTAAAAGTTTGGTCCACATTTCAGCAATCTTCAGAGGTGGGGCTTTGGGAAGTGATTGGATCATGACGATCTGATCTCACCAGTGGATTAATCCACTGATGGCTTTATAATTTAATAAACTGTTGGGAGGAGGTGGAAACTGTAGGAGGTGGTTTCTAGGTGGAGGAATTAGGTCACTAGGGGGAGTGCCCTAGAAGGGGATATCTTGTCCCTGACACCTACCCCCTCACTCTCCTCTCTCTTTCTCTCTGCTTCCTGGCTGACATGAGGTGACAGCTTTCCTCTGCCATAGCCTTTCACCATGATGTTTCTGCCTTGCCACCAGCCTTAAAGCAATGGGGCCAGCTGACCATAGACTGAAATCTCTGAGACTATGAGCCAAAAGAAATCTTCTTTGTTTGAAGCTGTTTTTCTCAGGTATCTTCTCATGGTACAGAGAGCTAATGCAGCGACTATAGCAAATTACCACAGAAATCAGTGACTTAAACCATCACAGATTTATTTTCTTACAGTTCTGTAGGTTAGGAGCCCAGTGTGAGTTTACTGGGCTAAAATCCAGGGGTCAGCAGGGCTGGACTCCTTTTTCAGAAGCTCTAGGGCGAATCCACCTTCTTGCCTTTTTCACCTTTGCAAGGGGTCTTTACTCTTGACTTTCCCCCCTCTCTTCATCTCCACAGCCAGCAATGTCAGGCTGCTTCCTTCTCACACTGCTACCTGGGACTCTGCGTCCATCACAGTATCTCCATCCCTGATTATCTCATCTGCCTCTTTCTGACCACATGGGCCCACAGAAATAACCCAGGACAATCTCTCCAAGACCCTTTTGCCTCATAAGGTAACATATTCCATATTCAGGGGTTTGGTACAGGGACAATATTGAGGGCTGTTCCCACCTACCTATACATACCAATAAATAAGGGCACTGTTGGTAATGACTGACCTATGGATGCTTTTTCTCATTGCATGGTGTGAGCAATTCCTGTATCACACATAAATTGGGATGTGCTGGCAAATGGGCTTTTGGACATTGTGATTAGCATTAAAATAGATTCACTAATTTAATTCTCCTTGTAGAGTGGAACTAGATACTAAATGAAAGGAATTAAATAAGATTTGTTCTTTCATTGTAAGAGAGAAATCTGAAGCCTCCTACTGAATGAAGAAAAAAGAGTCTGAACTTCAAAAAGGAGGATCTCAGCAAAAATATTAGTCTCAATCCTGATTGCCCTGCCATGGGCTGGGGGGGGGCATTTTATATATATATGCGTTTACTCTGTATTCAGTAAAAAAAACCCCTGATATTTAAATGGACATGCATAGTTTTCTAAACAGATGATAAGAGAGTTTTTACCTTCAAGCACATATTTTTAAAAGGATTTTTTTCATTGTTTTTTCACTTTTTTGAAATCATTAAGTAGAGTAAGAAATTCTTCTCATAATAATCCATAGTTATTTATTACTTTTTGAAGAAAGTTAGCTTTTTTGTAGTGGATGTCAAATGTTGCCATATGTTTAATATGAGTCTGAACCATTCCCCTTCTGGATTTTAATCCCCTGTGAATCTTATAGATATGATTTCTGTTAAATTACATGTTTATCTGACTTAGGTCTAATGGTTGATGCTCCTACATACTGTTAGTCTATATGATTTTATGACTTTTTTTTTAACAAAGAACATTGTAATTGTGTAATTTGGAAATTTGATTCATTACTCTTAGCACCAGATTTGAGGTCGAGACTTATATGTACGGAAGTCTATTACTCCCAAAGCCTTAGGCATGCAATAAATTTTGTGTTTTCTTTTTCCTGTAAAAGAAACAGAATTATATGTAGGAAGAGCTCAGAAAGAACATTATCATAAGTTAATAATGATATTATGTTATTGGAAAAATTAATCTTGCAGAACTAGTTACAGAAATACAATATTTCAGGAAAACATTTAAATTATAATATGCTCCTTAGATTTGAAAAATATGTTACATTTGTTTAAGACAAAAAATTAAGGTGCTATTAAATGCATCATAAACTCAGGAACCAGACTGCCTGGCTTGCAATGCTTGACTGCCACTTGTTAGGTATATGCCCTTGGTATATGCCCCATGTGGCTTCTTTTGTCATCTGTACAATGGCAGAGAAGACAAAATGAATTTATATGCATAAAGCACTTGGAACAATTGCTCATCCACAGTAAGTAAATAAAAGTGTCTGCTATGATGATGATTTTTGTTTATTATTATTATTAAACTTTAGAACAAAAATATTCATTAAGTAATCACTATTGAACACCTACCAAATATCAGCCACCTTCCAAGTCTTAACAAATCATTCAATTAATCAGATCAACAGTAAAAACAATTTAATGTTACAATAACATTTCATAACAAGTAGTAGATTGTGGTTAACTTTTTATTAGTGCTCCATTTGAATAAGTCAACTGAAAACACATTTGCCTCTTCCTTAAAAATTATAAAGCAGATGCTCTTTATTTGGAAGGGAATAAGCAGAAATTGCTCAAAGTATCTATCATCTACCAGAGAAACAGTGGCTGCAATTCCTTGAAGTAAGAAGTGGAAAATCTATTTAAGAGATGTGCCTCTGATCTAGTTGAGCGTTCCCAGGAGCAAAAATGGATAATTCCAGTTGAACCCAGGGATGGGTGGATTGACTGATTTTAGTTGTTAAATTCAAGACAGGCTAGAGGCTGTAGCACAGTGGTAGAGCATGCACTTTTCACGTTTGACGTCCTGGATTCAATCTCCAGCACCAAAAAAACCAAAACAGAACATGTTCCACAGTGTAGGAGGAAGGGGATCCCAACTTAAACCTTTATATGAGCATGCATCCTCTTTATATATACCGATGCATCCATGATGCCTGGCTGTGTCCCTCCATGCAGCCATCTTGAGTGTGTTAGTGATCATTTCTGTGCCTGGATTTTCCATCTAGAATAAGAAGTGTTGTCAGCCATGTGCAGGCATCATGGTAAACCTGGGTGGGCATGTTGGATACCAACATACTATGTGAAATTCTAGAGGTCAGTATTCCTATGTGTTCTCTGTTCCATAAGTGTCCTTCCAAAATCCAGCTTGAATCCATCCTCATCATCTCTTCTCTGCACTTTCTGTGTAGGACCTTATACAGACTCTCCCTGGTGCACACTGTGTTCCCCTTTACTAGTTTGTTTTCACCCAGGTTGGTTTTGAATCATTTGGGGATAATTTTTATAAATTCAAAAATATTCATTTTAAGACTTTAAAAACTTTTCTTTATAATATTTACTTTACTGCAGTTCCAAAAATAAAAAGGTTTACCATGTACATCATTATCTCATCATTATGTATTTCTCTACTTACTTTGGTATGACTTAGGAAAATTGTTTTGGAATCTTTTCTTTGTTTTCATTTAAGCAATTTTATTCTATGTGGCCTAAAATGAAAGATCTTCATAGGGTCAGTGATGCTGCAACCACCATGGCCAAACTAGCAGGTTCCCGTGAGGGGCAAAGGAGGATAAGAAAAATCCAGACTCATACACATAGAGATGCTTTTGAAGATACGGTTAGGGTCAGGAGGCTTGCTGCTCTGTGATGGAGAAGCAGGTCTAAAGAGTTACACCAGCAATCTTTATTTATATGCATCTCATTATCAGGTTAAAGACTAAGCAAGCAATACAAATATTTTTTGTATTCGGGAAAGTTACAGGGCTAGCAACATTATGCAGTTTATTCCAGAGTTACATTCTACAGTTGCAATGTGCAATGTTAAGAGCTTTGTATAGCTCTGAAGAAAGTCCATTGTTTAAAGTTACCATTAGGCAAACAGGTTCAGGAGCAGCAGAGCTGGTGAAACATTGTGGTTGTCTATCAAGAGAGTTCATTTATTTCCAGGAGCTGTGTGCCTAAGATCAAGGTCAAGGCAGATAAGACTCTAGCACAAAGCTTCCTCATGAAAGGCATTAGCACAGCAGCCAGATAAACTGCACCTTTGCGCAGAAACTTTTCCAGGCACCAAGTGTGCCACAACCATGAGGGCATCAGAGACCCCAGTCTCAGATACTTCTCTCCCATTCTGTGTCACCAGTCTCCACATAGTGACATGGTGAAGACTGGCACACCACAGCTTAAAAAAGTCACTGTGCATCATTCACTGCCACATACAGGGCTCCAAGGTCAGAAGCATCTTGTCCATGAAGGTAGGTAGTTATTTAAGAAGTGTGAATGAAAACTAGCAAGGCTAGGGATCTGTAATTCTTAAGGTGATTTGGGGGAATCGATGTCTCTCTAAAATAGTTCCCTTCATAAAGTGACTTACTGAATTGTTCAAAGAGCAGACATGGGGAGGTGCTTTGTTGAATTTTCTGGAAAATGTACCACACCCAGCAAGTTCTTGCCAATTAGTGGCAAGTGGGCCAGGTTTTGCTGGCAACTTGAGGTACATTTTTGAAAAGTCATTTTTCATTATCCTTTTCATTTTCACATTTATAATATACCTAGTTTAGAGCATAAAAGTGAGATGGAAAGTGGATTTGACACACATTCAATCCCATTCTGTCACTGCAAAGGTGACAGAGCATTTATTGGCCCCAGGATCTTGCCACATTCTTCCACTTTTCTGGAGCACCCACCCAACATAATGTGTTGGGTGCTCTAGTGAATTGAAATGTAACCTGTGCTCTTGATCATAGAACTGTAGAACCTCAGTGCTAGATGAGAAATTAGAAGTTTTCTAGTCAAGTGGTCCTCGGACTTTTGTTTGAGAAACTAGTTAAGATCTTACTTGGGGACTATCAAAGAAGAATATAAAAACAAAATCCTACCTTGATGATGTTATGCCAAATAAAATAAGCCAGACAAAAAGGGGCAAATACTGTTTGATTCCACCCATATGAAATACCCGGCATAGTCAGATTCACAGAGAGAAAAATAGAATGGTGGTTGCCAGAGACCAGGGAGTCAGGAGAATGGGGAATTATTGTTTAATGGGTGTGATAGTTTAGTTTTTGCTGTTGAAAAACTTCTGGAGGTGGATGTGGTGAGGTAGCACAACGTTGTGAATGTACTTGAAAGAGGCAAAGTTTATGTATATTTTACCACAATAAAATGTTAACATTTACTTTCATTGCTGTTGCATAAAAGGAAGTTTTTCACATCAAAAAGAAAGAGAAGGAAAGAAGAAAAGAGAGAGGAAGGAAGGGAATTAAGGGAGTCAATCTCACATGAAAAGATTTGAAATTATTAAATGTAGCTTTATGAAGATCAATTCATTGTCCTTTGTTTTCTCCCTTTGTTAGACTGGACCAGCACCAACTGGTTTACAACCACAAACCAGCATTTGGACACTATTGCCATATAAGTTCTCTCATTTGCAGATGAAACAATTCAGATGCTGAGACAGGAAGTGCGTTGTCCAAAGTCACAGGGCGTATTTGTGACTGGAACAGTCAATTCATGATTTACAGGAGGGTATGCTTTCTACTATGCCAAACCCTTTATTATAGGAAACTTGCTTTACAGTTTTAGCTTTGATTTATTAAGTCTCTATTGCTCTTGGTTCCAAATCTTGCTATCGTTTATTGAATCCCTTCTATGTGCCAGCAGTGGGCATGTCTTCTCTTTTTACCTAGCAGACATTTACAGAGGACTTATTAGGAGCAAGGCACTAGGTGCCTTACAAATAATAACTCACACAATTCTCCAAATAGCCTTCTTAAAAATAAGGAAACTGAGGCCCAAATTCCTTACATTCTTGCTCAACTCACATGTTAATAAGTGGTGGATGCAAATTTACTTTGGACTTGGTGCAATTAAACTCAATTATGTACCCTGATTATAAGTAATCGATCTAATACTTGTAAGTATATTTGATAGGAATTTAATTAACTTTAGACTAGGCACCATAAAATGCATTTTATGAGATGTATCTAATGATATTGTGAGATCCTTAATTGAAATCTTCCAGAATTGGATGCCAAATTTTGGATGGCATATCAATTTCTTTTAGCTCTTAAAAAACTATAAACTGAACATGTTGCTTATGGATGTAATTTATGCAACTTAATGTGAAGCCCTTACCATTCTAGGGCAGTACAAGTTTAATTTAAAGGTGTAAGCTGAGAGAGACCTAAAAACAAATCAAATCCCATGTGGTCAGATGACTAAATGGAGCACCTGCTCAGTTTGTGCTGCCCAGGTATGGCGACATGGTAGTAGATTGTGAGGTGATAGTGCCAGGATTGTCTCATGTTGTATTGATACTAACCCATCTGGTGATTTAGAGTTTGGGAGTATTTTCTGGAGGAAAGTCAAGGTAATCTTGTATTAGTAATCATATTAGAAAACGCAAATCCAGTGGCATCAGTGTTATGCAGTACCTTATGACAGTGGGGATGGCTAATGTAGTCCAATTATATGTGACCTTTGTTAGATAAGTTTTACTTAATATTCTGGCAGAAATTCAAATCTTCTTAACTCTTTATATTCTTTAATTTTTTTTTCAACTTTGTGTGTGTGTGTGTATGTTACTGGTGGCAGTTAAACCCAAGACCATGCACATGCTAGGCAAGCACTCTACTGCTGAGCTACAACCCCAGCCCTTTTTCAGATTTTATTTTGAGATAGCATCTTATTGAGTTTCCTAGCTGGCCTTGTGTTGAGTTGCTCGAGGCTAAAACACTCAGGGTCACTCCAGGGGAACTGGGCTGCGCGAAATAACCACACAAGAGACAGAAATACCTTTTTCTTTGGGGGTGATGGCTCCTCTGACCTTAAGGGTCCACAGAAAGAGAGAGAGGGAGAGCATGCTGACCCCTTTTATTGAGGAGAAGCCATTCAAATGAGGCAAGGGGTCAGGTTTCAAGGGGCTGAGTCTAGCTTCATGATGTCTGCTGTCAGCAGGTTGACTGACATCTAGGAAGGCCACACCCAAAGGCAGAGCAAGAGAAGGGGACACACAAAGGGCCTTTCTATGGAACATTCTATCCCAAACAGGGCAAGGGGTAATATCACAAAAGAACAAGTGAGCATAATTTGACCCATGGGGCTACAGGAAGGCACGCCTATGCAAGAAGACACATTTGGTTGTGTTATTTCTACCCTCAAGATCGGGCCTACTGTCTACAACAACTTAAGGGTAGCTAGATTATTTGGGGGATGACCGACCAACAGTGCCTCAACCAATCAGGAGGGGAAAACGCTGGTCACATGACATGTCGGACTCCCACAGCCTTGAACTTGCAATCCTCTTGCCTTAGCCTCCCATGTAGCTGGGATTACAGGTATGTGTCACCGTGCCCAGCTTCAACTTGCTTCTTAAAACTAACAAGAGTCAGCATTTTATTTCTGTGTCTTCTGTGTTTTAACATCAGAACCAATATAGTAGAAAAGCTTGACAAAAGCCTTCTCTTATGTTATTGATAGCAAGAACACAGGTCTAGGTGCTCCTTTGTTCAATAGCACCTGGAGTCAGTCTTGACTCCTTATCCTCCCCAAAGCACCAGGTCACTGGTGACCTTCTAGCCACTGTTTCATTTAGTACTATGAGACAGCACCAATAGGGCATACCAAAATCGTTAGTTGCAGTGGTTGGAAAAACGTTACAAACAGATTTTTTGAAATTGAGGAACCTGTACAAAAAGAAAAAAGAACCTAGCCTTACCTTTAAAAGAGGAGAACTAGAAAGTTTGAAAGAGAAAAAGTGAATGTCCTAGGTGGGAAGGATGCCTGTGGTCAAGGTTTAGATGGGAACAAACAGGTTGCAGATGCTCCAGCCTCGCTGGAAACAGCATCACCTCCATACAGGATCTTTCTATGTCTTTATTTTTATGTGGTGCTGAGGCTCGAACCCAGTGCCTCACACGTGTGGGGCAAGCACTCTACCACTGAGCTGCACCCCCAGCCCTAGCACATATCTTTAAACCCAGCCATTTCATCAAAGAGGTGAAACCGAAAAAACATTTTTCGAGGTCTCAGGACAGTCTTCTGGGTTTGCCTAAACCTCGATGGTTGAAATACAGCTTCTTTTTCTTACCAACATGAGAATTCTGCTCAGTGGCTGATTTTCCAAGAAGCAGTTTCTGTGTTGACCTTTTCCTCATCCTGTGTTTCATTCACAAATTGATTCTGTTATAGAAACAAGATGGGTAAGAATCTGTCTCAAACATGTAATTTTTTCCACCTATTGTCTCCAAGTTTTACATTGTTTAACAGCTTAAAACAGACATCCAGGAGTAAAAAATATCACATACATTTGTGAAGTATGTTTCATTTTAGCCTTGAATATATCTAAACAACAACAACAAAAAATCCAATGTCAAAGTAATCTTAATTCATTGGTCACTTAAATATCTCTCTCACACACGTGTGTGTGTGCATGTACATGCACACGCACACACACACACACATACACACACACAAACCAGTTTATTACCATTTAGCCACTTTTTACATGAAAACACTAGTAGACAACCTTAGGATTTCCTAGGTGAAGAAAGTAAATCATTTTTGAGAAAGTATTTTTACTGAAACAGCATCATTTCCAACAGGGAAGCCCTACATTCGTTTAGTCTTGCATTAAACAGTTACTGAGGGCATACTATGACCTAGGCACCATGCCATGTTCAGGGACCCTTAAATGAGTAAGATATGGATCCTGCAATCATGACAATCATGCAATTCACACTTGTTTAAAGATAAATTTTATGCAAAGTTTTGTAGTAGAAAACAATCATTAATATGACCTATAAAGATATAATACCCAATGTATACAAATAAGTCTTTATGGTGATATGTTGCTATCAATTCTAAATGCCATCTGATGAAATTTCAAAGTTATTTTTTTAATTCAATTAAGGAGGAATACAGAAAGTTGTTTGATCCTTATGAAATACATGAAACGGGGGGTCTGTTTTCTCATTGGGACAAAAAAAATAGCTTAGTAAGTTTCTCCCAGAGACTTCATCATAATTGGATATGTCTCTGGTCTCCTGGCATTGAATGTTGGGCTCTGGTCAGCTCTCATTATGGCTGGTTAAGGTTTAAGCGACTTAGTGGTCTCGCAACAGAGGGCTTAAGTGCCATCATTTTCTAAGTCTCCAATCTGTCATTTGTGGTGTTGTAAATGGACATGCTGTGTACACCGAGCAGGGCGTCTTACTGGCACCCCGAGAATATTGGCTGGTCTGCATGCTGTAGGGGGGGCCTTTCATGTTTTCCAAGGTAACGCCTGGTTGATTCATTTCTAAATCTTAAGCACTGACATTTGTGCAAAATTATGGGAGTGTGTGGGTTTAGGAAGTTCAGAGCCATCAGCTGTCCTTGAAAAATATTTATCTTTTTCAATTTTATGGCTATTTTGAAAAGGGGATGTTAGGAACTTTGGTTGTTAAAAGATGGTTCTGGGTTTCTCTCCCATGATGGCACACAATTATGTTCAGCAAAGACTCAAAGAAACTACCCTTTGTGTTATCTGCCCAGTGACAGTTCTAGGGTACAGAGTTACAGTGACCAAAAACAGGACTTTTGAGAGTTTCATTTCTTTTCTTAATTTGAACTGCCCGAGTCCATGATGTTTTGAGGCAAACGAGAAGCCATCCGAGGCACACACGGGAACATCTGCTTGAGAACACTCTCATCCCTGCAGTTAGAGTGCTCAAGTTCTTGCCAAGAGCCGATGCTAGCGTAATGTGTATGGAAATTATTTATTCTGAGTCATGAGTTACTTTTCTTAGCTATCGTTGTTATTGGTACTGTAATGAGTTGGCAGCCTTTCATCATTTTTTTCCTTATGTCTGGCTCATGTTAGCAGTGTGTTAACACCATCTCACAAAAACCCAAACAAACGCAAATTTCTGAGGACCTACTTGGCATCTGGCAGCCCTTGACATAACTTCTTTGGTCCATCTTGAACTGTTACTAGTATTTGGGTACAACTGTCCCTGAGGGAGTCACCTCAAACTTTGCATAGAGAATCACCTGGAGGGTGTTGCATTCTATTTGTTGGATTCTAATTGTTAAAGTTTATGGGAAGCCATTATTTGTGGACTAGGCTCCTGCAATAGGTTCTAGTAGACCAGACCAAACTAGAATAGAGTCACCCATGCTAAATTCTAGGGAATTAAACTGAATTTTAAATTAGGCCAGTCTTTCAGAAAAACTCCAGGAGATTCCAGACCACCCGAGTCATCACAATAAGGAAGTCCCCTCTCTTTTAACCCTGTTTCAAAGGGAAGTAACTTTGAAATGACAAATCCACTCTCCATTCTATTCTGTTCCTGCTTTCCTCAGCCCTCATCTATCTATAAAGCCATTGCTCAGCTCATTGGGACACTTGACCTGTTTTGTAAAATGAGGTGTTGCCTGATTCTAGAATGAAAAATTGGCTTTTAAATTTGTTGTGAATTTGTCTTTGGCCATGATTTAACAGGTGTGAGGTGAGTCCTGCATCTACTTTTCTAAGTGATGACACTGCTGCTGCTAGACCATGGAGCGCACCGAGTTCTACTCCTGCAGTCTCCAAATCAGGCTGCCAGGTAGAGTCACCTGGCAAGATTTAAAAACTTTGCATGCTTGGATCACACCTGAGTTGACTTATCACCCTCTCTGGGGAGGGACTCAGGTGTGGAATTGTTGAGGAAGTTCCAAGTGATGTGTCCTGTAGGTAAGGCTGAGGACCTGCAGCTAGATTCTTTACCTGCTTCCCTGGGTAGCTGGAAACTTTCCTGCTGTTTTTCCCATTGTACATTAGAAAGGGGCTAATTAACTCATCAAAAGTCACATGGCCAGTAAGTAGCAGAGGGGAGATTTCAACTGATGAGTTCTAACTCCAAATATTGTGCATTCGGCAAATGACACACTACCCCCATGCTTCCTGATTTGGGGCCTAATTCCCTGTGCTAGGTATTGAGGGGAACACTGAATCCAGTCCAGTTGGGAAACAGAAGCTCACTAGGTATTTCATACCGAGGTTAGTTAATAGGAAGGTTGCTTACAAATGGTGTTGGGAGGGCTGGAGGGACAAAAGGAAGGGACAGTTGCAGAAGGAACCAAAAGCAAGTTATAGTCCCACAGATCAGGACGCCGGATGACACTCGAGTGGAAACTGTGAGCCACACCTGGGATGCACTCGGGAATCACTGCTCCTGGTGGTCATGCTGCAGCCACTGCAGCTGTGTTACCCCAGATCCTCAACCCCTCAGCCCTTTGGAAAATATCTTCAGTGGGAAAATGGGATTTGATTATGTGCTTGATTGAAAGACTATATTTGCTAGGATGTTCAAGAATGTGGACAGATGCTCTGAATGCTATTTTTTTTTTTTTTTTGGCCTTTTGGGCCTATTCTGTGGTTGCATCCAAAAGAATTAAATTCAGGGCTATGAGTATAGCTTGGTGATAATGCATGCACTTAGCATGTGTGAAGCCCTGGGCCCCATACCCAGCCCCAAAAAGAGAAAAAGAGGGAGGGAGGGAGGGAGAGAGGGTGAGGTGAGGGAGATGGAGAGGAAGAGAAGTAACTTCTGTTCCTGTGCATTTTGTGTCTCACCCTCACCCACTGTGGCTCCTTCACCTGTGGAGCCTTGTCCCCTTCGGAGTCCCATGGAGAGACCCCAGCTCCTCAGCCTTCTCCCTGCCTTCACTGCCTTGTCCCCTTTAGGGCTGCCCTTTCTCTATGGCTAGGTGTGTCCTTCTCCCGCTGTGGCCTCCAGTGTTTTCTTATGAAGACTTGCCTTTGTCTTTGGCCACTCCCACCTGAATTCCATTTCTTCAACAATCAAGAATTTTTTAAATGAAAAAGAAATTTTTTTACTAAAATCATAATGACTGTTTTTTTTTAATCAACAATCTTTATTACAATGGAATTTTAAAATACACTCAGAAGGATAGTCTCCATGTGAGAAAGGACACTGATCTGAGATTTGATTTGCTGAAAGCAAAGCAGAGCAGGCAGGTGTAGCATTCTGGGTAAAGGAACGGAGGTCTGCCACCACGGCAAGCCTCAGCAGGACAACCCATAGAGGGCTGAAGCATGCATGTGAGGTGGAGATGCCAGGCAGGGCTGAGTTCAGAGAGGTGACAGGAACCAGCTTTTGAAAAGCCTCCCTATCACCTAACGAGTTCTTTTTAATGTGTTTTTGCTGCCAAGAAGACATGAAAAAACCTGTAAACAGGAGAGTAAGAGGATAAAATTTTTAGTTGAGGGGGGAAAAAAAAAGATTTGCTGTGTATTTAAAGGTGAACAAGAAAAACTACTCCCTCTAGCCTTAGCCTCCTCAAGCTTTGACAATGGCTATTCTTGATATTTTGATAAGAGTTTTTAAAATACGTTTCTCACAACTTCTGAAAGAAACTTTTTAAAAAGCAGAGAAATTGCCTCTTCTTGGGTGGATACAGTAAAAACAAAGTCAGGAAATTTCTTATGGCCTCAGTGATTAATTCAGATACATAAAATGAATCCTGTATCTGGATTTACTTTTATAATTCCCTTCTCTTATGATCAGTTTCATACTTAAGGAGAGAAGAAGTTACTGAAGTGTGTGTATGTGTGTGTGTGTGTGTGTATATATATATATATATATATTTTTTTTTTTTTTTCTGCCAACTTTCTATTCTGTCCCAGGTCTCACCTATGGAAGTCCTCTCTCTTGGTATTAGGGAAACAGAAAAATCCCATTGAGTTGATAGATTCGTTTGGTTCCTGTTCTATTTTGATTTAATTACTATTTGACAATTAGTACATAAAAGATTCAAAGTAGTTTTTGTTTTCTGCCTGACTGTGCTGTATAATTTGCTCCTGGCCACCCGATTGATTTTGCTCTAAGCTACATTTGCATAGACAGCAGATTGCTGCTGACTTTCCCTGGGAAAACAAAAATGAGCTCTGTCATGTTTCTATATGAATCTGAGCAGTTTTGTGAATTATTTTGTTTGGTTTACCAAAAACAAGCAACAATCTCTGAGGATAAGAATTTACTGCCTTGTAATTGCAGTAAATTAATTGCCAGTAACTCCTAAATCAAAAGGGCTTCTCAGAGCATTGCATGGTATTTCTGCCATCATCCTGAGGATGTCTGAAGCCTGTCATTAGGTATAGGAAATGTCAGTAAAGAGTGGGGATTTGTTTTAATTGCTTTCCAGGGAAAAACACAAGTTAATCCTCAGTTAATTTGTTGTTCCTTTCTTGTCTGTGTTTGGAGAAAAAATATGACAGTTACACATTCCTATTGTATGTAATTGTCTTAGTTAAACCATGATCTTATTTACAAAATGTAGCTGTTTGAGAGACATCATTGCAAAAACTACGGTTTTGGCTTCTTGTGATTCAAATCAGAAGGACATGAAGGAACATAGACCAGGATAATCAGCAGTTATGGCGGCGGCTGCTGACTTTGTGGAGGAGAATGGGGGGTCGGCCTTCTAGGGGAGTAAAGAGGTGCGTAGATGGAGGGAAGGTTGGGGGGAATTTTTCTGTCTGCACATCTCTTCATCTGTGGTTACCTTAGCTAAGTGAGAATATTATTTAAACCATGTACTTCTTTATTTTGCTGGAGTATTTGATATGTTTAAGGAGCATAAGACCATTTCCTCTATAGGCATATGCTTGCACTTAGCCTTAATTCATACCCTTGCAGGCAGCAGATACAGCGTGGCCCTCGTCTGTGTATTTTAAGAGGTTTCTTATAACAGGGCTGGTCTGTGGTGATCCTGGTGAGTGGCACTTAGCGGGTTCACAAACCACTCTGGCTCGGTGACGACATACTCAGTGTGGTTCTGGAAGCTAAATAAAACACAGGAAAGAGATATTAAATGAAATAAAGAACACACCTATGTAATTATTGCCAGAAATGAAATTTCGAAACCCGAAATTTGAGTGTGGTGGAGGCACCTGAAGATTCTTGTAGATAAACAAATATCATTTCCCAGATTAAAATTTCAGGAAAGGACGTCTATCAAGTGTCTTATTTAGATAGAATATTTTGAAAATGTTTTGACTGATCACTGGAGAAGCAGGAAGCAGAGGATGAGTGAGACAAGTGCCTACCGAAGCCACATTCCCTCCTCAGGGACTCCACATACCCTCATGTCAGATTGCAAAGGCAGCCAGGCCACGCCAACACCACTTTTTTTCCTACTAGACTTTTGTCCCACTCAAAAAATATTGGTCTTTACTGTGGAATTGTTTTTTGCTATTTTGTGTAGTGTGGAAGTATGTCTGTCTGTCTGTATGTATGTATTTGCTGTGCTGGGGATTGAACCCAGGGTATTCTGCATGCTAAGCAAGTGTTCCACCATGTTTTGTGATTTTTAACTGTTGAGCTCTTTAAACCCTGAACGTAAAATTTTCTTTTTAAAAGGACCTGTTGTTTTAATGCAGGTGATTCATTCAATGCCATGACAGTTTTCTAGGCCTCCCTTCTCTTTAGGTATTATCCTAACTGAAGACTTTGGATTTTTTCTGTAGTCATTTCCATGAGAAGTGAGCTAATGGTTCCTGGGCCTCTGCTATGCTTTCTGTCTTGTCCTCCATCACATTCATTTCGACAGGTAGTCTTGGTTAATCCCAAGGAGAATTTTAGTCAGCATTTTGCAAGAAAACTGAGGCTTTGTGAGATGAACTAATGTTTAGAAGTCCTGCATAGCAAGTAGGTGGCTGATTCCAGATTCCAGATCCAGCTCTGTCTACCTAAGACCACATCTCCCTAATATGTCTCAGTAGCCATGATCCAATGCAGGTGGGCCTAGCAAGTTCAAATACACTTGCAATTTGCAAGGTTTTCTCTTTTGCTAAAGTTAACTGCACTTCCAGTGTAACTGAGGTATTTACGATTTGCTTGTGTGTTTTGTTATTTCTCCCATGTATAGTACCCAGCATTATGTTCTGTATATTTCATATAATTAATGAATATTTGCTGAATTCACCCATTTCAGACACCTTGAGCCCCAGAAAAGCTGCTTAAGTTAACAGGCAGGGATAAAGCATCGTCACCCTTTTGTCCCTCTGTAAAAATCCTATTTCAAGGGCTGGTTTAAATCTTTATTTCCTTTAGGTAGCTTTCTCAGATCCCATTTGGCAGAATTCTTCATCTGTATGACTTGGTACTTTATATATACTTCCATGTTTTTTAAAAAGTAGAAGGATAATAGCTTTCACTTATCATGTTGTGTGTCAGACATTGAGCTAAACACTTTCAGAATACTGTCCCTTTTAACCCTCACAACAGCTCTGGGAGGTAGTCAGCACTGTCCATGTTTAGTCCAGTGAGGCTCCAAGGGAAGAACTAACTTGCCCAGGACACATGGTCAGTGAGCTTCAGAGTTGTAGTAGGAACCCAGATCTAAAGGATTCCTGAAGCCTCTGCTTTCAGTTTATTCTTTAAAAAAAAAAAAAAATGAAGGCAAAACTTAAATACAGTGAAGAGCACATATCTGTTGTGCACAGTTTGATGACTTGATGAACACACATATCTGCTTCGCTATTGACCCGATCAAGATGTAGGCCATTTCCACCATCCAGCAAGTTCCCTCATGCCTTTCTCTGTCCATCCCACCGCTCAGGATGAGGGTGACCCACTCTTGAACCTCATAGAAATCTATGTCTCTCTTGCTTCTGTCACTTCATATATCATTTCTGATACCTAGTGATATCCACTTTTTTACTAGTTTATTAAGTTTTATTTCTGAGCAGCCTTCCATTTTGTGAAGATACAACAATTTGTTTAGACATTTTCCTATTGATGGGTTTGGATTATTTCTAGTTTGGGGCGATTGTGAATGCTGTGAACATTCTTGCACACAGGATTTTCTGAGGACATATGATTCCATTTCTCTTGGGTAGATACCTACATGTGTACTCACTACGTCATGGAGTAGAAGCACAGCTTCATAAGGAGCTGCCAGTTTTCCGAAGCCTCTGCACCATTTTTACCTTCCCACCAATGGAAGCGTGTTCTAACTCACATCTTCTGTTAACTTTGATGCAATTGGTCTTCATTCAGTTGCAGGCCACCTTTTTCCATGTCCTCCTTCCCACTTGGCTGGGAGCTTTTCAAGGTCAGGAAACATGTGCCATTCATTTCTGTATCCTCCATGGTGAGTTCAGGGTCTGGCCCAATAAATATGATGCACGTGGAAGTGTAATTTGGAGAATTGCCAGAATGGGTGTCAAGGTCCCGTCTAGGAATGAAGATCTAGAACTCCATCCATGTGCCATGTGCCATACAGGTAATTTAAAGGGCAGGTAGCAGCATTTCAAAAATGGGGTGGCATGGGCTGGGGATGTAGCTCAGTGGCAGAGCACTTGCCTAGCATGTGTGAGTCACTGGGTTCGATCCTCAGCACCGCATACAAACAAATAAAATAAAGGCATTCTGTCCATCTACAACTACAGTAAATAAAGAAACAAATAAATAAATGAGGTGGTAGGTTTGTAGACCCCCAGAGAGTAAGTGAATGTCCAGCCAAACAGTGGCTTTCCTGAGGTGAGTTAGTGAGCCCAGCTGTTTGCTGGGAGGCTGTACCTCAGCAGTAGGACTCTCTGACCTGGAAAGTCCACGTGGGCATCAATGGACGCCCAGGTATCTCCGCTGTTGAGCTCTGATCTGGTATCTTTGGGGGATGACATTTTATTCATCTGTTTCCATAGGACCACACACTTAACAAGTGCCTACTTATTATCTCGTTGTTCCTGCAGGTCAGGAATATTCTGCCTCTCACAGCTGCCATTGGGTGACAGCTGGATATGCTGCAGAGTCAGGGCACTAACTGGGGCAGGCGCCACTTCCAAGCTCATGTAACTATTGGCTGGATTTAGATCCAGATGGGGTGTTGGAGTGAGGGCCCTGATGTGACACTGGCTGTTGGCCCGTGGCCACCCCTGCTCTTATTGTCATACATGTGTTGTAGAGTAGCAACTCTACCTTGCTTCCACTGTTAGGCCTGTTGGGCATCCAGGTCCACCCTATTGCCTTTGGCCTTATTAAAACTTCCCCTTCCTGTATAGGCTTACGACATGGCTTGCTTGTCCTTGGCACAAGGACATGAGCCAGGAGGTGGGGAGGACTGGGAGGTTATCTTGGAGACTGTCTGCCACAGATGGCTCATGAAAATTCTTTTAAAAAGGGGGAGGATATACACGTATTATGAGGAAAGTGTTGTTTGGATCCAAAGAGGGTATTACATTTTTTTTAAACGGTTCTAATGAATGGTTTTCAGAGGCTCCAACTTTACCCTAACACAAGGACCCTGTTCTGGGTAAATTATCTGCAGTTAATGTCCACTGGTACAGAAGATTGATAGGAAAGCATGAAGTGATTTCAGGATAAACATGTCTCAGTGGTTTCATTCAGTGTCAATGAATTGAGTCTTTTCTATAATCTGCTACTAGACAGAGCTTTTGGTCTGAAATTTGCCATGGATTCAAGAAGTAGAGAGTTTGGCAGAGCGACCCCTGTGCCCAAGTGTGGGAGGCCAAACTTTCTGGCAATAAATAGATTTATCTGGAATGGAATAATTGGCCCAGATCAAACATAGAAAGAAACCTAAGGATCCTGTAAAACTAAATTGCCCATACCTTTTGGGGAGAGTATTTTAGAAAAAAGCAAGTTGCATGCATGAAAAGCAGAGAAGCCCGAGTATTATACTTGTTAAAGGGTACCTGGAAGACATTCAGGCAGGGACCTGGGTTCTGGTGATTGCAGATGGTCAAGCAGGACAGCAGAGACCCAGAAAGACAATATTAACAGACATTTGGAATCTTCTTGTGACATTTCAGATGCTTTCTAGACCATCTACATTGACAGCAACTACAACAACCAGATTGCTTCTTTTTTTAATATTTATTTTTTAGTTGTAGGTAGACACACAGTCTTTATTTCATTTTTATGTGGTACTGAGGTTGAACCCAGTGCCTCATGTGTGCTAGGCGAGCACGCTACCACTGAGCCACAACCCTAGCCCCCAGATTGCCTCTTTTGATAGATGCAGATTGAAAGCAATCTTATTTTTGTTACAAAATAATAATGGTGCCAGTTATATGGAGGTTATTTTGTGCCAGGTACCATTCTATCCAGTGTGTACCTATGTACTAATTCAGTCTTTATAAGCATCAGTTAAAGATGAGTATTCAACAACCTGGAAATATATGTCTGCCAGCCCCTTTGAACCAGTGCTGCACATCTTAAGGGACAAACAGTTATTATCATAGATATTCAGCATCAGTTGTTCCTGAGATGTAGCCTCAGAACAGTCTAACCAGCTGCTTCTTTATATTTCCTGGTTTATTTAAAAAAAAGTGTAGTGTGTTTGTGTGTAATATATGTAGACACACATATACACATATGTATATTTTTATATTTTTTACTTTACTGATAATTAAACATTCCCATTATAGAAACAATTTGAACATCACAAAAAATTATCAAGAAAAGAAGGTTAAAATCCAGTCACTCACAGATATGGTTTTATTTACTAAAAAAGGAACATTAACATTTAAATGGCCTTTTCTGCAAACCTCTGTGCACATATACACGAATAATTGTATGAGAATTTAACCATCCTGAGCAGGCTGTAGGTAAATTTTCCACCCAGCAGTGTGACCTTTCATGGTTAATCAGTGCTGATTGAAATCATCATTTTAGTCCATACAACTAAGAATGCTGGGAGGAGGTTTTCCGGAGAGGAGGAGATAGTAAGGCCTAGCATGATCAGAACACCTGGTTTGTGCAGTTCTTCCTGAGTTTTAAAAAACCACGTGTATAAGGACTTAGGTGCAGGAATTAAGTCAGGGAGGCCAAGGGGAGCCAGTGACTTGGAGGACAACAGGTGAGAAACAAGTGCCTGGTGAATCCCAAGCTTTTGCTGTGACCCTGTCTCCAGAGCTGCCCTGATAAGGCCTCGTGGGTGAGGCACACACTGCATGTGGCTGGGAAAAGTGTCAAATGATGACTTGCTACTTGCTTATGCCTGAAGGGAGGAATCCTAGCACAATTTGGTTACTGACTTGATCAGCAGCAAAAGGAGATCAGGCAAACCCGGGACCGGATTCTACCCCCTTTCTGCAGAAAGGACATTTTAAATTGTGCTCACAGTTACGAGTCTGCGATAAATGCCCATGTTGTCAGTAAGAAAACCTAACGCAGAGTCTGGAATACTGTATTTGAGATGTTTAAAAGCAAGTGTGGATGAAGACCACTGATTTTTACATTAGGAAAAAGTGACAGTCTGTGTAAACAGATAGATTACACTGGATCTATTAAAAACATATGTTGTGTTCACTTAAATGCTAATCTCGTATTTACCCTGCTGCATGCCAAGGCCTGTGGTGCATGTCCTGGATCTGAATGTATGTTTGAGCTGTTCCAGCGCAGGACAAGAGCTTAGCTTGTTTACGTTACAAGGAGGCTCCTATTTTCAAACTCACTGACTTTCAACTGGGGATTTTATTGAAATGTATGTTGCTGTGTAAAATGATGGAAGCCAAATCCCTTTTCTTCCTTCCTTCGTAGGAGGAAATTTAATGCTCAGAACTTTGGAGCACAAGAAATTGATTTGACAACATGCAAGGCAGGAGCTGCCTACCTGTGCCATTTGCCTAGAATGTGGGCTCTTTCTCTTGGCCTCGAATTTCCCATTCATCTTTCTCATTGAAGCAGAAAGTAGCTTCGCCAGAAAATCTTTGCTGACCCTTCTAAGTTGGAGTCAGTTTTTCCTCCTATGAGTTCCCCAGGTTCCCACTTTTCATACCTGCTTATAGTCGCCAGCTTACCTGTTTCCTGACCTCCACAGGTTCTGTGTCCCACCACACCCTCAAATCGTTGTGGTTATCCCCAGAACCAAGGACAGTGCCTGCCACATGATTTCACTAAATATCTAAGTGTAAATATCTTTAATATCTTAAGGCCGTCTGTTCTTTGATAAAGAGCTGCTACAGAAAGTGATGAACACTTTGTGTTCCCAGTGCCACCCCACTCCCCTTGGTCAACCTTGGGGTGACATTTGAGATTTCCAATCTTGAGATATATGTGCATTTTGCATCATATGACAAGCTTCTTTTTTTATTCCCAAACAGATGCCACACTTTTATGTCTGATAATAAGTGGCATGTAATTGATTGAAAAACAAACAAAAATAAAAAACCAATTTTTATAGAATAAAAATGAGGCTGCAGTCTTCAGGACGAGATCACTTAGAATCCTAAAATTATGACTTGGAAGCACTGCAGTGAGCTTTCTAAGTACAGTCCTCTGCCAACAGCAGGTCAGGATCCGGGCACCTGGCTTTGTTCTTCTGAGCCCAGGCTACGGCATCTTAGAATCAGGGCAGGAAGGACTTAGTCACTGCAAACACTTTAAGCATGGACCTCAAACCTTTTGGGGCACTGACCCCACTCATGAGGGCAGAGCCCTCAGGACCTTGTCACCTTCCAGAGGCTTCTCCTCCTAATACTGTCACCTTAGGGTAGGTTTCAACATATGAGTTTTGGAGGGACATAGCATTCACTGAGGATCAAATCTTAATTTTTTAATATCACCATATTTTGAGAGGAAGTCAGTGTTTAAAAAATTCTGGACAGAAGTTGCATTGGAAGCCGGGAATTCTGGACAGAAGTTGCATTGGAAGCCCAGTGCCATGGTGCACACCTGCAATCAAAGTAGCTCGAGGACTGAGGTAGGAGGATTACAAATTCAAGGCAAGCCTCAGCAATATAACAGGGTTCTAAGCAACTTAGCCAGACCCTGTCTCAAAAAATAAAGAGCTTGGAATAAAGAGCTCAGTGGTAAATAGCCCCTGGGTTAAATCTAAATAATAATAATAATGATAATAATAATAATAATAATAATAATAAAAGATGTTGCATTGGAATAGAAATATCAGGTAGGGAAGGAACAAGGAAGGGGGTGGTCTGTAAAAGCTCCTGTTCCCTAATGTGGATGGTGTGACATTACAGGGTAATAGGCCATACAGGCCTGGAGAGCAGAAATTAATGGTAGAAGAAAGTCTTTTAGAAGTCTCCGTGGTGGAATCTTTGCAGTTGACGTCTTACTTCTCCATTGGTGGCCTTCTCCGTTTTTTTTACAGTGTGCTTGGGGGAGTCATTCTTTGAGAGCCGACACAGCCTGCCAGGATTTGTTCATAATCTTCTTCCATGGGGCCCCAACAATTTCCTTTTAGTCTCTGAGCACTCCCCTTCTCATGGGGGAGTAATCCATGCCCAGAAATCCTCAGTGGGTGTCCTAGCAAGAGTGGGGCCCATTTCTGGTGAAGGCCAGTGGGGACAGACAGGAGAGATGGAAGGTCTTGCTGCTGGCTTGGAAGGGCTCTGCTCACCTCGAGAGGACTTGTTTGGAGCCTGAGGCCCAGATGACTAAGGAGTTAAGTGGTAATTTCCATTCAGAATGGAGAAGGAAGTGGGCTGGGTAGGGGGTGCAGGGGCAGCGATGGGTACCTGGAAGCTACCTCTACTTGGGTAGAGGACAGTTTCATCTTAGTGCGCACATATACCTGAGTTTCTCACCCGAGTGTTGCTCCAGAAGAAAAGATGACTCTTAGAGATGATGAGATTTGTTAGGGATGTGAGCAGGTGTGTGCACCTAGCGTTGTAGCTGCAGGTATCCCTCCCAGTGCAGGGGAGTGCACACATGTAAATCATACACCCTTGAACTGGCAGGAGCCAAGGCAGCACTGGGATCTGGTAAAAAGTCACTTGACAGGTACAACATTTTGTCCTTTGTATTTAGGGAAATATTGTAATTTTCTACAGCCTAGGCAAGTTGCTAATAACTTTGTAAAAATTCCCCTTTTTGTGGGGCTGTGGATAAAATATCTTTTGATTAATATCATATCCATTAAATGTGGTAACATTCATAAAAATGATTTGTACCAAATAAACAAACAAAAGTAGCATCAAACCCATCAGCGTAACATTGTGTAGTATAAGGTACAGGAAGCAGCTGCAGGAGAAATGGACCTGTAAGGATGCTATTTACTCAAAATGTGCTTAGCAAAAGTTTTCCTTTAGTTCTATAAATGCCAGAGACTGGACAGTAAGTAGCTTCCTCTGTAAGAGGTAGGAATGGGTTTTGTTATCTCATATGCAATGCCAGGGATCCCATAGATAAATCAAGTGTTTGTACATAAACTGTTTGACTGGGCCAGGAATGCTGCCTTTGAACTGATTGGAGTAGAGAAATGGCAAGTGAGAACTTGTCCTAGTTACATTTCAGGTTGAGAATTGGAATCTAAATTGTACTACCATGGGCAGATCCTTGACTTTCCATTTTCCTCTACCACTCCCAGAGGTAACAGTTTATAATAAATGCTTTCTAATAATTGAATTGCTAGAGAAAGATTGACAATGAGAACATCATGAGAGAGATATGTCTCTTTTACACACACACATACCATGTGCTTTTTTTTTTAATTTGAAGGAGAAGATGTAGATATAATATTACATAATGTCAACTTTGGGGTTTTTTTATCATCTTTATTAGGAGCTTGATTAATATTAATACCTCAGTGGTAAAGCACCTTTCTAGCCTGCATGAGGCCCTGGGTTCAATCCCCATCACCACATTAAAAAAAATAAACAACAACAATAAAATGATAGTAAAAAATCTTGAAATTGACAAATGCATTCAGTGAACAGAGAAAACATTTTCACCCTCAAGTCCCATGGCAAGTTATAAGCAGCTCTGAGGAGAGCTGTGATACCATCATGTGGCTCTTCTCCACTGCAGTATCCCCCAAGCTGATTCTGCTGGCTCCTGCTGTTCCCCACTGTAAACGCCCTTCCCTTTATCACAGTGAGTGGAATTGGCCCATCCTTGAAGGCACAGCTCAGGTGCTGCTCCCACTGTAAGCTCTGTCCTACTGCTGGCTCTCTTGCCTGCCCTGAATTTATAGCTGGCCAGTTGGCACAACTTGGTAAGTATGGTTTGTGGGAGGTAGACAGGTGCAGAGGCACAGAGCTCAGAGGACGCTGACTTTAGACACTTGGTTATTTCTGTCTTAACCCCAATTTGCATGTGAGGAAATGAGACCCAAGGAAGGGAAGTGACTTGACCCATGAATTGTGGAGCTTAACACTGAAGTTGGGACTTGCAGTGCTCACCCCTCACAGAATTTCCCAGATGTGTTAAGAGGAAGAAGCACTGCAAATGCTTTTCCGCCTTTGTTTATTTTTTCTGTCTGGTCCAGGCCTGGTGGCTGGTGGTTGAGAAATCACAGCACAGTGGTTGCTCCTGTCAGTGGACTGGGATATTCACCAGACCAATGTCCAGTCTGGGATAAAAATGGAAAAATCTGAGTGTATGTTGATTGCAAAGAGCAATGTATCTTTGCAACAACAGGATGGAATGATACTGTGCAGAGCAAACACAAACTCTGGCTTCTAAGACTTGGGGAGCACTCTGCAGGAATTTGTGGGGATGCTGTGTTTGGGCAATAGTAGTTGCACTTGCCTGTTTCTTTTTTTTTTTTTTTTTAATTTTTTATTGTGGGTTGTTCAAAACATTACAAATTTCTTGACATATCATATTCCACACTTTGATTCTAGTGGGTTATGAACTCCCACCTTCACCCCATACACAGATTGCAGATTCACATCAGTTACACATCGATTGATTTACAAATTGCCATACTAGTGTCTGTTGTGCTCCGCTGCCTTTCCCATCATCCACCCTCCCCCCTCCCCACCTCTCCCCTCCCCTCCCCTCCTCTCTCTCTACCCCCTCCACTGTATAACCCTGAGGGTCTCCTTCCATTACCGTGCAATTTACCTTCTCTCTCCCTTTCCCTCCCACCTCTCATCCCTGTTAAATGTTAATCTTCTTCTCCTGTTCTTCGTCCCTACTCTGTTCTTAGTTACTTTCCTTATATCAAAGAAGACATTTGGCATTTGTTTTTTAGGGATTGGCTAGCTTCACTTAGCATAATCTGCTCTAATGCCATCCATTTCCCTGTAAATTCTATGATTTTGTCATTTTTTAATGCAGAGTAATACTCCATTGTGTATAAATGCCACATTTTTTTTATCCATTCGTCTATTGAAGGGCATCTAGGTTGGTTCCACAGTCTTGCTATTGTGAACTGTGCTGCTATGAACATCGATGTAGCAGTGTCCCTGTAGCATGCTCTTTTTAGGTCTTTAGGGAATAGACCAAGAAGGGGAATAGCTGGGTCAAATGGTGGCTCCATTCCCAGCTTTCCAAGAAATCTCCATACTGCTTTCCAAATTGGCTGCACCAATCTGCAGTCCCACCAGCAATGTACAAGTGTACCCTTTTCCCCACATCCTCGCCAGCACTTGTTGTTGTTTGACTTCCTAATGGCTGCCAATCTTACTGGAGTGAGATGGTATCTTAGGGTGGTTTTGATTTGCATTTCTCTGACAGCTAGAGATGTTGAGCATTTTTTCATGTACTTGTTGATTGACTGTATGTCCTCCTCTGTGAAGTGTCTGTTCAGGTCCTTGGCCCATTTGTTGATTGGGTTGTTTGTTCTCTTATTGTCTAATTTTTTGAGTTCTTTGTATACTCTGGATATTAGGGCTCTATCTGAAGTGTGAGGAGTAAAGATTTGTTCCCAGGATGTAGGCTCCCTATTTACCTCTCTTATTGTTTCTTTTGCTGAGAAAAAACTTCTTAGTTTGAGTAAGTCCCATTTGTTGATTCTAGTTATTAACTTTTGTGCTATGGGTGTCCTATTGAGGAATTTGGAGCCCGACCCCACCGACTGTAGATCGTAGCCAACTTTTTCTTCTATCAGACGGCGCGTCTCTGATTTGATATCAAGCTCCTTGATCCATTTTGAATTCACTTTTGTGCATGGCGAGAGAAAGGGATTCAGTTTCATTTTGTTGCATATGGATTTCCAGTTTTCCCAGCACCATTTGTTGAAGATGCTATCCTTCCTCCATTGCATGCTTTTAGCCCCTTTATCAAATATAAGATAGTTGTAGTTTTGTGGATTGGTTTCTGTGTCCTCTATTCTGTACCATTGGTCCACACGCCTGTTTTGGTACCAGTACCATGCTGTTTTTGTTACTATTGCTCTGTAGTATAGTTTGAAGTCTGGTATCGCTATACCGCCTGATTCACACTTCTTGCTTAGCATTGTTTTTGCTATTCTGGGTCTTTTATTTTTCCATATGAATTTCATGATTGCTTTCTCTATTTCTACAAGAAATGCCATTGGGATTTTGATTGGCATTGCATTAAACCTATAGAGAACTTTTGGTAATATCGCCATTTTGATGATGTTAGTTCTGCCTATCCATGAACAGGGTATATTTTTCCATCTTCTAAGATCTTCTTCTATTTCTCTCTTTAGGGTTCTGTAGTTTTCATTGTATAAGTCTTTCACCTCTTTTGTTAGGTTGATTCCCAAGTATTTTATTTTTTTTGAAGATATTTTGAATGGAGTGGTTGTCCTCATTTCCATTTCAGAGGATTTGTCGCTGATATACAGGAATGCCTTTGATTTATGCGTGTTGATTTTAAATCCTGCCACTTTGCTGAATTCATTTATTAGCTCTAATAGTTTCTTTGTAGAGCCTTTTGGGTCTGCTAGATATAGAATCATATCATCTGCAAATAGTGATAATTTAATTTCTTCTTTTCCTATTTTTATGCCTTTAATTTCTTTCGTCTGTCTAATTGCTCTGGCCAGTGTTTCGAGAACTATGTTGAAGAGAAGTGGAGAGAGAGGGCATCCCTGTCTTGTTCCAGATTTTAGAGGGAATGCCTTCAGTTTTTCTCCATTCAGAATAATGCTAGCCTGAGGCTTAGCATAGATTGCTTTTACAATATTGAGGTATGTTCCTGTTATCCCTAGTTTTTCTAGAGTTTTGAACATAAAGGGATGCTGTACTTTGTCAAATGCTTTTTCCGCATCTATCGAGATGATCATATGGTTCTTATTTTTAAGTCTATTGATGTGGTGAATAACATTTATTGATTTCCGTATATTGAACCAGCCTTGCATCCCAGGGATGAATCCTACTTGATCATGGTGTACAATTTTTTTGATATGTTTTTGTATCCGATTCGCCAGAATTTTATTGAGGATTTTTGCATCTAGGTTCATTAGAGATATTGGTCTGTAGTTTTCTTTCTTTGAAGTGTCTTTGTCTGGTTTAGGTATCAGGGTGATGTTGGCCTCATAGAATGAATTTGGAAGTTCTCCCTCCTTTTCTATTTCCTGAAGTAGCTTGAAAAGTATTGGTATTAGTTCTTCTTTAAAGGTTTTGTAAAATTCTGCTGTATACCCATCGGGACCTGGGCTTTTCTTAGTTGGTAGTCTTTTGATGGTTTCTTCTATCTCCTCAATTGATATTGGTCTGTTTAGGTTTTCTATATCCTCCTGACTCAATCTGGGCAGATCATATGACTTAAGAAATTTATCTATGCCTTCACTATCTTCTAATTTATTGGAGTATAAGGATTCAAAATAGTTTTTGATTATCTTCTGTATTTCTGAAGTGTCTGTTGTGATATTGCCTTTTTCATCCCGTATGCTAGTAATTTGAGTTCTCTCTCTTCTTCTCTTCACTAGCATCGCTAAGGGTCTGTCGATTTTGTTTATTTTTTCAAAGAACCAACTTTTAGTTTTGTCAATTTTTTCAATTGTTTCTTTTGTTTCGATTTCATTAATTTCAGCTCTGATTTTAATTATTTCTTGCCTTCTACTTCTTTTGCTGTTGTTTTGCTCTTCTTTTTCAAGGATTTTGAGATGAAGTATGAGATCATTTATTTGTTGGTTTTTTCTTTTTTTAAGGAATGAACTCCAAGCAATGAATTTTCCTCTTAGAACTGCTTTCAATGTGTCCCATAGATTCCGATATGTTGTGTCTGTGTTTTCATTTATCTCTAAGAATTTTTTAATTTCCTCCTTGATGTCTTCTATAACCCATTGATCATTCAGTAACCTATTGTTCATTCTCCAATTGATGTATGCTTTTTCCTTCCTTCTTTTATCGTTGATTTTCAGTTTCATTCCATTATGATCAGATAAGATGCATGGTAATATCTCTACTCCTTTATATTGTCTAAGAGTTGCCCTGTGACATAATATATGATCTATTTTTGAGAAGGATCCATGTGCTGCTGAGAAAAAAGTGTAACTGCTTGATGTTGGGTGGTATACTCTATATATGTCAATTAGGTCTAGGTTATTAATAGTGTTATTGAGTTCTGTAGTTTCCTTATTCAACTTTTGTTTGGAAGATCTGTCCAGTGGCGAGAGAGGTGTGTTGAAGTCTCCCATGATTATTGTATGGTGGTCTATTAGACTCTTGAACTTGAGAAGAGTTTGTTTGACGAACATAGCTGCACCATTGTTTGGGGCATAAATATTTATGATTGTTATGTCTTGTTGGTGTATGGTTCCCTTAAGCAGTATGTAGTGTCCCTCTTTATCTCTTTTGATTAACTTTGGCTTGAAATCTATTTTATTTGATATGAGTATGGACACGCCTGCTTGTTTCCGAAGTCCATATGAGTGATATGATTTTTCCCAACCTTTCACCTTCAGCCTATGTATGTCTTTTCCTATCAAATGCGTCTCCTGTAGGCAGCATATTGTTGGGTCTTGTTTTGTGATCCATTCTACTAGCCTGTGTCTCTTAATTGGTGAGTTTAAGCCATTAACATTTAGGGTTATTATTGAGATATGGGTTGTTCTTCCAGCCATATTTGTTTATTTCTGTTACTAAACATTGTTTGTTTTCCTCTTTGATTGTTTCCCCCCCCCCTTTACTGTCCTACCTCCCACTGTTGGTTTTCATTGTTATTTTCCATTTCCTCTTCCTGTAATACTTTGGCTAGGATGTTTTGAAGAGATGGTTTTCTAGCTGCGAATTCTTTAAACTTTTGTTTATCGTAGAAGGTTTTAATTTCATTCTCCATCCTGAAGCTTAATTTCGCTGGATACACAATTCTTGGTTGGAACCCATTATCTTTCAGTGTTTGAAATATGTTATTCCAGGATCTTCTAGCTTTCAGAATCTGTGTTGAAAGATCAGCTGTTATCCTGATTGGCTTGCCCCTAAATGTAATCTGCTTCCTTTCTCTTGTAGCTTTTAAAATTCTCTCCTTATTCTGTATGTTGGGCATCTTCATTATAATGTGTCTAGGTGTGGATCTCTTATGATTTTGCACATTCGGCGTCCTGTAGGCTTCTAGGATTTGGGATTCTGTCTCATTCTTCAAGTCTGGGAAGTTTTCTTGTATTATTTCATTGAATAGACAGCTCATTCCTTTGGTTTGGAGCTCTGTACCTTCCTGTATCCCAATGACTCTTAAGTTTGGTCTCTTAATGTTATCCCATATTTCTTGGATGTTCTGCTCATGGTTTCTTAACAGTCTTGCTGAGCTGTCTATGTTCTTTTCCAGTTGAAATACTTTGTCTTCATTGTCTGATGTTCTATCTTCTAAGTGTTCTACTCTGTTGGTAGTATTCTCCATTGAGTTTTTAAGTTGGTTTATTGCTTCCTGCATTTCTAGGATTTCTGATTGCTTGTTTTTTATAACCTCTATCTCCCTGTATAGTTGATCCTTTGCTTCCTGGATTTGTTTGCGTAATTCGTTGTCGAAGTGATCTTTCATTGTCTGATTTTGCTGTTTAATGTCTTCCTTGATACTCCAGATCATCTGAAGCATGTATATCCTGAATTCTTTATCTGACATTCCATCTGCTGCAGCTGTTACCTCTTCTAAAGTTGCGTTGACCTGCATTGCTTGTGGTCCTTTCTTTCCTTGTCTTTTCATACTGCTTGCGTATCTTTCCTGCAGGTGCGGGCGGCGGCTCTGCTCTCTCCTTATTCCAATTGGGGTGTCGTGGCTACCACGCCGGCAGGTCACTGGGCCTGTTCTGGGGGCTGGCGGCGGCTCTGTTCTGCCCCTACTCCAGTTGGGGTGACGTGTCTGTCGTACCAGCAGGCCACTGGGCCTGTCCCGCTGGTCTGTCGCAGATCTGCCCACCTTTCGGGCACGGGTGGAGGCTCTGCTTTGCCCCTACTCCAATTGGGGTGTCGTGACTACCCCGCCTGCAGGATGCTGGGTCTGTTCCTGGCAAGGGAGGCGACTCTGCTCTGTCACTACTCCAATTAGGGTGGTGTTTGTACCACGCCGGCAGGCTCCTGGGCCTGATCCGCCGGTCTGTTGTAGGTCTGCCTACCTTGAAGGCGCGGGCGGCGGATCTGCCCTGCCCCTCCTACCACGCCTGCGGACCCCTGGGCCTGATCTGCAGGTTGATCACTGGTCTGCTCACCCTGGGGGCACGGGTGGCGGTTCCGCTCCACCCCCACTCCAATTGGGGTCACGTGACCACCACACCGGCAGGGCCTGATCCGGGCGTGGGATAAGGATCTGCTCTGCCCCTACTCGAGTTGGGGTGACGTGTGTACCACACTGGCAGGCCACTGGGCCTGACCCGCCAGGCTGTCACAGGTCTGTTTACCTTGCAAGCGCGAAGGGCGGCTCTGCCCTGCCCCTCCTACCACGCCCATGTACTACTGGGTCGTGGGTCTGCCCACCTGGCGGGTGTGGGTGGCGGCTCTGCTCCGCCCCCTCTCCAATTGGGGTCACGCGGTCACCACGCTGGCGAGCCGCTGGGCCTGCTCCGGGGGCTGGCGGCGGCCCGGCTCCTTCCCTCTGGCTCGAGGACAAATTGAGGAGACTCGGGTGACTGAGCCTCACCCCCCCTACCAGGAGACCAACTGTTTCTGTCGCCGCTGGTATTGATGAAGATCTCTCCTCCACCGCTTTCTGCTGACATCAGATCTCTGCCATGTTGGTATCCTATGCGAATGGCAGCATTTCGTTCCCCTTGCCAGGCAACCCAAGCAATGGGTGAGTCCTGACCTGCCCTCAGCAGGACCCGGACCGAGACACAGTTTCCGCGGGCTCCCAGCCCCGGTCCAGGGAAGTTCCGGGAGCCGGAACTCGGCCGCTCCGTGCTCGGTGTAAGCTCCTATAAGTGTAAGCTCCAAGAAGCAGTCCCCGCGGGCTCAGTTCCGGGAGCCGGAATTCGGCCGCTTGGTGCTTGGTGTATGCTCTGATAGTAGCAGGGTCCAAGAAGCAGCCTCCGCAGGCTCCGCAGCCCTGAGCCAGGGCGGTTCCGGGACGGTTCCGGGAACCGGAACTCGGCCGCCCCGCGCTCGGTGTTCGCTCCGATAAGATCAGGTTCTAAGAAGCCCCCAGGCGCTGAACCCTAGCAATCTGTCTGCAAGCCGCAGGCGAATTGCAGCCTGAAATTACCTGTTCTATGGCTGAATGAGCTGCGGTCAGTCAAAAACAGGTGTGGTGACGTCAGTTTACCAACATGGTGGCTGCTGGCCTCCTCTGTGGTCTGACTGGTGTGGAGAACCGAGATGGACCGCTTCCTTCCCCATCTCGAACCCAGAATTCAGCCCTGAGTGCGGTGCTTGCGCGTCTGGCAGAAACTGCAGCGCTGTAACCCTGCGTCTCTATCCCAGCGCACCTTGCAGACTCTAGCCGCGGGGCGATTTGCTGAATAAGCAGTGTTACCCTCCGTGCGACAAACCTCTCGCGTTTGAGTCCCCGTAGCCGATCCTCATGCGATGGAAATCCTTCCTCCAGGTTCCGGCGCACCCCACTATTGCTGGAAATTCCTAACAAGATATCCTTTAGCCGTCCTGACTTGTCATACTCCCACACAGTGAAGCAGCGCACGGGGGTAATGCACTCCCCTCGCCGCCATCTTCCCTCTCTCCAGTTTTCACTCTTCGCCTGTTTCTGAAAATGTTTGATCAGTGTTATAGCAAAGGGCAGAACTGATGAAGGAGTGTGTCCCAGAGTCTAGTATAATGGGCTATGAAACATATCAGGGATTTTTTTTTTCTCTTGATCCTCTTGCTCTGAGTACACAGTACTCCTTTGTATGGAACACAGTCCAGAGAGGCTGATGTGTATTTTCTCCAGAAATACTAATAAGGATATTTATAAATATTGTTTGTTATTGTCTATATACTTGATTTCATAAAGGATGTAAAATCCAGGTGAGCCAAATCAAAGATGCTGTTTGTTTGTTTTTGTTTTTATTTTTGAAAGAAACTGTTTTTATTTATTTATTTGTCTATTTAATCTTTTATTGATTTTATTTTTATTCTGAAGTTTTAAGGCCTAGAAATGGTCACGATTGTGAGCATCGGTTGGCTTCAAAATTAAACCCTCAGCTGTAGATGTCGTTGGGATGTCTCGATAAAGTACAGGTGGTGCTCACAATGCTTCTGTGACTCTGAGTTTAGTGTGACACATCCAAGAACGACTACTGTTAGAAGGATTTGGCTCAAAACACAGTCCTGTGTCCTGGTACGAAGGGCATTTTTGTAGCATTAGTGATCAGAATAGATGCTCAGAATGATCCCTGGAGTGGAGTCACAGCAGGACCCGCTTTTGAAATTGTCTTTCAGTGCCCTTTGGGGTATCCTATGGTGCTATTTGCAGCCTTGGGAGGATTCTCCATAAAAATGAATCTTTAGTATAAAATGAATTTTCAGTATGGTGTCAAATTCTGTGATCAGACATACAATAGGGTTTTCCCTATTTTACCAAATACTTTTGTCCGTCTTTTCTGAAATTCCTTGGCTTTAAACATTCATTTAGTTTTTTACTTTTAGCATAGAGACTGCAAAGAGAAACACCTAGTTAGACAGGCTGGCTCCATGCCAAAGTGGAAAGCACCAGGAAGCTGTCAACTTGAATAGCTATCGAGGGCCTGCGCAGACCCATTCTTTTCTTGCTGAAGTATATGTGAATTAAATATTTCAGTGTGTATGCATATGTGTGTGTGTGTGTGTGTGTGTGTTCTAAGAGTGAGGATTCTGAGAAGGGATAAATTAGTGTGGCTTAAAGTTTTAAAAAATAGATTAAACGGAGGACGTCAGAGAGGGCATGAATGGCTAAAATTCATATGGGTGAAAAGGAAATAAGGAAACAAACTTCTGTAAGTTCAACCTAAATTTTTTATGGAATATGCATGGAACTTATTTAAAAATAGAAAGAGTCTTTTTAAATTGAGAAAGCATATTTCTTAGACCTATATCTTTTACACAGATGTACAGCTTTATGTGACATTATTTATAGAACTTTAGAATGTACCTGTGCATATGTGTAAGTGTATATGAACACACACAAACAAACACACAGAGAGAAAGAGAATTTTCAAAATGCATTCTACTGTCACATATAACTAATTAGAACAAATTAAAAAATTGTTAAAAAGGAAGAATTTAAATTCTTTTCTACTTTGTCCCATGGCAATATTGTTGTTGTTGTTGTTTTTATGATAACTAAAACAAAACAAAGCCTAATGTCAAAAACCTGTAATGAGCCTCAAACTTTACTCCTGCCACCTAGTTGAAGGTCTTCTCCAGAGTCTGTGCTTGATGAGCTGCTGATAGTAGGCAGGCACTCTGGGTGCTGTGGGCAGGCCTGAGTGATAAGGAGTCTGGCCAACCCTGGGACCTAGAATCAGCCCATTCTGCCCCTCCAATCACTGGTTGTCCCTTCCTGGAAACATGCTTTGCCCTCTCTGAGAGTTGGCTTCCTCATCTACAGATTGAGAACACCATAGCTTCCTCAGATTGTGAGCGAGCCTCGTCTGATGAACTGCCTACTACTCAAAAAGAGGAAGCATTCCCTGCTTACAAATTTGTTTCCCACTGCTTCATATTTCTATTAACTAGTGCCATTTCATTCTTGATTTCCAGTTTTCATCATCACAGTTTAATTAGCATATTCAATTTCTCATATTATTTATAAACCCTCCATTATTGTTTTTATAATCCTTACAGTTATTTGTGCTCCAGTGCCTCTTTGTATGAAATATATTTACTCCATCCATTACTGAGTGCCTTCTTCAATTATTCTCTGTTACATATAAAAACCCTCCTATACACTCCTATCACTTACCCTTCTCTGACCTTTGCAAAGCGTGACTTTTACCTGTTTATAGATAAGTAATGACTTTGTTTAATTCTGGAATGTTCAAAGCTTCTAGGTCAAGCAGAGCCTTTTTCTCATTGCTTAGTCTGTGGCTCGTCTTGGAAGACCTTAGCTGTGAAATCTTCATCAAGAATCCTTCCCGTCTCCTGTGCCTGGCTCTACATTCAGTTCTTCTGTCCTGAGATTAGAGCATCGCCTATCTGCAACACCAGTCTGTACCACTGCAGTGGACATAAACCTTGACATGTTTGTCTGCCCCTCATGATAGAGAAAATACCTATATTTTTTTGTCCAATAGGAAGCCATTCCTGAAAGAGAACTCATTTTTGCCTAAACCGACTTTCTCTTTCCATTCCTTCTTTTCCTTATCTTCCAAATTATATATATATAATTATATATATATATATATATATAATTTCATTTGTCAATTCTGTGCTAAAAAGGTCATGTGTACACTAAAAATTCTTGAAATCAACAGTATTCTTATTCCTGATATCATTCCCAAGTGTGATTGAAATCTACATGGTAAGGAAGTGATTTCTAATAAGTGAACAGTTTGCTTTGCTTGTTGCCATAAAGGATCCTCAGGGAGTCCCAGAATCTGAGAATTGGAAGGAAGGTTGAGAGCTTACCTGAGCCTGGTTCTGCCCAGCCCAGAAGCCTTCTCCATGTCTCAGCAGGAGGCTGCTGAGTTCTGACCTTGTCACTTGCATTAAGAGGTCACTCCTCATTCTGAAAGCCCCATCTTCTGATGATCTGTGGTAATTACTTTTGGAAGGCATAAATTCATTCAAATGTTTCCTGCTTTTGGAGAAACTTTTTTTTTAATTAAGAAGCATTTTATTAAAAAGCATTTTTCCAGCAAGCAAGCTGACATTAAGTCAGCTTAAACATATTCGGAATTTACAAGCCTGGTTTCTCCATTACTGCTCCAAAACCCAGGAAACTCGTTGTTTGTTTGGATGCATGATGAGCTCCAATTTTTTCTAGCAGAGCATGTGCTGGTCTTTGCTTCGAGCCCTGTTCCAACATCTGCCCTCAGATTCAGTCCTTTAGTGATTCAGAAGCATGGGACTCACGGCAACTTAAAAGCCATTAATATTTCCTGGGTGATGATGAATTCAAGGCAGCCAGGCTTTTAGGAAGGATTTCTCGTGCTATGTGTGAGCAAGCACACTTCCCCAACTCATTATGTTGAAAGGCAGGATTAAGACTTTGCTCAAGAAGAAACTGATCCATTAAGTGCTAAAGAATATTTATGACCCACAGTACACTTTATCTTATAGAATAATAATACAAGTGTAGGAATACCCAAATCCTGCCAGGGTTTGAAAAATTGCATTGCATTCATGCCCAGGTATCACCTCTCATCATAAATCCTGAAAAATGTGGGGGAAGGCTGTGACAGGCCATTCGAGGGCATAATGAGGGATGCATCTTTCAGCACGAGTCTGATGTTTATTTATGTGCTGGAAGAGGTTTTATTTAATGCACCATGTTTTATAATTGGCTCTATTTTAAATGTAATCACAAGATCTACACTTTATTGTATGTATGCCCAGCAGTTTGTAAATGATGATTTTAATGCCCTCAGCACTAAAGACTGATTTTCTTCTATCTGCTGTGCCTATGGGGAAACTGTAGCAAAGCTGCTCTAAGACCTTGCTCAAGGTCACATTCAGTTAAGAGGATCAATACCTTGGACTGTTTGGCTGCAACACGCATTCTTTCTCCTGCATTTTTCATCTTAGACCTTCAGCTCGGCTTTGGCAAGAAGTTTCTGATTTTTAAGTACCTACTTAGTGGGTTCTCATGCAGTGTTTTGTTTTTGTTCTTTGGTGGTGGGGGTGGGGTGCATGCAGAGCAACATAGAGGTGGAAGATTCCACTTTAACATCCATATTATAGTTCTATGAACCATGACACCTCCCTAAATCTTAATCAGTCTGGTACCAAATAGAATGAGAGAGATGACAGGAAAAGAAGAGATGATGAGTTTATTGAAACCCACTATGAATAGAGATTGTCAGGCCCACATGTTAGAGTGCTAGTTAACTTTGTGAGGATTACTGTTCTGTGGCTTCAGTAATTTCTGCTGCTCTATTAAAAGTACTTTATTGTTATTATTATTTTTTTACATCTGAAGACCTCATGAAGGAGGAACTCTGATCTCTTCCTTGTGTCCTTGAAAGTTTATGAGAAAGTGACTCTCAGATGGGCTAGCTCTGATGAACCACATCATCTGTGTAAGACTGACTTGGCCGTGAACTCATTTTGTCCACACACTTTCTCACCAGCATCAGCATTCATGAGCAACTTTTCCAACTGCTCCTTCATGTGCAGATCATTTTAGTGCAGTTTATTTGAAACATCCAGTCGAATCTTCCTTCCAACTCATTTCCCTAAAGCATGAGAAGAATTGGCAAGTGACTAGTCATTTCTCTGTCAAATGTACCACAGATGAATTTAGAGTATAAAGACATAGATTCTCAGTACTGGTGGCCCCAGGCCATGGCCCAGGCACCAGTCAAGCAGGGGACAGCTAGAAACACAAACGCTTTTTCATCCACTTAAAAATGTTTTCTTTGACACCAACCTTCGTGCAAGTTGTGGTCCATCACCCAGCAAGGACTTCATCACCCACAGAAAGTCACCAGGACCCACTGATAGGTTACCCTACTTAGTCCCCAAGGAAGTCCTCCAAGTGAGTTGTGGCTCAGCCTTCCTGCTTCTTCACAGTGGTGTTGTTGACACACACACTAGGCACCCTCCAGTCTACACACTGCCCTGCAGAGCACAGAGCCTGAGGAAGTATGGACAGGGAGTCCCATGAGCTGAAGTGCAAGTCCAGCTCTGACACCACCCGGTCATGTGGCCTTGGCTCAGCTTCCTTCCTTGTAAAGGAGGGGAGCTGCTCTACCTGGCTGATCCTAGGGCTGATGGGAGGGACTGCTCATCAACATGAAGGCTCTATGTTCACCTCAGCTCCTACTGGATGTGCTTGGAGCCCCTGGGACTTCTGCCTCTTAATTGATGATCTGTGGTAATTATTTTGGAAGGCATAAATTCATTCAAATGTTTCTTGCTTTTGGAGAAACTTTTTTTTTTTTAAATTAAGAAGCATTTTATTAAGAAGCATTTTCCAACAAGCAAGCTGACATTAAGTCGACTTTATGGTTTCAAGGTCCCCAGGACGTCCTTAACCCCAATTTGACAAACTGCAGCCCCACAGCCATGCCGATGCCCTGCCCACATCAGTGTTCCACACCTGCTGCAGGTGTCCACACCCTGCAAGTGCACCTGCCCCTTTCTTGTGGATGTTACCCTTCTTTTCTCCCAGACACAGCCAAGGAGGCTCCCACTTCTCAGAGCTGAGCCTGACTCCATTGCAGAGGGGCATTTCCTCCAGCCTCCTCTTTATGCCTTGTAGTGGCTGATTTTCTCCTGGCCTGGGGCCTCCAACACACGCTGCCCCTGTCTCCTGAGATGCCCCTCCCTCCTGCCCTCCTTCTCTTCCATTTGTGGCCTTTGTTATTCTACCCACACCATCCTGGACTTGGCTTCTTATCAGACTCAGCACAATCACAAATACTTACTTTGTAATCACTCTTCAGTGCTGCCACCCCCTTTCACTGAAAATGTCTCAGAGACAGTTCCGTGGGCTGAATATTTGTGTCCTCCTAAAATCCATTTGTTAAAGCCCTAACCCCCCATGTGATGGCATTTGGAGTTAGGTCCTCTTGGAGGTGATGAGGTTTAGATGGACTCTTGTGGGTCGGGACCCCATGGTGGGATTAGTGTTTTTATAAGAAGGGGAAGACAGATTAGAGCTCTCTTTCTCCACCTTGGAAGGACACAGCAAGAAGGCGGCCATCTGCAAGCCAGGAGGAGGGTCCGGGTCCCTACTAGAACTGGACCAGTCTTACTAGAACTGGCTCCTGAATGATGAGAAATAATCTTTGTGCTTAAACTATCTCATCTGTGATGACTTGTTAATGACAGCCTCAACTAGGGCCCAGCACAGTGCCTGGCACAGAACAGACCTAGATGGTTATTTGATGGGGGATGTAGGGGCTTTCCTTCCTGTCTCTGACCCCTCCTGCCACACCCTGGCACTTTCTCAGATTCTTAGCATTTTGCTCACATTTCTGCACAAGGCCTCATCTCACAAGTGTTTGGTTCATTTCCTCAAGTTGATATTTGCCAGCGATACTTCTTTTCAACAATCTTGCTAAAATTTGGATGTCTACAGCAGAGGCCCGGATTTGAGGATTGTCTTTGGGAATCATCTTTAATGTTTAAAGCATGTATTTTCTCAATGATATATTTTTATCCTTAGAGAAATAATTTAGTTATGTAAGAAAAGCCCACTCATTCCAATTCAAGTTTGGAGAATTAGCTGGGTGATCAAACTTGAAAAATTTGACCACTTAGCGTCAAAAATGGCACATAGTGGGATGTTCTGGGGTGAGTACTTGGCTCTGTTCTTAACTTCACTGCCAGCCAGTCTTGTATCTTAGCCGAATTATTTAACCTCTCTTTGCTTTGGTTATTTTCTCTGTAATTTGAAGGGGTGGACTTTCTGATATTTATGGTTATTTTCCTGTTCTGAATCACATGATGTGTGTGTATGTGCATGTGTGTTCAGGGGAGGTGACCATAGTGGCTCTGATGTCACAGCCAGAGAGAAATCCCAGACTTGGAGCAAAGGCAGTTTGGTTGGACTGAGCTGCTTTACCAAACACTCTCCTTGTTCTATATATTTGTTAAGGAGATCAGTGTATCAAAACTTTTCAAATCAAATGGAATACTTAGAAAATTTTATGGTAAACTGATGAGGCTGGGAGGCTTCATATGTCTCCATATGAAGCTTGATGAAAACATTCATTGCATTTTCTTTTGTTTTTGACATTATTAGGGAAACAAAATACAAATATTAGGAAAGATATTAAATGTTGAGATTGTGGAAAACTTCCAAATTTTTTTTTAAAAAAGCAGAAATATGTAGTTAAAAGTGATGTCCTTTATTCAGAGATCAAACTTGAAATGCTCGTTCAGTTCCTGAGCAAGCCTTTTGGGTGAACATTCCTATAAATTCTTGAGAACCATCACTGACAAGAAATTTTGTTCATTTAAGGAGACGACAGAAAAACATTAAAGCATTTTAATAGCTGTGATAATTTCCTATTGCACTGTAACCGATTACCACAAAGTCAGTGGCTTAAGGTAATCCAAAATTATTATTTTCCAGTTTGTCTGAAATGACTGTTAATGGACTCCGATAAGTTGTCAGTAGCTGCGTTCCTGCTGGACTCTGCGGGAGAATCTGACTTTTTTACCAAGGGTCCATCAGCCACCTGCACTCTAATTCTATCCTCCCTCCCTCCATCTTCAAAGCACATCACTCCACTTCTTGTGGAGTGTCTCTCACATCTTGTCAGACTCTGACCAAATTACACTGGGCCCACCCAAATAATTCAGGACGATCTGCCCATCTCAGGATCCTTAACTTAATGCATCTGAAAAGTCCTTTTTAGCATATTCACAGGATCTGGGGATTAGGACCAGGATAGTGTGGGGGGAGAGTTGTCATTATTCAGCTGACCCCAAGTGCCCTTTGACAATTTACATTAGTTGAAGTCATAGGTGAAGAACCAGCAGTGCTTCCTTTTCTGTGGTTGACAAATGTCACATTGAAATTTCTTGCAATAAGGTGAGTGGATTTCTGATCCAAGCTAACTTTTTGTATCGAGTATTACAAAATAGTGGTGACTCTGCCGAATGGGCACACACTTGTAGGACAGCCATCCTGTGACTAAGGTGGGACCCTTGAGATGGCACATGAGCTTAAGACCTACAGGTAACCAGAGGTCCTGACTTACCCCTGGGATGTCCATCCCCACTCTTGACTAGCCACCCCTGAGTACGGTGCAGGCTCCTTGGAGCCTTGGTATCTTACATTCTTCAGCAGCCCTTTGTCCTAATTGGGTGGTGACACCCCTTTGTCCAGAATGGGCGGTGACATGGTCTGACATACATGTCTAGCTGGTGACCATTGGATGTCCCTCAGAGAGCTCAGACCTTTCTCCATTTAGGCTACCCCTGTGCAACCCCAGCATGATCAGCCTCAGTGATATCAGTACCTGGCAACAAGCCATGATCCCAGACTGGAATCTCTGAGGGAGACAGGGAGTGTGTGTGTGTGTGTGTGTGTGTGTGTGTGTGTGTGAGTGAAAATAGCATTGGGTCAGACTGCAGGGGTCAAGTGTATGAGTACCTGCTGATTCCTGTCCATGTGTGCAGATCCCTTTTCCTTCAGTTTCCTCTATTGTAAAAGGGGGGGTCCTCCTCCTGGGGTTGTTCGAGGAGCTGAACTGGGTGAGGTCTATAGAGTGCTTTGCCCAGTGCTTCAGACAGCAGTGGCGTGCCATGGGTGACAGCATGGAGCATGCTGGGTTTTCTGTCAGGCTTGTCTCCCCCCCCCACCCTCTGTTAGGGTAGTTGCTTACTTGTCTTCGTGTCATCTGCCATCCACTCATCATTAAGGGGGTGTGATTGCAGTCAACACAATGGAAAGTGGCACTTGTCAGGACAGCCACATGGAGTCTAGGGCCTGATTGAAGAGGAGGACTCATCTGGCTACTGGGTAGAGGTGGCGTGTACAGGCCTGGGGCTGCTGTAGGTGGGATCAGTTGACTGTAGCAATTACTTTGGGGTAAGAACCCAATGGAAGGAAACAGAAACCTAAGTGATTCCATCTTATGCTTCTCTGGTTCTCCACTTCTGCCTGCATAAGATCTTACCGTATGATTATATCGAATTCCTGAGCGAATTTGGAAATAATATGTATTTATACTTAGGTTGTTATTATAGCAGTAGTGCACTGATCATTTGATTCCTAAAGTAATTTCCTTCTATAAATTTACCTTTGATATCCCCAAATGGATATTCAGATTTAATGAAAAGAAGTAAGATGTTATACAACAAGGCAGCGTTTTTGAGCTGGAAATAAAAGGGATGAGCATTAAATTGCTTTTAAGTTTAATTAGGAATGGGAGCTACTTTCTAAACCATAATTGATAGCAGTTTAATTTGGATATTATTTTTCAGTGTCTGGAATGCTTGTTGTTCACATTTAGGATGAAGAAAGTATTTTCAGGGTATCACTGCCTTGTTAATTGACTGGGTAAGCATGTGAGATTTTTTTTAAAAAAGATGTTTTTGTAAACCTGTTTAAATAGCCATAATTAATAAAGCTATTTGTTTTAATTCAGAGGAAGATAATTTCATTAAAGCTTAAATAAAGCTGTGCCAGCAGTTTTCCTCCATACAGTGTTTTTGGGGGTTATGTTAATCTTAAGAAGTGGAGCCCTGGAAACGTTCGTTCAGTACACAGACTCCTCATTGTTAACGAGAGCTGGTGTGTGCTGACAGCTACCTCTCAGAGAAATGCAACCCATGGTTAGTGGTGGAAAGTGTGGCATTAGCATAGTTTTTTTGGCAAGGACAAAGTTGGGGGTGCTGCTAGCCTCTACAGTGACTCCTTCATTAATGGTGTCTTATCAGAGGCCTGGGCTCCAGGGCGGACATGCAGCCCCATGAGATAGTGTGCTAGGTAACCAGAATCCTGTGGGAGATGGCTTGTCCTGAATTTCAGAAAAAAGGAAAGGATTTCAGTCACTTATGATTTTGATTTTAAAAGGACCCATGGAGGAAAGACTTTGAAAAGAATTGCTTGTGTTTCATGAAAATTGACACAGGGTAAAGGTGGATTTTTTTTTTGACATCGACACTAATGCATATTATGGTTATAGTTTCTATAAGAGGAATGAGAATTAAAACATTTTTATTCTTCAGGGACCATTTCAGACAGAAATAGATCTGCTAATGCAAGATTTCAGAGTTAAGAATAAATTATATTCCCCAAGGTCCTGAAAGTTCATTTGCACAATGCTAAAGATAGTTCAAATAATTTGGGGAAAAAACTTTTTGTATGTTTTAGAAGATATTATATATATATATATATATATATATATATATATATATATATATATATATAGGGAAGTTATAGAAAATATAAAAAAATATTTTATATTAACATTAGTCCTTTATGATATAAACTGTCTCTCTGACTTCAGGACTTCCTTTGTTTTCCTGCCTTTAAATACAATTATAAAATTAAATGTAACTGATAAGATTGGGTAATGTGTATGATTGAACTAGCAACCATTCATTGATTATTCACCCTTTGCCAGGCAGGCGTTGTGCAGTGCTTTAAACACCTACCTAACAGACACAATTTTACACTTGATGTTAAATGTACATTTACATTGAATGGATTTAATTTCCCTAACAGTCCTATGACTTAATGTCTTCATGTGACAAATGGAGTCATTGGCCTCAGGGACACTAAAGTGATGTTTCCAAGATCACTCCACTAAAGGGCAGGTCTGAGCTCTGAACCTGGTCTTTGGATTTCACTTCTACTGTTCCTTGACACATCGGTTCTGTTGGAGGATCTTCCTTAGTCCATTCAGGGAGTCTCCTGGGGCTCCTTTCCACTCTCCCTCTGAAATAAGAGTGATAGTTGGTAATAAGCTGCATAACGTCCTCACCACTGTACTCAGGAATCCTTCTTTGGGTTCTAGCAGTTTCCTCTTCATATGGTTTTGCTGGTCTCTATTGGGTTCACCTGGGGAAGGCATCAGGCTCGTGCCCAGGCTCCCTCACCTCCTCTCCCTCCCAGGCCCACCTCCTGGAAAGAGGAGATATGTCTTTGAGCTGGGAGCAGAGAGTGTCTTTGCTTCAGATTTTCCAGGGGCCTCTTACTTTCAGACCCTGGGGGCACACTGCCTTCGTGGGATCATATATGAGTGTCTCTGGAACTGAAGAAACAGGTGTTGTCCCGGTTCTTGCCTGTGCCGTCTGGGGAAACCCCAGGCGATGGAGGATTGTGTACCTACCCTCTTGTTTGGCCCCACAAAGCAAGAGCTTCACCAGAACAATACATTGATTCCAGGAAACATAAGTTTCTGAAACTGTAAGCTCTGAAGATTATTCTTAAGATTTCTGGAGCCCTAGAAAGGTTTCGGTGATCCATGTGGCTTAAGGGGTAAGCTCTATGCCTGGAGGTATCCTTTGCCAGTGCCCTCCCAGGCAACCTATAGCCAGCCTGGCCCTTTTCAGTTTCCTCACACACTGGAGAGGGTGCTAAGCAGAACTGCTGGGTCAGCCTCCCCTGTGTCCAGGTGTTCTGTCTTGTCCTGAGATGTGACCCTTGTGTAGAAATCTCCCACCATAAACGATGGAGGTGACCCCTAATTAAGATGAGCTTGGATGAGCTGTGTTATTTTTTTACTTCTGGAAAATTGGATTTGGCTTGAGTTATGAAGTGCATTAATTTGTGTTTCAGAGCTCAGTGGTTCTCCACTCTGGCTAGACATTAGAATTACCTGAGGAAGTTAAAAAATACCAAATGCCTGGGCCTTATCCCAGCGTAATTAAATTGGAATAGCTAAGGCTGGGGCTTGGCATTGACATTTCTCAAAACCATTGCAGGCAAGTGAAATGTGCAGTGAGGAATGAAAACCCTGTAGGAAACACAGAGGTCATGGAGACGGCTCCTGTCTGCTGCTGCTGCCGTTATTCCTAGAAACACAATTAGTGCTGCTAGTGAACATGTATTAGGTGCTTGCTGTGTGCAGGGATTGTTCAGAGCATTTTTTATAGAATGGATTTACTTCATGTATTTCTTATGGTAAGCTATGAGCTTATCTCTGTTTACAGATTTGTATTTGCACATCTGTAGAATAGGTGAAGAATTCTCTGCTATACAACCAAGATGTGCCAGGCATGGTGTTGCACACCTGTAATCCTAATGCCCAGGGAGGCTGAGGCAGGAGGATCACAAGTTCAAATCCAGCCTCAGCAACTCAGCAAGGCCCCAAGCAACTTAGTGAGATCTTGTCTCTAAGTAAAATATAAAAAGGTCTGGAGATGTGGCTCAGTGGTTAAGCACCCCTGGGTTCAATCCCTGGTACAAAAAAAAAAAAAAAAGCAATATGTAACCAGTTTAGGTGTATATATGATTTTCATATTTATATTATTTCATATTATGCTTACCCTGCTTTGGTTCTGCCAAAGAAGACCTGGGTAAAATATAGTAAACAGCCAGAAATCTTCAGAGCCCAAGGCACAAATCATGGCCTCCTAATTCCTAGTATCAGGCTTCACATGAGTTTCTTGAAATGCATCTTTGCTAAAAAATACTTTGTAAGATGGTTGAAGTAGGGAGACCTTGATAACATGTGAAGATGCTCAGGGAAATTACACGCCCACAAGCTGTAACTCCCATGTACTTGGGTTTAGCACCTTTGCACGTTTACGAATGATTTTTCGTGTTCTATTTACAGCCTCCCCAGGAGGTCTCCATCATGAAGGAAGAGCGTGGGATTTGGATTGTGTTGTAATTTTGCTGGTTTCAAAGCCTGAGATCACTTACCTCCTCATCAGGGCATTTTTAAAGCATGTTAAACTACCAGAGTGCTGCTGGGTTTGTTGTGTAGTTCTTTAAGTGTTAAGGAGTGTGTCGTCAGACCATCATCATCAGGGTACAGAACATGTTCCCAGTGCTGGCATGTGGCTTCTAATCAGAAGCCACAGCCTGTCTCCTCCACCTACTTGAACAGCCTGGATAAATTCCTGTAGGAGGCCAAGCTCCATGCCAGCCCTCACTAGTAATTTCTTAAAAGGACAGGTCCTGTAAAAGCCCATGCAGCAAGGAGTGGGAATGTGGGGGTGTGTGCCATTCCTTTTTCTCTAGCTTGACAAGATACTGTAATTCTTGATCCCTGAAGGAAGAACCCCAGACACGAAAAGGAGGCTGGAGTCAGAACTCCAAAGGCTCAGGTTACTTTCTGGAAAGAAATGTAAGAATGTGTTCCTCCAGGCCTCTGAAAATAAGAACACACTCCTGCGGTCCTGGGCTGAGACTGGGCTGCTGGGGGTGGACACACACAGGTGCGTGGAGAAGGTGCCAGGAGAGAAGCCCTCCTCTACCACTTCTTACCTTTCCACAGTGCAGATCCTAAGCGCCATGCCTGGAGGACATGGGTGTCATCTTCCTGTCATGCAAGTCAACATTCTTGCCAACCGGCCTGAGCTGCTTTGAAGCCTTGGAGCCTATTCATGGCAGCACATTTTGATAACAGCTCATCCTTTGATCTCTGTAGTGAAGAAGTTCTCCACTTCAATTTCAAAAATTCTGACAATTTTGTTGACTTTGTCCCATGAAAGCTTAAGTTCCTAGGATAAAAAACTCAAATATCAACTCCTAAAATTACACCTTAGGGGAGGAGAAGCTTGCTGTCCCTGGCCTTGGAAACACTTGTCTCCCTTTCACAACCTCTGTTGTCAGTGAGACGCATTTACTGCCTCTGGGTTCTGATAAATTGCAGGGACATACTAATGATCTGCTGGTAAGATTGTGGGGCCCAGGGTCCAAGTGCCAACACTGGTGAGCCCCGTTCCTTCCTGTGTGCAGAGAGAAGTGTTAAGCAAGGCTGATTCATTTCTGGGTCATAACATCTGATGATGAAATTGTCTATAAAAAAGGTAGGGAGAGAGAGGTAAGAAAATAATGAATTATCTTAAGGTATTTTTGCATTGTACTGATCGAAGCATATCAGTGGTAGTCATACTATTAGGGTTTGAATTCTGCTGTGTTCTTTGCTTGATTGTGTGGCCTGGGTGAGATGCTTTTAACATATATCACCTTGTGGGATCCTTGTGAAGTTTGGATAAAACAAGTTTTCTTTAACATATCCTGGAAACTGAACCCAGGGGCACTTTACCACTGTGCTACATCTCCAGCCCTTTTTATTTTTTATTTTGAGATAGAGTATTGCTAAGTTGCTGAGATTCTCACTAAATTTGCTGAGACTGGCCTTGAACTTTCAGATCTTCCCGTCCCAGTCTGTGGATCCACTGGGATTATGGGTGTGCACCACTGTGCCTGGCTTAGGTAAAACAGTCCTTACGAAGTACCTGGCAAATGGTAAGCACTCAAAAAAGGTTAATGTATGGTCCAGTAGCAATGATAAGAATTCCATTTCTCATTTGGTTTCTAGGTTTCTAAACAGCAGGAGGTACCCTGTAAATCGTGACTAAATAGATGAGAGGATGCTTAATGAGGGAGGTTAGGAAAACTAGTAAATGCCAGCCAGCCCTAATGTGCTCTGCCAATGTTTAGTATCTTTGTCAGGTTTATTGCCGCGTCTCGATTTTGAGATATGTTTAACTCTGCCCAATATGTATTGCTCGTCAACCCAAAGAAATCAGTTAGAATAGAATCAGTGTTAAGATGGCCCCTAAGTCAAAGTCCTTACAAAAAAAAAAAAAAAAAAGACATTCAATACAAGAGGGTATCATTGGCCATTTGCTGTGATAACATTGTTTTCTTAGTTACAATATTTCCCACATGTAAAACTGACAAAGGATTTAACAGTATGTTGAGTCCAAAGGTATGCCATAGGACCTAGGCCTGCACTAGTGGGGGCAGTTTTGCTTATTAATGAAAGGAATAAAATGGGAGGTTCACGTTCACGCTGTGTTGAGGCTTTACAAACTGGACATTGTGATTCCATGGAGGTTGGACATTCACAATCACAATGCTAACTTCTGTCTAGGGCTTACTTTGTCTCTGGTCCTGGGTTTAGTGCTACTTGTGCATAATTTTATTTAATCCCACACCATATCTATGAGCTGGGTGCCATCATTATCTTCAGTTATCAAAAAAAATAGATAGAGGATAAGAAAATGACTCAGTGTCATGCAGTTGTTGTCATAGCATTGAGTTATAAGGGGGTGAATTATGAGGCAGACTTGTGCACGTCTTCCTCTCCAAGATGGCGCTTCCTGCCCAGACCCCATGGTCTGGTATTTTCTGTTCACTTGTTGAAAACATTGCAAACCATATGACTAATGAATAACTAAGGCTAATGTGCAGGTGGTAATTCATTTCTTACAGTCTATGGCCAAGATGTCAAGTATGGAAAGTGAATTAAGTAGTATTTCATTCTTTAAGCCAATACTGACTACATACCACGTTCTTGAAGGGCTCTGTTCTAGGAGTTGTAGCATTGAGCACAGTAGACAAGTCCCTACCCTGAGGGAGCTTGTACTCTAGTTGGAAGAGACAGACAATAAGGGACTAAGTAAATAAATGTACTATTATAAAACGGGGCTATTCAGAGAGAACATCTGAACTGAGCCTGAATGGGAGGGGTGGGGAAGAGCTTTTCTAGAGACAGTTCAAAAGGCCCCTAGCTGAGCGCAGCTTGGTGCATTCTGGAGCAGAGAAAAGGCAGTTGAGGCTAACGGTGCTAGGACACAGGGCCTGGGTCATGTATGGCATCACAGACCATGGTGAGGGTCTTAGAAACACATTTTTTTTCAAAGCAGATCACTAACATGTTCTAAGTTATAAGGTTTAAAAACTCTTGTTGCGGGCTGGGGTTGTGGCTCAGTGGGAGAGTGCTCGCCTAACATGTGTGAGGCCCTGGGTTCGATCCTCAGCACCACATAAAGATAAATAAATAAAGATATTGTGTCCATCTACAACTAAAAAATATTTTTTTAAAAACCCAACTCTTGTTGCTATTCAAGTAGAGGAAGAAACTAGGGATAAATAAAGAGATACAGGGACTCTACTGGATGGCTTAGAGCGGCTGATGAGAAGTGTTCAGATTTGAGAAATAACTTGAAGGCCAAGCCAGTAGGACCTCTGACTGGGGGGTAAGTATGAGGTGGGGGAAAGGACAAATTGTACAAGCCAATAAGGAAGACAGGGATTTGGGGAACGTAATTGGAGCATATGAAGTTTTCTGTTTTGAATGTATGAAATGTGAGATGTCTTTAGACATCTAGTCTGAGGTGCTAAGGTGTTGGGGTGCCTCATCTGGAGTTTGGGTTAGTGATCAATCAGTTGAATGAGTCCCTTTAAGGGGTGTTTAGAAATGTTGGTTCTGTGGAAGCCTCTAGCATTTTAGGAGTGTTTTGTTGTTGGAGCTCTCTTTGATCCTTGAAATGATACCTGGAGAACATGCTGGAGCATGTTGGGATTTCTCGCTTTTCTCTGGGGAAGGCACATCCTCATGAAGAGCAGATGGGAACTCTCTGCAGTCATACCGGCTATACTATTGTGAAATATTCCTAAATAGTTCTCTAGATGTCAGCAACCACTTTTATGCACATCTTTTTTATTAGGTCTGATATAGATCTTTCTACTTACGTGTGTTCCCCATGGAGTTCAGTGCAATAATTAAGAGCTAACAAATGGTTAATCACATTCACATTTAAAAGGTTCCTGAAACAAGCCTAATCATGAGTATGGCAGGGTTTGCAACTTGCACATAAAAATTGGACCCTGTTATCCTTTTACGACATGCGACTAGCTAGTTAGAGTACTGTCCCTGTGGAAATAAGTGTGTTACAAATCAGAAGACTACAAAGAAGGGCTGCATGTTGACTCAGTGTGGAAAAATGTATAAGCCAAACCCCTCTTATTTATTATGTTTGGATACATTTCCCCAGTTTTACTGTCCCTGGCTTAAGCTTTGCTTCCCCCTCTCTTTTTTTTTCTTCCAGTTTTCTAAGTCACTTTTAATCTTTATTTTCAAAAGCACCTTTCATCTATTCAAACTAGGGCATTTATCATACCCCCAAGTCTCTTCTTCTCTAAGTATTCTTGTTTTTCCAATAGTTTCTACACTGTGTTTTAGTAGTAGGTTCTAGTGAAGATTATTTTCCTGGACTCACAGGAGTCTCCTATTAGACTGATTGCATCATTGGCTTCCCCCATGTGATCCAGTGTCACCAGATGGTAGCATCTGCAGTTCCTGGGCTGCATGGAAGCCTGAGATGTCAAACCTTTCAGTATGCTTTTCAGATGGGCCCAAACACCTCTGGAAAAACCAGTCTTCTCCTCCCTGCAGGTTAATTACTCTTGTAACTAGAGTAACTTACTGATTTTCTCCAGACCTCTGTTTTCGAGAATTCTAACCCATCTCTGATATTTGAATTAAATGAAGGAATATCTGGAAAGCACTTAACAGAGTATCTAATACTTTAAAAAATAAACTCAATAAATCTTGATTCCCTTCCAAGCCCTCCTGAGTCTTCTATTTATTCATCAGGAGACAACAGCCACACTGTCTGAAAACACACATGCTAGTAGGTGGCTATTGGTGAAGACCAGTCAAACTGGACTGAAAAGATAAAGAGAAATTGACAGTGTCAAGGTGACTAGTGAAACAGTGGAGGTGTTCTCAAAGTATGTTTCCAGGATCAGGGACACCTACACTTGACTGATGGTTAGAAATACAAGTTATCAAAACTACCGAATCATAACTTTGGGGACAGGGCCAAGACATCTGTGTCTTATCAATCCCTGCAGGTAATTCTGATGCACACTAAAGGTTGAGAACCAGTGGTCCGAGGGAATCTCAACAAGTATTGGGTGTGAAACAATGGTGGTGCATGCCTCTTCAGGTGTAAGTTTGTGTGAATGCACGCCCATGTGGGTAGAATATTTGTTACTGCCGAAACTGTTAACCAAGCATCATAATGAAACTGGAGTTTTGAGATGAAGCTCAATTCACTGCTTCTGCTGGCAGGTGGGGTCTGCACGGGCTGCGGGCCTCTGCAGCCCAGAAGTGTTGCTGCTTCTCAGCAGGGACCAGAAGGCTGGCTACACGTCTTGACAGCCAGGAGCCATGTCAATAACATAAGCAAAGTCCAGCCAAACTGATGGATGAATTACCCATTCGTCTTTGGCACTGTTGTCTAAATAGAAATATATATATAAAATGCTTGTTTTCACTGACTTTGCATTAATCTTTTGGAGTTTAAAAAAAAAAAATGACCCGTCAACATTATTCTTCTTTATTTTCTAGGAAATTCCACTTACTTGGATGACCATGGACCACCTCCTAGTAAGGTAAGGTCTTTTCCTTTGTCAGTACTTGGAGCTTCTGATTTTAGTAGCTCCTGGACCCCCATTCACCCCAACCAGATGCCCTCTAGTCCCGGAGCATTCGCAAGAAAACAGTGGATGATGAATGACAAATAAATCTTCAACTTCTAATGCAGAGGAAAGGGACGAGCATGAAGATAGTCATGTGACACGGAGGGAGAGCCATTACTCCCTTACTTGGAGAGCTGGATCTGCCCAAACACTGGAGCCACCAACTCGCTTTAGACCTTAGCCAGCTTCTCCTATTGGCCGTCACCTCATTTGCCCTGGCTGGCCCATGAAGTTGTTCACAGCCCTGCCTCCCACGCCTTTGGGCCTGGTGCCAGACTCACTTCTGTCCCCTTCTCCCTGGCCTGCCTGGGATAGGATACTCTGTACAGGCCCAGCCAGTGCCCTCCCACGGCTGCCCTGGCCTGGCCTGCATGCCCACTTTGTTTCTTCCTATAAGCAGTTCTGTTTGACTTTTAAGGGGCAGAACAGTCCTTTAGTGTAGTTTTTCCACCACACTCTATTTTCTTGAGCTCAATGAAAACCAAATGTCATTCTACTGAAAGACGAGAACAACAAAGTAATCATTGTGGATGAGAAAATCTATGTAATGCAATGTACTCTCTTTTATTCTGAACTTCTGTCCTTTTTATTTTTTGACATCATTTTTATTTTCCTTGTTGGGAATGTTGACAATAGTTAATCAGTCCTTGGGCCAGGGGAATGCCCTTGACAAAACGTTGGCAACCCTTTATCAGTCAGTTTTACGTTAAGAATTTTGTGTCTGGCCTGTGACACCTAGCTTACCAGTCCTTGGTAGATGAACTGAAGGAGATGCCTACAAAGTGCAGTTATAAGTTCGTGATGAAAAAACGATGAGCCACCAATCTCGGTGGCCTTTTAAGCCACTTTACTCATAAGCATGGGCTTTGGGAGCAGATATTTCTGAATGCAGCATGGGCTCTGCCACTTTCTAGCTGTATTACAGTGGGTGAAATTCTCAACATTTTGAGCCTCAGATTCTCAAGTGCAGAGTAGGACTAAATGTACTACCCAGTGAAGGATATCAGAAAGGATCAGATGAGCTGATGTATGGGGAGTACTCAGCACTGACGTGTAATAAATAGTAAATCAGAAGTAGCTAGTGCTTATGTGACTGGGGTATTGTTAACTTTATTGATCAATTGGACAGTAGTATTTATCAAATTCATGAACAGCCCTACCATTTGACCTACTGCATGCTTATTGAGTGCTTATGATGCCAGAGACCCTAGAAATACAAATAAGAAGCAACAACAATAAAAATAGCTCCTCTCCTACAGGAGCAAAAGAACGTAGAGGACTGTAAGGTCTAAGTCTAATGTGCATCCTCACATCCTGGCTTGAGCCTCAAGACACAGAGAGGCATGTTATGGTTCTTCATTGAACCTCATTGAACTGGACAGTGGAATCCAGAGCTGGAATCTGAATTAGTTTTCCTGGCTCCTGTTCCAGGTTTTTTGCACTAGGCTAGTATTCTCAAACGTGACTTGTATCAGAATCACCTGGAGGCTTACTAAAATTCAGATTATTGGGCACCACCCCCAGAGTTCTGATTGAGTCAATCTGGGGCAGGACCTGAGAACTGGCATTTCTGACAGACTCCCAGATGAGGCTGATGCTGTGGGTCAAGGGGCCACATTTGAGAATTGCTACCCTAAAGGCCACGAATAGAGAGAAAACCACTTCCCTGGATATTTTCTGTGTTGTCTTCACTATTATTAACTCAGAAAGAGTGACATGGCTTATTACCTACAGTTTTATTTATTAATATAATGGCGACTCACCATTGTTAAGTGTCCTTATAGTGAAGACTATTTTCTTTAGGCAATAACCAGCCCAGGAAGGGAAGATGGGCGGGGGTGCAGATGGCCTGCTGGGTTTCCTCACCACTAACTGCCTTTGTCTCCCTGGAGGTCAGGAACAACTTCTCTGGGATCAGCTGTTTGCTTCATTGGCTTGTCAAGATATTACTTGGGCTCCAGGCTTGTCAAGCAGGGTCTTTCCTGGTCAGAAACTCAGGCCCATTTGATATGAACTTGCCTTTTGGAACTTTGTTCTTGGTGGCCAGCTTGGACCATCTCTTCAGAAGGCCTGCTGACCTTGCTAAAGCTGGACTTCTGTCCTGCCCGCCCCTCTGACAGCATCGTCAGTGTTTGGATTTGATGTGTGGTGTGCTCACTCCTCTTCCGCAGCTGAAGTTCCCAGTGATCCACAAAAACAATCAGGTGGTATCTCATTCTTCTTGACCACATTCAGAGTAAAGCCAGTTTTGTAAACTCTTGTCCAAGTTTGAAAATTGTGAACATAATCTCTTCAGACCAGCAGAAGTTTTTCAGAGATTTTTCTCTAGAACCATCTGCTTGTTGTCTAGGAGTGGAGTGGCAAAAACACTCCTGACTCTTTAAGCAGAAACCATAATAAGAATGTAAAAGTGGGTAGGAATAATATTGGTATGTGACCATCTCTTTATCCATGGTTCTGACTTCTGGCAGGATGGAATTGAATCTCAAAAATGATGAGGTCAGACTTCCAGATAAAGGTCCCTGGAGTGTCCCCTGGGGTGGGGCCCTAGTTATTTAGATCTGCAGATCACTGGCTTATCCAGAGACACAGTGGCATCCAGAGGATAAGGACTCACACATGTCTGGCTTCTGGAGTGGACCCATCCTGGCAGGGGAAAGTCAGACCCACGCCAGACCCATATTTTTCATATTTGTTTAGCACTCAGAAATAACTTTTTGATGCCAAGACTCAAAAGAGTTGTGCTCTAGATAAAATAAGAGTTTAAAACCCCGAAAATATACTGAGGTTACAGCAAGTTCTCATTTGATTAAAAGTTCAATTTCACAAGTTTCACATTCCACAAGTAATAGCCATTTAGGGAATGGGGTGTGCCACACAACATGGACTAGGCCCGGGTCCTCATTCTCTCCAGTGTTTTCATAAGGAAAAAAACAAAACACCTCTGATTTTCACTTGTTTTTGAAATCCATTTGGACCTCACAGCTTGCCTCAGGTTTTGAGCAAAGCTATTATTGAAAGGTGGATGTTAATGTTTTCCTCTGGCTACTACTTTTTACTACCACTGTGTAGCTTAAGGTTGGAGCCCTAGTGAGAATGACCATGGAGATCTCTAGTGAATAAAATAGAAAGATATTCTTGAATACACACTCAGGTATGAAAAAGCAACTATGGTATGATAGCACTTTTTGTAAAATTATATGCATACATGTTTATGTCTACAGAAAAAAAAAAAAAAAACCTGGAAGGCTATAGTGTTTTCTGCAGGTTTGAATTTATTAAAGTAATGCCTCCTCAATCTAGAAATCAGAAAAACCCCTTTCCAGGTGTAAGAGAGTCAAGTTAAAGATTAAAAGCCCCCGGAGCAGCAGGTTGGTGTCTTCCCCTCCTTAGCTTCACTCTACCTGGAATGTGGGTACCTGGTGGGAGCAGCAGGCATCAGCAATGAGAAGTTCAGCGGGCATAAATAAGATGTGGTTACCATTTCACATATGTAAGGTTCCCAAATCTGATACGAAAGGAGAGCTGTTCTAAGCAACTCGAGGATAATAAAATCACTATCCATAGCTGATTTATATCTTTTCCTATGTGCCAAGCACTATGCTAAGCACTTTGCATGCAAAATTTACTCTCTATAAAACAGGAAGTAATTTTTTAATCCTTATTTTACAGATGAGGGAACTGGATCTTAGGGAGGGTACTAATTTGCTGAAGGTCAGGCACTAAGGATTGGATTTGGGATTCCAGCCCAGAGCTGAGTAGCTCCAGTCTCCACGCTTTAACCATTTCAAGATGATAAATTTAAGTAGAAATACAATAATATTTTTTACTGTATTTCTGGAGTTTTACACCTTTAAATAAGAACCTAGTACACTGATTAGTACATACACAAACTTAACCCTCAGTTTCCCAGCAAAAAAGACAGCATTTACTGTTTGAATTTGGTAGACAGTTTTTAACTTTCAAAAATGAGTTGATTTGTGCTTTACCTTTTTCTTTTAAATCACCCTTGTATAAATACCTGCCTTTGGCATTTTTTCATTTTTCAAACAGCATATAATGTAAATTTTGATTTTCAAATATCACAGATGACAGAATACTGTTCCATGTTTATTTAGCAAAACAGGATAGGCCCCATTTCTATACACAAAATAGCATTTGATGAGGTCCTTCCTCTTGATTCATGGACTGCATAAGTATGTTGTATTTGCTTTCTGTACTTATGACTATGTGGTCCACTCGTTGATTCTTGAGTTTGAGAGGTTTAATCTAAGATGTCATCAGGATTCAATGCAAGGTTTCACATTCACTATCAGGTGCAGCAGTAGCACAATCTTGAGTACTCTCTGACTCTTTGCATTCATCTCTGATTCTTCTAGTGCTTGAGAAACTCCTCTGCCTCCTCAGTTTTCTTCTCTTTGTCATTACATGTAGGTATAAAAAATTCCAAATTCTCTCTTTAGTATAAGTTGAAAACTACAAAGAGGCAGGCCGGGTAGTTTAGTGGTAGGACACTTGCCTCACATGCATGAGGTCCTGGAAAAAAGAAAACCATAAAGAAGCTATCTCCAGTCTTTGTTTTTATCTTGTGGAAAGACAATGCAATACTTGACTCATGCAATAGGAAATGTAAAGGGTGATGTAACAGTGACAGTTTATTTTACCACTGAATCCATCCCATGGGCCTACGCCATTGACTGCAGTAGCTGTGAGACTCATGAGGATAGTTATATTCAAACTAATTAAAATTTAAAAGATAAAAATTCAACTTCTTAGTTGCATTAGTCACATTTCTAATTCGCCATATGTGTCCTTGGACAACACAAATAGAACATTTATATCATCAGTAACCATTGTTTTGGATAGTAGTATCCTGACATTCCATCATTCTTCCACTTTTCTATTATTTTAGTATTTTTAAAGCACCTGAGAATAATTGATATATAATGGATGGGTAATTATTTCTGAAATAGCAGTGTTAAAATGAAGAAAAATTAAAATCACTAAGATCTCATTAATGGATCTTAGATTTTTATTTTAGGGTGGTAATTGCAAGGTAGATGAATTTTATTCTCTTTAGTTTAAAAAAAGTATATTTTCTCTCTCTTTTTTTGTAGATACTAAGAAAGTAAAGTTATGGAGTATTAATCCATACAAATAATTAGAACTGCTCAAAAAACCTGATAAGTTAAAAATTGGACCTAGTGGATCCTGATCATATACTGAAAGTTAAGTTATATTTTATACCTTTACAATTTTGTATAAAAATAATTTTTATATATAAAATCAGACCTATTCTTTATCTATATAATGTGCTGGATAGTATTAGTATTCAAAATTCTATTTTAAAATAGGCTCATTAGAAGAGGGTGTATAATTTATTGCTGAGCAATACATTATAGTTTAATGCTGAGCAAGCATTCTGCAATCGAGTGAAAAGTGCTGATATTAATTCAGTGGTAATTAATTGTATAGTGTCTAACAGTGACCAGTAGTAATAGTTGCTTGGTAAGGCTCAGTCCCTGTTTCACATTGCCCGGAAGCTAATTTCCCTTTAGTATTAATTCATTGAGTACCTAGTTCGTCCAAAAGATCAGGAAGATGCACAAATAGTTGAAAGTAACTTCTATAATCTAATAGTTTATTATATTATCTAATTGCATCATAAGGTTTAATGGAATCAAAGACTCTGAGAGCACAGGGTTCTATGGTGATACATGTTTAGGTCTAAATGGGCCTATACAGACAGCTTCATTCAGTCAAGCATTTACCGTGTACCAAGTTTGTATTGGGCTCTGTGTTAAGTGCTGGGAACATAAGACTATAGAAGTCACAATCACTGCCTGCAAGGAGTTTAGAGCCCAATGGGAAGGATGGACTTATAAACTTATAATGCCTAAGTGGGCTGCTGGGTGCTTTTTAGAGAATGAGCACAGGTTGAACACAGAACACTCACCCTGACTCTTCTCTAGGAGAGAGTCGTGGAGGCTGAGTAGCAGAACTAACCAGGTCAAAGAGTCTGATGTGGAGGTGTTCTATTAGTCAGCTTTCTTGCTGCTGTGACCAAAAGGCCTGGCAAGAATAGTTTTAGAGTAGGAAAAGTTTATTTTGAGGCTCATGGTTTCAGCGGTCTCAGTCCACAGACAGCCAGCTCCATTGCTCTGGGTCCAAGGTGTGGTACATCATCATGGCAGAAGAGTGTGGTGGAGGAAAGCCTCTTGGGACATGGCACCAGGAAGCAGAGAGAGACTCTCCTCACCTCAGACAAAATATATACTTCAAAGGCACATCCCCAGTGACCCAGCTCCTTCAGCCACACCCTGCTGCCCTACAGTTACCACCCAGTTAATCCCTATCAGAGGATCAATGCATTGATTAGGTTAAGGCTCTCATAACCTAAGTTTTCTTGCACTATCTCACACATGAGCTTTTGGGGGGACACCTCATATCTAAACCATAGCAGGAAGGGATGAGGAAGGGTGGGCCTTACAACTGGGGTTTGTAGTGCTATAGAAGTAGAGATATGAACTTGTGACACTTTGCTTTCACAGGAAAAAGAGAAAAGATGATGGCCTAGGAAATGGGGACCATGTATGCATAATGATGGAACAGGAAAAAATTGTATAGGAGTGGTCAGTCACAAATCCGGTTTTGAGTGGTGGTGTGGATCAAATCGTACCTGCCCCAAGGATATTGAATCACAACTCCAGAACCTGTGTATGTAATCTTATTTGAAAGAGGTTCTTTGCAGTTGAGGTTATACTAGGGTAGGGTGGACCCTAAATCCAATATGGCTGATGTCTTTATAAGAAGAGGGAAATTGGACACAGAGACAGACATAGACACAGAGAATGCCATGATGCCACAAGCCAAGGGACACCAAGACTTGCTTGCCCGGCATCCACCAGAGGCATGAAGCAGTCTGGCAGGCTGTCCCTCTGAGCCCCGAAGAGGTAGCCAACCCTATGTACACAGCGATTTCAGACTTCTGACCTCCTAGACAATGCAAGAATAATTTCTATTATTTTAAGCTATCAGTTTCTGGTATTTTGTTATGGCAACTCTAGGAAGAAATGCAAACGGATTGAGTTTAGTATCTTTGATTACTATGACAGCACGGAGGGCCACTCCCTACTTGGCATTATTTGGTTGGTTGAATTTAATAAACATTGAAACCATCCTGAGAAGCCTGTCATTAGGATAATTTAAGAGCATCTTTTTCTATTTTCAACATTTAGTAGTCAGATTTCCTTCAACTTCCTTTTTCACTTTTCCTCAGAAAGGTATGTTGTTATCTTTAGCCATATTGTTATCCCCAACATTCCCTCCTTTTTTTGCCTATTTGAAATTCATTGTACTCTTTAATTGCTATTTTATATACAAAAAAATCATCTTAGGTGACATCATATTTTTCTCTGACCAGGACCTCAATGACAGTCTATTTATTTAGGAGAAAGTTACTGAGGGGAGTGATGTCCCGTTGCCACAGGGTGGGGGCTAGGAGGGAAACAGAGAAAAACATTCACAAAGTCTGTGGCCTTTTGGAAAGGATGTCCTTGTTTTTACAGAAATCATCTCAGCCTGATGTTTTATAACACTACCCCCATGTCCCTAAGAAAGATTTTGGTTTTGGTTTATTTTTTTCCCTTTTAACAACTCCTTTAAACTTGACAGCCCTAACCCCATTAGCTGAAAGATGTTTTGAAATGTTTTCTTTAAAAAAAAAAGAAAAGAAAAGAAAAGAAAACAAATAGGCAACCCCTGGCCTCAGGGATCCCATTCTGTATTTCTAAGGAGTTGAGCCCAAATATCTTATATTCGCAGCAGGTAAACTACTTCCAGAAGATATTGAGAGAGTAACTAAGAACAGAGTAGGGTGGAAGAGCAGGAGAAGAAGATTAACATTAAACAGGGATGAGAGGTGGGAGGGAAAGGGAGAGAGAAGGGAAAATGCATGGAAATGGAAGGAGACCCTCAGAGTTATACAAAAGTACATACAAGAGGAAGTGAGGCGAAGGGGAAAAATAATATAAGGGGGACAAATGAATGTCAGTAGAGGGAGCAGAGAGAGAAGACGGGAGGGGAGGGGAGGGGAGGGGAGGGGAGGGGGGGGGGGGGGAGGGGGGATAGTAGAGGATAGGAAAGGCAGCAGAATACAACAGACACTAGTATGGCAATATGTAAATCAATGGATGTGTAACTGATGTGATGCTGCAATTTGTATATGGGGTAAAAATGGGAGCTCATAACCCACTTGAATCAAATTGTGAAATATGATATATCAAGAACTATGTAATGTTTTGAACAGCCAACAATAAAAAATTAAAAAAAAAAAAGATATTGAGAGCATGATTACTTTCAAATTGTTGGGCTGTTAACTTGGAAAAGGTTTCTGGATCCCCAAATCCCCATTTCCCTGGGAGGCAGGATTACTGGTTTTATGTGCACAGAGTCTCCTTCTGTCAGCCTCAGTTTTTACTTGGAAGAGTATGACAGAGATTTAAGAGAATAATGAATTTCTTGTTTTTATCCCCCAAACCTCACAACCTGTTTTTTCAGGCTGTAGATGTGGCCATCCACCATGTTTTCCTCCTGTCTGTGAGAACCTGCCGGAAGCAAATAAATCTTAGTGCGGAATTGGGTCGAGTGTGGGCCCTGTCCAGAATGCTTCCTCTAGGACAACTGTCCCTGAAGCCATGGCTGCTGAAAAGTGGGTGCCCCTGGTTTCATGGCTCCTGTATATCCTGCTGTAAATAGAATCTGCCATGGCAAAGATCCACATTGTGGGATTTTCTCTGAAAAACAAACTGGGGTTTTTGATCAAGAAGTTTATAATACCTCCTCATTTCTACAGCAGCAACTATGAACATTCTTTTTAGTTATTTTTAAATTATGAAGCATTCCAAACACAAAATATTAGCAAGACTAATAAAGCATACACCTGATATGCCCAATGTACCAGCCCCTGAGATTTAACACATTACAGTGTTAACTTGCCAGATGCTTCCTTCTGACTTCTTGGTGTCTACGGAACTGAGGAGCATGGATTTTAGAATCAGACCTGAGTTCAAACCTAGCTATGTGATATAGTTGTCCTGGTTAACCTAGAATAAGTACTTCCTCTTTGAGCTTTGATTTCTTTTTTATTTCTAGAAGAGGTGCTTGCTGGCACTCCCCACCCCGCCTCGGGAGAATATAAAAAAGAAAATCAGCTAATGGGGTTGTCAAGTTTAAAGGCTCCTAGCCCCTCACCCTCTTAGGATTGTGAGGCTTAAATGGAATAACTGGAAAACACCTGGCATGGTGCGAGGTACATGGTATGTGCCTGACAGTGGGTCTTTGGGACTATAGTGGTTTCGTTTATAAAACTTTCTAAAGATTCTGCAAACTCAGTTTGCTCTAACTTAGAGTGATTCTTGCTCCCAACACTCCATGCCCCACAACTCTATTTCTTTGGACTTTTAAAAGCAGTTGCATGCCCATTGATGTACAAATGCCAGTCTCTTAACTTATAAGGACATTTTGGTCTCTTGTTTATAGATTCTTCCTTTTATTCATTTGAGTTAGTTGAACACACAAAAGCATAGCCTTTTCCAGTCCCTTGTTATTTTATTTTTCTTAAGCATGTATTGCTCTCTGTGTCCAAACTTGAATGTACCCAAAGTCCTGCTTAAAAAAAAAAAACCTACAAAAAATGAAGCTGCATTTTATTTTATGGAAGAATCAATTGCACTGGATAATGGGTTTGTGTTTAATGATTCATGATAAATATATTAGGTTTAGAGAAAGAGAGAACGAGCAGGTCAGAATGAGGCTGGCTTAGGAATCAGTTTTGCTTGGCTGAGCAGGACCTTGAAGGAGTCCCTTCCACCCTCTTTTTTTTTTTTATCATTGCAAATGATAGAAGAATTAATGACTTGAATATCTTATTTTAAAATAATTCTGGAAGGTTCCAAGCCCAGTGTGTGCTGTAGAGAACTTTATGTTTCGATATTCTGTGCAAGATAGGTAATTAGTAGCTTAGAAAGTAAAATAATCTGCAAAAGAGAAACAAATCAACCTTACATAATAGAGTTACTGTTTCTTATCCCTAAATCGCCTGTATCCTCGATTCAGCCTGATTTCACCCTCATCGCCCTCTTAAACCATTAGTGTGGAAGTGTTTGGCGCAGCTCAGCTGCCTCCTGAGAGTTCAGCTTTCAGTGGAGATCTGCATCCAAGTTCAGAAACAGAACTTCTAAATTTATCAATTTTATGAGCATGTAATGTGTCCGCTCTTTCCCCAGAAGAACATGACGAATCCATGTTTTTTCAACAAACATTTACGGCTGCTAAATAGCGTATCTTCCACGCCTTTGCTTTTTTATTTAAGAAAAAAAAAGTTCTACGAAAGTATAGTTTTAAAAATGTGTGGTTTGTTTATGTAATTGTTCTTTTAGCAGCTTTCCCGCCTCACTTCCCAAGGGCTCGTTAACATTGATAAGATGCTCTCTGAATAGTGGCCAGAAGAGCACCAGTCACAATTGTGGACTTACCAGGTTGTTAGGGTTGGGCTGCTTTAAAATAAAAAAAAAAAAAATTAAATTAAATTAAAAAAAAGTCTTAAGTGAACCCTGAAATGTTAAAATAGCACATTGTGTTTAGAAAGTACATTTAATCAAGAAATTGCTTCAGTCAATTAGAAAAGCCCATGCCACCATTCTTGAGCAGAATAACAGTTGCCTCAGGGTCTTCAAAATTGTAGTAAATTAATCATTTTAGCAATTTCCAATATAGTTACCTAATTCTTTTCTTGTTTGTTTTATTTTTTCCTTGACCTTATGATTCTTTTTTGTTTTGTTTTAACAATCAAACACACTCGCTTTTGTTTTAATTTGGAAGGTCCTGAAAATTATAGTTACAGGAAAAAAAAATAACCACCCACAGTCCCAACTGGCAGGAACAACCAATATGAACAATTTTCCACAATCCTGTCTGTTCTTATTGTACATTAAGAATATTGAAAGCTTTTGTATCATTTGTTGCAAATATTTTGCCAATCCTTTTATGTCTGATCAAAGCTATGCATGTACATAAGGCACAGAGTTTAAAGAACCAAATGGCTCAGAGGCTTGTTATTAAAAAATAGTGGCCCTTGACTACCCCTCTACATCACTTCCTGTTCTTCAGAAGCTATTACTAACTCTTTTAACTGATTGTTTAGTATTAACTCATATCTCTGAATATCCTGGGTATGTTGCCCATTCGTGATTTTTTGCTACTTTAGGTTCCTTGCCAAACTTCTACAGAATAGAAAGATCTAGCTCCTTCACCCCTGCACCCAGGCTTCCTGCTTGTTCCCCATCCGCCTAACCTGGGTGTATGCAGTTGGGGCTCAATTGGTACCCAGGATTTTTAGTATTGAGAACAGGTCAATAATAGTAGCTGCTGGGCCACTGTGATTTTATTTCCTTTCCTGTTCAGCCTTTTCTTTCCTTTTCTTCAAACTAGTCCTGATGGGGGCACACAACGCCCCCGCCCAGAGACTCCATCAACTGAGTACCCATACAACACCCAACGTGTGTGACATACCAAAAGGAGGACATACATAACAAGGAAAGAGGACAAAGTGGAGATTAGAAATTAGTATGGAAATAAATTTAGGAACAAGACAAGGTCTCATTAGTTTCCTTTTGTTATGCTCAAAAATTAGCACGAACTTAGTGACTTCACACGGATTTATTATCTTACAGTTATGGAAGTCAGAAGTCTGAGTGGGTCTCACAGGATTAAACTCAAGGTTTCAACAGGGCTGTGTTCCTTCTGGAAGCTTTAGACCAGGACAAGGACTTCTCTTGGGGACCATTACTCTGCCTTCCACACTTTTCTTCCTCTTTTCTCAGACTCCAGTGTCTTCTTGAGAAAAATTGCATGTGCTGCAAGTTTTCTGAAGTCTTGTGTTTCTGAAAATGTCTCTGTTTTATCCTTGTTTGATTCTTTGATAGGATGTAGAATTTCGGACTGGAAATATGCATTAATCAGAATAGGGCAAGGTGATGCAGTTATCATTAAGTGCAAAGTCTAACATTTTGCACTTAATGATAACTTAATATCTTCACATATTAGAGTTTATTCTTATTTATATAAGACCCTCTGTGGGTCCAATGATTCTGGGGAAGCTCAGGAATTCATTCAGGATCCAGGCTGTTTCCCCTTGGGATGTAAACCTCTCAGCAGGAAACCTATATGCCATCGTGGTGGGACACAGAGGTGGTGGAGGGACACACTGAGAATTTCCATTACTCCAGCCTGGAAATGATGTATGTTGGTTCTATGAGAAGTTCGTTGGCCAGACTTGGTCAGGAGGCCCAACCCAATTGCTCAGGGCTAGAAAGTGAGGCACAGTAGTAACCTGATCATTAAATGTCTCTGCCACAAAGTCATTTTCTCTTAGAATGTTAAAGTCTTGGTCAGTTTTATTCTAGCCCCCAGCATTTCTGTTAAGAAGACTAATAATTCTTAATCCCTTACATGAAAATTGAATCTGCCTTTATGGAAGTTCTTTGTACCCTGAATTTTATAGCTTGGTGCCTAGAGTGTGTCAGTTTTCATTTACAAATCCAGGTCCAGAATCTCGCATCCTGGAAACCAATATCCTGGGAAATTTGCTTGACTTCTTTCATTGATGACTTTTCCTCCTGTAATTTCATTTTCTGTTTTTCTGAACCTCCTCTCATTTGCAGATTGAACCTCCAATGCTAATTGTCCATATTTCTTAGTTTTGTTCCTCTTGTTTTTCTTTTCTTGGTCTTTGTGCTCTACCATTTGGAAGAGTTTCTCAACTTTGTTTCCCAACCCTGCTGTTGAATTTCTTCCCTGTTCTCATATTTCTAATTTCCAATTTTGTTGTTGTTATTGTTCTGACTGTTATTGATCATAGAATTCTTTGGTTCCTTATAGAGTCTGCACATTTCTTACAAAAGATTCTTCCTAGATGTTTTATTATTTTTTGGTTGCTATTCTGAATAAAATATTTTTCCACTGTATTTTAAGTTGATTGTTATAGTATTGAAAAACTATTGATTTTCATGTTTTATAGCCATGTTACTTTTATGAGCTTTTTATTTAATAATTTTCAATTTTTTTCTTAATAGAAGATGATCCAATTGACAAACAAAATTCATTTTACATCTTCCTATCTAATTTTGTCTCAAGTTTTATAACATTATTGTGAATAATATTAAATAACATGAACTCCTTGGTTAGAAAGTCTGTATTAATTAGCATCATGTCACCAACATTTAGAATGGGCATCTGGCTCATAGTAAATAGTAAATATAGTCAAATGAGTGAGTACCTTTGTGTGTTTTTTTTTTTTAATTTTAATGATACTATCACAAGTGTTTTATCATTTAGTGTAATTTTTATTGGTAGCTTAGGAATAGTAATCTATGTCATGCTAATGCAATATATTTTAATTTTCTGAAAGCATGCAATTGTTTGAAAGAATATACTTCCTTTGTGGCTTGTTATCTTTCACTTAGAAATGTGTTGAACTGAGTTATCTTAATTTAGATTTATTTTAGAAACAAATTAGGGGAAAGGCTGATGAGGACCTATGAGTGAGATTTTAAAAAATCAATGTTTTATTTGTCTTAACATTTTTATAGTGGCCTAGAAGAAGAAATGCTGAGAAAAATCTCTGAATTTGAATTTGCAGGTGACATTAATCTTCCCCCCCCCCCCGCAGTCCTACCATAAGACTATCAACTTATCTGGCACCTAGGGGCTTCCACCAATTTTATGCTACAGCCCAAGGGGCACTGGTGTCCTCGAGCAGAGCATACAACTGTGTCCTAGGCAAGCTGTGATCTATCTATGTCTGAAAGATTATATGCAGTTTTAGTCAACATATACCAAAAGAAGTGTAATTGAGCTGGAGAACATCCAGAAACTAACTAGAATGATCTTGAGAGTAGAAAGAAAGACTAAATTGATTATGATTCTTGTCGAGAGAGACAGTGGCTTAGAAAAATGATCCAAGTCCTTAGAACCAGAAAGAATATGTTTGAGGTAAACACAGAATTCTCCATCAAGGCCTTGAACACATCTGATCTGAAATTAAAGAGACTCAGTGTTCTTCAAATCTGAAGTAGACAAAGACAAATTGAAGATGTTCTGCTTCTTATGGTGGATAGTAAATTGCTGGACCTCATTTGTGCAAATGACAGTGCAGGCCTAAACTATAAATCAGTAATCATAAAAGTTCTTTTATATTCATGGATGACATATCCACCGTGGATCAGGAAGAGAACAGGTTGTTTGGAGGGACAGTGTAGTGTTTCAGACTTGATGTTCTCGACTCCACTAAGATCACATTTATTTCACATATGGTAGAAAATGAAAATTATTTTTTTCTCAATAAAAATAATTGTTCAGTAATAATTGACTTTTATTGACAGTTTAGTAATTATTGATGTTTTTCTCCAAGTCATTGCCTGGGCTGCCAGTGTTCTGATTACCCACTTTAGTGAGTTTTAGACTTCAATCCTGCACCTTTTGCAGGTGCCTGAACAGGAAGCTCAATCATGTGAAGACTTCAGAAATACAAGTTTGAGGATCCTAGTGCAAGTTCTGCTCCCTCTCACTGGTTTTTATTTTTAATTAATTAATTAATGTGTGTGTGTGTGTGTGTGTGTGTGTGTGGTGCTGAGCATTGAACCTAGGATCTTACACATGCTAGGGAAATGCTTTGCCACTGAGCTTCATCCCTAGCCCCTTATGGATTTTAGACCTAGCAAACCCAACTTTTCATTTTTCCTCATTTTTATAATAGGGAGCCATTGTGATTTCCCTTTATTCATCACATGCACATTTTTGTGAAAAGGAGGGAATGAAGACATGTTTGTAGAAGTGCTTTGGGAGCTGAAGCGACTGGCTGTGTTGCCGATGGTGCTGGCCTCTTTCCCGAGTCCTCTCTTTCTTCCCAGGTCCCTGAGTGGACACCCTGCAAATGAACCCCAGGGTGATCTGCTCTGGTGAGCTGGCTTGACTCCATGGAACTCTGGGCTGAGGACTCCTAATAGAAGGCAGGCTGCTTGGGATTCCTGACCTTCTCTCCCTAGCCCACACCCTCATCTTGACCTTAAGCTCCACCCCCCACACCACAGTGAGAAGGTGCAGGAAAGGAAGGAAAGTTTTTTCTCCTTGAGCCCCAGCTCAGTGTCAATTCAGCTGGACCCTATCTGGGACCAGGGCCATATCTACATCCCCTCTTGGCTTTTCATTTTTTTGCCCCAATAAAGGGAAATCAGAACCCATTTACCTGGGGCACTAGTTGTATAGGACATAAGAGAAAAAATGAGCATTTTGAAACAGGAGATGGAGTGGGGGAGCCAAGGAGAGAAAAACAACTTTAAAAGCCTTTGGACTGCCCTTTGAGAATGCTATTCCCTGCCACCATGGCCGCATTTTGTCCTTGGGAATATATGATCTTAGAGCTCTTTCTCCTTAGAGAAACCCAAAACAAGTTTGCAGTTATATGGGCTCCACCCAGCAGGTCCCCACTGTGCATTGCTAGTGAGCATGGTGCTGGAGGACACCTCCCGTCAGAGGTGGCCCAGGAGGTCGATGCTTCTTACCCAGAGTCACTCCTTTCCCTGACTTGGGCCCTCCTGCCTCTCTTATTTCTTCCTTTTGCTTCAAAACCAGATTCCCCTTTTCCCTTGGCCAAAAAGAATATGCTGCCCAAGTGGTCTGGGACGAATGAAGGGAGATGTGCTGACTAGAGTTTGGTGAGGTGTTTTAATTTAGAGTAAGGTTTCATGCTACAATTTAACTGCATCATAAATAAAACTACCTGAATAGGCAAAATAAAAAGACCCAGGCCTGTCATCTGTTTTCTTCCTAGACAGGTTATGGGTATTATCCAGTTTCTAAAATTTCAAAATTTGTTGAGCTGCACAATTGTCACTGAAGAAAGTTCTGGTTAATGTCACAGCTGCTGTAATGTGGTAGTGGAGAGCTCAGCCTCTTGAGCTTAGGGACCCTTCTGCCTCTTACTTAACTGTGATTTGGGACAGATTTCTGAATATCCGTTATCATTTTCCTCCCTTATCTGGTAGAGATAAAAGACTACTTGATAAGGTTGTTAAGAGGATTAATTGAAAGAGACCATGTACAAGGCTTAGCCTACTCTGATCTCATTTAACAAATGCTGGGTTAGTTGTTGGCATGGTATGTTGAATGGGTTTGGCATGCATGTGTGTGTGTTTGTATGTATAAAGAGAGCTTTCTAGGAGTTTTATTACTAAGTAGTATTATAATACTAAGCAGAGTTTGGGTTTCATAGGCTTAGTCTGTTTTGTATCACTGTAACAAAATGCTACAGGCTGGGTAATGATAAAGAACAGAAATTTATCGGCTCAAGTTCTAAGCCTGGCAAGTTTAAGGTCAAGGCCTCAATAGGTTTGATTGTCTGGTGAGAGCTGCATTCTCAGGAGGGGAGGAGACTGTGTCATCATCACATGCTGGAAAATAGAAGGACAAGAGGAACAAACACTGGTTGAAGCTTTTTTTTTTCTTACATACATGACAATAGTGCAGTGCATTACATTCATAATTATCCATTCACAGCACAATTTTTTGTAACTCTGTATGTAAAGTATGTTCATGCCAAATTATGCCATTATACATGAGCTCTCTTATTTTTTTTTTTTGCATTACAATTCTTAATACACCTTTATACCACAATTTATCATATCTCTGTTTGTATATAAGGTATGTTGACACCAAATTCACATCTTCATACATGTATTTTGTATAATGATAATCTAAGGCTCTAATCCCCCTCATAAATAGAGGAGCCCTTCTGAGATAACTACCTCTGAAAGGCCCCACCTATTAATACCATCATGTTGGCCAAACCATAGCATAGGCCTTAAAGAATGTGTTCTGGCCCATGTTGGCGCCATTTTAAATTATTCTAATTTGGTTACCCTTGGGGAATTAAAGCAAGAGTAACAAAATATTTCATTATAGTAAAATAAAACGAAGGACTTCTTTAACATGCAGCAGATTGTAGATGTGTTATGGAAAAATCTCTGTGCTTGATAGGGTGTATATTCTCATTTGTATTCACTCTCGCTGATAGGGTTGTTGATGACATTTAAAATATTCTTTTGAATTCTGATTATTCAAGTAAAACCAAAAGCAGTTTATTGAAAAGTACTAAATGTAAGATTAGAAATTTAGTATGTTGCAGACCACAGGTAGGGGTTACGCTGTGATCTATACCCCAGGAGAAACAACATTCTAGATACTTCATGGAGTGCTTCTGACTAATTATCTAGATCTCGGGTGGCATAGGTGTGCAGACACCGCAACACACAAGGAAGAGCCCTTTAAATGACCTCAGCTCATTTGAAGTCCATGATAATCCAGAAAGGAGAGGGCTGACATGTGCCTTTTTCTCCGAGAAGATCAATAAGATATAAGGTTGTAAGAACAATGAAATTACAAAAGAGAAGAGCTTCATCTCAAGGATTTCTTAATGTGAAGAGAGAATAATAATAAGTGACCACTTTCTTATGGCCTTCAGCCTTTTCTTTCATTTAGCGCTGCCTCAAGTACCATTGCATGGTGCAGAAATCTCTTATGAGAAGGTTCTTTAACCTCACCATACATACAGAGCTCTAGATGGAAAAATGCCCTCAAATTTCATGACCGAGCAAATATTACCTAATGCCACTAATTGATGAATCGTGTTTTGCTGGATCCTTAATCTGAATTGCTCATATTTATAGATATTATTTTAACGACTCTCCACTTATAATATCTGCCAAGGCCTTTCAGGGAAAATCTTTCAGTGTGGTTATATATGTTTTGCATATTTGGCTCCAGTCAGATCAATTTTAAGTCTACTAGGAGAGTTGGTTGTAACTAGTTTTTATTCCTTGCAAAAATGTGCTCTTGTTACTAAACATTTTTAGCAGGTGTATATATATTTTAAATCTATGATATATTGACATATATTTGTACATTAATGTTTTGTCTAATCAGAAAGATAAAGAACTACTTGGGTATTATGAACTGAAAGCCAGTTTCTACATTAGTAGTGTTTCTCAGAGAAGAATCATTTCCATTTCAAAGTTTTGGACATTTGGTGATTTATATGTTTTATTTTAGTGTATAAGAAAGTTTAAAATTATAATCCCAAATAACAGAATTTTTATTGCTGCATATTTATTGTATAGAATAGCAAGTTTCATTGTAGCATATTTGTATATGCTCATAATTTGATCAGCTTCACTCCTTAGCACCTGTGTTTGCCTTCCCTTAACCTCTCCCCAACCCCTTGCTCTGTACTAATGGCTCCCCTCTACATTCATGATATCCTTTCCCCCTCTAGCTTCTACTCAGGAGGAAAAAAAACTAATATTCCTCGAGTCATTTTACTTAACATGATGCTTGCTGTACAATTTCATCCATTTGCCTGCAAATCACATATCATTCTTTTTTTATTACTGAAGAAGACTTCATTGTATATATACACCACATTTTCTTTATCCATCTTTCTGTTGATGATACCTAGGTTGATTCTATAATTTGTCTATTATGAATTGTGCATACCTCTAAAATATGCTGACTTTAATTCTTGTAGATAAATACCAAGGAGTGGTATCACTGGATCATACAATAGCTCTATGTATATATTTTAAGGTACCTCCATACTAATTTTTATAAATGCTGTACTAATATACATTCTCACCAACAGTGTATAAGAGATCTTTTCCCCCACATCCTTGCCAGCATTTACTGCTGTTTGTATTGTTATGCAGATAACATATTTCAACCACATGTATATAATTCAAAAGTACCAGTGAAAAATGAATTTTCCCTCATTTTAATTACCAAATGACTTTGCAATAAAAATTAATTCAAAAAGAAGAAAAAAATTTACAGCATAACAAAAGGCTATTGATAAAAAGGCTGAATCATCTCTTTCTTGGAGATACAGGAATTTAAATGCTTGTGTCAGTTCACATGAATCTCTTTCTGAAACATTAGTGAAAAATATTTTTAATAGTTTACTGTTAATCTTATAATTGTTTCCTGTTGATTCCGTGGTTGTATGACCAATGCATGCTTGAATCATAGCTCAAAACTGCATTTCAGTCAAAATTGGGGATCACAAGAATTTGTTTACATGCTTTATGTGTGTGTGTGTGTACTTATTTTCCAATTTAAAAATTAAAATAGTTGTTAATAACATATTTTCTAAATGTTATACAAGTATATTGTTTCTAATATTATTTCATTGGAAATTATATTTATCTGATAATATTCTCCTTCAGAGTGTGTTTCAGTATTCCTCCTCAATAATCATGTCAGAATTATTTCTCCTCAATAATCATGTCAGAAATCTAAATTTAATGGAAAGTACATCAACTTTTTAATATTCCTGAAACCTTGATTTTAATGGTAATAATTATGATGGATGCTCATGTCCACACTGGGCAGCACCATTTGCTTCTGCTCCTGAATATTCTCAACCACAGAGTTCAACAAGTTCATCATGTAGAAAGATACAGGCTTCCTGCTGCTCCAATAGGGCAGCAGTTTCCTAATAATGATACTGATGGGACCCAGAATAGATGTTTATTTAAAAAAATATTATTTAAAATGACTAAATATTCTTCCATGTATGTGTAAGGTAAAAATTCCATATTACCTTTTAAATATTCTACTAATACTATAATTTATGGTGCCTAAAGGGCCTTTGGGACTGATGTTTGTTTTGCTTTTGCAGAAAAGCCTATAGGTCCCAGGGACCAGCAGCTCTCTGAATCCACATTATTCATGCAGTGCTGTGTGACAGTGTCATTCTTGGAACTCGGAGAGGATGTGTGCTGGCACACCACCTCCATTTTCACTTAGAAAATTGCACCTTCTAAATGATTACTTTGCTATGGTCCAAGTGGCTGATAGGAAGATAAATCTTTTGCTAGATAGTATTTCCTCAAGTGCCTTTTTTTAACCCCAGAAAAAATAATAGAAGATGTGGTATGTTTAGATAACTAAATAGGCAAGTTCCATTTTTACAAGATAATAAATATAAATATTACATAAATATTATGTAGTATTATAAGAATGATTGCCTTAACCAGGAAAATATAGAAAGAGCTAGTAAGCTTATGAGGGAAGCACAGGAACCTGCTCTGCTGTATTCCATGCAAGTGTGTGGGGAGGTTGTTTGCTGTTTACTTAATGAGTTATTAGTTTGGTACCTAAGATTAATTTGATTATCTTTGGAAAATACAAATAAATTTCACAATCAAAACAGACTCTGGTTATGGCTCAGTGGTAGAGTGCTTGCCTTGCATGAGTTAAGCACTGTGTTCCATCCTCAGCACCACATAAAAATAAATAGCAAATAAATAAAGTTATTTTAAAAAGGCTTCAGAACACTGTGCAACACATAATCATTTATTAAAAAAAATGAGAGAACTGCGCCTAATAGAAGAAAAAGTAGGCCCAAATCTCTAACATGTCCAATTAGTTAATAAGACTATTATTAAGTCCAGTTCCTTAATAAGACTCCATAGCACAAGAATTAAAACCAAGAATCAATAAATGGGATGGATTCAAACTAAAAAGCTTCTTCTTAGAAAAAGAAACAATTAGTAAGGTGAATAGAGAGCCTACATTTGGGGAGCAAATTTTTACCACATGCACATCAAATAGAGCACTAATCTCTATGACATATAAAGAGCTCAAAAAATCTTTTTTTTAATCTTTATTTTGTTTATTTTTTTACATGTTGCTGGGGATCGAACCCAATTCCTCACATGTGTGAGGCAAGCATTCTACTGCTGAGCCACAACCCCAGCCCCTCAAAAATGTTAACACCAGAAAAACAAATAACTCAATCAATAAATGGGCCAAGAAATTGGTGCACCCAATATGGAAAGCAGTATGCAGATTCCTTGGAAAACTGGGAATGGAACCACTATTTGAACCGCTATCCCTCTCCTTGGTCTGTATCTAAAGGACTTAAAAACAGCATACTACAGGGACATAGCCACATCAAACATAGCAGCACAATTCACAATAGCTAAACTGTGGAACCAACCTAGATGCCCTTCAGTAGATGAATGGATAAAAAAAAATGTGGTATATATACACAATGGAATATTACTCAGCAATAAAAGAGAATAAAATCATGGCATTTGTAGGTAAATGGATGGAGAATTGGAGAAGATAATGCTAAGTGAAGTTAGTCAATCCCCCCCCAAAACAAATGCCAAATATTTTCTCTGATTTAAGGATGTTGATTCATAGAGGGGTTGGGATGGGGAGAATGGGAGGATTCATGAACTCTAGATAGGGCAAAGGGGAGGGAGGGGAAGGGAAGGGGCATGGGGGTAGGAAAGACGGTGGAATGAGATGGACATCATTAACCTAAGTACATATATGAAGACATGAATAGTATGACTCTACTTTGTGTACAACCAGACATGAAAAATTGTGGCCTATATGTATGATATGACTTGTATTGCATTCTGCTGTCATATATAACAAATTAAAATTTAAAAAAAAAATCAGGATTGATAAGTCTCCTAAGGTGACCTTGAACACTTCTTTGACACTCTTTTTACCTGGTCCTTTCCTTCTTCCAGAATCTCTTCCAATTGTTAAGGACAATTGATGCCATCTCTCCTTTCTGTCATACCTCAGCCCACCTGTTCTTTAGGTCACACCCACAGACTCACATCCATTAAGAAAATTGTAGCAATAACTCTGAACCATTAGGTGGGCTGCTTTCTCTTGCTTTCTCCATTAATCAGAGTCAGTTTAGCTTTCTACTTAATTTTCTGTAATTATATGTGTTTGCTTATAAAATGTGCGAGGTTGGGAGTGCAAAAATGTAACATTATAGATTTTCCCTGCTGCAAATCAGCCTAGCATAGAAAGGAAAGTGGCCTCTGTTTCTTTACCTTCAGCATCGCAGTAGTCTCCACTTCCTTTTCTTTTTTCCCTTCCTGACTCTGATCCGTGTTTCCTGGGGACTGTGATGTTGCCTCCTGGGAATAGCACCATGACCAGGTCCTGCCCTCTGTCCAGGCCTGTCCTAGTCAACTAGGCCTGATCTTGACTTTAGCTGGTTGCTTCTACATCTGAGGTGACTGGCTGGCCCTTGTAGAGCCTCTGTTCAATAAACTGTTGTCCTGAGTCCTCCTTTGCCTGGCCCCAGACCCCTCATTTCCCCTCTCAAAGTTTCAGGGAAATTGTAGGAGAGTTTTCTTGGTGAACAGCTCAGCACCATGGGTCTGAGTAGGTTCTCAGCCATAACCACCCTGAGGCTCAAGCTGTGCTTGGGAGTCAGGCATCTCTCCAAGGCTTAGACCCTCAGAGGACACACAGTGGGAGGCTGGCCCCTTGGTCTCTAGGATTCCCAGAAAAGTATCTGATGTTTCTGTCAACCCAGGCTGCTGCCCCAGAGGGGTGGAGCACTGGACTTTTTTCTAAGGATCTAGAAATCTTCTGAGATCCATTCCTGTCCCTCTTGGCCCTTATCCTGCTGACCACCTGAACCTCAGTCTCCTTTTCAGAGGCAACTGGCCCCTACTTTATTCTTTCTCCAATCTTTGGTTTTGTTGATAAACTTGTTGCTTTCCTCCGTCCAACCTCTAGAACGCCGATTCACTCTTCTCTCAATCAGTTGGCATTGGAAAATTTGGGCTTTCCAGATGAACTGTGTCTCTAGAGAGTCACAGTGGAAAATGTAGAAGCTCCAAAGCAAAATATGAAATTACAGAACATCATCAGAAAAGAGTCAATACACAGTCATGAAACTAAATCATCTTCTTTTTCCTCTATTGTCTCCTTCCCTTTCTTCTCTGTTGGTTTTTTGTTCCTGTTTTGTTTTACTGATTCTTTGCTTTTTGCTTTGAGGGATTGGAGAAAACAGTGGTAGAATATCTCAAATCCTTTTTGGAAGCCAAGATACTATAAATTAAAAATAGATCCAAATGCTCCATCCATGGGTCTGTTCTGTGGCACTTTGTCTGTGTGTCCTAAGTTCATGATTCACTGAAAATGATCTCGGTGAAAGTCGCATATCATGGGCAGTTTCTTTTCATGTCAAGGCTGCCCATCAGATGACAGATGTGTCACAACATTGAACAGTGACAGAAGAAGAGGACAAAGGCAAGTAAGATGGAATGATTGCCTCTGTCCTGAACTGAGTTCCATTAAATTCTGCACTTGGGGGAATTTCAGGCGTATGTGTTGTAACCAATAACTCTGACCCCGTAGCGCATAATTTAAGAGAACACAGGATCCAGGAGAAGCTGTTCTTATCTATGTTGCCTTCTCTTGTAATGGCTTCCATAACTTATCCACAAGGAGAAACAAGCAATCAGAAGAAATCTTTCCAGGCCAGTCAGAGCCTGTTCATACTTTCTTTGGCAAAAAAATAGATAAGAGTTATCAGGTGTGTTAGGTTCCTCCTGAGAGTTTGTGTTTTCTTTTTATCATGTGACGAATCACTCCCTGATAAGCACAAAGGGGAATGCTTTTAAAAAATAAAAAACTCTTTCGAGAATAAGTGTTTAATTCTGTTAGAGAACACTAACCCAATGATCATCATAGTGAGCCATTCACTGCCAAGTCTTATGAGTAGATTTGAGGCAGTGTGGGGTACACTTTGGTGGTTACTTGAAGGATCCGTTTTCAAATGCTAATATGCATAGGAATGTACTGGAAATTCACTTCAAGCACTGTAGGGTCTTAGTGGGGACTGAGATTATGCACTGCTGGTCCCTGGTTCTCACTTTACACACTCAAGTTTTAGAGATCCTTAGCAGTCTCACATAGTTTGTACAGAAATTTCCTATCTAATTAGTGGCCCCAGTAGGACTTGGAATGCCAGTGACTTTTATGGACACTTTACCTCTCCGATCATGAAAGAAATTTCTCAACTGGAAACTAATAGTTTAAGCAAGGATAATGCAGAAATGCCCTGCTCTAGCCAGAGCCACGACTTGGAAACATCTTCTTGGGATCGGTTCTGATGTTCCGACCTCCCATTGTAAAAGATGCCTTCATTGTAGACCCTTTATGAGCAGTCTTGTTCCAGGACTATGTGAAACATCAAATTTATGTGAATAAATAATTTCTATAGTCCTATAATCTCTACAGGAACCAAAATACTCTGTGAGGATTGGGGTGACCCAAGAAACTGACTAGAGTAGATTGGATGCTAATTCATCAAAAGATAATTTCATTGTCAGTCATGAATGTTCCTAAAATTTGGAACACATAAAAACAAGGAGTTTCAGGAAAAAAAAAACATATAGTGGGTAGTTCATTCTTTTCCTGGAATTTTGGTTTCTTAAAATGAAATCCCGATTCCACATGCTTTGACTTTCCTATGCCAAATAAAATAGTGCCTGATTTTGTTCAGTATGGATTCTATAGAAAAGAATCTGCTATATCGAAAAAAAAAAAGTTTTTCCTCAAAATGACTACTACATTACTACTAAAGTACCTTGGTTGATCTCATCTTTAAATATTCATTTTAGTATGCTGTTTTTAAGTCCTTTGGGTATTAACCGAGGAGTGGAATAGCTGGGTCAAATGGTGGTTCCATTCCAAGTTTTCCAAGGAATCTCCATATTGCTTTCCACATTGGCTGCACCAATTTGCTGTCCCACCAGCAATGTATGAGTGTGCCTTTTCCCCACATCCTCGCCAACACTTATTGTTGTTTGTATTCTTATTTTTTAAAAAGTGTTTTTGGAATTGTTGATGAACTGCATGCCTTTATTTTGTTTGTTTATTTTTATGTGGTGCTAAGGATTGAACCCAATGCCTCACACATTTAGGCAATTCAATTCATATTACACATATAGCAGAATTTTTCAAGTCTCTGGTTACATATGATGTTATATATGATGGCAGAATGCAATTCAATTCATATTACACATATAGAGCAGCACAAATTTTCAAGTCTCTGGTTATACACAAAGTAGATTCATACCATTTGTGTCTATACATGTACTTAGGGTAATGATGTCCATCTCATTCCACTTGGTGCTGCGGACTGCTATTTGTGTCCCCTAGGGTCTTATGTGGAAGCACTAATCACCAGTATGATGGTGTTTGGAGGCAGGGCCCTTTGGAAGGTAATTAGGTTGTGAGAGTGGAGGCCTCATGACTGAGAATAGGGCCCTTGTAAGAAGAGACAGGAGACACAGGATCCTTCTCTGCCCTGTGAGGACTGGGCAAGGAAGTGCTTATTTGCAAACCAGGAAGACCCTCACTAGGAACCCCATTGGACAATACCTTGATCTTGGACTTCCCTGACTCCAGAGCTGTGAGAAATAAGTTTCTGTTGCTTAAGCCTCCCAGTCTTTGGTATTTTTTGTTATAAGCGGCCTGACTATAGCTGATGGTCTATTTAATTTCATTTATATTCTCACTCCCTTCCTCCTCCTTGGATTACTTGGAATCAAAACTCAGATACCATATCATTTTATTTATAAAAGTATCAGTATAGATCCCTACAAACGCATACATGAAAACTTTCAAAATATCCCTGCAATATCACTGTTACAACTTTGAAAACTAGCAGTTATAGCTCAATGTCACCAGACATTCATGGAGTTCCTCGTTTCCCTCACTGCTCCCTGTTGCTCCATTTAACTAACTGTGCAGAGATTTTCCTATACATTGCACTTGTTGATATGTCTCAGATCTCTTTGAATCTTTATGTTCTTTCTCCTCCCTGCACACCCCACCCCTTGCAATCTATTTTGTAAGAGATGGGCCCATTTGTTCTGTTAGAGCTTTCTGCACCTGGTGTTTGATGACTGCACCTCTCTGGTATTGTGGAGCCTATTACTCTGCTTTCTGTGGTTCCTGTTTATTGACAGCTAGATGCAGAGGCTTGCTCAGATTCCAGCTGAGTGATTTGGTAAGAACATGTCATCGTTGGTGCTGTGGTGCGGAATGATTCCCATTGCATCATCTCAGGTGGTGCATAATGTCCAGTTTCTTTTTCTGTTTTTCAAAATTGTGAAATACAGTCATATCTTTTATATGAGAATTCAAATATCTGCTCCAAAACTTGATTCCACCTTTGACAAATGAAATGTGGCATAGGACAAAGTAGGTAAAATAAGTTTACATTTGTTTTATGCATAATATAACATTATAAAAATTTATATGCATGAAAAATATTATCAGATTTGTCTCAGTCCCGTCAGCCTACTACAACAAAACACCACAGACAGAGTGGATTATAAACAACAGAAATTTATTTCTCATAGTCCTGGAAGCTGGAAGTGCAAGATCAAGGTGCTGATAGGTGTCTAGTGAGAGCGTATTTCCTGATTCCTGGTTGGCTTCTAGTTGGGTCCTTACATGGTGGAAGGGACAAGCAGTTTTATGGGGCCTCCTTCCTAAAGTCCTTAAAATTTCATGACCTAATCATCTTCCCAAAGTTCCAACTCTTAATATTATTACATTGCACATTAATTTTTGCAATGTATGAATTTGTGAGGGATAGGACTCAAATATTCAGACCATAGAAGATTTAAATTTGGCTTCATATTATAGAAAAGACAAAATAGAAGTGGCATGTATAAGATAGTTCATTTAATTTCTTTTTGTAAAGTAAATCCCAGGATAGACAGTTCTTGACTGATATAACAGTCTTGCAGTCATTAAGAAACTATCACTATTTTTTCATGGCTTCAATCTTCAAGATTACCACATGGTCCAAAATGACCACTGAAGCTTTACTGTCACATCTACCTCCCCAGCTTGTAATGGATGGGGATGATGGGGTGATGAGAAGAAGCCTGTCTGAATATTTCTAAATGGTCTTAGCTTCAAGGAAGGTAAGGAAGATTGGAAAGGTAGGTATCATACTGTCTGAGTCTGTCTAAATTTGATACAGTATTCAAAAGATCAGGGCACTCACAAATGAGAAGTGTCCATGACATATAGTATGGAATTGTATCCCAATGCATCCATTATTATGTGATATAATTATCAAATTCTTAAAAAAAAACCCAAATATGAAAAATGAAACAATGCAGAGGAATCCTTGAAAAGCATATTACCAGTGTTATTGCTGTTTAAAGACAAATAAGAAGAGTTATATTCAAAAAAGCCAGGCTGAAATGGGAAGCTAGGACAAGTTTGCTACAAAAATAAAGGATTCTTTGAATTTTCAGGTTATTACAAGAGATGATTTCCAGGTATTGGTGCAGGGGGTGGTGTAGGGGAAGGCAGCATAAGCCAGGAGCAGGGTCATAGGGCTTATAGAGTCATAACCCCAGACAGAGCAAAACATTAAGCAAATGGCCTCAGTAAATCATCATTTCTGTAAACATTTAGGCTGCTTAAAAGGATGTGCACTTACATTATCATAGTAAATGATCTATTTGGCTGGGCTTTTTTTTGTGTGTTTTGCTAGGGAATTTTTATGGGAAAATTTTGGTACAGACATGGTCCTAGATCCTGGAAGCCCCACCATCAATGCTACACTCACCGGCCACTCTTGGTCCAAGTAGTTTTGACTAGATCTTAGATCCTGGGACTTGTGTCATCCCTTGGGGTTCTCTTCCTCCCCTCTACTGTTTCTTCATTTCCTCCACCAGTGGAAATGGTCTCAACAGTCACATACTGTGCCTGAAGACACAGCAGGATGACCTCACCCACGCATACCCCTAACAACTTGCATTAGGACACAGCACTTCCTAGATTTTGCAGACCTCAGATTTTGAGTTCACTGTTAAATATGTATTTGGCCTGTGATTTGCACTGAGATTCACAGATAAACAATTCTTATTTAATTATATAGCACAACCTGACCTTGACAGAAAGTCTGGACTTGAGCAGACGCAATGTCTTCCTGTCATGGTCATCAAGTTGCATGACTAGGTCAGTCCCGTAAGCCCTCCCTCACTCCACGCCTCCCTTCCTAGTTCCCATGAAGGTCCCCATGTCTGTGCTTGTACTCCTTCCATCTGAGTTGATAGGCTAACACAGTCCAGCATCCTGCATTGTGCAAAGAGAAGAAGAGAAAGAGGATAAGATCAGGACAGGAGTCCTGCTAGGGCTCAGAGGTGCTATTGGTTACCCTCTGGGCTCCACTCTTGCTGCAGCCCCCACAGGATCCTCTTCCTCAGCCCTTGGCTCAGTTTCCTAGGTGTCTGTACCTCTCACCTCTAGCAACAGGTGTCTACTCCCTTGAGACCTGGAGCCATCCTATTCACCTTCCTGTCTGCATTTAACCCTGCTGCCTAGTGTACAGGGATGTGCACAAAGCAAGATCTCAATAATTTTTTTTTTGAGAGAGAGAGAGAGAGAGATTGAGAGAGAGAGAATTTTAATATTTATTTTTTAGTTTTCGGAGGACACAACATCTTTGTTTGTATGTGGTGCTGAGGATCGAACCCAGGCTGCACGCATGCCAGGCAAGCACGCTACCACTTAAGCCACATCCCCAGCCCTCAATAAATTTTAAATGAATAAAATCTGCTATTTGTTATCATGGTCTTTGAACTCAACAGAGCTGAAGTCACAGACTGAACACACTTACTCATATAAACACTGGGGTTTGGATGTTGGCACTATGCTGTATTGTAATAGATGGACCATAACACATAACATCCCTGAATAATTGTGGTGAATTTTGGTTCCAACATACCCTAAAGCAGGGATTCTTGGACATTCATGAGTTTAAGAACTCTCTGGGAATGATTAGAAATACAGGTTTCCAGGCTTTACCTGAGAGAGTCTGATTCCGGGGAGCTGGGGATCAATATGTGTCCCTATCAACTCTAAGGCAGGTAGACCCTAGAATTTGTTTTGAGAAACGACCTAAGCAGCATTTTTTGATCTTTCTTAAAACTCTGTGACATCTGCCTTCTAACTGTAGACATTACTGTGCTATAAAGTGCACTCTGTACATTGACAACTGGGGATTCCCTAAAGGGCTTTAGTATTCGCTGCAAAATAATATTTAAGGAGGAAAAAAAAAACATTGCTTTAGGAATTGAACGGCACCTGGAACTACTTCCCAATCAATTGAACTTTGGTTTTCCACTCAAAATCTTCATTTAATGTCCTTAAGTGAGTTTTAAATACCATTTCCATGCAAAAAGCAATAAAGACTTATTTTCTTTGAGAGTGTACATGCAAAAGAAATGTTTCTATCCTGTCTTACATATGTTATCAAAATTAATAGGTTTCCCCCAACCTTTCTCTGCTACTTTCAACTATTAAATAGCCATTTTATTTAATATAGCACTTAATGAGTCCCTCATTCTGCAGTGATTCTTAATTAGCCAATACCTGAGTTTTTCTGTCATCAATGTGCTTTTTTAAAAATTGGCCTGCATGGTGCTTTTGATGGAAATTTTATGAGCCCATTGTCTTCAGATTTTCCTTTGTCAAGTGAAATACTCTTCCTTTTTATTATTCTTACTTGCTTTCATATGATGATTAAAGTATCAGAGGAAATGTGTGCGACTGAGTTCATATTTCCTAGCAATATTTTATGATTAGGCTTAGACAGATAGCTCCTGCCATACCTAACAGAATACCAGAAACACATCAATAATCTTTTCATGGTGTGTATTTTAACTTTAACTCCCAGCAGCACTTTAGGTCCTAGTCATGTAGTTGTTTTTTCTTTTCCTTACTCTTTTTCTTTTTTTAATTAGTTTGAAAATCCTTTAGTCGAATTTGTAAATTTTTACTTCCTCATCTTATGCAAGATATCTTTGTAAGTTATTGTGCATCCTTTGTGGAATAAACTAGAATTCATAATATCTTTAATGAACGTGACAGAGGAATAGAGGATATTCATTTATATTCTCCACCTTTTGATTCATTTTGATTCACTCCATTATGTTTGCATGGATGTTGTTATAAACCTGAGATCACTCCACTGTAGTACTCTGAATAATGTAGTATTCCCAGAATAATGAAATTGAGCCCCCTTAATAGCTAGTCTCCAATGCACAAACATCCCCTCCATACAAATGCCTCTTTGCAATCTGTGGGGTATGCATTTCTCTTCCAAACACCCCTATTACTGGGGTAGAGGTCCCATCTCCTCCTCAGCGATATTGTTCAGGGTACCACTGCCTCCTGAGTGCAGCTGAGCTTCCTCCAACATGGCTGCCACCTTGCTGGCTCACCAGTGTAATAGAACCTGTTCCCCAGGCTGGCTCCTACCCAGCCAAGGAGAATGTTAGACTCCCTCTCCACAGTGTGCTCAATGTAGGAATGTATGTGTACAAGGACACATTTCTGTGTGGAGGACTACAGATAGGTGACAGTACATATCTGCTTTCATTGACATGGTGAGTTCACTGGCCAGCAGAGAAGAAGGTATATACAAGGTTTTTCTTCACAATGAGAAAAATCAGATTAATACAATAATCTTCTGCTACCCCATCTGAGGTTTTGCTTTCTTTTGGTTTCTCACCCATTGTCAATTATGGTACAAAAAAATTGAGTTGAATATTCCAGAGATAAACCATTTTGAGTAGTGAGATGAAATCTTGTGTTGTCCTGCCTGAGATATAAGTCTATAAGTCATCCCTTTGTCCAGTGTATCCACACTGTATATATTACCTGCTTGTTAGTCACTTAGTGACTGTCTTGGTTATCAGCTTGAATGAATTAGTATTATAGTGCTTGTGTTCAGAAACCCTAATGCTATGCCATAATGCCTATATCACTTAATTAGCTTCCTCTCATCACATAGGCACTGTCTAATGACATCATAAGAAGAGTGGGTACGGTACAATAAGAGACTAAGAGAGAGAGGGAGAGAGACCACATTAACATTACTTTAATATAGTTTAATTGTTATAATTGTCCAATTTTATTATTTTTTGTTGTTAATCTCATACTGTGCCTAATTTATCAATTAACTTTGTCATAGGTATGTGTTGTAGGCAAAAGCACGGTTACATACAAATTTTAGACAATATGCACTTTCAAGCATCCTCTAGGGGTCATGGATAAAGTCTAACTACATGAACAGTATAACTACTGATGTGCCACCTGATAAGTACTATGACAGACATTACAAAATGTGGAATCTATAAGTTTTCAAAATAGTTTGTCTTCCGAAGAGAGCTTTTCAATATAATATTTTTCTTGATGTTTTCCTTCTACAAATTTTATTTGCTTGAATGAAACAAGTAATCTGTGGTCATTATTTTTAAAATACATTTTAGATGTTATGGCTTTGCTGTCAGTAAATCCGTTTAGACTTTCTAGGGTGTTCCTAGGTGATTTTGGACCACTGTCATCTATTAAAATGACTTAGTTTGAGTTTGAGGACTTGAGTCAGGCAAATAAATGTTTCAAGCCTTATAGTTATAAGTATTATAATATTGTTTAAAAATTTTAACAAATTTAACAGTTTATTTAAGCAAAAATTGATTCATGGTTCAGATAATACTCAGAGCTTGACGAGGTTCAGAGAGCCTTGTTCTGTAACATGGACCAAGCATTATAGACAGGACAGGAAGTGAAGTACAGAAATTGGTTGCTTAGACTTTGCCTTATTTGGACATGGTCTGATCAGTTGGCAGCCTGTGATTGGCTGAAGTTCAGAGTAACTTGTGATTGACTGAAACCCAGCTCTTTTACATACAGCAAGTTAGGTTGCTCTTCATTAAATAGGAACTCAAAGTCTTGGGACAGCCTCAGGCCAAAAGCCATCTGCTATTAAATTTCATACCATGAACTTGGTCTCTTCAAGGTTATTAACCTCTTCAAAGTTTCCTTACCCATAGGTTGAGGCCTAGCTTCTATTTCATAGATCTGGTATGATGCGTATCAAAGTTCAAGCCTTAAGAACCTTAGCTCAGTCTTGTGCCAGGTGCTCAGCCTATGAAGTCACAGCCCACCCAAAAGGGTCAACAGAAGGAGCCTGTCTACCCCCACTCCTCTCCTGTCCCTACCCCTGACTCCTCATGTCATTCTGGGATCTCTTTGGGAAGCTTTTTCTCACACGTTCAGAGAGAGCAAAATCAAATGCTTAAATAGGTGGTAGGTTTTGCTGAGTGTGTAGTGTTTTACGTTTGATGTTGTTCTTCAGAGGACACATTAGTATTGTGAACCTCTTGGTCTTAACTGATGTGAGTTTTTGAGAAAGACCTTGCTGATTCCTTGGTTCCAGCCTTACCCCCGCCAGTCCATTCTCCCCGCACTCACCACTGTGTCTCTCTGGGCAAAGGTGTGCCTTGGGCACCTCTGGCTTCAACCTCTGCTGATGTCTCCCAGGATGCAGGTCAGGAGCCTCAAGGCCCTGCTCACCATACCACCCAGCTCTTCCCACTCTGGTGGGGTTGTTCTGTCTGTTGTTTTTTAATATCTCATGCTGATTTCTCACCTGCTCTTTTTAAAGAGCTGGTGGTTGCCAAAGTGTCTGGGTTGTTTTTCTTAAATCTTCACTGGGCTCCAGGTTAGCTTCCTATCAGGTGTGGCAAATGGACAAACAGGAGCTGAGTGGAGCCACCATGGAAGTGGCTTTCCTCACTCTGCAAACTTTCCTCGTTAGGCATTTCTGGCACCTAAAATAGATGGCTGGAGAGTTAATTAGGTACAGTGACTTGCAGAAGTCTCAGAGGCATTTACTTGATAGTACACAAGACAAGTCTATTAATTATTTCTAACAAGGAACATTTAAATAACATGGGTTAATGGCCAATTGCTAGTGGCAACCAGGCAGGCAGAATGAGGGTGACCCTGCCCCCCCACCCGCCTCCTCTGCATGAGCATTACCCTTTGGTCTGACATGGAAAAGATCCATGAAGACAGTGCTGCTGCCCTTAGGGAGCCTGCGATGTAGTTAGGAAGATGAGATGATGGAGATGAAGGAGTTGAGAATAACTTAAGGCCCAGCTCTGTGTTAATGACTGAAAGTCCACTGGGTGAACAGGAAAATTCCCAAGAGCTGGAGATGGAGCATGTGGGTCCAGCACAAATCAGAACTTGTTTTCCCTAAGTGGCTTCATGTGTTGGAAGCACACGTTGGGGGAGTCACTGTGAGAAACCATCCAGCCCCTATGTGTGTCTGTGCTGGGACCCCACCTGCAAAAGGTTTCCCTCCCCCGGGCCCTGGGTACCTGGCATCCTCCTGGGAACAAGGAGTCGTTTTTTAGAGTTAAACATTGTCCTAGATGGGTCCACTTTTGGAACATCCCCTTCTGGAGAGGGGGTACCGCTGAGCCTTCAGCACTCTAGTGATATCTGCAGAGAAAGTCCTTCTGAGCTGGAGGACCTGGGGCAGCCCTGGGGGTCCTGGAAGGACTGGATTGGCGTGAAGCTCTACCCTCCAGAGCCTGGTGCCTGCTCTTCTACAGCCCCATCTCCCTCCACCTCTCTGCCCTATGGCCCCCACCTAAGCCCCACTCCTCCTTCCTGTGCTTCATCCATGTAGTGGCCCCAGGGCCCTTTCCTCTCCTCCCACACCCAGCATCATCAGAACCAAAGTGATTGACGGGGGACACCTGCCACGGGAAATACAACCTCAAGTTAGCAAAGGCCTGAAAGGGGAACAGGAAGAGAGTTGAAAGTCGTTGGAGGAAGAGACATAAAATGTTCAGTGTTTTGTTTCTTTTAATGGAGCGTTTTTTTCATGTGCCAGGAAATTTCTCATTTTCAAAGTGTATAATTCAGTAGTTTTTAGTATATTTGACATAACTGGGCAACCATTACCACTATTCAATATCAGAGCATTTTCATTACCCCAAAAGGAAATCCTGTATCACTGACAGTCACTTCCAAGTCCCCTCACTGTTCCCAACCTCTGGCAACCTCTGATCTGCCTTCTGTCTCTTTGATTTTGCCTACATGATTTTGGGCATCTCATATAAATGGACTCTACAGTATGTGTCCTTTTTTTCTAGCTTCATTTACTCAGTACAGTGGCTTTAAGGTTCACCCATGCCAGTATATAATTCCTTTGTGCGGCAGAATACGATTCCATTATGTGTGTATATACCACATTTTGGTTTTCTGCTCATCATGTAGAGGACATTTGAGTTCTTCCCACTCTTGGACTATTATGAATAATACTGCTGTGAACATTTGTGTACAAGATAGTGTGGGACATATCTTAGGTATATACACAGTAGAATTTCTGGGTCATATACTAGCCCTATATTTAACTCTTTGAATTAACTGCCAAACTTTTTTCCAGAGTGATTGTACCATTTTATACATTTTTAAAATATTTTTTTAGTTGTTGATAAACCTTTATTTTATTTATTTATATACGGTGCTGAGAATTGAACCCAGTGCCCACACATACCAGGCAAGTGCACTATAGCTGAGCCACAGCCCCAGTCCCCGCCTCCCCCATTTTATATTTTATTGGTATGTTTTCATATACCGATGCCTTTTCACATTTGCCAACATTTTTATTTGTCAATCTTTGTAAATATAGTCACCCTGGTAGGTATAAAGTGGTTTTTGTGATCATACAGTATATTAAAATCAATTTAAAGTGTTGACATATTCTATATTTCAAGAATCTCACCAAAACACCATTGACCAATCCTAATTATCCCTTCTTAAAGTTCTAAGAATAATAGTCTTTGAATGAATTAGGAATAGGAGGTATCCTTTCCTTCCCATTTGGCACAGCCTCATGTGCCCTAAAAATACCACCCTTACCCATTCTGGCAGATGGGGCATGGTCAGGATTCTCAGCCCTCACAGCTCTGTAGGTGCCTTTGTCCAGGGCACAACCTACACAACCCACACTTGGCCAATTTGAAGCCAGATAGACCTGATTCCATAGCTCTGACTTTGGAGAGTGATGTAATGTCCTTGGGCCTCAGTTTTCTCATCAGCAAATAGCATTAATAGCAATAGAGCCCTCTTATGGTATCGTTATAGCTAAATGAAGTACATAAAGCAACTGGCCCAGAACCTGACAGATTCAAATACTTATTAAACAGTGGTTGATTTTATGTCTTGTCTTGGGACTAGTAAGATGGGTGAGGTAGCAATGATCCACAGGCCAAATTAGCCTGATATTTACTCCTATGAGCTAAGAATATTTTTTTTACATTTTTAAATGGCTTTTTTCACATTTTTACATTGTAAAAAAAAGAAAAAAAGAAACAGAAGAACACGCAGCATGGAAGGTCAAGGCCTCTCTGGTCTAGGATACCTCCCATCTGGCCCTTTACAGTGAACACTTACCAACTCCTGCCACAACTCCTGACAGTCCACCTTTCCCCCACCCTGCCCACCCCTACCTCATGGCCAGATGCTCCCACCCATGGCCCCCTTATCATCTTGTCCCTATCAATCATAGATCCTTTCCCCACAGAATTCTCTGTGACCCTGGCAGCACCTCCCCTATCACTGAATCCCTTGGTACAAAGCAGGAAGTTAACAGACAGCAAGCAGTTCAGGGACTTTGATGGGGGAGCACTGAAGAACAGCTTTGCCAACTCTGCAACTTTGCCCAGTCCTGACGTGCTGTGCGACAGCATTTGTATTTGGCTGCCCTAGGAGTTGGTTTTAGCTGAGCAAACCTTTGCTTCAGTTTTATCCAAAGCAGTAAATATGGAGACAACTGCCCTAGGCTGTCCCCTATATGGAGTGGATTCAGGGGTACCTGCTGGGGTAATTCTCTTCTCCCTTTCAGAGAGGGAGCTTGGCCTGGGTAACAGGCCCAAATCCAGTAGCCCTTTGGCCACGCTGGAAAGGAAGACCTCAGCTTGCTCTCAACCAGGCTGTGTGAACTTAGGATTCATATCCTCCTGGATGAGGCTGAACTGAAAGAATCAATCACGACTGTTCCTGAAAGTCTCAGAGAAGCGGGCATGACTGTGCCTGCTCAATTCTATTACTTTGGGGACATTTTCAAAGAATTTCTTATCTCCATTTATTTTTCAAATAGTCATGTTGGTGTGGAATCCCTCCTGTAAAAATGGGAGCTTCACTTCTACCCTCGAGCTTTTACTGTATGTTGGGGGAATTAACTCTGCAAACTTTGTTGACATGATATGCCCTCATTTTTTGGCTCCTTGTGTACCAAACAGGATTTTATAAAATTTGTGTCTATCACTTTGAGCTCTGCTTAAAAAGGAAGAGGTTGATTTGTGACCTGAATAGTTGCCCCTCAAAGGAAGACCAGAAAGCTGGGCAAAGCAGAACTGAGGTGGGGGGTGGGGATGGGGGTGAGGGTGGGGGTGGTGTGATCAGAGCAGGCAGCACTGTGTGAGGCACTTCCAGCAATTGAGTTCCGCAGTTTACGATTCTTGGGCAAAAACCAGGCAGATTGTTTTTCAACAGACAAGAAACGTTTTTTTAAAAGAAAGGGACAAATGCAAATGAAGGTTTTGAAACTCACAATGATGTTTTAACTTTCTGCAAAATATGAGAAGAAAAAGTAGTTATTGCAGTTCATAGTAGTTTCTCTAAAGAATCCCAGCATGTAGGTTAAAAACTAATGACCAGTGGAAGAGCAGAGGGGAGGGGTATTTAGACACCAATTCTAGAAAATTTATGTCCAAGCTTATCAAATATTCTTCCTCCAAAGCTTCAAAGGAATGAATCATAAATTCCTGAAAAATAAATTGCATTTTCACTCATGGGTGTAAGTGACATTCTGTGGAGGCCGCTGTCCGTGACACATGAAGAACATAATGTGGCCTCAAGAACAACTCACAGAACTGGGCTAAAAGTTGTTTATTGACAACATAATTCCCAGATGCAAGGTATGCAGAGCTTACAGTTCATGCACTGCTCTAAAATTGGCAAGGTGGGCAGAAGAGGGCTCAGAATTAAGTTGTACTTAAGAGCAGATTACCAATTTTTAAAAAAATTGACCTTATACATATTCAAAAGGGGGACAAAGGGGAGGGAGGGGGAGGGAAGGAGAATGGGGGTAGGAAAGGCAGTGGAATGAGGTGGACATCATTACTCTCAAGTACATGTATGAAGACACGAATGGTGTGACTCTACCTTGTGTACAACCGGAGACATGAAAAACTGTGCTCTATATGTGTAATATGAATTGAAATGCGTTTTGCTGTCATATATAACAAATTAGAATAAATTTTTAAAAACAATTTTAAAAACAAAAATATAAATTAAAAAAAGTGAAATGAAGCCAGGAGAGTGATAAAAAGAAAGGCAACTGTGATTTTAGGCAAATAGGAAAACTACAATAAAAAAAATTTAAAGCAAAAAAAAGGAGAACTTAGCCAGAACTGAGCAGATTCCCCGCACTGTGGTGTTGGTGTGACAGGTGGCAATGGCAGATGAATGTGTATAACAAAGGTTTCTCCTTATTCCGCTACTGTGACCTCCAGTCAGAAATATTTTACAAACTACCCCCAAATTGTTTAATGATAGACTTTTTAAGTATTTGCAGAATGAGAGCAGGTACAACTTATCAAAGCCTTGTTGGTGACATATTTGGATCATAGAAAGAGAATTTCAACCTAATTTAGTTGTGGCTGCAGTATCAGTGTTCCATGGGACCCGAAGGAAGGACTGGAGCCTTCCTGCCACGCATGTCCTTGACTGACTGTCATAGAGAATCCTAACACTTGTGGCCATTTAAAAAGATAAATAAAATCATCAAAAACAAACAAACAAACAAACAAACAAGCAAACAAACTCAATGGGAAATGTGCTTATCAGAAACACATTGGCTAAATTCCCAAAAGCTAAAGGCCAAATGTTTTCTCTGATAAGAGGAGGCTGATCCATAATTAGTGATGGTGGCGGGGGTGGGGGGGCTGCTAGGGAAAAATGGAGGAACTTTGAATTGGGCAGAGGGGAGGGTGTGGGAGTAGGAAGGATGGTGGAATGAAACAGAAATTATTACCCTATTTACATATATGTTTGCATGATTGGTGTGATTTTCGGGAATGAAAGTCCTCCACTGGTGTACAATGTGTCAAAATGCATTCTGCTGTCATATATAACTAATTAGAACATGGAAACAATATTTTTTTAAAAAAGTGGAACATATTGGTTATAAGCAACAGAAAACCAAACTGCCCAGGGCAGCTCAAGTCTCAGATCTGCAGAAGCCTCTTAAAACCTGTGGCTCTTCCCTTTATTTGAAATTTCAGTTTCTTTTATTTTATCACCTTTCTCTGTCTTAATGTAAACCCTCCTAACAAGGATCTTCTGATTGCTTAGTCAGATCCAGCTCCTTGACAATTATGGGGGCAGTTAGAAGTTTTATGTTCATCCAGTGGACATCTTTCTGACAATAAAAATGATCATGGCTCTGCAAATTGTCCCCCCCACCACCACCACTTTTAGAGGAGGGCAAAACTTCATGTCAGTTTGATACAAATACTTTTTAAATAATGATTTCTTTTATTTAGCACTGTTGGGTGGCTTGAATATGAAGACTATTTGTTGTATAAAGTGGAATCCTTTGTCCATCTTGCTGGAAATTTCTGAGAGATCTGTTTACCCAGTGCCAACTGATAAATGAAAACCAATAAAAACCCACCTCCAGATACTGGGAAAAGGACTCTTCTGGATCCGACCTGTGCTTGTGGATTGGCCTTAGCTTCCTTTCTTCTAAGTGAATTAGCTTTGTTCAAAATGAAATCACTTACAAGAAAGGTGTACTTGTAAAAAGTCCCCAACATGTAGCAGAGAGAGCAATTTAAATATCTTATTACCATCTCTAGCTAAAAATATCTTTTGAATTCTGGATTCTTGTGTGTGGAGTTAATCTTCCAGCTCAAGTTCACCTTGTTGCTAATTCACCATCTCATTTCAGTGTGTGGGCAATGTCGATTTATGTAAAAGGGAATGTGTCTCATTTTTCCCTGTCTGCAGCTATCAGAAGGTCTGTGCTAGGGCAGGGGAGGCCAGGGAGATGCACAGAGGATACAACCAGCAGATAGACCCTTGTCATGTGTTTAGAATGTCCTTAGGGTCTGCAGCTCTTCCTTTCTTTTCTGTAGATGAGTAAGGGGGCTTTTCATAAATGGGTACCTGAAGAATCAAGTGCAACGAGGTCTTTGGGTGCTGGGGCAAGCAGATCCTGTTGGATGATTATCCCATGTCCATTTTCCCACAACCTCCTCCTCTTTAGTGGAAATATGACTATTCAAATTTTACCCTGAAGGGGAGGCAATCTCATCCCCAGCTCAAGGGTGAGTCCTGATGAATCTGTTTGCATTGTACTTTCTGATATCTCATTGGCCAGAGCAAGTCATGTGATCAGACTGGAGACCCACGTGGAAGGAGGTTGCACTGAGCATAGGTTTAGGGGTGACTGGTTGGGAGCCATGACTGTACCAATCTGCCACACTATTTTTAATTGTTACAAAAACCTTAAGGCAAGCTAAGGAATTTCAACAATGATCATTTGAGTCCAAGAATAGACTTATTGCTACAAAGTCACATTCAGGAAACTGAAATTCAATTCAGAGATTTCAAATGGAAAATAATAATGTGGTTCACAATGAACAGCGTATGTAAGCTTTTGGTCTTAAAATCTTTGCACAGTGCTTTGATGAGAGAGAGAAGCATTGGCCGCCAAGTATAGCTGTTCCCCTCTCTTGTGCCATTTACCACAAGGGTAGTCTTCCCTTGTGAAGCCCATAATTTGAACAATTGACTCCTTTTCTCCCTAACATTCAGAGGAGACCATTATAAATCGAATGGTTGGCCCATGCCGATAATACCTGCTATAAATTATGAAACCTCCAATCAATAATCAGCACTCTCTTCCATTTCATTATAGTAAATGAGCTTTTAGATTGGACTCAGAGTTTAAGTTTGTAACTAAAACAGAATAGGACAATTATGAAGAAACAGAGGTTAGCCTTAAGAGCAAACTGGTAAACAGGCAATTACTATTTGGAAATGTATGTGATTAAGAGAAGGGTTACAGATCTGAATGTAGAATTGAACTAAGTGTGTGGGTCTGGTGGAAAGATTATCTGCCTAAATGCATTTTCATGATTCTATATTCTGTTCCAGAAGTTAATGTAAAAAATCAATTGAATTGATTTATACTAAAATGAAACAGCCCTAAATCTAGAACTAATTTGAGGACCCTGAGGCTTTCTCTATCCATACTAGGAAATCTGCAACTCCTGTCCCTGGAGTTTTGCTTAATAAGGACTTTTGGATTATTGAATACATAGCATGTAAGAAAATTCCAGAGGTGGCTAGAATCCAGATTTACTACAGCAATATTACTTACAAATGTCTTTGAGCTCATCAAAACACACAAGGCATGTGAACATGTATATCCACACACATACATGGGAAGATAAGGCTAAATAGAAATGACGGACCCCCACAGATGCCTCCGTTTGGTGTTGATTATAAAAGCTACAGGGAAAATTTAAAGGGCTCCTGGAAGAGTAGACAGAGGCTGCCAGGCATAAGAGCAGTCTTGTGTGAAAAGCAAGACTGAGTCCCTTGCAAGCATCTGGACATATTCCTTCAGGATGGCTTACCTGTCACAGTTTGCTCCCCCCAGGGTGCTCACGTGTCTTAGATGTGGCCTGTGGCCTTCATTTCTCTGAGTATCCCACGGGCTCAGTTTCCTATAGTCTGATCTGAAGTTTGAATTTTAAAAACCAACATTCTGTCTTAGTGAGATACCCAGTTCTTGGACTTTTTGTCTAAGATTTCTGCACTGACCAGGAGAGGTGTCTCAAAAGTGGTGTGGAATTAAAGGAGAGTCCGCCTTTTCCTGATATGTAGATTTTCTTCACATTCGTTAGTTCAAAGTTGGAAAACATTTGTCTTCTTGTTCCTGACATTGACAGCATGTACCCAGTGTCACCTGAGATTTGCGTTTTCCTCAAACCGGAAGTCTTTTTTTCTCCCCTGAAGAATACTTCAAAGCTCCCACCATTATAGCTCAATCATCACATCCAAAATGTGATTTCCGCTCCTTGTGGAATTGCTGTTTTGTTTGAGGATTCCAGACCGTGCGCAGGCTCTTATATTCCTAGGAATAGCATGGTGGTGTTGTTCATTATGGAGATAAAGACAGTAGATGTATCAGAGTGCAGAGGACAATGTCAATGCAGTCTACCCTTCAGACTACCTGTGAATGTCTGTAAGTAGTGTGTGACCCCTGTTAATATCATGGGATATGGACAGGAGGAGCCTTTAGAATCATCATGCTCAGTACCCCCATTTTACACTTGAGGAGATCTTGGCCAAAGAAGCTGTTCAAGGTCATTTGTTCAAGGTCACTCCACTACTTAAAGCCAAAGGGAATGTCAATTTCATGACTTTCATCATCTAGGGAGCTTCTACTTCACTTTTAGTTTTTCTTACATAATATTTCAAATCAAGGGTTTGAATATATAATGAGTATTAAGAAAAAACCTACTGTATAATGATAAATATGGCCACATTGGTTCAGAAACAACACATAATGGTATTTTCATCCCAGTAACAGATAAACTCTCCATTAATTATCTACCATGCACATAACAGATAGGCCCAGATGGACTTGTAAATGAGTTGTGACTATATTTATCTTTCTATAGATAGCCTTAGACTGCTTCAAGTAGAAGCAGGGAAAAGAGAGAAGGCATAAGGTTCCGATTTGGCACGGTGTCTGGGAGAAGATGGGTTATGAATAATTAGAGGAATGCCAAGATGCCGTTGGAGAGTGGTGGGTAGGAAGAGCTTTCCCTTCAGGGGCATTGAGTAAGGGAAAAGAGGCTTCTTAAATGGGTCCTGTGAGTTTTCTGCTCCAGAATGGAGGAAAGAGCCTGCCAGGCAGGAGACATGTTGGTGATTAGAAAACCAAGATACATGCGGCAGAGGACGTGGATGGCTTGATGGGCAAAGGCCGGGGAGGGTCAGCACTGAATTCTGGGAGGCTTTGGTGATGGTCTTAAAAACAGGGAGCTTGCAGTAACCAAAATTGTGAAAAGAAAAATAAAGATAAAATACTGTGGTAGATGTATTACAGGACAAGCCCCAACAAGAATAGGACAGCTACAGAAGTGCCCAAGTTTCCAAAATAGAACTGTGCTCACCCTTGAAAATGGCGTCCCCTGTTATCAGCAAACATTCCTGGAGTTTTTAGATTTTTCTTATTTCTCTTGTGAATACATTTCACAAGCAAATATCGTAAAACCTAGTTTTCATTTTAAAAGCATATCCAGCCTGTATCTTGTTAAAAATGCAGATTAAAATTAATAATTCATTAGCTTCAAAAGAGAATATCATCTATTGCATATAACCCAACCCTCCCCTTTTACTGATAAGAAATCTGAGTCACAAAGGTGTGAGGTGACCAGACCCTCGCACCACAGCATCCTGGGAAACTTTAAAATGAGGGTTAGCTAAATGACTTTGAACTGCTCCAAGTCCTGTGGATCGTGAGCCGCAGAGCTGAATTGGAGCCTGGCAAAGGCCTGGCTGTGATTCTTCCTGCTGTTAATATGATTAACTGTGAAATGGAGGTGCTGGAAATCTCCAAGTGCAACTTTCCTCGTCAAGGAAAGCCAGTTCATACTCAGCATAATAGTAGTGCTGAGGGTCAATTGCTTTGGTGATGTTCAGTATGCATTTCAGTTAGCCTACACATTCATTTAACCAGCACACCTGTTCTCTAGCCAGTCCAGGTGCAGAGGTGTTTACTGTAGTGGAAACATGTGATCAGGTTAATCACGATCGTCAACTCTGGGGACAGGCCATCAGAACACCGTGAGATTCCCACGCCTCTCTGGGATCCCACAGGTAATCCCTCAGAAGACCCCAGGAGAAACTCAGCTGCTTAACATGGAGATCTGGGGATTCTCAGCAGCAGTGATTCCTGGTCAGCAGAGGTTCTTGGGCAACTTTTTAGAGACAGATTCTTCATCCTCACCCTAGACTGTCTGATTCAGTCAGGCCTAGGATAGGGCCCAGAAACCTGCATTTTTACAATTCCACAAGGAATTTGAATATACAGCTATTTGAAAACTGCAGTCTTAGGCTGGGTTGCAGCTCACCTTGCATGTACGAGATCCTAGGTTCAACACCACATAAAAATAAATTTATAAAATAAAAGGTATTGTGTCCATCTACAATTAAAAAAAATTTTTAAAAAAAGAAAACTGCAGCCTGTATTGTACTGTTAAATACCATTTTGCAGAGACTTAAAAGCCACAGTGAAAGTTAATTATTCCAACAATATCAACCCCTGGAGGAGTCCTGTTGTCATAGACCATGAAAGTCTTGATGGAGACCAAGTTTGCTTCTTACCTAGAAAGTCTTTCTCCCCTACTTTCAAATGGGGAAGAAGCCATTGAACTTGTGGCTGTCATCTGGTGGTAGTTACTGCTGTGCTTGGGATTTTGGAAAGACTTCTGTTTATTTGGCACGCTCCACACAAGCCTGTCAGACGCTGGGGATTTGTGGCATTTGCAGAACTTACAAGCAGGCAACATAAAAATATATAATTCATAGAGTGAAATATTTTGGAGGCCCCTTCACTTTTACAAATTGGCCATAAAACAGAAACCACAGACATAACATTCATATAATCATAGTTGCCAAGAATGAAGAATCATTTGGGGAGGGGCTGATGAGGGCTGCTGGTGTGTACTTCTGTGCACGGCATTCAGGGAAAGATGATGTAGAATTTGTGTGCAGATAATAATGGGATCCTGTAAGCAGGTAATTCCATCCCTGACAACTGGCAAATGCCAGTGAAGAAAATGGGAACTCTAGGTCGATGATTTTTCAAGGTCACTGAGTTGATCATTTGAGGGCATTTGCTTGTCTTAATAAACGATCCCAGTTTATTTATGAATTCACCTATGTTTCCCTATAAACAGCTGCTTCCTGCGTTTTCCCTTTTCTAGTGGAAGTGGTTCATAATCCTCCAGGTGGCTGTGAACTGTGACTGCCCAGGATATCTCAGAGGAGGGCACGCTGGGGCAGAACATTTTCCTACCTTCTTCTTCCATTAGCCGCACTGACACTCTGGGCTTACATTAGCTCACAAGACTGAGTCCTGAGGATGGGGAGAGAGGCTAATGGGCTCCTGTCGGTTCCACTTAGACCTTTGGGGAACTTGGGGAAAGGCTGAGTAATGGCTGATGATACTGGTTGTGATAGCTGACTGTTGAAAAATAGCTCACTTAACGAGGTTGGATATATGCAAGACACAAGAAAGGAAATAGTGTCTCTGTCACCCAAGTCAAATTGCAAGTCCCTTTCACCATTTGATTTCATTGTGTGTAAGTGAGTGTTCTCCTCTGAGCCAGGAGAGGTGAGGGTTAGGCTTCAGTTGTGGCATGCCGCTTTTTAGCTTTGTGACCTTGAAAATGCTGGATGATCTCTTTGGGCCTTACTTTCCTTATATAAATATGATCCTAATATCTACCTCATATTTGAGACGGTGACATGATGTGATAGAAAAGAACGTTCTTAGGCAAGTCCAACACAGATTACACCGGGTGGGGGGAAAGAGGGTGATCGTGCTGGGGGCAGAGTGGAGTGGATGGGTTATTCTGCCTGGCTTCTAGACCTCAACCCCACTGTTCTATGAACCCATAGTCCATGGGGAAGTGGAGGGGCGCACAGGAGAGACTGCAGCTGTCATTAGTAATGCTGAAGGCATAGCTAGAGTAAGAGGCAATGATGCTGTTTGATTCAGGAGTGTGAACAAGGATTAAAAGGGCACCCACAGCGCAGCGTGCAAGGCAGTGCCCACTCTCCATAAAAGCCAGTCCCTTTTTTCACCAGTGATTTTCAGAAGCAAATCTACATTTCTACCAAGAGCAGGGCAGAACCAGTCTCTTGTTACTCATCTTAATACCGTGGCCAACATTAGCACGTTGATTTAGCCTGACCTGCTTGCCCATTTTCAGTGCAAGAAGGTTTCTAGGTAAGTCCTGTTTCTTCATTTGAATCTCCTAAGATATGCTCACAATCTTGTAATAAAGCTTTTACCTGTGTGGAAACCTAGGTTCTTTGGGGAACTGATTTAAATTTGAGAGAGGTTTGTTTGTGATGGCACATGATGTAGTTTTAAAAGTCACAGTCTGACTCCAGAAAACTTAGGTGACAGCACGTTCTGCATCTCTTAATTTCAGGCCATGCAGCTGTATATCCATGGAAATGGAGCCAGCAGGGACAATGTGCTCGCCTTCTTTTCAATTATTGTTGTAGATATAGCTGTGGGTATGATGCAGGGATTTTTGTTCTTATATAATAGCAAATATTCATATTTGTTAAATACAAATGTTTATAACCATTGTTTGGGAGCATCTCTCAAGACTAATGAAAGAATTGAAATTAACATTCTTAAAAACTAACCAGTAAGAAAGGCAAATAACATTCTTGGTTATTAGCAAAAGGAAGTAGGGAGGTGCTAAGCCTGCTACTGTGTCAATTCTTCACACAATTTAGGAGAAATAGTGTTTTCACGGAAGGTTTCTGGGTAAGTCCTGTTTCTTCTTTTGAATCTCCTAAGATATGCTCACAATCTTGCAAGAAAGCATTTACCTGTGTGGAAACTTACATCTTCTTATAGCTGTCCCAGTCCTCATTGTTCAGTGTTGTACTATGAGGCAGGAAAAAAAAAATGCATTCATCCCCATTACTGAGCAGTTTATTTCTATGGAGGAATTCAAGTTTGTTTTTGTGTTGGTGCCCCGTCTTAACCATAGTCTATACCCCACCCTGGCTATAATGGAAAGTCCAAGTCAAAAACACTATTAATATCTTTACATTAGGCTTGAAGCCTAGTTATGAGTAAGGCCCTCCCTGGTTAGACTCATAACTGTGAACATGATGGATTTCTCTGGATATCTGAGTCGCCATAGTTGCCAGAGAGCTTTGGAGGGTTCACTGACTCAACCATTAGTAAAAGTGACCTATTACAATAACCATCTTCTTATCCCAATGACTTTTACTAGCATTTGCTTAGTAACATCACCTGTATTTGAAGATTCTCTTGGTTTCACATTTGAACAGAATCATTGTGTTAATGCTAGACTCTCCATACCAGGCACATTCTAGGCACTGTGGAGACTGGTCTAAAGATGCTGACGGGTCTAAAGAAACATGGTATTGCTCACAGGAAAATGCATAGTGGAAGAATTATATCAAAATGGCACATGACTGGCTGCCAAACGAGTGATAACAGATGTCCTGTTTTACTTCAGTGACTCTTTTCAAATTTATGCAATGCTACTCTGCATGTAAGGTATCTCAGAAAAATAAGTTAACCTATAATTACAAGGCAAAAATTAAAATGGCATATTGTAGGCAAATTTTGAGAATATTTACTATATTCATTAGCTTTGAGACTTCTTATAATCTGCTGTTATGGATGTGTGCTGACAGAAGGCATCCTTTGACTATCTATCATTGGTTTGTTGTTACTCAGTGCTGAGCATTCAAAATGGAAATAATATTTTTATTAGGGACATAAATATTTAATCATAGATGCTTTTCATAATGGCTTCTATAGTCTACTAAAATCATCATCATTGGGCAATTTGGAAAGAAAAGGAAGCAAAAGGGATCCACATTGGAAAGGAAGAAGTAAAACTATCTCCATTTGCAGATGACATGATCTTGTATATAGAAAATTGTAAACAACCCACACATACACAAAGTGTTAGAACTAGTAAGTGCATGCATCCACACTTCAGATAAAAGACCAATATACAAAAATTAATGATATTCCTGTTAAAATGGACAATCAAGTCCATTTTAGGAGAAATAGTGTTTTCACGGAAGGTTTCTGGGTAAGTCCTGTTTCTTCTTTTGAATCTCCTAAGATAAAATTAAAATTAAGAAAATAATTCCTTTTATTGTAGCATCAAAAAGAATAAATTTTTTAAAAAGGAGTCCAAATTGTATGAAGGCTTATACACTGAAATCTATAGAACATCTGAAACAAATTAAAGGAGAACTAAAGGGATAGAAAGACAGAGGACAAGGACTCAATACAGGTAAGATGGCAGTAGTCCCCAAGACCATCTACCCATCAAATACAATCCCATCAAAATTTCAAAGGCTTATTCTGCAGAAATTGAAAGCTGATCCTAAAATCCTATAGAAATTCAGGGGACCCAGAATGGCCAAAATAAGCTTGAATGAAAAAGAACAAAGTTGGAAGAAGTCATTCTTCCTAATTTCAAATCTTATAATGAATTTATCATCATCAAGACCATGTGATACTGGCATAAGAAGAATCATATACATCAACAGACAAGAACTGAAAGTCCAGAAATAGCCGCACATTTATGGTTAGTAGGTTTTTGACGAGGGTGCCAAGCAGTTAAATGAGGAAAAAATATTCTTTTCAACAGATTGATATACACATGTAGAGGAATGAAGTTAGCGTACCTCATACCATATTAATTAACTCCAACTGGGTCGAAGACCCAAATGTTATTACTAAAACCTATAAAACATATATAGAGAAAACTAGGTATATATGTTGGGATCTTGGATTAGGCAATGATTTCTTAAATATAACACAATGAATAAGCAACCAGAGAAAAATTAGACAAATTGAACCCCATCAAATTAAAAACATTTCAGGCTTCTAAGGATTTATCACATCAAGAAAATTAAAACAGAACTGCAGGATGGGAGAAAATATTCAGAAATTGTTTATTTGCAAGGCCAATATACATATAAATGTCAAATTATTAAAATGTAGCAATAAAAAGACAATCTGATATTACAATGGATAACAATTTAAATACTCATTTCTCCAAAGAAAAACACAATGACCAAAAAGCACATGAAAAGATGCCAAACATCATTAGTCACTGGAGAAATGCAAATCAAAACCACAGTGAGGTACCACGTCATACCCACTAGGATGTCTATAATAAAACATAAAAAAAAAACAGGCAATAACAAGTGTTGGCAAGGATGTGGGGAAATTGGAATTCTTTTCTATTGCTGATGGGAATATAAAATAGTGAAGCTGTATAGAAAACACTCTGGCAGTTCTTCAAGAAATTAATCATTGGGTTACCATAGATCCAGCAGCTCCAGTCCTAGGTATATACACAAGAGAACTGAAAACATATGTCCACACAAAAACTTGTACACAAATGTTCATAGCAGTATTACTCATTATACCCAAAAGTGAAACTAATTCACATGTCCATCAACTGGTGACTACATAAACAAAATCCAGTACATTCATACAGTGTAATATTCAGCCATATACAAGAACAAAGTATCCATTCATACTACAACGTGGATGAACTTAGGAAACATTCTCCAAAGTAAAAGCAAGATTCAAAAGCACAGTTAGCACATTTCATCCCGTCTGTTCCCTCACCCACTTGATATGGGTCCTTCTCATTGAGATTGATCCAGCGTTCCTTGCTCTGAAGTTGAGGGAAGAATCACGGGTGGTTTGATGCAAACGTCTCATGCTTTCTCTCTTGTTCTTCTCGCAGGTACTGCCCTTCCCCAGCCAGGTGGTGTACAACAGGGTGGGCAAATGTGGCAGCCGCACTGTGGTCTTGCTTCTGAGAATCTTGTCAGAGAAGCACGGATTCAATTTGGTCACTTCAGACATTCACAACAAAACCAGGCTTACAAAAAATGAACAAGTAAGTTGACTTTTCCCCTTGCTGGAGTGTATTTTGCTTCAATTCATTTGTGTAATTAGTGGGTCTCTTACAGGATGTCCTTCAAGCTCCTGCAAATTAATACCAGAGTTTCAATTTCATGCTGTTCTTTTGCCAGCGTGTAGAAGGAAATTTAAGACTTGTGTAGGAAATCTAAAAACCGGAAGTCTCCCTGAAATGATACTTGTTTCAGGACTGAGGAAAGACAGTGTACACTGGTAATTGTCTATTTAGCTAAAATTACATAAACCGTAAGCTTACCTCACTGAGCTGTAAGTCATGTGCCACCTTCTTTTCTTTTAACATCTCTTCCTCTGCATTTTCTTTCCAGTATCCTAAATCTTTACAATTATAGGAAAGAAAAAAAAAACTTTTCCTGGACTTGGAATCCAGTTGGTGATGGGTAACATGAGTTTGCTGCTGTAGAAAATTCAGAGAATCTTAGTTTTCAAAAGCAGCATTTGGATTATCCAATGGTAGCAAGTGGACAAGTGTCGGGGTAGGAGTGCTTTCCTCCACCAGGAAGCTGTGAAGGCTGATTCAACTTTGGAAACCTGTACAGAGGTCGGGGAGACTCTCCACGGAGGTGCTCTGCTAAGTAGAAAAGCCAGGAACCATGTTCTCATGGTCATTTTACAGGGCCAAGTGTGTCAACCTGGTCTCAAAAAGTTGCCTCTGTTTCCTTAGAAACTTGGGGTGAGCATCTACCTATGACTGCCACCCACAAGAGGCACATGAGTTGGGGTGTACGCAAGCCTTGTGATCTGCTGTCAGGTTGGTTATGAAAGTGTCTACCCAGGTGTGATTCTTCAGACACAAACCTCACCTTGGAGGCATCCAGAGTCTCCCAGGGGGAGATCCTTCCAACTTACTAATGCCAGCTTTCTCTTTTATTTTGGGGAAGTAGGACTGTTTTAAGATAGTCATGGAGCCAATATGATTGCTCTAAAGCTAGTATGTTCATCATCATCCACAGTATAAAGACTGTCATGCCCATTTCTTTGAAAACTCCCATGAAAGAGTCTCTAAGTATTAAGTTAAAAAGTCATTATCAGTACCAATAGGTAATAGGCTTCTCCAGTGAGCAAAAAAGTATTTTGAGCTTACCTCTTTGTAAGTTCCATAGTCAATTCTCTATAGGAAAAAAAATAGCACTAAAAGAAATATCACATTTTATGCACAACTTTGTTTATTAGGGACAGATTCTCTTTGATTTCTTTATTTGATTGAAGAGCTAATATGATTAGGCTGGTTAATGCCTTTTAACTACCTGAAAGAACGTAACTATAAGTAACTAGCCTATATTATTGTCACTTTTTCATGTTTATTGAATTTAGTTTTCCTTTGGATCCAAGTCTTAGCGCCTGCCTATCTGAGTCTGCTTAAATATTCCTATATGTGAAAAACATATGTGGTACTCAGGTGCCTCAAAAACTGGAGGGCTAGAGTTTGGTTTCCACTGTTGAAAAGTGTTCAGGTAACCCAGAGAATATAAGACAAAGATAACTGAAGAATTAGCCATGGGGATATTCAGGAATGTCCTAGAGGAGAGAATATAAAATATAATATGTGATGATGCTGTAGGATTTTACACAAATAAAAAAGACTTTATTTTAAGCCTGAGAAAGTAAAATACAATTGTTATCATAAATGTACTAATTAAGGTGAAAAATTAACAACAATTTATTCCCAGTGTCTAAATTGTGAGATCTTGAAAGGGTTAAAGACAGAGTCATCCTTCTCTTAAATGTAGGTTAGCTCTCATCTGTTTGGAATGGTCGGCTTGTCTGGAAGCCAGGGAACAGACTAGACAATCTTTTTAGGTTCTTTCCAGCACTGTGTTTCTGTGATATATTTATACAACTTCTACCATAATCTGTGTAGTATATAGTTGAAACATTTTTGATTCCTGTGGTCAGGGTAGCCTAGAATATATTTCATTACATAGTTTTTGCAGATTCCTATTAAATTATAAGGCAAGTTTTTAAAAATCCAAAGGTAAAGATACCATAGGAAAAAAACCAAATATACAATTTTGATGTAAAAACTATCATAATGACAGTATGACAAGAAGCCCAAGCCTGAAGCACTTCAGTAATTTTTAGAGAAACCTGTTCTTGGCTGTGCATCCCGTTTACTAAAGTTTCAAAGTGCATGAAACAAGCAGAGAAATAAATATTATTTTAACTTAATATATTCAAGAAATAATTTGTGCAATGAATAGCTCCTCTTCTTGGTAATTTATGAAAGGAATAAGGGGGAAGTGATTTAGGAGACTGTTAAAAATTTTACAGTCTGTAGTTCTCACCCTTAAACAGTAGAAACTCTTGAAAATTTGTTCCCATGGAAACACTGTTCTCTAAATAATAATAATAATAATAATAATAATAATATTCTGCTTCAGGTGCAGTAGGAATCGCGCAGGTTCTTGTGGGCTGGCCCGTGACTGTACCCACCCTGTAGAATGCTGCTTTTGTGAGAAAACGTGTTCCAAGTTGCAAACTACTCACTGAAAAATGAATGTTTCAGTGGAGCCCATTTATAAGACTGGAATCATCTGTACCATTTCTTTCAGACACAAAGGAACTTCTCTGGGCCAGAGTTAAATCCACACATACTTTTCCCTCTGGAGGATAGCTGCATCACACACACACACACACACACACACACACACAGTACTAACTGTTAAAAATCTATTTAATGGAATAAGACAGGGAAGGGATTATTAAGAAGGAAAGGGAGAATGAAGACACCAAATGTCAGGATGCCTATAAAAATCCCATTACATCTGCTCTTCTAGAAATAGCAACACCTTTGAAGTTTGTATTTTGGATAACTCCTCCTCAACAGAAGAGCCTGGAACTGCTGCTGGCCAAATGTTGGGCCTTCGCACAGAGCACAACGCAGACCCACGATGATGTCATTTCATGTGTGGCCTAAACCCAGATTTCAGTTTCTTGGGCAGGCTTAGATGGTCTCTTACCAGCTGGAGATTGTATACAGTTTGAAAGATAGGGAACTTTTCCCCAAAGGACCTGGGAAGTGATTGCCAAAAATCCTCATAGCCATCTCTGCTAAGGGTCTGACACTATTTCAGAAACTTGCTCGAAGGAAAAGGAAGGTCAAGGGGCCATAGTGGTATCACAGCAATAAGAATCCACCATTATTTCATTGTTGTTGGAGATGGGTTAAAGTTGTTGGCATACGTAAAAGATTGAGAAAGCAGATCATTATACTGTTTGCATTTCTGTTGAAGTCCCTGAGGATTACAAACTGAAAACGTTATTACTCCCTTTTACTGTTTTGGACCAAAAAATATACCAGTGAGTATGTATGATTCCCTATTTCATGGATGAGAAAACTAAGAGGACTTGATTAATAGTGACTATTGTGGCATCGAAACTTGAACCTGAGCTCTCCTGAATCCAAAAGCCAGTCTCATAATGCAAGTAGTTAGTCTGCACAGTAGAATCTCCAGTAGAGCCTTTAAAACCCAGAGTTGCAAAAAAAAAAAAAAAAAAAAAAAAATGGCCCTTCTCCTAGAGATTCTAGGGCAGAGTCTAGAAAACTCTCTCTCTCTCTCTCTCTCTCTCTCTCTCTCTCTCTCTCTCTTAATGAAGTGTCACAAGAGTTGTATGATTCAGTCAGGTTTAAGAAGCCCTGTCAAAATCCTCCGTCAGCATTTCCTTCAGTGTGTTCCTGCAGATCTTAGTCCCCTAAAACAATGAAGAAAGAAAATGTCATGGTTCAATAAATTTGGGAAATGATGTATACCTTGTCTCCCTCTAAGAGATTCACAGTACTTAGTCACATTCTAAAGAGTCTGGGAATTAAAAACAGGAACAGAAAAATAAAGAACTGTATAACTTGGTTTCACCTAGCATTTCCCAGTCTTCTTGGGTCAGGGACTCCATGAATACTGTGACTCTCCTTAAGAGCTCACAGAATTAGCATCCATAGTTTAGGAAATGCTGGACTTGTCTACATCCTTCCATCAGTCACACCGGTAAAGGCTACAATTTCACTATGAACTTCACATCTTCTCTGACTCTATTAAACAGCTGTTCAAATGATCTAAACCTTGAAAAACATTCAAAGATGGGAGAGGGAGCCATTCTATGCCCACGCACTCTAGGTTGTGTTAGCTGCTTGGCCAAAAACAGAACAGCACAGAATTCCTTTACATTTTTAAAGTTCTCTCCCCACTGTCTCACCCACTAAAATTTACAAGTTTACACTTAAAAAAAGAAAAGAAAACAAAACTTACCTAAAGAAGCCATATTCAATTTGGAAAAGGTCTAGATGCCAGAGGAATTCCTCCAGGCTTCCCCAAGTCCTGGGCCTCTGTTTAATGGAGAAGCTTCACTTGTTCATTTGTTTATTTATTTTTTGTTTTGTTTTGTACTGAGGATTGAACCCAGGGGCCCTTAACCACTGAGCCACATCCTCAGTCCTTCCTTTTTATTATTTATTTTGAGACAGGATCTCACTAAGTATCTCAAGACCTTAAGTTGCCAAGGCTGGCTTTGAACTTGTGAGCCTCCTGCCTCAGCCTCCCGAGCCTTTGCTGTTATAGGTGTGCACCACAATGCCCCCACACTCATTAATCTTCTTTTTTTTTGGGGGGGGGAGCGTTGCTAGGGATGGAACTCAGGGGCACTCGGCCACTGAGCCACATCCCTAGCCCTATTTTGTATCTCATTTAGAGACAGGGTCTCACTGAATTTCTTGGCACTCAGCCTTTTGCTGAGGCTGGCTTTGAACTCGTGATCCTCTGGCCTCAGCCTCCCGAGCCACTAGGATTATAGGCAAGCACTGGCTGCTTATTTATTTTTGAAGCATATATCTCCATTGTATGTCCGTTCTACTTGGTGGATGTTTATTAAGGACCAGCCACTGATGCTGGATATTGAGTAGCCAACACCATACTGGATGCTAGTGTACCTGACTGCTAATCCTTGAAGCCATATTATTAGGAAAGTATTATCACCCCATTTTTATAGGGAGGGTAAGTATGTACAGGGAACTGATTAAAATATAACAAATCAAGAGGAAAGGGGAAGAACAAGACTTAAAATTAGGGTCACATCCTGGAGAACTTTAAATGCTATGTTTAAAAGTCAGAACATTTCTCAATGAAGTTGGACTTCACTACAAAGTGGTTCTTATCCACGATGGACATCCATATCTGCTGAGGAGCTTGTGCATATTTCTATGGATATTGACCCAGCTATTGCCCTTCTCAGACTATTCCCTGAAGACCTTAAAAGAGCGTACTACAGGGATACTGGCACATCGATGTTCATAGCAGCACAATTCACATAGCTAGACTGTGGAACGAACCCAGATGCCCTTCAATAGATGAATGGATAAAAAAAAATGTGGCATTTATACACAATGGAGTATTACCCAGCACTAAAAATGACAAAATCATGGAATTTGCAGGGAAATGGATGGCATTAGAGCAGATTATGCTAAGTGAAGCTAGCCAATCCCTAAAAATCAAATGCCAAATGTCTTCTTTGATATAATGAGAGCAACTAAGAACAGAGCAGGGAGGAAGAGCAGGAGGAAAAGATTAACATTAAACAGAGACATGAGGTGGGAGGGAAAGGGAGAGAAAAGGGAAATTGCATGGAAATGGAAGGAGACCCTCATTGTTATACAAAATTACATATAAGAGGTTGTGAGGGGAATGGGAAAAAAACAAGGAGAGAAATGAATTACAGTAGATGGGGTAGAGAGAGAAGATGGGAGGGGAGGGGAGGGGGGATAGTAGAGGATAGGAAAGGTAGCAGAATACAACAGTTACTAATATGGCATCATGTAAAAATGTGGATGTGTAACCGATGTGATTCTGCAATCTGTATTTGGGGTCAAAATGGGAGTTCATAACCCACTTGAATCTAATGTAGGAAATATGATATGTCAAGAGCTTTGGAATGTTTTGAACAACCAATAAAAATAAATAAATAAAGTGAGTCCTCCATTAAGCACAGAAGATTTCTGGGTCACCTGAGAGTCTCTCAGATCTCTGAAGACACCACGGCTCCCCAAAGTCGTATTAAGTGCTGTCTCCTCAGGAACCAGAACATCTATCCCAGGAGCACGAAAGTCTTTCTTAGAATGACTCTCAAAGCTCCTGACTTCACAGGAGGAAAGACAACATCCACAGGCCTGAGAGGTGTCTGCGCCATGCGTGGGGAGTCGTTCCCCCAGCTCTGTGAACGCAGTCTTGTTGTCTTGGAGTCCTATAGACAGATGAATCCTCTAATGGAAACTTTGTGGGAAGAAAAGAGGGGGAAAGAAATAGAAACAAGACCTGAAAAAAATAAAATGTTTCTCCTCTTCTTCTGATTTTATCTCTGAGACTGATCCAGGCTCTTTGCCTTGCTCTTGTCGTTGCTCCCCCTGGTGGACGCCTTCTTCATTGCAGGCATGTGTTGCACACTCCTGAGTGAAAGGTAGGGAGACCTGATAGGCCTTCCCAGGACCCCAGGAAGGAGGACAGGTGACCTGATGCACCAGCCATACTTCCAGCCTCTGAGATGAAAGGACCAATAATTCTCTGTCTTTTGCTTTGGTGTGTTAAAAAAAAAGCAAAACATCCTTTTGTTTCATTTAAGTGCTTTACAAAATCACAGGGAACATCAGTTATTTGCTCATGAGTGACACAGAATTCAGAACAGCATGGGGGTTGGATAACCTCCCTACTGACAATCATGTCCTAAAAGGTCAAGAGCAAAAATCTTGTACTACATTTCTGGAACTGTGGGTAGATATTCTCTGCTCTCCCATCGTGGCCAGGGATGTTGAAGCTGAGAAACTGCTTCCTGGCATAGCCTCTGTATTATAAACCCAGTTTATAAGTGATGAATTGTTTTGTAACTTTTTCCTTTTTAATTTCAGTTACATCCCAACCTCAGATACACTGTGATTTAACTTCTTCCTTTAGGTTCATTCCATTGCCTAGTTAACTTTTCTAAGTATTTAACTCATTCCTGTTCTTACTATGATATACTCTACTTTCCCACCTGAGAACATTTAGAAAATATTCTTTCCCACACACTTTTATTTCTTAAAGTGTTTCTACCAGTTATAGCTTTCAGTTTTTCAGCATGACTCATGAAACTTAGAAAATTTATATCCCGTAAACCCCCTTTATTCTTTAGCAGCGTTGTGCTATCCCATCCTTTCTTCCTTTCAAAGCTTCGGAGTGGTGGATAGATTGGAGTACAGTAATAAGAGCAGGGTTTTGGGATTTAACAGAATTGAATGTGAATCCTGGCTTCACCTCTTTGTGTGGTTAAGATTTTGAGCAATCTGTGTAGCTTTCCCATGCCTCAGTTTCTGAAATACGCATAGTAATAAATTAATACATCAAGTCTTTGTAAGGATTAAATGACTGTGTGTGTATAAGCAATAGCTTGGTATAGTGAACAACCCTCATAAAACACTGAGAAATTCTATATTTTCTTGGTGCTCTTCTGTCTTGGGTATTGTAAGGATAACATGAGCTCCCCTTGACACCAGAGTAATAAACACAAACATCTGTCCCAGAAAAGGCTAAATTCATTCTATCTTCTACTTTTTGAGTACAAGAAGTATTTCTAAAGGAGGTGTCTTTATTCTATAGATATTCGTGGGGTACATGTTCTGTGTAGTACCTGAGCCAGGCTTTCTTGGGATAAGTAAACCCGATCCTGGACTTCAGAGAGCTTAGCATGTAGCTTAGAGCGAGCTCACAAACCCAGGTACAGGCCAACAGAAAGTGCATATCCTGAAACATTCTCAGATCCAGTGAGGGGGAAGGACAAAGAAGACTACTTCATTTCTAGCAGGATATATCCAAAAGCAAATCCATGTCTCCTAACTTCTGTAGCTGAATTTGTTCAGGCTCCAGCACTCCCCTTCTCCACAGCTGGATACCACCCTGTGCTCATTATCCTAGGGGGGATGTGGGAAGGAAATCCCTTGGACCACTCCCTTTCCTTGCCTTCTACCACCAGATGGTCATGAGGCTCAATCATCTACCTCTGTAGCCCTCCCTAAGTCTTTCCATCTTTCTTCACACTCAGTGAGTTCGGTGCTTCTCTTATCTCCACACCTTAGCATCTCTCAGAGCACTTGTTAGAACACAGATTTTTGAGGTAGTGGTGGGGGAGTGTTCTGATTCAGTAGGTGAGGGTAGAACCTGAAGATCTGCATCTCTAACAAGTTCCTGGAGATGCTGGGGCAGTCTTTCCCACTGAGCTTCTGGTCTCTAACCTTTTGGTGCTAGGGATGGAAGCCAGGGCCTCATGCATGCTAGACAAGCACTCTACCACTGAGCTATCCTCAGCCTGTCTCTCTAACCTCTATCCTTCTTCACATTTTCTACACTACTCTCAGATCTGGAAAAAAATACAAAATAAGTCTTTTGATTACCTATTGCTCATAGCATAAATGTCAAATCCCTTGCATGACAAGCAGCATCCTCAATTATCTGGCTCCTACCTAATTCTCCTGTTTTACCTGTTACCTTGCTGAGCCCATACCTGACATGAAACTTCTTAATATCCATGCCATTTTAGGTTTTGTTCTTACATCTGCTGCTAATTCTGTCCACCAGGCCTTGAATCCCTTTCTTTAATGGCTTAGTCCTGTGCATCCAGTCTGCACACCTCAAGGGCAACCATGCCCTCTCACCGTGTGCCCTCTACCCCATGCTGTTGTCACATGATAGTGCCTGTCCACTGCTCTACTTCATCCACAAGACTATGCCTGAGAGCCAGACCAAATCTTTTATCTCCATAGCTGCAACCCCAAGCAGTACATTGCATGACAGAGTTGGAGATCAAAGGGGAGATCCAGGAGGGCTACTTGAAGGAGGGAGGTATTTTAGCCAAATGTAAAGAGCGTTTAGAATTTGAATGTGCAGAGGAAAGTGGAAGAACATTCTAGAAGAGGAAGCTTGAGCCCAGGTTTGCTCTTGGTCAGGCTGAGGTGTGAGGAAGGAATAGGAGGTAGCTAGCTGGACTGGCCACAGCATGCCTCACCTGGAGAGCCAGTCAAGGGAGGAGATTGCACACAATTAACATGACTGAGCAAGGGAAAGACCCAGATCAAAGGCGGGACACAGAGGTCCTCATTCACCAGAACCAGGGTGTCTGGATGGATTGGCTGGATAAATAATGAAGATGGGAGAGAACGAAGAGTGTGGTTCTGGCATGGTGGACTCTCTTCTTTATGTCTTCCCACTCACCTTATTCATGGCTTTCTCCTTAGTACTTCATAAATTCTCAGTGTAGGATGGATGAATATATGTGGTGGAATTAAAATAAAGTCCAGGAGGGGTCCTACATGAGCTGGGAATGGGAGAGGTGGTCTCTGTGGTGATTGTAGGTAGTACCCTTGCTGCCATGATGTTGTACCTTTAAATAAGATCAAGTGAGATAAAAGGTAGACGACTGTTGACGTCCATAGGAAGACCAGCTGAGGCCCTTAGGAGGTGGGCAGCGGGAGGTTGGGATAAAGGTTAGGGAGAGAGCCATGCTTGTTACTAGAAGTGGATCAAACCTTAGCATTTGTGAAGGTCAAATGACACCTTGAACATGATGCCTGAAACCTGTGCTTATGACACATCGTAAGTGATTTTACTGTTTGGTATGCAGCAACGAACTGTGTGTGAGAGAAATGTCCTCTGTTCTCACTGTTCTAAAGCAATAAACTTGAGCATTAGTACCTTATCATGTGCTTAAAGATATGCCTTGAAAGAGTTCTGCACTGTCACTGCTAATCCATTTTTCCTTCTGAAATAGACAGCTTTATGACTATTATGACACTGTTCTCAAAAGTCTAACCATTGCCATTCTTCCATTAAGTTTAACACATCGACATGTGTTTGGAGAATGTAATATAATGTTGAATATGTGGGAAAAAATGGTGTTTCTTCTGACCTTTTCTTCCATTTTTCTTATGCAATGCTAGGGGGTCTTTCTTATATGACTTGGACCTGTGCAGAGAAATATATGAATAAAAATGAGCTAGAGATGAAAGCATGAATCATCTTCATATTAAACATACAGGAAAGTTATTTTTTTTAAGCAGGCATACTCAGAAGATAAACTACCTGTGATTATGCTTTCAAATCGGTGATTCTATTGGTCCGTCCATCAAAACTCAAAATTAACAATGTGCCCACGCAGGAAATTTTACTACCAGAGACAAGCACATGCAGGGGTTGTGTAGAGGATATGCAAGAGATAAAGAAGCAGGATTCAATTTCCTTTTACACTCAAGCCCAGGAAAGGGCAAATCATCATTCACCATGCCTGCCCCTGACTAACGGAAACCCGGGGCTTAGAAACTGGGAGTCATTTTCTTTTTACAGTTCAATTTCATTTCTTCAAATAATCATTGTGAGCATGAATAACTAATTAGAGGGTTTAGCACTGAGTTCCTGGAGTAACAATCTATAAAACATGTACTAGTTGGAGTTAATTCATTCAACAAATATTTATCCGGTGTGTACGCATGTGTCACCCCTGTGTTAGACAGGCAGGGACAAAGTAATCCAGGGTTTTTGTCACGTTTGAGACAACCTGGAGGTCCAGACTCTTATTCTACTTTCTTTGCTACTGCGCCTAACGTGTGAATGACCACTTTTGTTTCCAGTTTTCAGCTTGAACTAGTTCATAAAATATGAAATACTGCACGTCTGAAGTTCATCCGAAGTAGCAATCTTTTTTGTGCTTTTTAGAAATTTCCCATGTCCATTTTGATGGGGCCAATTAGAAATACTGGGGAAAGTGGAATTCAGGAAGTCACGGAGTCCTAAGAATGTTTGGAATTTCCAACAGATTTTACTAAACATTTTCTGTATCATGACATGTTCCAGAAGACCATAAAAGTTAGTTTATATGAATATAAACTACTTTTTGCCTTGCTGATAACTGCAAATAAATAATTCAGATGACCACCCACCAACAACCAAGACTTTGGGGGTTCGTGTGTTCCCCATTATATTTTCCTTATAAATTTTTGTAATCAAAGAGAAAAATAATGAGCAGTGCCTCTTTTCATTCCCACTTTCAAATTCTGCAGTATGAGTTTCCAGTATTTCAATAACTCTCCATAATATCATTAGAAATATAAAATAATGATTAACCTCTTTTCTTGGTGTGACTTTACAGGTAGGGATTAAAGGCATTCTTTGACTTGCGTTTCTGCATAGCAACATGTTCATTTCTCCCTTTGAAATTACTTAATCTGTCACATTGCTTTCATGGTAGCAACCAACTAAATTAAGGACAGGATCACAAATTTGGAGAGCACTATTTTCTTCACTAAGGAGCTTTATACAAAAGTTCATAAATGTTGCATAAAGCCCAGCTGCTTGGCCCTGGTCCAAAAGCAATAAGTGGGGATAAAAGGAGTTGGATAGATAAGCTTTAGCTTAATATGGCTCAGTAAATCGGATCCTACATATGCTAATTTTGTACTTTTTTTAATAGATGGAACTGATTAAAAATATAAGTACTGCCGAACAGCCCTATTTATTCACCCGACACGTTCATTTCCTCAACTTCTCAAGGTAAGGCACTTTCCACGTTAATGGTTCTCTCATTTCTTTTTGAATCCTTAGGCTCCTTCTAATGAACAGTTACTTAAGACATCTACCTGTATTTGCAAGGTAGTACAATTGCCTTGAAAAGTCATTTTTAATCATTTATTTTTGCTGCAAAGAGTCACAATTTGAAATATTTGGACAGAAATTCATTTTGTTCCTAGAATACCATCTAAAAAACTTTGATTTTTTTTTTTAATGAGAAGACATTTGTCCTGACAGTTCTTAAAAAAAAAAAAAAAAAAAAAAAAAGGTCAGGTTTTGTATTAAAACCAACAAGAAGGCAAGAAATGGGTAGTTTAACGTAAGTATTTTATTGCACATTTTTGTGTAATTTGAGCCTGACAGGGCTGTGGGCATCATCTCCAGAGTGCTCATAGCAGCCTATCAGTCTAGCTTTTTCATTCTCCATTTGATTATCCTGGTCTTGCATGCTTGACATTGGTGGGGTATTTTAGAATTCTCTTTTTCTTCAGTGACTTTGTCCTTCTGCAAATAGTACAGATCATCAAATTCAAGCCTGTTGACCTTATCTGGGTTAAATCGCTAACTTCATGGTCCGTACATTCTCCTCCCTAGAGGTCTACTGGTTTACTGCCACTGCCCCTTGTTCCTGAACAGGAGGCCCTTAGATTCCTGCTTTCTCTGCTGACTCTGGCCTGTGCTCACAGTTGGAGTCGGTTGGCTATCGGATCTCTGGGTTGGGGACAGATCTGTGGACCGGCCCAGGACCCCTGGGCCTCCCTGGGTGACCTCTGGTGGCCCATCTCTCATTTTCATGTGGGTTATAGTACTCACAGGGGCACAGAGAGCCCTGCTGCACTCTGCTCTGGCCCTGTAAATGGTACCTACTAGTTGATTTTCACCTAAGGGCCTCTGTGAGTCCAGCACCTCAGGAGGCTGGCTGTGGGGGAACTGGGGCTTTGACCTGAGCATTCCAGATGCCTCACAACCCACAGGGCTGGGAATAGGTTTTAGCCTTCAAAGAACTTCCTACTGTGCAGCAGGCCCTGTGCCAATTAAGTGTAAAGAGAATGAGATTCAATGAAGCTCGTTATTAAGCAGAACATAGCAGAGCAGAGAAGCTTGCTGCCTTATCTTTAAAAGTGAGCTTTCCCAGAACTAAGGTTTCCTGGGCCTGCCTGATAATCTGAGTTCCCTGTGATGATGTATAGGGCACCTGCAAATTATCCACAGTGACCCTACGGCCAGGGGTTGGGCAGCCTAGAGTGTGTTTTTCAACAATACGTATAAAGTGACTTGTTACTGGGTTGAACATTATATGCACCCTGCCTCTTCCTTCCAGAAGGCCAAGAACATGTTATTGGGCATAAGGAGATAACAAGGACTCATTAGCCCTTTCAGGCCTGTGTTTTATGACTTGTAAGGAAAAGAGCATGCTTTTCTACTTCTTGCTATTCTAGTGAGCCTCCTTCTGTATCACCTCTGACACCTTCTAACTTCATGCATTAACTCTTTTGCTTTGAGGTCAAATCTTTACAACCAAACAAATTGCAATAAAACATATTTTAATAATTATCTCAGTACAGTGTAGAACTCTAATGAGAAGCCAAAGCCGGTATCTTAATTGGATCAGCAGAGCACAGCCTGGTGGCTGTATTTTATCATGGCCTCCACCATCACATATACCTATAAGAGGACAATCTTGATTGCTTTAATTCTGAAAGAAATAAATAAAGCTTCAATAAATGCCTTTTATAGGACCACATCTGCAGAAAACAGTGTAGGCCTGGCTGCCAGGATCTCTGGGTGTCAGTCTGCCTGCCCACGGTCCATGACTTGGGCATGTCATTCAATCTCTTGGTAGGGAAGTGAGGGGATCCATTTTTTCATCTTTAAAAAGGGGACAATTCCTGCCCACCCTGTCTTGTAAGAATGCCCTGAGCATTTGAAGGAAAGCCCTCAAACAGGAGGATACTATATAAATTCAAAGTGGCACTTAAAAAAGTATTGCTGTGGAAGTTTCCACGGAGCCCCAGTTCTGCTGCAGATTGGCGGACCCACAGCACATCCACAGCAGGAGCAACCCGAGGGCAGGGCAGGCTCTGTGTCCTCCTCCTCTCCATTTTGTTCAATTCAAAGCACATGGATGGAGGGCCTCAGTACAAGTGGGGCTTCTGCCTGGTGCACTAAAGGTTTCCTTTGCCTTTGGGAATCCTTATGTTCTTCCATTGAGGAAGAAATATGGGAAAGTGTGATGCACAGAGGGGGAGGGCTCACAGTGGATCCCCTAGGGCAGGTGGGAGGCAGCAGGCTATGTTCCTGAAAGGCACTCCGGATGGGGAGTGCAGATGGGTCAGCTCTGTACCAGTGAACAGGAATGGCGTCCTCAGTACAGGGATCAGAACCAGGGAAAGCTGGACACGGGGAGGAGCTGAAGGGAGCTGAAGGGCAGCTGGCTGGGGGTGGAGGGCACACAACTGGAGTGGAATGGCAGCCAGGGTCTGAAGCAAGACAGGGCGGAGGCTGCCTCTGTGGGGTCCATCTCCCCATCTTTTCTCTGCACCGCCAAGCCCTGTGCCAGGGCCTTAGCTCAAGACTTCCCTAAAAATGAGTGGAATGATGTGGAGAACTTGAATATAGGACAAGCTGATCACACTCCCGGAACCTGGGAAGCTAGAAAATCAGCTGCTTTCAAGGGAATGTCTTTTTTGAAGGAACATTTCTTAGGTGTAAATGGCAAACTGCAGCCATACAAAGAACCCAAAAATATATAGTTGATAGAAAAAGAAAAAAGAAACAAGTTGGAATTTGTTAGGAGGCTTTAACATACTTTAAAAAATGAGTTCTGCTTTATGAATTCCGAGGCCTAGATATAATGAAGCCGCTCCTCAGAAGCCTGCTTATGAATGCTGTAGACTGCTCGTGTCAGAAATGACGCTGTGAGAAGCGAGACTGCAGCCTCAAGTTCTGTGTAGATAATTCCAGTCTTCTGTGCATGGCTAACGTGAAGCAGGATGCCTGCTGTGGAGCAGGCTGTAAGAATGAGAGCCAAACCGGCTTTGACATGTACATGTTCTGAACTTTTGAGCTAGATGGCACTATTCCAAAATGGATTGTCCCCTAATTCTTTTTCTCCATTAGGTATGACATTCTTATTTGAAACACAGACACCCAGGGTGATGTAAAATGCCATCCTGTGAGCTCTTGGTGACTCAGTAGCTGATTTATTTCATTTACTCATCTGGGTTCCTTGCCCTCTTCCTTCTTTTTCCTCCCTGTTAGAGGAAACCGTTCATCCATATGCAGTTTTATTAATCCATGGGAAGCAATTTTATTAGATCAATCAGGTGTTTTTGTAGTTGCCTCCGGGAAGGATTTCTGCCTAAGGACACATCAAGGCCAGCTCCTCAGAGATTCCAGGTTTGGATCTGTGGGGTTTCCACTCGGCTATTCTTTCACACAGTTTTTCATCTCTCTGGAAATGGGGGTCAGGCAAATGTTTTTCCTCTGGGCAACCAGGAGAATTGAGTCCAAACCACCTTTGCCTAGAAGATGCTAGAAGATGTTGGGATGGTTCGGTAGGGTTTTTAACACTTGGGTGTTGTGGTTTCATGTGTCTTTTTTCTGGTTGTTGAAGTAACTTTGGGTACAAATTTTGGAAAACTTCAACTTTCCATCAGCAGCTGTATCCCCACGTGTGTGACTTAACTCGGCCCTCTGGAAATATTCGTGGCAAGCACAATACAGCTTGTCTCTCCCAATTTGTTGCTTGTTTTCTAAACTTTATCGGAGGGATGGGCTTTCCAGTAATTCTTTTTCCAATCCAGAATTCCTCTCAATCCCTCTATTCGGTTCTTGCAGGGAAAACCTCATGAAAGTCTCACCTCAGAGGCTGGTGCTATGAAAAGAATCCAAGTGGACTGTGAAGCCACCAGGATGGGAAACACCTTAAACCACCACAACCCTTAACCTTTTTCCATCTCATTCTTCCTTTCTCACCTGCGACCTCATCCCCGTCCTTTGCTTCCCTTCCTATTTTAGCCCGGATGCTGGTGCAAACTGATCAAAACAAAACATGTTAAAATCAGTCAATCACCAGGGAAGTAGGTGGGGGCGGTGAGGAGCAAGAGGAGGCCTTTCCCCACTTTCTCTCCTCCCTTCACGTGAGGTCTTCATTACGTATGTGCAGTCACAGAGCCTGCCTTCTCGGGACATTAGTGAACAAAGCAAACGAGATCTGATATTTCCATAATCCAGTTTGGTTTCCACATCTTATGTATAAATGTTGACTATATTTTTTATTCTCATGAGCAACATGGTCTCTTTTGATTCAGGGCCCTTCAAATCTTTCATAATAGTGGCAGAATCCTCAAAGTGTGAAAAAACAAAAACCCAAGTCAAAATGGCTCTTTATGGTTATTTTCTGCTGTCCTCGCCTGTGTTAACAGAGCCAGGAGTTCGGTATTAACATGAGAGTTTTCTCAGTTTACCCTGTTTAAGCACAGCTGAGCTCGTCTCTCAGCTCGGCTTCTCACGCTACCGTGAGCAGAGAGACCTCTGTGGCCACATGAGCCCAGCAGCTTTGGAGGCCCATCCAGGACAAGAATCATCTTGACTTTCCCTCAGCTCAGCTTATTTCTTCTTTAATTTTTGCTGTTTATTGTCAGCCGATTGTTTCTTGCCTTGTCCTATCATCTTCCTCCTTGAGTAGGAACCTTAACTCCAGTGGCCCAGCCACCCCCCCTCCAATCCTCCCCCACATTTGCCTCAGCTTTTCACAGAAAATGACTCCACATCTTCCCCTTAGGATGCTCCAGAGAGCAGAGTGTGGCTCTGTTTCCTCTGAGTGTGTCTGGGGATGGGAGGTCCCATCCTGAAGTACCCACTGCTCAGAGTTAGGGGATGGGGGCTAACCTCCCACCCATGCCTGGCCCCCAGCTGGCGTTCAGTAACTGCCAAAGGCTCAAGTTACTGTGACTGGTGTTTTTGTCGGTTTTTTCTTTGCTGTGACTAAAAGACCTGACCAGAACAATTGTAGAGGAGGAAAAGTTTATCTGAGGGCTCACCGTTTCAGAGATCTCAGTTCATAGACAGCCAGCTCCATGCCTTGGGGCTCAAGGTGAGGTAGAACATCATGGCGGAACAGTATGGTGGAGGGAAGCAGCTCACATGATGATCAGAGAGCAGAGAGACACTCCTCTTGCCAGATACAAAATATATACCACAAAGCCACGTCCCCAGTGACCCACCTCCACCTGCCTTCAGTTACCACTCAGTTAATCCCATCAGAAGATTAATTTACTGATTGGGTTAAGGCTGTCATAACCCAATCATTTCTCCTCTAAACCTTCTTTCATTGTCTTACACATGAGCTTTTGGGGGACACCTCACATCCACAGTGTAACAACTGGCTTCCAGCAAAGGGCCATTAATGAACCATGTCTGCCTTTCTCCCTTGGGCAGCCCCTCAGTCTTTCCCAAGTCTTGTTCTTCTCCATGATGGCCTCTCTGCCACTTCAGTGTGTCTTCCTCCCTCATTGACAAGGATCAGAGCTGTGGGCCTCCAGCCTACTGTACTTTCCATCTTGAACCACAGGTAGCAGTGCAAGGGTATCACCTACTTCCAGGCCAGAGGCTAAAAAAGATGTACTCTGGGTAGAATCATGATCGCCAGGGACTGGGGGAAGGAGAGGGAAGGATTTATCATTTAATGGATGCAGTGATTCAATTTGGAATGATGGAAAAGTTCTGGAGAGAGATGGAGGTGATGGTGTACAACAGTGTGAATGTACTTAATACCACCAAATTGTACACTTGAACCTGGTAAAGAGGGTAAATTTTGTGTTATGTATATTTTGAAAAAAAAGAAGATATGTTTTCAGCACCTGTCATCAGGCGTAGAAAATTATACTGTTGGAGGAGGACAAAATAGTCCAAATTTTCCAGGATAATCCTGGTTTGAAATCTTGGTTTAATGTGTGCACTACTTATTATTATAGGAAGAACACCGTTAGTATTTTGATGAAAGCATACAAAGGTTCTTACCCCTGCTTTGTGGAAGAGATAACTAGTATTGCTGCCAAGTAGATTGAGATGTTGAAGAAAATAGAAGGAAATCACTTGAAATGCTGCCATGCTATGAAAACCGTGTGGCTATTATTCTTAGCAGATTATATCCTGCTTTGGATCTTCATCTTCTCATTAAAAATAGATTAGAAACTAAATAAAAATAAAAATAATAGAATCCATTTGCAGAGGGTCAGAAGGGGACCCAGAGGATGATTAGAGCTGGTGAATATGACCTGTGAACAAAAGTCAAAAGAAATTGGTGATAGCTGCTATTTTAGGATGACTTGAGAGAGCTTCGAATATACAGTAATAATTGTGGGGACCAAGGGACAACATTGTGTTGCTAAGTAAAAAATGAAACACTGCCTGATTCTTCTTCCATTCTCTAGTACAGAGCATCTTGGAGCCTATGATCAGCAGTTGTCTCCGTGGTGTTTTAAAGCACAATAAATAGCAAGTTAGAGCCATAGATTACAAAATGAAGGGAAATAAAAAACCAAAGGAATTTTTAAAATATATAAACAAAAAAACTAAAGGAATAAAAATTCACGCCCCAAAGAAGCTAATCTTTTGTGTCTGATGACTCGGACAGAAGTAAGTGTGCCTGAAAGGAAGGTCAGGAGTGTCGGCTGGATAGGACAAGGACTCTGTCATCGTCAGGTTGACCAGTAGGATGGACTTCACAGGGAGTCCATGTAACCTTCTCCCAGGGGTTTTAAACATAAGGCAGGATGCTGTGCTACTGGGATGGTGGGGTCAAAGCATTCTCTTCTCTCTCATTCTCTTGGAGACTCAAGTGAGCAATAAGTTCACAAGATCCAGAGGACTTTATAAGTGTGACTACAAATTTTCAACATAGTTAAGAGAATACTGAGGCAGAAGAACCGTATCCTGAAAGAGGGTGGAATGAGGGAGGGAAATGTGTTTCCTCCTCAGGCACTAGGACACGAGGTGTACTCTGGTGATGTCATGGTGGTATTCTGGCCTCATATTGTTGACATACCACCTGTGTTTTGCCAGTTTGGGAGGAACTTGTACACACCAAAAAGACTGGGATTGACAGCTGGAAACAGTTATTATTATTGTTTTCTGGAAAGGGAGAGAGATATATTAGACCCATCTCTTCCATAGTTAGAAATTTCTAGACAGAGGCTATTGTAGTACAGTTGACAGTGACTTTATAAGCCATCTAATACTTGTGTTTGGGAAAACTGTTCTGGAATTCTTTCATCTGGATGCAATGTATAAACAGAAGCAAACCATCTGTGCTCAGTAAGCTGGTCAGTACTCACATCCATGGCCTCATGGCAGTGGTCAAGTTGAGAACCATCTCCTACTGGGAAGCTGTATGTAGATTGACATGATTGGGAAGTTTTACTAATTAACACTGGTAATTGTTCTCACAAAGATAGAAGTACCATTGAGGTTTGTGAAAGAAAGCATGATATAATTTTTGGAGGGTCATATTGGATTCATATTTGGTATGCATGTTTTATTTTGTAGTGCCTAACATTATTACTTTAGTTACTGTTTATCATAGATATGAAACCCAGTTTAATTAAAAGAGGATGATAAATTCAGGATATGTGTGGTGGTTAGCTGGAGGTTGGCACAGCTAACCCCTTGGACTACAGTTAGTTGTTCTTCCAGTGGCCTGAACATCATCTGGGAATTCACAAGATTCCTATTGGCAAGGCTAGGCCTTACTCCTGAGCAGTGTGTTTTCCTAGTTGGTAGAATCTGGGGAATCCAGGATATCATGCACACATTCTGGTGTCTGAAAGTTCACTATTGGAGAGTTATTCCTTTGCATTCCTTTGAATTTTTTTCTCTAAAGATTGTCTTCAAAAGTGCAAATAAGGCCAGGTGCGGTGGCACACACCTATAACCCCAGAGGTTTGGGAGGCTGAGGCAGGAGAATTGTAGGTTCAAAGCCAGCACAGTTTAGTAAGGCTCTAAGCAACTTAGTGAGACCCTGTCTCAAAATTTAAAAAAATAAAAAAGGGCTGGAGATGTGACTCAGTGGTTAGGTACCCTTAGGTTAATCCTTGGTCCCAAATGAAATAAACAAAAAAAGTACAAATAAACTGGACAAAACATTATATGAATAAGATGCTCAGAAAATCTTTGAAACTCGTATCTTCTGATGACAGAGCCCCTGATACCGTAGCAATGGAACAACTTGGAAGCGTGCACGCCTGGGCATACACTTCTTCAATCAATCGCCATTGTTGAGCACTGATGAGGCCACCCACTGTGCTCGGTGACATAGTTCTTGGCTGCAGGAGGGTCACAGTCTGAGGAGAGAGATAGGCATGCCAACACAGTACAGGAGGAAGGCTCAGGGTCAGAGGAGGTGAGGAGTGGATAGTCCATTGGAGATCATTGCTGGAGAGGTGACTGTGAGTCTGAGCAGGGTTTTGAAAGGAAAACAATCTATCAGCTAGAGAAGTGGGAGCTGGGGTCTCCCTGCCTGTTTTTTTCTGAGCTTTTTGTGACCTCTGACAGAATAGGAAGGCATTCTTATCAGAAGGTCACAGGATCACAGGGACCCTCAGGAGGGCTACCAGAGCATGAGCTTTGCCCAGAGCCAAGACTTCACAGGACCCCTGCTTCCAAACAGTTCACAGAAAGAGGGGAGTCCTTTAGGAAAATCCAGCAGCCCAGTCACCATGGCTTGCAAAGCCTTGCTCTCAGACTGACTCCTACTATAGTTGTTCAAGTTTTGTAGTTGGAATGAACATGGAATGCCTAGATATTTATCTTTTTTTTTAATCAAAACCACTTTCCATCACTGCAGGATAATTACATTGATTTTTGATTCATTCTTCATATCTATTACATTATTAATTTTCCCAGCCCTGGAATTGTCTTTCCATGGTTTAATAGCACAGATTCTGGAGCCTGATCACCTAACTTCATCCCTCAGTTCAGCCACAGTTCCCCCAGGTGTAAATGGGGGATATTATGGTTTCTACTCTGTGGAGGTGTTGGGGGGCTTCAGTGAGTGGACATATAAAGTGTTAGGAACAAGATGGAAAGATCACCCAGTGAATTCTGGCTGCTCTTAATTCCCTCACCGCAGAACTCCTTGCCAGGGACTGTTTGGATTACAGTGCAGAAGTACCATTGCACCCACCATAGCACCCAGCATCGACCAGTCCATTGAATTATTTACTAAGGGCCCCCTATGTGCCAGTGTGTCCTGTGCCAGCCAGTGGGCATCCAGAGCCCCCATCCTCAGCGTCTGAGCCTGGAGAGAAGATCAGATGATGTCTGTGCCTTGATGCTAACTAGCAGCATGGCTTATGTACAGTTAGACTATCAGCATGTCCTCCCAGCTTCTTGAAGGACCTGGATAAGATGTCACTATCTCGGCTTCCTGCATGAAACAACACGCCTGTCAGCACTCATGCTCAGTGACGTGCTCGTGTGCACCTGGGCAGATGGGGCAGTCACTAGGTAGCAGGTTGACTAGAGGGAAAACCCTGTCCACTTTTCTTCCTGCAGAAGCGATGGGTTGTAACAAGCTCCCTGTTTGTGCATGTGTGTGTTAGGTTTGGAGGAGACCAGCCCGTCTACATCAACATCATTAGAGACCCCGTCAGCCGGTTTTTATCTAACTATTTTTTTCGTCGCTTTGGAGACTGGAGAGGGGAACAGAACCACATGATCCGCACCCCCAGCATGAGGCAGGAGGAGCGCTACCTGGTAAGTCCTGTTGTGTGTTGGAGGTGGTTTCTCTGCTTCCCTGAAGTGGTCAGTGATTTCCTAATTTTCTCAGCTTGTTTTTGGTACTAAGTAATAGATCATTCCTTGTGACTTCTGACCAGCACTGTCATGGTGAAGAACTAATATGTTTGAGGGTCTCTCTTAGAGGGTTACAGGTTTTTTTCTCATCCCTCTTCCTAGTCAGTTGCCATTGCAACCCATAAGGGAAGTTTTTGAGGAGGATCCTCAGATTCCTAAAAGAACCTAGAGCTTTCCAAAGTCACTCCTCTGATAAGGGGCACTGTCATGACAATTGTCATCTCTGACTTCAAGTTCAAGGTTCTTTCCACCACAGCACAACAGAACATGCCAACACAGCAATAACTGTATTTCTGGTCCTCTTTGGGGATCCTCAGCTCCATAAAGGATGTTAGTCTTGACCCCAGTAATTTAAAAATGGAGGGCAGGGCTGTGTATCTTTTTTCCAGCACTGGAATAAAAGGTAGGTTTCTCATCTTCTTGTGACTGTGTTGGCAGAAGTTCTCTGAGTAGCTGAGAGGAGTGTTTAGGAGATGGAAATGCTGGTCTCTGTCTGGGATGAGCTGATGGGTTCCTCCAGATATCCTGGGCTTACGGGCACAAGTAGAGCAAGAAAGAAGCATTGAGGGATCAGTCCAAACATGGCCCCCACTGCAGCAAGATACATGGTACCTGCCCCATCTGCTGTCAGCTCCCCAGCATCAGCCATTCAGCTGTAGACCAGTGGTGTTGGTCACTGTGCCAGCACACGGCCCAAACTCCTGTGTCCTCATCAAATTCTTCAAAACTTAGTAAAAGTATGTGTTTAGGGCGTGTGAGCATTTTTGTGTATCACCTCAGTGTCACTGTCATCTTGAGATCTGTGACTAGAGCTGAGAACATTGCAATCAGAGAAGCAAAGCATCTCATCCAGAGTTGTAACCCAGGCAGTAGACCTGAGCCTTTCACTCCCTGTGCAGTACAGGTCAAATGCCCTAATCTGAAAATCTGAAGCTCTTTGAATCCCAGCCTACCACACCTGACTTTATGGGGCAGGGCTCAGTCAAACTGCAGACTCACTAAAAATATTGTATAAAATGACCTTCGCCCTATTTATATAAGGTATATATAAAACACAAGTAACTTTCATGTTTAGACTTAGGTCCCATCTCCAAGATCTCATTATGTATATGCAAATATTCCCAAATCCAAAAAAGTCTGAAATCCAAACCACTTCTGGCCCCAGGCTTTTTGTATAAAGGATATAAATCTGTATTTGTATTTGTTCAACTATAAGGCTTCAATGAAATATTTTGATGATATATTTTTAAATTGGCTTTTAGCTATTTTTGCTTTAGGTTTTGGGTTTTGACTTGTTTTATTTTTTTAGTTTTTGATGTTGAAAGCCTTAATCTTTGTCTTTAAACCACATGTTAGGAAGATGGCTATATATTTTTCTCTAATAACAAGTTTTTATTCAGAGCATAGAACCACTTACTAGCAGAATAATGCCTTCTACTGTTTGTGTTGGATCTTGATTAGTATTCTTATATCTTCTTTTAAAAACATAGAGTACATTCCATTTAACCAAAATAATATTTCAAAGTTCTGATTTAATCCTGATACTAAGAAGGCTAGAACTGAATGATAGCAGAAAACAATGAGAAGCCAGAGATGGAAACTAGTAGTGAATTCTGTTCTTCCAATAATAATGCAAGAGTCAAGGGGAATGCCCTAGGTTCTTGACCTCTGTCTGGCTTTTTAGCATCCTGTAAATCATTCTGTGCAATATGATTTTCATGCATTCACATAATAAGCCATAATAATTAGAGAAATTACAAACAGAGAGAAATGTATTTAAAGAGCTCATAAGGTGTTGAAAATTGGTAGTAGATAGTCTTATGTTTGTGTTGAGCTGGTCACCGCCTTGGGGATATGACCTGAACCATACCAGCAAATTCCCTGTAGAGATTCGCCCTTTTCCAAGTGTGAGCACTATGTTCTGGGAGGGTCATCTCAGATGACCTCATCAGACAATTTGTTGGCAAGGCCTCTTTGGGGAAGCACCAAGCTCCCCCAAATGGTCAAGCAGAAAGTTGGGGTACTGGGATTGAGAGGAAAGAGACTCGATTCCTTCACGATCTGCCCAGAATACACTGTTAGAAGGCTGACTTCTTGTTCAAGGATAACTTATGTGAAAGAGGCCTATCGCTCCTCTTCATCCTCCTCATCATCTTCCCCTCCTCTTCCTCTTCCTCCTCCTCCTTATTCCTCTTCCTCTTCTTTGTTGTCATCCTCGTCATTCCCCTCCTCCTCCTCCCCCTTTTCCCCTCCTCCCTCCTCTTTCCTTCTTAATAGCTAAAACTTTTTATTCCCTTTTCTTGATCCCATTAGACCCTTGATATAAAATTGCCCCTGTCATAGCCCAGCTGCTCTGTTGTGTGATTCAAAGGAGAGGGTTTTTGTGTCTCTCTGGGGCATAGGCAGCTGTGGGGAGTCACTGTCCCCTCATTGAGGCCTTGCCTGGGGCAAGGGCTAATCAGTGCCAACCCTGGCTGTGCAGGTCACCCTCTCAGGGGCTATGCACCAAGCAAGGACCCTCCCTGCGTGCCACATGCACTTAAGGTACCAGACTGGCCTGAGTGGGTCCACCAGTTTACCACACTAGTCCAGGTCTCCATCCTCTGAAGCCTCTTGGTTTATCCAGTTGCCAAAACCTGGCTGCATGTTCTTGGCTCTGAGCCTTGCAGAGCTGCTTAGCATACAGCTGAGCTGGCCTTGAGCTTGCTGGGGGAGGGAATGAATGGTTTTCCTGGTGGAAAGTAAAGGGGTCTAGATCTACAGGGGCCCCTGGAGATGAAGATGATGTTGGCATTTCACAGGTGCAGGAACAAGCCTCGGTAGACACAGGTCATGGGGCCCACAGTGGTAGAAGCCAGTCCTTCTGACTGCCCACTCGGACCCTACATTTCACTTCCTGCATGGTCAAGGGAAAAGAGGACTGGGCCCAGCCCCACACTTTATGAGCAAACTTGTTGTATGTTACATCATCTGCACCACTTTACAAAGACACTGCTGTTAAAACAATTTGTTTTCAAACATTCAAGCATCTTATAGGTGTTCTCTGTATTTTCTGAAGACAGCTAGATTTTCCCAAGCTTTCTATTTTCCTTCCAAACCATTCCTTGTTGCATTTATCAGAAAATAATTTTTAAGTAAATTAATATGAACGTAGACACAGTTGACCGGTAGCACCATACCAAGGAAAGGCTGTGGTCATGGGCTCATTTGTCTGTCTGTCTAGAGCCAAAGTCCAAGCCCTTGGGTACCAGGTGGCTACCTCCCTTTTTGGTTTGAGAGCCATCTAAGCCCAGGCACCTTTGGACACATCCTAGCACATGCCTCCTCCTTAGCTGGAGTGCAGGCTGCTGTACTCCCAGGGCAGGGGAATGCCTGGCACCCAGAACACCTTTAATGAGGGAATGAAGGACTTCAAAGGAAACGCAACATTGGGTTTGTAGGGGAGCCCGAGCCTCCCAACCCTGCTGAACCACTTCCTGTTGCAGTCTCTGAGCTTCCATGAATCTGAATTTCTCCTGTTGTCTTTTTTACTCTGCCAGTTGAACATGTGGGGTTTGTGCTTGCTATCCGCCTAAAACCTGGCCTTAAAACTTTTCATGGTGAAGTATTTTACACAGATACCACTTTGCACTTTCAAACTCCAAACTATGTCAAGTTGGGCTGCTCCCCAGCCAGCCATCACTGCCACCTCACTAGGCGATCCTCCACATGAAGAGGAGGGAAATATGGGAGAACATTTTCCCAGAGAGAAAACCGCCTCTGTGATGCTATTCATTCGACTTGGCTGTAAAGCATGGAAAGTAATGCATGTTTCAAAGAGAAGATGTGTAATTTACAGCTTCTTAATTCATAAAGAATTTCAGTGAATCATGTTGGCCCCATTGGATTCTGGAGAAGCCTGAAAATTGGCCAGAGTCAGCAAAGGTTTTCAGAAAGCTATGCATTTTAATCTGCTTGAAAGTTGTGGACTCTGGCCGTCCTTTAGCTCTGGAAATATACATGTGAAACCCTGATGTGTGGAAATTTCCACTCCTTCCTGACCAGCGGAAGCTGTTCTGTGAATGAAACCTCAGGCTTTGCCTCCATTCCTACAGTGTCACTTTTCTTAAAGAAAAAAAAGGATTTGGATTTTCTGCTTTTTAAGTGTTTCAGCAAATATGTTTCCAGGGTCTTCAGAGGTAACAAGTGAAGCGCTTCATCTCCAACTGGTTTGATTTGGTTTTGACCCAGGCTGGGGTAGGGGCCTAAGACTTGGTGTTCTCATGCCCTGTCTGAGCTGCCCTAGCTGCATGACGAGGCCAAGGATTTAGCCCCTACTCCTTTCCTCCTGTGTCACAGGATTGTTGGTGGATTCACCTGTACACAGAAGGGCTGTGGAAGATAAATTTTAGTTTTGATGTGTTCATCCCCTGGCTCTGTCAGTGACTCCCTATGATCCAAAAATGTTCCCTTTTCTCTTTGGTGGCAACTCCGGAGGTGGTAGGCATCATTCTATTCGAAGCGACATTTTTCCTACAGTAGAATTCTATTGAAAGGGACATTTTTTCCTACAGGTTTGGAGCGTCCCTGCTAAGGGAGCCCACAGGGGCTGCTGTTTTCACAGGGCTTAGGACACCTGGGGCCATACCCTGAGCCATCGTCAGGTCTATGGGTCTCAAGTGGCCTCTCAAGACCCCAGGAACAGGCTTCTAAGGAAACTGCTGCTCTCTGTGTTCCCAACAGCTGGAGATGTGTTTTGATCCCGGCCTGCTGGCAGACATTTGTCCCGTGTTTATTTACTTGGAGCTTGCGTAGGCACGGGGCTGTGGAGTCATATGAGCGGCTGTCCTCCCCATGTGAGGGGCGGAGGAGTCCCCTGGAGTCTGACGCTGTGCCATGAGGATAGGAGCATCCAGCGGCACCCAGGACAAAGGAGCCCTGCTTCAGAGACAGTCTCTGAATTCTGTTTGTCACAGGTATTTTTAGAACCAAAGGCCATTTCTGGGGGTTAGCATGATGAGCAGTATCCCTGGGGGCTGGGGTAAGCAGAGGAAGATGGGCAGAGGAGGGGAGAGGGAAGAGGGAGGCAAGAACTCCGAGGGGTCTCTGGAGTAAAGGAGAGACATGAGAAAAAGCTTTGTAAGCAGAGAGGAAAATGCACCAGCCACCTCTTGAGCTGCCACCAAAGAGCATCAGCTGTGTGGGGGGCGGGGTGGGGGTTGTCACCCACTAACCTGGTTCCCCTTGCAGCATCCCTGGGTAGTCTGAGCACCCACGTGCCACCCTCCTGTAGACCAGCAAGGCCGGCCCGGAGGCCAGGTGGGTGGGATGATCAAACCACAAATAAGGAAAATCAGGATTCTTTAGTCACTCAGGGAACAGAGGCCAGGGAAAGGAGTTGTGAGAGCCATTGTGAGGACCAAAGTGTACACCTGCCAGCCGAGACCAAGAAACGCCCCACAGAGCCAGGCCCCAGAGGGAGAGCATCAGCCACCCCAGAGTTGCACCACCAGAGTTTCTTGTGGGAAACAAGAATTGTGCAGGCTCAGAATCTGTCCTGGCAACCAGGTAACATGGGTACCCAGGCGGCCTGGCTTCCTGGCCTCCTTTAGCCACTCACCAACGGCTACCTTGTGTCTCTCTGTAGCTCTTATTCAAGCTCTTCAGAGTGACTCCAATTTGTCCAGTTGTCTGTGCTGTCCAGCTCCTCACAGGACATGCTTGGCCACTGTGCCACAGAGTCGTCTCCTGCCTGCTGTTGTTAGGGGCAATGGGTGGGACAGGATGCAGCCAACTAGATGTAAAGTGCTACATTAGTCGCCTTGCTGCTCTGACAGCTGAACACACACCCAGGAGATGGGCCACCAGGGAGTTATTCTCTTACAGTCTGCAGGTCAGAATCCAACCTGGCTCTCATGGGGCTAAAGTCGTGGTGTTAGCAGCCAGATCCTTTCTGGAGGCTCTCAGGGAGGGTCCCCTCCTTACTTGCTCAGGGGTTGACACCACCCATTTCCTGTGGCTGTAGGACTCAGATCCCATTTTCTTACTGCCCACCTGAGCTGAAGTCCATTCCTGTTTCGTAGAGGCCCCTGACATATCTTAGTCCGTGGCCCCCTTCCTCTGTCTTCACAGCCACCATTGGCAGGTGGAGTCCCTCTTGAAGCTTCAAATCTCTCTGTCTTCTTCCATTTCACTTCTCTAACCCCGAATGGAAGTGCCCTCCACTTTTAGAGGTTTAATATTATATTGGACCCACCCAGATAACCAGGATAACCTCCCTAACTCAAGGACCGTAACCTCAGTCACACCTACAGAGTCCCTTTTGCCATGTAAAGTAACATATGCATGATTTCCAGGCAGTAGGGCATGGACATCCTGAGGATCAGATATTTCACCTATTGTGACATCATCACAGGACTGAGGGGACTAAGGAAAGGCTGTGAACATGACAGGCTTCCAGGAATGTGCCCTCTCCCACCCACAGGTGGGCAGTCTGCACTGGCTCTCCACTGTGCCAGGCTGCCATGCAGTGTCCCCAAACCATGACTTTCCTGTGCCTGAAAAACCAAGTGACAAATCATGCATTGTATCATACATTCTTCAGTAACTATTCATCCGTTCATCCATTCATCCAGCCAGCTGGCCAGCATTCAGCTGTTCAGTTCTGACTTAGTACTGTCCACGTGGTAGGCACCAGAGTAGGAACTGCAGATAAAACATTGAGCAAATGTAGACACAGGGTCTGTCCTCATGAGCTCACGGACGTACCAGGGAGAGAGGCATGAATCCCTAAACAATACAGATGTGCAGAGCATCAACTGCATCACATCCTGCAATGCAGACGAACACCTTCCTTCCAGGCATGGAATGGGGGCACTTGGAAAGTCTAGAAACTGAACTGAAGAGAAAGATAAGAAGAGCATCCAAACATGGGGACGAGCACATGCAAAGGTCCTGTAGCAGAAGGGAGCACAATGAATGAGGGAGAAAACCAGGGAGGCTAGAGCAGGAGTAATTAACTGATGAGAGAAGCAAAGAGCTTAGTTCCATGACATAGGCAGGTGGGGGTCGGGCCCCATAGAACGCCCCCAGGCCCTGTCCAAGAACCCTGGGAAGGCACTAAAACAAAGGAGCCATCTTTACATGAGATCCTGAAACTTTCACATTTTGGGGGAGAAAAATCACTTTGGCAACAACATATAAAGTACAGAAAGGCCCCAAGTACATGTGGACAGACCAGTTAATCAGAGGCTACTCTAAATGTGAGAGTGACCACAGAGCAAGTATTTACAGACCACCAATCATGTTCAGGGAGCAGCTTCAGGTGGGGCAAGGTGGCTTGGGAGAGCATCTACACAGAAGTGCTCAACAAAGCACTGTCCTTGCAGTTGCTCTGCCTGGTTAGCCACAGAAGCCCCAAACTGGGAAATCGTAACTCCAACAAGGAGAGAGGCGACAGTTCTGAGCAGCAACACAGGAGTTGTCATTAGCTGGGTCGTGTTTAGTTAGCAAAGAGTGATGCAGACACCTAGCAACCTGACAAATGAGGTGGGGACGTGGGGATGTCTACGGGGAATCTGTAGGGACAGGTGCAGACATGGCAGGGGTAAGGAGGGATCTTCCCCAGCTGAACTGACGCTCTAGAAAATGTGCAAAAGCCTGAGAACTGCAGGCTGCTCCCGGTGACCTGCCCACTTGGCTGGAGCAGGGTTTTGGGGAGTGAGGAGCTCAGGGGTGGAGAAGTGTTTCTCCAGATGTCCCTGCAGGGAGAAAGCGGCTCTGCTCCAGTTCCTCTGACCTGCTTTCTCCATAGAAGGTCCCATCAGGACCATCAACCACAAGGGCTGCCAGAGTACACCAGGTGCATCCCCCTGGCCACCTGTCAGCTGAGCTCATCTGCTCTGGGCCCCGCCCCTCACTATGAGTCAGCGGAACCCGCTGCAGCTGTGCCTGGCCACTGGAGATGAGTGCTGCACCCCTGCTGGGCCAGGTGGCTCTATTTACTAAGGTGGTGGCAGCAGCCTTGGCTGCTCCAGAGTCACCTGGGGGAGCTTTACACACCAAGATGCCGGATCCCACTTGGGCAGATTCTGGTTTAATTGGTCTGGGGTGCAGCCTGGCTTTGATACTAAAAAATATTTTAAAAAATCAGAAGTGATGCCAAGGTGTACCTAAGACTGGGAACTTAACCACCCATCCATTCTTGGCTGTATTAGCTAGAACTGTTTTCACTGAAACACCTGCAATGTCTTAAAAACTTACTTTCTTATCCTCTGCCCATTTGGAAAATGCTGTATTTGCCTTCTTCTTAGAAATGTTCTATTTGCTAGGCTTTTAATTGGCACCTGCAAATAAATGTCATTAAGGAAGTTGGATGACGTACTGCAGTACCTGCTGTATCTGTGAATACCCTGTATGCCGTCCATCAGTCAAGCATTCTTCTGAAATCAAAGTGGGGAATATTTATTATTCTGCAAAGAGTATATCACTGTGCATTTAAGGTTTCACTTTTGGAAGCTACACTTTAGACATCAAAACAGGGAGTGAGTACTTTGATGAATAAAGTATTTTAGCACGTGGACATCCTTTTTTTTAGGCTGATAAGGCACTTGGAGTCCATTGCCATGTCTTCAAGGGGACATAAGACATTCTTTAAATGCAGGACAATTCATATGAAGACATAAATGCTAACTAAAATGATGCAAGTGAACAGACCTGTACTTGAAATATGGAAATGTTCTTTAAGTGCAGTCAGGGAGTTTGTGGTTTGATGAAGCAAGGGGGTGAAGGTCACATGAACTAAAAAACTAATGACTCCATTTATTGGTGTTAGAATTTTGAATTCCATACCTACACTTGTTTTACAGAAGTTGGCACACCGCTAGATTTGTCCCCAATTTGCTCTGCCATTTGTAATACTTTCTCCTTTGCTCAACTGTTCTACATACACAGTATAAACTCCCCAAAGGCCGAATGACCTCCAAACGTGTTCTTAAAAATATTTTGCAAAGTCTGAGACCAAAAAAATAAGTGTAAAACATCTAAGAGATTTATTGGAATCTCAGCTTGAATTCTAATTGCAAGTGCTTATGAAAATGTCAATATTAACATGAAATAGCTGGCAGTTTTTCTAATAAATGTAAATTGAATTAGATAGTGTGTAATTGGAAAAATACTCGCTTCGCTCAGGCTCTCAAAACAAGCCTTAGAATCTGTTAGCCAAAGCAGTCTTGCCCTCTAATGGCTAGAAATTGAAGGACAAAACTAAATACTGTTGACTGCAGGGAACATAGAAACCAAGAAGAGAGAATGGCTGACCATTTGTCACCACATATATCAAGGATCTCTGCAAAGGATGGGCACCATATAGTATTCCCATGAGCATACTATTATTATTATTATCATTGTTATTTTTATGGTGCCTGGGATCCAACCCAGGGCCTTGTGCATGCCAGACAAGCTTTCTACCACTGAGCTTTACCTATCTCACCCAGCATGGGGGCAGAAGGATGGAGAGCCGAGGCTATGCCCAGTGCCTTGGAGCTTTGGGGTGATCTTCAATATAAACAGGTATTGCAGATGCCCCATCTCCTACAATACAATTGAAAAGTCAAATTTGCCTTTTATATTAAATTATTTAAATGCCTGAGAAAGTTACAAAATAAGTAATCAGGTCCAGAAAGTGTGAGAGTCATGGTTCATAATTAATGAGATTTGCACAGCATAATTTAACAAACTATTTTTTGTTCCCTTTTATGATTGACTAATGAGTGTCACAAATAGAATGGAAATGATACCAGTAAATGTGGTCTGGTGGGAGTTTAATAGGAAGTTTGATTTTATCCCATCTGACATTTTTCCACCTTTTAGGAAAGCAGCTGAGAATGAATGGTTCAGGTGGGGGTTCACTGGCTTTAGAGTCACACAGGAACGGCTGCTCTTTCTCCGACTGTAAAGTCAAAACACTCCCAGCTCTTGAAATTCGCACACCTCTTAGATGGGACTTGTTAGAAGAGCCATCACATGTATAAAAGAGTTACCAAGTTCAACAAGAAAAGTGGAGAACTTTGATGACAATAAATTTTAAGATAAAATTGGTGGCATTCCATACTGAGCACTACTCATACCCTGTGAGAATAAAAAATGTGACCACAACCAAGGCAATAAGATTAGCTTTGGCTTTGATTATTATTAATCTCTTTTTCTCTGGGTAATTATTTCTCAGTGTGGATTTGTATTTTTTCTACTTGCTCATATAGTGCTTCCTAGTCCTTCAAATTATTTCATGTCTGCATAAGCCTTATGTTTTTAACTAAAGTACCACTGATGATAAGGCCTGATCTCTTTCTAGTCTCGGCACCCATCTCCACCCCCTGTTGAACACCCAGGAGCAGATACAGATGTGTGTGGTGCACCTCGCATATGCAATCTCAATGTATTTTGAGCAACACTTATGTGCCAGGCACTGTCATGGAAATAGCTGTGACATGTGTTCCTATGTCCTGCCCTACCACACACAGCTCCTCCTATATTCCATTATCAGTGAGAGACACCCCCGTCTGTTCAGACACCCAAACAAGAGACTCTGAGCCTTCCCTGCCTGCCTTCTCTTCCCCACCCCCAACTCATATGCAACTGACTCTTCTCCTGGTCCAATTCTGTTGCTGTAACAGAAGGCCCAAGACCAGGTAATTTGTGTAGAACCGAGATTTATTTGTCTCATGGTTTAGGAGATTGGGAAGTCCAGGAGTATGGTGGGTCATTAATCAGTGCCAGCATCTACTCAATTTCTGCTGAGGACTTTGTGCTGCTTCAACTCAGGTGGAACGTGGCAAGGCAGGTAGGCACGCAGAAAAGGGAAAAGGTGATCAAATTCCCTCCATAGGGGACTCATTCCCACAAGAAATGCATTAATGAGACTCCACCCCCACGACCCAAACCTTTCACTAGGCCCTGCCTCCCAACACTGCCAGGGTACAAACTATGTTCAAGCCACAGCAGGCACCGCCTTAGCCCGGGATCTCCAGAAGAAGAGCCTGATATCCAAAGTGGTGTGGAGGGAGCTGGTCCACAGACAGCCATCCCAGGAAATAAGAATGGGGGTTGCAGAGAGATATGGGCAGGTTTAAGTTTGTTACCACCATGGGCAAGGGAAGATAAGCCACCAGGACTCTTGAAGGCAGAGTGGAATTTACTTGAGAGAAGAAATAAGGTAGCATGAATTGATGCTTTTTCTGTCATTCATTAAATTTGCCCTTGAACCATTAATTCCTTCATGTCTGCACTCTTTATAAACCTCTTTATAAACCTCTGTTCTTCATGAAAAACCTAATCTTAGGTATTCTGGACTGTGTACTCACAAGTTCCAGGTGTGTACTCACAAGTCACACCGACAATAGAATGCAGGGGACACACCAAGCTGCCAAGGCTCAGAGTTCTCAGGTTGCTTCTCTGTGAAGCTTGTGGCTGTGGCAATGGCTAAAGGAAAAAGTGGCCAGAGGCATGAGACCAGAATCAGTGTCCAGTAGCTCCCTCTATACCTTCTCTCGGGTCAGCCCCAGCAGTGGCCATTGACAAACCCTCAGCATTTCTCACCTGGACATCTGCAAAAGCCTGGGAGCTTATCTTCTGACCCCAGTTCATCTCCTTCCAACCCGTGGTCAAAGCATCTAGGGTGCAAATCTGATCCTGTTGTTCCCTGCAAAAACTCTGCTGTGGCTTCCCATTCCCTTCATGTGATGTAGCTGTCACCATGATTTTTATGATTATCATTATTTGATCAAAAAGCATCACAATCCTGTGCAAATCTAAAAAATATCTCAATAAAATTTTAATTAGTAGAAAGTATCATGTACCAATAGAGAAATGATATGTTAATTAATAAAGAACAAAGGAAAAATTGGAGAGTTAGAAAACGTAAAGGGTAAAAAATCAAAAACTGAAAAAAAAAAAAACCCCTTAATAATAATAACAACAATACATATGAAAACTAGCAAAATCTGAAAAAAAAAAAAATCAAAAACTGTGGAAGTAAATATATAAATTCCCCAGGGATGTGGTGGACGAACACAAACAATTTAAGAAATCACAAAGGAAATGAATTTTAGATTTGTCCTTGTGAAAATTAATAGTTTTATTACACAGTTATAAATAATGCTATAAGGCAAACCAAAGGGAGACCACAATTACTTCATTATGATAGAGTTAATTCTTTAAGACATAACGGCTTTTACAGATCAGTGTCTAAGAAAACTAAAACCCCAACTGAGAAATGACAGATTCTAGAAAATCTAAAAATTATTCTGCCTCACTCGTAATTTTTTTTAGAGAGAGAGAGAGAGAGAGAGAGAGAATTTTTTAATATTTATTTTTTAGTTTTTGGTGGACACAATATCTTTATTTGTATGTGGTGCTGAGGATTGAACCCGGGCCGCACGCATGCCAGGCGAGCGCGATACCGCTTGAGCCACATCCCCAGCCCCAAACTCACTCATAATTTTTTAATTTGCAAATCAAGGTAGTAAACGACCTTAAAAATGCTTAACTTCCACCCCACTGGGGGGTGGAGATGATTTGTAACATTTGCCAGTTTCCATAGTGTAAATATTCTCCATGTTGTGAGGTCAAGCCACTAATGTGACATGACAGAACACAGCAGTTAAGAGACGTGCACGTGTCTTTTTTCAGCTGTTATGAGCCAGCTCCAGTGCATCTCTGACTTATGCACAGTGCTGTCCAGTCTGAGAAATGAGAAATTTAATGCAGGATTTTAAACTGCACCCTTGTCTTCAGGAGTGAAGTTGACCATCTTCTCATTTATGTAAGGGACATAGAATGATATTTCCCTTGCTTCTCATATCCTTGCCCAGTCTCCTAACATTCCAATTTCTTGGAACTCTAAAGAAAAATTTGGAATTAACCCATTATTTGTGACATGAATTTGCAAATATTTTCCTGCAAGTTTGTAATCTCTTTTCTTTGTGTTTTTTTTTTCAATAAGAAATTTTTATTTCTTTGTATTCATATTTAGCAACATTTTTCTATATTACGGCTCCTAAGTTTATACTTGGAAGAACTTTTTGACTCTGAAACCGTAGAAAATATTCTCCATGGAATCTTCTGAGTTATTTGTTGTTGTTGTTGTTGTTATTCATGTTGAATTAAAATCTTTAATCCATCTTAAATTTATAGTACTCTCAGGTGTAATGTTAATCCACTATCTTTTCTCCCCAGATTGTTAACAAATTATCCAACAACATTTATAGAATAATTCATCTTTTCTCCACTAATCTAGTGTCACTTTTTCCGTATAATAAATATTTAGTTTTAAAAGGGTCTTTATGTTTTATTTTGTTCCATTGATCTGTATTTGAAGTTCAGGAGAACCCTACTCTGTGTATTGTGTGTGTGTGTGTGTGTGTGTGTGTATACATACATGTGTGCAAACTATTATATAATTACATAAGATACATTTATTATGTAATATACAATAATACAATGTTTATCAATAGATTTTCATGAGATTCCTTTCTGTTTACCAGATAAAACTATATTTCTAGCTAATAATGATAATTTTCTTTCTTTTCTCCATTTTTTTAATAACTCTCATCATCTTGCTTTGATCTAGAACAGTGCTAAACATAATGATGATTAGAATTGGTTTTTTACAGGATTCAGTTGGCAAAATAAAAATTAAATGGCTAGTTGTCAACCTTTGTTCATGTCCACTTTTTTCCTACCAGAGCATAATGTTTAGGATCCAGATCTTTCGGAACTTCATTCCAAGGAGAGGGCAAATAACGTAATCATCAATAGCTAATGACAGAAAACCTTAAGGAGAAAGATAAAGAATGCTCATTACCCCTCCCCCACATCACATCCCCCCACCTGTCATGTGGCTGTTCTTTGTGATAACTCTACAGCTCAACCGTGGCTCTGTTCTCAATAGCCCGAATCACCAGAGTGAATCTAATATTGGTGTCCTTTCTTGGAGTCCCCAGGATGGGGGCTATCTTATTTCTTATTCCATGGGTACAGTTTTCCTGGCGTTCCGTTCCTTGTGACTACATTTCATAGACTATAGTAAATGCAGAACAGATTCATCATTGACACTTTTGCAATACAAAGGAATGATGAGAAACAACTGGCGTCTGAAGGTCAAGTTAGGTGCACTTTTGCTTTGCTTTCAATTAGGAGAGCAAATATAAGAATGAATCCCTGCGTGTAGAGGGGCTGGGGCTAGATCTCACCCATTTCTGACACTGAGATCTTGTCTATTGTAAAGCCTCCTTTGACTTCTGGGGTGAGGGGAGCTGTCAAAAAAATGGTGGGTGAGGTCTTTGAAATGACTCTGCACACATGAACACATCTGACATTAGAAAGGGGAGGGACCTTTGGCTGGGTGAGGGACCCAGCCCTGGGGTCAGATTTCAGTCTCCATTGAACTACAAATATGGAAGCAAATGAACCAAGATCCTGGAAAGGAATGTTGATGCCTGGGCTGGGTGATGTTGCTTTTTGTGGTTTTGGACTTGAGAAGCACAAGGGAGAACTTCAAAGTAGCTAAATCCACTCTCCGCCACATTTACTCTTAGGCCTGTATCGTGAGCAAGCCCGGACTGTTCATTTTCCTTTGCTTTTGCAAACCAAGTTGACATGAGGGAATAAACCCCTCACTTGAATTGTTTCGACTTAATCTACATCTGAGACTTTAGCTTTGTCATTTTGGCTACTCCCCTGGTTACATTTAGATTGTTAAGATCATAAAGTAGTGTATGCCTTTTACCTTTATGTGCAAACCCCAGGTTAAAAACCTGAGTAATTCTTTCTTTATTTTGGATGAAAGATTCTGTCTCTGGCCCATCACAGACTGGCTCCTCCTGCCTCACTCTGTTTCTTTTCTTCCATGGATATTCTGCCCACATTTTCATCAAGGATGAAAGGATACTCCATTGGGTATCCATTTGTGAAATCCATTTCATATAAATTGCCTTGTCTACTTTTGTCCAATCTGATCACTGAAGTTACTTAAAACTTTTGAATAAAATACTACATCACCTATATATGTGAGCCTGATTTTTAAAAAAAAAAAATGTTCTTCCTTCATACAGTGGAACCTCATTTTCCCTTTGGAATGTCTGTGAGCTCCTCACCCTCTCTGTGGATGCTGCCTACACCACAGCCTTCAAATTCATTGAGTATGCAGTAGGCAGCCTCCAAACTAACCTCAGGTTCCAGCCACTCTTCCTGGCCTCCGCGTGGCAGCACACTGCCAGTTAGTTTTCTGACAGCACTTCACATCCTGCCAGCTAACCCCTGCTCAGGAAGCTCAGTGCTTCCTCCTGTGATGAATTCTGCAATGCTCCCTCCAGCTTTCAGGACTCTTGCTGGTCTGGACCCATCCTGCCAATTTTGACTTACTGCTTTCCCAAATAAATGCTAATTACACCAAGTTCATCACATCCTCTTTTGAGAAAAATCTTATTTCCATTTTCATTCTCGTACTTACACTGCCACCCCAAGCTCTAAGGCCATCAGCTCTTTCTTCTTTCCATTCATATCCTAGCCATCCTCCAAATTCTCACCTCTGGGTCTCTCTTGGTCCCAACTTTTGGGGCAACCCTCCCTTTCTAGAATTCTGGAGGCTTGTTTGTGTGTTCTGCTTGTCACTGACTATTGGGTTTACACTGTCTTCCAGGTACTGCTTTGTATTTGAAGATCTCATTTTATCCTCATAACAATATGAGGAGGAAGGTGTAATTATGATTTTACTTTAGAGAAAAGAAGCCTGATGCTCAGAGAGATTAAGTAACTTGCCCAGAGTTAAGTCATATCCATTCATGATGGAACTGGGAAATGCAGGCAGATGGGCTTCACAAGCCGTGTTCTTGATTTACAGTTTGGAAAATACATGATTGTGTCAGCACATCCATCTCAAGCCTCCCCATTCATTCAGTTTGCACATCTGTATTTTATGTGCAGGTATCTCAGTTGCCTCCAGAGTACTGTTAGCCATGAAACTGGACTGATATTTTTAGACTATAAAATGTCTGTTGGTGTTGATATAAGAAGATAACTGAGACCACATAATTATAAAGAAAGAGATTTATTTTCTCATGGTTCTGGAGACTGGGAAGTTCAAGAGCAGGGTGCTAACCTCTGGTGAGGGCTGTTTTTGGCTTCTAACCGCTTCTTCCAGAGGGAAGAGTGCTGTGTGCTCACATGATGGAAGGCAGAAGGGCAAGTGAGCAGACCATCCCCCTCCCCCATTAGGCCCTGCTGTGAGAATCTAATCTCATTCACCAGGGAGGAGTCCTTGTGGCCAGTCACCTCTTTAAGGGCCACCTCTGAATACTATCACATAGGTAACACCTGAGTTTGGAAGGGGATCCATCACACCATAGCAAGATGCTTAATTGTCCTCAGAGAGGTTTAGTCATTGCCCCTGAGGATCTGACAGGCTCTGCCCAGGGCACAGTGGGCCTCATGGTTCTTCTACTACAGGTGATAAAATTAAGTTATGTCAACTTAGTTGAATACATATTTTATTTTCAAAAACAAAAGAGACACTTTTGTTATGTTTAACAGTCTTAACAAATAGTACCTTTAAACTTGAAAGGTTTATGAGTACTTACTTAGGTACTAATCTTAATAAGTCAATAAAATGTTATCATTAGTCCAACAAATCTTTGAAGTTTAATTTCCAGAATGTTTCCTTTTCAAGGAAAAGTACTTCTATAAAAATGGGGTAAGACATTATGTGTTTCCTACCCTATACCTAAAGCTATTTTGGTCCTCTTTCATCCAGTGTTGATTTTAATGCTTTAGATGAAAGAAATCTCATCTAATTCTAAGTGTTATTAGTGAGAGCCAAGTTTCTACAGAGGACAATTTGTGCTTAATTTATTTGCCAAACCACATTCAGTGCTTAGAATGTTAAGATTCAGTCAAAATAAATGATTTTACATCAAGGGGTGAGTTAACACCAAGGTTTTAAAGGACTATCCTTTAAGAAACCCAAAGTACCTCATTAAGTCTACAGTCTTCAAAAAAATATGCTGTTCTCCAAGATAGTTTTATTAGTACCATTTTGCAAAAAGCAAAGCTGTGGCAAGAAGCAATTAAAATGTTTACCAGCATCTGTTGGAATGGCGTCCTATGGAAGGCTTTGACTTAAGAACAGGTTGCCATTGGTAATCAGAGGTGGCTACAAACAAGACAAGAATGCAAATGATCCATAAGCAAGAAGCCAAATACCAGAACAGGGTTGGTCATCAAGATCCTTTAACAAGGGGTCCCAGGGCATTGATAAAAGGAAACAAAACAGACCTCAGGTAGTCATAATGCATCCAGGTAGAAAAGAAACATACAGGTCATCTCACCTCAGCTGCTCATGTGAGTTGTTGGGACTAGAGCAAGAAGGAAGGAGCCTCTGTGTGGATTCAGCCCTCACCTGATGCCGTTGACTGTGGAGGCCAAGCCAAATTGGGTATTCATCAGAGAAAGTGAGTTTAGGAGATAGAATGTCAGGAACAAATTTGTGAAGGACAAGAAGGTCATCGAAGGATATGTAAGTTCTGAAAGTAAATTATAAAATCCAGCTATCTCCTAAACATTTGCAGTCTTCTAAACGCCACTTACTAAGACAGCCAAGTTCAGTTTAACCTCTGACCAGAAGACGAGGACACAGTCATCTCCAGGTGATCTAACTAACCAAGTCACCATAGGTGAAACTGATCATCACCACCACCCTGCCTGGTGCATGGACACACACACACACACAAATTTAGTGCCAGTTATTGAAATTTGAGGTGCTGTCTTTTAAGTTGAACTTTTTTACCCTAGGTTCTTTGCCTTAAATATAAATAAACCCAGGAAATCCTACATTTTATTATCAACATCTTTTAATGAACCTACCCATCTGCAACTGGTTATGTACATCATGTGCATAAATGTTTAGACAATTTATATTTTGATACAGTTGATTCATTTATTCCTTCTTTCAACAAATGCTCAGCACCTACTCTGCAGTCAGCCTTTTAGCAGATGCTGAAGATGCACTGATGAAAAACACAGCTGTGGTTCCAGCCCACAGAGTGCATCATCTATCAGAAAACAGGCATTAAACAAATGGAAGAGATGATCAGGCTGTTGGAACAATATGTGCATAGGTCAAGAATCCCTAGTACTGCAAGAATCTCATGTGGAAAGAGTTTAGAAACAGAGAAAGAGCTATGGTATGAACTGGAGAGCTGGGCAGGAGCTCAGTCACCAAAGGCCTTAAAGACATATCCTAAATATTAGAGGCTGTATGCTAAGTATATTGAAGAGTCTTAGCTAGCTGTTGAGTTGTAACTGGGGAAAGGGACTGACATGACGGGGTTTGCATTTAAAATCTTGAGCAATGGGAAGATGTTTGGAGTAAAGCAAGGTACATTATTTTGGTTTTGAATAGGATTGTCATGGTAAAGGGACTGAGAGGCATAGATAAATGAACATATTTATAAGGCTAAATCAACAGTTGCTTTGTGTGTGATTAGATGTAGAACTAAAGGAAGAAGAGAAGTTAAGGATGATTTCAGATCTCTGGTTAAATGAGTTTGAGGGATAGTGCTACAGAGGGTAGGGGATGATGACAGAGGGTCAGGGGAAACAAGTTCTACTTTAGCTATGCTGGGTTCTAGGTGTCTGAAGGACATATGAATAAGACATTTAGCAGGCAGAGGAGGGCTGGGCTGCATATGTGGAATTGGAAGTATCAGACTCTAAAGAGGGGGTAATAAATTTACTAAAATAATATACATTTCTTGAGGGTTGAGATCATGTCCAGAGGAATATTGGTGCTCAGTAATTATTTGCTGAAGTTATTGTTTTGAAACTCTGGAGTATGTATTAAGGGTGAGGATAAAACAGCTTATGGGTCACCCATTTTTTAGCCCTCGTTGAGGATGTAGGAGCAAAGAGTCCCAGAAAGAGGACAGTATGGAAATGAGGTGTCACAGAATCAGAGAAGAGGTTTTAAGGCTGGTAGTGGAGAATGGTGGTGGTGGTGGTGGGGTATTGCTCATCATTGTTAGAAGCTTCCAGAAGGAACAAAATAAGAAATAAAAAGTATGACCATTGGATTTACTGTTTGATAAGAGCAAGTGATCTTGGCAAGATTAATTTCTGTTCAGTCATGTGGGTAGAAGCTAGATGGATGTGCATAGCAGGTGAGAAAGTTGTGGGGAAAATGGAGATGGCTTTGGGGAAGTCTGGTCCACATTGACCTGGTGGGACATACTGAGGTGTGCCCGAGTAGGAAACATCTTCAGTATTCTCTCTCAGGATCACTTATCAAGATAAGTGGTTGGTCCTCAGAAACTAAGGCGCTGGGGGATTCCATGTAACTTTTCTTAAAAAAAAAAAAAACAATGACTGAGCACTTGCTATATACATCATCCAAAGTGATTAGCATGTGAAGGTCCTTCAAGAAGCACATGCCAAGATGAAATTGGATATGTAAGAGGTTTGCTCTGGGGGAAAAGCCAATAAGGAAGAAAGGAAGTGAGAAGAGTCATTGGACCCTCATGAAAAATAGGGGAGAAAGAATTTCTAAGAAACTTTCAGACTGGCCGAGGGGGAGACTTCAAGTCAAAATCACACACCAGAGGAGTCCTGTGTCTGGCCAGAATGGACTTGCCATGCTTTTCCATTGCCTGAGAGCAGCCGATGGAAAGCAAGGCTGTGGCACAAATGCGGTGGTGTATTCAGAACAAAGCATAGAACCACTGGTCTCCCACACTCCCTGAAACAGGAGAGACTCATGGCTGCCACACATATATCATCTCATTTAATGTTTATAGCATCCTTCCAAGAGATTATGCAGTTTTGTACAGGAGACCCCAAGGACTATAGAGGTTAATTTACATGCCTAAGTTCATACAACTAGTAAATAGCAGACTTGGATTTCAGTTGGTAGTATGCTAGAGTTGGTTCAGAACCAGTCTGAAATTTTTAGGGATTGTGCTACTCAGGTAATGTCCTAGTGCATTTTCTGTTGCTCTAACAGAAGAGCTGAAACTGGGTGCATTATAAAGAGGCTTATTTTGGCTCATGGTTCTGGAGACTGGGGAGTCCAAGATCAGGCAGCTTCATTTGGTAAGGACCTCATGCTTCTTTATAACATGGCACAAGTCAGAAAGGAAGTAAGTGCATATGAAAAAAAAAAGGAGCAACCATCAGGGGCCCATCTGCCTTATAACAACACACTTCTCTATGAACTGACCAGCCTTGTGAGAAGGGCATTTATTCTTTCAGGAGGTTGACCCCTCAAGACCCCAATGGCTCTTACAGGCCTCACCACCTCTCACTACCATTACCTTGGCAATTAAATGTCAACATGTGTTTTGGAAGGGACAGACCATTGCAGTTGATGTCAAGATGGTTACTTGAATTTGGTGATGTAAGGAATATTTATACCACAGTAATCTGCAGTTGTTACAACTCAGGCCTCTGTATGAGTTTGTTTAGAAATGATGGTTGGTATACATATATCAGGACACAGTGGCTTGAGCCCAGGTCATCTGACTCCACAGCCAGCCCTCCAGCCTCTACCAGGTGCCGTTGGCTTTATTTCCGTGATATATTTTTAATGCAAAAAAATCCCTTCATCCACTTCCCCATCCTCTCAATCCCTGAAATGAGGTTGCTGTGCCCTGAGTTTTGCTCTTTCCTACATGCTGTCAAAGGTGATGCTGATAGACATCCTTACCCCACTGATGACTGGGGAATGGGAACATCTGTGGAAGGGAGTGTTCAACACAGTTGCATCTCTTCCTGAATCTTACATTTATCAAGACAGACACTGCTGGGAAATGTGCTTCAACCTCGAGATGACCTTTTCTTAAGAGAACTGGAACATCCATTACAGCCCAGTGATGTGGTGAACGCGCTTCCTGCCTCCTCCCACCCGCAAGCCAGCAGATAGACACGGTCATCACCTGCCTCCCTGGCCGGCCACTTGGTTTATTGGGAAGTTGTTTATCCTCCCAGTTCTGCACTTCCCAGCCCGAGGAACAAAATGTGCGCCCTGCCCCAAGCAGAGGGGAGTGCCTCATCTCTCATGGTGTTCTGCCTCCCTGTGCCTGAGCTCAGCTCTGCAGAGAGCCACTCAGGAAGGACGAGGATGACTAGAACACCCCGAGGGGACTGTGGCCGCTGTACAACCGGGTGTGCCCCAGGTGGCCCTACGACTTCAGAAGTCTCTGGTCTTAGGTTCACTTCACACTTGACTCTGTGAACCCCTAAACATATTTCTTCCCTGAGCACGCTGTGGAAGCATGCATTCATGCCGGGAAGTCTGCTCCCCGGTAAAGATGCTGGTCTCCCGTGACAGCAATCACTGCCTCAGGGAAAGCTCTTTGAAAGCGTGTGGCAAGGCAAAAGAACCGTGTGAATCGCTACTGAGTTTTGCTCTTTCCTACATCACTTGCCACTTTGCAAGAATTTGTCTTCCTTATCAATTTATATTTAAAAAATTCTCGAGCAGGTACTATGTGACAGGCATTCCTCCCAATGTTTGGGAAACAGTGACAGGAACAAAAATTGCTGCTGCGGTGGAGCTTTCATCTTCGCTGCAGGCCTCTTGATCGTCATCAAGTGTGTTTATGCAGCAAACATGCATTCACTGAGCCAAGCAGGCACTGAGCTTCCCCTCTGTGCCAAGCACAGAAACAGGAGAAAGAAGCTGCTCTCAAGGAATCCAAGCTCTGGGGCGAGGGAGACGCATAGCCAGGTTCTAACCTCAGGGAATTGTCTAGAGGCAGCAGTGGAGATGTGGGGAGGTCATGTCCACGGGGTTCCTGGGGAGGTGACACCTGAGTCGTTGCAGGATGAGGAGAAGGTCGCCTGGCAGAGAGGACATAACTTGAAGTGGCTCGATCCAGTGAAGGATGCTGAGGGAAACAGCACAATGCAGGAAGTAGGAAGAACTGAATCCTGAGACTGGACAGCCAGGCACAGCCTGAAACACACGCAGGTTCCCTGGTTTACTCCATTCATATAAAACCAACAGCAGCAGCACCCGCGACTGCAGCCATCTCTCTTCTGGTGTTCTCTGGACATGTCCCTGGTCCTTAACGGAAGCTGTCGACCCTCACAGTATGCACACTCCTCCATTCCACTTCACCATTCCATCTTGGCCTCTTTCCACTTCCCAAGCCAGCCTGTGGAGGAGACTTCCACCTGTGCCCAAGGATGCAGCCCCCCCCCGCCCCCCTGTGCCTGGCATTTCACCAGCCACCAAGCAGCAGCTCAGAGCCTGTCGCTCTCTCCCACCCACATCCCAGGGAGGGAGTCCAGCCATGAACTTCGCAGCCCACATCTGCTCCTTCTGGAATGACCCTTTCTGGAGTATGGGAACCTCATCAGTCCTCCAGCCAACGAAAAAGGGGTGCTAAATGTTCAAAGGCTTTGAAAAGACAAGAAGGGTCTGATTCCTAGGTTTTTGTTGTTCTCATTTGAGGCCTTGAGACCTTTGAAGAAGCCATTTGTGGCCTGTGAGAGTTCCTTGAAAGTGGGATTCTCTGACCTCAGAAGTGGGATTCTCTGACCTCACAATGCACCCCCAAATGAAAACCCTGGTTAAAAAGCTTAAACGGGCCGGGCATGGTGGCACACACCTGTAATCCCAGCAGCTCAGGAGACTGAGACAGGAAGATTGCGAGTTCAAAGCCAGCCTCAGCAACAGTGAGGCACTAAGCAACTCAGTGAGACCCTGTCTCTAAATAAAGTACAAAATAGGGCTGGGGATGTGGCTCAGTGGTTGAGTGCCCCTGAGTTCAATCCCCTGTATCAAAAATAAAAAGTTTAAATGGTTCAAAAGGAATTAGGCCTGGGAAGAGAGAGGGAAGAACAGAGCGTGAATTAGGAAGAAGTGAGAGATTTCCAAGCCTTCCTTGTTGTAAGAGGTGGCCAAGCCACAAAGATTCCCAGGTTCTGTATTAGCTTGTTACCAACACTCATTAACTCACCCGACAGAAGCCTAGAGCATTACACTTAAAAATTACCCAGGATGGCTAAGATGTTGGAGAGAGGAAATAACCCAAGAGACTGTTACCAAAATAAAGGAGAAACAAGTGGTTGGCCTCCATCCAGTTTCTGATAAAATGAACAGAACTTGAACTGCACTAACAGAAGCATTTGTGCTATTGACAAGGAAAGCATAGAAGGAAACAATGTGGTCCCCAACTCTGTTGTGTTTCCTTCCAGTGCACAGAGACCTTGTTAATGTAAGGCAACTGTGTTCAGTTTTCCATGAAAAGGGCCAATAAATGGCAGAAACCAACCTAGTTCAAAGCCATAGCCCTTTTGTAGAGGCTGAAGTATCTATCTAATCTGACCCTTCAGAATATTTATGCCTTTTGACTCTAAAGTGAAAGCATAAGGAATTGACAGTTCATATGGTGAAGAACAAACTTTTCCTGAGCTTTCTGGAAATTGAATGGATTTTACTTTGTCAATTCCACCCTTCCTCATTGATTATAATTTGAATGAAAGAATGTTGAAGTCAACAAAAATACAACTTAAAAAACATTGGCCTCTGTTGAAATCTCACATTGAACTACAAAAGAGAAATCAAGAGTATAGAGTAATAAAGTTTAAAGACTTTTGCTTTCTTTGTTCTTTTTAATATTTTAGTTGGAGTTTGGCATTATAGTCAAGAAAACCCACAGTAAGATAACTAGGACTTGTTACCAAAATAATACTGCAAGGGCTAGGGTTGTGGCTCAGCGGTAGCGCGCTTGCCTAGGATGTGTGACGTACTGGGTTCGATTCTCAGCACCACATACAAATAAATAAAGGTCCATCAACTACTAAAAAATATTTTAAAAAAAACAACAAAATAATACTGCAAGAGGCTATACACCAACATATTTTTTGAACTTTATATTTTTATATTCTTTTTATCTTTTATTTTAATATGTATTTTACATGGTTGCTTTTTATTTTCTTCCTTTTGCTTAATGATATTTTCTGTAATAGACATAAACTGATTTATAATGCAATTAAAAATTTGAGGAGAAAGAAGACTAAGGTTTGATGCCAATGAGATTTTTCTTTTTTAAAATTGGAATCATTAAGCAAATCAATGTATTAAGATTGAGATGCCAAAGCAAACGATCAGGGATAGGTTTACTGGATGGTAGGTTTCCATTTAGCGGTTTGAACTGTTTCACATGACACCAGGGTGTTTTCATGGATACAATTACAATCCCAGATATTCAGGTCAGATTCATATTTTCCATCTTAGCCACAAAAGCTTTACTTTGGGGATTTTGCATAAAATTCTGGCATGTGCTTCAGTCATTTGCCTTTCTCTGTGGAAGCCAGTAGGAAAACCTTAGCAGGCACAGACCTTCCAGGGACACTGCTAAGATGTGCAATGATAATTGGGAAGCTCTTTTAAAGCACCAACGTCTCTCTGAGATAACTGCAATTATCTGAATTGTAACTGCAGCTACAACACTTACAAGGCATAAACATTGAAAAACACAGTGACAGTATATTAAGAGCACGAACTAGAAGTGGGAAGAGGAGACAAGGTTCCATGTAGACCTCTCGGGACTTGGAAGCTGATCATATCTAGTCATTTACTTAAGATATATTGACTGAGCATCTGTTATGGAATGGATACTCCTAAGCCCTGGAATAGCAGAGAAAAGGGGAGGCAAAGCCTCGCCTATCACGGGGATGACACCCCTGTGGGCTGAGACATTTTAAACAGGTAGACAAATAATACATAATATGTCAGGTGTGATAAAAAGCCTAGAAGGCATATAAAGCAGGGTAAGAGGCCCAGGAGAAACCAGGGATGCTATTTATATCAAGACTGTTCTGAAGCAGGTGTTCTTAACGGGGTCCATGGATGCCCCCAAAGATCGGTGGGTAAATTCTAGGGGCCTATGAATTCCAATAGAAAAATGTGCATCATAGTTTCACCAACTTACCAGCTTCTCCATTTTAGATTGTAGACAACAAACTGCAGCAGTATTAACTATGCCTATTATATCACTAATAGAAAACTCAGGTATTTTATATCGGTGACTATTATTAGAGATAGCTCAAAATGTTAATACTAACAACTCAGATGGATATTAAGTAGATTTCAGACACACTGAGAAATATTGCTATTCAGTACACAAAATAAGCACACGTATACTTATCACAACTTTTTTGTCTATTCTGATAAGTAATTCAATATATTTAGTTTCTTTTGTGGTCTGATATATTTTATTCTAGACATTTAAGCATATTACTTTGAGAAGTGAGTCTAGAGACTGTAACTGCCACAAGCTCAGTAGCAGAAGTTCTGCATGCAAACTTTGTCCCATCTCTTCATAGAACATTAAAAAGACATAGCCAAGCATGATGGTGCATGCCTGTAATCCCAGCTGCTCCAGAGGCTGAGGCAGGAGGATCAAGAGTTCAAAGCCAGCCTCAGCAACTTAGTGAGGCCCTAAGCAACTCAGTGAGACCCTGTTTCTAAATAAAATACAAAAAAGGGCTGGGGATGTGGCTCAGTGGTTAAGTGCTCCTGGGTTCAATCCCTGGTACCAGACGTGTGCTCAAGGATTGAACTTTAGTAAGGTTAGTAATTTTGACTACTCCTTCAAGAGTGTGGAGGTGAAGAATATCATGGCTAGTCCTGTATTTTGGACCCATCTTGACTCATGCAAATGAGACAGCTGTTTTACCACTGTAGCTTTTGCTCTGTCAGCATAAAATCAACACCACCAAAAGGTCACATAACACCTTGGTCTTCTTTTGAAAACAGTTTTGATCTTGTGAACCCCTGAAAGGATCTCAGAGTCCTTCTTGGAGTCAGCAGATCACACTCTGAGGACCACTGTGCTAGATTAAGTGGCAAATATAAAAGTTGCTTTAGGCACTTGAACCACCCAGAGGATTCTATTTGCATAAAAATTTTGTTAGTGCTTGCTATAGTTTTGCTGTTCAACTCTTTGAAATAGAAGTTTTACCCAAGTATTTTTATGGAGAATTATTTTGAAAAATCTCAGTCAAAAATAATCTGTTGACATTTTTCACTGATCCAAATGAGGCCCGGTGCTGGAATACAGGTCAGGAAATCTATTGTGCATTGGAGGGAAATCTTGACATCCTGCTCACTAAAAATATTCAATACCAGGGGCGTCTTAGCCTCTTTTATGTCATGAGCACCTTGGCATCTAGAGAAGCCTGCAGACCTTCCTAAAATGTATTTAAATGCACATAATAAAAGTTTAGAATTACAAAGAAGGCAAATTATATTGAAATCCAGTTCTATCTACAGACCCTTTGGGGCTGAGACTGCAAATTAATAACTACCTGCTTCCCCCAGTCCCTGCTGACAAGGAGAACCCCCCCACCAGGGATGTTGCAGTTGTTCTATAATATATGTTTTCAGGTCAATGAATACCTTAAATTGCCAAATTCTTAATGTCAATAACATGGAACTCTAGACCTAACAAGACCAGGGCAAGAAAGTGAAATAAGAAGAATGAGTCTCTCCTGAGCCTTCTATAAAACTAAGCAGCATATGTCTCCTGCTAAATATAGAATCTTCCTAAAGGAAGTGACCCTGGGCTAGATGTTGGAACATCTTGGATGCCATCTGCCTTGTGGTCTTGGACTGTCAAGAATTCTCCACTGGAGCTTTGCAAAATGTTGGTTGCTCCTAAAATTGTGCTACATTAATAATCCTCTATTTTCTCTATTCCTTAAATCAAACCAGCACCCTTAGGCTTATTACACATTGAGAAACAATCTAGCCTTTAGTGCTAACAGTTAAGGAGCAAAGAGTTTAGAGTTGTGTGGCTTCCTAAAGTGCACGACCATAACAACCCCATAGTGAAAATTTATACTCTCCCAGTGAAAGGTTTGCAAAGTATTAAAAAAATAATTGCTTATTCATTTTCGTAGAAGAGAATATTGGTGCTGATAATTCAGAATAGCTGAGAATTCAAAAATCATCTGCAGTTTTAGAATAATAGTATTCTCACATCATGATCTTCTCTGATTGTGTATTGGGCTAGTATTGAAATGAATTTGCCTTTTGTGACTTGAGAGTGGGGAGGCAGGTCATGCATTTGAAAATATTCCAAAAGTAGCAAGTCACCCTGTGATTTTAAGCTCGTCACCACTTCATTGATCAAGGGTTTGTTGTGGTCTTCCTAGTCCTGGTGAGCTCTCATGAAGGAGGTCTTGCTCCCTGAAACCACAGCTCTCCTCCTGTCCCCACCACCAGCTCCTTTTGCTTTGACCCTGCTGTCCCTCACCTCTCCCTGCAGTCTTCCATCCAGGTCTGAGTCAAATCGCTCCAGCCTTTATTTCCACCACCATTTTATCCAATGTTGCCGAATCCTTCAAAGCCCTTCATCTGTGCACTCAAAAGTCAAAGCATCTGTGTCCCCCCTCCCTCTGTGCTGTGCTCTCTGTAGTTTATAAAGCATCTCCAAATGCTTTTTCTTTGTCTCCCAAAAGAAAGATGTATTACAACCTTTTCTTTAGGAGTGAGGAAACTAAGGCACAGCAAATTATCACATCTTGTATTTTTTTAGGAGATATCCAAATTTGGAATGGTTTTAGCAAACCGATGGGGCATAAGCTAGTCACCTATGGGTCATGTTTGACCTACAGACATGTTTTGTTTCACTCACATTTTTTTTTTTAATTTTGGTACTAACATTTAAGAAGTAGGTGATTTTGCATAAAAATCCAGATTTTAACTTCCCTTGAAAAAATCAAAAGGTTGGGAAACCTTGGCACAAATTTCACATGGCCTTGACTGGCTGGAACCAAGCATCTTCCCCACTGTGACAGGGATTGTGCCTGCAGGTATGCCCCAGCCTCTCCGCAGGATGTGTCTCCAGCCCAGGACCATTCATGCGTTCACATCACCTGGTACTCATGGGCATTGGCTTTTGCTGTCCTGGCTCCAGAACATGGGTTCCGGGGGCAGGGCAGGTACGGACTGCACAGCACAGTGACCTGCTGGCATTGGGAGCCCAGCAAAAGCCATGCTAAAGGACTGCTCTGTGTCTGGTTACAACCATTGAGCGTTACACCCTGAGTGTTGCAAGACTTTCTCCAGTTGTTACAAAGAATGGATTCTTCCCTCCTCTGGTTTTGAAAACTGTTCATGATGAAACAGAGAAAAAGTGAGAAATAGCCACTGACCAAATGTTGCATCCATTTTTCTCCAGGAAGACTGTTTTTCCTCCTGCAGATCCTTTCCCTGTGTGTCTGAATGATAAGCAGTCCTACACTTACTCTATGGAATTCATCCCCATCATGGATGCAGCTCAATGTTTAAATTGAGTTTATAAAATACTTGCTTTTTTTTTTTGCCTTCAATTCTCAATTTGAGAGACTTAGGGAAAAGAAGAGCTAGGAATCATTTTTTTCCTACTTGTAGATGGACACAATAGCTTTATTTTATTTATTTTATTTTTATGTGGTGTTAAGGATCAAACCCAGTGCTTCACACCTGTGAAGTTCCACCACTGAGCTACAACCCCAGCCCCAAGGAAACTTTGGAATACCTCTTAATACCTGTTATACCTAGGTATGCAGAAATTATTAGAGTGACTTGAATTATTTTGTTGTTATTTATGGAGCCTTACTCTGATCCATGGATAGTTCATCTAAAAGGGGGAGGGAGCTCACTAAGAAAAAGAAAAGGCTAATGAATGGGATAGGGGTATTAACAGCCTTTAAAGGACAGGAATTTGGGTTCCCTTTGGTTGCTGAGTGCATGTGCCCTAAACATCACTGAATATAATAAAAACATGAGAGAACATCCAGTAAGGAAGCGTGAGAAAAATCCCAAAGAGCTGTGTGATAAAGGGGCTAGGTTTTATGGCTTTTTCCCTTACACCAAAGGCATTGCTATTTCATTCCAGAGCAGAAATAATCCAGGGAGTAGGGCCAATGACAGGGTCAGAAATGAGGTCTCTAAATAGATTTCGGGTGGGAAATTGTAAAGGTGGAAGCCTGAGGATTTATAAAGATCTCCTCCCCACTGGAAAAACAGTCCAGGAAACTTCAAGAGGAAGTTTAAAGAGAAAGATGTGGCTCATTGGTGGAGTGCTTGCCTAGCATGTGCGAGGCCCTGGGTTTGGTCCCCAGCACCACAAAGAAAAATAAGAGAGACAGGCTATAAATGAATGAACAAAATGAACAACAAACTAGAATAAGGTAAAAAGAAACAAAAAAAAATGTGGCTGGGGTCACAATTATTTTCACAGTCAATATTTTTTTGAGATTTTTGTTTGTCTTCTTTTACTATACATTATGAGAAATTTTAAATATTCATAATAGAATATTTTGGTGAAGTTTCGTTACATAGACAATTCTTAGTCACTCATGAAACTAAGATCTAGAAAACGGAAATTTCCAGTTAATCTGGGGGGAAAAAATTCTGTTTACTTTCAACGCCTTTTCATTAAACTTATTGTGGGTGCACGGTGACCTTCTGAGTTGAAACTATAGGACCACAGAAATGAGAGGCCATGCCCCCGCCAAACAAAAATCCACAAACATGCTGTTTATGTCCTGGGTAACCAGAATTTGAAAGTGTGACTTTTGTGGTTTGTTTTGGGTTCTTAGGCCAAAACTATTAAGACTATTGGATGTGAAAGAAAGAAAAAGGAATTCTGAACCTCTTCAGCTGGGAAGGCAAAAATCACCAGAATTATACAAGGCTAAAACAGTTTCTATGGCTTTCAGAAATTTGCAGAGCCCAAAGGAGTCATAAATAACTTTTATGATGTAAAATAGTTAAAGAATATACTTGAGTTCTCAGGAATTGCTGCCATTATTACACTCCAAAATTTCCTGTTTGTTGGGAAGATCTGGTTGAGCTTGATTTTTCTTGTCAGTACCCCTCCAGCAACCACTACACTGTACTGAGACCTGGCCTACCTGTGGGCATCATCTAAAGGTGAAGTGAACAGATTTGGGGTCAGTGGTTCATTTCCCTCCCTTCATAATTAACTGTTAAGTAAAACATGCACTAGTCCTTCTGATCTCTGGCCTAAATTTTACAAGCATTTTTCCTTCTAGTATTATATTCAGCAGTCAAAATTTAGATATATTTCCATAGTTATAAAAAGATGGAAAAGGTTAAAAATTATACATTCCATAAGATCCAGCTGCAAGCCATTCAGTAAGATCACACTTGCCATCCCCCACATACAGAACAGTGAGCTTGTCCATTTTCTTTATGAACTGGGAAGGAATAAAGGATGGGCACACTCTAAACCTGACTTATTTTCAGGGTGTCTTCCATTCCACTGATTATACATTTCCATGTGTAATCAGTGCTGCCCCCTGCAGGCAGAGGCTGCTGATGCCTGCTCCACCAGGGCAACACTTGGAGCTCTCTCAGCAGACTGCTGGTGGCAGGGATCCAGCCACCTGGCTCTTCCTGAGCCTAGAATCACAGACAACCAAGATGCAAAAATCACTGTTCCTCTAAGTGGAACCCACATCTGGAATTTGCCTTTTCTAGTGGGAAATGGGTTATAGGACACCTAATGGCATTTCAATTATGGAGATAACTACCAGAAAAACAGGCATAAACTATATCTTTACCTACACTACCATTTAAGTACTTTTTGTTTAGTGTTAGTACTTGTACTCTTCGCTTTACTCTACTCATAAATTTTTTATGTTTATTGAAAACGATACCATCACCTGAAAGGTTATATCAGACACCCAGATTCCCATGGTGATTTGCTAGGCCTAGCACAATTCAAATAAAAACTCCATCATCTTTGAAGGCTACTTTTATAGAACACCTGCCTGGCACTGAATTGAGTACCATAATGAGGAAAAACGAATCTTCCAGAAATTTAGAATAGACTACCAATAAAGAATATGTAGGGCATAGATTCTGACTTTTGCATTCATGTCATGCTTTTTCAAATATTGGGACTTTTTGTAAATGAAATGAAAGATTGGAAGCAACACCTTATGGAAGAGTCACTACTGTGATACAACAGTATCTCACAGAGTCTCTAAGAAACAGCCTCCGAATCACACTGATGTCTGACAGTCTGTGCATTGCTATTTGCCCTCTGACATACAAAGCAGAAACACATTTCAGTAAGCATATGCCATGGCTGTGGCACAGATTTTGACATTTTACCAAGCTTCTTTCCTCTGGTTTAGCAAGTTACCTTACCTAGGTCCAAGGTCACCCATGCTTCTTGTCAGCTAAGGTTAACCACTGACAGACCTCACTCTAGCAAAACCTGTACAAGGCTCCCTGCAGTACAGTGGTTTTTCTACTCCCTCAATCCCAAACACATCACAATTGTGAGTAGAATGTAAAAAAAAGGAAACTCAAATGAATAAGAAATAAGAGGATCTCAATACCTGAAGGAATAACAGAAGGGGAGCGGTGGTAAAGCCACAGGCCAGCTGGGCTTCAGTCCAGAATCAGATAGTGGTGGCCAGGAGTTGGATCCTGCAGGGTACAAGGGACTAAAGTTGCCCCTGCTAATGTGGGGCATACTAGGCTCAGTGCTTCAAACCAGGGCCCAAGTGGGAGCCATACTTCTCCTCACTGTCAAGCAAAGGAAGCTGAACATAACAGAAGCTTGTTCACTGCTTGGGACTGTGGCTTTTTAAGAGGCCAGAGACCTAGAGAAGTGGGGAAGCAAAACCACAGACTCATAACTAGTAAGTGAACCAAACTGTTTGCTGCTTTGTAATCATATCTGCAGCATTTTTATTGTTGCCATTGAATGGGATACATTTGAGACCTGGCTCTGGACTAAGGGCCCAGGAGTCTGGATAAAAGCAACCACTATACTGCAAGGGAGGGACAGATGGAAGAAGAAAGAGACAGAAAAAGGAAGGAGGCCAGGGCTGGAGGGGGGAATATGAATCTCCCACATAGATTAGCCTACAGACCAAAGATTCTAAAGCACATGAAAAAACCTAACACCAAAAAATACAGCAGCAAAATCTATTGGAACATGAATTTACTTCAGATGACTTTAAGAAACAATGTGACAAAGTCTTTAACATAAGATGTTTGAAAAGATAAAACAATAAATAACTTCCACTTCAAAAGAAAAGAAAACAGATAATTATAAAACAAAAATAGACATGAAACAAGAACATAAGAATATTTCAAAGGTAATCTTGACTCTTATAATGAAAAATATGGTCATTAAAATTTAAGAAATAGAGTAAAAGAGAACATTTGAGAATTAGAAATTAGACATGAGGAATTCATCAAGAAGATAAATCAGAAAGATAAAAATAGATGGATAGAAGAAGTACTTAAGAGATAAGGAAGAAAGATCATAAGATTCCAATAGTTAACCAATGGGATATCCAGAAAAAAGACTGGAAAAGAGGTAGGGAAGCAATATTTGAAGCAACTAAAGGGTGGAATGTTCTAAAATAAATGATGTTGATCTTTTGACTAAAAGTGTACCAGGAAAACTGGACAGAATAAACAAGTTAAAGATGTATCTGAGTACTTCATAGTGAACTGCAGAATATCAAGGAAAAGGAAGAGATGCCGATGACCAATGAAAATACCATATTAGATTGATGGCAAACTTCTCATTAGCAACAATAGATACCAGATGACAATGGAGTACTACCTTCAAATTGCTGAGAGAAAATAGCCATCAGCCTAGGATTTTATACCCAGCTAGATAGTCACCCCACAGATCTTTTCCAAACATAGAATTATGGAGTTTTCCACTTACTGACTTCACTAAAATGACTACTGAATTATGGGGAAAAGTACAGGAACCATAAGGTACAAGAAGCAGCAGTGAACAGAACCATTTATTAAAACATTCAAGTGTGATTCCTCAAACTTATGAGTAAAACATTCAAGTGTTTAAAAAGTTGTGTGTTTAAAAAAAGATTAAAATTAGACAACAATAAGATGAGGTGGTTGGTGTTTAATAGTTAAAGGTGCTAAAATCCTCTGATTTGGAGTAGTACACAAAAAAAATTGTTTCAGGCTTTATTAGAAAAAATTAAGTTGAGCTTAACACTAAACATTTTTGGACATTTTTTCATGTACTCATCTTTCTGACCATCTATTCATGAATGAATTTTAAAAGTTCTATGCCCTTCCTCAGAACTTTGCAGTAATGAAAGCATTTTAAGCTCCGTTGTTTTTATTTTTTGAGCTGTCAGAATTATATAGCTGAAAAAAATCTTAGATTGTTAAAAATGCATGGGTAATTATGAAAAGAATAAAAATATAATCTTTAGTGAAATAGGAAAGTAGAGAGAAAGGGAAGGGGTATTATTAAAAGTTATTAAAGTAACGGAAGACATAAAAGGGAAAACAAATGCAGAGAAAAATAACAACAACAATGAAAAAACATAAGATGCACAAACCCAAGAATAATAATCATAGTAAAATTAAGTGATTAAACTCATCTATTAAAAAGAGAGTTTCTCTGGGCATGGTGGCGCAGGCCTGTAATCCCAGCAGCTCAGGAGGCTGAGTCAGGAGCATCACAAGTTGAAAGCCAGCCTCAGCAAAAGCGAGGCACTAAGCAAAATAGGGCTGGAATGTGGCTCAGTGGTCAAGTGCCCCTGAGTTCAATCCCCAGTACCCCCCCAAATAAAAAGAGTGTCATGTATTGTTTGTTGCAGATTTCAGCTTGAATTGCTTAAACACAGTGAACAAATGATTCGGACCTACCACAATATGAGAATCTCTGAAATGAAATTGTACTAGGTCATATTGTGATTTCATAGATTAAGCTATATTCAAAAATTCTAGTTGAAAAATTGAAGTTGGAATCCCAAATAAAGTTTCATCTCTAATTCAAAGAATTAAAGAAATAACCACACTCCTCCACTTCCTTTTCCCTCAGTTCCTCCAACTCACCCCTGAATTCATTTTTTTAAATTTATGATTTTATAAAGTTTATGTCCCCAATTTTTTTTTGCCAAGATGGACCTTCCCTTGTGAAGTGTTCTCCATTTTAATGTCCCACTTGGTACAGAATTTAGGGTATATAATGGTATTTTAAGTAACTCCTAGTGAGACTAACCTCTTTTTAAAGACATTCTTTGTGCTAATATTTCAGATATTATATGCAGAAAGAAAATGATCCTTAGCCAAAAACACTATAATTATGAGAGCTAGTAACTGATAATGTATTCCACGTTTACCTTTGAAAATGTCTGTACAAAACTGGGTTGGGTCCAGTGGTTTTAAACTAGAATCTGTAGACATTTATTTACCTAATAAAATAACCACACAGACTGGCAAAATCCTGCCTGCTTGGCAGCCCTTCCTGCCCTGGAGCTTGGAATGGCATTGGATTTGAAGGCTCAGAGAGTTGAATTCAGGAAGACAGTCCAGCGCCCCACCTGTGACTCCACCTGAAGGCCAGGCTGGTGTGCCCAGATGTTCATAGGACTTGTATCACCTCATAATTGATAATGAAAACTGAAACAATCAAGGAATTGAAGTGCTTGACAGTGTTCAATAGTGATATTGTAGACCAAAATTATAATAACTTAAATTTCTTTTCAATAAAAAATCCCATGTATATTAAAAGATATTTTTGGCACTGACAATATAGATACTACATAACATTTTATGCTTTTGTACACATAAGACACCTGCTCTTTCCCATGTTGACATGGGCTTGATACTGCTTTCTTGAAGGAGTAAGTGGGCAGGATAATAAATCAAAGGAGTGGAACACCTTTTCCAAAGGTGCTCTAATCACAGGAGCAAGCAGTCATGAGCCAGTCATTGAGATCAGGCTTTCTATAATCAGATTACCTGCTTGCATAAGGCAGGCGCACAGGCCAGAATAGAGCCTGACATCCACATTGGAGCAGGGTGACACAGAGTGGCAGCAGGCAATAAATGACATAGTGATGGGCAGTGGCCCAGAGTCCAGGAGATGGTGCTGTTAAAGCTCATGCTCTTATCCGAGCCCAGTGACTGAGTGATATTCAAGAGTAAGACGATTCCCCAGGTAAGCAAATCAGAAGACCCTCTCTTAGAATCTAGAACTCAGGGTACTAAGGAAGCTCCTAAGACAGGCTCAGAAACAGACAGCCACACATGACCTCAGCCACTATCAGTGAGTAGCCAGGGGCCTGCGGCTGAAAAACAGGGCAGAAGTGGGGCAGGAAGAGGCCACACAGGCCACCCAAATGTCCTGAGCTGTTTGCCTGCCTGGAGTCATGATTTTCAAATTTAGAACTTTTGCATCAAATGAAATCTTGTACAAAGTTCAGTAATCAACCCAAGCATTAAATAAGATTTTGAGGCTAAAAAAGAAAAAAAGGGAATGTTTGGAATCTATAATTCCACATCTCAAACATAACCTTTATAAATAATTTAGATTTCTTCCAGTATAAAAAAAAAGTAGTATCTATGTAATTTTGCCCTGGTTTTCTCAGATAAGAATTTTTCTTATATATGCTTTATTAAACATTTTTTTCAATGACTATAATGATTTACAATCAAATATATCACATTTATCTGATCATAAAAATTCATATATAATTTCTGATGTTTTAAACAATACTATAATAAATATTTTACCATAAAAATGGAAGTTAGCCAACATGACTCCACATGCATCTTGTTATTATTAGGCGTGGCTCCCCACATTTTCTAGTCTCTATGAAATCATCATAGTTGAGGTCCCCACATCACTTGAAAAGCACCAGAATCCCTTGACCTCAAGGCCAGACCATGTTCCACTGTTGTATTCATGTTATATATTAAAAGAAGTGCAAGGATATTTCTGGAAAGCACCATTTACATCTTTCACAGGATCCTGCCCACAATCACCCTAAATGCTTGATAAATTTTATTGTAGTTAATAGAAAAGGGCCCACTGAAATCTAATGGGAACTGAGCTATTTTCCAGATTGATCCTCCTCAGTATCATTTCAGGATAAAAACTGGTACTACAGTTTTTCTTTAGTTTAATGCAATAGAAACATTAAATTCAGAATCTTGGAGTGCAGAAGAGGGGTTTTGAAAATGTTTGGTCAATATGTTTCCCTGTCAGGATTTAAGAGCTCACTGGATGAGGCCCTCAGTGAAGAAGGATACTATCTACAGTGCATGTACAGTGATACGTCACTTATCCAGAAAGTCTTTATCTGCATTTCTGCCATCAGACACAGAGCCATAAACTCAGAAGTGTTATAAAGGACCAGAAAGCCACCAGAATAGAGGCTGCACATGTTAACCCTCCAACAACACACCTTGGGCTCACAATAGGGAGAGCAAGGTGTAATTTCACTAATGAAGCTGCTTTCTGGAGGGCTGTGTGGATAAGGGTTCTGAAGGGCATTTCTCATGTCTATTAGAAGGAATGTGTCATCATTGATTCAGGCCTGACAGGAGCATGGAATGGGAGAACGAGGCTCTCTGGCCACCTGCCACTTTCCAGTCTATTAAGCCTCACTAAAAAGTCTTGCTCAACTCTTCTGGTTCTGGCTCAAAATTCTTTACAAGGCTTAAAAAGGGGCTTATGAGGCTGAGTGTGATGCAATAAAAGTTAGCTTAGCCCACGTCCACTCCACCTATCTAAATTGACTGACCCATCAAATTTGTACTCTGATTACCATGGTCTACCTGTGGGTCAAGGATTCAATACTGCCTCCGCGTCGTGAATGACAGTCATTTTTCTCTCTCCATTTCTAACACAACTGTCACAGCCAGCACTAGAAATTGTCCTTCATCATGTCCTTCACCGTTCAACTTTCTCTAATGTCTGCATTCTTAAGAGTGTGAAGATTGGCTCCCAAATCTATTTTAAATCCACAGTGGAAAAGTGCTTTTATGTCACAGTGTTATGTGGTTTTATGTAGAGAGTAAAATGAGATACAATAAATCAAAAGTTCCACAGTAGTGAATTCTGGTTGATTTTGCTTTAAACTTTTTTTTTTTGTATTTTTGGTATAGCGTAAACAGCAAATTTCTGATTTCCATTATTTTTGACCTCTCTATTTTCTCTGTAAGATAGCTGGAGTATATACACAAGACAGTAATTTTAAAAGAAAAAAAAATTACAAGTAAATAGTAGAAAGGTCAGTAGAGTTAGAGGGAAGGGAAAGGGGGAAGGGAGAGGGAGGGAAAGGGGAAGTACTGGGGACTGAATTAGAGCAATTACATCCCATGCTTTCATAATTATAATCGTATTGTTCTGTATACCTTAAAAAAACTAATACTTCTTTTTAGAAAATTAAAAAATAAAAGACTATTGGACTCACTGGGAACAGCTTTTAAATATAAGCTAGAGGGAGAAAGAATGAAAACACTGCAGATGTAACGAAGAAGGCATAATCTGGAGTGGCAGGGGAAATAATTGGCCCACATGATTGCTAACCTTAGTCAAAGGTCCATGGGGCAAATGGGGCAATAATCTCATTGCACAGAGGCAGGATTGAGGCTATGACAAGGGGACATTTGCCAAGACTCCATGACTAGCGAGTGGTACATTGCCCTGATGTCTGATACTAACATGGGTGCCTTTCCCAACCCACCTTCCACGAAGGGCGAAGTGTAAGAGGCAAAGGATGAAAGAAGATATTTTGTTAACTTAAAAGAAGTTTTGGAACCAGAAATTACCACCTTTTCTAGATCTTTAGCACACCAAACCATTCTTAAAAGCTGGTTAGAGTAGTCTTGATTTGCATTTCTCTAATTGCTGGAGATATTGAATATTTTTTCATATATTTGTTGATTGATTATCTTCTTCTGAGAAGTGCCTGTTCAGTTCCTTGGCCCATTTATTGATTGGGTTATTTGTTTTTTTTTTTTTTTGGAGCTAAGATTTTTTAGTTCTTTATATATCCTAGAGATTAGTGCTCTATCTGATGTGTGTGTGGCAAAAATTTTGCTCCCCAAATGTAGGCACTCTATTCACCTCACTGATTGTTTCTTTTGCTGAGAAGAAGCTTTTCAGTTTGAATCCATCTCATTTATTGATTCTTTTTTTTAATATTTATTTTTTAGTTTTCGGTGGACACATCTTTATTTTATTTTTATGTGGTGCTGAGGATCGAACCCAGCGCCCAGTGCATGCCAGGCGAGCACGCTACCGCTTGAGCCACATCCCCAGTCCAGTTTAATTCTTGATTTTAATTCTTGCACTATAGGAGTCTTATTAAGGAAGTCGGAAACTAATCCGACCTGATGGAGATTTGGACCTACTTTATCTTCTATTAGGCACAGTGTCTCTAGTTTAATTCCTAGATCCTTGATCCACTTTGAATTGAGTTTTGTGCATGGTGAGAGATAGGGGTTTAATTTCATTTTGTTGCATGTGGATTTCCAGTTTTCCCAGCACCATTTGTTGAAGAGGCTATCTTTTCTCCAATGTATGTTTTTGGTGCCTTTGTATATATACACAATGGAATATTACTCAGCATTAACAGAGAATAAAATCATGGCATTTGCAGGTAAATGGATGGAGTTGGAGAATATAATGCTATGTGAAGTTAGCCAATCCCAAAAAACCAAATGCTGAATGTTTTCTCTGATATAAGGATGCTGATCCATAATGGAGTTGGGCAGGGAGCATGGGAGGAATAGACAAACTCTAGATAAGGCAAAGGGGAGGGAGTGTGGGGGAGAGGGAATGGGGGTAGGAAAGATGGTGGAATGAGATGGACATCATTACCCTAAGTACATGTATGAAGACATGAATGGTGTGACTCTACCATGTGTGCAACCAGAGATATGAAAAATTGTGCTCTATATGTGTATATGAATTATAATGCATTCTATTGTAATATCATTTTTTTTAAAAGAGCTGGTTAATTTAGGGAACTTGTCACATGTGTCTACAGTTTCATAGCCTAAGGTTATGAAACCCTATGTTTTACAGAAGGGGAAAATAAGGTTCAGAGATGGCATGATTTAGCTAAGGACACTCAGCTAATTATTCACTGACCTGAGAGCAAAACCCAAATTCCCTTGTAATTACCAAAACTATAAGAAAAAAAAATTAGGCCATTTTGGTTGAAATTTATTCTAATCTGTATATTTTTTTAAATGTGTAAATTTTAGAATAAATTCCAACAGAAGTGTTCTTTTTATGGTTTTGGCAATTAAAAGGATTATCATAATTATCTGCAATGTTCACTTAGACTATCTCACTGTTTTCCTGATGATGTGAGGCTTATGATAAGACCTAATCTTAACAGAGGGAAACCTGGGCAGGGGAGGGCATTGTAGGGTGTGCATGGCACATGCCAAGATCCAGGGGCTAGGGCAGCATATCATAGATGAAATGCCAGCAGGCAAGTTGGCATGGAGTTTCCTCACTGTGGTGGCAATTTTAGAGAAAACTAAAGTCAGTCTTAATAGTTTTTTTTTTGAACAATCTTACCCTTAGACACACTTCATGAAAAGAAAGTGAAGTTGCATAATCATTTAAAAATACATGTAGAAGTTCAGTATTAAAAGGTGATTGTAAGGAAGGCTTACACCAGATTTTAAACTCCTTAGCACTGGGGGAAACGCCAAGTCCAGAATGGTTCCGAAAGACTGAGGGAGGGGCCTGTGGCAGACCCACACTGTGAGGGCTGCTGCTTGAGTCCACCAGGAAACTGAAATGGTACATGTTGAAGGTCTCAGTCCCAGTAAAAAGGACTGTGTGAGTGTCCAGGAGCAGACTCCTGATGGCCCTGGTCCACAACACAGCTTCTCTGTTGGTGTGGCTAAGCTGTGGGCAGCTGAACGCGTGGGGTGTCTGCCTCCACCTGACCTCCCCTCTGAGCCATCTTTTATTTACATCTTTCTGTAGCATTTCCATAGCACAGGTGCTGAGGAGCACTGTTCATCAACATAATGTGCTCAGATGGAACTCTGAAATCCCCAGGGATGTGCCCTGGTCTAAGAGAAGGAGAATGGTTAATTGCACTTCTTAAACTAGGAATTTATGTCTTCCCCATAAATTGACCTTTGGAGGGCATCTGTGGATTCAGGAGGAAAATGGCCTCCTCAGTCCTCCCCCTCACCAACCAGCTGATGTCCCCAGCGGTTCCTGGAGCCCCCAGGCCAGGGACTACATGTTCAGAGTCAGGGCAGCCTCAGGGAACAGAAGTGGTAGCTGCTTCCTCTCTTGCTCCTGGGTCACCACCCTGGCTCTCTCCTCTCCCTTTATGCCCCTCTTACTCTCTGTTGATGACAACTCTGCTTCCCACGGTAAACTCAAGTGCTGGAGTATACTCAAGTGTGCCTGTTGCCAATTCTGTTGATTCCAGTTGAATTTGCTGTTCTAATTGTGATTTACTTGGTACATGAACCCAAGAGGAGTGCAAGGGGAAGAAAGTGTTGTTTAAAAAAAAAAAGTTGTATTTTTCTCATTCCTGGTTTGAGCTGAAAAATTTTTAATAGCTAATCGCCTGCCTCAATCAGACCAGAAACAGTGGCTTCCTTTGACTCATAAATGCCACGGACTGTTTTTGGGAGTTATATTCACTGTCTTGCCAACAATGGCCCTGGAAAAACATCCACAGCTGTTTGGTTCCTGGGTGAATCGTGGTATCTTTTCTCCTTAGAAACACCTAAGAACCAGGCTCTTCTCATCTAGGCCATCTAGTGTGGTCTGCTGGAGAACACTGGACTCTGAACTAGCCACCTCCCCCAAGACATCTCAAGCTCATAACTTTAACAGGGACACCAAGTTCGACGTCATGTCAGAAGAGAAAATCCAGGAACCACACTGCTGCCTTTGAAAGTGAGAGAATGCTCCTAGACACACATCTTGTCACTTTCTAACCAAATAAAAGCTTAGAAATCATTTTGCAGCCCCTCTGAAATTTGCAGGCCCTTCATGAGACTATTGCGGATACTTAATCATTGTTGGTTAAATGTGTGGTTACATAGGGAATCTCATTGCTCCAGGCCATACTGGCAGGTAACTAAGTCAAATCTCATTAAGAACTAAGTTATGCTAAATTTATTAAGTGCCAACTATGCACCTACTGGCTGGCTAGTAACCGCTGGGGTCCTAGCTGATCACGTGGGTAGATTGTTCTCACAATGCTTGTGATCCAGCCCACAGCCTTGGAGCCCCCTGGAGGGGCAGAGATGCAGTGTACTCAACTGAATGGGCACCCTCTGAACTGGCCTGGGGCCATATGTGTACCTGGTCAAATAAACCAGGTGTTGGGAGGCGAGAAGGAAGTTTTCTCAGGAGGTCTGTGAATTCTGTGCACCCCCTCAAAGCTTGCCCTTGCAATTTAAGTATTCATTTTCCTTCCAGTGTGTGGCATTTGAGGAACCACTGCGTAGACCATGAGGCATCTCACTGCTGTTTTTCTCTTGTAGGATATCAATGAGTGCATTCTTGAAAACTACCCTGAGTGTTCCAACCCCAGGTTATTTTACATCATTCCGTATTTTTGTGGACAGCATCCCAGATGCAGGTAAAGACAAACACAGGCTCACAGCATGCTCATGTGACAAGGCCAGGGCACCTACCAGACTGGCTCTGTGGGACTCTTCTCTATCCTACCCTCTCGACCTTCTGGAACACGGTTCATATTTACTATTGCTCCTCGTTTGAGACTCTGACAGAGGCCTCTAAGCCACCATGGACAGCTGTGTAACTAGAATCCTTACCAGGCCCTTTTTTATACCTCATTGTCACCACTCAGCCCACGAGATAGGGGCACTTGCTCCACAGTGGTGACTGTACTTAACCAACCACTGTCCCTGTCATGTTTCCTGGGTCTAAAACCCTGGAAATCTACACCCAGAATTCGATGGTGTCTCTCTCATGAAACAGATAATAGAAAAAGAGCAGTGGTCCCGCGAGCCCCCCTGGAAGGCCCGGCTGCTTTAGAAAGTGACTTACACAGAGCCAGCACCCTCAGAGTGTGTTGTGCCATATCCTGCAGAGCCTCCCTGGGGAATTTGTTCAGAACCCTCAACTAATCACAGTCTCTGAGGCAGGGTGTGGGCATTCCTGACTGCCTCTGAGGCGGTTCCGGTGTAGCCACAGTGGAAAGCCTTGGACTGGGACTGGACAAATGTCTAGCTAAAGAAACAGTTGCAGCAGGGGACCACGATCTTTGCTTGGTGGAACATAAAGACTTTTACCAGAAGAGACATCATCCCCCAAAGGGAGTCTTGATTAGAGCATCCTTGTGTCCCTGAAGAGGCGAGGGACAACAGCTGGTCCTAGAGTGCACTTTGTTGCTTGTGCTGTGAATCCTGCTTAATTATTGGACGTGTCTTGCTGCTGCATGGTTTAGCTCCGGTAGTGCAAGAGTTTGCTGAATTCTGGGCCCAGCCACTGTCTGTCCTCCGCATCATCACACACATCCTGAGCTCAGGCCCCCCACCACACACGTGCACCCAGTAATGAACACTTTCCAGCTCATCCTTGTTGCCTCAGATGCTGGGAAGAGTTGGGACCAGATGACTCACTTTCTGATCACAGTGGACATATTTATTCAAAGAACCATGATTCTAACTCCCTAAAATATTTCTCAAATTGTCCATTTCCCAACCTTGGGCAGAGTGCTCATGATGCCTTACCTAGGCACACTAGTAATGCTTTTCAAAACTTTCAAACATTATCTTCTTCAACCTTATTGATTCTGTAGGGGTAGATAAGGGTTATTATTACCATTTTTCAAAAGAGAACTTGGCTTGCTCAAGTTTCTCCAAGTGGTAAATGGTAGCCAGGCCTAGAGCCCAGCTTCTGGGCTCTTCTTGCTTATATAAATGTTGGCTCAGAGGCTTAGAAATCTGGCCTACAAATGAGATTATGCTGTTTCCCTTCTGTAATTAATAATTTTTTAAGAAAAGTTTTTCTTTCAATTCTTTAAAAGAATAAGACAATTAGCAGGCATGACTGGATGCTTGTTTTGATTTCTTTAGAAATACAGTGTCAGTAAGTTTCATATTTCAAAACGTCAAACTTCTTTATTGTTTGCCGCAGTCCGGCTGCAGCAAAATAACCGGGGGGGGGGGGGGGGGGGGGGGAGGTGACGAACAACTTGTGTAGATTGATACAGCAGGAGTAGGAGCCGTTTATTGCAGGACAGGAGCAGTATTTATACATTCCACACAGCTTATCTAATTAGCATAAACTAGATACATCAGTCAACCAATAAGGAATCTCCACACTTAATGGCTCCCTGGTGTTACTTCACAAACCACTCCCTCTGGCATTTTGCCAGGCACCATCCAGACTTGTTTACAGACTCTAACACTAAATGCTCATGTTTATATTTGTCTTTCAATATATATGTAGGCTAGGCTCACTCAGTTCAAAGACCTGGACCTTACACACAGGTGAAAATGAATGAAGAAGGACTAGCCAAGGCTGCACCTGGGCTGGTCCTGGAAGGAAGAGGGATTTGCAATTACACAAGCCAGGGTGGGAGGGTAGGAGCTATCAGCTTTCTGTGTGTTGTTGCTGCCTTGCAAAAACAAATCTTTGATTAATTTTCATCTCCATAAAGGGAGCCTGGTGAGTGGGCCCTCGAACGCGCAAAGCTGAACGTGAATGAAAACTTCCTGCTCGTGGGGATTCTCGAGGAGTTGGAAGATGTGCTGCTTTTACTGGAAAGATTTTTACCTCATTACTTCAAGGGTGTGCTCAGCATCTACAAGGACCCAGGTAATTCCACCCCACACAAGCCCTTCCCCAGGGAGGGTCTATCTGTTTTCAAGGGTTAAGCACCTTGAAAAGGTCTTGGAAATGGAGGAATGGCATGATCTCTGTGTTCCCCTGGCTTGCAGAGGAAGGTGAGAAGTATGAGCTGTTGATTCTAAAACCCTGAGCTCAGGTGCAAACACAAACTCACCATGTTTAAAGTCTTGATGTTTCCATTTGCCCCCACGGAAAACGAAACCAGCAATATTCTCCATCAGCCTTGTCCTGAGCATGTTGCTGGGTGAACAAGTGGGTCACCGTTACACAGCCACAGTCTCTGGATGGAGAAGTGTGTTGGGGGGAAAGAGCCATCCACATCATGAAGGAGCTGTGGCCCAACTGCCATTGTGGGAGGCACTCTAGCTTCTAAAATTCCAGCAACAGAACAGATAGAGCCGCAAATTGAAAACACAGTTAAGAGTTTATTATACCTGAGTGATTTGCAGGCAGAAGCAAGAAATGGGAGGTGGCAAAGCAGTTACAAGGGTGGCCCATAGTGTCACTGTAAAAATTATAATGCTCAGAAACCATCATTTTTTCCTCATTATTTAACTTGGAAAAACACACAATGTTGCTTGTTTCTTCCCTATGCTCCTTAACCCGTAGCTGCCACAAGCAGCCTGTTCACTGATCTATTGATGGTTTTGTCTTATGCTGAGGTGGGAGATGGCATTCTGCCTGTAAAAGTAAATAGCAGTCAGAAGACACCCAAAGGCAGCAGACACCCCAGCAGGGACTGCAGACCTTGCCTGTGCACACCCTGGAAGGTTCCAAGGCCCAGGTAAACTGGTCTCTGCCTGGAGGAGCCTAGGTCCTATTGCCCACCATCAGCAGAAGGTTCTACCTTAGTCTCTAAAATCCCATTCACCTACATGATGAACAGGCAGGAAACCTCAAGGTGTGCCCAGTGGGTGTGTCTTCTCAGCAGGAAATGTGGTTTGAATACTAGAGGCAAAATAAACCTTAAAAAGCTAGTTTTGGAAATGTAAGTCCTCTTTTGCCCTCTCAACTGCAGGCAATTTAAGAAGTTTATAAAATTTAAATAGAAAGAACCTAGAGAGCCCTGCTGTGTCTGATTTTTAGCTCATTGTGCAAGGAGAGGTCTTACCCTTAACTGGATTCCATTGAAGGTAAAAGTTTTGCACAAGCCATGGTTCTTTTCCACCTTTGGTTTTATCTTTTATTGTGTGTGTGTGTGTGTGTGTAAAATATACATTCTGTGTTTAATAAACAGTATGAGATCAAGGGATGACTGAATCTTGGTAACATATCATTATCAAATAAAAATGAATGCTGTCTCATCCCAGTGTTTGGGGAGAGTATTAATAAGTCACCATGAGGGTCCCCTTCTATATCACAAAGCATCAGCTATCCTGGGATCTGAGGCTGATAGACTTTATAAGATGCATGATCCAGCACATGGGTACAGACCCAATGACTTAGATGAGGACATATGGGTCATGGTGCTTCTTAAATATGTATAAACCACCCAGAGGGCCCACTTACCTGGCTGCTGTCGGGACATTTCCTCCTGACTTCCTACTTTCTCCATTTAGTATGTGGCGTTTGAGAAATTGTGGGCTTCATCCTGTGATCCATCAGTGCATCAGATTAGAAAATATTTCTGAAAAATTGGATCATTATTAGCTCTTTCACCTTCAGCCACAATCTTTCCACCTATAAATTAAAGCTTTTACTCTGGGAGTTTGGTAAACTAGTGTATCAAATACCCTGGAGAGAACAAGGGGCATCTGGTTCTGTGCAGCTGGTGAAAAGCTTCCACAGTCTGGGCAAACACAGCACAGCTGTTCCACCAGTTGAAACAGTCCAGTCTTCCCTGCTGCCTTCGACCTATGCTTGGCGGCCCAGTCCTCCCCACTTTCCAACAATGAAGTGGCAAAAGGAGTGATTCGTGGCAGAGGAGGGGTCTTCGGGACCCCCACCCCACTGCTCTGAATTTGATTCCTGTTGGAAGTGGTTGTTACATATTTTGAATATCACCTATCACTCTCTGGGCTCCCACAAAGCATGTGCACCACAAAATGAACCTTGGACTTGAGACTGTGCTCTGTGGTCTCTTGGGTATCTTCTTCTGATACTTACTGAACACCAAGCAAGTCCATGGTCTCTGTCAGGAAGAGTTTCTGTGTCTCTGAGGCAGAGGACCCAGAAATGAACCCGTGCACTTGGTCAGCTTTTCAGTATATCTTAGCATCTGCAAAGACGAGGCACCTGTACTATTTTCTCATAGCCACAAATTATCGAGTTGGTATCAACTAGATCAAAGGAAGAGTAGCTGCATCTTGTTCACACCTCAGCACCTCATCTGTGCATTTTAAGTCTTATCTCTCACATCACCCTTAACACAATTGCTCTCATACTTTATTAAAGCATTTTAGTGGCTCAGCTGTAGAGCATTTGCCTAGCATGTGTAAGGCCCTAGATTCTTATCCCCAGCACTGCAAAAACAAAAATTTTTGAAAAATTATAATTAAGTAGGCAGAGAGCCCCCCCCAAAAAAACCTAAAGTGTAAGATATTGAGGGGTCTTGTGACCCTTAATTATTATAAATTAACTGACCATCTGAAAAATTGAATTAATATGCAAACTCTCTACTGACTGTTTTTCTCTGGTGTTTGTCCTTTTATTGGGGGAAAATGCAGGTGTGTATTGATTTTTAGTAATCCCTCTCCAGCAATACTACAACATGTACACCAGTCTCATTATTGAAGAAAAAGTACTACTAGCGGTGATTATCTAGGGAACTAGTAAAAATAGCAATGTCTGTTACTCAAGTGGGTTTTCATTTATTTTAGATGAGAATGGTATTTATTACTTCTTACAAACTAGTACTGCTTGTTCCAATTAACTCGCCATTTCAATAAGTTAATGAACTTCCTAAACAATAACAGCTTGATTGTCCCCACTCTGCTTTTCATTTCTTGTAGAAAGATATGCTGGTGTCAAAAATATTTGAGACCTAGTCTTTAGAAATTTTTTAAATTATTTTATATTAATGTTTGCATTTTGTGGAGACTCAGCTAGTTTATCTCAGAAGTAGTTTATGACAGTAAGTACTTAGCATGAAATAAAAATTAAACTTTTAGCATGATAGACAATCAGTAGACTATGCTCAGGTGTTTCTTACCATCCACGGGGCTGTTGCTGATAACAGGGCAAGTGTGGTGGAGTAAATACACAGAAAACTCTGCCCAAGCCTGGATATTAGTTTGAATTAGCGAACCAGGGCCCAAACAGACTTTACTAGGGAAGGATGACTTCCCACTAATACAAGATCTACTATTCTATTTATTACTTCCCACTAATACAAGATCTACTATTCTATTTTTTTATTGATTAATCTCCATTGTATTTTCTCATTACTTCTTTCCCCTCCCAACCACTACTTTAAAAATGAGTAATTGAAGCCAGCCTAGAGAAGTCATCTATTGAAGTGTGGGAAAAAAAATAACCAGAAAGACTCATATGTTTCTGAGCTCTGAGTATTAGTGTATTTATAAATATTTTCTCTTCTTAACTTTTTTTTTTGAGTGGGGGTATTGGGGATTGAACCTAGGGGTGCTTGACCACTGAGCCACATCCCCAGCTCTTTTTTTATATTTTATTTAGAGACAGGGTCTCACTGAGTTGCTTAGGGCCTTGCTAAGTTGCAGAGGCTGGTTTTGCACCCACAGTCCTCCTGCCTCAGCCTACTGAGCCACTGGAATTACAGACCTGTGCCACCATGCCCAGTTCTCTCCCTAACTTTTAAAAATTGGCATGCTATTAGCTACCAAAATTTTTCTTAGTCATGACTTTAAGGAACTAAAACTGCAGTAAGGGTACAGGCCAAAATAAACAAAATAATGAAAGACAAGGAACATGTGAATGTTTGTAATAAGAATAGTCGTGTGAACATCCTTCTGTTAAGCCCTTGACTTGGCCAGTAACCAAGCCATCTTGCTTCAATAGTGCCACCTAGCATATACACATGGAACTGTATGATCTAATATTAATCTTTACATTCCTCCTTCCTTGAGAACTTGAAAATTCATGTGTCCAATCCTCTTACATTGTATTTTAAATACTTTAAGTTATTAGTATTACATTAGTATTAATTTTTAACTTATTTCCACTGCAGATGTAAACATTGATGCCACAGTAGAAAACTCACTAGATATTTATAGGCTGCACTGTAAATTGTTAAAGGAACAGTGTGCAACCAATTCCAAAAGAATGGCTAATTTGCAAACAGATAATCAACTTGCATACTTAAATTAATCTGTATGGTGAGTTTCTTTAAGTAGGGTTCTATTTTTATTTTAAGCAAAGCCCTAAAGTTTCAGTTCTTTGAAAAACTTTTCCATACCCAAAATTACATTGCTTCAAAATGCTCCTATTGAATTATTAACCTTAGTCCAGCAGGTGGCAGCATCTCTCCATTTTTTTTCCAAGGAAGTGCCAATGGTTTCCTAATACAAACTCAGGCTGGAGTTTACATAATGGGTGAACACACATATACAGCCATGACTGTAGGTGTGAGTGTGTGTGTGTGTGTGTGTGTACATATATACTAAAGAAAGATTCTGTATTTCATCATTTCTATTTTTATTTCCCACTTCCTATTGCTTTTAAGCTAAAACAAAAACTCAAAAATACTCTGGAACCTCAAAGATACAGTAACAGCCAAAAGAAATTCAAATTAATCAAGTTGTTTAGAGAACACACTTTGCTATTGATTCATCTACTAACCACATTTTCCACAAGCTTTTTATGGAGGCACATCCTGAGCTCAGATTCTAATAATGTTGGCACTGAATTGTGTGTGTGTGTGTGCATGTGTGTGTGTGTGCATGTGTGTGTGTGTGTGTGTGAGAGAGAGAGAGAGAGAACATACATTCATATTCAAACAACAAAACTCCTTATTATACAGCAGTCATATCTGCATAAATAATTGTGGATCGCAAAACCAGTGACAGTTCCTAAGTAATAATTATTTGCATAGCAATTGTCAATTTGTAAATAATTTTCATAGAGATGGTCTCATTTGACTCTTAAATGAATCCTCTGAAGATGAAGTAGCAAATATTATTTTCTCATTTTTTAAACAAGGAAGCCAAGCTTTAAAAAGGCTCAACACTTGCCCACAGTTACCAAATCCCATACAACAACACTACTGTCTTAAGTGATGGAAGTCACATTCAAGCTTCTGTTCCCAGAACTACCACAAGACATCACAAACTTGTTCCTCTCTAAAAATATTCTTCATATTTAGTTACTATTTCAGAGGTTTATGGGTAATAAGAATTCATAGTGCATATTGCATTTGAGGTGGAATCATAAACATAAAATCTATAGGTGGTCTCTATTCAGTAAGAAACACACGTTCAGAAATCATGCTTGGGGCTGGGCATGTAGCTCAGTGGTAGAATGCTTGCTTAGTATGTGCAAGGCCCCAAGTGATCCCCAGCAATGAAAAGGAAAAAAAAGAAAGAAAGAAAGGAAATCATTATAGATCATCAGCATATTATCTTAGGCCAGTAGTTTGGGAAATCTGCTATCTTTCTCATGGGGTGCTCAAAAGTCAAGAACAGTAGTACTAGATTGTTAAATCAGCATCTAAAAACATAAGCATCAGCATATAACTGTTCAATTGCAGCTAGCAAGCAGTAGTTAAGAATTAGCATAATGTAAATACTCCATTATTTTAACTCTTGGAAGTTTGGGGGTTTCTACAGAACATTTTCCTATAGGGAACTCTATGACCATAGGCTGATAGCTTTATTGAGCTTCCAGAATCCCTACCTCACAAGGATGAGCCTCTAGATGTGTTTGTTTTATAAAAGCCTAAATTGCCGCTGGGATTGTGGCTCAGTGGTAGAGCACTTGCCTAGCATACGTGAGGCACTGGGTTCGATTCTCAGCACTGCATATTAAATAAATGAATAAAATAAAAGTTCCTCATGTCTAAAAAATATTTTTAAAAAAGTCTAAATTGCAGCATATTAAAATATATCTTTGACCTGCTCCCACTCTTGTTTGTTTTGCTGAATATAATAATTACTGGAATGTGTTATTTTTAAACATAGTTTTCACTTGCTTATTAATTTGTTCTTGTCTTGAGATCATTCCCTCCTCCAGGAGAAAACATCCCCTGGAGATGTTTTATAATATAAAATTAACCAGAAAAAAAAGGACTTAACTTACTAATAATGACTTTCTAATAATAACTTCATCAACATATTTTTCTTCTGAGAAAACTAATATTTAAGCATCAGATATGATCTGGAAATACCAGAAGAATTTGACAAATGTATTCAGCAAGTGTGACAATGTGTTTGAGTGTCTGCAATCTGCAAGCTCTGGAGCAGGATGGGGGAGAGGTGAAGAAAGCAGGGCTGGGAGGTAGCTCAGTGGGAGAGCACTTGCGTAGCATGCACAAGGCCCTGAGTTCAAGCCCCTAAACCACCCAGGGAAGGGAGGATGGGAAAAGAAAGCAGGAAGTAACCACCCTGCCCAAGGCAGAAGCTGGACCAGCAGCCCCAACACTCTCTGTGGGGTAACCTAGGACTGAGTCACTGCTACCATTCCCAGAACCAGTGGCCAAGCCACAGCTGCCAGAGTGCCGTGTCACCCACCCCCGTTTCCCTCCCTCTTCCCGTCCTGACCACCCCCCAGAGCTCTCTCACCCACCGACAGCATGTCAGGGACACCCCCAGGTCCTCTGCTCCCCTGCCTGATCCAGTTCTTCCTCCTTGCTTTCTTCCCAGTCTCCCCAAATGGGACCCATCCACCTTCTAGCCCTGGACATGCATTGGCTCCTGCCAGCCCTGGGTGCCTTGCTCTGACCACTGGGTTTCCACTTCACATCTCCACATGCCAACCAGTGCCCTGCCTGACTCCCTACATTTCCCAAGCTCACCAGCATGGCTTCCCCTCTTGTTCTCAGTTACTGCCTGACCCAAACCTGAGCTGCCTGTGTCCCTGGAACACCTAGGGATGAACCCTACTGACCAATTTTTTCTAGTCCCACCTCCAACCCGTGCACTTTGATCTCTTCAGGGTCTCAACCTTTGCCTCTGGAGAGCCCCGGATGCCCCCCTGTGCCTCTGGAGTTCCATGGCCCAGCCAGACTTGGGGGTGTGCAGTTTTCCCTCTCATGATTCATTTCCCCAAATGAAAAGCTGGCTGATGACATCCGGGGGTGTGGTGGAGCCAGCAGCATTCTTCTGTGCTTAGAGGTGAATTTCTTCTTCTTTAGAATTCAGTCACTTCTACTATAAGTGGTTTCCAGTTGTACTGATAGTAATAGGCTGTATATTGAGTAAGAGTAAGACTAGGGGGTAGAATTAGTCACCCCTCATTTCATTTGGGGGACTTTCCTGCTAACTCCACAAAGCTGAACTGCTTCTGAGCAGAGATTAGAGACCTGACCCCAGAGGATGATGGTTAATCTTCATAAAAGACTTCATAGCTTCCTGCTTTCACAATGCCTAAACCATCAAGGTCCCTGTCCACCCAGAGATTAGTGTGGTCATGGAGAAAGAGCCCCAGACAGAGGATTCAGAACTGTCTCTGTGCCCTTGCCTCTGTGGCCTCACCTCCCTGACATTCTCTGCTTATAAAATGTACCCCCCACTGGGGTGAAGCACAATCCCTCCATTTGCATGACTCAACACTTTACAATGAAAGCTTCTATTTTTGTCCAGCTAAATCTTTTTCAAATAGAAATATCATTTTTTTTTGGTCTGTATTTCTTCTTCAATGTCTGAGACGCTTTTATGAGCACAGAACATCCCAGCTTTTCCCGTCTTGCAGATAGTACCCGATTGTGAGAAGCTGGGAGCATACCTGTGCAGGTTGCAGTGGTGTTTGGGTGTGGTTTCTTATGAGCTGTTAAGCACATTCATTTCACTGGCCACAACGCATTCAGGAAGCCAGTGTGACTCCCACTGATACCAAGAGGAGAATTTTACTTGTCCAGGGGGACTTTCAGATGTTCTCACCTCCCCAGCCTTCCCCACATTCTAGATTTTTCAGCATCCTTATAGTCAGGCATTTCTGGAACTGTGTTTCAAAGCACGTGTGCCTAGAATTTTCAACTATGTTTATTAAAGTAATGCATATATTTAAAATCAAATAGTACCACTGGGAGTGGTGGCACATGCCTATAATCCCAGCAGCTTTGGAGGCTGAGGCAGGAGGATCCAGAGTTCATAGCCAGCCTCATCAATGGCGAGGCACTAAGAAACTCAGTGTGATCCTGTCTCTAAATAAAATACAAAATAAGGCTGGGGATGTGGCTTAGTGATTGAGTGCCCCTGAGTTCAATCCCGATGCCCAAAAAAAAATTTTTTTTAATCAAATTGTACCAAAACATGTGTGATAAAAGATAGTTTCTTGTTCCAGCCCGTCCTGTGAAGTCTGATCTTGCAGAGCTGGTTATGTTCAGAATAGTTAGTTGTATTTTCTTTCATTATACCACTTGTTGCTAATAGAGACACACAGGCTATATTTCTTCAATTATTTATTAAGATATCTTTTAGTTCCCTTATTCCATCACCCTTACCTCTACTTGTCCACCCCATCTCTTAATATGGAGAGAGCTACATTTTAGACACACAGTCTGTTTACATCACTGCAACTATCTGTATCTTGTTTGCTACTAATTCAAGTAGAACATTGTGGTTTTCTTTCACTTCTTGCACAACATACTGTTTTTCTGGGAGTTTATTATTGCCTCTGTAAAAAAAATCGAGATTTATTCATGCCTAGCAAAATAGTTAGCCAGGTATGATGGCACACGCCTCGAATCCTAGTAGCTTGGGAGGCTGAGGCAGGAGGTTCATGAGTTCAAAGCCAGCCTCAGCAGCAGGAAGGGGATGAAGGTAACTGATGTTCAACACCCTTTCCTGAGATAACTTAATAATGACATTAATTGCCCCCATGGCCTAATCATACCTTTCAACACTTAAAATGGCAATGCATTTCAACATGAACCTTGGAAGAGACATTCAAACTGTAAGAGGAGGTACATTCTTTTGAGTTACTCAATATTTGAAAAGTTTGGTATTGTACTATTTTGCTTTATTACCAGCTTAGCTTAGCTCAGTGTGGATTTCTTCATTCATGCATTCCCTGTCTCATTTCTTTTCTCCTCCCCACTCCACCCCACCTCTATCCATCATTTCTGGGAATTTTCCTTGTTTCAGTTGTTTGATGATTTTATCAATGCTGTTTTCTCAGTTTCATTTCTGGAAGGCTATTAGATTCATCCTTCCTGTGTGTTTCATTATTGTTCCCTCTCTTCATTTCCATCTCTTCGACCTTTTCCCTCCAAAAAAATGTTGCTTAGTTTGTAGTCCAATCATTTTATTGAGTTTTCTCTTTATGAAGAACTAAATCTTTTTATTTGTCTTGCATAACATCTTCTTCTTGTTTATGGGCTATAATGTTACCTTAAAGCTCTGAAAATTATGGAGATTATTTTGAAAGATTTGTTATCTGCATTATCTCTGCTCCAGGGTCCTTTTGGCTACTTGTTGGTTCAGACCCCCTTTTTCACTCTGAAAGCTTTCCTCTAGTGACCTTGGTCTGTCTTTAGACTTAAGAGTAAGGCATAGAAGGACAGGTTGAAAGCATTGTGTGACAAGTGAGACCTGTTGACTAGCAGTCATCCCTTTAGGATGATCAAGCACTAAAAAGCTTCGTTGCAAAAAACATTTGTTAACAATCTAGGTCTTCTTTGCTGGAGTTTGTTCTGTTCTCCCATGAAAAATCCTCCAAACATCTCCCTTGGGATGGGAGGAAAAGCAGAAACAGAATATTGGAGCGTACATTGGGTTGCTGCTGTTGGTATAGGAGCTGATGGTCCTTATTAGATGCACCAGTCACTGAATTGCTCTTATTTTTGCCCATGCAAAAATAAGAGCAATTCAATTCAATTTGTCTCCTTTTCTCTCCCTTGGGTTAGGAAATCCATCTGGAGCCTGTGCTCCAATTCTCTGAAGACTAATTCTAAGATCACCTGCCACCAGACCATGGAGAATGACCCCCCTGAAGAACAGGAGGGGGAGCAATGCACAATACTTCCTCAGGAAGGAAGTGGCAACATACCCAGGCTGCTAGCCTCGGCCTAGCTCCTCCACTGCCAGTTCTCCATCTTTCAGGAGCTCAGCTGGGCGAGCTGGCACAGCTCCTGATCCTTGTCCCCTTCTGCCAACACTTCAAAAGCTCTTCCATTGTTCTTCTGGTTGGACACAAGACTGTAACTACTTTTCATCTTTCAGAAATTGGTGAGGTCTTCCTCTGACATCCTTCTCCATCTCTTTGTCCTTGTGATTTTGCAAACTGTTATGAAATAATAATTCCTTTCCTGTCATTGTAGCGACTTTTTCAAAGATGAAGCATTAAAGGCAGTTAATCAGCCCATTGCATTTAACTGGGAATGTCCTAACCACCTAAACTTTAAGATCTGTGGCCAGTTTTGTGTTCGCAGCTCTTCACTAGATCTGTTATACACATTTTTCACATGATATCTGCCGCAGTCCGGCTGGCTGCAGCAAAATAACCGGGGGGGTGACGAATAACTTGTGTACGTTGATACAGCAGGAGTGGGAGCCGTTTATTGCAGGACAGGAGCAGTATTTATACATTCCACACAGCTTATCTAATTAGCATAAACTAGATACATCAGTCAACCAATCAGGAATCTCTACACTTAATGGCTCGGTTTTGTTACTTCTCAAACCACTCCCTCTGGCATTTTGCCAGGCACCATCCAGACTTGTTTACGAACTCTAACATTCCCCTGACAAAATGCCAGGTGTTATTTTGACTTGTTTACAGACTCTAACATATATCTGCCTGTCTGGCCGTGATGTGAATTGAACTACCATGGCACGGCTTCAGCATCCATGAATTGAAGTGATAGTCCTGCTAAGTTTTCCAAAGCAGAGCAAACAAAAACAAGATTCATTACTGGTAATTCATTAATTAAACCCTGTTGGGTTTTTGCTGGATAATTTTGCTACAATGAGGCTCCAAACTATTATGCATTTAAAAATTACCTGGAAGACATACCAGAGCCATTTTGGAGGTATCTCATGGGAGAGGATTTAAATAAAAACTGATAAAAAAGACACCCCTATGATTCAGAGGCAGAGTGCATGACCATTCAAAGACTCCATCCCAATTTACCTGGATGGGAAAAGGTGTCTATGTTTCTTATGCTGTTAGGCGCGTCTCTTTTCAGGAAATATCTCTGCTCGCTAGTGCAAGTACAGTGGTGAAGTCTTCAAAACCAGTGGCCTTCCTTGGTGAGCACTGTCAGTCAGATGATGTACCGAAGAGAAAGAAGCCCTTGAAGGGTCTGGGCTGCAGCGGCTGAAGTAGTGGTAGCAGGGCTCCTAGAACAAATGTGTGATGACGAATGCATCCAGCAGCCAGCACTGAAGTCCCAGCCAGTTCAGAATCGTGTAACCACGCTGTTTGAGACTTTTCCCCTCTCTAAATACGTTCCATATGAGCTGCGGTGTTAGGGCCCAGAATCTCCCACATTTGCTCAGAAAGCTGTTTTTAAAGCCCAGACTGAAAGGGAAGCAAATCAGTGGCAAAGGAGTTCAAGGAAGACTGTGGGGCACAGGTGTAGGGGAGAGGAGCCAGTGTGCCCTTGGAATGAAGCCAGAGGCTGGGAGTCCATCACCTGTCTGTGTCTTGTCAGGTAGCATGTCCCAGTGGGGCATGTCTCTGTGTCTTCAGAGACTCTGACCACAGCACAGCCAGAACTCAAAGTGTGGTCCCCGGACCAGCATCAGTCTGCAAGATGCTTACTTCCAGTCCCTGGTGAGATAAGGACAGAAAATTGAGAATAAGCATTTGGAAACTTTTATGGTAATTTGATACAGCCTTGATCATTTTTTTAACAATTTGTTTTTATGGAGGTTTACAAAAATATCAAACTGAGATGGATTGAGGGGTGGGGGAACCAGAATTTTAGAAAGCCCTGATGTAGATTCTTCAGCTGGCTTGGGCTGCCCAGTTCAACAAGTTGGAAGTCTCTCCAGTTGGCAAGACCACTCCTCAGGCTTCAGGGCCCATAAGGCACCATGGTTCTTCCATAGGGTTTTGCCTTCTTGGTTTCAGAGCTCAAACCCATGCTGCCCCATAGCAATGACCAGACACCCAAGACAGCAAGACGTGATACCTTGCTAAAAACTGCTTCATTTCAATGTGGCCATTCCCAGTAGGAGAGCCTCTTTACACCTAGCAGACATTGGATCACTTCTCATGTCCACTCGGGAGTGTTGGGAGTTGAATTGTGTCCCCCCAAATATGTTGAATTGCTAATCCCTTATACCAGCAAACATGACCCTATTTTGGAAATACAGTATTTACAGGTGTAATCAAGTTAAGATGAGGTTATACTGGATCAGGGAGTGACTGGTGTCCTTATAGAGGGAGTACTTGAGAGACACAGGGAGGGTGTCATGTGAGGATGGAGGCGAGATTGAAATTACGTGGCCACAAACCAAGGACCCCACGGATTGCTGGCAACCACTAGAAGCTGAGAGACAGGGAGGATTCTTCCCCAGAGGAGAGTGTGGCCCTGCCAACACACTGATTTTGGACTTCTGGTCTCCGGCACTGTCGGATGATAATTTCTGTTGTTGTTGTTGTTTTGGGGGGTGGGCAGGCGGGGTACCAGGGATTGAACTCAGGGGCGCTTTCACACTGAACCACATCCCCAGTCCTGTTTGATATTTTATTTGGAGACAGGGTCTCACTGAGTTGCTTAGCACCCCACTTTTGCTGAGGCTGGCTTAGAACTCAGGATCCTTCTGCCTCAGCCTCCCGAGCCACTGAGATTACAGGCCTGCGCCACCACACCCGGTGATCATTTATGTGATTTTAAGCCACATAGTGTGTGGTGACTTGTGAGAGTACTAGGAAACAGACAGGGGTGGAAATCCTCTTTATCTGTGTTTCCAGATGCAGATTGACGACTCAGAGATAAGACCTGCCCCATGCTGCGTGGCAGCCAACACATAGCAAGGGCCTCCATTGAACAAAAGGCCTGTGGCTTCAAAGATGAGCCTTGTCCCTGTATCTGATCACCCTTTTTTATTGGAGGAGGGGACTGGAGGGGGAAAAAAGCTGTTTCACATTGGGGGAAGGCGAAGGCTAAGTGATTTTACAGTGATACATGAAGCATAATGAGGCCACTGGAATTTTATTTTGAAGAATGTTAATGACATTGGAAAATACTCAGAAAAAGCAATTAATGAAAAATCAGATTTAATGTTACATTTATATTCCACAAAATGTATGTGTTTCTAGTACACACACACACACACACACACACACACATTCTACAGGAACAAACTGGAAGAAAATAACACCAAGCAAACAGCAGTTATGAATGGTGGTTGTGGACTCTGCTAGTTTTGTTTTCTCCTTTAGGCTTTTCTACTGTAATAAGCCAGTATCACTTATAGCCACGTGTTTTAAGGACTGGTCATGTTCCTGCACTACGCTCTGATTTGCCTGAATATTCCCAATAGTTGCAATGGCACAGCAAGCTACATAGTCAGCCCTTTCTGCAAAGGAGAAAACCCAGCAGACTGAGGGCTCTACCCGCGGTCTCAGAGCCAGAGAGAGGCAGGGCTTTCCCAGCTCCACACTTTCTACCACGTTTGTGGCTTCTTCTGTTTTTGTGATGGAGTTGGGGGGATAGCAGGAAGGGTGACCCTGTGAGCAGCGAGGAACCAAGAAGACACTGGCCCCGTTGGGTAGGACTTATTCTCTAGGCTGTCTTGTCCTCAGTTGTTTGTGTGAAATAGAGGAGTCATCTTTATTGACAGAAGCCCCACAGAAGCTTCCAGACAGGGGCCATGGGTGATGCCTGTCAGCTGCCCCAGAACCTGCCACAGAGCCCTGTGGCTCTCCTCCTGCCATCCCCTCTCTCTCCCCACCTGCCTCCCTGGGTGACCAGGTGACCTGCTCCTCCCATCTCAAAGCCAGTTAGGCACGAGAAAGAAATTGTCTCTGCACTCTTTGCCATACACCGTGGGGACCCTTCCAATTCTAATAACTTAAACCTTAGCTGGGACAAAGTTAAGTAGCCTTTCAAACAGAGTATTGAAACTAGGTTTACTCCATGAGTGTATCTTATAGTTTCACCATACACTGTTAAGGGTTTTTTTTTATTTTTAGTTTCCAGTATTTTTATTTTTTAATTATACTACTATATTTATTTTCTACACTAGTATATCTACTCCCTAGTCTCTCTACTTACTAACATTGTAGAACGAAAACTTTTGTCAGTAGCTCAGTCTTCCCCTAAGGCAGGCCTGCCACTTCTCTGGGTACTTACGTACTCTATATCCTAGCTATTTTTCCTCCTCAGTACTGGAGATTGAACCCAGGGGTACTCTGCCTCTGAGCTACACCTCCAACCCTTCTTATTTTTTTATTTTTTTTATTTTGAGACTGGGTCTTGCTAAGTTTCTGAGGTTGACTGCAAACTTAATATCCTCCTGCTTCAGCCTCCTGAATCACTGGGATTCCAGGTATGTGCCACCACACCTGACTCCATACCATAGCTTTTTAGGGGCTTGAAAACATAATGCAGAAAGTTGGTGGAGATTCCCAAGGCCTCTCCTGCCAGATCCTGTTTTCATGATCCAAGTGCATTTTCTCTGCCGTGGCACTCAGCCGCCCTAGCAGAGACATTCTTTGGCTCATTGAATGGCTAGGGTAAGATGCCTCTCCTCCTCTCTCTGAGATGTCATCTCTTGGAACCCCTAAGAGCCAGGTGAGTATCTGGTATAATACAAAAGTGTCGCCTTCCTTGATGAACTATAAGCAAAGCCTGTCCTATTCAGGTTGGCCCAGCTGCTTCTTCCTTAACAAGTATGTCTGAAGTAGTCATGAGATTGTCTCTGTGGCCAACTTCCTCTTGCCTGGGGCCTCTTGCTAACCACTACTGGCTCCCTGTGCTCTCCTTCAAGAGGGGCTGCAATTCACTGTTGCAATTGTGGGCAAAGAAAGCTTCCTCTTAGACCCCCAGCCCAGTGAGCTATAGCGGAAGCCCTGCGGGAGGGCCCAGGGCAGAGACACCCAGAGTGCAAATCTAGACAGTCTGGCTAACGCACTCTCATGGCCTCCTGAGGTTCACAGCCTAGGAAAAGACCTGGAGCTGGGGTCCCCCCGCCTTTTGCCCCCTGTCCATGCTCATTGCTCTTCTAAAGGGTGTCCTCTCTCCTGGGGTGGGTGGTACCAGGCCTTCAGTTCAGTCATGAAGACTCCTTCTCAGTGAGAATGGTCAGTGATGGTCTCTGGTCATGGTGAAAAGCATACATGGTGGTTTAGATGCTTTTTTACTGTTAATTCTCTCCACCAAAGAGAACGAAAACAGATTGGACTCTCCTCACTGTGATAAAATTAAGTTGGTCTTCTGCATTCCCTCATTCTTCACTCTGGATAGATTCCCCCTTTCTTCCCTTGCCTCCATTCTCGGGATCCATCTGCAACACTCCCCTACCCTGAGCCACACTCCACTCCCATACCCTGAGCCACACTCTCTGTGCTCATAGTCATTGTCACAAGAGCCATCCTCCCCCAAAGTTAGGCTGTCCCGTAGTCCATTTCCTCAGAGCCCTAATAGATCATTCTAGAACAATAAAGTATTCACAGATGACAGTAACATAATTTGTCCTGCCTAGGGGAGTGCCTAATAATAATGATGATGATTGCAACACTAGAACAATACTTTGCACATAGTGGATCTACAACAAAAATCAGTTGAACTAATATTAAATACCTGTATTGTGAAAAGTGTTTTATTTGGACAACCCAGTGACATATAGGTACTTTTATTGGTCCAATTTTACAAATGAGGAAACTGAAGTTGAAACGAGTATATATGACATATCACTATTTTATGAGTTTTCTTAGGAAAAGTATTATTTTATGTAGCTTTATTATATGTATATCAATATTTATTTTAAACAATAATTTTAGGAGGAAGTATGTTACTTTATTCATCTAAATTTAGTGTACAAAATACAAGGGAGTTTATGGGAACATCGGTTGGCCATTAGACAGGTCCATTAGTTTATATCTTTGGCTCTTCCTTTCATTCATCACATTAGCAATGTGGACAGTGGGTGAAATCTTGGCTGCCTTGGGCTTGGCAATATGCTGGGGGCCTCAGTAGCTTGCCCTAGGCCACATAGCACCGGGATTCAAACCCAGACATAGCCACTGCACCAAACTGCCACCTATGGTTTAACAACATCCTTTCAAGGTCTGACATTCCACTTCAAGGGAAGAAACAGTGATGGTGGACATCTAAACATTGAATCGCTCAAAAAGCTCTTGTTCTTAACAGCATGGTTCTGTTTTCAGTAGTACTTTTCTTTCTGCCAGCAAATACCATATGTACCATATGTACAACTATCTGCTCTGCCACAGTGAAAGTTCTTAACCTGAAATATACCCTATGGTTTGCAGGGAATTCTGAAACTGCCCCCTCACCATCCAGTTTATAGAGAGGAAAAATGGTGTGCCTATTTTTGTTTGTGTGTGTGTTGAGGGGAAGCAAAGAATTCTCAGTTTTGTGCAGGCAACCTCAACCTGGGGCAGGAAGCATCACAGTCTCTACCGTGCTGGCCCACTGGCTGGCTGCCCTCCCCTTCAGGAGGCTGGTTCTGGGAGAAGCCTTCTGACTGACAATAATGCCCATCCAGCTGACTGAGGGCCCCACCTTGGAAGAGTAAGCTCCCTGGGTGTGAGCCTTTGTGGAGATTGACAGAGAAAGACCGGGAGGAGTCTTGAGCTGACCGGATGGACTGAGGCTGGCCGTCTTCCTAGAACCAGACGTAGTGCTGACACTCCAAATGTTGATGGAGTCTTGTGTTTGTTCAGAGTGAATTTTTGGCTCTGCCACACTTCTAGATTTCCACATTATGGCGCAGGATATTGTTTGCCTAAGTACAACAGGGCATGTGAGCTGGTTCCTGGCACCAACCACGGAAGATTAGCTTACTTTCACCAACTCAGAATCAGCCCCAATGGCTATCACAAAAGACCACACAACTCCCAGAGTGTCTATAAGTAGATACCAAACCACATGTGTTGTTAGTCTTGATCTCAGACCATATTATTATTAACTTTGCTTTGGTTGAAAGTAGACCCCATCATATTGTTAAAATAGAGTTTCACAGCCTTTAAGTGACCAGGGTACGTCACTTTTGAGATGTTTTTCCAAAAGAAAATGTTAAATCCCAAATACATTTTTGGCTGAATGGTTAGTTTTAATGGTCCAGAGTCAAAAACTGTAACTTAATTCCTTGTAAAACTTAAATCAGTTTCACAAAGGTTCTGCTAAGCAGTTCCCTCTGTTCAGCCTGAGATTTCTACTAGTTCCTAATCCTCAAGAAATATTAGCATATTCTTTTTAAATGTCAATGTTTTTCCATTTCAAAAAAATATTATCTTAGTATCTGACTTCTGTTGACATACAGTAGCTTGTTTGTGGCCTCAATGATGGTATTGTGGTTTTAAGTTCCCATCCTCTCACTCTCTTTTTCCTTAGTATCAGTGCAGAACAGAGTGTCCAAGTGATGATCTGAACAATTTGATCTGTATCAATGGTTTCTACGTCTGTAGTTTCCTACATTTTTACATTTTGCCCTTCAAAAGGTGATGAGGGTCGGTGATGAGCATCATTTAGACGTGGCATACATACATCAAGCTTAATATTAAATATGACTGGTGCCATCTAAGTCTTATTCAGCCGTGGATTCATTGGTGAAATGGTGTCTGCCACATGCCTGTGGCTTCAGCCTAATACCACCAGAGACAAGAATGCTGGGCCCAGCTGAAAGGCGGTAACACATCTGGAGAGTTCGGAAAAAGCATCCAAGTCATTTTCAAGTTTGCTTAATAATGTACTCAGTAGTCTGTTTTGGGCACAAATAGACAGAACCTCTTCCAATCACACGTGCTTTGGATATCAGATTAATCTGGGGCAGGAAACTCTTGCAAAAAAAGGAATCCACCCAAAAGAAAGGGGCCAATATGCCAGCATCAAAGACTTAATGTTTTGTTTTGTTTTGACAAAATTGAAAAGTATCTTACCCCATAGTGAGCACATATTGCTCAAATAATCAATGTCTCAACTGCATGCCAAATTTTGTAAGTTGATAAGTACCATTTTTTAATACAACTATTCCAGCCCTGTTTTTATAATCTAGTAGCTGCAGATTCAGAGAGATTAAGGGATTCTTAATGTTGATGCCCACTTCAGACCAACTGTGGATGGGTGGACATGCTCTCCTGGTGTTCCGGGATGCCATTCACTATTGGGGACTTAGAAACCAATATATTTGAAGTTCATCATTTCATATGAAACTGGTTTCTTCTGAGATTGCCCTGAGATGTTCCTTATTTTCCTTCAGTTTTTAGTAGATTTCTTTTTTACTAAAGATGCAATTTAGTGAGCAAATTGTTTCTGAGCAATGAGGATGGACTCAATCCTGCTAGGCATAGGAAGGACAAAAGAACAAGAGAGTATTCACCCAGAAGTGCTGGGATCCTGGGAGCACTGGTTTGCAAGCTGATTCTCTTGTCCACCTCAGGGAGGGAATGTGCAGGGGCCAGGAAGCCCACGTGATTCTAGGGCAGTTGCCATCTCACACATTGAGCTGAACAACTGAGCTTAAAGCCAGCACAAAACCTCTTGAGAAAAAGTAGCGGGGTCTCAGAAACAAGGGAACCCTCCTTCTAATTTTCCTTTGTCTTAAATTGGCTCTAGGATATTTCATGTTTTGTTTATCTGAAGGAATACAGATGACCCTACAGTCCCACCATTCTACCAGCCACCCAAGTTTGGAAGTTTGAAGTCTTTTCAATTATACCTAAAAAGAACCATCCCCTAGAAAATCTGCTTGGGAACATTCTGGAAACTTTCCCAGCTCACCATAGAGAGCACAGATGCCAGATTGTTGGGTGCCAAACATGTGTCTGTCAACAACTCTTGTTTCCTGCAGGCCAGGGTCAAGAAATATGCAATAGCGAATTGGAAAGAAATTTTTGTCTTAATCCATACCCAGCTTTAATGCACGCATAGCCTGCCTGTGCCTGCAATACATCACTACAACTTTATTTATGGAGCCTGGCATCTTTTGGTGGGGGGGAACAGAATCTACTGGTAAGCAATAATGGCTTCAGTCCTGTACTGGAGATTTGGCAAAAGTAGACTCAGATGCTTCTTTGGTTGGGAATGTGCAGGTTACACATAGACCCAGAACTAGTTTGCTGACCAGGGCTTGAGCCCTCACTGCCCCTTAACAGGCCAAGGAGTTAGCTGATCCTCTGAAAACCTGGTTCACTTCACCTTGTCCCTGGCAGACTATTAGGAAGTTCTTTCAAAAATGCTGCTTCTATAATTTTCTTCTCCTTGCGATAGTGCAGAGGTCAACTATGGACTTTGGAGCCAATAGACTTGGGTTTGAATCCCAGCTCTAATCTCACCAGCTATTTAACCTTGAGCAAATTTTTTAGCTTCTCTAAACTTCAGGTTCCTCATCTTTAAAATCAGGGTGGAAACCTCACAGAACTGTCCTGAGAATTAATGGAGAAAAACCCTCCAATAGGGCAGGATTTCCAATAAATGCTCAAGTTAGGCCAGTGTTTACATCTCAAAGGAGGATCAACACAACTGTTCCTAAGTCTGTAGGAGTATGTGTTGCAGTGTTCCCCAGCATGATTCTCTGTGGTGTGTGGCCTGAGGTCATTGCTGGCCTCAGCCTTCCGGTAGTAGTGGAATTGCCCATTTAGTACCTCCTGATCTGGAGGAACTTGACTTCTTACTTTTCTTTGTTGGGGGTGAAGAGGAATTATTTTCCTTCTGCATTATTTTTAAAGTCACCTTTGCAGCCAATAGTTAGAGTTGTTTTCTTAGGCAAATGCTGAGGTCACATGAAGTTGACAGACCACATCCTGTGGCACATTCCCACTTGCTCTAGTTTATTTTTAATGTCAACCAAGAGTAAAAATACACACACACCCCATCTTGGATGCAAATTGAAGTCAGACTTTGTTTCCGCACATCTGTGAAATGGAGCAAGTAAGCTAGCTAATGGAGGGAAAAATTATGTCTAATACTCAGGCATATTTTACTGTAGCTGCTAAAGCCAAATTCACACTGACTTAAGGAATTTGTACAGAATGGGACTGTGATGATAGCCTTAGAACTAGAAGTTTTCACACTAAGGTTCATTAGTCAGAGTCAGGTATACACATTTTCGTAATAATTTATAGAGCATTTCAAAATTTAAAAGACCTCCTGGTTTTCTGAAATCTAATCTGTTGTGCTCTCCCACCCCTAGGCCATGTGGTGTTTCATGCTTTATATGAACTCAGACTGTTTCATTACCAGTTCCAGCCCTTAAGAGAAACTCTAGCCTAAAACTTCTACTTGAAATGTGGGCACAGAACTGTGCCTGGAGAACAATCATCACCACTACAGAAATGCAAACCAAAAAGACAATCCATATTCATGGATGAGAATACAGAGTATTGTAAAAATCCCATTTTCTCAAATTAGCATATAATTTAAATATTTTTTAACTTAAAGTGTTTTTCAAGCTTATCTGGGAAAATAATATGTGAGATGGCCAGGAATTGTTTCTTATTGAAATAAGAAGAAATTTGCCTTAGATAATGCTAAAGGATTGGCTAGGTTTGTGGCTCAGTGGTAGAGCACTTGCCTACCACATGTGAGGCACGGGGTTCAATCTTCAGCACCATTTAAAAATAAATAAATAAAATAAAGGTATTATGTCCATCCAGCATGATTCTCCATGGTGTGTGGCCTGAGGTCATTGCTGGCCTCAGCCTTCCAGTAGTAGTGGAATTGCCCATTTAGTGCCTCCTTATCTACAGGAACTTGACCAGTGTCATATATATATAATAAAGAAAAAGGAAATGCTAAAATATTAGAAAACTTCTGAGTTTAAAATAGTGGTACAAAGGCACAAGATCAGACAGTCAATGGAACAGAAACAGAGGATAGTATAAAGGTAGTGTGTGATATGGTAAAGATCATTAAGAAGAAAGAGTAAATAAAGAGAAAAATAGTTGGCTAAATGTGCAGAGAAAGAATAGTGTCTTCTCATGCCATGAGCCTTAATAAATTCCAGATGGTCTAGAGAGCTAGATATTTTTAATGAAAATATAAAAGAAACTATATGTGGCTATTTTTTGTGATGATGGGGTTTTGCTAAGGATTTACTAAACATAAAAACAGTAAAACAAATCTACATACAAAAACAGTCAAGAATAGATACATTTAACTGAAACTTTAAGCATATTTAAAATATTAAGTTGGAAAAAATATTTGCAGCAGTGATTAGATATATGGTTGATATTGTATTATTAATAAAGGCAGAGGTTTTAAACCCATCAGAAAGCACGGAGGGGAAAAAAAACTGGAGAAAAAGAATTCAAGTAACCTTACTAAGAAATAAGCCCACGTCATAATTAATCTAGGAAATTGTGTCCATTAGTTTCATGATTACTATAACAAATACCTGATATAATCAACTTATAAAGAGGAAAAGTTTATTTGAGCTCACAGTTGTAGAGGTTTCAGTCCATGATTGGAGAGACTCATTGCTCCTAGGTTTCTGGTGGGAGTACAGCACATCATGACAGGAGCATGTAGTGAGGACACCTGGCTTATTTCATGGCCAGGAAGCAAAAGAGAGGAAGAGACCAGAGTCCCATAATCACTTTGGAGGATACCTCCCAATAACCCAAAGATCCCCCAATTGCCTCTCCCAATAGCACCAAGCTGGGATGAACCTCTAACCTTGGGCCTTTGCAGGGCAATCGAAACCCAAACCATAACAGAAATGTACATTAAAATGAGACCACATTTTCTGTTGAATTAGTGTCATTCATTAAATGGACAACCACTAAGCAATATGAGAGCCCCTGATGAGGAAGATGCAAAAAAATGCCACTTTAGGAGCCCGCTATTAGGAGGGCAATTGGTACAACCTAAGGAAAGAGTAATTCAACCATCAATAGTAAAGTAATTAACAATACATATTAAGAAACTTCAACATGTTCAGAGTTAGCAGAAAAATCCTCTATCTTGATGGTGTCCATGGTTGCATGAATATATATTGCCACTGAAGTTTTTCAAATTGTATTGTTTGAATAGGTGTAGTTATTAAATGCAAGTTCTTCCTTGATTCCTTTAAGAGGAAAAAGCATCTGTAGACTAACTCCATTCTGATCCTAGGGGGAAAAAAATTGACAGGAGCATAAAATCTATTATAATTGTGTTCTTCACATTACATTTTACAGTAACAAACCCAAAATGGACTTACTTATTTAACAACAGGAGGATGGTTAAATAGATTTCAATGTTCTTCATTGTGAAGAACATCACACAACTAAACATAGAAAGTCCTCCTTTCAAAAACTGTAAACGACATTGGTGATTGCGTGAAATATTTTCACATAAAATGAGAGAGGAAAGAATAACAAATACTATTTGCAATATAATACCAATTTTATTTGGAAAACTTTGCAGCTCAGGAAAATTAAGTTGAAATAACTCAAAATGTTGATGGAATTAGTCATATCACTAAATGGTAGGATTACTAGTGCTTTTTCCCCCAACTATTATATAGTGAAGCATGCAGAATTTTAAATTAAATTTTATATTAAATTTTAGAAAAGAGGTATTAAGTTAAGGAATATAATATAATCAGATAAAAAATTACATGGAAGTAGGAGCCGAGCCTTCTGGATCACTTGGGTATTGCTAGGATGATACAGAACTTTTGTCCCTTCTCTCTTCCATGAAAGTCCCAACATTGTCCAGCAATATTGACCAAGAAGGAGCAAATGCAGAGCACCATTCTCTTGGGGGCAATCCAGATTCATGAAGGTGCAATTCTGATTTCCTCTATTTGTCACATTGCCAGTTCCAACCTCTTCACAGCAACTTTTCTTTGGTTTTCACCAATTTGCCTGCTGTGTTAGTCAGCTTTCTGTTGCCATTATGAAGTATCTGAGGAAAACAACTTAAAAAGGAGGAAAGATTTGTTTTGGTTCAGAAGTTTCAGTCCATGATGGGTTGGTTCCATTGTTTCTGGGATTGTGGTGAGGCAGTACATCATGGTAGAAGAGTGTGGCAGAACAAAGCTGCTCACCTTATGGCAGCCAGGAAGCAAAGAGGAAAAAAGAAGAAGGTGCCAGCCCCAGTCGCCTCCTTCCTCCACCGAGGCCTTACTTCATAAAGTTACCACCACTCCCAATAATCCATTAAATTATGAACCAATCAGTGAGTTAATCCATTGATGAGGTTAGAGCTCTCATGATCCAGCCACCTTCCAAAGTCCCCAGTGCTCCTTTAAGGACCAAGCCTTCAACACACGAATTTGGGAGAGACATTTCAAATAAGACCTGCTAAATTCAAGCCAGTGGTTGTTTACAAACCCATTGTGAGACACACAGCACACACCCACAACACACACAGTCCTTTCTGGGTACATATAGGATTTATACAATATGTGTATTTTTCTAGCCCTGAAATACAAAAATTCTATGATTCTATACTCAACTCTTTAATGAGCACATTTTCATCTTATAAACATCATAAAAATAGGACTTGGCTTCCCAAATCTGAATGCTTAGCCGTTTGGAGCAACCGTGCATATATGCAAGACGGTTTAATTGTGTGAAGGTAGCTCATAGGTTTCTTCCATTGCAGCATAACTGTCCTTATTCTGAGAACAAATTGCCACAATTCTGCAAAGGGCTGACATGCTGGCCTTCCTAAGAGTCCCTATAGTAGTAAAACTAAATGCCAGGATCATGGCTTAGCCAAACCAGATGTGAACAATACCGCTATTTTTATGTCGGGTCCTGAGGTTTAAATATGCATACTGTATTTGTTTTTAATTGAGTGATTACAGATGGCACCTAATAAAGTCTTCACGCTGTGATATCTGCAGGTCATTGATTTATTAGGTTGGGTAGGTGTGGACAGTCCAAATTCTGCTCCACCGCCCCCACATTCCATAGCACAATGCTGAAGGAATGTTAGATGACATTTGCCTGTTGACTTTTCCTGGTGACTGATGAGGGTCCTTTCTTAGAGGTAAACACCTGCTTGACTTAGTGAGTTTAGGCTTTGCTGATGCTTTTCAATAACCTGTATTTTCAAAATCAAGTGATAAAAATAAGAGCTATGGACACTTCTTTGGATCCCTGATAAATACAAATTGATTCTGAGTCCTTATAAAGTGAGTGATTAATATTCTGAAAGCAGACAGATGTGAGAGGATGGAATGCTCAGGGGAATTGGTATGCCCACGCTCCCATTTGATTTGAACTGGGCTGCGGCTGCGGATATCTCTTCCCAACTCCTCTACTCTGGCTAGTGTTGGAAGAGGCCTGCCCTCCAAAGCCAGTCAGGAGCCAGTCAGCATCTGCACATGTATTTAGCCATCCTAGGCTGCAGCTGGCATAGAGGCTCAGGAATGAGATCAGGCTGCTGGTGAGCGGGAGGACCACAGACCAGCATTGACCAGGAGTCGTTACAGTGGAATATGGATTCCATAAGCAGGACTTGCAGCTAGGAAAGCCTCATTGAATCATCAATGAAATCTTCATTTCACATAGAGTAATGCTGTTGCACAGCCATATTCATGGGGAAACACCAGCGTTCAAGAGTTCAGACAGCCTGCAGCCACATAGCGTCAGCCCTGTGGGAGCTGCAAGTGACCAGAAAAGACAGAACGTCAGGCATGCCTTCTGTGTGTCCTATAGGCTTCCACCAAGTGGCAGTGAACATTCTGGAAAAAAATGGGAAGGCCAATGCAGAAATGTGAAAGGCCTATGAGTGGATGTGAGTTGGATGACACCAGTTTATGGGCATCTTCGGGTCTTTTGACTCATAACCGCAAATCGATTCTTTGTATTTTTCATTATTTAGTTAAATAGCTTGTCAAGAAAGTTGGTTTAGACCAAATTAAAACCAAAGCATTGGTTTAGACCAAATTAAATAACCCAGGATAACCCAGGGATAGGTCTTCCTACCCCCAAGGAACTTTAAGGAAAGAAGAATACAAGAAACATTCAAACTATATTTCTGACACTTTTTAAGGCTCATATAAAAAGTAAGTTTGGGCTGTGTAGTGTTAGTAGGCGAGAAGCATTTTATAAAACTAGTAAGTAGTAGGTGGATCAAGTTTATCCACAGTGCATGCATATGAACTCTGCATAGGATATGAATCTTTGTTTTCACTGAACTGCTAGTTTTTAAATTTTTGAAGAAGCAGCATACCTAGAAGTTTTGGTGTCTGTAATTCCATGAAGTATCATCATTTATCCTTCAAGTTTCAATTGAATTTAAACTTAAATTTGTCTGTTTCAATTGGCAAGATTAGTATTTTTCTGGTTTAGTGGCAGAATATTAATGTTTCAAGGGAATGCTCTGAGCCGGATGATAATAATAATGATATTTGTTATTCTAGTGTCAACCTAAATAACAATCAAAGAGAGATTCTCTAAATAATAATGATATTTGTTTGCAGATCATTGGGAATTGAGTGAATTGAGTGAATTGAAAGAGGTTGAGGCCAGAGGAAGTTTTTTTTTAAAGCAGAAATGAGGAGGATTATACAAATAATTGAAACAATAATCCCCAGATGCCAGATTAAAGCAAGGGTGGTTCCAGCCTGGGGTTGAACAGATAGTTGCCAGGCAGTATCCTGGCAGGAGTATTTTCCATGTAAGTTTGCATTGGCCTTTGTGCAAATAGTTCTAGCAGAGTCTTTTGTGGTAGTTGCTATCAGGCAGTCACACATGAGAACCCTTCTTTCATTGCCTCCTAGAGTAATTATTATTGTTGGAGTTAACACAAGCCCCTCCATTTTGATTATGACAATTTTCACTGGAAACTTATTGTTTCCCAGGAACTTTGTTAGACCTATTAGATGTATATTTCATTTAATCCTATTAACAAGAGTCTGAGGCAGATACTATAATTTTGTCCATCTCACAGATAAAGACACTGCCAACTTGGAGAGGATCCATAGTTCTGCAGAGCTGGAGTGGCAGAGGTGACACTTACCCCCCTGGACTGGGTGACTCACAGCATCTCTGCCCTTCACCTCTCCACTTGCTCCATGGGAAGAGCAAAATCAAAAACATGATGATCTGGGGAAGATGGGGTAGTTAATAATATGTAGAATGCTAGGAAATTGTATTCTGCTAAATTCTTAAGAATCGAATGTTTCTAGAAAGCTTGGTAATTCTTGCATGATGATATTCATTAATATACTCTTTTAAAAAATATTTTTTAGTTGTCAATGGACTTTATTTATTTATATGCAGTGCTGAGAATTGAACCCAGAGCCTCACACATGCCAGGCAAGCATTCTTCCACTGAGCTATAACCCCAGCCCCCATTGAAATACTCTTGATGTGTTATTACTTTCTTCTAATTTTTCTGGGAGAAAGATTTTTATAGTTAGAATTGCTAAAATTGCTTTGATAAAGAACTTGCAAAAGACTCAATCTGGTCAACAGTAAAGCCATTTGTTACAGTCATGTCACCAGCTTTGGCTTTTGTTAAAGTTTTTAATGAATCAGGGAATGGAATTTTAAAAAGCAAACAATCTAAGGGAAACTGCTTATTTTTCTAAACAAGCAAAGCAAAAATGGGAAACCTTGCCAGTTTAGTTGCTGCAAATGTCTGTTGGAGTCTTAAAAATTCTTAGATTACATGATTTAATCATATAGAACAAAACAGTGAGTGAACATTTTTTTAAAGTCTTTTTAGTATTTTGTCATTACTGTAGTCACTTAGACAAATATTCTATGATGTGCTCACTGTTAAATTTATAGTGAGTTGACATTCAATAAGATTTATTTTTAAAGTTACTTATTGAAATATATAGCCAACAAGAAATAAATATGGTTCCCGGCTAGTAAATTCAATTTAATAATAATTTGGTCTTATTCATCTGTTAAGAATCACTACTGGCTCTTGAAATTTTCACAAAGCTTTTTGAATATTATTGAGATGATATGATTAAAGACTATGAATCTCAATAAGCTTGAAATCATCCAATGCTAATATTCAGAGTCATATTTTTCCCCTTAAAGTTCTAGCATTTTAGCTGAGTACAATGGCACATGCCTGTAACCCCAGCAGCTCAGGAGGCTGAGGCAGGAAGATTGCAAGTTCAAAGTTTCCTCAGCAACTTAGCAAGACCCTGTCTCAAAATTTTAAAAATATAAAATGAAAATTTTAAAAAGGTCCAGAAATATGGCTCAGTGGTTAAGCACCCCTAGGTTCAATCCCTGGTAATTAATATATATGTAATTTATATATTCATATTCTAGAATTCTTACTATCATCTTACTATCATCTTTATGCCTAAATACAAGTTCATGTTGCCATCTGTTTATTCTGTGGCAGTTATGAAAATGACTTACTAATTTTTTGTGGCTGTAAAGTATAAGCTTGAATATCAACTGATTTTATCTGTATTTATCATGCATTAGGAAAAAATAGTTACTTGGCAATCTATCCAGTTAGGGGATGAACTAATGGTGTTACATGGAACTGAACCTAATTCCTTCATAAACATTCTAAGAGGATATGAAGAACTATGTTGCAGCCATTAATGTAACCAAAAAATGGAGTCTAACTACCTCAAGGATTGCACAGAGAGAGGCAGGTTGGCCCAAAAGCCTTCAAGACATTTTCTCTAAAAAGTGCAAGAATTGGGGCTATGTACTGCCACTCTGGAGAGTTGGTTGTGACAGCCAGAAACATTGACCCAGGATTGCCCATGACCTCTGAGAGATACATCGTGGACTTGATGAAGCAGGAGTGATGGGCTCTCATGCCACCAACCATCACCCCTCACCAGGCAGCAAAATTAGAGAGTGGAGTGATTCCTCTCCCTCTTCCTCACCCCATCTCTGCCATGCCAAACAACTCCCTCCCTGCTGCTTTGGACTTCATAGGAAGAAAAGGAAGGAAGGAAACAGAATATTTTTTGTGTTCCAAAGGATTTGGCAAATGCTCAGAAGGGGAAGGTGGAATTAAATCTACCCAAAGAAAAGCCAATGAGCTTTCCCTCACCTTTTCTTCTAACCAAGAAGTCAGGCTTTTGTTTTATTGTCACATGTAAAAGCCCAAGGAGTGTGATTGCATTAGGTAGCATTCAATTAGAATTTAAATTTTTTTTGGTAGAAATGTTGTGAAAATTTACAGTGAGGACCTGCTCATTCCTAGTAGCATGTTCAGCCACATCATCTTGAGCTCATTGCTAAAGGAAGACACCATACACAGATTAGTGTTGTCTTGACAATCTCTTGAGATGTCAGATACCCGTACATTTATATGGTGGAGCAAGGCAGGGAAGGGCACAATACCTATTGGGAAGGTTAGTAACTCCATACAGTTCTTACAAAGAGCTCTGCTTTTTTTTTTTTTTTCTTCAGTACCACGGATTGAACCCAGGGGTGCTTAACCACTGAGCCACATCCCCAGCACTTTTTATTTTTTATTTCAAGGCGGGGTCTCAGTGAGTTGCTAAGTGCCTTGCTAAGTTGCTGAGGCTGGCTTTGAACTTGCCATACTCCTGCCTCAGGCTCCCAAACAGCTAGAATTACAAGTATGTGCTGATGTGCCCAGTGAGCTCTACTATTTTATGTGACATTTAGTAGATCAATTTTATAATCTAGAAGAGGAAACTGGGTAGTAAGGATCTCAGGCTAAAGAGCTTGCAAAGTCTTGAAATAACAAGGAATGGAATGTTGCCACATTATCCAGTGCATCAGAAATAGTCAATTCAGTTCTCCTTTCTCTAAAGGGAAATGGCGGGAAGGAGAACAGTTTTAGTATTGAATCCAGGACTCCAGATTTTTCAGCGTGAGTTCTCACAAACACTGAACAGATATGTTAGCGAGGGAGTTCATTCCCTTACACTTGGGGCTTTGAGCATTGCAGACAGTCTGGCCAGGAGGGTACCTCAGCAGGGACCAAGTAAATAAACCACTTGGTAAAAGCCATTTGAGAGTAAAGGTTACCAGAAAGTCATAAATCAAGCAGTGTCTGTGTATGGTTTTGCTATAATCTAGGAGCAATTAGACATTTTTAAAATGTTTCTATAACTGTGCATGATTGGAAAACAAGGACCATGACCTAATGAACCAGTTTCTATTATTATAGCAAAATGAGATAAAAGTACAGTATGCATTTAATGCCACTTCATTTATTTCAGTTTTATGCAGTTGTTTGCAGAACATCATGAAATTTCATTTCATGCCCCAATGAAACTAAAGTGTAATGGGTTACAGCTTTTCCACTTGTTGACTTTTCTCCTTTAAACATCTTTGATTTTCCATCCTTTGAACAGATTCTTAAAGAATGCCTTGAATGTCATTCAAGTTATCCTTTTCTCCTGCCCCCTCCTCTGCCTTTCTTTAAAGGGATTTCTGAAGTGAACCAATCCTGATGGAACCTAATAATACCTATAAGCACATTAAATACATATATATATATATATATATATATATATATATATATATATATATACTCTTTTTTGGCTGCTTCCAGTCTGTAGCATGGTCTTTCCATCATTGGTAGATGGTTTATTTTTATTTTAGTCCTCTTTTATATGGGAAGGCTTGTGTCCCATCAGAAGCTGTAGCCTGGCCATCTGTCCTCTCCCTTCCACTAATATCACAGTCTTCTTCAGCTTTTCTTTACCTTGGCCGTGACATTTCAGCTCAAGAAATCCTCCCTGACTGCCTTATGGCCTGCAATTGACCTGACACCTAACACCCGTCAATGGTCTTCTCCCACAACCTGCTTTTTTTCTTTCATGTGTCAGAAAAATGAAAAGGGTTTATTTTTCTCATTAGAAGAAAGTTACAGGTCCAAATAAAAGTTTATACTACAACACAACTTTTCAAAAGATAGGTAGACAAAATAATTTTTGTCCTCTTGAATTGCATTTGCAAGTTTACTCTATCTGTAACATTTTTACAGTATATAAATGTTAACATCAAACCTTTACCCCCTTATTTTAAAGTCTCAGCCATGGTATCCAGGCATTTTCCCTTCAGATGATCCTGGCATCTACTGGCATTTCCCTGTCAATTTCCAACTTTTGTGAAATAGGCAAATTGATCTCCCATACACATGGAAAATTTACCCTTGTGACTCATTCTTTCTTAGAGTTTTACTTAAAACAATTTGGATGTCTTGTAAATGTACACGCTGACTTATAGAGCATGCACATCTGATATTTCACAGGGATAGGAGGAGAAAACCAGGTGTTCATTTATATTCCCTAAGACCTGGTGCTATCACAGTGCTACAGGTTGCCCAGAAAAGTCATTTTCATTTGAAAGTAGCATTGCAAACTCTCCTGGTAGAATTGACAGCATCCTTGGAACTTCATTTCACACTTCCCTGACTTGGGAATGGTTATTTTGAGTAGCACCTCTCATTAGCCTAACTTCTTAATGCCTGGGCGGGAGGTTAAATATCTCACTTATCTCCATGTTCAGCCTCTGTGAACAGCTGCTTCATTCACAGCCTGGAAGGGTTTATCAAAATTTCACCATGTTAAACATTCTGGAGAGAACATCCAGGTTGCTGACTCTTGGAACTCACCATAGGGTCACTCATCAGGGCTGATGTTTGTGATAAACATAGTGTTAAAACAAAACAAAGAATGCAATAGACCAAATTCTGTATTTTCCTTATCAAACAGGGCTCTCACCGAATTTAATTTTTCCCTTTTTGTAAACTCCACAAACGAGCAAATATTTTGTCCCTGTCATTGTGGTCATGATGTGGTGTAATTTACTAAGAATTTCTTGTGCTCTGAATATTTTTTGAGCTATGATACTTCCATACCAAGTGCACTGTAGTGATGCTTTCTGTTCTCACAGTCACTGACATAGGATTTTCAAAAGGCCCTTTGCATTGTGAAACTAGGTAATACATTGTCTTTGTGTATTACTAAACTTAATGTCTTAAAATTTAGGAAAATTGCATTCTATAAATTTCTGGATCTCTTAGAGCTGGCAGAATTGAAGACCTTAGCAATGATAAGAAGAAAACTCACCACTCAGAATCTAAAGTTGCCATTTATTGTAAGGAAATACCCCCCCAAAAAATGGGTATGATGGCTAATAAACAAGCATATGAATCTCATATTATTTAGAGTCATAGAAACAGAAAGAATCCAGTTATATAACAGCAACAGACTAGTGATATGATTTTTTTTTTTTTTTGGTACCAGGGATTGAACTCAGAGGCACTTGACCACTGAGCCACATCCCTAGCCCTATTTTGTATTTTATTTAGAGACAGGCTCTCACTGAGTTGCTTAGAACCTCGCCATTGTTGAGGCTGGCTTTGAACTCAAGATCCTCCTGTCTCAGCCTCCCAAGCCCCTGGGATTACAGGCGTGTGTGCCACCGCACCTGGCTGGTGATATGATTTTTAAGGCATACATATAATGCATTATATAAAAACACATTGCAAAATATGACTTAGAATAAACAATGATATTGGAAAATGATTATGATCAGTTGAGTTTTAAAAGATAATAAAACTAATCAATGCATGTATTTTATAATTCATGCCCATAAATTAAAATAAGACTAAAAGGAGTTATATTGCTATAGTAATCATTATGGCTTGATTAAAAGTATTTTATTTTCTTTATCTTTTCCCTGAGTTTTCCAAAAATATATAGATGGTTTTGACCCTGTATATATTTGCTCGTGTGTATTTGTATATATATATATATATATATATATATATATATATATATATATATATGTGAGTATACATGGGCATAGATATGTATATATGCACATCATAACCAGAAAAAAGTCAATTGTAAATTGTAAATTACTCTTCTGTCTAAGAACTAAGGTTAAAACTAAAAGCTTATAAACCACCCAAAGGCTTTTTATGACCCTGTACATACTAATGAAGTGCCAGGAGAATCTGGTCAGAACTGCTAGTTAATGTTTCTCTTGATCTTCTCTGTTCATATAAGAAATCCCTTTCATCAGAATGTCCTCATCCAGCCCTGATGTGGGCCTCCATAGTACAACTTCAAAGCAAGTAATGCTAGGACAAAAAATATCAAAAATATATTCCCAATAATAATTTCAAATAAAAATGTCTTTCTGACAAAAGTGCAAATACTGATAAAGTCTAGTAAGTCTTCCAGTGCATTTGTTTTTTCAGAAGTAGATATCTTGTTCTGTTGTTCAAAGAAATTAACTGATTTTTGATGACTTGGGCCAGGATGCTAAACTTGGGAAGAAAAGACACAGGGGCAAGTTGCCCTCTGCCCCAGTAAACCCAGGTGTCAGGAGACGCCGAGTGCTAGAGCCACCCGCCTTGGTAGGCAATAAGGAGGCTCAAGGCTGACCCCTTTGAGTGGGGGCCTGAGGAGGAGGAGCTCAGATGCCTTTTCCAGCCCTGATGTGCTGAGCTCTAAGCTTCAGGATCGTGGTGTGTGGTTGGCAGTCTCCTGCATCAGCCTCAGCTGGGGGCGGGGGAGTGGTCACCAATGTGTCAGAACCACAGCCGCCTATGCCTCTGCATATGCCTTGGGCTCCCCCAGGTCATTCGTTGCATATGAAGTTTCTCTGGCAAGATGTTCACCTGGCCCTACAAAAGATAGACGCCTGCAGCCATCAATGCCACCCCCTTCCATCCCTGTTTCTTGTCCTTCCTCTGATGCCCCACTGGGACAGAGGCCCTTCCTGTCCCCATTAAAGTGGGAACTCCCAGGTGGCCCAGGAAGTTACTGGAAATTGTATATGTGTTCCTCTTCTTATTGTCTACTCCTTTTCCAGGTGTGAAGGCCTGTGTTTTCAGCTTTCAGAGGTTCAAAGGTTTGCTGGGGTTAGGACCCACCTGTACAGTGTTAATGAAAGGACACGCCCCCCCTCACAGGCTAGTGGCTGGCCGTCTTCCACCCCAAAGGGGCCAGAATCCTGGGTTCCTTGGGCCTTCAGTGATCTGCCCCACATAGGCCAATATTTTTTCATCCTGGTTCATTTTATTTGTGCCCCTGTTTCCAAAGCAAAATGGAATCATTAGAAAGCCTTCATTCTCTTTCATCAAAGGAACCTGGCAGTTTCAGGCATTTGGAAAAAAAAAAAAAGTAAATCATGTAACTCTCGCTTGACTAAATAGAGAAAAGGCTCTCTTGAAATTCAAAGCGATCTTGAACTATTTTTTAGTTATTTATACTTCCAGATCTGAAAAGAAGACTGGGAAAAAAAAATTCCCTGTGTTTACTTTACCAACCCTAAGCATGGAGGCAGCCATGAAGTGCTTTTTGTTCTTTTCCTTAATTGCCATACCTCCAAGAAGCTGATCCTAACATGCCATCGATCATCTGAGTGGCACATCAAACGCTGGCCCTGTCGGCCCTGCACATCACGAGGAGCCACAGTGACACACATTCATTTCCGCTGCCAGCAGCTGCAGGGGAGCCCGGCTGCCCTGCTCTTGTATTTCATGCGTTTGAACTGTGTGGCCTCCCTGCATAATTCAGGAAATGAGTTTACTCTATCTGTGACAAGCATCGTGTTCACACGGTTTCAGGGGCAGCCAGCATGGTGCTGGGCTCTGCAGAAGCTGTGAGCATTTGTGGGCCTTGAGGAGCATGCACTGGTGCTTTCTCCCAGGTCACCTAATGCTTCAGTCCCCCAGACCTAACGGCGACTTTCCTCATACCTGTCACTCAAGAAAGCATACCTATCCTGTGGGTTGGAAATTCCTGGAAGTAGCATAACCTGAGATTGGATAGAGTGTTGGTTAAAAAAAAAAAAAGAGCAGGGCCTCTGTCCATCAGAGCTCAGCTCCCCTGAAGCCAAAGAAGGAAACCCATCTTTGAGTGATGCTTTTTTTTTCTCCTGGTGGCAAAATTGGGCCCCACTTCTGGTTGTTATGAAACTTGTATCCATTTCTTGCACATGATCTCTGCTGGACTAGTTTAAAACAAGTCCAGATTGTTGGGGGAAGGAGGCTCTGGTCAGCATGGAGTGTGCATTCACTTAGATCCAGAAAAGGAATGCCAAAGCCCGCCCAGCATCAAAATACACTGCAAATCAGTGGAGACATTTACTTGTTTTGCATACGGTTAACCATCTCAGAGGTCATAAAACAGGGCCTCTGTCCTCTGCTGCAGCAGCTGGGTTTACACAGTATTTCCAGATTGTTTATTCTGGCCCAGAGCCAGGGCAACATCATTTTTCCATTATGCATGTTTGACAGATGAAGAGAGGTGGGAGGGGAGGCTCTAAGGGGCAGATCTGTGATTTCCTTTTTATTTACATTAAAGGAACTTTTAAGAGTACTGAAGTCTTATGAACCAGTCCAAACATAAAGTCAGTGCTGCAGAGGTGGAGAGAACCACGACTTTTGCAAAACTGTCCAGATCCGGGGCAGTCAAGCAGAGTCCATTCAGGGCCTGGGCTTGTATGAAGCTCATTCTACCTGTCACCACACCATCTTGCACACAAACTAGATTACTGGTGAGTGATATTTATCAGCATATTCAGAGGTTAGAGTCCCAGTGTTTGTGGGGCACTACATTGGGAGGAGCCCAGGCCTTGGCAAACCAGTCTGCGTGCATTCCATTGGCCTGTGCAGCCCAGGCAGGAGGGGCATGGCGCTGGGCAGAGAAGTATTTCCTGGCCCTGTAGGACTTTCACTCTGTAGTCCTTGCCCTGTGACACCAGCTTCCTGAGGATAATCCCAGCGGCCTGGCCTAAGATCTTCCATGAGGAAGTGTTCAAGATTGGCCAAAGAGCCACCATTTAAATATTCTCCATGGAAAAACCCTGGGCACACAAGACAAGTGGATGTGATCTGAATAAGTATTTTGCTTTTCAACAGAACATTTTTCTTTTAATAATAGAGAAATAGGGCTGGGGTTGTAGCTCAGTGGTGTGGAGCACTTGCCTAGCACATGTGAGGCACTGGGTTCCATCCTCAGCATCACATATAAATAAATAAAATAAAGGTATTGTGTCCATCTACAACTAAAAAAATTGTTTAAAAAAATAGAGAAATGACATTCAAAAGTACTAAAAGTGCTGGCAAATTAAGTCACCGAACAGCATTAATACAGCATAATTCAATCACACAGACATCTTCCGGCCCAACAATGCTTGGATTTTTTTAGTTATGGACCACAGTGAATTACACACATAGCACCAGTTCACTAGCTGCTGGGTGGCAGCCACATATATCTTTCTATGTAGGTATTTATGTTCATAGAAAAACATCCCTTATCATGGTATTTCTTGAGCTTTGCTAAGTATGTGTAAGCGATCTGTCACCATAACATAGTGTTCTTCAACAGAGTGGCTAAGAAAAGCAAATATACTCCCTGTCCAGAGCAGCCTGGGAGCCAAACCTGCCCTATCACCCTCCCCTCAAGAAATCCAATTCCTAGAAATGGAAGGTTTGCTCAGGGAGGACCCTCAGCTAAGGAAGGAATTTAACAAAAATGACAATGTCAAGTCAACACCAACAGTTGCCCTTTGGACTAATCCAGTCTTACCGATGGATTTAAAATCAGGTTTCAGATAAGCAAACATTTTGGAGAGTCATTATGTGCCCAGTGTGAAGCTAGACATCAGGGAAATGAAAATGAGAAAGACACAGTCCCTTTCATTCTGCAAACATTTTTGCTGGCTGGCAAGTTTTTCACCAGATCCTCCTCAACTTACAAAGCATTCCCCTTGAGTTAGAACACTCGGGCCCTTCTTCTTGACTGAGCCCCATAGTGCCAGAATACACACTAGGCATGGAGAAGTGGGTGGTTATGGATTTCCACTCAATTTGGAAATTAACAGCCTGTGATGTAGCAAAAAAAGGTGCTAGACTAGAAAGCCCCTTTCTAGTCTTGGAACAGTCACTTACTGGTCTTACAACCCTGACCCATGTTCTGACCTCTCAGGCCTGGGTGCCTGTGGGTGCTGTGAGGGTTGTACAGTGCTTGGTGAAAGTACATGGACCAAGGAGCCCTGTGCAGATCAGGGGTGCTCTTCTGTTAGGCAGGATCAGGGGAAGGTGAGATGACAACTTTGATAATGCAAAGAGCAGCCCCCTATTAGCCTCATTCTATTCTTGTTTTGGTTTTGATTTTCTCTACCAGCATTGGGTGATCAGCCTCAGAATCTTGTGTCATTTGGGATTAAACTGGATTCCCATTCAGGACCATAATTATAGTGTGTCTGCCACCCCTTCCTCAGGGAGTGCCCAGAGCCTGGAAAACATCTGTCCCCACACAGTCTTGACTCTGGCTGACTGGATGTGTCTGGACAATCTGTTTTGTATTAGAATAAAAAGGTCAAAGGTTGAGGTCCTCCCCTCCCCTTCTGAATATTTCACAGCTCAAAACCAGTGCCTAGTTTGAGGAAATTTTCTGCAATTACCACAACATAACTAAAGGAATTATTTGGCCAGTCCCTAAAGATCAGTAAGAAAAAAATCAAAATCATCCTGAAACCATAGCTTCTTTTTTCCAAGTGCGTTTATTGATTAAAGGACTAGGGCAGAAAATATGACATGGCCAGCACTATGGCTCTGCAAAAGCAACAGAACTGCAAAACTGAACAGTGAGAGCCAGAGAGTCCCAGATGTGAGGGCTGACTGCTTCCTGCTAAGGACCCAGCATTCCTGGTCCCCAAAGTTTGTAGAAAGCACATTAGATGCTATCTGTGACCCCACGTGGCAGACTCTCCATTCACAGACATAGACAAGCCCTCTCTGCTTCTGACAACACACTCTGCCTTCCAAGATGCCTTCTGCCCTCTCAGGAAGCATGCCCAGAGGATTCTGGGTTCCCTGGATGCTGAACCCTGGAAACACAAAGGCAAATGGGGTGTCAGCCCTGATGCTCACTTTCAGTGTCAGAGCTCCCTTAGGAGAGCTGCTCAATGAAACCTGGTGGGGATAAAATCCAGGGGAAATGTTGAAAGGGTTGATAGTGCCTCAGAGGCATCCCAAAAGTTTTCCATTCTTTGGTATATATATACACACACACACACACCTTGTGCAGTGTTCTCAGAGTTGTACACACAGCAAATCTTTAGGATCAAATAGTTAAGAAGAATCCAGCTCTCTGCAGAATATTTAAGATAAGCCCATCAGGCCTGGTTTCTCCTGAGCACAATTCTAGCAAACAAACCCTCTCGGCTCCTGTAGGTACGAGTCCTGTGAGGGAGGCCTCCCCTTAGACTAGGAGCTCCATTTGACCTTAGGAAGGTGAAGGACAGAGGACTTGGGCTCATTAGTCAAGCTTTCCCAGACCCAAGCCCTGGCTTGCCAGCTCTGTGAACTTGAGCAAGCTCCTAAAATCCCAGTGTCACATCTGTTAATGGTGATGATAAAAGACCTCACAGCCTTGGGAGTTTTGTACAGATTAAATGCATGTGTGCGTATCTACAGTGCTTGACACAAAGGAAGCCGTAAAAACATTTGATGATGATTGTGATGGGGCAGGTCCCATTCACTACTTGTAACTCCTGCACCTGGTGCAGGACAGTTAATTAAGAACTGCAGAAAGTGGAGAGGAAGGTGGCATTGGATGCACAAACGGGAGGGTGAGGGTGCTAATTGAGGCCTTAATTTTGATATGAAGCCCTTGCTTCCTACATTTAGGAAAAGAATTTTTAAACCTTCAAAGCAGAAGCATAAAACTCAAATTTCTATAGAACCAGGCAGGTAACATTAAAGAATAAACTGGCATTCGGGGTCTGAGACAAAGTGGAGCTCACTGCCTCTCACAAGGGCAGTCACATTCACATTCAGCCCTGTGGTCTTCCTCTGAAAGAAGCCAGAAATCCAGATTTCCATGTGAAATGGACCAAGTCTTATAACTAAGTCCATTTCTTAAAAAAAAAAAAAAGGAAAAAACACCCCATGGGCCAAGCAACACATTGCCGCCAGTCGACTCTTGGGCTTCCTTTTTGCCATGCCCACCTTTAATGGAAGGAGCTCTGTATTTGTCCCTTTGAAAATGTTCCTCAGTGGGCCCAAGAGACAGGTGCCCTTTGAAGTCACCTCGGCTCCTGCTGGGTTCAGAGGATGCTCATGGGGTGCAGTCTGTACTTCTTGGAAGTTACCTTTTAAGTCTATGCCCACTGGACAAGGGCCTTATTGCTTCCCAAAGGATGCTAAGGGTACGTGTGGATTTTTAAAAGCATAATCATTTGGAGCTGAAATAAAGACCATCTGCAAAATATCCAAGCAACTTCCTCTAGAACTGCCACTGTGGTGATCTGGAGAGAGGCTGATTCCATAGTTCACGTAGCTTTGTTTTGTTTGGAGGGAAGTCTAGCATTTTCCAAAAATGTGGAACACTTAGCAGTGGAATGACTTTTCCATAGCACTGACTATTGTACAGCAGGACACATAACCATATGTCTTCAAAATGGGATTTTAAAAATTCTCTACTTCCTACACAAGGTAAACTGCCCTCTGGTCTTCTGTTACGATGGGGATAGTTTTCTGTGGACTCAAAGAAGCTCCACTGGTTGTGACCCAGTGATTACAGTTAAGGAAAACCTCAACACAAAGGGGAACCTGGATTCTAATTCCCTTCTGTCACTCACTTTCTGGTTGTGTGGCCTTGAGATAGTCATTTAATCCCACAGAACTTGTCTCTCCATCTGCACCATCGGGGTCATGATACCCCACAGTTATTGAGAATATTAAATAAAACAGCATCTAAATGAGCATAACCTAAACCCAGAACCATGTTTACTGGTTGAGTCTTGATTCTGTGCTTCATCAACATAGCCCTCCTTTTTCTGCCCATGGCATAACTCCCTGGCAACTTTATTAACCTTCTTGTTCAATTTGGCAGCTCTTTGAAAAACAGATGTCAGTAAAGCTGTAGACATGGCACGTAAACTTTCAGTTTTGTTGTCCACAGTGGTGTGAACACTAAGGGGTAGAGGTTGGATGATGTCCCTAGGGAGTAACAGGGAGAAAGGGCCCTGGCATGGAAGGGACAGTCGTGGAAACAGGAGGGAATGGAGAGAAGGGGAAAGCACCACCAGAGGGGTAGGACAACTGGGAAGAGCAATTACGGATGTGCAGGGAGGAAGGGCATCAGGATGAAGCATGAGGCCAGCAGAGTTGCAAGGTCATGCTGAGAGGTCGTGGGAAGGCCCGGAGAGGGCCCACTGAGTGACCAACAGGGAAGCAGGAGTCATTTGAATGGAGTCATGAGGGAAGAGAAAGCAGGCTTTGATGGTTCAGTCCTGTGTAGAAGTTGGAAAATTGGTGATAACCAATTTAGACAACTCTTGAACAAGCGGGGCTGTGGCTTGTTCAGAGCCACAAAGAAAAGAGGGAGGGGCTTGGAGACAAGGCTTTTAAGAAGCACATGTGAATTTTGGTGAGAAGATCCCAGTTAAGAGAGAGAGAGATTGGCAATGAAGAAAAGAAACAGAAAGGGAGGATGGACAGTTGGTGCAGGAACTGGATATTAATGTAAAACTGGAGCTTAATTTTTAAAAAATGCTGTCATAAGAATTTAAAAAATGCTGTCATAAGATTCCTCTTGCCAGCTGTTAAATAGGGGATTTAGGGAGGGGGCTAAGATGAATAAAGAGGACTAAGGAAACTGATATACACTTGGCAATCTTTTGCTACCCAAGAAAAAATCTTCTAAAATTCTTCAGCCAGAAAGTTAAAAATCCCCTTACCTTAAAAGTCTGTCCTTTCTGTAGTTTTCTAGCAACCAGAGAGCTCAACCTCCTGATGTTTGTTGTGACCAGCACTATCGAATAGCCAAGATGGAGTGAGGCCACGTGGAATTGAAGTTTGGTGGAAAAGGCCTCTAGGAATTTTACTAAAAGTCTCTCTCTTGCTTATAAAATGTGGGTAAAACCAGGCGATATAAGGGGAGTGGGATTTCCCAAGCTGGTGCTGTCTAGGAAGAGACTTAACAGCCATACTGGAGTTTCAGATACTGGGCATCATGAGAAGGTCTACTTTTCCTAAACTCAGTTGATCCTGAGCTTTTATTTCAACTGGGCTGGAATAACGTTTCCTTCTAGAAAAACATAGTTGAAAGTTCAGGCTAAATAAGGAATCCAGGAAAAGTGTCCACCCCTGAGGTAAAACCAAGAGACCCTCAATGGTGCTCATAGTGGAGGGTCTCAGTGTGGACACCATGGGCACTGGCCTTTCTTATTGGGCCCAGAGATGGTCTAGTCCATTTTTTGTTTATTTAATCAACCCTCTTCTTCCTCCAAAGTATAAAAACATTAGCCATTCCCTCCACCACCACCATCCCATTTCCATGACATCTACTCTAAGTCCATATGAAGAAGAAGAGGTGCCAGACCCAGCTCTTGATCTCTATGCTATGTGGCATCATGGAGGGACATGTGAGGAACAGTGATAAGGTTGTTGACCTCTTCTCAACTAGTAACAACGCTGCCAAAGCTCAGCAACTGACGGTTATGCAAAACCCCTACCTCTGCAAACTTCTAACTGCCTGACCTTGAACAGGCCAGTCTTGCTCAGCCTCTGTTTCTAAACGGTAAGGTGGCTATTCTCTCAAGGGGTGAGGACTGAAGTGTGATTAGGTGTATAGGTGCTTAGTTCAGTGCTCGCTGTGTCTTAGTCTTTACCAAATGTAGCTGTTACTATAAAAGTACACCTATCGGATCAGGCTCAGCTGTAACTGCTGTCATTTCTTGATCAGTTAACTCATCATGTAAATGTGTTCTGGCTCTTTTTACTTGTGATTGAAAGACATAGTAACCTTTTTACATATATATTTTTTAAAATTTTTTAGCTTTTTTTTTTTAGTTGTTGATAGACATTTTTTTTTTTATTTATATGCGGTGCTGAGAATAGAACTCAGTGGTGCCTCACACATGACAGGCAAGTGCACTACCACTGAGCCACAGCCCCAGCCCCGTGTGTGTGTGTGTATGTGTGTGTGTGTGTGTGTGTGTGATTTACTTTTTATTAGCATGTATTAATTATACCCAAAATGTTCCTTTTGGTAGAGCTGGCTACCTGTTCTGCCCATGCACCAACAATCTCTGGTTTGAAGCTAATAACCCTTGACTACAAGTCAACTCAGTCCATTATATAAACCAGCATAGCAACCCAGTTATCCTAGGAAGTTATTTTTGCTTTAAGTTAAATATTCAGTTGGATATTTCCTGGATGGCTTTGTGGTCAGAATATTTATCTGATTACACTTGCTGTACATAATTTTTAGGAAATTACAAATTCAACCTTAAGACAGAGAGAACGTGAAGGCTCTGCAGTAGAGCAGAACCTTAATTACTTCCTTATGAATATCTAGACTCCCTACACTCATCTTTTGGGTTCTTCTCTAGAACTCACGAGGGTGGCTTCCTACTTAAGTCCCAGGTGCTGTCCCTTTCATAAGATGTAAATCCAAGTGCTTCCTTCTTTGCTGTTGCAATGTTTATAATTAGGTACCTGACTGGCATACAAAACAGTTAACTACAGCATTCATTCATCACACTAGGGGCCAATGCTTACTGGAGTAAAGAAGATGCATGAGAGATCATTGAAGGAAATGCAATTTATTAATTTCTTGAAATCAGAGATTCTTAACAGATTCATAAGGACCTACGATATTTACATAGGGGCATCCCCGAGTCCTCCCCATGCTCCTGAGCTTTAGTCAGGTTCCCAGGAGGATCCAGAATCTCTACCTGGACTTTTGAAGACTGTTCCCAGATGAAGCCAGACCAGTAAAGAGTTCAACACCTAGAATGTGCCATTGTCCCCTTAAACCCTGAATTTACTCTTAAGGATATTAATAGAATGTTGCAAATTCCATTACAGCTTTTCTTTATGCAAATTGATAGAAGCTATTTCCCAGTGGCTTCATAAACTAGGAATATTTGTGAACAGATTGTCTTAAATCAAGTATAACATAATATGTTAAATCCTGGCTGCTGGAAGGTTTGGAGCCAAACTATCAACTTGCTTCCAAAACAAGTAGTTAGGATGTCACAGTGGGTGCGAGGAGCTAATAAGCAGCACACATGTGACCCTACCTGGGTTCTAAACTAATGAGAATATAGATATGAGACAGACAGGGGGAGACCCAAATGAGGCAAGGTGGGAGAAGGCAGCTTGGTGTGGCACATGGTAATAGGATCTCACGACTTCCGTCCCCTGCAGTGGGATGTGAATCTCTGCAGGTAGAAGTACCCAACCCAGAGGAGAAAACATCTCAACCCCATTTCCCCAGTGCACAATCAAATGCACAACCCTGTGCACTGTGCACCCGGCTTATCACTGAAGGAGGGCAGGGGCAGGATCGAGGAGTGCTCCTCTAGGGGGATCTCTCTATGGAGAGAGGAAAATAATTACCCTCTCCCCAAACATTGGCTTTTCTCCTTTTCGCCCCTCATTCTCCATTTGCTTTGTTCCCTCAACTATTCAGTTAATAGAAACACTTATTTTTGTAAAATTCATTTTTTTAGAATAGGTTGGGCCATATAACTAATAATTCATTTTTAAATCATAGGAATCTTTTTTTTGGGGGGGGGGGCAATAAGATACCAAAGAAGTCACACCCAATTTTTTTTCCTTGATATACTTCCCAGGCTGGCCTCCAATTTCTGAGCGTAAACTATCCCCCTGCATCAGCCTCCCAAGTACCTGGGACTACAGGCATGTGCCACTATGCCCAGCTTTCACCAATTTAGAGTGCTCTGAGAGGACAGGATTGCAGGAGACTGTAATGATGGAATTATTGTCTCCTTCTTCTGAGTGTTTCACTTAATACTCTTTGTGCCTTGTCTGTCTTATGAGCTCTTATTACTCTCTTTTAAAAACACAAAGGGAATCAGGGTTGGTGGTGCATGTCTGTAATCCCAGCTACTTGGGAGACTGAGACAGAAGGATCACACGTTGGAGGCCAGCCTGAGCAATGTGGCAAGAACTTGTCTCAAAATAAAATTTAAAAAAAGAGTTGGGGACCGGAGAGCACTTGCCAAGCATGAGTGAGGCCCCCAGTTCAATCCCCAATACCAAAAAGAAAACAAAACAAACAAAAAAAACCCACAAAGGAATACCTATAGTTAAGGTTCATGAACGTGGCCCACCCCAGATTAGCTAGAGTTTATTTTTGTAGAGAAGACAGATATGATGAAATGTTCCATCAGGAACCCATTTTAGAAGAGTCTATGCCAAGTTCTTTAACAAAAATTCTAGAGTTGGTATATCCAGATGTGCATTACAGTTTTCCAGAGAGACAATTTGAAAAGCAGTACCCTTATTTCAATGAGGCCATTACCACCCAGGGAATTTTCTTAATTCCTTCTTTAGAATGAATATGAAATTTTTCTTAAATATCCTCAAAAATCAGAAGTGTTTGTCCTTTCTGGTGAATCTGATTTTGGAAACAACTAGCTATATGTAGCTATTATTGTTTAATAGATTAAAAGTTTTGCTTGGATTGATGAAAGGATTCAGAAAATATTGGTGAGGGTTACACAGAGTGTAATTTATTCCACTGGATCATGCACTTTAAAACTGAGAATTTTATCTTCTAAACATCTAACAGTTTCATGTTATTAAGCATTAGTATAAAATTAAGCAAAAATTAAGCCAAATTTGTATAAAATTTCAGCTATATATAGCCTCGATCAAAACATTCAAAAACCACAATTTAAAAATATATTTAAAGATCTGTTTTTTATTTTCTTAATAAATATGTTGTTAAATATGCGATGCTCATTGACCCTGTATCAAATTAAACTTTATATTAACATTTAAAAATTTTTTTAGTAAAACAAGATCATTAGAAAGCAAAGAGACAGCTCTGTGTGCCTCTTTCTGAAAGCACAGAACCCTTTATTGGTGGATCAAGAAGAGGGGAAACAGAGAGATCTTGCTATTAAAAAATATATAACCTAGAGTTAAGTATTGAGTTGTGGTCCAATTGCATGGTTCCTATCCCATGGAAAGGCAGTTAGTCCACTAAAACTGCTACTAACACCTACACCTGAGGATGTCTTGCCCCACGTTGCAGGAACGCTTTTGCCTTCTTTGCTCGGACGTTCAGTCCCCTCCGCCCGCGCTGGGCAGGCATGCAGACCCTCACCTTTATTTCAGCCACCGCAGACGAGTGCTCACGTGCTCCTGGTTCTTTTCCAGAGCATAGGAAACTGGGAAACATGACTGTGACCGTGAAGAAGACTGTCCCCTCTCCCGAGGCCGTGCAGATCCTCTACCAGCGAATGAGATACGAGTACCAGTTCTACCACTACGTCAAGGAGCAGTTCCACCTGCTCAAGCGCAAGTTTGGACTCAAGTCTCACGTGAGCAGACCCGCCCTGAGGCCGCAGTTCTTCATCCCCACCCCGCTGGAAACCGAGGAGCCCATGGACGATGAGGAGCAGGACGATGAAAAGTGGCTAGAAGATATTTATAAGAGGTGATGCCAGCACTGGGTGGCTCCATGGCGGAATCTCCCTTTTCCAGAAAGGTTGTTCTGTTTGTTTGAGGAAGAAAAATCCAGAAGGGACTTAAATTAATGCTTGAGTGCATTAAAAAGAACAAAACATTCCCACATGTTGGGGTCATTGGGAGATGCCCGGTTTTGCGGGTTTTATTTGTTTAATTTTATTGTTTTTCCTTGGCTCTTTTGAGTCTTTCCCAGGTACACTAGATGGCTCCATCACAAGGCAGTCTTGTTCCAAACAACCTACCCAGCCCCACCCCCAGTACATGGGAGAAGGGGAGAAATATATCCCCCAGCCCAATAACTTATCATTTGTAAAATGACTTGTAAAAATATTACCTCAATGGCAGAAGACATCCAGACTTGTATATTTCAGTAGAAAGACAAAAACCACTTCAGAGACCAGGGAATCTGCTCTAGAAGTGTCTGAGAGGGTAAGGTAAGGCAGAAAAGAACATCAGAGGGAGATGTCCCTGGTGAAGTGGTTTCTACCCAAATGGGTAGAATTCCACCTCTGCCCCATCTCAGGGGACACTGTCATCAAGAACAGTGTGCTTGTCTCTGAAAGAACAACTTGGCTTGTGCCACATCCCCCACCAATCAGCACCTGAAATACCTTTCAAGGCCAAGTGCATGGTCAAAGTGCGTGTCTCCATTGAGACATTCCATTTCCAAGCACCATTCTGACAGACTCCAAGGTGCACAGCGGGGGAAAAGGATTTGTTTGCTGTTTAAGAAGAACTGTAGGCAAACAGATCAAATCTGAGGGTCATGTGACAACAGGAAAATGGCATGAGTGTGTGCTTTGCATCTAATCTGGAACATCCATGTCCCCAGCATTGCTTTCAATGAAGTCCCAGGAACCATTTTAGCTCTGGTGTTGATTCCTATGCCAGGAATTCTAAGCCTGACCAGACAGTGCATAATCTCGGAAGTCCATTCCTGGCCAAGTTGGGTCTTTCAGAAACTGGTATCTTTCATTTTCTAGTCCCCTAAGAGGTGCCTGTTTTTAGGAACAAGGGATCCTGAGCTCTGTTAAGGCAGCAGTAGAACTACAGGCTCATTTCTTATGGAACCTATTTGTTTCTGAGGGCCCTCACCAGGGACGTCAAAATGAGAAGCAGCAAGACTTCTGGGTAAGAGATTGATTGACCAACTTTCTGAGTAAGTGGATGCCCCTAGTATGATCTGAGTAGACTCTGAGCAGTTCCATCACCCCAAAATAATCCTCCTCTTCACTTCCCACACCCCTGCTATCTGCTCCCTATTAATGAAGTCTTGGCCCAGTCATTAGAAATCTGTTCCTTAAATTCTGAAGTATTTTCACTCTTTAAAAAAAAAAAAAACCTTAAAATACATGTCCTCCTGGGTAGATGATGTACAGCTAGCTGAGGAACCAAGGTATGGTGGTGGTAGCAGGAAGAATACTTGTGACAAATTTTGCCTCCAAGAGCAAAATGAGTTGCAAGTACTTATTAGTAAATAAGATTCTGGCTTTACACAAGCTACACATTTTCTGCTTTTCAGAAACCAACAAGTCTCTCTAAAATTCTTTCTTCCTTCACTAAAACTGGACAGGAGCCAAGATATAAAGCAAGTCATTTGGAACCTGCCGAGTGGGTGCTGAAGCCACTTTATCATGAGATATATTAAGACGGCTCCAGCCCACAGGCACCCAGTGAAGGCAGGGACCACAGAGGCAAAAAGTCCAGCATGTGGCCACATGTGGGCCCCTTTCTGCCTCAGAGAACTGAAGCAGGGAAGTGAATAAAGGAAATGTTCTCAGAAAAAGAATTATCCTTTGTCTTGTGCAGAGAGATCAGGGCCCTACCATTAGGCATACTTCAAAAAGCAACCTGGAAAACAGCTATCATGTTCAAAACAAGTACAAGGACTGCTTCCTGCTATGTTGTGAGTCGTTTCTATGAATTACACTTAAATAATGAACATTAGTTTACACACTGTGCAATCTCACATCTGAAATAAAGTTGCGTTGGCTAAGTTTTCTCTGCTGTTGTCAGAACATCGGGACAATTGGTCACTCAACAAAATCCTTCCTCTTTCTGCAAGTTCACATGGGCACTTGTACCTGTGTGTCCAAAGGCATTTATTTTCAGCAGTGATCTTGGTAACTTTATGACAAAAGGTGCCAACTGATTTACTTGCAGGGCCTTTTTGTTATTTTGTCTCAACAAACAGTCTCTAGGTCCTAGAAGTCAAGGCACTCCATCAGTTTCTTTGGCACATATGACAACATTTCTTTGGCCCTGGGCCCAACATAGTTTGTACTTCATGAAATATATTGTACATTTTACATAGTTTAATTTAAAAAATACATTTTAAGCTAGTTGATCTTTGACTGCCTTATTTATTATAACCTTTCAGCACATTCCAAGGTTTTAGTTACTCAGGAAGGAGTTAATTAAAATGATTTTATTTTGGTTTGATGGATGTTTTTTAAAAGGAAAATTATTATTATGAACCCTCAGCCTACTTTCTTTGAGTGCTGTAAAAGTGCTTGTAAATCTCTCTCTCTCATTTTTTTTTAAGAATAAAGGAAAAAAATGGTGTTTGACATTGATGGAAATTCAAAAGTATATATGGAACTGAAACATTAGCTTAGCTAAAATAAAAGCAATCTGTGTTCGAGATGAAGTGTTCCTTAACTTATTCATTACCCATATAAATAAATGAATATAAGTAAGTTGATTTTTTTTCCATTCTGTTGATAGCTAGAAATAAAAGTGCCTGTGGTTTCTCACAGACCCCTCCACCTTCTTAATTGGCAAAGCCTTTTTCCTCAAGATGTGATTTTGGAAAGACGTGGTTTTGAAAAACTAACAACTTTCACTCTTGCAATTAAATCTCTCTCTCTCTCTCTCTCTCTCTCTCTCACACACACACACACACACACACACACACACACACGCAACAAAAAAAGCTTAAAAAGTCATTCATTCATACAGTTGTGTTTGTAAAATACCAAACAACTGACTTTATTGCTATTTCCACTGGTAGATTTTGTGTTAGAAGGCTACATCAGAATCCTCAATCTCGGAAGCCAGAGGCTGCATGTCTTCAGAGAGGTAGAAAAGGAAGGGCACCCATGGCCCTCCTTATGTAAGCTGTTTCTCAGACATAACGAGCCTACAGCTGGATAATTCTAATCTTTCAAATGAATAGCCTTGTTCCAAAAATGCCCACCCTGGGAAATTTCACTACTGTGGTCCAGTGGAATTTACAGAGAAAGAAAAAGGGAGAGACAGACAGAATCCTCATGTTTTCTAAAGGTTACACACTACATTCCAACTCCTTGTGACTCTTTTGTTGAAAGAATCAGGCTCTTGGTATTAGGTGAAAAAAAAAAAAAAAAGCCCATTTGATCATGATGTGATGTACTTCAAGTAAGATCTAAGCATCTTAAACACAGCGAGTTTTGACCCTTCTTTGCCATTTAATTTGTTCTTCTATAACCCAATCAAATGAGTTCAACTAAATGAGATTTAAAACACAAGTCCTAAACTAAAACTGGGCTGTAAGCTGGCTATTATGGTATATGCCTATACTCCTCATGACTCAGGAGGCTGAGGCAGGAGGGTTGAGACCAATCGCAATAACTTAGCAAGACTCTGTCCCAAAGTAAAAAATGAAAAGGACTAGGCACAGCTCATTGGTAAAGTGCCCCTGGGTTCAATCCCCAGTAGCAAGAAAACAAAACAAAACAAACCCCTGGGCTATAGCACATCTGGTGTTGCTTGTTTGATCTAAAGTTATTTATAAATGTGTTGCTGACTGTGGGTTTCTACAATGATCTGTTTAGCTTTAAATGAATTTTATAGATAATAGGAATATTTCTTCCAAGGCAGAATAATGACCCAAAGCCATTAAGAATTATATTGTGGGTGAAAATTGTGAAATTCTCTTCAAGAAAATGCAGAGGACTTACTTGTATCTGATGATAAACCTATAAAAAATAAGCAAACAAAAGATATGAATAATCTGCTATAGAAAACCCCATTTTAAGCTAAAATAGGTATTAAAGTTATGTGAAGAAAAACATGTGGAACTTCTTTCGTAGTCTAGAAATGTCATTATCATGAAGCCCAGTGTATTAGTCAGTTTGGGCTGCCTTAACAAAGTCCCACAGACTGGGGACTTAAACTATGAAAGTGTATTTTCCCACGGTTCTGGATTCTGGAAGTCCCAGGTTCGTTTCTTCTGATGCCCCTCTCCTTGACCTGAAGATGACCATCTCCTCCCCACATCTTCATGTGGCCTTCCCTCTGTTTGTTCACATGTCTGTGTCCAAATTTCCTCTTCTTAAATGGACCCCAGTCATACCGTTTTAGGGCCCACCCTAAAGACCTCCTTTTAACTTATGAATCTCCTTTAAGAACCAATTTCCAGGCTTCAACAATACCTCCAATTCTGGGGTACTGGTTGAGACTTCAACATGTGAATTTGGAAGAAGACATAATTCATTCCATACTACCCACATTCCTGCAGAAAAGTTAGATCAGAGGAACTGAGCTCCAACTAGGAGAGAAGCGAGCTTTCCATCAAACTCCCAGAGTCGCAGTGGAGTTCATCAGTAGAGATCTGGGCCATTCCCTCATTAAGGTCCAGGGAGGAGCGTCACACCCTAACGTTTTCCATTAAGGGTTCACTTAACTTTTGAACATTTACCAAATTAAAGCTTAAAGTGATGAATCAGCCAACATTCATCTCTTGATCTAGAACCTAGAACAGAAATGATGAATCATGTCCAGCCACACCCAGGACCACCTGCCAAAATGAAGTGTTATGGGCTCACTCTTGGGCTTACTTCAGAGTCAGGGCAGTGGGACCCACCCGCGCTCTGTCATTTATATCCTCTGAGACAGATAGAAAAAGAAAATGTATCATTCTAGAATTTCTCCCTAATTAAAGGACACAGAGAGGTTCTTATTTCTCCATAAGTAAATTTGGGCACTGTTTGCTGATCTCAGATTAAACAGTTTTATTTCTCTTAAAAAGCAAAGTGAAGGTTCATGTTCTGTGTCCTATAAGGAGTTTCAGATGGTCCCACCTCAGAAAGCAGAGTCGATGCAGCTCATAAAAGTAATTGAAGTCGAGTGTAGACATGCTTTTGCAAGGCAGAGTAGAGGCTAACAGGCCCCGAGCCTTGCAGGCCCCACTCCATGTTTCACTCTGGAGAATTCCTTTCTGCCTAGGGCAGGCTTGGCTCACTACTCCCGGCACTGCTGCTTCCCAAGGAACACTCAGGCCCACAGATGTTCATGGGTCATAGGATTGTGAACTGACCACTTGTACATTTTGGATTTCAACTTGTAAACATGGGGATTCCCTTTAAAAAAAAAAAAAAAGAACAAGAAGAAGAAAATAAGGAAGAAGGGAAGAAAAATCACCAGGCAAAGGAAAAATGTGAGCTAAGTTTTTCCTTTTGGAATCTTGGCGGGTGAGTCTAGCTATCTTCAATCTGGTTTTCACCAGACACTGTATGTTTTGAGCAGGCATGGAGCCTGTCTGCCCTCGCCTGCGTTGCCAGAATATTCAGACTTGACCTGTAACATGCGTTTTATTTCAGTCATGAGCAGAGACAGCCCAGAGGATGGGGTCCTGCCAGATGCTGGCTGCACAGTGGAGCTTGGAGAGGCAGCTAAAACCAGGAAGCAGAGTTATTGACTAATGAGGGCACTGGCTACACACCAGGAAAGTCCTGAGTTCAAGTTCCAGCTGGTCTATTTAACCAGGCATTGGAGTACATTGCTTTACCTCCCTGTTCCTAAAGTCAACTCAGCTGGGAAGCATTAGAAAGAAAATAAGAGGTCTGTTGAAATCCATGAGCTGCTTCTGGGATGAACCATGTCCCACCTCTCATCCCTAAAAGCTAAGAAACTAAGAGCTACCACCCTTCCCACACTTAATGCAGGATCTCTGTTCCTGCCACAGAACACTGTATCCTTAGCCAGAGAGCATAGAATTGCATGTAACTCCAGGTCCATGGAAGTCCTGATCCCTGGTGTCTGTAAGCACTGGTGCCCAACATGCTGATGAATTCATGGAAAACAGCCTCTCAATTCTTTAAAGTACCCTGGGTGTTTATGAGCCTGTTACTAATAATGGGCCTGAAGCATCCATGTGAATTAGTACGGTTGCCTTAAAAAAAAGTTTTGATTAAAGTTGAAAATCTGGCAGGATGGTGCCGTGTACTTTCTGAAGTCTTATTTCTCCTTCTCAAAGGAGCATCGTGGCTATGGTGTAGGAGGAATGTGGTAGTGATCTTGTGGGCTGCTGATGCTTTCCACATTGTTGAGCCTCTAGACCCCACCTATAGGACCGTGGGTTGACTTTAACCTGTCACTTTACTAATTTTTCAGATGTGGAAGAGAGTTAACAACACTGATCACAAATTTGCATAGAGTCACCCTATTTGTATCAAATCTGCTGTTCTCTTCTTCTGACACACTTTCCTATTTGTCCTCTTTCACTGGAAGATATTGAAATTCTAATCCAGTGCATATCCCTGAAGGATAATTCACAAACCTAGTGTTGGAGATAAGCAGGGAAACAAAAATCACTGTGTTAAATAATTCAGGAGATGCTACGGTTGTGGGTGTGGTGTGATGCCTTCTCGTGTTATATTCAGAACATCCTGAATCAGTTTATCTTTGCCGAACCCTAAATATTTCACAATCCTTTGACGTGGAACTTGTATTCAACTAAGTGTCCTGTGGAACTAAGGTTGCGGAGATGACATTTTGAGAAACTCTGCTTCACAGTGAGTCCTTAAATCACATTTCTCCATCAGAACAGTTGCTCTCCTCCCACCAAAGTTCTCCGTGGGGCCTCCCAGGTGGCTTTGGATCTTTCTTGAGGAAAATATATTTTCAGATGATTCACATTTTGAAAAATACAAGATGGGGCAAATAACGTTTTTAGTAAGATAATTATCTTTTGGTGTTGTTTATTCTCCTTAATTACATTCTCTTTCAGGAAAAAAAAAGTAAGCTTTTTAATACTTTTTAATATTATTTATTTGGATATTTCAAGTCAATCCACTATTCCCATGACAATCGGTGCTCAAATCCAGTGTAATAGAGAGTGTTTGTCCTCCTTTCTTCCCTGACCTGTGGTTGGCTGTGCCGTCCAAGGGAAGGTGGTAGTAAAACCAGTTCTCATGTGGTTCCAATAATGTTGGGGATTGAGGTAAGATTCACCAAGGTACCTATGTTTTTCAATACACTAGGGGGAGCCATCTCCACAACAATTTACTCCAGAATTCCAGCATCTCTCCAAACCTAATTTTTTCCTCCTATATCTGCTTATTTTCCTTCATTGCTTTGGAGCAGTATCATGCAGAAGAAACTCATGGTTAGTATATTTAAAACAGTGCACACGCTGTCAGTTGATCAATAGGCTGTTATCTTTCCTAGCTCATATGACTGAATTTCATTCCGTTGCTATTATTTTAAAACTTCAATTTTTATATTTAAAATCAGTCTTTATTGGATCATCTTTCCTGAGTGCATGGCATAATCACAACATGATTGAAATTCTGGCTCCATAATTGGAAGGTGATCCATGTGATGACTGTCACAAATAACCCTCAGGCAATATCATAATTGCAGCTGTAAAGGTAAATAAAAAATCAGCACAGTGAAAACAAGGATATAGGAGATATCAGGAAAGCCATTCTGTCCAATTAGCAAGGGTGTTGAAACAAACAAAAATTCGGGTAACTTTCAGTTTAAATTTTTTTAGTACAGAACTTCTTGGCACACGTAGGGGCTAAACATGGAAAAAGTAAGGTTTCGTGTGGGATTTGAGTTAGACCTCTAGGGACAGTGGAATTTGCAGATAATAACAGGGCAGACCTAAAGCAGAAAGATCACTCTGCCTGACAGCATATCTACAGGAAAGGGGCTGTTATCCCTGTTGCATAATAAGGGTAAAAGACTCCTGAGAAGTTAAACAATGAGCACTTGGTAGTGCAGTAAATGACATGGTCAAGAAGCGTATCTGAACCTAATGTCCCTATCTTTTCATTGCATTTTAAGAGAAAATATAAGATTGAACCCGATTGCTAGGGATCTTGAAAGAAATATTTATTTTACTCTAAGGGCACTGAGGAATCCTTGAACCTTTCAGAATGAGAAACCAACCCAAGGCAATAGTTTTTTCTAAACTTATTAGCAGATATGCTGAGAGTCTCTCTCTCTCTGCTTCCCCACTTGTGTTTGCATGTTATATAGCCTGAGCTGCTGATCCCTGTGGATTGTGTCCTCTGGGCTCTCTGCCCTTGCCTTAGTTGGGTTTGCCTTGGGGCTGGCGCTCAGAAGATGGGGACCATCTGGGAGAACTCTGCCTCTGACCCATTCAGTAGGGAGGGAGAGCAAGGAACACTGGAGGTCGTCCATACATATGCCCTGGGGATGGGCGGGGTGCTGACCATGGGACTGAAGAAGGACAGAAGGCAGAGTTATAGTTTTGCAACAGTGGTCCATTTATGCTTTGAATACAGCCCTTGCTGTCTGCTACTGCAACTTATTTTTAATATGGACATGTTTTCTCTTCCTCCCTCCCTGCTCTTCCCTAATGTCTCCCCATCCCTAATCTTGGGGAAACAGGGTTACCTTTCTTCCCCATCCTAGGCAGATTTATCTCTCCTTGAGTACACACCCACCATAGGAAGGAAGTAATTCAGTCTTTGGAGATGGTACCAAAAGATCTCAGAAATAACTAGCTCCCAGATTAACTAGTGAATTACAACTCCAACAGAGAACGTGTGGAATGCAGCCCCTGAATCACCTCTTTAAAAGCTCCCCATTCCTGCTGATGGGTAGAATCATAGCCTTTGGGAAAGGAGTCCCCTATGTTTTTCCTTTTCTAGCAAAGCAATAAACCTTCTTTTTCCTTTTTCTCAAAACTGTGTCCTTGTTATTGAATTGGCATGGGGACGAGGACAGAGCTTTCAGAAACACTTTGACTGATTTCAATCAGTGAGAAACAGTGCCCAGCACTAAGATGCTCAATGATTATTGAGTTGGATGGGCCAAAAAGAGCTAAAAGATTAAGCAGATCAACTCAGAATTTCCAGCTTGGGTAGCAATACAAGTGAAATAAGTGAGCTGGAAGGACCAGAGCTGACTTGTGTGGGCAGAGGAGTTCAGTTTAGGATGTTTAGATAAGTTTACCACCATGGTTTGCCCTTCCTCTATTTCATTGTCCTTAGGGGCAGGGTTCCCAATGGACATTACTGCCCTGTGTGACCTTGAGCTGGGTTGCAAATTCCCTCCTGTCAATCTCTGAGTACTATACTAATCTAATCCTTTTCTAGACGGACCGTGATATCTAGAACATTTACTCAACCCAAAATACACAGCGTTTTTTGTTTTGATTCTTTTTTTCCCCCTTAAATCAAGACTTGTTTCCTGATCTTGTAGTTCTTTTTTTTTTTTTTTAACTAAGGGTGCTCTACCACTGAGTTATAGCTTCAGCCATTTAATTTTTTTTTTTTTTTTTTGAGACAGGGTCTTTCTCAGGTGCCTAGACTGGCCTCAAACTTGAGATCCTCCTGCCTTAGCCTCCCTAGTCGCTGAGATTACAGGCATGTGCCACTATATCCTGCCTATAATCCCTTATCTTTTACATAATTATTATTTGACCTCCAGGTAAGCATTGCAGACAGCAGATCCCTGATTCACCATCACCTATTTAATTTTTCTAGCAAAGATGATGTTTGAGAAACCTGCTCATCTCAGACGGCTTTAGACCACTTCATGTAAACACAGAAAAATTAACTCTAAAAGCAACTCTCTGACCTGAGCTCCTCAGTACCAGCCTTCAGCAAACTGGAGCTAGCTTCTCGTAGAATTATATCCCAAGAAAAACAAAATCAGATACTTCTTACCATCTGTTATAACTTGGATCTGAACTGTCCCCCACAGCCTTATGGGCTGAAGTCATGGTCCCCAGTATAGTAGTTTCAGAGGTAGAGCTTTGGGGAAGTGATTGGGCTCTGATCTATTGCTGGTTCATAATTGAATGGACTGTTGGGAGGTGGTGGAATTGTAGGAGGTGGAGCAAGTCACTGGGGACCTTCCTTTGAAGGGTATATCTTATCTTGGCCCCACCCCCAACTGGCTATTCCTGGCTCCCCTCCAACTCTGCTTCCTGGTGGCCCTGAGGTGGGCAGCTTTACACTGCCATGCCTTCCCACCACTGCTTCACTTCAGACCCAGAAACAATGGAGCCCACCAACTGACTGAACTCCAAAATCATGAACCAAAATAAAACTTTCCTGCTTTACATTGTTTTTCTCTGGTGTTTTGTCACAGCAACAGGAAGCTAATACGCCATCCTTGTGCTAACTTATTAATGTGTACACCTAGAGTTTTCCCTTTTACCCTCTCACTGAAGTGATTAGAAGGTAAATGTATTCTCTGATTAGAAATGTATTGTTCAACAAAACCTAATGTCAACATCAGTGCCAAAACTGAGATAAGAGATAAGTGCTTAGCACTGAAATATGCTAGAATTAAAATAGTACCATATTAATATTTCAGAATTCATAAATTAAAAGTGAAAAGGTCAGTTTATTTGACTGGATAGTTTGGGAATCAGGTAGAATTTCATTTCAGCTGAACATTATTGTGCTTCATGTTCGTGTAGTTCCACATCATGTTTTAACATGCTGTCGTGCACATTTCTTCCACCCTGTGCATAGACAGTTACATGGACTGGGAAACTAAGAGGCAACTGGACTTAAACACAAGGCCACATGGTTGGTAGCAGAACTGCTTCTAGGACATTCTGACTCCTACTGAGTGATCTGTCTGAATTATGCTGCCATAGCCAACATATAGGAAATCATTTTCATTTTTCTTCCTTCATTGGATATATTTTGCACACAATAACTTCAGGGCTCCCCAGCGAGCCAATGGGAATGCAACATTTGAACTCTTGGCCTGAGCACTTGCTTAAACATCACAGAAACAGCTGCTCCTCATTTAGACATTTTTCTGAAGCTCGGATTTCAGACACTACCCTGGGAAGACCCTTCTGGACTAAGACCTGTATTTTACCTGGTTTGATCTTTACTTCATGCTACCTGTCACTTTAGCACGAATTTTCATTTCAAGGAAGTGAAGAGGAAAAACAGCAGAAAGGTGAGGTTAAGAGGGAAGCCTGGTTGAGTGGAAATCCCAAGTGGCCCCTTTTCCCCACTCCTTGCAAATCAGTGTCAACACTTGGGAGCAGAGTGGTGAGAGAAGGAAGGGGTGGGTCAGAAGGAAAAAGGTCAGGACTGCCTCCCTCCCTACAGAGACCTTCATCTCATCCCCAGGTTTCCAGGCACTTAATCCCTGTGATGGTCAGGTGAGATAAGAGAGATGGTGTTTTCCGTTGTAACTTGCATTAGGGCTGTTGTTTTGCACATCCAGGCCTCTAGCTATTTTCCTGACTGGTCAGAACACTAACCCGAAACCCACAAGAACTTCAAGGGCAGAGGTAAGTCACGCGGCTTCTTCCTGCACACAGAATCTGGGATCCAACACTCTTGGATCCCAGGGAGTATGGATATTTGCCCTTCTGCGTGCCCTCTTTTCTTGCTTTTTAAAATAGCATAAGTAAAAAATATTCAAAATTAAAATAATTTTATTTTGTCACCTTGAATACTTCTCTGTGCTTCATGAATTGTCAGGATTATACACAGGTGAACACGAATCAGATGAATTTCATTTGGGAATGGGGAAAGGCTTTAAATGTAAGCACAAGTGGGAAAACACAAAGGAAAAAATAATAATAATAGAGGGCTGTGACTGTGGCTCAATGGTAGAGCGCTTGCCTCGCATGGGTGAGGCACTAGGTTCAATCCTCAGTACCACATAAAAATAAATAAGTAAATAAACATATTTAAAAACATAATAGAAACTCTGAGATTTAAAAAAACAAAGATTGAACAAGTGCAGAAGATGATGTACATGAGAAGTATCAAAGATCAAAATCACTCATCTGTAAAAAAGTTATTATAAATCAGCCAATAATTTTACAAAAGAGTAAAAGTTGTGTAAAGGACACCTTAGTTCTCAGAACTAAGGTGCAAAAAGGTAAAATATTCCCAGTTAATAGAGAAATTTGGATTGAAGCAATGGGGTACTGTGGTTGATACTTGAGAACAAACATTAAGAGCTAAGGTTTGGGATAAGAAGACACCATAGGAAATAGCCTGACTCTGCTGAGGGAAGTAACAGGTACATTTCTGAAAAGTAATTTGATAATTCATGTCAAAACCCAGAGTAAACACAAAATCTAACTAGTTTGAAAGTATTGCCCAAAACATGAACTGCACAGCTGTAGCATCAGATCTAGAATCATCTAAAGATATCAGGCATGTCAGATCAAATAACTCAAAACTCAATCCAAAATACTGTGATAACAATAGCTCTCCATCTACAAGAAACTCTTTTCTTGTGCCTTTTACATGAACTAGAATAATGTAGTTTACAGATATTGTTCAAAAAAGAACTTTAAGCTAGCTTCATTATCTGATAGTCACTGTAGATGAGAACCTCAAAACTCCCGCTCACTGTGCTACTCAAACTGGCCCCCAAAGTAGTAGTCTCGCCATGGCCTTCTTGCCCTGAAAAACATGCAGATAATTTTCCACACTTTCAGAATGGATCTAGATAGGACTGAATTTGAAGTTGGAGCTTTCACTTGGATAAGTTTTATATATATACATTTTTTTTTCAGTGCAGGGATAGAACCCAGGGTTATGATTTAATTAAAAGATCACTGTGAAATTTCACTATGTCATATATTCCTGGAATAATTGAGCCACATCCCAGTACTTTAAACTTCACTATTGTTAAAATTTTGTTGAAATGGAATTGGCTCTGAAGAGCACAAATCCACAGGTATATTCTTGTAGAATATTTCTACCAGTTTGCTGAGATTTTTTTTTTTTAGCAGAGCTCAGATATCTTCAAGTTGCCCAGTTAATGCGCACATTATTTTGTAGCTCATTGAGTTAGAAAATCATGTATCTTTCATACCCTTGTAAATTTGTTATCCCGAGCATCACACTCATAAATGAGAGAAGAGACCTGTTATTCTTACGGTCATAACCTAAGTTTGAACAATCCCATCACTGTCTGTTTCTTCACAGAGCCAAGAAAACGAGTTCCACCTCCTCAGCAAACAGGATAATCTAAAGATCTGAACCAGTAATCCTGCCTTGTCCTCCCTCTGTCCTGCACGGGGCCAGACAAAGCCAGCCACTGGTTGTGTCAGGAAGTCCATGGTGATTTCATGTCCTTCACAACTGTGTTGTTCTGTGTTGCTCTGGACTATTCATAAATACACTTCTGTTACCTGCTTACTTGCTGGTTTCAGGTGCCAAAAGTCCACCTCTAACTAGTTCAGACAAAAAGGAAACGTGTTGGAAAAGCAAAAAGGTATCTATCTATAAAACCAGGGAATGAATGGAAGACTTAAAATGCAGGAAGGATGAGGGCACCACAGGACTCCAGCGCCACTGGAGTCAGACATTCAAAAGCCGTCAAGTGTTTCTGTCCCTCTCGTGTAGACCAGCAAAAAGGGTACCACCACCCCCCTCTGAGCTCACAGTCCACATTCTCACCAGCTTCTGTCCCCAAAGAGGAACTGGCTTCTTGCTAGTTATAATTCACACAAAAATCTGGGGAAAGGATGTTGATTGGTGTCGCCAGCATAAGGCCCCCACATCTGAGCCAACTGGAAGGCCAGAAGGAAGGTTCCCAGGGTCCAACTCACCTGAACTCAGAGCCCCGAATACCTGAGCCCCCAGCTCCCCAAAGGAGGGTCCACTGCAGTGTTTTTAGGTTTGCCTTTGAAAACTGTCCACTATTTCAATTACCTGTCACAAGGTACTACTACTTCCATGAGAATAAACCAGTGAAAATTACATTTTTAACATTTTTTTCTACTAATTTTTTGAAAATGTTGTTTTTTTATAAATTGGAAAAATCCAGAGAAGAAAATTTAAATCACCCACAATTTTATTAGCCAAATATAAGCATTATTTATATTTTAGGGCATATTCCTCCAGTCTTTCTAAGTACGTATATCTCTTTCTTCATAAAATCATTGAGATAATGTTAATAAACAGTTCTACATTCATAAAATCATTGAGATAATGTTAATAAACAGTTCTACAGAGTTAAAAAGAATATGCTTTTGAACAACATATTATACGTATAAATCCCATTGGATCAAGTGTCTATGACACATCAGAAGATCCATGAACTTCTTGCCAAATCATACTGGTAAAAGCATATTGGTGTGTATTTCTCTTGGGAAGGGGCTCTCATTATCATCTTATTCTCAGAGTAGTACATCACCAAAGAAAAAGGCTAAAATGCCTGGTATTTAAGTTTTTAAAACTTCCACACAATTACAATAGACTCACAGGTGCTGCATATTGAATATTTTCACCTTGTCTCAAGCGATTTAAAAGTTCATGACACGAGGTGAACTGTAACTTGTGAGTGCTGGGATCTGAACCACAGCACTCAAGCCAGACCTCAGCTTGTGGGTGAGTCCTGCTGGTGCCAGCCTCCCATCCAGCAAAGCTCCCTTATCCTCACATGATGACTAACCCCTGTGAGATGGTTAAAACAGCTTGTTTTATGAGCTGGGGAGGGGGGGTAACAGTTGAAGGAGGCTGGCAGGTGGAGGAGGGGAAGTGGATGAGCCTGTGTAATTTGGAGAAGAGATCAGGAGGGATCTGGAGCTGGCGTTTGGGGTATTGATGGTGAGTCAGAGGCATGGGTCGAGCTGAACAAACCAGTTTAGCCTAAAGCTAGCTCACTGCCTGTTCTGTTAGGGCTCTTGGGTTCTGACAGAGCTCGGGGCAGTGACTTCAAGGGAAGATCATTCTAGATTACTTGAGCCAAACATGGATTTTTTAAAAAATGATCAGGTTCAGCTATACAAGTTAAACTAATAAGCCACCTGTAAAGTGCCTTCTATGGTGAATTACACACAACTTTAGTGGATTTTCCCCTTCAGAGCCCTCACTGAGCCTGTTACCCAGTAGAAACAAACTTCCCTTTCCATCTGTGCAGCATAGTTCTCTCCCCTCTGCCCCCTGGAAGTCAGGTTTCCTGTCCCCAGGCACACACTCCATCTTTACTTTCCATCTCAGTTCTGGTACTGCACAGGACTGAGCTTCACTTGCAGCAGCCGCATGGACACAGGCCACACTTCTTGGTTCTTAGGTGTGCCATCTGAGTTAGCCCAGGAACCCAGGATGACAGCGAGCGAACTCCAGCAGAGTGCTTCCCGACCTGCCTTTGTGTCCTCTCATCTGCTGTTTAAAATGCCTCCATTTGGGCTGGGACTGTAGCTCAGTGGCAGAGCACTTGCCGCACATGTGTGAGGCACTGGGTTCGATCCTTAGCACCACATAAAAACAAATAAATCTACAATTACAAAAATTTAAAAATGAATACAATAAAATGCCTCTATTCATCCCAGTCTGTATCTTTGCAGTCGTTTTCCTCAGAGATGGGGAGACCATTTCTCAGTTATAAAATCCTCAAGGTCAAGCTTACACTCTGGTGCTTCTTATTTGGCTCCCATTGATTGCGTGGGAAGCAGAATTTAGAGAACACCTTTATGAGTGAAAAAAAAAAAAAAAAACATATACTGATCAAATAGGTTCTTTTAGACCAAACAACTGAGACAATCTAGTGAAGATGGACAGGAATTATAAGGCCCCATTATAGTCCAACTCCTCCTAACTTCATCCTGGACCTCAGTTTCTCATTTTCTAGAGGGTACAATTTCACCATCTCCTCCTTGGGATGTTGTATGTAATTCTGAAATCCTAAGTGTACTTGCCATTCCCCTGTAAATGAGTTAAGAAATTATTCTGTACCTACAGAAATCAGGACTTTAGTTGGTAGTGATAATAAAAACTCAAATATCACTTAATTCCATTTTCCTAAATTTAGTATTATTACAAACAACCTTATTTTCTTCATTTGTTTGATACTTTCAGACCCAATATTGATATCTGATGCAACAGCCTTTCATTTCACAATAACCTTCAGGTTTATTAGTATGTCATAAAAACTAGTCATTGCCATGACCCTCCCCAAATTCATATGTTGAAACTTCTTGCCAATGCAACAGTATTAAGCGGTACAGCCTTTAGGATATGATTAGTCCCAAGGACTCTACCCTTTGGATGGATTAGCGACCTTTTAAAAAGAGATTTCAAGGTAGCCATTCACCTTTTCTTCCACATGAGGATCAGCAACGAGGTGCCATTTATGAAGCTGTCATTAGACACCGAATCTGATGGCACCTTGCTCTTAGATTCCCTAGTCTCTAGAACTATAAGCAACACATTTCTGCATTCTGATATAGCAGTCCAAACAAATTAACATCGTCACACTTTCACATGAAATATGGACATTAAGTACCATCCGATTTCTACCTGAAAACTTACACATAAGTGTCGTCACTGGGCTCTGGGTTCCCATATCGTTGGGTTCATTAACTCCAGTTTTTATCTTCAGCCCCAGAACCTAAATTACTTGTGCAATCTTGATTGTACCATTGCAAGAAAATATAATTTACTTGGGTAGATTGTTGCAGATGGAACTCATTTACTCGTTCGTTTGTTCAACAGACTCATGATGGTCCTACCATGTTCCCAGATTTGTGCTGGAAGCCAAAGATTCAACCGTGAGCAAGATCAAGTGTGATCTCAAGAAACTAACATTCTAGGGGTGGAGTGGTAACGAATAAGCAAACAGATAAGTAATATAATTTAATAATGATAAATGCAATACAAAAATAAAACAGAGTGACATGATAAAAGATCAGTGGGCTGGGACTGGCTTTAGTTGGTCAACTATGCCTTTTGTTTAAACAAGTCTCCTTAGAACTTCAGCACAAGTTTCAACTTAACTATTCCAAAAGGGGAAAATAAAAAAGTTATGTAAGTCTTTTTTCATTTAGATTTTTAATCACAGACTTTTCATTTAAAAAAAATTTTTAATTGAAAAATATAATGATATAATGACAGCTGTTCACATGGCTTTTCATAATTTAACTAGAGAAACAGGCCCCCATTCTCTCGTCCCTTTTGGAGACTGAGAAAAATGAAGCCCCTTGACAGAGTTTGATGGCATATAGTAACAATCAGAAACAATCAGTAACAATCAGAAAAGGCTGGTTGGCTCCTTTTCTCCAGCCGAGGAAGACCAAGTTCCAAAGACCATTCTTCCTTCCTTCAGGAAGGGGCTGTGAGCCCTAGCGCCCTTCCTCCCAAGTACCTTCTGCTCTTCTCAGTGAGTGGTGTATTCCCTGAGTGTGTAAACGAGGTGTGAAAAGGGAGTAAAACTCAAAGTGAGTTTGATCAGAATTGATGCTTTACCTCATTGAGGTAAATTGTGATGTCTAGACATCTTTCACCAACACTCAACTGGTAAAAATAAATCAAAATAATGTTCCTCTCCAGAGAAAAAGAAAATCAAAGGGCAGGAGGAGATTTTATTCATCTTGAGTCAGAATTCTAAATTCTTAAATTCTTAATCCAGCACTTTCTTGTCTTAGGGGAAAAATCTAGTCTCAGTCAGGTGATGTTTTTGATCTCTAAGAGTGAGTTCATTTGTTTGAATGAGAAACAAGAAATGGACAGGACACACACACCTATGAGTGCACACCACACACACACACACACACACACTCAAAGCACCATTCATGTTTTGTATTAAAATCATGAATTTACACAGTTCTTAAGAGAAATTTAAGGAGAGACAAGAAGCAGAAGAAAGCTCCCCCCACTCCACCCCCAACCCCCGCCACCCCAGGAAATCATCATTCGAAGGACCAGAATTCTACTGGTCAACTTCTAAGGGATACCCCATAGGCATTTTACTTCAACATTTTAAAAATTCCAAATGAAAAAAAAAATGTGAAGATGGGAAATCACTCACTATGGGAATCTTACTGTGAGAGAACCAAGCAGGTAGGTCTCATAAATCAGACTTCCCCCCTGCTCTGTGGTGTGTGGAATGATTTACTGTGTCCATAAAGGAAATTAAAGGACCCTGAGCAGACAGACACTCTGGAGGCCCTGCGCCCCGATGGTGCACACACAAAGCCGTGTTTGGAAACATGGCTCTAGGGGAGAGGAGGGCTCACAGCTGCCCTGACTCCACAGATGGCGGATGACAGCGTTCTCAAGAACTGAAGAGTCATCAGCCACTCTGTCACAGGGTTGGTTAACACAGTGGAGTGTCTGCTGATCCCACTGCAGCTCTCCACTGTCTGCCCAGACTTGGAAAGGTGCTGTCATATTTTATCAGTACGTAGCAATATCATACTCTTTGAAAAAACATCATGCGAATACTTAAAAGGAACAAATTTGTCTGGGTTTTGCCACATAGAGAAAATGATCATGGATAAAACAAAATAAAAGTGGTTTCTGAAGACTATTAACTGGTTTGCACATTCAATCAATTTCAAGAAAACAGAGTTCAGATCCACAGCACATCCAGGCAGGAAAGTGGAAATTTAAGGGAATAAGAGGCTTTGGTTAGCGATGGCTCGACAAAGTAGTCTCTTAGAACCCTGCTGTAAAGTGTGTCATCAAACTGCAACCCAATGTGTCAGGTAGTGAATCCTAAATCAATAGCCAGCACGTTACCACAGATGTGACCCAGAACTATATTATTCTTTAACTGTGACAAGTTACTCTGTTTAAAGCAGAGGCTCCAGACTTTGAGATGTATGAGCCAAGGTTTGGAAAAAATAAATAAATAAATAAGCATCCAAAATAGGGCTTGTCTGCTTTTCCCCCTCGGTCAGATAAAAAGATAAACAGGAAGAGGAAGAACAGGAAGAGATGGAAGAGAAGAAAGAGAAGGGAATAGGAGATAGGAGAACTACTAGCCACCATCGCCATGATTTTGAGAAAAGAATGGACAGTTTAACATTTAAAAGACTCTAAAAACAATCCCCAAATTACAAAGAGATGCCTTTTTATACTTCTGGACAAACTCACTCACCTTTCTTTCAGGCAGGCTTTAGGGAGCCAGTGGATGGCACAGTGAAGAAGAATATGGGCTTTGTAGAAACACAGGTTCAAACACCAACTCTACCACCTTCTAACCAACCAGGGCAGGTTCCTTCAAGTCCTGGAGACTCAGCTCTCTTCTCTGCCACGGGGTTGCTACTTTAGGGGTAACCGTGGGAAGGAAATGAGGCAGGCATATTGGGGCTTAAGGAGCAGTAGCTGCTTCATTGAGGGTGGCACTTGCCTCTGCTTTATGTCAATCCAATACAAGTTGGGGGCGATTGGGGCCAAGGGTAGAGGGGACAGTTTGCTGTCATTTACACCCTCCCCTACAACATGAAGGACGTCAAACTGCTCAGAGGCCTAGGTTTATGGGACTTTGTCTTTTTCTTTCTGCTAAAGAGTCTTTTTTTTTTTTATCTTGATCTCACCTAACTAAATAAACCAGAAGAGATAAGCTAAGTGGGAGGAGCCCTGGGTTCTGTCCATCCTGGAATTCTCCTGGGCCTGTGCAGAGAAGCCCCTGCTAGGAAACCCATCATTTTGATTTAGAATGAAATTGATTTGTTTGTCGGCCGTAAAGACAGATGGAGTAAGCGTTGCCAAAAAGCAGAGGATTTGGCAGTGGCTGGCTCTTATTTTATATAGAGCTTTTTAGTTACAAGATTTATATCAGAGTGTAACATGTGGCTGTAAAATGTAAAGAGAGTTGAGTTTGATCACACTTCTGCCTCCTTCCCTCCTGCAGGCAAATGACAGGCAGATCTTAAAGGGAAAGGTGAAGACTTTACATTTGAGAGGTAGATGTTCAGTGAAGAGCAAAATGATTTAACCTCCTCCCCAAGATATTCTGAAATGCTGTTCCAAATGTCAGGGTTTTTTTGGTGTTTTTTTTTTTTTCAGAATTAGACTTGAACTTTGGAGCTACCTCATCTGAGAGGAAAATGGAGCCCTAAGAACAAAGGGTCTCCCCCATAGTCCTCTTGAAAAAGCTCCTTGGATGACTCTCAGGAGACCTGAGCTCTAGACTGTGACTTTGTTGTTCATTTATTTATGCCTTAGTTCCCCAATATTTGACTAATTCTAGTCTTTTCCCTCCAACAGTACTTTGACCAAAGAAAACTATAAATTCGAAAAGGCTCCTAGCACTAGCACAATGTGGAGTAATTTTGATTATAGCAATTTTAGTATAATTTCAGCTTTATGCTTTCTTTTAAAGGCCTAAGGTTTAAAATAAGAACACATCAAATAAAATAACTGCTTGTCCAGGTCTTCAAGACCTCACTGAGAATTTGGCTTTCAGTCTTGACATCCCAGAAGCCCTAGAGAGTCTCCCCTCCTGGGAAACCAAGCAGCCTGGCATCCAGCACCACCAGGAATCCAGTTCTGAAGCCTGTGGACTCTCAAGGTCCTCCTGGGTATCCTGGTGTGTTCTGGAGAGCACTATCTCCTATGGTCTCTTCTCCCCTGGGTTTCTGTTGCTCGGTGTTGAAGGTGTGGTCAACCCCACATTCCCCTCTCTGTCAACCACTCCAAACAGGATCATCTAGGCATTTTTCTGAAGGCAGATCCTTTCTCAGATGCCAAGTGTTAAAAAGATGCCCCGGGAGAACCAGCATTGTCACTGTCTGCTATGAGGGAATCCATGGCTCTCATAATGTGGTCTCCCAGCCCTACCCCAACAGCAGCAGCAACACCTGGCAACTTGCTAGAAATACAAATGTGGGGGCCACAGACCTATGAAATCAGGCAGTAGAGGTGCAGCCCAGCAACCTGTGTTTTAACCAAAAGCTTATGTAGCTTACGTACCAGTTACTGAACTATCTAAGGCCAAGCAGCGTGTTTCTCTCACGACCTGTTATACAATGCCCAGATTAGTGCCTGGTGGATGTCAGAGGTTCAATAAATACCTGTTAAATGAAGGAATGGACTAACTACTGGTTCTTTGTGAATACAAAGAGGAAGCAATATAAAATACAATTGCTGATTGTGTGACCTGTCATGAGCAATGAGGAAACAGCATGGAATGTAAAGTCATGAAGAAAGCCAACCTTCAAATGTTTAGCTTGTGTTTCTAATGATGCAGATGAGAAAACCGAGACTGCACAACCCAGCTAACATACAAGAGAACAGAACTGGCCCAGGCTTAGCTCAGGCCTCCAGGTGCTGTAGCATGTTATAGCCCCGTACCACTTCCGGGGAGGAGGCAGGGCTCACTGGGAGAACTCAGTGTGGGCTGGAGGAGTTGGGGAACTCATGCTGAGTCCCTTTTAAAAACAAGAAAGATCCACATGAGCAGAGATTTATGGGATTATCTTTTAACAGTTTGGGTAACATTCCAAAGCATGGGGAGAAAATGTGCATCACAGTTTTATTTAGTGGACATGAATTATATTCACCCAAAGAAGGAAGCAAGCCACGCCAAGGTACAGAGGGGAGCACCAGGCCCAGAGTGAAATTGTGCTAGGCTCTTGTGCTGCAGCAACTCTGTGGATCACCCTAAGAGGTGCTACATCTCCCCTGCGGCTCCTTGAGGGTAAAAAGTATGAGGCTGGCCTTGCCCTTCACCTTGCCGTGTTCTTGGCTGTCTTGTTGCTCTCTGCTGGGCACATCCGGCCCTCCTCTCTAGTCCATCCTTTCATGCTCAATTGATCAGCAGCAGCAGCAGCTGTGAATTCTGCCTACATATTTGAATTAGAGGTTCCCCCATCCACAGCTCTGCGTGTCTTCCATCCAAAGGCTCTCTAAATAGTTATAACCTTGGACTTGAACTTGGGTGCTTGGAGTATGGGTGAAGGAGAGTGGGAGGTATAAAAACACCAAGTGAAACCTTGACAGTTTCCCTTCAAAGAAAGTATATTGGCACCCAGGAAGGTCCAAAGAAAGGAATGAGTAACCTTCAGCCTACTGTACCATGGAACCTGCAAGTGTCATTTATCATAAAACTTCCAACATCAAAACTTCAACCCTACATAAACAAATTAATATAATTCATTAAATAAGAAAGGAAAAGAAAAGGACTACAGAGCTTTGCAAGGTCTTGAAGTGTAATACATCCATGCAAAAGTTAAGTTCTTTTTTTAGCAATATTATAGTTTGAAGACTATGGGAACCCAGATAATTTTTAATAAGTTGGCTTTATTCAACTTTTGTCTAATTAAAGATAAATGCAGTACACTTAGCTATTAAACTGATAAGCTGAACTAGTCAGCAAGAGAAGAAGTTAATGGAAATTGGAATGACTGTGAATCATCTAGAATTTCAGTGAGTCTTATTTGTTAACGCATCCTCATAAAATTATGTACAGAAGGAAGTGGCAGGTGGAATGTAGAAGTGGTACGTGAAACTTAAAATCAATAACTAAGTAGCAGAAATTCTATAAAAGTTAAACAATAACACAGTTCCCATGTTATGCACAGAATAAGTCTAAGCAATCCTGCTGGTCATATGGCAAGTCACTACCTGTGATTATGTCTTTGGCAAATACAGCATTGCTATCCACTGGGGGATGCATATTTTTGAAGGTCACTGAGGATTCAAAGACTAGAAATCTAGATATTCCTGATAGCTGAGCAGCAATGTGCTATACTTGGAAAACACTATTTCTTTCATCTAAATGTCTTAAGGTCAGCTCACTCAGCCTTTTTCTTGGAAAGAGGTCAACATCTCAGTGATGCACCTGCCATGGGGGCCCTGATTCAAGTAACAACAAATCCTGACACTACACAGAGCTCAGGAAGCCTAATTGTCAGCTTGAAAAATGACCTGAAGTTACGTATTTCTCCCCTTGGAGTAACAGCTAGCTTCGTTATTCAGTGTTCAAGCACTTCCTGTGTGTGCTGTGTAAAATACATAATTTTTATTATAACTTTTAAATGACATAGGAACATGGTAGAAAGACATCTTCAAGCAAGAATCTAAGTGTTTAATTGGTCTTCTTCTATCAGGGCTAGTTGCAAAGAGATTGTAAAGAAAGTTGATAATAGGTTGGATACATCCCCATTAGCTGAGGAAGAATTGGAATCTAAATCCACACATTACCAATCACAGTCAGATAAAGAAGCAGAGACTACATAGGAAAGCCACCATGATCTTAGGTTGAGATCACACTTCAATGGAAATTATTTGGACTTTAAGCCAATACAGGGGGGAAAAAATATGTTCCAAAATGTATTGCACTCGTTTGGAGTAAAGGTCAGCAACTACAAGTTTGAAGATGTTGCATGATCCAATTAAGTATTCCTGATATTCCCAGGCAGGCCTAGGATAGTTAGCAATGGTGGATGCCTGCTGTCCATTGAGGTCTACCTAAAAAAATGATATCGGACTGGCTGGTGCCTGAGTAGAGATGGGGCTTCCAGTGTTGAGGGGCCTAAAGTGCACTGTGGTGGGCCCGTGTGAGTTTCCCTTCATGCTTAGGGCAGGTTGGTCCCATCCCAGCTCCCCAGCAGCTGTACCTGAAGGGAAGGGAAATGCCCGTTATATATTCAACTTTCAGTTCAGCAGGAAACAATTAGATGAAGAACCCTCCAGGGCACTGCTTATCCTGCCTCTACTGCAGTGTCAACCCTCACAAGTCACATGGTACCATGGAAAATAAGAGAAGGGGCCCCAAAGCCAGACTCTCAGTTACTGAAGAAGCCCTTGTGATTGAGCCTGTAGGGACTAAGCATAGGTGCTGTTTGAGGATCCCAGCCATTTGGGGTCTTTGTTCCTCTCAGAGCTCAGAGATTATAGGTAATAGAGTCCCACTGATCCAAAATGATTGAGGAAAGAAACATTCTAGTTTAGTGTCTATTTGTTCCAACAGATATTTACTCAGCTTCCTGGAAATGGCTCTGAGTTTGTCTTCATGTCACTCTAAAGCTCCCGTGGGGATCATTTCCTCTTTGCTTTGCCCAGTGGTTACTCACTGCCTCACATTAAGAGACATTAAGAATGTGTATTAAGTTAGTGGATTATTTTTTTCTACAGAAGCGCAATTCATGTTAGATTTCTCAGAATATTGTTTCATGTTCATCTGCTTAATTCAATGTATTTCATAATATTAAGCTTTCTCTATATAGTTCATCACACATTGAAAAGTACCTATTTTGGCTAGGCACCGTGCTGCACACCTGTAATCCCAGTTGCTCAGAAGGCTAAAGCAGGAGGATCACAAATTCAAAGCTACCTCAGCAACTCAGCAACTTAGGGACCCTGTCTCAAAATTATAACAAAACAAAACAAAAACATAAAAATGGCTGGGAATGTGGCTCAGTGGTTAAGCACCCCTGGGTTCAGTCCCTAGTACAAAAAAAGGAAGGAAGGAAGCGAGAGAGGGAAGGAGGGAGGGAGGGAGGAAGAAATGTACCTATTTTATGTCAGTTATTTGTGTTAAATGTTGGTAAGTTTTAAAAAAGCCATACTTCTTTAAGCACTCTGAGTCTAGATGTAACGGTCACCAGTATTTCAGAGTGGTTACAAGGTGCCCTATCTATTTACATCTTGGAGGGGGTGGGCACACTGTCTGCAAGTCACACATGTGGCCACCCAGGCTCAAGAAGCCATATTGATTAGAAAGAAGCAGCACAGAGATTCAAATTTTAAGTCCTATAAATCCTTGTAACTAGCATCGTAAGTTCAGAAGACGTGGATATTAGAGTAAGGGAGTCACTAGCACCATCCTCATTTCCAGGGTGCCTTGGAGGTTGCTCTCTACCAATCCATCCTGTAGGGACACGCCCTCTCGCTCTTTCTCCCCCTCCCTGCCTGTCCCCTCCTCTTTTTTTCTGTCATCCATTCTTCTCCCCCTGCTGGCACCTTCCCCGTCTGTACTCTTCTCTTACATCAATAGACTACAGAGGGATAGTTTTTATCTTACCCTTACAGTTACTCAGATTCCCCAAAGATGAACATTTCCTTGAGAGAGCAACATTTAACATACTCTTTAAAAAAAAAAAAAATATATATATATATATATATATATATATATATAAAATTGCTGAATTTTCTTTGTTTTTTTTAAATAGTACTGACTCTAAAGAATGACACTTGAAAAAGCAATTTTTATATTGCTTTAAAAGATGGAATTGAGCTAGTGACAATGTTCCTGAAGTTGGTTTGCAATTATTGATCAAGTAACAAGCTAGGGGAGGAAAAGATGGGCTTGGGCTCTAGGTCTCTGTGATCACATTCTGGTAGAAGCATCTTTGAGTTTTTCCTTCACCTAAGTTTCTCCGGAGGGTAAGTCAGATTTTTCTGAACACATCTACCTGTGCTTGAGAGATTTGGTACTTTGTTAAATGAAAAAAAAAATGTTTATTATTATTATTTTTTGATTGGTCCCTAAAAAAGGGAAGTAATGATTATTGAGCCAATGTGTCTTCATTTGAGAGTAAGAAAATTCAAGCTGCTTCAGAGAGGAATCTTGCTCTTGTCAGAAGGACAGGCTGTGGCTTCAAAAAACAAAATGTTGTAATTCTTACATCATAGATTAAAGTATGATCCTTTTCCTAACTTCCCAAACTCCACTCTAAGACAACCTAATCCCTCCAATGGATTTAATTCTGTATTTTATATATTTGTTGGTAAATCTGTGTTTAAGTGATCCTCAGAAACCACTAATCAATCCATGGCAACCATGATGCCTAGAGAAGAGGCAGGGACCTGGAACAAGGTTATCTATAGTTCTAGCTGACAAAAATGTCATTCAAAAGAAAGCCTGAGACAAGTCAAATTGTTTTTTTGTGTGAAAGCCAGAAATCCATCAGGGTGTCTTAGGCCATTTTCTTTTACTATAACAAAATACCTTAGACTAGGTAATTGGCAAAGAAGAGAGGTTTATTTAGCTAATAGTTCTGGAGACTTAGACAAAGTTCATAGCATGGCACTGGCATTTGCTGAGGGTTTCTTGCTGTGCCATGGCATGGCAGTGGGCATCCCATGGTGAGACAGGGCAAGCTAGCCAGAGAGAATCTGCTTTTGTAGCAAAGCCTTTTCCACAAGAATCCATTAATATTTGAATTGATTATTCCTTATGAAAACAAAGCCTTTGTGATCCAATCATCTCCTTAAGGTCCCACCTCTTAACACAGCTGCACTGGGGACCAAGTTTCCAACATATGGAAGTTGGGGGACATATTCCAACCACAGCAGTGGGGAAAAAGAATACATCAGAAAATTTAAAAATACAATATTCTCTGATCTTAAAGAACCAACAATATAGGCGAGAAACCAACAACTAACCAGAAGAGAAATCAATTAGCAAAATGAGGGTCAAGCGACAATGAAGCCAACATCATGGGAAATGAGTCAGGACATCAGCCCTAAATTCAGGAAAGGAGAAAAAAGCCATAACATCCAACAAAAGATGTTGTGGCAGTATTGACAGTTTAGAGTAACCGTCATAGCTCACCCTTGTTTAAAAAGAGTAATTTTTTGCTCAAGGGTCATAAGGGACATGGTGGCAAGACCTACATTTTTTTTTTTTTTGCACCATTCAATACATCAAACTGAGCCTACAGCTCAAGATACTGAAAACACTAGAAATTGCCTTAATATTGCTATTTATAATGGAAATTCTTAAACTCATTGCTTGATCTTCTAAGCCAATGGCTGAATAAGACAAAAAAAAAAGTTTTTTTCCACCTTAGGCATGTGTTCTTCTTCATATGTCATGGAAGAAAGAAGCACAAGTTTGTTCTGTACCTTTTAGTGACATAAAGTACAATGGCCAGTTTTCACCTGTGGGTTCATGCCACAAGGCTCTTGAGAGGGCAGGCTGTGCAGAATCGAGAGGCCTTGTGGCCTTATTATGGCTGTAACAGCCTCAGTTGAATGGGCCACTACAGCTGCCACTGTTCAGGTCTCAGATTCTATGTGTCCGCAGCCTGCTTTCCTCTCCCAGACCACCCCCAGTCTATAGTTTAGAGGAGAAGGATGTGTTTACTTTTAGGACCAGGACCTTAAGCCTGAAACATGATTGGCTGTCCTCTATAGAGCAGAATTTGGGCCAAACAGGGCCTATCCTAACTAAAAACACACACAGTCGGTGGTGAATGATAACATGCTAGGGTACTTTTACATATCTTAAAGACTTTTTGCTGTTGGGAACTGGCTACCTTGGCTATTTATTAGATCCAATTGCAAGTAGAAACTACTCTTTTTAAAAAAATGCAGCTGTCTGTAGTCCAAAACCATGGAAACCAGCTCTCTCTGCAAACAATGAGCCAGCTTCCAGCCAAGACAGAGAAAGATTCTCATTTCTCATGATTTTCTTCCAAATCCCAAACAGCAAATGCCTTTAAAATGCACAAAAGAGCAAGGAGCCTACTGAATTGGCAATTATTCCTGCTCTTTTTTTTTTCTTTAACATCTGTGCAAAGAAGGAGAAGGAATAAAAAGATCTTTGGGTTTTCTGAAGACAAGATGGCCTTAGGACAAGTTAACCCTCAGTGTGGATAGATGCTTGGAGCTGTAGAGGCAGAATGTTTTTGCATTTTCGTAGCCAAGGTATGTTTTCTTTTTTAGCAAAGGCCTTGATCTAGGGGGAAATGCACTCGTTCCAGAATGAACCCCATAGAAACCACACTGCTTTTCAACATGGCTATAGTCAGCACATAGTTTCCCGGTTATAAACCACCCTCCCCCCTCATACTCCAACCCAGATAGTCAGCAGTCTGTTTTGCAAACACAGGCTTGCAATAAAGAGTGATACCCCTTATAAAATGGAATATTTAAAATGCACACAAATGCAAGTTATGGTAGCAGAGCCAACCTACAAGGTCACCTGTTCACCCAAAGCCTGGCCCAAGTGACACTGTGAGACAACTGAGGCCTGATACTGGTGGAGGCTCTCCATCCCAGCCTCAGCAGCCCTCCTCACATCAGTAGGCCCAAGGCAGTGTCCCCATTCACAGAAACCCTTTGTTCATGCAGGACAAGAGGCCAATACACAGCCACATCAGCACAGTCCAGGATGACTTGTGACCTCCTCTTATAGACCCCTCTGCTCTACTGGAGTGGGTCAGGGTCCTCCTGTTTTCCTGAAAGATCCTGGATGTCCCCTGTGACTGCATATCCTTCCCACTCCAGACCTGACAAAGAGCTCCGTTGTGTTTACTGCTGGGTTCCTGGTCCTTAGTTCAGTTGTTAGCGCTAGGCCGATGTTCAGTAGATATTCCCTGAAAGTTGTTGGGAAGGTGATGTCCACAGACAGAACAGTTAATCCTCTCATTAGAAACAAACCTCTATTGGCAGAATTTCAGTGCAAGAAGTATCTTCATGAGAGAGATAGTTGGAGCAGCAAGCAACTTCTGAAAATCTATCAAATAGTACTACCTCCCTATCAGGCCTGCCCTGTGATCTGGAGCTCTCTGAAAATGTGATTAAATCTGTACATCCCTTACCCAGAAAAAATGCATGTGCATGCTTTCTCTCTCTCTCTCTCTCTCTCTCTCTCTCTCTCTCTCTCTCTCTCTCACACACACACACACACACACACACACACACACGTGCTGCTTGAGCTATGTGGTTACATCTCAATAAACCCATCATAATTTTAAAATACCATAGATCAAAAATGCTTTTGATTCACATAACCTAACAAATATGTTTATCATTAAATACAAAGTCAGTTTATTATCACTTGTTGAATATCTCATGCAATTTGTTGAACACTCCACTGAAAGTGAAGGAAAGAAATGGTTGGTGGGCGCACTTTCACACTATTGTAAAGCAGAAACCATCAAAAACTCATTAGGTCAAAAATAAAGTTGCAAGTCATTAAGGCAAACCATTGTATTTGAATTAGCACAAGTTGGGGACTGTCTTGCATGCAGTATTGTTTGGGGGGCAACATTGCAAGGGATTTCAAAGAACTGCAACACATATCTGGGACCTAAGAACCTCTGTATCATCTTAATTCTCTACTTGTTATACTTTTATTGGAGATATCGATCTCCCTAAGAAGGCCGAAGAGGAAATCTTTGTCAACTCTGTGTCTACTGGTAGTTATCATTGTTCCTTGTACAACATCTGAGCCAGTGGGGAAAAAACTGCACATGAGCTGAGAAAGCACTGGGGTTTGGCAGGAAGGCTTTTCTAAGCATCTGCCATTGGCTTCTTTGCTTGCCCTCCACCTTCCCTCCCCTTCCCCAAGGAAATGGGAGCATGTCTATGACTTGCAGAGTCAGGGACAAGGTGTATTCCTGACACCCTTGAAGAGCAAGCAACCCAGAGTACCTGCTCCAGACCAGCCTGATCTTGACACATTGCCCTCTGGAAGCCAAAAGTTTCCAGAACTGGCCCTATGGCATGCTTTGAAAACCTATGTGGGCACTTTTGGGTCACCATCAGTCTTTATTGGATGAGACATGAGACATTTTGCAATGTACAGGCTAATACTGCAAAGAATTATTCAAAGTCTCACATGACCTCCAACTGTACTACTATATATTCACGTAGGTGAAAATACATTTATTTATAATTCTGTGATCCTAAATCTGATGTCTGTATTATATATCACCACAAGGTAATTTTTTGCACAGTTTTAAATGTACATGGAATTTTCTGAGAATGCAGCTACCACATAAGCCTGTTTAAGATTGTACTTTGTTTGGTTTGGAACTTTACCAAGAGTTGTTCACCTTTTGAAAAATCACAATACCAAAGTCTATACCTCTGATGGGATTTGAGTCACCAACAAAGCACAGCTGCATCAGGCTGCATGTGAGAGCTATTATATTCGTGGCAATTCCATACAGACATGCAAGCTCTGACTACTCCATCATATTGCCTGGTGTAGTTGTGCCCAAGCATTTACACAAAAAATGCATATACTTCTTTATTTCTTAACATTTCTAATTTACATTACTGTAAAAGTAGTCTATTAAATTTTTTAAATTATGATTACAAGTAAGTTTTATTATCTAGCATTCAATTTCAAGAGAGTAATAGAAATGGTACATGTTACTACAAAAAGAGACCATCAAGGCTGACCTTGAATGATGGCAGTAACATTTGTTCTGTGAATCATTAAAGATGTTTTTAGCTGCAAGCAACAGCATGCCAGATGTTGTTTAAAAAATACAGATGTTAATTTTTCATATACCAAGAAGCCCATAGGTAGGTAGTTACAATGTTGATGTAGTATCCTCATGAAATGGAAGACGATGCAGGTGACCTCTGTCTTTAATGGAAGATGATGCAGGTGACCTCTGTCTTTAATGGAAGACAATGCAGGTGACTTCTGTCTTTATGCTTAGCTTCCTTCAGTGTGTTGCCATATATCCTTGGGCTTATCCCCTGTGCTTGTGAGAGGACTACTTGGTCTGTATTAACAGGGAGAACTACTAATTTTCCTTTGTATAGATCTTTTTATCAAAGATACAAACTTTATCCAGAAGGTCTAGGGAAAACCTTCTTTCTGGTTTAATTCACCAGGGTTTAATCTGATATTAGTGGGTGCAAGTAGAACTGGGCATTTTCAGTATCAAATAGAGGTGGGCCCTGCTAGCAAGGATTTAGGGGTGAGGAGATGGCTATTGGATGATTGTAATCAAAACTATGCTATGCACTCTGGCATGATTAATCAGAACCAAGTAACAAATGATAAGTTTTAGAATTGTTATGATTTGGGAATGAGATGCCCCCCCCCAAAAGCTCCTGTGTTAATTCAGGAATGTTCAGAGATGCAATGGTGGGATTATGAGAGCTGTAACCTAATCAATCCATCCAAGTTTGACTGGACTGACTAGGTGGTAGCTGTAGGCAGATGGGGTGTGGCTGGAAGACATGGGTTAATGGGGGCATGCCCCAGAAGGGTGCACCTTCCCTGCCCCTGCCTCTTCCTGGCCACCATGAATGGAACAGTGCTTCTCCACCATACCCTTCTGCCAAGATGTTCTGTCACCTTAGGCCCAGAGCAATGGAGTCAGCTGACCATGGACTAAACCTCTGGAACCATGAGCCAAGATAAACCTTTAGTCCTCCAGGTTGTTCTTGTCAGTTATTTTGGTCACAGTAAAAAACATCTGACAAAAATGAGATTGATCTGTATGTCTATACTTCAACTAAAAGTATGACCAATCAGCTAGACTCTATTTGATGGTATCGATTCTCCAAGCCCCTTGGTTCTTAGTTGCCACGATTTTACCCCAACCCAAAGTGTCATGGAATCTTAAAAAATGATTCAATTCTGTTGCCTATCTCACAGCTTTGGTATGAGTAACAAATAAGAATATACACAGTTACACAAGTTTCTTTATGCAAGATATCTTGCTCTGGAAACATCATCCCCAAAGTAAACATAAAAGGCATAACCGTGATTTATTTTAAACTGTATTTCACCATCTAAATGGAAATCATAATGGGAAAAAAATCTACATGCGACTGAAATTCTATAATGTAGTTTTCAGATTCCAACTAGAGACCTGATAGGGCTAAGCCACTTGACTATTGAGAATATGACATGCTTAAAAAAAAAAAAGAATCATCACAGACTAAAGATGAAATGAGCAAAAAGGAGAGCCTTCTGTCCTGTTTTTAATCCCCATGGGCCATGCTATGTTCAAGATCAAGAATAAAATCAGGCACTAGAAACAAGCAACTAACCACAAGTGTGAAGCTGTCACTTGCAGCAGCTGAAAGTCTAGTTTGTTTGGATGCATTTGGGGTTCTATATAGTGGAATGTGGGCTAAACTGGGATCCTATGCCTGTGTTTGCCCAGGAAACCCCACTGTGTTCCTATTACTCCCACCTACCCTAATGATACTAGTGTCATTATTAATGACACTTCTTTTCATTCTCAGAAGTGTACAGCTTTGGGTGATAAATGATAAATGGTTACCCAACTAATTGATTTTAAAATTCTAGACTCTAAGCTCTGACTCATGCTTAATTCTCCAACTTTAGGGCCAAAGGAAGAAACACTTCAAGATGGAGAAAGTTTGTAGGGTCAGGGAATTGAAGCAGAAGAGGATTAAGCAGAAAAAAAGAAAAAAAAAAGAGTGGGCAATTTAAAAAATAAATAATGGAGCCCCACATAAGGAAGAACAAAAATCCAGAATGCCAGTCCTCCAGGTATTCTCCTCCTCGGCTGGAGGCTGGTGGGGAAGGAAAATTTCACAACAACCCTATGAATGGATGGCTTGTTTCCCTGCGCCAGGCTTACAGCTGGACACCAGTAGTCCGAATAGCAGTCCTGTTTCTCAGGCAGCCTTCCAGGGCTGCCAAGTGTTACAAGCCCTTCACAGAGCAGGGGATTTTAAAGGTGAATTGAAACTATTTTCAGATCCCTCTTGGGCAGCGGATGGACAGAATGACGGATTGTTACTATGGTGTAGTTGTTTTCATTCCTGGCCCAGCTGCAGCCCAGCATACAAAGTACCGTGTGCTCCACAGGAGACTCGTGTGGTTTCTTCTCTCTGCAAAAGTTGCATTCTGGGAAATCTGCAAAGGAGGAAGAGTGGGAAACAGGTTATGGGTTCTTCTAAATAAAACAGAAAATATTGACCAGGCCATAATAGGACTAGGCAAGCCCACATGGAGCTTTGAGATCTTTATCTTTGAGATCCTGCTGCAGGGAAGGGGGGTGGGGTGGGAATGACATGTATGAAATTGTATGTTCAGGAGTTTTATTCAAAAAGTCAAAAACTGGAAGGTCTTTGGATTGTATCAATACCACCAAATTCTTTGGCTGATGTAAGAATAAGAGTAAAATTTTAGTATAGGGCAGTGGTTCAGAGTTCTAGATCTGAATCAGATCTTGACTCCAATCCCGGCTTGAACAGTTACTAATATCTTTATGCAAATTTCTTAACTTCTTTGTAGCTCAGTTTCCTCATCTGCAAAATGAAAATAAATCTGTTTCCTATTTATAAGGTTGTGGAAAGAGTTGATGGGTATAAAGCTTAGAACAGGGCCTGACACCCAATGGTGTCTATTAACATCAGAAGTCCTCACAATTAAGAGATGTGACTACAAGGTTCCACTATAATCACTTAAAAGGATTTAACTCTGCCCCCCTTGATGAGCTAGAATAAACTGTCTTTTTCAGAGATAAGCCAGTGATATTTTGATAAGGTTTCCCTCCCCTGAGGAGAGGGCAGGTTTGTGAGAAAGCAGAAATGTCATAAGACATAATTACAGGGTTGTATAGCTCCAGGAGACTTCTGTGCTGCCCTGGTTACAAAACACTGAAGAAAGGGAAGTGATAAGAACTGATAGCAATTAGAGAGTTACCCAAAGCCAGGCAGGTAGGACTAGAATGTTTCATTCCACAAAAATTCTCTAAGCCTTTACTTGCACAAAGCACTTTCATGGGACTCTTCTGTATTCTAAAGCTACATGGGATGCTCAAAGGGTTCATTCATTCACTCACTTATTCCACAAATCTGTAAGTTTGAGATCAAGATACTTTCTCAGGACTGAGGAAGGAGTAACAAAAAAACAGGGATAAGCCACTTGACTATTGAGAATATGACATGCTTTAAAAAAAAAAAAAGAATCATCACAGACTAAAGATGGCTAATCCCCAGCATCTAAGGATATGGGATGACAACCAATAATGATCTCCAGCTGAGGGCGCGATCAGCAAGGTCTCCGGGAACTCAGGGGCCACAGAGAAAAGGTACTGAGCTCAGTTACTGAATGCATGAGAAAGCAATCTCAGGTACTGGCACCACCAGAGACTACATGTGACAGCATTTCAAATGAGTAATTCTTGATTTGATGTCAGATTTTAAAGTGCAGGTAAAGCAAAAGTCAATTTAGTATGAACAGTGGTTGGGGGAGGTGTTTGACAAGGTGGGGAACAGGTCCCGTTTGGCTTTGCTCACAGTGTGCTAAGCACTTGACATCATGTTCTCCTGACAAGCTAGCAAAGTCAGAGTAACTATTTTCTTTTTTTTTCTGACAGATGAGGAACCAGAAGCTCAGAGTGTTTAAGTGGCTTGGTTCAGGACTCTGGGCTGCTTGGCTGTGCAGGTGGGGTAAGCAGGTGGGGGTGGCACCAAGCCCTGTTTTTTCCCATGGTCTTGCTGGAGTCAGTTCCAGGAAGGCTAATGGAGCCCATCCAGGATATTGTGGAAGAAAAACTAGAGCATGTTGTTCCATTCAGAGTGCTAGTAATATGTTTAAAATTAGATTATTTTAGAAAACTGGCAATGTTATGTGTCCCTAGGTATGATCAAGTCTGACTGACAATTCAGGCAAATGGAATTCATTATCAATGATCTAATTAGCATAGAATATTAATTTGCTTGGAGGAAAAGAACTGCTCAGGCAATCAGACAGTTTGTGACTTCTCTTCCCCTGAAACACTGAGAACTTATGCAGTGTTCTGGGTATTCCTAAAAGCTCTCCCTCCACACACACACACACACAAAAAAAAATTACAGATTGCTACCTGTTCCCCCATCCTAACCTAAAGAGAGTTCTTCTCATTTTCTCCTTATCCTCATCCATTTTTTTTTTTGACAGTACTGGGGACTGAACCAGGGCCTCATGCATGCTAGGCAAGGGCTTTACCACTGAGCTACATCCCCAAAACTCTTTAACATCACCCATCACCCCACCCCTTTTGAGTGGGTTTATGTTTAGCTCTAAGTAACAGAAAATCTGAATACAAAATGGCTTTAAAAAAAAATCAGGAGATTTAATTTTCCTTAGTGGCAGTTGCTAGTTGCTAGTGCAGAGATGTAAAAATGTCTTCCCTTTCAAGAAGTAGATTGCTTACCTAGATGGAGGAGTATTTAACACTGCATGGGCCTTGAGATTATTATTTACCATCTTAGATGGAAGCATTCAGCTTTTACAACATGCTGCTCATTGTTTCTAGCTACTGTTCTCTCCTCTGGCTGGCCCTAGCTCCCCCCGGCTTTGTTCAGACCCAACTGTATCAAGCTGTTACTGGGAAAATTTGGGGCTGCCCTGGGTGATTCCTCTACTGGCTAATGGTTCAGGATGCACAATGGTTCTATGCTGCTCTCAGATTTGAGAAGTCTCTACACACCCCTTAATCCCAGATTCTTCTGAAGCAGAGAGAACTGAGATATGAGAACTGAAAGGTTATCATTTGCCAGATGCTTTGGATATATTTTCTCTTTCAAGCCTCATAAGAACCTAGGAAGCCGTATCATTTGGATTGGATAGACGAGGACCCAGATTCAGAAAAGGATAAGTTAAAAAAAATTTACACCAAAATCCCCCTTACCTAGGGGTTATGTGCTTCAAGATCCCTAGTGGCTGCCTAAAACCTTAGATAGTCCCAAATTCTACCCTGTTTTTTCCCTATACACAATCTATGATAAAGCTTAGTTTATAAATTAGACATGGTAAGAAATCAACAATAGTAAATAGAACAACTTAACAATATACTGTGATAAAATTATCAGCATCAATATTCTTGCATTTGGAGACCATTATTAACTAAACAATTAACTTGAATTCAAGCAACATGACAGTCAATCTGAAAACTGAGATGGCTACTAAGTAACTAATGGGCAGGTAGCACATGCAGCATGGATAGGCTACAGAAGACAAGGTTCACTTTCCTGGCAGGAGGGAGCAAGACAGATCAAAATTTTATCACACCCCTCAGAGAAGTACCCAATTTAAAGTTATAGGTTGCTTATTTCTGAAAATTTCCATTCAGACTGTGGTTGACTGCAGGTAATTGAAACACAGGAAAATGAAATTGATGGTGGGGGGGATGACTGCATGACCAATAAGGGTCAGTCTGGTTCTAGTCACATGGTGTTGATACCACAATTTCCAAATTGTCCTAAAATTCCTTAGATCTCCCATCAAAGGTGGGGCAGGGTTGGAGAGGAAAGAACAAAATAGACACCATATCTCATAGCTTCTGGGATTAGGCCAGGGACAGGGTGATCCTAAAAGGAATTTCCCTGGAGCTTGTTAATGACCCAGACGAGGGTCACTAGTGGTTACATAGCAGCTAAAGTTTTCCCAAAGGTCAAATATAGGTAATGGCAGTAACAGGGTCCCTTAGCCAGGCTGATGTTTGATAAGATCTAGGAGAAATCACATGTAGGTCCCACACTGGAGTTAGGCACATAAGGTTTTAAATGCTGAGTTGCTTTGTTCCTGGCAAGAATCACATCAGCTCCAGTTGGTTGCCATGGTTATCATGTGCTAACCAAAAATTATAGCTGGGAGTTACAGCTCTCTCTCTCTCTTTTTTAATAACTTAGATTTAATCATCAAAAGTTAGTGGAGTGGAGCATTTTTTAAAAGGGAACACATCCCTGCCTTTTGCAAACAGCACTGGAACTGAGAAAATCTGAGGGCTGTCTCTCAAAGTGACCTCTACCAAACAAAATGACCCAGTATTCTCTCCCAAGAAAGGGGATGTGGATCAGTTGGTCCTCCCTGCCTGCCGGTCCACTCCTTACCAACATGAGGAGCCCTCAAAACCTTTGCTTTATGGCTTGGGGCAATTTCATTGACCCCAACAACAAGACTGCCATGGGCATAGTGGTCTTTGCCATTTCTCAACTATTTGGTGTCTGGAGAAGTGAGCCTCCGCCTCACCTCAGTCTCATCTCTCAGCAATCCAGAACTCCTGATGAGGAATCAGGGTCATTTTTGATCATACATTATCAATCCCATTTTTCTCAAGTAGCCACAATGTCAACAGGGCACTAGAGAAAACTTGAAGGAAGAAAATTTGTCTGATTCATGACATTGCTGGGCATTTTGTATTTACTCTCTTGCTCTTTAACAAAAAGTTGTTTTGTTTTGATTTGTGACACTCCCACCTAACAGTCTGTATTAGTGCATTACCTGTGGTTATAACAAAATACCTGAGCTGGATATTTCATAAAGAGAAGGTTTTGAATGCTAAAAGTCTACAATTGGGCAGCCCCATCTTTTCAGACTCTGGTGAGGAGCCTTCTGGAAGATGGCATAACACTGGCACCACAGGTGAAAAATATTATGTAGAAAGACAGGAAGTCAGAGAGATTCAAGGACCAAGTTTGCCATTTTTATAACAACTTTATTCTCATGGAAACTAACTGGGGTCCCCAAGAGAACTACATTAATCCCCTCCTAGGGTGATTTCCCCAGTGACCTAAACATCTCCCCATAGGCCCTACCTCTTGAAGTTTCTACCCTACAACACAACCACAATGGGGACAAAGCTTCTAGCACATGAACCTTTCTCTCAAACCATATCCAAACCACGACAAGGTCTCAAAACACATCTTCTCTTTTATTTTGAATAATTCCCACCATATCATATCTCACATCTTATGTAAAATCAGTACATTTTTAAGTAAATATATTCTTCATTATTTATTGTACCTTCAATTAAATTTATGACATAAAAGATTTTGCAAAGATATGTGATAGCCATGACTGAAGTCCATATAATTAATACTAAAATAATCTGATGAAATAAATGACCTAAACTTGTCTATATCTATCAAATTTAATTTAATATATAACTCTGATATGACCCAGCAATCCTACTCCTAGGTGTATATACCCAAGAGCAATTTGTGGATAAACCCACCAAAAAGCATATGTAATATGTTCATAATAGCCCCAAACTGGAAGCATTCCATGTGTCCATTAACAAGAGAATGGATAACCGTGACATATCCATGCAATGGTGTACTGCTTGATAATAGACCAGTACCCACACACTATGGCTGAGTCTGACAGACTTATTGAATAATAGAAGCTAGCCACAAGATAAAACTTACCCTATGATTTCATAGATGTTAAGGTCAAGAAATACCTAGAGCAGTTACCTTCAGGTGGAGAGGCAGGAAGTGACTAGAAAGAACACAAAGAACTTTCTTTGTACTGGACATGCTATGTCTTGATCTTGGTGGTATTTATAGAGGTGTGCATGTGCTTAAACACTGAACAGCACACTTCAGATAAGTGTATTTTATAAAGTTTATCTCAATAAAAAAGTAAAAATAAATTTGACAATCCTACTTTCCTTTGTGTTTAAAAAAAAAAAAGTTAGCAGTTGACTTAGGCAAGGCCAGTGATACTGGTCTTGAAAATCAGGATTGGATTCACTTGCTCCAGCCCCAGTGTTGAGGATTAAACACCCAAGAAATGCCAAAGCAAGACAAGAGTTTTATTTAAGGGATAGAACAGAGATAGACTTCTCAGGAGGGAAGGAGATCCAGAGCTGGTATCCATGGGAACAGGGATGTCTTGCATTTTTACCGACCTCAGGTTTCCTTTCCCCTCTTGCCCCCTCCTCCTCCTGTCATGCCTACATGAATAAAAGCAGGAAAAGAGCCTTCCAGGGGGTGATTGCTTGTATTGGAAAGTGTGATCCTTCCCTTCCTGCAGGTGTGTTAGCAACCAGTTGATGGGGAAGTGCTATCTAACCTAATTTCCTTTTCTTTGATAATCAGCTACCTGCCTCACCATGACCCTCGGGGAGGAGAAGGGATCAAATACCAGGATCAATGGGGCTCATCCTAAAGTCTCCACATAGGCTCATTCTTCCTTTCTGGCACTGCCTTCCATTTTCCTGATTTGAGGAGTCCATGCACTGAATTGTGTCTCTCTGTAATCCAGATATTGAATTCCTAACCCCCTAGGACCTCAGAATGTGAGTGCATTTGAAAATAGGGCCTCTAAAGAAGTTATCAAGTTAAAAGGAAGTCATTAGGGAGGACCCTAAATCCAATCTGACTGGTGTCCTTTTAAGAAGAGGAGATCAGGACACAAATACAGGGATAAACCATGGGAAGACACTAGAAGAGAGCCAATCTCCAAGGCAAGGGGAGAGGACTCAGAAAAAACCAAGCCTGCTGGCACCTTGACCTTAGACTCCCAGCCTCTAGAGCTTAGAGAAGGTAAGTGTCTGTTGTTGGAGCCCTGGCCCGTGGTGCTGCTGTGGCTACTCAGCCGACCAACGCTGGCTCTTCGCACTGAAACCATCACATGCCAACCCTTGCCTCCTGGTGGCTGTGGTTTCTGCACCTAAATAACCTCAACTTTATACTTAATCTGTGTCCAGACCTCAGTTCCAGAAGGTATTTTGGCATTCTGGACCCAGGACATAATCCAAGAGCAACCACTTTAGATAAACACCAGAAGCCTTAGCTCATTTTCTGAAAGTAAGAAAGAAAGAAGGGTAGAGGGATGGAAAGGAGGGGTTTAACAAACTCACAGTATCACAAGCAACACCAAAGCTCCATTTACCTCTAGTCTCTATGGAAGGGAAATCACTATTCTGCCTAAGCATCAAGTGTCTTTTCATGATAACATGAAAAGTTTATCAGGACCATGAACTTCCAAAAAATGGGGTAGGTGCACTTTTCTCTATTCTTTTTATTAAGTCTAACTAAACTCCCTGGACATTATGTATACAACAAACATAAAAAATAAAACAAAACAAAAACACTGAGGGGTAAAAAGAAGAGGGCAAATTGGTGAGAAAACTTGAGACCACAAAGCATAACACGATGGTGAGTTCCCTGCCGCCCCCTCCCGTCACTCATATGTCCCAGATGTGGTATTGAAGAAACAAGATACTGGGGATGTCATTGAGCACAGGCCAAGTAGAGTTCTGAGAAAAACCAGAGAGCCAGGACAGGAGCTGCGAGGCGGACTGGTTATTTTAAATAGTAACTCCTTTACTCCGTCAAACACTTCAACAGAAAAAGCCAATAGGAGCCTAGACCTTCATCTTTACCTCAAAGATACCCCAACCCCATGCTGCCTCTCATCCCACACCAGAATGGTGTCAAATAAACATGAACAGGGATCCAGAGCCTCCCGGGGAAGCAGCAACACCACCACTAACAGCAGGACATCACTGTGTCCTGACAGGGTAACAAGGATGCAGAAGAGCTGACTCACTCATACACTGCTGATGGGAATGTGAGATGGTACAGACACTCTGGAAAACAGTTTGACAATTTTATAAATAAATAAATAAATTTGCAGTCCTGGGCATTTATCTTAGAGAAATAAAATTTGTGTTCACATGAAGACCCAAGCACCAAGTTTTAAAACAACTCTACTCATAATTGCCAGCAACTGGTTAATTTTGGCTTCTCAGTGGGTGAATGGTTAAATAAACGTTGGTACATTCTTACCATGGAATATGTCTCAGCAAGAAAAATGAACGAACTATCGATGCACATAACTTCTAGAGAATTATGCTCAGTTAAAAAAAATCCAGTTCTGTACATAATTTCATTTATATAACATTATTGAAATGAAAAATTCTTGATCTGAAGACAAGTTTAGTCATTTCTAAGGGCCATAAGAGGTGGATTAGAAGGTAGGGAAGATATATAGCTACAATATGAGGAATGAGGGACTCCTGGGATGTACATTGATCATATCGATATCAATCTCCCAATGGTGAAACTGCACTGAGGTTTTGTAGAATGTTTACCATCGGGAGAAGCTGGGTAGAAAATACACAGGATCTCTCTGTGTTGTTTCTCACAACTACATGTGAATCTCAGTTATTTCAAAATAAAAGATTTAATCAAAAAGCACAAGAGACAAAAGACCACAAAACAACACAAGGACATAATTCACAAAATAAACTCTCGGTCAGCATAATATTTGTGATGCAGGTGAATTTTAGAACACAGTCCTTAGAGTTTTATTGGAAATGATCCCATGTGGAAAGAAAAGGAATAAAACAACATTGGCCAAGTGGATTTGTTTTGCTAACATGAACCTGCTGCTCACCAGAAGGTGACCTTCAGTGAGGGAGGAGTGCGGATCCCAATGGTGCTCAAGGCCCACCCACAAGAGGCTCCGGCTGTGTGTTGGCTTCTCGCTGGGAACAGGGGAAAAGCTGGTAAGGGTCCTGTTTTTCTGAGCTCTGCATTTCTGATTCCCACAAAGGAAGTGTGACATGGACACACATCAAGATTAGAAAAGACCCTTCTTCAGTCAAACATCAGCTCATCTTTGCTTCTCCAAATGGTGGAAGGAGCTTATCTTTTGTCTTCTTCCCTGTTTCATGGTATCATGGACAGACCAATAAAGCCATTGAGTGCACTCTCAGCCTAGCTTCATCCCTTTCGGTCAAAGCACTGGGATGAGCATGAGCAGCCCATCAGGTCTGGGACATCCAGACCATGGGAAGGACAGTGGGAGTGACCAGTGACAGTATGAGACCCTACATGTGGAATGTTAGCCTCAAATTCTAAGGAAGTGCAGGTAAGGCCATTGGTGTGACCTGCCTCTTCCTTCCCTACATTTGAACATGCCAGGAGGGTAGGAACTAGACCCAGGGTCTAAAAAAAAAAAATGACAAGAGATTATATTAGCACCTGATATCTGGTTTCTGACCTGTGGCTTTAGTGGAAAGGAACTGAAACAATAGATCAGGTACACCACTGTAGCTCTTAAAATTTTCACCAAAGTGCCGCCTCTCCCAGACTTGACGGGAGAGGAAATACATACCCCCAGGGACCCTAGGGTATAACCTGTAGCAATCCACTGAGTACTGAAAATTACGTTGAGTTTGTGTGTTTGCATAAGACTATATTTAAACAGTTCTCTCATTTAAATACTGGTTGAATTACCATCAAGCAACCTGACCTTTTAGAGAGGTGGTCTACTTAACTCATGGCTTTGGGAATAGATGTCACATCATGCTCTGTCTGGGGTCTGGGCTCTGAAACCAAACTGCCTGGATTCAGTGTGCCTCCCTCTTGCTGATGATATGATATGACCTTGGGCAAGTTTCTAGTCTTACTATGCCTCAGTTTCTTTATCTGTGTATAGCATGCCTACTATCTAAGGATCCATGCTCCATGAGTCACTGAATAATACCGTAAGTGAAAATAAGCAGAGTTTGGGCCCTGCAGTTGTATATTCACACTCTCCATAGTTCCCTTTTTTTTATGGTGCTAGGAATTAGAACCCAGGGCCTTTTAGATGCAAAGCAAGCACTCTACCAACTGAGCTATATCCCCAGCCCCATACTTCCCATTTTTAATAAGTGAATAAGCACACGCTTGACAATGGGGACACTCTCCATAGCCTCCAGGGCAGCTACTTTGTTGGCTCCATGGCCAAGGAAGATGTCAACAGGGTTGACGTGCAGGCTTCTAGTTGGAATGTGGTGCAACAAGAACCTTCTGATACTGGCCCAAGGTAAACACAGGATTTGTCACGTACACATGGCCGTAACATAAAACTGGTGTATGATGGTGGCCCAGGCTTCTCTGAAGGGCAAGACCCTAGTGCATCCCTCAGAGTGAGGCCCCAGAGCTACATGTTGGGGCAGCTGCTCTGGTGAACCCCTTTCCACTGACTGAGTGGCCTCAGAAGCCTGGATCCTTTGTTTTGTGCTAGGAAGTCACCATTTGTTATCTGTTCCCCCTGAGGGAAGGACAGGAGGAAAATGGATGGAACAGCATGGTCAGGATTTAGCTTAATCCAGGAGAAAACACCTTGAGTATGAAGATAGCTGACCAGTCAAGGAGAGCTGCATAGGGAAGGGCAGACCCTCAGCTGAGAAGTGGACATTTCTCCCCAGATCTCAGGCAATGGCCTTTTCTGTTAATGTGTTCCAAATGGTCACCGATATCAGTCATTCCTATAGTAAGGGTTAATTTCAATTGTCAACTTGGTCAAATTAAGATATGCCAAAGATCAAGAGGCTTCTGGGTACATCAATGAGGGGTGTGTTTAGGAATGATTGGCAGGTGGGAACTGAAGTGGAGACCTTCCTCAGCGTGAGCAGCACCATCCCATGGGCTGGAGGCTTAGATGGAATAAAAGTTGAAATAACAAGGAAGCAGCAGCAAACGCAAGCTTGATTCTTCTTGGACCTGTTCTTGATTGCTGCTGCGATCTCCTGAGGTCATCAGACTCTCGCTCCTTCATTCTTCCAAAGCAGACTCGGCCAGTGATTCTCCAGGAGTTTCCAGAAGCCTTCACTCTCAGAGTGGGGTAGCATCATTGATCCCTCTTCTGAGGCTTCAGCATTGTGGACTGCACATCTACTGTTTCCTCCAGTCTCCAGCCTGCAGACCGCCATTGTGGATCATCCAGCCAATCTAATAAATCTCTTTTCTATCATCATACCTCCTGTCGGTTTGCTCCTCTAGAGAACCCTGACTAATACACCTCTCAGTACCAATCACCAGAATCAGATAACTTCCTAACCCAGCTGCCCTGCTTCTTCTCCCAGGGCATGAGGGTGCCATGAACTCGGGAGGAAAGGACTGGTTCCCACCTGGGTACCTCCTGGGGCCAGGGAAAAGAGCGGCTGGAGAAGTGGGAAAGCATGAAATCGAGCAGCAGGCCCTCCGACTCACTCACCATCTTCATGTTTTTATCAATATTTCTGTCAACCCATAGAGCTAAGGAACACCGAGACCCCTCTCCTGCCCATCCAGGGCTTGGTGCTAGGAATTCCTAATGTGGGAATCACAGAGTGTGAGATTCCTTCTAGATTATCATGTTCTGGTCCTGTGATGCCTCTGTTTCCCAACACAGATAAGGACAACAAAGAATCATTGGGGACGCTTAGTATTTTTTTAACTGTAAATGAATTATATTTTTATTCATCTATTATACCTCACTAATATCCAAAAAAAATCAATAAAAATGCTACAGGTTTTTGGATAAACAAACTCTTCTAACTTGGTGAATCTAAAAATTGATGCAAAAATTTTGGAAATCAAAAGGTGTGGGATGTGTGTATGTACACGTCTCAACATTTATATTTGCACTTTCTTTAATCCAATAAAGGTATACATAAGAATTGATCCTGGGTAAATATTACAAAAATTTAGAAAGACAACTCTGTAACCATATTCATCACATTTTTTGTTATTGCAAGACAACTGGAAACAAACTAAATAATCGAGATTTGATTAAATAAATTCTGGTTTATGGGGTTTTAAAAAATATTTAGTCATATTATTATTTCATTATTTGTAATAGTAGATTTCCCATATACAAGTTATTTTATTCATTGTTTTTAGATACACATGAACAGTAAAGTGTATTTTGACATATTATACTTATATGGAGTAAAATTTATTAGGATCCCATTTTTGCAGTTGTACTCGATGTGGAGTTTCACTGGTCACATATTCATATATGTACATAAAAGTTATGTCTGATTCATTCTGCCGTCTTTCCAAGTAAGCTTGTGGGGTGAGATACAACAGGACTGGGAGGTACCCAGGGAGCCTCAGGAAAGAGAGGCTCAGCCCAGCTCAGTTTGGGGGATTAGGGAGAAGCCTAATTCCTCTGCTTTTTAATGACTTCCTTCTCTGGTAGGAGAAGTTGTGGGACCCAAAGGCATACCAGTCTTGCTGCCATCCCTCTCTTTCCTGCCCCAAATAGACCACCCTCTTCTTTCTGGTCCCCAGGATGCCTGGAAATCTTCATTAGCACAGCACTCTAGGCATCCAGTACTGGAAGTGACAATCAAAATGTATTTCTTTGCTACTCTTGTCTCACATACAAACTGTTTTCTTTGTAGACATCTGAGATCCACTCAGGCATAACACTCACCATAGCAGAAATGCCCATCAGTAAATGGTGACAAAAAAAGGTGACCAACTGTCACACCCAGGTCTGCTGTACCATGACTTATTCAATTTGTAGTACTCCCCCTCTCAATGCTCAGAGAACTCCATTTTGCTGCCTGGGCCAATTAATAATAGAGGTTGGGAAGAATCTGCTGGAATGGGGATGAGGGGTCAAGGAAAACAGGTGCAGAAATCCTGACCTGAAGCTCGTGTTAAATGCTGTTCTCTGGACTGGCAGTTGGATTAGGGCATCTGGGGGAACTTTCCCAGCCCTTTCCAGTCCCACAAAGCAACCTGAGGACCTTGTCATCAGCCAGAGGCAGAAAGTCTGGAACATACTCATGGGAACTCTCAACTTTTCCAGCAAAGTGTGCTCCTTGTATGAGACATTCAGCACCATGAAACAAAGTTTGACTTTCCAGATTTGTCTTCTGCTCTCTTCCTACCCTCTCCACTCAAAGAAAGAAAATAAGTAGAGTGAAAAAGAAGGCCAGCTCACAGGAAATGTGTGACTGTCACACAGACTTGAAATTGGTTTGCAGAAGTGAGAGAGAAGAAGTTCTAGACATGGAAGAGGAAATGTTTTCAAAGAATGAGAGTCTGAGGAAGAGGAAGGGAGGATGTAAGAAGACAGGATAGGAAGTTGTCAGTGACCCTGGTCACAGCAAATGTAGCAGGGCTCTAGCTTTGTCTCCTTGAAGAACCCTGAAGGTCCTGGGAGGTGATAGTCTTTCTCAGGTGGGCAAAGGAGGACATTTGTGTTCATTTCTTTGCCTTTCAACTATTTCCTCTTAAGATAGGATGCTAATAAAGCAGCAATGGGTTTTGAGACAGTTTGGGGGCTTTGATTTTCTTTAAAGTGGCTGGCGAGCTGCATGGTTGGTATAGACTACGTGTGGAGATTAAAATCCAAGCTCATCTTCACACAGAAGCCTCATGGTGGTAACAATGGACCTTTTTAGGGAAGAAAAGACATGTTTTTCCACTATTTGGTTATGATTTAAATAAAACTACGGGAAAAGAAGCTGATATGGGAGGAGAACCATTGCTGTGACTCTGTCAAGATGCTTAATTTGACAGACAGGACAAGCCATGGGCAGGAAGCTACAAAAAGGTCAAGAAACGTAACTGCATCAGTCAGCTTTTTTGCTGCTGTGACTAAAAGACCAAACTAGAACAAACTAGAGGAAGAAGAGATTATTTGAGGGCTCACAGTTTCAGAGGTCTCAGTCCACAGGCAGCTGGCTCCATTCCTTGAGGCTCAAGGTAAGGCAGAACTGTTGGGTGCAGAGCAGGCTGAACTGTGTTGTCTGCAGGGCAGGCTGAACAGATGTTGGCTGCAAGATAGCCCACGCACTCAAACCCCCCTCTATCTGGTCCTTTATCACCTGTTTGCCTCAAGTCTGAACATTCAACCTTGCTTAAGGCTGAACACTTAACCCCCCCTTGGGCCAACAAGGCAGCTTGCAGACCCAGAGGCCCCATTAGATTTGGGCTATAAAAACTCCCTCCTGCCAGGCCCCCTCTCTCTTGCTCTTTCTCTCTTGCTCTCTCTCTCTTGCTCTTTATCTTTCTTACGCGCGCTCTCTGTCTCTCTCTTGCTCTTGCTCTCTCCCTGTTCATCTCTTCTCTTTTCTCTCTCTCTCTTTCCTTCTTTCCTTTCTCTTTGTTGCACTGCTGCAATAAAGATCTTTTGGTTGCTCCGAGTGTTGTGGTCACTTTCCTTTCAAGAACATCATGGCGAAAGGCGTGGCAGAGGTTAGCAGTTCACATTGATGATCAGGAAGCAGAGAGAGACTCCTCTCACCAGACATAAAATATATATCTCCCCAGTCATGCCCCCAATGATGCACCTCCTCCAGCCACATCCTACCTACCTTCAGTTACCACTCAACTAATCTTATCAGAGGATTTATTCACTGATGGGTCAAGGTTCTCACAACTCAATCATTTCTCCTCCAAACCCTCTTGCACTGTCTCACATATTAGCTTTTGGGGGATACCTCACGTCCGAACCATAACAATAACAGAGGAAGGAAAAGGGTAGGATCATAAAGAATGTCCAAACTTTAGGATCTGCCATTGGTTCATGCCTCCTTCTTAATCCCTCCCATTTGGCACAGTGGAGTCCACAAGAATTCAGTGGATGAAATGATCAGTCACTAACATAATAAATGGAACCTGATATTTCATCATTATCCCTACTCAAGCTAACATGGCTACCCTTTTTCCTAAGATGAATTGAATAGAAAGGAAAGATTGCAGAGGAATCAGAGGAGATGCTGCTGGGCCAGCCCTTGCTGGCCCCCAGGGACAGGATAGAGAATGACTTGGAATTCACAGGGCTACTTGGAAAGATCTACTGAACAAGAAAACAACTTTGGTCCCACCTCTGCTGCCTTATATAGGTTTCCATTTTGAAGACAAGAATTTTGAGATAAGCAAAGTATTTCTTTTGTATGAAAAGTTGTATCAGGCAACTTTTATGAGTTTGTGCTTCATTAGGAACAGAAAGCCATCAAAAAGGATCCTGTCATGAACTGGGGGACTCAAGAATATAAAAAGATCTAACACTCAGTAATGCTTGGTGGTGGGTCAGACTGAGGAGACCGGGGACAACAATAAAAGCTGAGTTTCTGAGGTTTACACGGGGGCTTTTTACATCCTACATATATACAAAGATATTGAGCAAAGACGTTGAGTTTTCCACTGTTAATTTCTTAACCTATCTAAAACAAACAATGAATGAGAAAGAAAACCTGCATAAACAAAATTTCCTTTAGACAAATCCATTAAAGCACATTTAATAGCTGCACACCATCAAACTGATGAGCTTTAAAGGGAATGATAAGAAAAAGACCCCCAAAAGGAGGGGACATCAGGGGAAGATTCTAGATAAAGAGTCATATTCCCTACAAACAATTATGCAAACAAAATAGACCAGGCAAAAGGAATTGCAGAAAAAGAGGAGAAAGCTGAACAATGGCTTTATTGATTTAAGACATGTGGATTTCATTAGCAAAGCCAAATGCATAAAAATGGGTTGTGATATCCGAAACGAGAAAGGAGCAAAATTAGGTCACAAAGCTCCTAGGACAAAAGGCAAGATGAATCTTTATTAGGTAATTGGACCCAGAGGTAGGAGGGCAAAAATAACTCTTTTCTTCCTCACCTCCTTTAAGACAGTTTTTAAGGTTTCAAAGGTAAATCTGCATGTTGAACTGGAATGGCAAATCCCAGGGCCCACTTTTTTTTTTTTTTTTTGACACAGCATCTGTATTGCCAAGGACTCCCTGAGCCAGAAACCAGAGATTCCCCGGGAAAAACACTCCTGCTGATACGGAAATAAATAATGTAGAGATCAAAGACATGCATGTAAGATGTCCCTGTGGCCCCAGTGCAAACCTCCAGCAGAATTCGAAAGTAACAAAGTAGCAATAATAATATTTTTTTCACTTGAATAGACATTTCCCATCTAAGAGCTCATAACCTATGGTAGCTTATAGAAAACTGACAGGCTATTCTTGTGGGAGTTTCATTTTAAAATTAATGTACACAAAAGCAAAAATCCCTAGACTACTCAAATTAGAAAATGTGTACTTTAACCAAGATACAGAAAGCAAAACATGGTGGGAATACCTCAGCATAAACTTCTTAAACTGATTGTAAGCCTTTGACTTATACATCATGCCAAGGCAAATTTTTTAATTAAGAGAAATGGGTCTTTTAAACTATTAACCTGCTTCTTTCTGACTCCTTCCCTGTCTGAATTCCTTTTTCTTGAATTTTCTCATTTTTATCTTGTGATCTACCTGCTTTTTCTTGCTTTCCACCTAAAACACTATCCTCTAAACTGTCTCTTTCCTGATCTCCTTGCACATCTGGTCTCCCCAGGACCCTAAGACCAGCCCAGGGGAGGACCACTCACATTCACCAACCTCAGAAACACTATTGGCTTATCATTTCATTCCTATCAGTAAATTCTTGCCTTAAATACATTTTATCATACAATGTTATCAATTGAGCCAAATAGCTATGGAAGAATTTCCTTCTAAAAATGCAATAAGACTTTTGTATTGTCAAGGAATGATTTCAGGGGCAGCTGATCTGCGCAAGGTATCCTGCTAAACTTTTTGAAACTACATAGACAAATGCCACACTTAACCAACCTGTCTCCAAGAACTCCATGGGGGAAGTAGGTCCCATCACTTTAATGGCTGGTATGTGGCATACAGGTGGCTACAGAGGCCTGGGATTTGGAAGGCTTGCCTCTGGGGAGAAGCTTGGGGAAAGCTACACAAGGTAGCACCTTGTTATGGTTTTTTTTTGTTTTGATTTGTTTGTTTTTTGTGGGGTTTTTTTTTTAGTTGTTGACAGACCTTTATTTTATTTACATTCAGTGCTGAGAATCGAACCCAGTGCCTCACTCATGCCAGGCAAGTGATCTACCGCTGAGCCCCAGCCCCAGCCCCTTGTCTGTTTTGATAAAAGGTTAGGCAGGTGTGTTAGGGAGGATGAGGGCAGATAAAAATGTTCCAGCAAATGTGTGGAGGTTCCTAACAGAAGGCATGTTCCTGAGTCCCTTGGGGCTTCACCTAGATGTGCAGACAATGCAGGAGGGCGCTGGCATCTGCTTCCCTGCCATCCAAGTTAACCCAGGCTGGGAGCCCACCGCCTCCTACTGGAGGTTACATATACAGATGTGCAGGGTGCAGGAAAGACTGGGAAAACATGCTGGGTTCCGTGTGGTAGGCCCCAAAGGCCAAATCAAGGAGTTTGAACTTAATTCCAAGGGCAGCAGGGAACCTCAAAAATCATGAAGAAAACCTCTTTAGACTCATGTGTGCACATGTGTGTGACTGTGTGTGTATGTAGGTCTGTGTGTGCCTGGGTGTGTGAGGGTGCATGTGAGTGCATATGTGTGTGCATGTGCAAATGTGTAGATAGGTGTGTTTGTGTATGTCTGCAAGTCTGTGTGTTGTGTGTCTGAGAGTGTGTGCTAATGGGTGGGTGTGGGCATTTGCACGGGTGTGTGTGGATGGGAAGGGGGCCTGTGGCAGTGACAAGCTGGCAGGAGTGGAAGGGGAGCTGAGCTTCATGCAGTGGGGACTCACTGGGCTCTGCAACCACACAGCAGTTTAATCTGACTCTGGGTGTATCCCAGCCTTGAGAGGGAGTGCTGCCACTCTGGTGGCTGGTGCTGACCAGTTAGGAGCCAAGCCTTTTGCACTGATCCTCTCTGACATCTTTGCATTATGGTTGGCTGCCCTTCCCCTACTTGATTCCTCCTTTAGGGAAACACAGATCTTACTCTTATTTTAGTTGTACCCTATTATTTTAAAAAACTGTATATATACATGTGTGTATGAGTATGTGCATATATCATTTTAAAAACATAAGAAACAAGGAAGAGATATGTGATGGTGCTTTACCTGGATCCTGTTCTTCAACCTGTCCCTTATTAGCGATGTATCTTGGGCAAATCATGGAACCCATCTCTTCATTCTGCAAAGGTTCACTGAATGCCTAATATCTATGCGAGACTGTGTTTCTTCCTCTACAGTTATTATAAAAATTGCTCCTGCTGATCTGGTACCTGCATGGAGACAAGTGTTGGAAATCAAATGCACAAGGTGAGACATGTGGGGCCTCATTCCATCAAGGAGGATGGAGGAAGCCGCCACCTCTGTGGATCAGAGGTGCTGGCACTGAGTGAACAGAGCTGCTGTGGAAATGAATCCTGATTGTGTGTGACAGGTGCCTGATGAAATGGTTGTGATTATAATTAGGAATGGAAGCCCAAGCCTGGAGCACTACAGAAAGGCAGTGGGCTGTGGCCCACTGCGACATTGATAACAGCCACCACAGATGATTGCTCAGGAGCAGAAATGTCCAAGGGTGTCCTAGAGCTGGAGCTATGAGTGGAAGGGCCACTTCCAGAGCTGATCCTGGGCACACCCGCCAAGTGGCAGCCGACTGACTGCCTTCCTCCCTGAGCAGGGAGCAGAGTCACATCGTCACAGGCCTCCTGGGCAGATGTCGATCTGGTCTCTTTCTTCTGCCCATGTGCAGCACCATCTTGGAACCAAAGGTGAATTTTGTATGATAGCCTCTGAGTCCCATTGCTTTTCCAGATCACAAGGATCTCCAGGGTCAATCACCAATTTGAAGTTTCCTTTACTTCTGACGTGTTCAGAGCAGCTGAACACAACTTTTCCATTTCCCAGCAATTCCTAGTGATAGGTAGACACCCTGTGTTCGCTGAATCATTGGCCTATTGAAAAGAATCTGAGTGTCATTGCTTTTCTAATTGTGATAAAATATACCTAATTTAAAATTTACCAATTTTAACCATTTTGAAGTGCACAGTTCAGTAGCTTAATAATGTTCACGTGTTGCAAGACTGGTTCCAACATCCATCTCCAGAATTATTTTCATCTCACAACGCTGAAACTCTGTACCCCTTCAACAACACCCTGCTCTTCCCTCCACTCTGCCTCTGGCAACCGCCATTCTACTTTCTGTCTCTGTGAACTTGACTCCTATAGGTATCTCAGGTAAGTGGAATTAAACAGTATCTGTCCCTTGTGTCTGACATGATTGACTTTGCACAATATTCTCATGGTTTTTAAAAGTTAGTGCAGCTTCCACAGGGGAATGAACTTGAGAAAATTGGTGAACACTGTGTGTGTGTGGCTACAGTTATTACAGCAGAACATGGCCAGAGTCAGCAGCACTGAGCCAGATTGTGTGGGTTTCAAGCCTGGGTCCAGCATATTGAGAGGTGTGATTTGAGGAAGTCCCTTAAACGCTCTGTGCCCAGGCTTTTCACATGTAAAACAGAAATACTGACAGTAAATATTCATGGGGCTAGTGTGAAGATCAAATAAGTTAATATATGTAAAACACAATAATACTGGGCTTATAGTTGGCACTGCATGAATATTAATATAATTAAAAATAAACAACCTGTGTAAACATATGTTTACATATAAAATAAAAAGTATACATCCTCACAAAACACTTAAATATTTTGAAGTGATTATTATGAAGAAAGCAAAAATGTCCTTGTTTTAGTCACTTTTTTCACCACTGTGACTAAAGGACCCAACAAGAGCAATTGTAGGGTGTGGAAAGTTTATTTAAGGGCTCACAGTTTCAGAGCTCTCAGTCCATATAGAGCCCGCTCCATTCCCCAGAGGTTCCAGGTGAGGCTGAACATCATGGCGGAAGAGTGTGGCAGAGGGAAGTGGCTCACATGATGATCAGGAAGCAGACAGAGAGACTCCACTTGCCAGAAACAAACATATACCTCAAAGCCACATCCTAATTCCCACCTCCTCCAGCCACACCCTACCACTTCAATTACCACTTAGTTAATCCCTATTGGGGATTAATTCACTAATGGGGTTAAGACTCTCACAACCCAATCATTTCTCCTCTGAACCTTCCTGCATTATCTCACATGTGAGCTTTGGGGGGACACCTCACATCCAAACCATAACAGTCTTCAAAAAAGAATGCATTATACTCATGAATTATCTATTGGAAACATAGAAATTAAGAAATAAAAATGATATCCTCCAGTCTTAAAAAGGAAAGATCTGAAAGGATTCTGAAAAGGTTTACAAAAGATATGTCCATCCACTTGACAGCATCCACATTGGCAATACAGCAAGCACAATCAATATCTGAAGACTCCCCCAGAGGGGTGAGTAAACCAGATCCCATTCAAAAAATAAAAGGTAAAGCTTAAAACACCTGATGAGGAAGTTTAATCTGGCTGATGTTCAGAGGTTGGGGTCTGGAGATCCTGTAAGCTGGGAATTCTTAAAGAGGAAAAAAAATTGTCCTCTATTATAGCATATATAGATGTAAATTTCCCATTCTCAAAGAAATGGCTGTACCCCAGAAAAGCCCATTTAATTAATTCTGAAAAAAAAAAAAAACAATCAAACAAACAAACAAAAAAAAAACATTCCGAGTGTATATTTTGGAAACAAAATTCCTTGTCCATGGGTTAACTTTGTCCCTCCAGTTGCCTTTTTCTCAATCAGAGGTTGGCACTGCCACTTCATGACCAGGCTTTACAGATACAGAGATGCTTCATTGCCCCCTCTTCGGCCACCTGGCCTCCCAAGACTTCTGAAGTGAAGCCACACTGCCTCCACCTGCAGTCCCAGATTGTCTATCCCCTCCGCCTCTTTAGACATTTGTCATGTAATGTGCTTCCGGTCAGACCCAAATCAGAAGAGCATCATGAGGTGTCCTGGGCACCCATGGAGAGAGGGAGGTCTGAGTCAAGAAGTCAAGTCCCTGCTCCTGAACCAAGTAATATTTCTCTACCAGCAGGACTGCAGTGACAAGTATTTTGACCCTACAGAGACTATGTCAGAAGTACAACTTTCTTTTTTGAGAGAAAAGTCCTAATTCTCTCTGATCTCAAGCCTTTCCTTGGCCCTTTGGTGCCATTCTGGCCTGATTAGAGTCTGTTATCTTAGAATCTTCCTAACACATTCTCTCAGGAGGCACACAGGATGTCCACTGACAAGGAGGTCCAGTCTCCAGGATTTACCCAGCCTACGAAGTCCCAAGAATTCACCACAGGGACAGGAAAGCAGAAACAACAGAAATTCGTGGAATCCCAGTAAGGGGAAATGTTTCATGAACTTTATTTTCAAAAGCAGGTTTTCAGGGTTACTAGTAACTTCCCCTAGAGTTGTTTCATTAGAGAGAAAACATAATATGTGTCAGGGTATGAAAACAGGAAAGGGTGAGAGAGTAGCCGTTGTTTGATCATCTCCATCAAAGGGGGAATTTGTCTGAGATAAACAGTTCTCAGAAAGAGCAACGGTCTCATGAGTTTGAGTTTGTAAATGGTTTTGATCTCCTCCAAGTCAGGGCTGGACAAATTAAAGGCCAGGGAAGCCAAGGTAAGTCAGTGAACGGTCTTAGGACTTCAGAGAATTAACCAGAGATCAAATCTGGACATGACCAGCCAGCCAGGGAGTAAGCTACAGATAGTGATGTCTAATCTGTGGGGACTGGAAAATAGAAACAAGACAGAATTAAATACTTGAAAAGATAACCTGTAGATCAAAGGAGAGGTAATTGGAGGTAAAGTCTGTAGACATATGTGTATTATTCAAAAGGATAGAATATTGATTAACATTATACTTGTCAATTAAATATATATGATAAAATTTCTAGGGAACCACTAAAAACTGAAAATAGATTGTAGAAATTCCAAACTAGTGGTGGTGGGGGGAAGTGGTACAGAGAAGGAAATTTACATAACCATTATATTTTAAAAAGTATTTGAAAATTAAGAAGTTAACTTTAAGAACACAATAGAATCAGCAAAGGAAAGTAGGAAAAAAAAATAAAGACAAAAGCAGAAATTAAGGAAACAATTTAAAGAAAAACTATACAAACGATCAAGATGCTAAAAGCTGTATCTTTAAAGAGACTAATAAATGGATAAACTGGCAAAATTGATCAAGAAAAAAGAGAGAAGGTATAAATAACCAATAGGAGGTTTGATGTAAGAAAAGGATGGAGTCACAGATGTAGCAGATATTTCAAAGATAAATAAAATATTATGAACAAAATTATAAAAATAAATTTGAAAACAGATGAAATAGAAAAATGCTTAGAAAAGCATAAATTTTTAAAAAGCCTCAAGGAGTAATATAATATGGACCACTTGGTGACCATTAACAAAATTAAATCTGTAGTTAATTTAATTAACATTTTCTCACAATAATGTGTCTGGATGGATCTATAGGTGAGTTGTCCTTCAACTCAAGAAAGAGTACTTTCAACCCTACCAAACGCTCCCATGAAGCAGAAAGAAAAGAAAAATTGGCTCCACTTATTTTATAAAATTACTATAATTCTTTTTCCAAAACCAGGAAAAAGATGAAAAGAGAAGCAAATACAAAATAGAAACAAACAGAATTCTATATAATGTAATCCTGATACACACACACACACACACACACACACACATATTATCATAGTCAAGTTAGATTTATTTTAGGAAAAAAATATTAGGTTGAACTCAGAAAATCTATTAGTATAATTGACATGACACACTAATGGAATTAATGATCATCTTAATACAAAAAAAAGCATTCAATGGGATTCAATATGCAGTACACTAAAGAACTTCCTTAATTTGATAAAAGTTGTCAATAAAAATATCAGCAAGTATCTTATTTAATGTTGAAATGTTAACAATTATTCCCTTTGAAATGAGAATAATTTACTTTTATTCCATGTTGTCATCTTAGACAAGCAAGGAGACAAAATCAAAGAGATACATTTGGAAATGAAGTAATAACTTGTTATTATCTAAAATGATTGTGTTTATCTACATGGGAAACCTAGAAAATATACAAATTATTAACATTAGAGCTTCTAATAAGGTTTTAGATATAATACCAATTTATAAGTCAGATGTATTCTTTATGCAAATAAGTACACCTTTAGGGTTTCAGATTTTAAAGACACAATGTGTGATATAAAATAAATAAATAAAATGCTTAAGAATAAATCTAAAAAGGGTATGAAATATCCTTCTCCAAAAAATCACATAGCCATGTATTAAAAGGCATCTTAAAATACCTAAACAACTAGAGGGACAGCCAGCTTTGTAGATGAGAAAGTTCAATTTTTCAAAGATGTCAGTTCCTACATAATTGATTAATGGATCTAATGAATTTCCAATCAAAGCTCTCAAATTATTTTTCTTGGAAATTGACAAACCATCTCAAAAATGTATACCAGAGGGCAAAGAGCTTATTGTAGTTAAAACACTCCTATGGTTCAGTGCATAGCAATCAGCCAATTCTTGGCATCACCTGTTAAAGCTGACCCCTCAGTTCCACACCTAGATACTTATAAAGGCTAGTGAATTTTTTCTTTTTTCTCTCTTTCTTTCTTTTTTTAAACAGATTTAACTAGGAGAGACGTATAAAATTATTTACAAGATTTATTGTTCATTATAAATAAAAAGACTGAAAATTGGAAATATTCATCCACAGAGAAAGGAATAAATAACAGTAGTGTACTCACTGACTTCTGAACACATTTCTATGAACCATGAGCAATTCTAGACAACTGAATTGTTTCTTGATAATAACTGCAAGAGGAGAAAGAGTGAGAATGTAAATAAAAGAGGTAAAGCAGTTAGAAAGGAATGGAGATGTTTACAGTTAACTCTTCTCTAGGAAGCCAGGAGGGGGAAAGAGGAGTCACATTTTTACGAGCCAGTAGCACACCCAAAGAAGAAAGGAAAAGATGAACATTGGGCAGCTTCAATGTGAAGATTACAATGACAGAATGAACACTATGTTAAACTGGATGGTGAAGAGGGATTTTAAAAGTCAACAACTAAGTTAAGATTTTCCCCGGGCTTTCCACATTTCATGTATTTAAGTTACTCTGTCTCTGAGGTCACAATGGGAATAATCAACTGAGTTTTAAAAAAGTCTGAGAGCATTTTTGTCCAGAAAGAAAGGCTTATTGTAATAGGACTTAAAATTTGTATTTGATTTATTGATCTATACACTAAGAATCTCAGCTTTTATAAATGTTGATATTTAGTTTGCTGATCTTGTTTCCTTTTTGTTTAGAAATATAATAATTATCTAAATACAAGAAGAGTAATTTTCACATTAATTAAGTCTAAATTCTTCTGTGTTAAATAGCTAATAAAATTTCCTTACACATTTCAAGCTACAATTGTATATTTCACCTCTGAATTCCTCAAATACTTCAAATACCTGCCATGTATTTTTAAAAAATTAAGAAGTAAATCCTTTTCTAGTATTTAACAACTTCAGAATAAAGTCAATTATTTAAATATCACATCTTAAAATCAGATAAAGCATACTTAATGTAGCATAATGACAACACTTATTCCATTCATTTTTTTTTATTGGTACTAGGGTTTGAACCCAGAGGCACTCTACTACTGAACTATATACCCCTTTTTATTTTGAGACAGGGTCTTGCTAAGTTGCTTAGGGACTCACAAATTAGCTTAGGCTGGCTTTGAACTTGTGATCCTCTTGCCTCAGCCTCCTAAGCCACTGAGATTACAGTTGTGCACCACCACCCTGTCCCACTTAAACTCTCTACAAACACGACTTATGTAACAATATCAATATTGCATTAATCTGTTTGGATCTTGGGTTTATAAACATCTCCACTGAAGATCAGCATTAGCAGCTCTGGTTGACCACAGCAACCAAGCATCTATCTATAGATCTTGCCTTTGTCCTGGCACCACGACCCAAATGAGGCTACTTGAGCCAGAGGTCAACCAACAGAGTCCTGATTTAACCTTAAGCTCTGTCTGCTCACCTGATCAAACACTTTCATAATGTTTTTCTGCATACCCATGTTCCCCTCCAATTCTCTGCTCCACCCAGATTGCAACACTTTCATGTCTTTTCATTCATGCAATTGTTCCCCCTTTAATATTTTATTCTCTCATCTGTTTTATCATTTCTAAAATCATTATTTACATGAGGCCAACCCAACAGGGGAATTGATGCTTTAAATCAAAAATTCAGAAAGGCATTGTATATTTTCTTAGAAGATAAGAGAGGATAATAATTATTGTTAGAATATGAAGTATTTAAAATTTTTAAAATGAACATTTTAAAACTGTGAGTGAGAAAGTTTCCATATGTTTCCAACAATCTAGGGTTGGTAAATGGAAAGAACTTCAATGCCTGTATTAGTCAGGTTTTTCATTGCTATGAACAAAAAACCTAACTAGAACAATTTTAAAGGAGGAAAATTATACTGGGGCTCACAGTTTCAGAGGTCTCAGGCCATAGACAGCCAACTACATTGCTCTGTGCCAGAGGCTGTGGCAGAACATCATGGTGAAGAGTGTGGTGGTGGTCAGCAGCTCAGAACATAGCACCAGGAAGCAGAGAGAGACTAAACTCAGTTCACAAAACATATATTCCAAAGGCAGGTCCCCAATGACCCACCTCCTCCTCCTACATTCTACCTGCCTATAGTTACCACTCAATGACTCCCTATCATAATGCATTGAGAGAGGGATAATAAGGCTCTCATTTCACCTGTAAACTTTCTTGCATTGTGTCACAAATGAGCTTGTTGGTGACACCTCATGTCTAAACCATAACAGCCTACTATTACTAGCTTAAGATATGGAAAATGTCACTGCTTTTGTCTCTAAAGTAGACCTCACTAAGGAGGACACAGATGCTGTTACACTGGCATCAAAAATCTGGATGTGGCCAGTTATGGTCCCTACCTGCTGGTGTAAGAACTGGGGCACCTGTGAGTTCCGTAAATGATTCACATGCTTCCATAAGCAAATTCACCTGTGCTGCTGAGACAAAAGAAAGTGAAGCGTTTTTAACTCTGCCACCATTGGCTTTCTGGAGACCCCAGGGTGACCTGAATGCCTTCCTATAAGAAGGCTCCAGAAGGGCTCCATCCCCTGGGTATGAAGTTTGGGAAAATGCGACTTTTACCTTTAGAGGAATTCAGCCAAGATGAGGCTAAAATCGGGCATGGAGTAGGGAGGAACAGACAAAAGAAAAAAAATGTGATAAGCACCAGAATCCACACCCTCCTGTGACTGCTTCATGAAGGAGAGGGGTGATGGGATTAAAGGGGAGTCAAAGTTAAATTAGTGTTTCTCAACCATTGCCAAGATAGTAAATAAAGGAGGGGGAGGAAGATGGATTGTGTGCAGGAGAAAGATAAGAGCTTTTTCTTAACTTCTCCAAGTACTTGGGCATGCCTCCCCATAAACCTCACAGCCATGTGTTGAGAAGGATATTTATTTGTGCTCTTCAGTTGACATCTTTTTTTTTTTCTCTTATGTTTTATTTATTTATTTTTTTGCAAACCCTGTAGCCCTAAGATAAAGTCAAAACAATGATACTCTCTTTACTAATACTGTTGCAATTATCAAACTCAGTTTTCTCTTTTGGTAAATGTGAATTCCTTTAGAACTAGAAGATGGTTCCCCAAAAGTGTTTTCACAAAAGATAGTCGAGGATATATTGTTCATGGTGGGAAGAAATCATTGCAAATATGCTCCAATGAGCGAACTGGCTAAGTTAGGAGCTACACCAATGATGAAGTCATTGCAAATGATCCATCCATCCATTCATTCATTCAACGAATATATTGAATGATGACTGTGTGTCGGGGTCTAGTCTAGTTTCTTCCAAAGTAAACAAAACTGGCAAAATGTTCTGCTCTCCTTGAGCTTACATTCCAATGGAAGGAGACAGACAATAAATAAAACAAGTAAGGAAATATGTCATTTGTTAGATGTCAAGAAGCACTAGGAGTTAAAATATAGCAAGGAAAGGGAACATGGAGGTTAAGGGGGGGTTCAATTTAGAATAGGCAGAAGAGGGAAGGTGATCTTTGAGTAAAACTTGAATGAGGTGAGGGGAGTGTTGGGGGTAAATTGCACTCCAGGTTCATGGAACAGCGGATGCAAAGGTCCTGAGCAAGCCTGATGTGTTCAATTAACAGAAGGAGGTAGATGGGAGAAGGAAAAATGAGGAGCAGGGAAGTAAACTAGAGGGTCAAATTGGTCAGAGACATCAGGTCATGTAAGTCTTGGTGTAAAGACCTTGACTCCCATTCTAAGTGACATGGGAAGTCATGCAGATGAGAGACACCATCTGATTCATATTGCACAGGATCCCTCTGGTTCCTTTGCTAAGAATCAATGGGAGAAAGATTGGTGAAGAAGAAGGGAGACCAGTCAGGAAGCTATTATGATAACCCAAGTGACAAAGTCTGGTGCAGATTAGAAATCACAGGGGACATATTAGGACACAGTAGGATTCTGGATACATTTTGAAAGTAGAGTTGATGAAATATACTCACACATTGAATATAGGGTATGGATAGGGGAGAAATGATTCCAAGATTTCTGGGCTAAGCAACTGGAAATATGGATCAATCACTAACTAAAACGGGAATCCTGTGAGAGCAGGTTCTATTATGTTAATCTATAGTACCATTTGGGGTTCACAATGTTTGCAGTTCTTGTAGTGCAATCTAACACCAATTTTTATTGTTGACATAGGAACATACCTTAGAAATATTTTTGAGTGAAAAAAGGAGGTCGCAGAAGAGCAAAATATTATGTAATTCTGTTTACAAAAAAAAAATGAGAGTGTGTGGTGGGGCGGCGGGGCCTGAGATTTGGAATGGTAACATCTAGTTCAATGCATTCAAGAATGTTAAAACTGCAATCCTTTGGACCCTCTGGGATTGCAGGAGTAGCAATCTGCCTGGCATAGGGATAACATACATGGGCAGCTAATAAGGGTATTGCTCCAACAGCACAACAAATATCTATATCAAGGATGGGTGATCAGGAAACAGAGAGCAGTCACTCCAATGAAAATTCATAATCCCATATCCTGTTTCAGACCTGTACCAGGCCTGACCTAGAACCCATTGACTGGAGGTATATCCTGTCCTACAGTACCACGGCAAGTGATTATGGTAATGATTTCCCAGTCCTTTCATTTAGGTGACTTTACAATGAAAGAAAAAAGTACCTAGATTTTTTTTTTTTTTGAGTAGAAAAAGGAGGTCACAGAATAGCAAAATATTATGTAAGCCTCCTGAATAACTGAGACTGTAACAGTGCATCATCACGCCTACTTCACCTAGATGTTTTGAGGGCTGTTTATAGTTAGGGTAGTTGGTAGAACACCCACATTAGCTCTTTGGCATGTGCAGTCAGGAAGCTATTATGATAACCCAAGTAATGTACTGAGCTTTGTAGTGAGGGAGCATACTACTCTCATTTGTTAGATGATATGTAAGATAATTGCCTTTCAATAGGACTCAGAAAAAGAAAGGGTACTGCAATATTTCAAGGTTACAGATCAATCAGCCCTGCCAAAAGACCAGGCAGATCTTATGGTATTGGGGGTATGTAAGGTGAAAAAGACACTATGTGGATGTTTTGGCATATTTCAATAGAAGACTTTAAAATAGACTCTTTAGAATGCCAAAGGAAAGCCATGCCATCCACAGCAGAGAATTATACACCACTCAAAAATCAGCTCCTAACATGCCACTGGGCCCTGATAAAGGGAGAGGCCTAACCATGAGGCATCAGGTGGCTAAACCCACATGACATCCAATACGGTTTTGCACCTGTACACTCCCTGCAGCTTACCAATGCTTACCGATCCAGGTGAATGGAAAGGAGTCTCCCTTATGACCAATTAAAGGAAGACAGAACATGCTGAGCATGGTTCACAGCTCATTATCTTGGTAGGTGGCTACACTCTAAAATTGGGCGGCTGCCATACTACATTCCTATTTAGAAATAACACTGAAAGGCAGCAGTGGGAAGCACACCCCACCCCCTTGGGCAGAACTTCAGGTAACATGCCTTGTTATCCACTATGTGGTGAGAGAATGGCTTGAGTCAAGGTGACAGGGAGTGTCACTGGCAGTGGTAAATGACTGGTTGGTTTGGTCAGTAAGAGGAAAAGTTGGAAGGTCAGAGACAAGGTGGTTTGGGGAAGAGGCATAGGGATGGGTGGATGGATGGATGGACAAAATGAACACAAATTGTGAAGGACTTAGCTTTCCCAGGCTAATACCCACCCCAGAGCATCCACCACACAGAGCTCACTAAATTACAAGAAGACAGAATGATTTGACCCATTAACAACAGCCAACTTTTGTCATTGGCTTCCCCAATGTTAATACAATAGGCTCATAAATAGATTAGCCATGGAGACACTACAAGGACCTGGTAGTATGAGGTCCCACACATGAAGTTGTTCCAGCTACAACTACAGATGAATCATTTCTGGGCTGATAAAGTTATGCAAACAGCCTAGCAAAGTGCTGCTGAGATACCAGCGTAGAGATGATCCCTACAAGAATGGAACATTCTTCTCCGGAATGTTGTGCACATCCCTTTACATGTCTATCGATCAAACATTCTTTAATATCTGTAATAGTGTAATAGTGGTCTGGCTGAGGCTCAGCAGGCAGGAATCTTGTTTAACATCATGTTGAAAAAGAATCCCACTATATAGTAAAAGAGGGGCAGTATGGGATTCACTGGTCCTATCCACACAACATCATCTAAAAACTGCTGGATGGATGAAGTTATTCATCCAGCTCTGCAAACGTGCCACTGAGACACCAGCATAAGGATGACCTCATGCAAGAATAGAATCCTATGCACATCCCAGAATGTTTTGCACAACCCAGAACGTTTTGCACATCCCAATCCAGTGATCTTTACATTCAATTGTAATCTGAACATATTCCCTGACATCAGTCCAGGAACCAAGGGGTGGAGCCAGGAGCATCCCTGATTATCATAACCCCCACTTGAAGAATAAGAATGGCTTATTCCTGCAACTTTAGGTTCTGTCTTCTGATGGTCCTGACCCCCAGAGGGGTAACACTTCCATGAGGTATGAGGTACCAGAAGAGACTCATTGAACTTCAAATTACAGCACCACCCAGTCACTTCAAGATTTTCATGCCATGAGACCAGTAGGCAAGGACAGGGTCATCATCTAGATGATGTATATCATCTGGGTAAATTGACTTAAATCACCAGAGGTGGGACTGAAGTGGTTCAGGAAGGAATATTTTTGGCATTTAGATGATGTGTAGCTGAATCTCTTTATTATCCTCTGCCAAATTGTTTTGATGACAAATGAACAAATGTAGCAGCCACATCCTGAAAGGGCACAGTGACCAGGGGCTCAAACTCCTGAGGAATGAGGTCTGGGCACCACCAGGTAAGCTGCATAGACCAGGACAGATTCCAGCTGAGAGTGGGAGGACTTAGAATGTAGTACGAGAGGTAATGTATAAGTTGACACTTCAGGACCAGCTGCAGTGGCAGGAGCTGTAGTTTACCCCAATTATCTACCGTTTGTAAATTTATCCAGGAATTGCACCTATAACCCAGAATCCTGGAAAGCTTATTCCTATTGGAGTGAACTTACTTTATGAAACAATCCATCCATGCAGTGCAAGGGGTGGACTGTAGTGATATTGTGGCATCTGCTCAGGTCTTCCTTGAGACTGAGACATTCGTTTCTCAGTTGTTGGGTGGGTTGGCTGACAGCTGCTCACATATAGGCCTCACAGAAAATGCCCTCAGCAGAAGGAAGCTGCCTTGCCAAGGTTATGACCTCCCAACTAGTTAATGATACAGGGATATAAAGACTAATCAAATTTGCCTTAATTTAAGATGACTCTGAAGAACTCTCCAAGATCCAGAGCACCATGGAATAGCTGATATCTCTCTCGCAACTGCATTGTACCCTAGCTTTTATTCTAAATCAAGCTTCATATATCCCTTTACTGATGTTCTTCTGACAACACAAACCTCCATCTCTGAGCCTTTTTCCAGAAAATCAGAACTAAGACAGCCCAGCATTTCAATTTTGGAAGGCAATAAAGGAGAAGTAAGAACTTCTGGTTATTTCCTTGGCCTATTCCTTAGGAATTTTTCTCCTACAATAATCTCATTCTCTCCTCATCTATGTATTGCCATTCCAAAATATAGTAGTCCCTCCTCATCCATAGGTATAGGTCCAAGACCCTGAGTATATGCCTGAAACTACAGATAGTACAAGCCCTTCATGCAAACACTTGCAGTATTGTGACAGTCTGTTAACTAAGAAAGCTACAAAGTGACAATCAGGTGGGTAGCATATATAGTATGGATACACTGGACAAAGGAACAATTCATGTCCTGAAAAGAATAAATAGAGATTTCCTCACACTACTTAGGCATGCAATTTAACTTATGAATTGTTTATTTCTGGAATTTTCCATTTAAATTTTTTGGACCATGGTTGATGATGGGTAACTGAAACTGTGGGAAGCAAAACCACAGAAAAGGGGGAACTACTATAAAAGCAAAACCCAAAGATGCTCCAGTCTCCCCAGAGTCTTCTTTTGGTTCTAGTATGCACACTATCTACTTGTCAATGAGAAGAGGCTGACCTCCCTCAGAAGGGTGTTTCAGTTGCCCCATCCCACGTTCTTTGTGTACAGAGGTCCTCTCAGGGAAATGTGAATAAAAAGAAAAGTTTGCTGTCACCATTTAACCTTGGATTATGTAATGGACATTTTCATCCCCCCACCAAGTTAAAATCAAGCCAATCCAGACCACGTGCAGCTTATTACAACTCTGTTCCTCCTGGGGTAGTAGCAACAGCTAATATTATTGTTCTAAATATACAGAAGCCAGTTTTTTTTCATTTTTGCTGTTGTTATTTTTGTTAGTACAAACCCAGAAGATCAACTAGGCCCTTTTATATCCTCCAGAACAATTGAGATGTATTTGGGTTTTTTGTTTTTTGTTTTCTAAAAGTTTCAACTGACTCATTTGGTGGGAACAAATTCACATGTCAGCATGTGGTCTAACCAATATGAAAAATCCATAGGAGGAAAAACATAACATTTTCAAATTAGATATATTCAGTCATTACACATTCTTGTTCCCTCCCCTTATTTAAAAAACTATTGACCGGCACCCCTCCTTATCAACTATGATCATGGGCCTGATTGATCACCATCAGTCCTGTTGTCTCACTCAGGTCACTAAGAAGAACAGCTTTGAGTGAAAGGGAACTTATTGCGAGAAATGCCTCATGAAATTTGAAATGAATATATAGGAAATCCAAACCTGTTGAAAACTAAACAAATTATTTGTTCTCTTTCTCTACCACCTGCAAGGCACCTTCACCTTCCTTCTCAGCTTCTTTCTGTGCCTTTGTTCCACATCTGGATTTTTGTTGTTGTTTGTTTGTTTATTGACTCTATATTTACTCCCCAGTCCTCATGGCCCAGTAAGGCTGCTACATCTCAGTTCTCTAGCTAAAGGCACCTCTTCAAATTCTTGTGTCTTCTATTCAAGTGCTTCAGGTTGAGTCTGAAGTCCCTGATCTACCTGTTATAAAAATAGTTACCCAACCTCATTCTTCAGCAAAGCCTATAGAGTTTTCTGAAATAATGAGGATTGGCCTTTTCAGGCACCCCAAACATATTTACTATGTTTCTTGGATATATAATTGAACCTCTTAACAAATTCATTCTGTTCCCTCTGACAGATAGTGAAGTGAGAGAGAAACTGTCCATCTCCTTGAACCTGAATATCATGTTTGGTTTTATATGGAGGTACCCAACAAAATGAGACTACTAAACCGAAGATTCAAGAGTATAAAGTTTATTTTTGAAAAACAAGTAAATGGAGGAGGGATAGTTATTACAGTATTTTTTCAATAAATTTTTAAATGTATCATTTATTTCTAATTTTAAAAATATATTAATTGAAAGCAATCAAATAAATTCCCTTTGAATCCCACTTCTCAGGATGCAAACTTAAGTAACTAACCATGACAGTATATAAAAATTACCATAATGAAACACATTAGGGATATATATAACTGGAAAAGTATTACATATCTAACAAGAGGAATTTCAGTACAAAATTTTTAAAATAATTTTAGTTGTAGAGGGACACAATACCTTTATTTTAATTATTTATCTTTATGTGGTGCTAAGGATTGAACCCAGTACCTCACACATGTGAAACTCTACCACTGAGCTACAACCCCAGACCTCGGTGACAAATTTATGTTTAGTGGATAAGGTTGGCTATCATGTTATCATTAAAAATAATCTTTTTGAAGACTATTTACTAACATGGAAAAGTGTTCATAATATGGTAAAGGAAAGTCAAAAGACAAAATTATATCTATATATATATATTATATATATAAAATTTTATATATTTGCTATATATATGAATATATATATATAATTTTATATATTTGCTATATTATGAATGCTCCATATGTGCACATACATATTCCATTTTATCTTAAAATATTTGCATATAATGCAATTAAAGAAGAAAAAAGGCTGGGGCCAGGGTTGTGGCTCAGTGGTAGAGCACTTGCCTAGCATGCATGAGGCACTGCATTCAATCCCCGGCACCACATAAAAATAAACAAATAAAATAAAGGTATCCATCTACAACTAAAAATATTTTTTTAAAAGAATATAAAAAAGAAATACATTTAAATTTCAACAGAGCTTATTTTTGAATGGTGGGGATATAGATAATTCTAATTTCTTCTTGATTGTTGACTTTCCCAAATTGTCAAAGATATATTATTTTTGTAATGTAGACTATGTCTAAAATACATGTTCTAATGACTTCTTGCTTGAATTTTTTGATTAATTTCTTCAGCCTTCCACCTCATGACAATGGATTTAAAACAGTGCTGGCTGGAGGAGAGAAAAGATGGCTGAGCCATTATGAAACATGACCAGAGCTAGCTTGGAGTTATTCCTCAGCTCATCTTTTGCTCATGTAGGAAGATTCTGCAGAAGCCAATAATTGTTTCAGAACTGCCATCTAACAGTAGGTATTTCTTACTCCTGGTTACAAGCTAACCTTGGCCATCATCGATAGTCAGTCTCGCAGTCCTGCTCCATCATGCCTGGGGTGGCTCACAGATTTTGTGAAATGATCACTTCCACCTTTTCTTCTTTTTTAATGAATGGTTAAATTTATTATGATAGCAGAGTGTTGACAAGCACGGCAGAGACTAAGAATATAGTTACTCCTCAAAATAAAATATTCAGCATTTTGACTGGCCTGGCTGAAGATTTATTTGGCAATAATTTCTTGGTTAAAATTCCCTGAGGTTTGTTTATATGGCTATTTTGGGTCCTTATTTTAAGTATATCAGCATTTTTTCCACAGCTTTAAGCTATTCTCATCTCAGCATGTAGGAAGTTAATAGGTAGCACAGAAGCTCGGTGCTTTAATTCCAGTAAGAACATAATTGTCTAAAAATGTAAGGCACCAGCCCTCCACCGCTCTGAAGGACTGACAAAGATGGCAGTGAACTCAAACTCATCCTAGCCATCAGGGCTACTAGGCAGGCAACAGGAGCAACCGAATTGGCAATACCTGGCACCAAATAATCTACAGTCACTGCCCATGAAGATGGAATAAGAACCACTTGGAATTTTTGTTTTGTTTTGTTTTTTTCCAGAAACAAAACTGCACAAGTTTCTTGGGTTTTTTTTTTTTTTTTAAGAAGAGTAAAGGAATGCAGTCCCATTTGAGGCGATTACCATCTAGATGACACATTCACCCCAGTGGTACCACCACTCCTCAAGACATCTGTGGAATTCCTGTTTTGGAATTGTTCTCAAATATAGTTTTAATAATGCATCAGAAAATTAGTCTCCTTAGTTTCTAATCACACATGAATGAGATTAAAACATCAGATTACTCAACTTATTTACCAGACTGGGCTCCAGATGCCTTTTGCATTTTCTAAATAGCAGATCCTCTCACAAAACCAAAGTTTGCCACCAATAAATCCTTCAAAACCACATGCCTTGGTCTAAGACAGGAATTCCAAAAGGAGAATTCCAAACAGGATTAGAAGAATCACTGGGATAAGTGTACAGCCTTCTAACCTAACAACCCTGAACAGGGCATTTGGATCTGTAAGACCAGACACACTTAAAAAAAAAAAAATTCTAACATTCTTTGATCCCACCAACAGTGAGCGGGGGCCAGCTATGCCCCAGAAGATGCAGTGGCAGAGATACACTAGGGTTCGCCTTTTCTCTAGACCAATGCCAACCTCAAGAGAACCAATTTCAAGATGTGACTTAACATGCTATTTTAGAATTATGCTAACTTGAACATCCCAATCAGAAAAATATGTATAGAATAGGGTGCTTGAAAAGTTGGAAAGATAACAATTTTAAAGTCTTTTCCTTTCTTTTTTTCTTGTCTTTAAAAAATTTTTTTCACCTAGGTAGGACTTTGAAGCAAAGCAGGGAGGTGCTTTTGCATTCAGCTAAATTTAATTTATGTGCCTGGATAACCTCTGAGAATTTAGAAGTTTACCTAACCTGAAATATACACAACTGTAGCTACCGACATCCCTTACAGTTGTTGTTATAAAGAACTAAAACCTTAAAATGCTGTTTAAAGTATCTTTGCAACATCAATATCAACATTAACATTCTCTCAGCTCATAACCCAATGGAATCAAATTGTGAAATATGATATATCAAGAACTATGTAATGTTTTGAACAGCCAACAATAAAAAATTAAAAAAAAAAAAAACATTAACATTCTCTCTGTACTGGCAAAAATAGTTCAACAGATCAATGACAATTAATTCAGTTTTAGTTGACATTTATAATTCAGACACCAAGAATTGTTCCACATGCCAAAACACATGTTCTGGCTAGACTTTGTCAGCTGCAAGGACCTCAAATGTTGGGGTCTTCCTGTAACTGTAAAAAGGATGCCCTCTCCCAAGGCCCAGCTACAGTTCTGGAAGGTCACCCCTGCACTTCTGAATGTCTAGGTATCTGCAGATCCCTTAAGTTTAGTGGTATCTTGGGCTGAGGGAAGTAGTCTTGCTTGTGAGATGGCAGTAGGTGGGCAGACAAAATCTGGAAAGACAGACAACTTGATATTCCCATGCAGAAGACAACCGGACACTTAGCCAAACAGAATTGCATCGCCAAGAGAACATCAAAGTCCCCGACATACCCCAGATCATTATCTCATGTTGGGTGGCCTCTCCTGGAATTCAAGGTCTACTACTAAGAGTGTTCCCCCCACTTTTCAAGGCACCCCAAATTTGGGGGTGAGAGTCAGCCAGTTGGTCTCCTCAACCAGGACTCCTCCTGCATCATTTCCCAAGCTCCATCCTTCTGTCGTTTAGGTCCTCAAGGATTGGTCCATATAATGGAATAGCCTTACACAGTCTTTACATAAATGATACCATCATTGCATCTAAGAAATAAAAGTACCTGCCCTTTTGACATTGATCTTGATTTTATCTACTTCATCTACTTCTCATGGGTTCTTCTGAGATGCTGAGGGCAGATGTCTGAGACTGTGCTCTTGCACCTGCCCCCCCCAACCCTTCTTGACAAGTCAGTAATGCACATGCTTAGTGTGAATCTCAGACTAAAGAGCACAACTCCTCTAACCCAGGATTCTCTCTTTGTCAGAAATTATTAACAAATTATTTTCAACTCTCTAAAAACCATTACCCAATGATACCAATTGCCCAAAGCTCTATTTCTAAAATCTCATCAATTCAAATTAATTCATCCCTACCAACTTGAAAAGGTGTGTCTTGATTGAAAGACAAATCTCTTTGGGCAGATAGGCCTGAGAATATGCCATCGGTGCATAAATTCTCATTCTAAGTTACTATAACATAAAGAAATAGTGGAAATAATTGAAATTGGGGTATATAATTGGGACTGTCAGTTTTGCTTATTAATGTGAAATAAGTAGTGTATACTAAGTAGACCAAAGATACTGGGGTTATTGGTTCAAGGTAAATAAGAATTTAAATGATTTGCTCTTATATAGGAAAGTTTTGTAAACAAAAAGAAAAACCTTGACTTGTGATGCTGGTTTTTTTTCTGTGATGTTACTAACATCCCTAAGAGTTTTAGGAAGAATTTTTGATTAATGCAAACGTGTACCGCCATTACATACCAATTACCTTAGTGGCTGGGAATTCAGGTAATAAATGATCACAGATGAAACTGCCCTTGATTTGTTCAAATCTAAAGATGATGATGTATATTTTCCCCCTTGATATCAAAGAAAATGTTAGAGTCTTAATATTATATCACATACCTGCTTTGAATCTTTGTGTTGATAAATGATATATATATTTTTTTATTTCAAAGTATCTTGTAGCTGCATAATCAGAACGAGTAGACATTAGCATTGGCTTTTGCCTTTATTTTGTAGGCAATATATAGTGCCTAACATATGCAGGCATTGCATTTGGCTTTGCAAAATATAACAATGAAGATATTATAGTTTCTATCCTCAAGGAAATTAATCTATCTGCAAAGATGGATAAATTAACAACTGTAAAGAATGTGATGTAATACATTAATGAAAATATGGACAAAGAACCTTGAAGGCATAGAGATGGTAGTAAATAATATATTTTTTTAAAAAAATTGAGTATTAACCAAACGTTTATCTGCTCCCTTTAGGCTACACTGGAATGACAATTGTGAAGTGGATGAGTTATGCTAACCCTGACGCGATCTGGTACATATATTGGTTTTCTTCTCTCCTGTAGACACCTCTGCCTTATTTGCTAGAGAATATTGAGCAACAGTAGGCATTCATGATTTCCAAGCACTCAGAGAATTGCTGTGTGACCACTGAGAGAATTTTTCTTGATTGCTTTGGATTAAGAATTGCTACTCGGGTGAAATTAAGCCAAAACAGCACTCAGGAAGCAAGATATTTTGCTTGAGCAGAACATAAATCCAAACTGGAAATGGGGGCTGCCTGGGCTCGCTGTTCTGTAGTGCTTTTGAGCCTGTGAATCCCATCGCCAAGTCCTTGCTTCCAGACCTCAGGACATGGCTTCAGCAGGTCTGCCTGCTCCAAACCCACGCTTCCCTTTGCTTTCATTCTGTGGTTTCCAGGCCCGTTTCAAGAATGCAATGCAAAATTATAATTTCATGGAATATTACGCAATTCTAATAGAAGGTCACTGAACTTGTCAAATTTCATTGACTACCAAGTCAGGTAGGTGAGTGGTCAATGGTTACAATTTGAATGATCCATTTTATGGTTTTAATATTTATATCCCCTCCAAAACTCATGTTAAAACTTAATCCCCAATGTTATGGTATTAAGAAGTGTGGCCTTTGGGAGGTCCTTAAGTTATGAGGACCCCATTTAGTGCTTTCAGAAATGAAGCTTGAAGGTCCCTTGCCCTTTTGTCTTTCCCACCACATGAGGACACAGTGTTCCTCCACTTGGTAAATGCAGCAACAAAGGTATCTGGAAAGCAGAGAGCAGTCTTCATGAGACACCAATTCATCTAGTGCCTTGATCTTGTACTTCCCAGTCTCCAGAGCCAAGAGAAATAAGTTTCTGTTTTTTTATAAATCATGGTGTCAGGTATTTTGTTATAGCAGCACAAAATGGGCTAAGATGGTCCATTAAAGTAAAAACAAGTGGAGTAACTACAAAGTGAATATGGACCCTTTCATGACCCTCAATGAGGTTATCCCTCTTGGAATGGACATGAAAGAACTGAGTGATGACGAAGAAGTAATGGTGGAGGTAATGTGGAGGTAACGGTGAGGTATCACAGATGAATGTACCTCCCAAAGATGGCAGCAGTCAACTGAGGCTCAAAGGTCTATTTGCAGCATCATTAACTTACTGTGGGAACTTAGTTGAGCTATTTTAACTTCTTCTTACCTTAGATAACCCACCTATAAAAATAAATTAGAGAAAACTACATTGAGATTTTTGAAGTACTTAGATGAAAGATGATATGAGTGGAGAAAACTCCATTTTTACTCAATAAAATACAATATTATTTAGAAAATATAGATTATTTTAAATTGGAGAGTCCCCAATTTTTGATATTAAAAATTATATATTTGGCTTTGTGACCTCTTTATATTACTTTCCTTGTTAATTGTGTATGAGAGGGTTTACATTTTTAATGATAAATGTGATAAACACTCATACTAAGAAATTGATGGCACAGAAGGTTGAAAAGACTGGATTTTTGCCACAAGCAACAAGGTCACCACAAAAATTCTTATCCATTGGACACATTCCTGGAAGTGGGAATGATGGATCAAAGAGTACATGAATTCAAAATCAAATCCTGATGATTATTCCAGAAAACTTTCCACAATTTGTGTCCCTACCAACAGTGTTTGTCTCCATGCCCCCTCCTCAAACTTGGGTGTTACCAAACTTTTAATTTATCAGTGTTTGAAATTAGAATGTGGAATTTGATCGTAGCTTCTTTTTGTATATGTAGTACTTAATTGTAAGAGAAACTGAATGAAGTTTAAATTTTATTAAAACCAGAGACCTTGTTTCAGAATTTAAAAACACTTAAATTATAGATAATACTCTGAAATAATGTAATAAGGGTAACCTAATTTGTGTTAGGAAAACAAAAAGAACAGGTAAAATTTTTAAATAAGCAAAAGAAAATTTGATGTGCCCATTGAAAATAGAAAAGAAGGGCTGGGGCTGTAGTTCAGTGGTAGAGCACTTGCTTAGTATGTGTGAGACACCGGGTTCGATCCTCAGCACCACAGTAAAAAATAATAATAATAACAAATAAAATAATGGCATGCTGTCCATCTACAACTATAAAAAAAGAAAACAGGAAAGAAGAAAAAGAAATAGAAAGAAGGCATAATAAATGGAAAACATGGAATAAAATGGCAGCAGGATCTCATTATACATTCTAATATAATAATAATAATTATTGAGCTTGGAGGAGGTGTCCATTATCCAAACTACCCAGGAGGTTGAGGCAAGAGGATCACTAGTTGAAGGCCAGCCTTAACCATTTACCAAGACCCTATCTCAGAAACAGTTATTATTATATTATTATTTTAAATGATATCTATAACATATGACATATCACTATCATTTAAAATGTAAATTAATTAAAATGGAGATCAAAAGACAGAGAGACCTTTAGTATTTATTATTAATTATTAATATCTTATTAATATCTATTTTAAAAATAGATACAGAAAGGTTGAAAAAAAAAGTGTTGCAAAAGGATGCAGTAATTAATTACAGACCAAAAAATATGAGAAAACAGCTTCAATATTTACATGCATTATGTTATAATTAATACTAACATTAAAGGAACATTAGATATATTTCTTGGGAAAGGTGGATTATTTAGAAAAGGCATTGGCTCATTACATGGAGAACAATAAAATTGGAGGCCTTACTTACATCATTACATGTAAAAATAAAAAAATATATAAACTTAATACAAGAAAATGTCGTGGAATTTGTTGAAGAATCCCCCAGAATATAAGCTATAATAATAAAGGTTAATGGGCATGAGGGTGCATCTTTGAAGCGGTAGGGCCAAGTAGGAGGCCTCTGGGTCACTGGAGCTGTGCCCTGAGGAGAGTTGTGGGGTCCTGATGTCTTCCTCCCCTCTTTTCTTTTGTTCCCAGACATGAAGTAAATGAACTTTCTCTGCCACATCCTCCTGCCGTGATGTACTGTGTTGCTGCAAGCCCCAAAGCAACAGGGCCAACCAATCATGCACTGAAACCTCCAGAACCATGAGCCAAAATAAATCTTTCTTCTTGTTAAGTTGATTACCATAGATATTTTCTTAACAGTAACAGAAAGCTGACTAACACCTGTGTGCTCCTGTAATTTCCATCTGTTAATGCCCATTGTTTCTGAACTGTGGGAGTACTGTAAACCAGTGTGCCACTGTGTGCCATGTTGGTAGCTGGAAATTGATCACAGTGAGAATATTTATATCACAGAAATCAGCAGATCTCCAGAGAACCAGTGCTGAAGCCCTTAGCAGCACACTGCTAAGATCCCTGATAGCCCTACAGTAAACACGCCTATTTAACTAACTTACTGTTCCAAATCTTGTTTGATCATGAGATTCTTTTAATGCATATCTATCAACATCCTGAGACACACTTTGGGTAAGTTAGCTAATTACCAAAGCCTTTCCTGGTAACACATGTAAGTGATAAGCCTTTATGCAAACTTACCTCCCCTAATTCTTAAATGTTGAATTTATTGGGGGATATTATAAGGTTAGACAACTTCCTTTGAAAATAAAGTTAAAATTAAAGAACTTCAACTACCTGGGAACTATTGATGGATTTCTTTGCAATTCCTTAGTCCTAAGCAACTTGGTTATGGGTAGAACATTACACAGAAAGACTCTATTTACATTGCATCACTGAATAAGGAAATCAATGCCTCTAATTCTTATTTTCTCCATCTGTAAAATGGGATCTATTACAGGGGTTTTGAGAAAATAGAATAAGATTTCTCATGAGGACTTTCTTGGCCAGCTGTGCAGTTTTTATATACAAAAGGAAATATGATTTGGGTGTTTCTGTCTGAAAGTGGTATGATAAATATAGCTTGTGAACAATCTTTAGCCAAGTTTGCCAGATCTCAGAAGCCTTTTCCCAAAGGCCCATAGCAAAGTAGATGAAGCCTTGGTTTAAACTCCAAAGTGACCCAATTGTGCCCCTCGGCAACAGTTCAGATAAGATTGTTAAGATCCCTCCTGGCTTCATGGCCCAGCTCCCAGGAAACTGAGCTATGATTTCAAGAAATCATTTCAAGCCAGGGGTCTCCAAACTGATAATGATTGTGAATGAGCCTGGGTGGTCCCAGGACAGATGGAATTTGTGGCCTTTATCACTACAAGCAGTTATGGTTCAGAGTTCACAGGCAATTTGACTTAAGGCCCGAGAAAGGTGATTTTAATCTCTCAGGTCAGTTTAATGGGGCACAGATCCATTCTGGAATAATATTTTTGAAAACCTAAACATTTTCACTTTTGCTAAAGGTTTAACTATTCTACCCTGCCTCTTAGGAGGTCACGTTTCAAAGGTATGAGAAGAGGAAGGAGGGAACACTCAGCTTGCTGCCTTTCTCTCTTTGATCCCTCGGCATGTAAAAGGATGGCAAAATGCCCAGCACATGTTTCCTGCTTCTTCTGGCCTTCACCCAAGGTTTGGGGTCCTCAGTTAAAGGCCGAAATGCTGCTCTTCTTCTGCTTTTGCCTGCCGTGGTGATGTTCTGGGTGTTTCACAGCAAGAGCAGCATAGGCACTGACCTACGAGAGTGGACACTAGCCTCAGTCCTCGAGCAGCAGCCTGAGGCCTGACTTGGGCCAGGCGTCCCTGCAAAGAAAACTGGATGCTTGCAGAGACAGGGGTCATTCAGTGGAGGAGGCTGAGGACAATATCAAACTACCAACCCATATGGACATGTGTCCATGTTTTAACAGCTGATGTGAGTGTACCAGAGCATATTGGCTGCAATGTTTTTGGATATGGCTATGTGCTAGACACTTGGTCTCCAGTGCAATCGTATTGAGGTGGTAAGTTATTTCAGAGGTGGAGCCTGGTGGGACCTAGTGGAAGGTGGTTAGGTCATTAGGTATCGGACTCAGAATGAATTAATGTTCATCTCATGGAAATGAATAAGGTTTTACAGGACTGAATTGTTTGATGTAAGAGCAGGTTTTTATAAAAGCTGGCATTTCCTGTCAATCTCTCTTCTACACTCATAACTTGCCACTCGATGATGCCATCTGTCACATCATGATGGAGACAGAAGGCCCTCATCAGAAGCTGAAAAAATGGAGCTGCTCAATTTTGGACTTTCAGCCTTGAAAGCTGTTAGCTGACTCAACCTCTTTTCTTCATAAAGTAGCCAGACTTGGGCACTGTGTTATATCAACATAAAATGGACTAAGACACTGACTGAATGTCAGCCCTGCTTGCCTATTCCACTCCTCAGAAGTAAGACTTTGCTAATGACACATTTTCCAGTTTCTTGACTCCACCCATAGAGAATAATTCAGGTATGGGCAGTTATGGAAAAAAACCACTGCAGAGTAATTGTGTAATAACCAGGTATCTCAATGCTTAGGAATAGAAAAGGATACTGATATTTATCTTCCACTCATTTATTTACCAGTCACAGTGCTCATTGTCTTTGTAATCATTGTCTTATTTAACCTTCATAACAATTATATTGTCATGCTTATGTAAGATATGGGTAAAGTGGATAGGAATCATCACCATCATATTACAGGTAGGCCCCCATATCATACATGTCAAGTTACTAACCCACGTCACACAATTAGTCATTGGTACAGCCACGAATGGGTATGCCTGACTCCCTGAAAAGATCCTTTTCCCCTAGACTAGACAGAGCAGTGAGTAAGCATAGACTCTGGATCCACATTGTTTGGATTTGAATCTTCTCTCTGCCATTTAGCTAGCTGTGAGAACACAAATAAGTTCCTTATCATCTGTGTATCTCAGTCTACCTATGTTTAAAATGGAAATAAAAGCATTTTCCTCATAATTTTGTCAGAATATTAAATGAGTGATAAAGTCTTGGAACAGTCCGAGCACATGGTAGTCACTCAGTAAGTCTTAGATCTTTCTTGTCCTTGCAACTCTTAAGACTGGAACACAAGTCCAGTCCAATTGTGGCCTGCATCTTTCTAGGCCAAGAGACCTCAAATCCAGTTCTTAATTTCATTGAGTTTCTATTTCCAAGCCAAACACTGGATGCCTAAGAAAATAGATTTTTCAGGGTTCCCTTTAGCCTTAAATATGTAATTCCAAGACAACATTAGGTTCTTTTGCTGCCCGTTAACTCCTAGTTATATTTTAATTTTCTGTTTACTTGCACTTAACTGTTTTACTTATTAGCTAGATGAAGAGGAGACTACTGGCAGGAGGGAGTGATTTAAGAATGTGGGGACCTGCCATAGGTAGAATACTGGCTCTGAAGGGGTTTTGGGCGGGGGAAACTGCGTGGTTAATTGGATTATGTTGTTGTTTAGGTATGGGAAGACCAACAGATCATTAGAAGATCGCCACTGGAAAAAGTGTTTGTGTCTCACAGTTCCCCAGTTTCCAGGAGGGGCACTCCATTCCCTGGAAAGTCAGGGGGTCAGTCAAGGAGCAGAAGGCGGGACTGTGGGCAAAAGATTTTATTGGAAAGAGACTGGGGAGGCAAGTTAGCTGTTAAGATTGGAGAGTCAGTAATTTCAGTGGGCTCTGGAATAGAGAGGCTCTCTGTTCCTTAGTTGTCTGGTACCTAGCCCTGGGTGATTAGGGCAGATGCAAAGTGGTCCAGAGTATGAGAGCCTGATAAAGGAGGTCGGTGGAGTGTGGACTCCAGACTGGGTTGGGTTGTTCATTACTATCCTGAGGAACTGGCCGACCCTGGGAGCAAGGTCCCTGAGGTCAAAGCACCAGAATACAGAAAACAAAAGCCATGGTTGCTACCTGAAGCAGGGACCACTGGGGATCTTAGGAAGAGGAGGGAAGACTCCAGATGGTGCATGGACAAACCCTGCTTCCTAGAGGCATCTTGTACCTGTCTGTCGGCCTGACTCAGTTCTTGTTCCCCTCCCTCACCACCCCCATCTCCACTGGGGGCTTCTGCACAGCAAAGCCAGTGGTGGAGCTCAAGTGACCACAGAGATCTTTGGTCCCTGGTTCTTTGCAACCCCCACTGAAAGGATTTCAAAGTTGCTCAGGGTAGCAGGCATGAGTTTATTAGAAGGGATAGGAAAAGGGACACAGGGAATACTCTCAAGGGAGAAAAAGAGAGAGTGAGTCCTCTCAGAGAAGGGTGGCATGCCCCTCTTGCCTTCCTGTTTTATTGGAGATCCCAGGGAAATTCCCCGAGAGTTCCACCCAGGTTCACCTCTTGACTGACAGTTGGCTGCATCTAACTTTCAAGTCTCCACTGCACATGGCCTTACCCCATGGAAGGGAGAATTTTCTATTATAATAACATGCTAAAGATCCAAGGAAACTCTGAGTCCCTTTGGCCCACACTGACCAGTTCTAATTGGAACTTATCCTTACAGATTTTTGAGGGGGTTTGCTTCTAATTATCTTGTCTCCCTGAGTCCTAGAATCTGGTCTGTGTAAAGGTCACAAAAGAAGTCCCCTCACCCCCACCTTTCTGGGAAACTTATGTTCTTATTGGCAATGAGGAGTCTTTGGTCTGCATTTTTTCTGCAGATAGCAGGTTGTTTGCTGAGGGTTGTAACATATCCTATATTGATTTAAGCCACGTAGGGCCAGAGTGGCCTCAAGCAGATAGTCCTGCAAAAGGAAGGATGTGGGGGTCAGCACAGTGGGCCCAGTTCACAGAACCATCTCCCAACCTCATGTTCCCACTGTTCGTATCTGTCCACCACTTATCAGGGGCCTCCTCAAACTGGCCCTTCCACTTCTCCACCCTTTCCTGGCCTGTCTCTTGTTGCTCCTTTCACCTCTCCCCATCTTCTTCCACAAATATGTGGGTGTCAAACCTCTAGCCTCCTTGGGTTGGGCCCTGGAAAATCTTGCTTTTCATCCTTACTTCCCCATAACCAGCAACTCAGTCACACTTAAATCCTTTCAATTAACATATACAAACAGGCCTTTTACAGACTACCCACAGGGAGCGAAGCATATACAGACCCACAATGGGGCATATTCAGCAGTCAGAGGGGAACCTTTTTCTGGGTATGGGCTTACATTTCAATGGGCTTTGTAAAACAGTGATCTGTGCCCTCCTAAAAGGGCAGGGCCAGGGCATGGCTCTGAAGCTGACCAGGCTCAGCTTTGGGGAAAATTGTCCAAATGCCTTCTGGATATTTAGTTGAACCCCACTGAGTCATCTCTGTGCTAGACTAGCAAGCCCAGAAGTTTCTAGAGATACCAAGAGGGCAGTTACAGTCACATCAGAGCCCTGTTTGTATTTTTTACTTTATAGTGCTGGTATGTTGTGTGTGGACCATTTTCAAAGTTACCAGGGAGAAGGTCAGTATCTTAGGGTCAGGGTGACAAGCATGTTCTGTGGCCTTTGTGAATCTTCTTTACTAGGAGCCAGTTTTACCTGGATGAATAAAACGCAGCCACACTTCATCCCTTGACCCTTCATAAACCAACACAATGCCCTTGGTTTAAAGCTATCAACTTTCCTAGCTGAAGGTAACATTCTAAAGTTGTGTTTTGGGATTGGGAGGTTTGGAGAAGGTTTCCTTCTAGTAAAATGTAGAGTATGAAGTGATGCAAACGTGAGTGTAATTATATAAATGTTTTCTCACTGAGAAGCCTTCCCATGTGAAGTATTTCAAACCACTTTGGGCATTTCCTTCTATGATTTAAAAAAAAAAAGAAAGAAAGACTTGACATAAAACCTCTTATCAGAGAAAAAGAATAAGAGTTGGTCTTTAAAATTCTGATGGTTTTATAGTTTTCATCATAGAATAGCTGTTTATAATATTCTATTTGAAGTTTTATAATAAAACATGCATTAAAACCCTTCTGCAGTCAGACTGTATTGTTAGTTATTAAAACACTCAGACTGCAGAATAGACTTTCTCCTCCTATTTCTATCAGAGTATTTGTAAAATATAAAACATAAATGTCCAAGTTTTACCCATCATGCCTTTATAATTTCTGCTTCTGATACATCAATTTCCCTTTTCTTGCCCTCTGCCTATAAAGACCTCTCTTTCTGTCCCCTCTCAACTTCTTATATACCCCCGTGGTGCAGTCCTACTTCTCTGACCATCACAACCTGTAGTAATGGTTCTCCCCTTTAAATGCAGAGAGTAATTGTTGATGGAATAGCTTTGGCAATTAGTCCAGGATTGCATGAAATAGTTTTTCTATTGTTCTCTTTTAAAATGCCACTTAAAGACTTTAATGCTATTTACCATAGTCCTTCCTCATCCTCAGTTTCACTTTCCACCATGGTTAACTGGTGTTCAAGAATATTGAATGGAAAGTTCTAGAAATAAACAATTAATAATGTTTAAATTGCACTTCACTCTGAGTAGCATCAAAAATCCACAGTCCCATCAGTTTTGCCCAGGACATGAATCTTCCCTTTCTCCAGTGTATCTACACTGTATATCCTACCTGCCCATTAATTACTCAGTAGCCATCTTAGTTGTAGATCAACTTTTGAGTTATCACAATGCTTGTGTTCAAGTAGTATCCTAACACTATCTCACAATGCCTGAGTCATGTACCTCACTTCATCTCATCACATAGGCATTGTGTCATCTCACATTATCACAAGACGAGTAAGATACAATAAGATATTCTGAGAGATACCACATTCAGATAACTTTTATCACAGTATATTGTCATAATAATCATTATTATTGTTGTTGTTTATCTCTTACTGTGCCTAACTTACAAATTAAACTTTATCATAGGTAGGTACGTACAGTGCACCTACGCTTCTAAACTATCTGTGGCTTCAGGCATCCACTGGGGTGTAGGAACCCATTCCCCATGGATAAGGGAGGACTACTGAAATTTTCTGAGTTACATCGTATCTCCCTTAGTTGCTTTTAGAGGGCTAATACTGTCAATTCTATTTTTTTGAATCCTTCAGAAGACTCTGCAGAGCCATACCAGGAGGTGATGTCATTGCTGCTAGGTGTTGTTTTTGCCCTTTCACCCTTTACTGCCTATTTTCCTAGTTAACGTAAATTTTCATTAAGCGCCACACGCTTTACGTATTGCCAGTAATCTGAAACTCGGTTCTGTTTGTTTTGGAACCTGAAACACATGTAAACTGTGCTGCGAACAACTTTCTTTAAAATGGGCAGATTAGAAGATTTAAGTAAACAAGTTCTTTCCTATCAATGACTTTTAAAAATTTATAGCCCTGTATGTTAGAGCTTAGTCAATATCAGCTTTCAAACATGTGTGACTTATATTTCCACATCCCGCTGCCATCAAGCTTTCTGGTGCAGCAAGGGACGCCGAAACAGCTGTGATCCAATGAAGGGGAACAAAAAGCCATGGAGCTGGTGGACTGAATGGCCCCTACCCACTTCAGATCCTGGAACACACGGGTGCTCAGCTAACTGCGCCAACTTGAAATTCACCAGGGAGACCCAGTCTGTGAAATGGTGAGAAAGATTTTTGGTTTATTACCAGACTTGAAACCAGACCTGAGTGGTACTTAAAATTTCAGTTACATGAGCAGGGGGACTCCTTTACACCTGAGGAGGGCTTTTACATCGCAGAGTTGGAACAGGCTCAGCACAGGAGAGGCACGAGCCCTCTGTTGGTTGCCCCAACTCACCACGCAGCAGCACATGCCTCTGCAGCCTAAGCAAGCAGACGACAAGCCTAAGTCCATTTCACTCCTGGCCTCCAGGTGTGGGGACAGTGGTGAGTATCCTGAGATGTTAGGACTGTTCCCTCCACAAACACACCAATTCTGCAGTGCAGAACAAGCCTCTTGCCACCAGCTGTGCTTGCCCTGGAGGACTGCTGAGCTCCTCTCTAAAATCCACTCAGTCCCTCACCTGGCAGGAGCTGCATCTCAAAAGACCCAGGGAACACTCTTTGCTGTATTTTGAGAAGCCCTGGTGAGACTCTGTAGCCTGCAGGTAAGCTTCAGATGCCACCATTACAGAGAGAGTTCAGCACCATTCCCTATTAAAATACACAAATGTGCATGCATATCTAACACAAGACTGGGGGCAGGGTTCACATGTCCAGCTGAGATCTCTGGTGTGACCCTCACAAGGTCTGTCCTAGAACCTGCCTCAGATGGGGGCCTGAGACATTCAGAATCTCTCTACAGGCACGTATCTTACTCAGCTTAGGCTGTTCTAACAAAATACCAGAAACTAAATGGCTACAGATATTTGCTTCTCATGGTCTGGAGACTGGAAGTTCAAGATCAAGGTGCCAACAAATTCAATTCTTGGTGAGGACTCCCTTCCTGGCTCTCAGTCAGACAGCTAGCTTCATGCTATGTCCAAACATGGCAGAGATAGAGGGAGAAAGAGAGAGAGAGAGCGACTGCCTGTGCTCCAGTTTCCCTGACTCCTCATATAAGGGCACTAATCAATCACATCATGGGGCCCCACCCTTATGATCTCATCTGAACTAATCTACTCCTAAAAGCACCACCCCAAATATCTTTACCCTGGGGACTTAGGGCTTCAACACATGAATTTTGAAGAGACACAAACATTCAGTCCAGAACAGCATGGGAACTAAGAAACAGGACGAGAACACGTCAGTTTGTGACAGGTGTACAGCTGAAAGATCGAGAGACAAGCAGGCCCAGAAAAGCCAAACTGGAAACAAGCTGCAATGGGAGCAGGAAAGAGGAGGAAGTGAGCAGAACGGGAATTGAGTGAGCAGAGATTGGAAGCCACTTTTCTGTGAGGCAGGAGGAAGCAATGCTCAGAGTGGGACTGAGGTTTGTCATGGCAGAGAAGAGAATGGAGTCCTACAATCCAGACTGCTGAGGGCCCAGAGGCTTCTGAAATCAGGAGTCTCCTGCTCCAGTGCCCAGGAGGACCAAGCCTGTTAGGTTCCTGTCCCAGGATGTTGTCTATTTTCAATGTGTGGTCCTACCATAAGCTTCCTGCTACAGTTTGGGTAAATGTCTCCCAAGAGCCCAAGTATTAAAGGTTTGAGCCCCACCTGTGGTACTCTTGTGATGTTATGCTAGTCAGTTTCCATTGCTGGAATAAAATACCTGAGAAAAACAACTTAGAGGAGAAAAATTTATTTTGGTTTATAGTTTAAGAGGTCATGGTCACTGGCCAGATCACTCCATGGTCATCTGGCTCATTTCTTTGGACCTGAGGCAAGATAGAACACCATGGTGAAGAGGACCTGGTGGAAGACAGCTATCATCTCATGGCAGCCGGGAATACGTGAGAGAATAAAAGACCAGGAACAAGATGTAGTCCCCAAGGACATTCTCCCAAGGACCCATTCCTCCAACTGGGTCCCACCTTCCCACAGTTTCCAGCGCCTCCCAATAATCCTATCAAATTATTAACCCACTGATGAGCTCAGAGCCCTCAGGAGCTGATCACTTCTCAAAGCCCCACCTCTGACATTGCTGCACTGGGGACCAAGCCTCCCACACATGAGCCTTTGGGGGACATTCTACATCCAAACTGTAATAGGCAGTGGACTCTAGGAGATCAGGCCTTGGGGGAGGTCCCTGAGTCACTGGGGGCTTGCTCTTGAAGGGGATTGTGGGAGGCCAGGCACCTTTCTCTCTTTGTTCCTTGCTTGTGAGAGTTAAGTGGTTCTGCTCTGCTGCACATTCCTGCCGTGACATGCTGTCTTGCCATAGGCCCAGTTTGGGACTGGAACCTTTAAAACCATGAGCCAAAATAAATCTCTTTTTGGTTCAAGTTGGTTAGTTCAGGTAAATTTTGTAATAAATTAAAGCTGACTACCACACTTCCTTCCCTCAGTTTATCTGAGTCAAGGCTGACTGGAGCAGCCACTGGGGTCAGGTGACAGCTCAAAGGCTGTCCCAGGATGAGCAAGCTGAGAGTAAATCCCTGGAGAGAGGGGTTATTATGGGTTAAATTGTGTTCCCCAAAAGACATTGTGGAACTAAGCCTTTGACCCTATGAATGTAACTTTATTTGGAAATAGAGTCTTTGCAGATATAATTAAAATATAAGTTAAAATAAGGACAGACTGGACTAGAGTGGGCCTTGAAACTGCTGTGACTGGTGTCCTTATAACAAGAGGGAAAAAGGCACAAGCACAGACTCACAGAGAAGATGTCCTCTGAAGCTGGAGCCAGAGGCTGGAGTGATGCAGCCACAAGCCAAGGCCCACCGAGGATTGCAGCAAATGCAGAAGCTATGAGAAAGGCATAGAAAAGAGTCTCCCCTGGGGCCTTGATTTCAGACTTCTCACCTGGAAGACTAAACTTCTGCTGTTTTAAGCCACCCAGCTTTTGATAATATGTTAAAACAATCCTAAGGACTTAGATGTTCTCAGGGAGTTCAGATGAGTCCCAGAACCCTGAGTTTAGCCCAACAAAAGCAGGTGTAAACAGGTGATGCAGCAGCAGGCTTTGCCTATAGGTTGCTATAAAGACCCTCTGCCTGAGCTGGGGAGGCAGAAAGACAAGAGGGGGTGCAGGGTCCCAAAGCAGCACCTCTCCATCTGATATTGCAGTCCTTCACCACACCAGTGCTCACTTGGAATTCCAGAATGTTCCACGAGAGAGGAACTGCCACAACCAAAGAAGCAGGAGAAAGAGGAGCAGAGAGAAGGAAGGGGTAGGGGAAAGGACTAGGGAAAGGATGGGAGGAGAAATGCGGCAGAGGAAGCCTTTGCTCCAAATACATAAAAGGAGGGTTTAAGTTTCATTCATTCAACCAAGTTATTGAAAATCTCCTAGGTGTCATGTCTTTCTAAGCACAGAGAATACAGGTGAATGAGACATAGTTCCTCTCATTAAGCAGGTTACTATCTTAAAAAGAGCACAATTAAGTCTATCTAACAAATGTTTTATAGTCTATCAGCAAATATGCATACAGTGCCAACCAAATCTTTAGTGCTAGTGTTTCCAGGGCAGACTCTGTGGAAGGGAAGAGGTGAACTGAGTCCTGAAAGAGCTGTGAAAGTTGGAGATTGGGAGTGGGAGCTGAAGAGATTGGACTTCTATCATGGAAAGAAAGCCAATAGCAAAGGCAGCCAAGGCAGTGGTCTGGAACCCCCCCTCAGGAAACATCTCAGATCCCGTCTCTGAGTTCTGCAAAGCTTCCCACCCTGTTGAAAGAGACTGATGATCTCTTTGAATGGTCAGACCCATTCTGGTGAAGATCCTTCCATCAAGGTCATCCCTCTGAAGTTACCAATCCACGCATTTGTTCTATAACATTTTGAACCTCTTTCTATTCCCATCATTCAGTAGAAAGGAATCTCACTTTCTGGTGCTCTTATGAGGCACCTCAATGGTATTTACCAAGCTGGCTTTTACCTGTTTGCAATTTCTTCCTTTTCATGCACATAGAGGTGGAGATCTTGACAGTACCTTGAACTGGTTTTGATAAATGTTCCCATATAAGAGGTTTCAACATGAAAAGGCTTCAAGACTGCTCTAAAATAATATTATATCAGAAGCAAGTTGCTGTTGTCTGGATTTCTTGATATTAAATTTTGAAAGTGCCTTTTCATGGCAGAGATGACAAATTTGTACCACTCCTTCCCTCTGATTCTCCAGCCTGTCACTCAGGATGGAACTATCTCCAGCAGGATCAATCCAGGGGAAGGTTGGAGAGTGGCAACTTCTCTCATTTGCAATGCATTTGGACCTTTCTGATTTACTTCTTCAGTTAAGCATCTCTATGAATTATAATGCTTCTGTTCGACTAAACAAGTCCTTTTTAACTAGTCAAGCAAGTCTAATGAAAAGGTCTAAGACAACAAATCATGTCAAAAAAAAAAAAAGAAAAGAAAAGAAAAGAAAGTCAACACCAAAGGGATAGCAGAACTGAGAACTTCCCCTTCCACTCATTATTTGAACTCTTCCCCAGCTAACAACCTATCCACAACATGAAGGACAAAAGTGATATTTTTGTGAGAGGATTGTAATTGAAGAAGTTTGGGTCTCTTTGGTTCTTTAATAATATTTTAATGTTAAAATGAACCATACTGTTATTGGAATACACTTATCAAGAAAATTTGGAGAATTCTCTGCTTAGCCAACATTTACTAGAGTCTGTATTATTTTTTGTTGTTTCTGTAACAAATCGCCACAAATTCAGTGACTTAAAAAAGCACAAATTCATCTCATTATTCTGGAGGGCAAAAAGATCAAAATCAGTGTGTCAGCAGGGCTGTGTTCCTTGTGGAGATTTTAGGGAAAAACCTGTTTCCTTGCCTTTTCCAACTTCTTGAGGCCATCAACATTCTTGGACCTGTGGCCTTTTCCTCCATCTTTAAAGCCAACAGCAAGGTATCTTCAAATCTTTCTATTATCCCTCTTTCTGTTGTCACATCTCCTTCTCTAACTCTGACCCCCTGGCCTCCCTCTTACAAGGACCCTGAGATTATGTTGGGCCAACTCAAAGAATCCAAGATAATCTTCTTGTCTCAAAATCTCTACTAATCATATTGTTTTAGTCAGCTTTTTCACCACTGTGATAAAAGACCTGATAGATGGCGAACTCCACTGCTTTGCACCTAAAATGAGGCAGAACATCATGGTAGAGGGTATGGAAGAGTAAAGCAGCCCAAGACATGATCACCAGGAAGCAGACAACGAAATCCTAATGAGGGACAAAATATAAATCCCAAAGGCACACCCTCAATGACCTACCTCCTCCAGCAACACCTACCTGCCTAAGATTACCACCCAATTAATCTAATTGACAGGAGTAATGCACTGGTTAGGTTAAGGCTCTCATATCCCAATCATTATACCTCTAAATTTTCTTGCATTGTCTCACACATGAGACAACTCATATTTAAACCATTACATTCTGCACCTGGAGCCCAAAAGCTCATACCCATTTCATAATGCAAAATACATTTAGTCTATTTTCCTTCTGAACCACGTGGTCAGGTTAGTCACAGCAATGACCTAACTCCTGGTACCAATTTCTGTTTTAGTTAGTTTTATTGCTGCTATGACCAAAAGACCTAACAAGAACAAGTTTAGAGGAAGAAAAGTTTATTTGGTTCTCACAGTTTCAGAGGTGTCAGTAGAAAGGTGGCAAACTCCATTGCTTTGGGCCTAAGATGAGGCAGAACTTCATGGTAGAAGGGTGTGGAGAAGGAAAGTAGCCCAGGATGTGGTTACTAGGAAGTAGAGAGAAAAATCCTAACAGGGACAAAATATAAATCCCAAAAGCACACCTTCAATGACCTGTCTCCTCCAGCCACACCCTACCTTCCGAAACTTACCACCCAGTTAATCCATTCAATATGATCAATGCACTGATTAGGTTAAAATCCTCATATTCTGATCATTTCACCTTTAAACTTTCTTGTATTGTCTCACACATAAGCGTTTGGGAGATACCTCATATCTAAATCATACATTCCACAGAGTTCCCTTTGCCATATGAGGTAGCATGTTCACAGATGCCTGGGATTGGAACTTAGACATCTTGCAGGATATGGGGGCCAGTATTCAACCTTTCACAGGGTCATTAAGAAGCACATAATTACACAGATATGTAAATGTGCCCTTTTCAACTACAATCCAAGAAAATAGAATCGCCTTTACATTAGAGACATCATAACATGTATTCTATTTTCTACATTCATTCTCCTTATTTATTCCCTCAAACTTCTCTACATCTAATGCCCTAGAAGAAGACACAATAACCTGATAACCCCATTGGGTAAACAACCCAATCGGTCACTTTACCAAATCTTTACTGAGATAGCATCAGAGTTTAGCAAGTATGCTTTGCTTCATTTTTACACAGGCGCCTGCAGAGTGCTAGGACCGTGCAGCAGTCTGCAATGCCTTGAGCTGGCAGCCTGCACTGCAGAGTTGGGTCATGGAACAAAGGGTCAATTCAGAAAAGAAAAAAATCAGTCCAATTGGTTGTTTGACTTTCACGTAGGCAAAACAAGCATTTAATTGATGGACCCTTTCATTTTCCATGCAGTTATTTTAGCTTCTTATAACTACAAGCTAAGTGTGCCGTTTATATAAATGTACAGTAGTCTATTTACAGGGTTATCAAATGCTTTAATTCATCTATGAAATCAACATTAACCACTCCCAACCCTTATATTTACCTACGGTTGCCCAACCCTCACCACTCCCCACCCCATCCCCAACTCCTGCTTTTCCCTTTTGCCCTGGGCTGAGTTCTTCATCCAATCAGGTCAGATTTAAAAAAAAAAAAATTAACTCAACAAATATTCCCTGAATGCTTGTTATGTGCCAGGCACTGAGCTGGGTCCAAAGGCAAAAAAAAAGTAACAGGGTGTGTAGAGAGGCTGACTTAACAGTTTTTAGCAAGAGAAGGTAACAGTTCCTGACCAGAGTGGTGAACTGTTCAACAGGTTGGAGAAGCTTTCTGGAAGTTCCGGGGGCTGTCATTTGAGACGCCTGCTCTTAATATCCTTAGGCCAGTGTAATGTGGGTAGGCACCACAAATTGGGGAAAAGTGGTATTAGATCTCACTGTGGTTTATGAAACTGCACCTCAGAAAAACATCTTGGAGATGTCGATCTTTTGCTGAGATGCAAAGGGAAAAATTGCAAGAGTCCCAGGTGCCTTTTCCTTTTTGAGGTTCCATGTTATTGAGAGATTATCTAATGGATTGGAGCAATCTAACCTGAAATCACTTGGTAGGAAAGGAGCCCAAAATCCCAACAGGAGTAGTACCCCATGAAAGAATGGTGAGTTTGGCTAATGGCCTAGCTCAACTCCAGAACCCAGGGGATAGAGAAAGGAGACAGAGGGGACAGAAATGGCTTTTTGGCACAGCATATGGCAGAAAAATGGAATGTCCTCCAGGCATAGCTTTTCTTTCAAAAAGATCATTCTCTGATCATTTGGTTGGGCTTGTGAGAATAAACTTAAAAAAAAAAAAACTATACCAATGGTGCTATTAAGACCTGGCAGATATAGATGAGAAAGGACATCCTTAGAAACTGAACAAAGGTACATTGGACCACACAGAGCCATTATGAACAACCACAGGGCAGAAAATGAATCGTGGCAACCATCTTAGTATTTTTTTTTTATTCCAGATTGGGTAAATTATTTTTAGAAAGAAATTTATTTCTCAGAGTTCTGCAGACTGGGAAATCCAAGATCGAGCTGCTATATCTCATGACAATGGTCATCTTGGATAACGTGGTGGAAGGGCAAGTGCGTATAAATGAGACAGAGAGAGTAGTAGGGAGTAGCTGAACTTAAAACAAGCCCACTTTTTCTATAACTAACCTATTCATGAGAAAGCAACAAGAATTCATATGTGGAACACAACCCTCATAACCAAATCTCCTTTTAAGGGACCCACCTTTTAATATCACAGTAGCAATTAAATTTCCACATACATTTTTTTGGGGGAGATATTGAGGATTAAACTCTGGAGCACTTGGCCACTGAGCCACATCTCCATTTCCATTTTTTTTTTTTTTTGAGACAGGATATTTAGTGCCTGAGTTGCTTAGTGCCTCACTTTTGCTGAGGCTGGCTTTGAACTCAAGATCCCAAGCCTCTGGGATTATGGGCATGTGTCACTGTGCTGGGCCAATTTTCACATAAATTTTGCAGGGGATATTTGAACCATAGCAGCATTCACAAACTGGGGCCCATTAGCTTACTCATCAGACTTCTGTTCCTTATCTGCTGGTATTTAGGGCAAAATTGACCCTTTAGACTGAAAAAGTCTCCAAGGTGTTTAAATAATTGTAGGAGTAGGATAAAGGAGATCAAGAACATGAATAAAAACATCCTACTAAAAGAAGGAAATGGTGTCTTCAGCTTGTCTCTGGAGAAATAAAAATTTTTTAAATGTGACTGCATTCATTCTTACCCAAGATGGCAGCATGGGTAGTCCACATCTGGTTGTCAATATCTAAAGCTGAAGGACACATCCCAGCGATTACCAGGATGATTATGGTTGCTACCAGACTGCCTTAGGGCCATGAGAGAGAGTGCACTGTTTGAGGAAATGAAACCAGAATGAAAAGGTGAGGCATGACTGTGAGGGAGAAGGGAGAGATGAGACTAGAATACAGGCTACACCAGGAAGACCTTCTAGGTTCTAGGATTTGTAGATTCCTTTTTTTCTTGTCATAAAGAGAACCTGAAAGGGCTGTTGGGCCAGAAACAAGGTTATAACTAGTGTTCATCACTGCAGCTTGTCTGTTATGGGTAATGTGCATTTAGAGAGCCCTCCAGAAACATTGATACTCATCTCAAAGAATCATGCCAGGAAGATCACCTGATGGCATATCTTTTCAGTCCTCAGTTACTGAAGGACTATAATGCCAAATTTATTTTGTAAGAAATATATTAACACAATTGATTAGTGGTCAAAATTTAGTAACAATATACTGCATTCTTGAAAATTGCTTAGGAAAGAGATTTTAAGAGTTCTTACCACAAAAAAAATTAATAGGCATATGAGATAATGTATACTAAATAGCTTCAGTTGTCCATTCTACAATATATCCAGATATCAATACATCATGTTGTATACCATAAGTAAATGGTATATCATCAATAAAATAGTCAGCTGAAATAAATCAAAACAGGAAATAAAATGCCATACTAAATATAAAAAAATTGATAGAAACTTCATCTTGATAAAATTGAAATTTAAGAAAGATAAATTTATATTTAACAAAATCTAGGCTATATTGCAGTTATTCCTTAACTTTCAAAAGATAAATAGCATGAGGGTTTTGAGAGGGTTATTTATATTTTTTCAAATAAATTGCAGGATGGTCTAATGAGACATAGTTTAGTTTAAATTCATGCTTGGCTTTTTCAGTATGGTCATAAAAAAAGTAATTAGAAAAATAAAATTGTAGGACATCATTAGTTTTTCCACTTCTTCCCTTAATCCTTTGGTAGTCAAATCATTTTCTGCAAAGAGTTATATATCCTGGACTTATCTTTACTAAATTCATTCCTTCAATTGCTCTTCAGGTTAACTCTGCCAGACTCATTGGTTAAAACTTCATGTGTGATTCCAACAATATTTTCATCAATTTTATGAATTCTTGACTCTTTTGAATTTTATTGTTGAATGTTAACAACATCTGACCACCAACAAGAGACAAGCCACAAAGGCCTTGACATTGTGAGCTGGGAAATACTCTAGCATGGATCCAGGAAGGTTGTTTGTCTAAAGACTAATTTCCCAAGTGGTCACATCATTAGTGAATATTTTCAGGCTTTGATGGTTTTGCTTGCCTCTGATGTTGGTTTCCCTATGCATCCTGCAGCCTCATAACCATAGGAACTCTTCTAATGAATTTGAGGATAACAAGGGCCCCCTGAAGTTTGAAACTCATATTGTCTCAAAAACCAAGTTCTTCACCTAACCTAAAAGCCAAGTTAGCCTCTACTGTACACAGACTGGAGCACAATAATTTGTTTGCAACTCTACCTCACCCTTATTTGGGAATAATACACCCTGAATTTGAGGTACCAGGAACATATTGCCTTTTCTGTCTAGACACCAATGGCTACAGTAGCAACCAGCAGGTATCAAAAGATCACTAACTCTACAGGAAATGAATGTGGGCAGAGATGGTAAAGTCCTTTCTATCCCTCAAGGTGGGTGGCAAGGTGACTCCAGCCATTGTAAACCCTTCTCTAAGTGGGACATTCCAGGTGTTCTAACATGGGAGCCATGAGCATTGGTAGGAAGTCTGAAAGACCCTATGCTGACCCGAAGCATCTGAACTCAGTGCTGCCTTGATATGGTCTCTAGTTCTCTCACTGCCTGATTTCTTTAACTACAACATGGTTTATTTTTAGACACTGGTTATGTGAGTAATTATTCATGGATGGAACATGGTTCACCTTGATCCTTTGGTGGAGACTATTCATATGGTTAAGTCATATAAAGCAAGCAAAGAAGGTATGCAAAAGCAAAAAAGTCAAAAACAAGAACAGAATACCAATCTCTTTAATTAGTTCGTAATTACGACTAAAACGTGTCCTGTTTTGTGTCTATGAACTTTGGATGTATTGCTGGAATATCAAGCAAATGCATTTTTCATATTAATGCTGAAAATATTATTATTCCTAATAAAGTGCAGAATATATTCTATCTGAGGGGACTAGTAACCACTGAATTACAGCCTCAGTGGTTGTATGTGTTAAATCATAAACAGCAATGATTTTATTTCTATTAAATGCAAATAAGATCCTGCTTGTGAAAATCAGATTCATATCATCATTAAAAAACATTGATTACAAAATAAATTTAAAACCTTCTGATGCTTATTTTAACATGTGCTTTAAAAATAAAGCTGCACTGTGAGGATCCAGAACTCCTATCCCATCAAAAGCAACTAGGAAACTGAACAAGTTACAGGAAACAACTATTCTCAGACATTGAATAACAAGATGTGCAGGATCATTCTTCTTGAAAAAAGGAAAACAAATGAACAAAGCCCATTGACAAGATTTCTTCTGGGAAGAACTTTCTCGACTTCAGTACAAGATGGTAAGATGCAAACAGAGCTCAACAATCTTGCCAAGATGAGGAAAACAAAGATATGAGTTTAGGAGTCCAAAACAACTCTGTGGGGGAAATAGCTGGAAGGAAGGAACCATGCAGAGAAAGAACTCTAGAAATTTGCATTTAAGTCCTTTGAAGTCTTTACATGTCTATGTATGTGTAAAGTGAAAACCTACAATGCAAGGAAAAAGAACAGTCACCAAAGAATGGTATACAGACAATACCCAGAGATCACACTGGATTGGTAATGCTCAGTTCTTGTGGGGCAAAGTAGAGAGACAATCTCTTGACTATGGAGCATATCATAAATATCCCAGAAGGGCCACGCCTTAGAAATAGAACTGACTTAGAATCAAGACCAAGTTAGCCATGTCCTGAAAGAGTTTAAAAATAAAACACAAAGGGATTTAACCAAGCTAAAAGTAACTTAGCTGCTTGCCATAAAAAGTTTGATATTCATTAAAGGAATATGACACAATCCCTTAACAACATAAAATTCATAATGTCTGGTATTTGGTCAAAAGTTACCAGGTAGGTGAAGAAAAAAGAAAATATAATTCACAACAAGAAAAAATGTTAGTCTATAGAAAGAAACCCAAGAGTGGGAAAATGGAATCAGCAGTCAAGAGTTTAAAAACTATTACTAAAAAATATTTTAATTGTGCTCATGATATAAAGAAAGCCTGAACATTATGAAGTGAGAAACAGAAGGAATGAAAAAGATACAAAAGGAAATTCCAAAGGTGAAAAATATTATATTTGAATGAAGGAAGTATACTGGCTGGGATTTTAAAAAATATATAGAAGAAAAGTTCAGTAAACTTAAGCCCAGCAATATCAACTATCCACAGGGAAAAAATGCACACACAGGGAAAAAAAATGCACTGTGCATAATGCAATCTATGGGAAATATACATTTTCTGTGAACAAGACCCCAGATTAAGAAGAATGGATTTTTTTAAAGTTTAAAGGAAAAAGAACTAACAATGCTCCAAATCTAATGTAAACACAGATTCTCAAATCGCAGCATCCCAACATAAGAAACATAAAGAAGACTACAACATCATCATAACTGAACTGCTCCAAACCAGTGGTAAAGAACAAATGTTAAAGGTAACTGGAGAAGGAAATACACATTGAGTAGAGGAATGAAGAATTAAAACAGTAGACTTCTTGGCAGAAACAATGCAAACAGTGAGAGAACAGAAGCACATCTTTTCAGTAATGAAAGAAAAATACTCTCATTCTAGATTTCTATATTCAAAGAAGATATCTTTCAAAAATTATATCAAGCAAAACCTAAGAGATCCACTTAGTAAGCAATCCTAAGGGGTGGGAGTGTTGGGGTGGAGCTCAGTGGCAGAGCCCTTGCTGAGCATGTGGAATGCCCTGGATTCAATCCTCAGCTCCCTTCCTCCCACCAAAAAACTTGCAAAAAATGTTAAAGGAAGTTCTTCAGGAGGGGAAAGGAATGATATTATAAAGAAAATTATTCCTATATCAAAAATGAAGAATAATAAATGGTAAATATGTTATTAAAATGATTTTTGTCATTTTTAATATTTTTTAAAAGTAAGCATTCAAAGCAAAAATAATTATGAGTCATCAAGAATTATAACACCCTAAGTAAAGGCTACTGTGTGCCACCATAAGAAATTTAAAAGAAAATCTTGAAAAGATAAAACCATCCCAAGGAACTTAACTACTTACCCAGAAAAAAAAAAATCATGAAAACAATACAGTAGAATAAGAACTCAACAACATAAAATTCACAATGCTCAACATCCAATCAAAATTCACTAAGCATGAAAAGAAAAGATGATCTATAACAGAACAAAATAGACTCAATGGAGATAGACCCAGAAATGGCAGAAATAATGGAATCCGCAGATAAGGACCTTAATGAGGCTAAAAGATTAAAAGTTTAAAACCCTGTAAACAACTTCAAAGATAAAAAAGAAAACAGAAATGCGATGATAAAAGAAATAAGAGATATGAAAAAAGATACAAATGGAACATGTAGAAATTAAAAATCAACATCTGCTATAACAACATCTAAAAACTAGAGCATGATGAGATTAACGGCAGGTTAGGCATGGCATGGCAGATTAGGGATTGACTGCAAAGGAGAATGACAGGATTTTGAGAGGAGGCCATAAAAATGTTCTGTTTTATCAATGATTACATAATTGCACACATTTATTAAGTTGTCAAATGTACCCCTAAAATTATGAATTATGCTGTAAATTATACTTCGGTAAAAATACTTTAAATATATTAGGCCAAATGAAAGACCCAGGCATGGAAAAAAATGCATACTGTATGCAGCTATCTATAAGAAACTTTTAAAAATAATCTGTAGTGACAGAAAGCAGATCAGTGGGTACCTAGGCAAGAAAGCAGTGATGTAAATATTTTATATATTTATTGTAATGGTGGTCACATGGGGGTAAATAAATGGTCAAAAGGACGATCAAGCCAAGTACAAAAAGGGACAGCAGTGGAGCCATCCCTAGTCACCCCTAACCCAAGCTAATACTATACCATCAAGTGGTAAAACTTATTTCCTGCAGATGTGCCCCATTTTCTGTGAGTGTATAAATTTTACATCTAAAATAAGACATGCACTGGCAAATATATCAACCTATACATGTTGAACATCAGATGATATCCCTAAGACTTGCCTGCAGTGAGCACCTATGAAGACCAATGTCTAAGAGCCCTTTATGAGAAAGGGTGCTTTAATCCCTGTAGTTGAAAATGACAATCAGTGTCACAAGATCCACTTTTCCTATGGGAAAGCCAAGGAGGGCATTACATTTACACCAGGGCATGTTGACAATGGCTAACTACATTGAATCTTATCTACTCGAGCAGCAAACCCCTCACCCATGGGCCAGAGAAGGGGGTCAGTTGACTCCACACTGCTGCCTGCCAAGGTTTCAGTCCTTCACTCCCCAAGAGTTTTCATTTCAGAACGAAGATTGAAAAAAAATGTTCAAATGGTTCAAGCCAAATCCCAGGGAATGTAATAGTAACGCCCTTTGCAAAGCAAGTGAGAGACTACAATGTCCTGCCATAAACTTCCTGGAAATCCAGACAGTAATTTGATTATTTGTGTCCACGCTCATTACCGGAGAGTAGGATTCACCAAGTCATAAAAGGTTAAAGATGAGCTTAAAGATCCATAAACTCCAAAACACATTCTATTTTGAGTTGTTGAATTTAGCCCCAGTCTACCCCCTGATTCCTGGGCAGACTTTAGACTTCAATGGAGCTCAGAGTGTCAGATGCCCACTCTGCAAGGGATTTCATGAAAATAGAACAAATGCACAGGTATTACCGCTGTGATGAGTCCTTGCTTCCCCGAATGCACCAGAGATGCACTCTGAGGCAAGCGGAGAGTGGAAAGTAGAAGCTTTATTAAAGGACATCAGAAAAGACTTCTCCCCTGAGGAAGAAGGGGACCCAAAGGCAGAATCCGTGGAAGGGGGAGGTCTTCCCTTTTTTATAGCTAAGGTCTTCTTTCAGCTTTCCCACACTCCTTTGTTTCCCTTTATCTTGCAGTGATAGAATGCAGGTGGGAAGGCCCAAAAGGTGGGAGATAGGCTTGAATACTACTAAAAGATGGGGTGAGACTTGTCCTATAACAAGGAGATGTGCAGCTGATGACAGAAAATGTAATACAGGAAAATTATAGAGTGCCCCTTAAAATGGACTGAAAACTCTCCTCAAGTTGGAGATGCACACATTTGGGTCTTTAGCCATCAAGCCTTCACATCCTTGCAAGTTCAGAGACCATGCCCCTCCACTCCAGATGTGCTCTGAAGGCTGTAATGAAGAGTCAAGTCTGTGGTCCTAGAACTTGGAGCTTGATTTCCTAAAGTCTGGGTCTTCTAAAGGAGACGGACTTCTTGGTGTTTACTTAGTTGTTTCCTTTGTTGCTTTATCCCCCAATCACCTCCTAATAGGCTTGAAGAATATGCATAATATACACTTAAAAACCTTGGAAAAGGTGCCTACTGAAGAGCATGCATAATATATAAACAAGGTTGATGCCTTTTTAAATCTTCATAGCAATTCTACAAGGGCAGGATTGTTATCACTATAACAACCCCAAGAGTCAAAAATAAAATACTTGAGGAATAGGAGTGACTGAGTTATCCCAGAGAAGGAAAAGATAAAACTTCCTTGATTTCCCTGGGGATAGGGGAAATCACATCAGCCAGAAATCTCTTTGAGATGGAGATACCTGGAAATAGCTGTTTCTGGGGGAAGTAATCAGGCAGAATCAAGAGTAACATACTAATTCTAAATCCTCCCAATTACATGTTGAGAGCCTGCCTAGATATTCTGGGTGCCACCTTGCAATAGGCCAGTTGTGTCACTGACAGCTCGGTACATATCAGGGAAAAGACACACTCTCAGTTGGCGCCTCTTATAGCCACATTAATCCTACTGAAGTGTGGTTCTGGAACCCAGCCAGTCTGCCCCACTGAAGCAAAACTTGATGGAGTACAGGCTGGCTTGGCTGGGCCTGGTCAGTTCAGTGAAGAGGGGTGGAGAAAGCTGGGCAATTGAAATATCTGTATGGTGGTTTTTGGAGCATCATTAATACTAAAAAGATATGAGGAGCCAACATTCCACGACATAGCTGTGGAAATAAGGTCAGATGCCTGGTTCCAGAGGGCTGACAGCAATCTGAAAAGGCTCGTTTTAGGTGGAAGTCATGTGGGCTTCAAGACAAAAATATTAAACCATAAACACAGAAAGATCCATCTATAACCGAACCACCAAACAAATGACAGTCCTCACATTTCCAGAATGGTCATGACAGCAAATATCCATAACTCACCTATTGCTCGCAGCACCAGAAGAAAAGTTCTAACAGAGTCCTTATCTGGAAGAAAGAACGTCCAACTGTAGAGGCAAGAGAAATGCTCGCCAAACCAGGAGTACAGTATCTCCCTACAGTAGGAATGTCTAAATTCTGTGGCCCTGATAGTGAGGTCTGTAACAGTTCTTAGTTTACAGCAGTCCTTAAGGGTAAGCCGGACCCAAAGCTAAGTGATTTAAATAGGAGAGAGACATGGATCCTCTTGAGAAGGATCAGCCCCAGCAGTAGCATGGGAAAGAGGAAAGAGAGTATTGGTCACTGAAAATATTTTGCAAACCAATCCAGTCAGTAAAGACTGGAGCCCCCTGACAAGAGGTTTACATTTGATAGCAGATCGGTGACTTGCAAACAGCTCCAGAACATCTCCAAGTAGACATTGCAGAGTAGAGAATGTCTGTGGAATAACTTCCCCAACCCAGCCCCCAACCAATTATGTTTTAACCAGAAGATTCAATTTGATTTGTTATATTAGGATTCCATGTAAGATTTTGTTTTAGAATTAAGTTGCTTATAAAACAAACAGACAAAAAAAAATGGATGCCATTGTCTCTAGTCCATGGTAGCTGCCTGACCGGTATCTAAAGATGGACAAGGATAAATTGTGCCCATGGACTCCTCTCTTCCTAAGTCTTTGTTACTTTAAGTGGCTTAACCATTGGCAATATCCTCCTGGAAAACTGCTGATGAATCAAAACACAATGCTTCATTGAGCCTTTGTTAACCCCTGTTATCTGCAGAGTTAAGCCAGGGTAAACACTGAGAAGTCCACCTCCCTCGTGACCCCCAAAAGGAACAAGCTATTGAACGACAGGTGGCAGCTTGGAGCTTCGTTTTCTATTAAATTATTTAAAGTCTGTCAGTGAAGCAAATCATAGGGTTAAATCAGACATCCCACAGTTTCTGAATTCATTGAAATGAATCTTTAATTATTAGTAATACTCAAATTTAAGGAGACAATTAGTTATTTATATTGATGATATAAATGATAAAAAATTCATTTCAGACTGAAATGAATATTGAGTCAGTCTGAATTAAATGGAGAGTTTTTTGGTTGATTTTTTTTTTTTTTAATGAAACCTTATTCCAAGCAAGGCAGATAAGGACCTGGTTCAAATGATTCTCCCCAAAATGCACTTTGTTACTCTTGTTTCCAGAGCTGAGCAGAAAAGCTCCAAGGGAATGAAATCCTCCTCCTTCCCACTGTTCTGTTGTCTCACAAAACAGCAGAACTGCCAAGATCAGCAGTTTGAAAGAGTCCTTTGAAGTGTTCCTCATGCCTCTTTCACTGGCTTGAGCAAAACAAGCACCTAGACTGTGTGCCCAGTCCCCGAGGGGACACCCAGGAGGCCAGACAATCAGTGCACTAATGAACACAGGCACCATGAAGACAGGGGGCTGCAGGCTGCCAGGCTGATCTAGGAACTCAGGCACACAGGGCTAAGTCATTAGAAATACTTTGGAAAAAGTGATGGGGGTGGGGGGCAGTACAGGAACAGGTTGCCCGTGGCCCTGGATGCGATTCACTGGCCTAGAACAATCCCTGCAGGAACCTGAACCCTGTGCACTACATTCAAAGTTCACGTTCACCAAAAGAAGGGAGAAATTTCCTCTTTTTAAGGTTTGTGTGTGAGGCTTCCTCCTGCTAAGGATCACTATCCCAGAAATTTGGCAGTTTCCTTTACGTTGCATACTGTGACCCTTAACAATTTAAAATCACGAACCAAAATCACATCTTCATTGTAAACATGAGAGAAGATGTTTCAGAGAATCTCTCAAACTGCATGGGGGAATACATGAAAATAAAGAAAAGACGTGAATGAAGACCAACCAACAGAGAAATGAAGGCTATTTATTCAGAACCTGCCAGCAAGAGTCGACCACCACCACTTGCAGTTTGACAGAAACTCAAAGGCTGAGTAGGAAAGCTTTACAGTAAAGAAAAGGAAGATCTCGGGTGTGTCCTGATTGGAGGCTGTTGGCTTGGGGGAACTGGTGTTGGGCTCACTAGGAGCCTGACATCCTATGTGATTGGCTAGAGGTACATACTTGACTTGCTTTGGTCCTAAATTGAAAGCAGACAGAAAGATTAGGGAAACTATGAATTATTAATCAAGTCCAGGTCGTTTGGGGCTGATAGTTACAGGGTTATGGCTGAGCATCCAGGATTGTCACCAGAGATAGCAGTCTGACTTCCTGCAAGTCTGACTTACAGCAGCCTGGCTCCCTGGGTGTGTGCTGTAGATAAAGGGTCACTTTCATGGGCAGGCTCTGAGTCAGAGCTGTATTTTTCACGTGATCTGTCTGCTGATTGTATATTGTCTATCAGTAGTACCCCAAACAAGGAGATCAGCAGGTAAGGAAAGTAACGTAAGAGTCAAGCCATCTTTCTGTGAAGAGAGTAGAAGTGGTATTTCATGAATATGGATGAAAACTGAGATTTATAACTTCCTATGTTTTACTGATTCTTGAGGACTTGGTTTATTTGGGCATGTGGCTTCTAAAGGTACATACTTGACTTGCTTTGGTCCTAAATTGAAAGCAGAAAGAAAGATTAGGGAAACTATGAATTATTAATCAAGTCCCGGTCGTTTGGGGCTGATAGTTACAGGGTTATGGCTTAGTTTCCAGGATTGTCACCAGAGATAGCAGTCTGACTTCCTGCAAGTCTGACTTACAGCAGCCTGGCTCCCTGGGTGTAGCAGAGACCCAGCAGCCAGCTGTATGGGAGGTATTTTGCTGGGACCAAAAGCCCTGATAAGAACAATGTAGAGAAGGAAAAGTTGATTTGGCTCACAGTTTCAGAGGTTCAGTCCATGGTTGGCCAACTCCATAGCCCCATGCCCGAGGTGAGCCGGAACATGATGGCAGAAGGGCATGGCGGAGGAAAGCAGCTCGGGACACAAATCAGGAATCAGAGAGAGAGCTCTGCTTACCAAGGACAAAATCTAACCCCAAAGTCATGCCCACTGTGATCTATTTCTACCAATCACACTCTACCTGCCTACATTACCCCCAGTTAATCCACTCAGGGGATTAATCCACTGATTAGTTTACACCTCTCATAATCTAATCATTTCACCTTTGAAAATTCTTGCATTGTCTCACACATGAGCTTTTGGGGACACTTCACATCCAAAACATAACAATAGATGACAGTGTTCCTTAATCCCTCCCCAGCACTCGAGCTCCAGAGATGCTGTCCTTGGAGACAAGGGCAACTTTGGTTTGGGAAGAAAGGAGAAATAGGAATCCTATCCTGAAACATAACTTGAATTAAAATATCTTCAATTATTGGTGTAGCGTGCGAGTGTGATTCCAGATATTAGCACTGGATCAGATGCTGTGTCAGTCTGCTACAGCCACCATAGCGAAATGCCACAGCCTGGGTGGTTAAACAGCAGACATTTATTTTCTAACAGGTCTACAGGCTGGAAGTCAAGGCACTAGCACATTCAGATTCGTTCCGAAGCCTCTTCTCTAGGCTTGTGGGTGCTGCCAGTTTGCTCAAGCACCTTATCTCTATGTGTGCTGAGACAGAGAGTGTACACTAGACCTCTGGTGTCCCTTCTTAAAAGGGAACTAATCCTGCTGGATACGGGGCCCCCTTCATTAAACTTTAATTATTTCCTTGAAGGCCCTTTCTTTAAATGTAGTCACAATGTCTTTATATGAATTGGGGGAGATACAAACCTTTAGTAGTAAACTTTCCTAAAGTCTCCACAGTTATTCACCCAGGACTCCCACCCAGGAAGTGGATCTAATACCCAGACCCTCTGACTCTAAAGCTCCCGACCATCATGCACTCTGTGCTATTCCCCATCTGCAGGTAACTTTCTTGCAAATGCTCATTGCTGCCCAGGATCTCGTTAAGGTTGACATGTCTGGTGCCGCAGGCTCCCAAAGGCATAGCCCCTAAAATGTTGAACTAAGTTAAAACAAATTAAGGTCTTTGGACAGAAGAAGACAGTAGACCCAGAATCTAGAAAATAGAGACATCTTTTATTATACAAGTTGTTTTAAATTGTTTATGTCATTTGTCATTCATATGACCAACAGTAGGCTGGAAAAATTATTTTTATACATAGGACAGGCATAGGGTGACTCTGCTAATATACAACAAATCCCTACAAATAGATTTTTTAAATGGGCAGTTACTATAAACAGGCACTTCATAGAGAAAGTTGTCCAAATGGCCAATACATCTATAAGAAGATGAACAAGCTCATTAGGATTTAGGGAAATGAAAGGTAATCATAATGACCTATTTTCATTCATTAGATTAAAATGTTTGGAAAAAAAAAAAAGAAATGATTTCCAATGTTGGTAAAGATGTAGGGAGATAACACACCAGAACAAATCTCCTAAGAACTGCTACATTTTAAAAAAGTTTTCTGTCCATATATCTGAAAATGTAAATACATATGTGATTTTGACTAATTATACAGCATTTGGGACTTTGTCCTATAAGAAAGAAAAGCACCAGCACACAAGAATGGGAAAGTTTATTGAAATGGAGTGCTTATTGCAGCATTGTTGTATTGGGAAAAATAGGAAATAACTTAGTGATCTTTCATTTGGGGAATGGCTGGATAAATGGATTATGCATAGACTATGAAATATGATAGAAACATTAAGATAATGAGTTATGTATTCCTCTGACCTAAAAGGAATAACAGAGATGTTGACCCCAATTCTGTCTCACTTAAACTGGGTCACAGGGCCACTGTTAACAGCAAAAGAGTCCAGGGAAACCAATATTTAGATTTTCCAGTACCTAAGCGGAGGCAGACAGGAGAAAAGGGCTTTGGGAATGGCTTTCTGATTAGTCAAACAAGTGTCCTCCCTTCTCCCACAGGAACCATGTCACATGTTTCTTGATAGCTCTCACAGTCGTTAGCAAAGAACAGGACATGAGATATGCACTTTTAACCATTCTGGAGTGAAAATTAAGGAAGATTTAGGTAGGACACCTTGAGCATCGAGTCACAGAAGACTGTGAAGAAGTGGCATAGGGGAACTGAGTCTGGAGCCCAGTCAGAATCTGACGACAGAATCCCAGCCCTCCTTAAACTAAAGAGCAGGTGAGTGTTACCAGCATGTGCACTGGCCTTTGGGAGAACCAGGAGCCCTGCTGAAGGGATGCTGCTTCTCCAGAGCTAAAAGCCTGTGCTCCAGCAGGAACTGTGAAGTGGGAGCAGAGGCCCCTGTAAAAACCGGTTGGGAGCACACTAGGAGCTTCCCTTATTCTCCTCTCTGAGCTGGAACAGGATCTCAGCAGCAGTGGAACCAGTCCTCTGTTCTGAGGCTTCCTGAGGCCAGGTTTGCTCAGTGCTCTCACTTGCAGAATATTACAGGCTTAAGGTCCTGGCGCTGCAGAAGCCAGTCGATAACTCCCATTCCCGGGAAACACACAAGTATTGTAAAGATTACAACTTCAAAGGAAATCGCAACTTTTGCCAGCTTAAAACTTAGAAATAAAGAGAATTATCTCACCAAACCCAATCCATACCACATGGGCCAGAAAAACGAGTGGATGTATGCAGAGCCCTCTTGGGTCACGATATAAAAGTCCTGCTGAGAAAATCCTTAAAGTAAGCCCCTGTTTTCTCCTTCTTTTTTCTGGGGGAAAAAAAAAAACAGAATGTACCTTTGCAAGGAGAAGTCCACTGGAAGTTATTTTACTGCTGTGAAAGCAGAGAAAAATAATCTAAAACAGATAAAAGCATGAATCTGGATGACTCTTCTTTTAAATCTTAAAAACCATGCACTTGACTAGCACCAGCCCATGTAAGAATGCCATTCAAAATAATGATTTTATATTCTCTAAATCCTTGGGATTAGTCACCTGGAGCGAAGATCATATATCAGCAAGCTGTTTTTATTTTTTTTCCCATCAGACAAGGTTATCTGAAGCAGTTATTAAATAGCTGATTCAGTGCCCATGATCAAAACATATGAGTTTCTAGAAGCTGAATGACTCCATGGCCCCTTTAAACCTGGGGGGTCTGAAGGCAAATAACAAGTACTTCTTCTCAGTGCCAACAGCCATGTCTCCGGCAGTTTGTACCATGTGGTTGCTACTGCTATTATTATTGTTGTGGATTTTTTATTTTTAAAGAACTATTTGAAGTTCTAGAAACAGTAAAAACTTTATTAGCTGTGAGAAGAGCAGAAGATATTAGCCAATGCTGGTTATTTATGAGGGACATTGAAATAATGTTGTGCTGGGGATAGAGCTCAGTGGAAGGGCACTAACCTGGCATGTGTGAGGCCCTGGGTTCAATCCCCTGTACCACTAAATAAATAAATAAATAAATAAATAAATATTGTTCTTAAAACATTAACAGCAAAATATGGCATTAATAGAAATCTTAAAGAAAAGATTTACCAAGTCTCTTTATAGATAAGATTGGAATCTTTATAGACAAACCCTAAGCATTTCAACTAATTTTGCGAGTTATATCAATCAGTGAGCAAAAAAGTCAAAGTTTCCATGTTCAATAAAGGGAATACAGTGGTTTCTTTTATCCAGACCCTTGTTTTGCAGTTGCTATGCCCAGAGTTCACCGTGTACAGGATTGATAGACCACACTGCTAGCAGGAGGAGGCATGGATGCTCTGAGCACTTCGCCTGGTCCATGCAAAGCACAGGCTCTGCCTTAGGAGACAGAGCAAGTGTGTGTTGTCTTCCTCTTCCTCATGGACTTCCACTGAAATGACACTGAAACAAGGAACATTAAGTCCATAACAGTTTTGGGTGAAGCAGGCCAGAGATTTTGACTTATTCTGAAAATCAAACACATGGGGTCACACTGGTATAAAATCAGAGCAAGACATGAGCGCTTTCTTCCCAGAAGAAAATGGGTGCCATCTGTATTTGTTTCCTAGGGCTACGGAAACAAAGTACCAGAAATTGGGTGGCTTATAACAGCACGCATTTATTCTCTTACACTCCTGGATGCTAGAAATCCAGATCAAGCTGTGAGCGGGGCTGGCTCCTCCTGGGGCTCCAAGGGAGGCTCTGTGCAGGGCTGGCTCCGGCTTCCAGTGCTGGGGGCTCTTCCGCAATCTTTGTCTTGCAGAAGCATCATCCCAGTCTCTGTGTTCCTATGGTGCTCTCCTGGTATTTTGTCTTCGTCTCCTTCCTCCTGGATTAAGGGTCCATCCTGCTCCAGTACATCCTCATCTCAATTAATTACGTCTCCAATGACCCTGTTTCCACATGTTGCCACATTCTGAGGCACGAGGGAAGAGAACTTGAACTTGTCTTTTGGGGAACACAGTTCAACCCACAGCTCCATCATCAGCTCCTGGCTTTCAGATCTTTTTCTGCTTTGTGTCTCTCTACTCTTTCTGTCTCTCAAGTCCAACCCTTCCCATCCATATTTTCCAGACTCTTTGCCAAATTGACTTCTGTGAGCCAGTGCCGGGGCCCTGGCGAGTGACTGGCAGATGGAACAAGGAATAAACATGGGTATTCCTCCCCCTCTTTCTCTACTTTGGGCAGTGTCTCCCACAGGAGCTACATCTACTCCATGATTCTGGTCCCTTCTGGGGACTTGCTTCCTCTGGGAGGCCCTGCTCTGGAGTTTTAGCACCCAGCAGCAGGGGGCCTACGCTGCTAAACTCTGGAAACACCACCTCCGGCTCTGCTGCTAAAATCGGAGTTGCTTTTAAAATCTTCTGTGTGCTCTGTCAGCCGTTCCAAGACCTTTATAATTAACTCCCCTAATTAAATTCCCTCTATTGAACTACCTGGCATAAATTCTGGCTTCCTGACAGGACCCCTGACTGACACAAGCTTTAAAAGATGCCAAGCTGTGAGTCAACCAGTAAAGAACAGGAGTGGGTGGGGGCAGACTCTAGGCATCTACTGAAGGGGCCTCCACAAGGATGGGAGGACAGACATCAGTGCCCCTTCCCCTCCCCAGGAAATGCAGCACAACCTTTGGGAGGAGGGCATGTGGGAAATGACAGTTAAATATGTGAAAAATCCTTCATCTTCCTAGGGTAGCCAAGATACTACTCAGAGTTGAAAAATTGATTAAAAAAAAGGAGCATATGCATATTTCTAGCGCAATGCTAGTAGTCACCAAAAGAATTCAAAACACCAGTACATAAAAGCAGTTGTCTCTTGTGATTTGAACTTGAGGTAGAGGTAGGAACGGGATTATTTGTTTTTATTTTATCTCTTTTGTACCATTTGAATTTTGTTAAATTTGTGTCTCTATGACCTCTTCAATTTTTAAGCAACCCATTTCCCAGGTTTGAGTTAGGTCTTTGAATAGCTAAGGAGCAAGCAATTTTTAAAAAAAAAAATGAAAGAAAAGAATCTATCTTATTTCTTAGCTTTTGGAAGATAAAGAACCAAAAAGTAAGGAGAATTTGAAATCAGGCATGTGAATAAAGAAGCTAATGACACTATCCATTAATTGAATAATTGTATAATTAAATAATTGTAGGTGGGGGAACTCCACATAGAATATCTTTCAAGTTAAGAGAAATGCCTTTCTTTCTTAACATGGCTGTTTCTGAAGATAACTGTGTGTGAGTACGTTTGATCCAGTTTTTCTTTTGTTGCTTTTGTTGTTGTTTTATTTCCATTCCTACCCCTACTGCCCAAGACCTCTTCCACATAGCACACCTGAGTGGAGATGGCTCCAACCTACTCTGGATATTTATAATATGCTGAGACATAGTTGCACAGGCTAACAAAGTATTGTTGTGGAGATTAGAAACTGTCCTCTATGATAGTGTAGTGTGGTTTTTAAGAAGAAAGTCCAGAGACTTGGGACAAACCTACAAATGAGTTCCATTGAAATGAACACTGAAGTGTTGCCATCTCTAACCTTGGGCAACTTACTGCAGTTCTCTGAACTTCAATCTCCATTCCTGCAAAGTGGAGATAACAAGATTCAGTCCACGCACAGTTGCCATAAAAAATAATGAGTCAATATATGCAGGGAATCTGATAGGATGCTTTGTACAAAGGAGTACCTCAATAAAATACACCCATTACTAATGAGAAAAGAGGTCAAATAAGGCTCTGCAGAATTGTACGTGAGCAAAAAGGTCATTGACAGAGATTTTCAGATGTCAGTAGGTTTTTCAGCACTGACTTGCTTATTATTAATCCCTTCTTCTACTCCGGGCAGTCAAAGCATGTGTACTTGACTATTGCACTGAGTGTCTTAAGTAGGATGAAGACAACAGAGACAATCCCAGGCAGAGCCAGCCTTCCTGCTGTAGCTCATTTGCTGGCTGTGGTTGCAGGGAGCAGACTGAGATGTGACATCTTATTGAGATGGACTGGGGCAGTAAGGGGACCCAATGTCTATGGACATCTGCTTTCTAATTTCTACATTACCCTCATCCCTCCTGGAGCCATACAGACAAAATGGAAGGGTTTAGGTCAAAGAGTGAATGAGTGAGTGAGTGAGTGAGTGAGTGAGTGAGTAAAAGTGGTGAGAATCTCCTGAGCAGCTTAGTAAGCTTCTAACACCAACATTGACAGATTCTTAAGGGAAAGGACAATTGTCAGTGTAACAGGGAGCTCACCATCAGCCTTAGAAGTACTGCTGAAGTCAACATTTCTGGCATACCATGTGGAAAACTGGTGAAGTGAACCCAACAGAAGTCTCCTGTGTGAAATTTATTTCAAGAATTGAAAGAATAAGACAGATTTTTTGACCATGGCCTTTAAAGGGGAAGTTGATGTGTGAACACCGCACTGTGTTCTCATTAGAATTGTGTATTGGCTGTTTCCAACAAAAATAGCTGTAATGTCTGACTGCAGGTGGTCCATGATGATCTCAAATGCAGTTGGCAGTAGCACTGTCCTGGGTGACCAGGAAGAAATACCTGAAAGAAATGGTACTTCCCAGTAGAGGATCTGACCACAAAAGAAGACCAAAAAAAATCAGGCAGTCATTTGATAAGTATTTTAGTCTATTTTCTGTTGCTATGACAGAGCATCTAAAACTTGGTAATTTATAAAGAAAAGAGGTTTATCTTGTCATGGTTTGGAGGTTGGAAAGTCCAAACTCAGGTGGCCACATCTGCTGAGGGCCCCATGCTGCTTCCACTCATGGCAGCAACATGGAAACAGAAGGCACACACCAAAAGCAAAACACTGAAGGCAGCCTCACCTTATAACAACTCGATCTCACTATAACAAATCCAGTCCCAGGAGAGGGAAAACTCACTCTCAAGAGGAAGGCATTAATCCCTCTTAAGAACCTAATTACCACTTAAAGGCCCACCTCTCAATACCACCACAATGGAATTAAATTTCAACATGGATTCTGGAAGGGATGAACTAATGAACTACATTTAAGCCATACCAATAGCCCCAGGTTATCAGACTTATTATTATCCTCTGGGGGATCTCCATACTACCTGAAGCGGTTTTTACAAGGTCTATTCCAGCAGGCAGCAAAAAGAGATATGCAGCATATCTGGAAATTTCCACAGATAGAGTCTATTGAATTCAAGCCTTTGTCCCAGAGCAACAACCCAGGCAGCCCAAAGCACAGGGAATGAGCCCAGGCCATGGCTTGCAGAGCCCCACCAAGTCAGCCTCAGGTGAAATGAACCAGGGCACCTGTCAACCTACAAAGGCCTGGCCTGGCTTAATGAGCAGAGAGAAAACAGAAATGGGGGCAGACCTGAACGGAGACTCAAGGGCTGAGCAATAGCATTAATACTTTCCAAGACCTGATTAGCATAAATATGGACCAATAGCTTGACCCAAGAACTATATAAGCCCCTAAACTAGTACACTCAAGTGGCAGCTCCTATCAGGTCTCCTCTCACCCTACCCAGCAGGTGCTATGTCTCTCTTCTTCCCAATTGAATAAATTCCTACTCTGTTACATTTATTCTTCCTCATCTGTGAATTTCAATCTTCAAATTCATGAGACAAAAACCCAGAAAAAAAAGTTGGCAATGAGTGGCTGGGGTCTTCTGTGACATTGGAGGGCACGGCTTGCCATGAAGAGCTGCAACACACAACTCCAATAGGAGTGGAGAAGAATCCAGCTCTTAGGCTGTGACCTTCAGAGCTCCCGCTGGCCTGCATACCCTGTTGTGATTAGTTGCTAACACTAAAATGACCTTTCTCTGCAGCAGAGGCCTGTAACTTATGCAGGCTCCACCCACCAGTAGAAGTGGAGAATCTAGTTTCATCTCAAACTCCAGTTGCACTGTGCTATCAAGTGCAACTGGAGTTTGAGATGAAAGATCTTTGTGAAGACAGCCCTGAGATAGGAAACTCTCTGCCTTACTTCAATGTCTACTAACTTTGGAGATTTAGGACAGATCTTATTTTCACTGATAAGGTAATATCATTTGATTTGTGTTAGTTGGGTTAGGATAGGCTTTGACCGTAACAGTAAAACCCATACATCTCAACAGCTTATCAGTTAAGGTTTACTTCTTGGTCCCATAATCCCCAATATGGATGAGTGGCCTTCCACCATTTTGAATACCAGAATGCATGGCCTTCACGGGCATCATAGAAGGAAAAAGACAGAGAATCAATGGGATGATTTTAAGTGCCAGGTCTAGAAATGGTTTATCTCACTTCTATTTCCCATTGACCAGAACTAATGCATGGACCCCTCCTGGCCATGAGGACCAAGAAATGTAGAGGGCCACCTGATCACTGGGTGAGCAAGAAGTATCTCTGCCACATTGTTCTTTAAATAACTCATTTCTCTAATAGTTCCTTTATTCCATTGCTGTTGTTAAATATGTGCATTTGTGTGGAGGGGATGGAATTAGTCAAGAAAGGATAAGTATATTAATCAAAATTTTAAAAAAGAATGAAAAACCAGTACCAGATACATCTTCTTCTCAGGCATCTCAGTGTGATTTATCTAGCAATGAGTTAAATGTTTGCTGCGTATTTACCACGGGGAGAGACAGAGTAGCCTTTATGTTCTCAGCAACAGCCCAAGAAGCTGCCAACATTAGAACCTATTTGTTTTATTGAGAAGAGGGATTGTTGGCTGGAACACAGGGGCTCCCCATTACTCTTTCTGGAAAAAAGCAGTGGGAACTTTAACTTTTCTCTGGACAGTTACCAACATCTATCAGAAGAAACAAGAGTTTAACATCTCTTTCTGAAGGGCCGGCCAGGCACTTAGAATGCCTAAAGGCTTTCCCGGCTTCTTGTGATGTCAGTAATGGACAGAGATCCAAATCCAGCCCTTTTGTATTTCATGGAAGTGTTAAAGCAAATCAACCCTGCGAACTGAAAACGGCCAACTGGCCTGACCTGGAACACTAGATGAAGCTGAAGTCTGACGGCGCCAAGCTAAAGAGCCAGAGCCGAGGCCGTGGACGGTCTCCCCGCAGGGCTACTTCTGAATTCCGACGGAATCATTCTGTGACCTCAAGCAGAAAAGTTCCTGTCTCTGTACATGAGTTAATTCAAGGTCAAACTTGAGCCTCTTGGGCAGAGGCTTGTTCCTTGAAGGACAACTCTAGAGGTCAGGATGAGCTAGAAATGAATCTATCAGTCGGCTGTTTCTTGAGTTGAGTTTTCTAGAACTCTTTATCTCACTCCACACTGATTTTAAAATCTTCCGCATGATTTCCTTCAGTTTCAGTAGATTGTTGGCCTCTTCCTAATTCAGAGGAATGGGTGAGAAATCTCTCTACCTTGTCCAGACTGCCCACCAGGTTTTCAGATGGACACTCTCCACTTCCTGTCCTGTGTCCCTCCACCCTCTAATACCTTGCTTCCACATTCCCCACACCATTGAAACCTCTTTGGCCACTACTGTAGCTGATGCCCAATCCGAAGCAGCCTTGTGAACCTTCATCTGACTGGGCCTCCCCTTGGCATTGAGTACCGCCGACCACTCCCCTGCTCTGTGCTCTGCTGGTCTCTGAGCCCCCTGATTTCTGGAACCTCCCAGGTCTCTTGAATCCCTACCTCTTACAAGTCGCCAGGTACACTTGGCTGTCTTGCTGATTCATTGAACAAGGCTTTCTTTCTTGAATGAGGAATCTCTTGGTGGAAATGCTAAAGCAGCTCAGACTGAAAATGGGCCTCAGGATTGGCACAGGAAAAGGAAGACAGAATAAAGCGCACTTTAGCCCTTGAGGACCTCTGCTCCCAGTTTCATTTAATGGCCCCAACGTCTACCCAGGGACCCAGGCTGAAACTGAATCAGTTTCAGCCAAAAGATCACCAAGTACAGTCAAGTCTCTCTGCTGACAGTCTTCTGAGTCTGCCGTCTCCTTTTCTGCACAGTCACCAGCTAAGTTCAGCTTTTATCATGTCTCACCTACACCGTTGGCAATATCCCCCAGTCTCTTGTGCATATTACTTCTGGAATTTTCTTTGAGGTTCAACGTGGTCACACCATTCCCATGCAAGCCATCTCTATAGTTTCCCATTATCTCCTTAGGAGGCTTTTCTTGAGCTGGCTCTGTTCTAGCTCTCCTGTATGTGTCCCACTCTCTCCTACATAAATCTTAAGTCCAAAATTAAAAATCACCTTAGAGTTTCCCTGGGTGTTGACCTTTATCAAACTTCCAGACAACAGTCTTACCGAATCCTCTCAATTTTATGATTCTGGTTCTCTTCGATTGTGGGTATAGCTCATGTTTTATACCATGGGTCTTCACATACAAGCAAATTGACTTCAGTGCCTAAAAGGCAACTCAAATTTAACATGTATATATTTTAAAAAAATAAATAACTGCTCTTCTCTAACCTTCTCCATCTCTGTTGCTCAAACCAAGATCTAAGAGGAAAGCAGATTCTCTCTCCCTTTCTAGCATGTCCAAATTATCCACCAACACCACAACCGACATATATTCCAAAGCAATTTACTTCCCTCCATCGCTGTGGCTTTTTCTGTGGTTCATGTCACTACTGCAGACTACTTAAACCTGTTCAGTGGGACTTCCTGCACCCAGTCCTGCCCACTAGGACTCATTCTCCTCACTGCACCAGCGTTCTCTGTAGAACATGAGTCAGATCATATCACTCCCTCTTTCATAGTCCAGATTCTTCCTGGAAACTCACAGGAAACTTCAAACACACTCAGAGACCTGAATGAATCAGTCACAAGCTTCTCCCTCCCCGACCTTCTGTGTCCCCGTGTCTCTGCCAGGAGGGAGATTGGCTCACATCGGCCCCAGCAACATCTAGCTGATTGGCTCCTCTGCGGTGATGCTCATTGGGCTGTTTCCCTGCCCTTTCAGACCACGGAGCTGCTCATTGGGGGACTTTTTTGGCTCCGCCCACGTGACCCAGCCAATCGGCCTCAAGAGCAGGAGGATTGTGGGAGGTGGAGAGAAGCTTGTGTGGGAGAGAGAGGCTTGTGGGAAGCGGGTGGTGGCAGTTGAGGCTCTGAGGGTTTTTCCTGAGAGGCTGTTTTGTTTGGCGTGTGTGGTTCTAAAAATAAAGTTAGTTTCTTTTGACAAGTGGCTCCTGATTGTGCCCAGCCAGACTGCGGCACCCTCCCCCTCTGTGCTCCGGCCACCCTGGCTTTTCTCTGTGTGTCCCAAACACACCAACTTCACTCCCACCCAGAACCTTCACAGTGGCGTTCCCTCTCCATGTGATGCCATTCTCTCAAAAGTTGGCTCCTTCCTGATAGCAGGTCCTGGTTTACCTATCACCTCAAAAAAGCCTTCCCTGATCATCAATGCCAGAAGTGACCCCACATCTCCATTTTATTTGTATGATGACTCTTGTCACCTAACTTATTTATTTGTTGAATTTTTAAAAATTAATTCTCTCTCCTCATGAAAATATAAGATCCATGAGGGCAGAAATTTGTTCATTGCTGTATCTAGTGATGATATCCAAGTTATTTAAGAGGTATGGAACAGACTCCAACCCATCAGAATGGATACCAGTTTGAGTAGCCATACTGAGGAGTAGCAACTAGATGCTAGCCTTCCGATTCCCATTTTTCAATAAAGCATGGCTTTCAACAAAGATTGGTCCAATGCATGAACGAATAATTCAACAAGTGCTTCTTGCTTCATTTCATTGTTCCGTCATGAACACACAGGTCTGTATTACTAAAGAAGGGTCTATTGGGTACTCACCATGTGTCTAGGACTGATTTGTGCCCCTTGTGAGGCCCCTGAGTTCCTCCCAGAGGTTAGTTCTGTTTGGGGACTATGTTCTTTCCAATTTTATTTGGACTAGGAGCCCTGGATTTTGAATAGAATCTGTTTTCTTCCAAAGTCCCCGACTTCTACCTATTGTGCCATCTATGGGTACCCATGGCTGATCAACAGTGAGAATGGCACCAAAATCAACTTCCAAAACTGAGCCCAAGTTCAGGCAATACCATGTACCAGTTGTGAGTTGTCAGGTCCCGAGCTACTCACTTAACTTCTCTGAGTCTACTGCTCCTTCTGTAAAACAGACACACAATTATAAACTTCCTCCTGGGGCTACTGAAGGACTGGTCAAGAGAGTGCAGGCCAGAGTGTCCACCCAGCCACACTAGAAGGATATCAGGAAGTGTTCATTTCCTCTTGCTCACCCCTTCCTTTCAGAGTTTCTATGAAGATTGAATGAGATGATATATACGTGCAACTGCTCTGTAAACCAAGGGGATTGTTCTGATTTTCACTAGTACATCCATCATGAACCATCCCTAATCTGAGAATGCAGGTGGCTTCTTAGGAGTCACTGGGGACAGGAAAAGCACTCTAGGGCTTCACTTTGCTGAGCAGCTCTCCCTGGAAACACCAGCATTCCAGGGAAATATGCTTACCTGTCATCCAAGGCTGCAAAAAACTGAAAAATAGACCGTCAATTACCTATAGAGAGGGAAATTTTCTGCTGGATTCAACATTTCCCCAATAGAACAACCAGGGTGTTTTGTCCTTTATCTCTGTCCCAAACAAATATCTCACCATTTACTTGAGATCCACGCTCACCTGGGGTCTGGCTGCCACTGACTTAGTCTATCTCACTTTTCTAATTCAGCCAGGCCGTTTCCAGGTCCTGAAATTCTGTCTCTCCTGCCTTCACCCATCATAGGACCACCATGGAGCAGATTGTGCCCTGCTCCGTCCTACAGGGCCACGCGTTCTCATCATGACATGGTGGTACACAGAGCCTCAGCCAATTCACACCCACTTGCAGTCACACCCTTCCCCCAGGAGCCCCTTCAGTACCTCCACACAGCCAGCTGTCCCGATCCCAGGAAAGCACGAGCAGAGCCCATAGGCCACCACGTGGCTTTCAATGTGACTCACTGAGTCTTCTTACCAACACCCTCTATGTTGTGGCTTCTTCTGTGTCAATCAGCTATTCTTTTTAACTAGGTACTAAGCTTTTAAACTCATTATTAAAATCTTTTGTTCTGAGTAAATGTCTTCATTCAAGATCCATCTGCCACTTATAAGCTTTCTCCAGGCCATAGTTTCCCCACACATGAAACTGAGGAGGAGGAGGATGGTGACAATGGTGGTGGTGATGGTGGTGATGGTGATGGTGGTGGTGGCGATGGTGATGATGGTGATGGTGGTGGTGGAGATGATAGTGATGATGGTGATGGTGGTGATGGTGGTGGTGGCGATGGTGATGATGGTGATGGTGGTGATGATGATACCTCCCTCACAGAATAGTCAAGTAAATGCCCACGAGGTGCTCAGCACAGTAAACAGCACACACATAGTGGGTGGAGAATAACTGTCCATTTTCATGTCAATATTACTAATTAGCCCAGGAACAGGCAAACCAAGGCCCAGGGCCAAATCCACCCCCACACCCTCACTTGCATATTGTCTGTGGCTGCTTTCATACAATTGCATAGTTGAGTTGTGGCAACCAAGGTAGCAAGGTAGCACGGCCTAAATTATCACACCCTCCCTCCAGGAGCCCCTTCAGTACCTCCATACAGCTCAACTCCCCTTGATTTAGCCTATTCTCTTTCTCCTCTCAGCCCAGTGGACAAACCAACATTAAGAACTACTGGGTACACTTGTACATTGCTGGTGGGACTGCAAATTGGTGCAGCCAATTTGGAAAGCAGTATGGAGATTTCTTGGAAAGCTGGGAATGGAACCACCATTTGACCCAGCTATTCCCCTTCTCGGTCTATTCCCTAAAGACCTAAAAAGAGCATGCTACAGGGACACTGCTACATCGATGTTCATAGCAGCACAATTCACAATAGCAAGACTGTGGAACCAACCTAGATGCCCTTCAATAGACGAATGGATAAAAAAAATGTGGCATTTATACACAATGGAGTATTACTCTGCATTAAAAAATGACAAAATCATAGAATTTGCAGGGAAATGGATGGCATTAGAGAAGATTATGCTAAGTGAAGCTAGCCAATCCCTAAAAAACAAATGCCAAATGTCTTCTTTGATATAAGGAGAGTAACTAAGAACAGAGTAGGGACGAAGAGCATGAGAAGAAGATTAACATTAAACTGGGATGAGAGGTGGGAGGGAAAGGGAGAGAGAAGGGAAATTGCATGGAAATGGAAGGAGACCCTCAGGGTTATACAAAATTTCATACAAGAGGAAGTGAGGGGAAAGGGGAAAATAATACAAGGGGGAGAAATGAAGGACAGTAGAGGGGGTAGGGAGAGAAGAGGGGAGGGGAGGGGAGGGGAGGGGGATAGTAGAGGATAGGAAAGGCAGCAGAATACAACAGACACTAGTATGGCAATATGTAAATCAATGGATGTGTAACTGATGTGATTCTGCAATTTGTATATGGGGTAAAAACAGGAGTTCATAACCCACTTGAATCAAAGTGTGAAATATGATATATCAAGAACTATGTAATGTTTTGAACAACCAACAATAAAAAATTAAAAAAAAAAAAAAAAAAGAACTACTGGGACAGAGGCTGCTAGTGGCCTTCCCATACCTGCTTTTCCCTTCTGCCGTAAATGAACTCTCTCATTTTTAGCCTGCACATGACTGCCTGGAATAAAGACGGTATTTCCCAAACTCCCTTGCAACCAGAGGTGCTAAGTAATGGAGTCCTGGCCAATAGGATGTAGTTTGAAGTGCTTTATGCATCTCCTGGAAAAAATCCTTATAGGACTGCCCTGTCCTCCTTCCTGAAGCCTAAAATGCAAGTGTCCCCACAAAAACTGGAGCTAGAATCATATCTCAGAACACAACATAACCCCGAGCATGGAGGCCACTTACAGCAGAACTGTGAGACCAGAGAGTCCTAGGACTCTGAGCTGCAGAACGGTCTGCTAATGTGGTCCGCATCTTGTTTAATTTGCTCATTTGGGGTTTTCTGCACTAGTGATGAAGCTAATTCTAACAAATAAACTAGATAAACCCATTTAGAAGAACAGAAAGCTTAGCATTGCCTTCAATGGCTCCTGTAGGACATTACCTTCAAAAAAACAAAAAACCTTGTGGTAAATTTGGTCCTTGAATAAATTGGTTCTTGGCAGCACAGAATCACTTATTCTTGCAGAAGGCCAAAATAACATTGCACATGTTTTATATTTATTCAGGAAAAAGGAATAATACTCATTCAAGGAAAAAAGATTTATTAAAATGCCTATTCAGAGAAAAAAGATTAATTTGGATTAAGGATTAAAAGAAGATGAAAGAATGAGCAAAAGAAGAGAGGCATTAAGCCTGAAGAGAACATCCAGGCTTTGAGTTGACATGGGTTCAAGTTGGGTCTCTGGCTCGCACTCCCAGAGACACTGTCCCCTAAGACACAAGACTCAAGTTGGCAGGGTCAGGGCAGGGATGGAAGGACAGGCTTATATTCTTAAAGATGAGAAGCTCAGAGAGGTTAACCCCTTCAGGGGTCACACAGCAGTGCAAACCTAAGCCCCTTCTGTTCCGGTTCTCTCCGCACACTCTCCTGGATGAAGCCATTGAGATAGAGTTTATTCCTCCATAACCAGCAGAATGAGAATGCAGGGAAGACAAGAAACAATCAGAGTTCCTGCAGAAAGAGAATCTGTCTCTTGGGTTCTCAGTCTATTTGGTGGACGGAGTGGAGAATCCTCAGAGATGCACATTGATGAGTAGAGAAGGGAAACCTATGACTTTGCAGAATGCCATGAAAATCCCACATGGCAGAGGAGAGAGACCAATAGTATCCTGCCAGGAAAAAAAAAAAAAACAGATTTAGAAAAGAAAAAAACTGTGTCCAGGAAACTTGTGAACTTTCTTCTTCATTCGCACCTCTTTCCTTTATGAACCTTCTTGCATTGTCACTTTCTCAGTTACTAATTACAATCGTCTCTGGGAGGAATGGGCAAAGGGGGGTGTCGGTGACAGCCAGAAGGTCAAGAATTCCAAGGGAGACTGGGCCACGTCTGCTGTAGTTGTGCCAGATCTGTTTCCAAAGTTAACTTTGCTTTCTTAAGTGTTTTATATTTTAATACTGATATTGAGTGTATGTGTGTTCACTAACATGTGTGTTTGATTAACCTGCACTTACTGTATGCCAGGCACTGTGTCAAGCACTTGAGTTTACAATGCTGCACTTTGTACCTAACTCTGTAGGTTATGATCCCATTTTACAGATGAGGAAACTGAACTGATGATTAAGAAACTTTAACAATTGTCCAGATCACACAAAATGGCCTTGCTGTGATTCCAGCTGAGTTTTTTGTTCATTTAAAAACTGCTCTTTAGGGCTGGAGTTGTAGCTCAGTTGTCCTGTAACCTGGAGACCAGCAGTTCTCAAATTTTTAAGGTCTCGGGACCTTTTTACATTCAAATAATAACAGCCCCATTTGTATATTTACATATATGACATCTTCACAAAAGAGAAATCCACGTTTTTTAAAAATAAGTAAGTGTAAAGAAGTGTACATTTTTTAGACTCTCTTTCATGGCTGGCTTAACAGGAGACAGCTGGGGTACCATATCTTCTTCTGCATGTAATTTGTTGTGACATGTTGTATTGGTTAAAATATGTAAAGAATATCTAGTTCTATGTAGACATGCAGTTGGAAAAAGGAGGAATATGTTCATAAAAATTTTTCAAATATTTGTGGATATTCTTAATACCCTGCCCAAACTTAACAAGTGGTAACTTTAATGTTAACAAGTGGTAGGTTCTTTTTCAAAAGATCAATTATAAATGACCAATCATCATTGATGACCTTTTAATATTATTTTAGTTTAAACTCCATTAGACTATTGCCTTAGTCCATTTTGTGTTGCTATAACACAATACCTCAGATAGGGTAATTTATAAAGAAGTATAGAAGTTTATTTGACTCATGATTCTGGAGGCTGGAAAGTCCAATAACAGAGATCTTGTGAGGCCTTTGTGGTACATCATTCCATGGCGGAAGGACAGCAAAGCAAAGGGGAACCAAATTTACTTTATACCAACCTATGTCCAGGTAACTGGTGACTACCTAACAATGACATTAACTCAGTCATGAAGGCTCTGTTTCTCATTAGGCTTTTTCACCTCCTGTTGGGCCCCACATCCCAACACTGCTGCATTTGGGATTAAGTTTCCAACACATGCATTCTTGGAGACACATTCAAACCGCAGCACTGTGAACACATACGATTCTGCAGCATCAAGAGCTGGTCATTTGGAAACTCACTGAGTTATTTGGACCTTTGTAATGTTGGCACATTTCTTTATGTAATATCCTCCCCAAATTATGCTTCTTAATATCCTTGCAAATCTCATCAGCAAAGTTCTGGAGGTTAAGGAAGCTCTTGAGGCCACAGTATAAGATTCGAATGTTTAAAACACCTCATTTTCATGTGAAAACTTGAATTTTTTTCATTGGCAACGAATATGGTCAGTTATTTTCCTTGAAATGCAAAGCTCACTTAGTTCATTTACAAGACAACAGCTACTGGTTATCCAAGTCTGAATAACCAGTTTGCCTGTCAGTCATTCTTTAAGAAAAAAATGGGCTCCTGAAAAAGCAGCAAGTCCATCTCACAGCTGGACAACTGTGCGGGGGTGGGGGGGGTGCTCCTCAACTCACCTTGGCACTTGTTTATGCAGAAGTGCTGTTTCCCATGATCCTCCCTCAATCGCCTCCCGTTAGGCCCCGCATCCCATAATCTACAAGCAGGTGGGAGACAGTGAAGAGCTCCGTGACCATCAGCACAGTTTGGTGCCACCACCCTGACTGGTCCCCCCATGGCTATGGCCAACCCCATACAAAAGGCAAGAGGCACCTCAGTGGTATTATAAAATCACCTTGACCTTGTGGCTACCCATTCTAGGGCTTGGGGAACTCCAGAGAGCCATCACTACAGCCATCCTAGGAATACTCTTTTGTCCCTACTCCCATAGTGAAACAACTGACACCCTAATTGCAGCATTTTACCCATTGGGTGAGTCTTTCCTTTTATTCCAGGAAAGAGGGGAAGGGAGGGACATTCATAAAGCCTAAATAGATGAGGCTTTTGCTGGGTAATCGATCCTGGAATGAAGTAATGAGAGAAAGGGTCTCTAATTATCTAAGAAATGCCAGTATTCCAACTCCTGATTTCTATTCCCATTAACAGACTGGGGGCAGATTTCTCACTGTCTCTTGACAGCAAGAATGTACATGTGATGGTTAATTCTGTGTCAGCTTAACTAGGCTATGGGATTCCCAGGTAGCTGGTGAAAAATTTTTTCTATGTGTATTTGTGAAGCTGTTTCCAGAAGAGCATTTGAATCAGGAACTGAGTAGAGGATCACCTTCCATATGGGGGTGACATCAATCTGTTGAGAATCAAACAGAACAAAAAAGGAGAGGAATGTGAATTTGCTCTCTCTCTCTTTTTGCTGGGGCATTCATCCTCTCCTGCCCTTGGACATCAGCACTCCTGGATGGCAGGCCCTCAAGTCTGAACTGTAGCTACACCAGCTTTCCTGGGCCTTCAGCTGCAGACAAGACTGGGATTCCTCGGCCTCCACGATCATGTGAGCCAGTCCCTCCTAATAAATCTCTTCCTATGTTTCTCTGTATATCCCATCTGTTTTGTTTCTCCAGGGAACCCTGACTAATAGAGCAGGTGACAGTTATTCCCTTTGGAAATGGAGAACTCATGGATGATTAGAAGTGTGACCCATAAATTTTCTTTCTGAAGACTAGCCACAAACAACACTGCAATCCTGCTTCTCTCTCTCTCTCTCACACACACACAATATAATAAATGAATATATTTACATATATATCTATATATATCATCTCTCTTGATATGTATATAGATACATGTATATATAGTAGATATACATATATTTATATATTAAAAGAGACATGAGATATATATGTTTATATATTACATATATATATATATATATAATGTCAGGTTTCTGTGCAGTTAGAAAAGTCATTTTGCTAGAACCATTTTTTTCTAAGTATTCCTTATCACATCTGTTGGGAATTACTAATTAATAAGTAAGTTAACAAGAAAGTATTTTAGATCCACCTTTCTGTTAGATTGGGACCACCGTTCCTTCTATTTATTATTTTCTGCATCAAGCACATTTTCTGAACTGAGATCTAGGCAATTAAAAAACATTCTTTTTTGTTAAGTAACAACAAGCAAGCACCATGAAGTATAAACTAGAAGGACTGTCATATTCATATCAAAAAGAATATTTCCTCCCAAATAAGCATCTTGGGTAAAACAATGAGAATCATCAGCTCTGTGTCACCACAGGCGGCAGAACCTGTCCTATGTTCCTGCTGCAGAATCTGGTTCTCAGAGCTTTCTGACTATCAGGGAGGACAGCATCTCAGACAATCTTCTCCTGTACCTCCTCTTGTTTATTTTAGTTTGCAAAATTTGTGCAGCTAAAGAGAAACTAAAACAACTGAGCTCTAGGACTCACCTAGCTCTGAAATGTGGAGATCTAGAATTCCCATTTGTTTCCCAATCAGAGCCTGTTTCTTGCTGTTCATTCACCGTCTCGCCATTTCATGAAGCCTGATTCTGATTCCCTGCTCCATTCTAATCCATTGGAAAATATTTTCATTTTGTAATACAAACCTGGAGAGATGGGAATGACAACTCTCTCATCTCTGATCCCCATTGCCCAGGCTTTCTGTGGCTTGGGTGGTTAAGTGCCTACTGCGGACTGATGGCCCCTATTATTTTAGGGAGTTCTTTGGATGCTGTTTCAGCTGCAGATGTGAAAAATGTTAATCTCTGTTGCCATTTGAGAACTTGATTTAGTGATGTTTTCAATGACTGCTTTCCATTTTCTGGACATTTAAGTCAATTTTTAATACCATATCTTTAGTTTAAACCTTCAAAGCCACATCTTAGATGCTTCCATAGCCAAGGCTGAATGCAAATATTCCTCCAGTCTAGCTGAGACAACATATCTCTCCCTTTAGGAAAAGGAAGAAAAAACCTGTAGAGACTGTCATAAATAATTTCACTTAAGTGAATGCTGAAATTAGGCACCACATTGCTTGGCTCCTGGTAACCTATTTGCAGCCAGATATGTAGACTAACCACTGGCCAAAGCTTCATCTTTTCCAAAATGGAAAGCAGGAAAAACAATACCATCATCTTTTAAATTGGCATGTTGGACCCATCCCCAAAGTTAAATATACCTAGACAGTGAGCGCAGTCACTACAGTTGACCTTGGAAGAAAACCATGTTGATGGCAGCCCGTGAGCTAGGAAAGGTGATAATGAACTAGATATAGTCATGTATTTCTGGCACACACTTTGGATAGTACAAGGAGCTAATTGCATTTAAGTATTATCTTACAATACGGTGACCCAATCATTTTGGAAGATAATCAAAGTCTCCCTTTTTAGAAAAGATACCCCATTTTTAGCAAAAATTCATTTATTTTTGCCCTTTGAAACTTCACAAACATTTTCCTGGATCAAGTCACATTGCATTAATTTTTTTCCCACAAATTGTCCCATCTTTACTGTCAAACGTTGACATGCCTATCAGTGGCCCCCGGGCTGAACTCTGAAATGATGGGTCCTGTTTTCCTCTTGCTCTTGGTAATCCTTGGTTTAGGGTAACTTACAGCCACTCACTGTGGTTCTCACTCAGATTACATGAAGGAAATGTTCATCCCGCTCAAGTCCAGAGCCTGCCCAGGAAGCCTGCCAGCCCACAGTGCCACAAGGGGTCACAGAGAACACAAATATCTCCAGCAACAAAAGAGCGACAGGAAGAAACGGGTCCTGAAGTGGCAGGGTAAGAATATGTTTTACTCTGCCTTTTATATCATGGACAAGTTAATACATAGATTAATATAGCCCTACATACCTTTATGTGGGAGTTAAACAGACTCTTGAAAAATAAAAAGGAGAACTGACAAAGGAATTAAGGTATTTTCTCCTGCATACATATTTTTTTGAGAATATGTCAGTGTAATTGATAGCGTATGGTGCTCTTTTGGCTATTTTTCAGTTCTGTGAATGCAAAGGATATTGGGGTTAATTGGTCTCTTTCTGGAATTTGTGTTTTGGTCAAGTGCTTATAATTTCTATTAATACTTCTTTAAAGCTGATGTTTTCAGCCCAAATAGGTTTAGAACTGCAATTTGTTACTTGTATTAGAGCCAAATAGAGGAACAACAAAACAAAGACAGGGTCACCACTTTTAGGAGTTGACACGGCAGACAATGGAAATGGAGACTATGTAGTGATTCCAAAAGTAGGCAACAGGGACAAGTCTTTTGAACAGTCAGAAATGAGAAGTTGCTTCTAAGCCATCAAAATTCATCTATGTGGGGCTGGGGTTGTGGCTCAGTGGTAGAGCACTTGCCTAGCATATGTGAGGCACTGGGTTCGAGTCTTAGCACCACATACAAATATATGAATAAAAGAAAAGTCCATCGATGTCTAAAAAAATTTTTTTTTAAATTCATCTGTGTGTTTTCAAGCTTTGCAATAACTAAATTCAACTCGTATTGGGAGAGAAAAGAATATGGACTATTAATAAAAATACAGGGAATTCAATATCTAAAGGAAATTCTTCAGAATTTTCCAAATTCCAAATGTAGTCCAGAGTTCTTTGACATGACCCAGGGGGTGCCAAGCAGAACAAGAAACAAAGCAAACATCTGGCAGTCAGCAGGAATGTCAAGATATTTGGGGATGTCCCTTTATTCTTCTCTGCCTCTTATGGATCAATCACCCTGTTAAAAAACTAATGGGAATTTTATTAGTCCCAGAGCTAATAACAAGGGACACAATTTTTTAAGTGGATGGACTCGGAGAAACTCCACCCACTATTAAGGTCACCAGGCAGTCAGCAAAAAGCTCTTCCTGCTGAAGTGAATCAAAAACCACGCTCTGTGTTAAGTGGCATTGCCTAAGAAGTGAGGGAAAATACACCCTCACATTTCAAGTATTCCAAAAACAAGCAGAATTTGAGAAGCAGAATATTAACAGCTAACAATCCAAGATCAAAGCATTGAAGGTTCCAGAAGGATAATCAGAGAAAATCAGCAGGCAGCGGGCCGAGGGAGGCTCCTGAAGCACAAGGAACTTGAGTCCTGGTGGGGCCTTTCCTCTCCAAAACCCCAAAGCCCAAATCGAAGAATAAAGCTGCCAAAAAGCACAAATGCAGTTGACCAGTTGACGAAGGTACCCAACAGCAACCTGAGGAGCATACAGGGGTCTAATTAAACCATTCGTAGATGCAAGACCTTAGGAGGACCCTGAGTTCCAGTTGTCCAAGACGGAATCTTGTTATGTACAGGACACAAAAAAACAGCCCCCTGGGGGCAGGGAAGAGTGAGGACAACTCTGCTTCCACTCTTCAGTGACCACAGATGGTGGCCCTGTTAGTCCTTGGTGGGTGGGTGGGGGACGTTTGTGGATGTGCCTGGGAAGAGGGGTGTCCCCACATGGCATCTGTACTCCCCTTCCACTCCTCTTCTATGATTAGTCCCCATTTCCTCAGATCCCTGCTGTGTGACACTCACACAACCTGATGTCCTTATTTCTGATAATTTGGGCTTAGAAACTTAAAATAATAAGTGCTGCCTTTCCCAGGTAAAAATTTATCTTAATTGAGCCTCCTCTGGAACAAGCCAGAAAACAGAGAGCTGTGAAGACAGGCAGATGTTTGAATCCTTCCAATCCTACCACAGAGGAATGTCTGTTCACTTAACATCTTTTGTTTTTCTTCTTGAAAGACATAAAGTATAAAAACAAATGTTAAGACACTTGTGTTTTTCTAACTTCAATATACTTTCATCCCAGGCTAATCAATTTTGGTCATTGAGTTTTAGAAAAACAAAATACTAACTAGATAGTGCTGGATGCACCCAAACCCAAATGTATAAAATGTACAAATTGAAATGTTTAGAGCTCAAAGGGGTTTAATAAATCAATGAATATATGAATATATAAATGAATGAAGAATATTTATTTGCTTTTTTAAAGTATTGTGTGCTTCTTAAATAAACTTATTTCAAAATTTCTTTGGGGGTATTTCAGAGTCAACAGAAATTATTTACTTCCCTCAAAAAGAAATTAGTGAAAATGTAGTTTTTTCAGGAACATAAATATATTATGGAAAGCAGGGCTCACCTACTGTAAATAATCTGTAATACTGGAATTTGATTTTGCTTTCCTGCCACATAATCTGAATAACAGAAGGTGGAAATAATAAACACTTTTTTTTAGTTTTTTCTTATAGGTAACTAGGAGGGTTATGGGTATCAATTATGGTGCTAATGGCTTAGATCCAGATTCATTTTTAAAAATTCTTTTCTTGGCCATAATAAACTTTGAACATATTAACTACAACTTCTGCGTCCACTGTGTTTTGAAAATATGAAAAGAGTGAAGCTTGATTGTGAAAAGCTTGGCTCCTGGATGTCCCAGCCGGAGGCGAGTCTAGAGACCAAAACACTTGATATGGGCTCCAAGAGAAAGAGTGTTATGTTACCACCAACTCGCAGACACGGCACGTTCCTGCAATGCCAGGCCACTGGTTACAGCCCAGGGGAGAGGAGGCACCTCAGGGCATTCCTTCAAGGGATTGGTTTCCTCTGTGATGTCACGGGGGTGAGGCCACCTTGCAACTTGCCTTCCCCTTCCATAAAACTACAACTGCCCCAGTGAACAGCCCCTGGGAGGCGTCTTTTCTGGACCTTGGGTAAGATACAGCCATTCTTCCTAAAAGTCAAGAAGAGCTGTTAGCATGCTAAAGTATTTACAAATAAAATGATTTTCTAAATGTGGAATTTAAAGTGATCAATGGGATGGGAACAACTGTCTTGAAAATTATAATTACTAGTTACATGAAACTTCTCTTAGTCTCTTTTTGTGTATGTATGTTTGAACCTCTTCTATATATATATATATATATATATATATATATATATATATATATTTTAATCTGCTAGCATGTTTGGAGAAGGAAGCCAACATGGCTTTAGAAAGAGAACAAATCGAATGACTACACTGACCTGGGTTCTCAAGATGAAAAAAAAACAAATCAGTGGGTTACTAAGTGAAAGGCCCCAACCATAGCCCAGCCGCATCTGATCAATGCTGCCATGAAGCCATTGAACCCCACACCAAGTCAGATAAAACAGCTGCAAAAATAGAAGCTGCCCCAACCTTGAAACCCGAGGAAAATAATAATTTGAGATTCAAAAACAAAATCTCTGAAATGAATCCACTTCCCCCTCATTCCTAATAACAACTTTGCACTTGAATTATGCATCACCATGACTATTTGAATTACAAATGTATGAATTATTCATTATTTGCAATGTGACTAAGTGTTTTGGCCCCACTTGTTGAAAGCCAGTGCTAAGCTAGCCTGGGATCTAGCTGGTAAGGGGACAGTGGCATCCAAGGCCCCTGGGGAGGCAGTTGCCCTTCAGAACCCCCGGGCCACTGGGATGTAAGAGCAGCAGGGTGCACTGTACTGTACCCAGGGCTCCACTCTGACCTCCTCGCACCAGGAAACGTCCCCATGTCTCCTGGCTCCCCAGCCTGTAACAGCTGCTACCCACTGGCACCACCTACGTTTTAGACCAGCTGGAGACAGAGTTCTACGTGATAAGCCTGTTATATTTGCAGAGTAAGCAGGAACACCTAATGGCTTGGCCCCCTAACGACGCAGGGACTGGCCTCTGACCGGCTGCAGCCCGAGCACTAGCAAAGCTGGGGAAAAAAAATAATTAAAATAGAGCCTTTGTTGAAACTCCCTCTAAATCAGCCTTTTAAATGTGCTCAGTTTAAGAGTCCCAAAGTGCCAATTCGATTGCACTGGCCTCTAAGAACCACACACACATCCCAGAATAGCCATGGCCAATTAGTTAGGCAAGAGGGACGTGTGTGTGTGTGTGTATGTGTGTGTACATTCTCATTTGTTCAGAGAATCAACGTAAATGCTGACAGAGCCCCCCTGGAGAGAGGGTGCATGACCCCCAAACAGAACTCTTCTGTTCTTATTTGGGAGACTGAAGGAAAAAGGAAAAGAATACTTAGAAAAATGGCAGTAAAATGTGGGTGACACTAATAATAAAATAGAGGAGAAAAGGACGACCATCAAGGGGAATTTAAAGAGAATGAAACTTGAACTTGTGTTCCTAACGGGATCCTCAAGGAAAGCAGAGCCAGCCATCTGAAAACAGAGGGTAGGCCTGGTGAAGGATGGGCGGGGAGCAGGGAGAGACAGATTAAAAATAAGAAAACACCAGAGATGCCAAAACCCAGGGGGAAGGAAAAATACATGGTGTCAGAAACCTAACACAAGAATAAGGATGAAACTGTCAACAGTGCAAAGAAATCCCTGCCCTGCTAACAAAGAAAATGTGTGCTTTGTGCAGGAAGTACTCGGCAAAGCTTTAAAGAAAGACTCTGTGTGTGTGTGTATTTGTGTGTGTGTGTGTGTGTGTTTGCAAAGGGGAAAGAGTCTTGGTGGCATTGATGGGCAGCTTTTGCCAACATCCACCTTGGCAGGTCGGGCTCCCCTGCTATCCTGCAGACCCACCCTGTGCTGAAGAGAGGAAGGCCATCCATGCACGGAGGTTTTGTTTGGTTGCTGGGGACTCTGCAAGCCACATCAGTGCCACATGGGCTTCGTTCCATGAGGGAAACTGGAGCCTGCACAGTGTCAGCAGGGCATGGAGGGAAGCCTGGCAACGGATGCCTCAGGAGGAGCAGGGATGAAGGGACTTGGTGGCCGCAGCAGACCCTCTCCTGTACCCTCTTGCTCAGACTCTAGTCTCCACCCTGCAGGTTCTTATCTGAAGTATAACATTTGTACCACAGGGAGCTGAAAATGTCACCTTTACCTTCAACATCACCTTGGAGGTTTTTTCAAAGCATCGAGCAGAGTGCGGTTGGGTTGGATTCTTTGTTTTTTTAGTGGTCATGTTATTATTTGGACTCAGGTTTTCAATTTCCCCAATTCAAATTGCAGTTGCTTGGGACACTGGCTAGTTTTCAAGTTCTAGAAATATATTTGAACACCTCTCCCGGAAGTGGGTAAGAAGTTAGAATAACGGAAAGGCTTGGCTCTGAGTTCAGTTGAATGTCAAAAGGCTCAAGTTTGGCCAAATGGACGTTGTATAATGAAATCCCAGCTTCCCTCTCTGCTTGTCCAGGCCAAAAACACACTGAATGAAACTGATGGAATCAAACAAAGCGAGGGGCTTATGGTCTGCAGCATTGTCGCAATCATCTGTTGATAAGCAGCACAGGACCTCTGCAGTTTCATCCTCCATGAATGACCACAATCATTTAATAGTTCATCTACTTGTCTGGGGCTCCAGCCCCAGACACATTCTGGCTGTGACCTAGAGTAAGGGTCCCTTCTGAAAAAGTAGTGAACTTCACGCTGCCCACCTCATCTTAGAAGTGCTGACCTGTGGAAATCCCTAAAGCCTTGCAAGTTGACAAGCCATGCTTTCTGCCCACGGAGGCAATGCCTCTTCAGTTGTCAGGGAGCTGGAGTTACTCTACCACAAAAGAACTAAGAGACTGTTTTCTGGCCCAGTTAGATTAATAATAGGTATTTACTCAGTCAAGTGCCTGAGGCAAGGAATATAGAATAAGTGTGTTGATCTCTCTAGCCAGGAAGCAAGGCAAAGCTCAGGGATCCGTGTGATTGACTCCATTTCCTTGATGATGAGCTGATCAATTATCCTAACCAGCTGTAATCCATACAGCACAGGGAAGTCCGCACACTGAATGGCTTTGGTGGAAACCTCTTTGCCCTACAAGGCCAAAAGAAGAAGACAGACTGAACTGTTTTTGTCCTACCCCACTGTTGACACACTGCCGTTCACATTAAAGCCTAGGAAATTACATTCAATGTTTTTCTGGGGTCAGGTGATATTCTGGCACCTTAGGGGTGCTGAAAACAGGCCACTTAGCTTTCTGGACCTTTTGTGCATCCACAGTGCCTGGTTTTGCTGCAAGAGAGAGAAGTGCTATAGGGGAGAGATCAGACAAGCTCACTCACTGGGCACATCAGTCCACTTCCTGCAGGGTGCCCACGGAAGGAAAACCTTCTGCACAAAAGGGAAGGCAGGTCTCTCTACCTTCAGGACCCAGATTCGAATCCTAGGCTCTCACACTAACCTTGAAGTCTTAACAATTCAGTTCTTGTGCTTCTGAACTTTTACATCAGTATTTGGGAACATGAAGAAGGGGAGATGAAATGTAGACAATGATTCCCTTTTATTGCATATGAAAAGGGCAGTGGAGCCCATGATTAACTACCACATCCTTTGTGAACTTGAACAGTGACCACTTTAATGCCAAAGACTTTATTTTCCGTTCCACAGAAAATGCTGGAAAAAGTAGTAAGAACACAGGCATGCATCTGCAGTTACGTACTTATGGAATTAGAACTTAATGGCATTCTGTAAACTGTGTGCATGAATCATTCATTTGACAACTTTTTTCTAATCTTCCTACAAATTAAATTTCCAACTTGATTTGGAAATGATTCTCAAAGTTAGAGTAATAATGCTTTAAATATCTTTTCTATAAAATATTGTCAGCCTGACCAAAACCCTTAAAACATAATACAGGGAACAGGAGGAGGAGGAGGGGAGGGAAAGAGGGAGCACTGGAGACTGAAATGGAGTCAATTGCATATGAAAAGGGCAGTGGAGCCCATGATTAACATGATAATGAAAACAATTATATTCCCTGTATGCCTGGTTATGTCAAAAGGAACCCCACTATCATGTATAACTAGAATGCACTAGTAAAAACATTTAAAAATACATCCCATAGCCTGATTCATCTAGAAATTAAAAAGTTAAAATAAGCTAAGTTAGAGTTCCTATATTTGAACAATTAGAATCAATCCTAGTATTTTTTAGGTGAGCATAAAATTCTTTTTTGGAAAGTGGATAATTGGGAAGAAATTGCAAAGGTATCTCTGGTCCTCAGTAAGAACCTCAAACATCTTAGGAGACAGAGAGATTATTCACATTTTTTCTTCCAATTGGAGTTTCACAACTTGGAAAGGAAAGGGAAGAAATGGGGGAGTGAGCAGTTAGCTTTTAAGCAGTATCAAGAAGCAGGACTGGAGTTTCTGAACCAGGGCTCACCACACAGAGCAACAAATTACTGGACAGATCAGTGACAGTCCACCACCTGCGGGGAGAGGACATTGGGCAGGCAATTCCTGACCCAATCAGGAGGACCATTGCCAGAGATTTGAGGGACAGAGAGAAAACTCCCTCAATACAACTCCAAACATTGCAAGACCAGGAACAAGAACTGTGCTGGCGAGAGAAGAGTGGAGGAGGTATCCATTAACGATCATCAGAAATCAGCAGGAAAGGAGGAGGAGCACAGGGATGACCATGAGCCCATGCACAGACTTGGAAGCATGAGGAGCTTGATTATTATTGGCCAAAGAGAGACTGTAATCTCACAGAATCGTCGAGACAGGGAATGAGGTCCCCAAGAGGACTGAGGTAGAGAGGATATGTCTCGTTAAAATAAGAAGTGGTAGAAGGATATCACTGTGTTAATCACTGTGTTGGATAATGAAAACAATTAATTGTATTTAGCTCTCACTGTGTACCAAGGTGCACAGCTATTGTACCTGACTAACCTGCACTCCACAGTAGGAGAAACAGGTCCTCGTGGAATCCACTAACCTGCAGGTGGAGGTAGCAGGGAGCATTTGTGAGTGAGGGATAAATGACAAACAAAAATAACCAATAAAGTAGTGAACATGGTAGTGACTACTCAACAAGGTTGAGCAGCAGGACTTTTCCAGGCCCAAGTTACAACTGGAGCCACACAGCACAGTGGCAGACAATCTTAGCCATCGAGGTGTCCACAGTAAGTTTGTTCCTCTTGATGTCTCTGCTCTGCTTCTGTATGGAGATACCCCTACTGTATGCCAAGGAAGCCAAGTAGTTCTACCCCTCAGGAGTAGCAAATCAGCCTCCCCTCCTGCCTTGGCCTAGAGCTGGCCTGGACCCTGCTCTTTTCTCTTTTATATAAGTTGACACACGTAAATATCATGGTAGAGCCACTTGTCTGTATCTCCTCCATTATACTTACTATAAGCCCCTTAAAGGTCACAACTGGGTTTTTATCTCTTTGTCACCAACATGAGATGGCAGACTAACATAGACACTGAGTGATTGTCCACCAAATGACCCATGGACCTGACGTTCTCCAAATGAAAGTTCCACAGAGAGACTTTCTTCAGCTGAATTGTTCTGCTTTCCTTTGCACCACCAGGATGCAGTTGTTCATGAGATGATCAGCTTCTCAAAGCCTGCTACAGTTTGCATCTTGCACGTCTCCCAGAGGCCTATGTGTTTCTCAAGGCTTGGTCCCAGTCTGTAGTGCTCTTGGAGGTAGATCCAGGTGTAAGGAAATTAGGTCATTGGGAGCATGCTCTTGGAGGAGACATTGGACCCTGTCTTCCTCTTTCTTCCTTTGTGCTCCCCAGCCACCTTGAGGTAAGTGGCTTTGCTCCATTACATGCTCCCCACCATGATGTGCTGTCTCGCCACAGATCCAAAAGTAGTGGGGCCAACCGATAATGGACTGAAACCTCTGAAACCATGAGCCAAAATTAAGCTAGAGCTTTGTAATGTTTTGAACAACCAATAAAATTTTTTAAAAAAATTAAGCTTTTCTCCTTTAAGTTGATGTATCTCAGTATTTTTTCACAGTGATAGAAATCTGATGTACATAAGGCCTGAAACCAACTTAATCTATATCAAGTGCCTGACCCATTGTAGGCTCTCCAGAAGTGGTAACATCATTTTTTACTACCTGGCTTTGCAACTTCCCTCAGAAGTTAAATACCAAAATGAGGTTCAATTAGATCCTATGTTAGTTAGTTCATAGATCCTATGTTAGTAGAATTCATTTTGAACATTTTAAAGTCTAAATGTTTGGCATTATTACATGTATGTTTATGATATCTCAATAGTTCTCACCTCAGTTTATTCAGTTGTTCTGTTCTTTCAAAAGTTAATAATCACTCATTCTTTGGTCATTTGTGTTTCACCCATGTATTTAATAAATGTGTTGAACAAGATATTCATGATTCATGAAGCTCTTCACGTAGGAGGGTTCCAATAGCGTTTTAAAGAAAAAAAAATGGAAGCCTATTAAAAGGAGAATGGCCTGATAAAATCATGGCTACCCATGCAGACATTTGTAGATTTTTAGATAGAAAAGGGAACACTTGCTACTCAGGATCTCTAAATCAGAATATTAATGCCGAAGCCCCCAGTGGTCACCCTTTCCTTAAGAAGTCTCAGAAGAAGAAGGGAGTGCTGTGAGGAGCAGACTGAAGGGCACCAAGGTCAGCAGGAAGCGAAGCAGCTCCCTGGCCCTCTGTGGCCTACTCAGACTCCCGCCTGACTTACCTACTCTCATCTCTTATATGTTGGGGCTTTATTTGGAAGGAAATGGTCCCACATGAAAAAGAATGTGGAAAACCAACGGACACCCACCCCGCCAGACAACTCAAAGTACCACTCCTTATTTCCTTATGGAAAACTACAGTGTTATTAGGTTGGAATTTTAGCAGACAACACACTGAGCTGATTTGATTAATGAATTAATTAAAATCATCTATTTCAACCTGGAGGAAGGTCTTTGGTGCTGTGTCATAGAACTGTTTAGGAATTTTCCTAATGACTTAAAGAAATCATCAAAGGCATGTTTGCCAAATCAGTAGATGATTAAAAAAAAAAAAACATATGAGGAACTACTAAGATTAGAAAGTGTCAAAAAGAAATGTTTAGGGGCTGGGATTGTGGCTCAGCGGTAGAGTGCTCGCTTAGCATGTGCGAGGCGCTGGGTTTGATTCTCAGCACCACATAAAAATTAATAAATAAAATAAAGGTATTGTGTCCAACTACAACTAAAAAAATCTTTTTTTAAAAAAGAAATGTTTAACTGCATTGACCTTAGTAGAACCCAAAAACAAAAGGCACAACATTTAATAGGAATAAATGCAAAGTGCCACATTTAGATTTTCAAAAACAATTGCAAAAATGCAAGATGAAGTGATCTGACTTCAGCCTTTCTTATAAAAAAAGCCAGGAAGATTACTATTAATATCAATTCCAGGTTTTTAAATGTCCACTATGTGTCACTCAAACTGAGTCAAGTTCTATTCTCCATCATGAGGAATGTTTGGGCCAGAAAACATCTGACCATAATCTGAACTGGTCAAAGCATCAGATGGAGATTAGAGCTTCAATCCCAGATGACACACCATGAGAGGGACTCTGATAAACTGGGCTCTAGGACAAGGAAAACAAAATTGTGAGGTTTTGTAAGACACAGCAGTGAACAAGTGTTGAATGAAGTGGGAATATTCAACTGAGGAAGAGAAGCCTTAGCAGGAGCATCCTAGATACCTTCAAATTTTTGTAGATGATACTGAAGGAGAATCAGATTACTTTTGTGTGGCCACAGAAGTAGGATCTATAAGGTGAAGTTGCAGTTGGCAGAAGGTATCAGTTGGCACTCCTTAGTTCTAAGTACCAAAAATCCCCTAACTAGTTCAAGCAAGAAAAGATATATTCACTGAATGTACCCGAGGGAGCTGATCAGTTCATAGAAAGGCTGAGGAAACACAGTAGAGACCCATAAGAAACCGGTGTCTCCAGAAGGTGGTATCAGGAACTTCTTCATTGTCTCTTCTGACACTGCCTACAGAATAAAATAATTCCAACCATGTCATTGGTCCTTGTGTCACTCGACCGACATAAGATCCATGTCTCAGGAGCATGAGTTTTATTAGACCTGTGTAGTCACGCGTCTGTCCCTTGACTGTCCCAGAGAAGTTTGAAGAAGATTCTGGCAGAACTTTCAGAGGTCCTTTTTCCATCTACAGCAGGAGAACACCCACTGAGACTTATTTGTCCAACCCAGGCTGCTTTGGTGGAAAGCTGGTTATTCCCTAAAGGAAAATTATAGCTCTCTTAGGAAGAATTTAAGAAACCCTGGAAATGAAAAATGACCTCTACACAGTTCAAGGTGAAGGCCTAAGCATTAAACATGGTTCAGAAATGAGATGTCCAGTGGGGTGAGCCTCACTCAAGGTGTTCAAGCATAGATCACAGGGTCCACCAAGGAGGGTCCAACCTAAAGTAGGAAGTATTATTAAGCTGATCTTGGGGATCCTTTAAATTCTAAGATTCTTTAAGTTGTTTTCAATCTGGGGACATGTCAGGTTCATGTGGGAAGTTTTGTTTTAGTTGTTTTTTTGTTTTGTTTTGTTTTGTTTTGTTTTGTCTTGTTCCAAATCATTTCTGCCTAACTCCCTTCCTGGTTCCCAAAGAGTTTAAGGTCTCCTTGACAGTCTTCATCCCCCATCTCCAACTAAGAACCAAAACACACCACATTTGAGGTTTCTACTGGTCAGTCACTGCCTGATGCTGGTGAAATAATCCAGAAAAAGAGACAGCATGTTACTTAAACGAGAAAGTTCTTTTTTTTTATTTAGAAAATTTTTTTTTAAGTATTAGAAATGTCTAACTTGTAGACTTAGGGCGGTATAAGAAATATCTGTAAAAAAATAAAAAGGGACTTGGTTGAAGAAAATTAATGGTTGGAGTTATCTAACAATGCTGCAAATGTTGGCTTCCTTCTGCTACTGCTGTTTTGTTTGGAATGGGTCCAGTTTTCCCCTTGCATAAGAGGAGACAAGAGCTGTTTGAAGCCATTAACAACACCAATAGGAGGGACATTTGAATTAATAACCCGGAGGCCAGTCAGCCAGGAGCAATTTTGAGCATAATCTTTCCCTTTGACTTTTTTTGTAAGACTGATATTTTGCTCTATTATACTTGATCTGCCATGCCACTGCAAACCCAAATAATTTATCTTCCCAACTCTCTTTGTTTTTTAAATTGACCTAAGTTAAATAATTTAATTTATTTGCACAGAGAACCCTTCTGTGGGTTGTGTTAGGTGCTATGAAGTGCAATTTCTGAACATAAAGAATTTCTTGGAATTCAGCAAGAAATAGTACAAAGCACAAAGATATGTGAAGGCTCTTGAAAGAATGCCAAGTGAACAGAGTAGGATACAAAACCATGTGAAATACATGACCATCCTTTTGTTTCTTGTAAATTAAACAAAAATTAATTTTTTAAACTATTTTACTCATCCCTACATGCTATTGAACCCCCCCCCCCTTTGCAGAGTCTCCTTGTAATGTATTTCTGGAGACCTCGGGGGAACATCCACATGTGCTCAAAAGCTAGTCCCCAAAGACATGGTTGCTGTGACCAGTTTCCTCTTCTCCAGCTCTGACCTCCTCCCCAGGAGAGGCACTGTGTCTGCGGAGAGCTCCTTCTTTCTTCTCCCCATAGCACTCTCCCATGTGGGACGACCACGTGCACCCTGACTGCACAATGGAGCTACCAAGGTGAAAATCTGGCCTCATTCTATGGTGGAGTAAGGACACAGGCAGTCCTGTCTTTCTCCTGTTCACACAGCTTCCATGGCTTCCTGAGAGTCACACAAAAACAAAAAAGCCTTCATCTGTCCTCCAAGGGCCCCACCTCATGAGTGGGGTGTTCTACCCCTAAGGGCCTCACATTGCTTAATGCCTTCACATTGTGAATGTACCACATCTACCAGGCCCAGATGGCCTCAGGAATGAGCAACAACGCTGGTGCCCAGAGGGTTCTTGGTGGTCCTTCTATCTGGACTATGAGTCAGTGATCTTAGAAGAATGTAACTGAACAACCATAAACTCCACATTGAAACTTGGGAATTTCCAAGGTCCTTTGGTCTCTCAAAGTCCATTTTTTCCCCTCTTACTCCACAGGTTATCTGGCTCCTCCTCTCTCTCCACTGCCTTTCTGCACCCCTTTTATACTGCCCACAAGGAGAGTCACAGGGCATGTGTGGTTTCTACCCAGGATTCCAAACTGGGTACATCTGCATAATATACCTCTACCTGACTTGGTTAGAACTTAATCCATCTAAGACTAGCCTACCTAACCTGGCCCAGGGACCCATGGCTGAGCAAGGACCCTGGCAGGTCAAATGCCCACCACTCTGGGCCTCATCCTTCCAGAGCCATTATGGCTCCCCGTCCACTACAGAGCTTCCTCCACCTCAATACCCAAAAGCTCCCACTGGCCCCTTTGTGATTGGAATAATTCTCACTTTGAGAAGAGGACCTGAGGGACAGTACCTGCTCACCCCAGAGACTGTCACTTTCTTTGAAAACACAAACCTGCCTTTTCTCCCTTTCATAGGCTGCGTGAGCACAGCCAGGTCTGCTGTTCCCAGGAAGCTTCTCAGTTTACCAAGGAGACCATGTCGTCTTAGATGATGCAGCCAAAGCCTGCCTCCTTTTTACTTCTTTAATGTTCGTGTTGAACACCACCCCACTGGACAGAGCCAGTGCTGAGGGACGGCCCAGTCTCAGCAGTAAAACTCACATGTGTCATATCCAGACGATCAGTTTGGAAGGGAAGACAACAGCAGTGGAAATATCCCTGGGACCTCTCTCTACAAGGGATTAACTCAACTGACTGTGGAATGCCCGAGCTTCACCAACTGATACCCAGCTAGGAACAGGTTTCTCTGTCTCAAACTCAAGTGGCTCTCAGAAGGGGATCATGGCAGATATCACACATGCAGAGCATTTGTGTTTCCAATGAGGCTGGCATATCTGGCTGTTATCAACACAATTGTCATATGATCTCTTGATGGACAAGCTCACACTAATGCTCACCCAACCTTTTGGTCGCCATTACTTTTATCCATGGCTGGAGCTTATAAGGATTATGTGGTGAGGTCACCTGAGCCAGGAACTGAGCCGGGAAGCAGAGGCTAAGCTTTCTGATGGACAGGCCACAGCTCCAGTCGTAACATCTCCGTCAAAACAATGTCATGGACAAGCCTAGAATATGTGGTACTCTGAGCAGGATAAGGCCCTGCCACAACCTGGCTCCCAATTAGAGAAGTGTAGGTAAATGTTTTGACATGGTTTGGGGATCTTTCACTTTGATTTAGTGAACTTGGATACTGGCAAGTAAAACCACACTGTATATTATTCAAACTGCTTGTACAAACAACTTTATTTCACTCCCTTGTTTGTTTGTTTTCAAGAGTGCTAACAAGGGATGGGGTTATCTTCTGACCCTGGCATTTGGTTATCTCCTTAAGGCTGAGAATTGCAAGTGTGAGTTCTCATTGAACTCACTTAGTGAACACCTATTAGGTACTAGGCTCTGAGCTCGTAGCTAGGGACACAATGCTGAGCAGAGCCGAGGTAGCTCCTGCCCTCACAGGCCTCACAGCCTGGCAGACAGTGTGTCCAACGTGCAAAGCCTATTGGTCTGGCTCATGTGCACAGAGACAGGGCCATTCTACCCCAGTCCTCAGCCACAGGGCTGGAAGCAGTGCCAAAATGAAAAGCCCCCGAGACCAGAGCTGACAGCCCAGCTGCACACATCCTAGAATTGAAAATGGCAGAAAACAGCAGGAGTTTCAGGGCTAACGCTGCCCAGGGTTGGGTCAAATTATTCCCAATATGCTTTTTTAATTATTATTATTAATTCTAATGACTACATTTTATTGAAAGTTCTGTAGGGACTAGGCCCTCTGCTAAGGGCTTTACACATTTAACCCCGGCCTGGCAAAGACCTTCCTTATTGATCTTGCAGAGATCTTCCTGCTGAGCTCTGGAGGAGGGAAGGGGACTCAGTCCCTCAAGCCACAGAAGTCTTGCCACTTCCCATCACGGAAGCAGCCTCTCCAGGATTCCCCTACATTCACAGGGAGACCACTCAGTAGACCTCTTGCTGGAACATACCACCATCCCATAGACACAGGATTCAGGGAGAGCCTCTGGAATCCCTAGGGTCAGTTAGGGGAAAATATTTTGTAAACTGTAAAGTCCTATAAATTTGTAGTATATCATTCTTATTATTGCCATAAAAGAATAATGATAACATCACAGCCTTACCAACTCCGAAACAAGAACCATTATATTTTTCTGCTCTTTCCCTTAGTTTTTATTCTAGGTTTTTTTGGTATAATTTTCGTGCCATATAATGAACAGACTTTTAGTGTGATATCTGTTGAGTCATTTTTGACTAGCACTAAGTCAAATAGTTATATGTTAATTGATGTAAGTATTTAGAGCTATAAACATGTGGAAGCCTTATATTCCAATGTGATTATATATGGAGATCAGACCTTTATGGACACAAAAAGGTTAAATGAGGTCATAAGAGTGGGGCCCTAACCCAATAGTGCCTTTATAAGAAGAGGAAAACATACTAGAACTGGCTCTCTTTTTTGGCATGAGCAAAAAAAAATTGATCATGTGAGAACACAGTGAGAAAGTACCCACCTTCGAGGCAAGAAAAGAGGCCTCGGAATGAAACCTACTATGCCAACCTTGAACTTGAACTTCTCAAGGCTCCAGAACTATAAGAAATAAATTTCTACTGTTCAAGTCACCCAGTACATGAAATTTTTTATAGCAGTTGAAAAAGCATTTTTGGCTAAGTTTAATGCTTATTCTTGATAATACAAGTAGGTAAAACACTTTTTCACTTTTTTTGTGTTCTAGTAGTAGCTTTTTGTTTTCTAATGTAACTTATTGCCTAAATTATATTAATCAATAGGATGTTGATCTTGTGTACTATCAATGATTTCAATGCTTTACAAGTGCCACTATAGGGGCTGGGATTGTGGCTCAGTGGTAGAGCTCTCGTCTAGCATGTTCGAGGCCCTGGGTTCGATTCTCAGCACCACATAAAAATAAATAAACAAAATAAAGGTATTTAAAAAAAAAACAAGTGCCGCTACAAGTTTTATAACATATTTATTTTCTTCTGTCAGACAGTAATCCAATAAATGTTTACAAGGCTCAACAGTTTTAGTTTAAATGTGGATTTCTAGACTTACAAATTAAATTTCACTTGCCAGCCACTGTTTCAATACTCTGGGTAGAAATATGATAAAGATGAGATTAAATCAAAAAGGAAGGTGCTGACTACAAATCTTAAAGATTATATGCAAAACTCCCAAGAAAACATAACCAGAAATAATTCCATGTTGCACTCTCTCGAGTGATTTACAAAACATATTGTGATTTCTCTTAATAGTGCAAGCCAAAGATTTAGAGTCCAGTTACATGTATGTACGGCCACTGAATCAGACCTAGCAGGATGGCCTCGCAGAACACCTACTCCCAAAGGAGAAGCAGGAAGATCTGGAGAGGAAGCAAACTTGACCTGAAGCCCACTCTTGGCCTTCCTGCTGTTGCTTCCTCCCTCTGCCACCCAGCAAGGGTGGCTGCTGGAAGTCCCAAGGTCCTTGGGTAACAGCATACATACTCTGCTGCCTTGCCCAGGCTCCTCCCTTTCCTCACTCACTCTCCCTGACAAACCTTATCTACTTATGCCACGAGGCTCAGGGTTTTTGCTAGGGAGCTGATAAACTGATCTCTGTGTGCTGGGGACCTCACTTCTCAGCATATCACTCCTTCCTGACCATTAAACATACTTGTATGTAAACTATGCTCCTGGAGAGCATGCTTCAACAATCATTTTTGATCATGCCAATCCTGGTCTTTCATAGACCTGACATTCAGCTTTATCAAGTTTGATTCACTTTTTTTCTCTACAGGAAAATAATGCTACAATACTCCCTTAAGTTTGAGAGAAAACAAATAATCATCTTGGGTCATATTAATATATATTTAATGTCAATAAAAAGTGATTTATAAATTAAAAACTACTAGCACTGTGAAATATAAATAAAGCTATTCTTTTATTGATGTTTTGGCCAATGGGCTTACAAATTCATTCCATTAATTAATTAATTATTAACTAGGAAGCAGCAAAGTACGTTAAGTTTCTTTGAGTAAAATGAGAAATAGAAAAGACTTAGACTTGATAATTAGCCCACAATGTCCAAGTCGTGGCATTTCCCCTGGTGTTGAGATGCTAAAATATTGGAGTATCCCAGAATGTACAGTTTAAGAGAATTCCAATGTGAGACAAAAAAAAAAAAAAAAAAACCCACAAGTCTCTCTTGACAACCCCAAAGCCTATGAACCTCAAGGCAACTCTAGTTTTAGGATGTTTTGCAGAAGAGAGAAGGGTGTGGCATATGCTTGGCCCATCTTCTGTCCATGGAACAGTTAGTTTTGTCCCTAAAGAATGCCATTATATCTCCATGGTCCTCAGCCCCTGGGATGAACCATCCATGCAAGGCTCATTTTCACCAGGCAACTGCCAAGAGCATTGTGCCAGCAGGCGCTAGAGAATCCAGCCCTTTGACTGCTTTGCTATAAACTAGAATTTCCAGCAATTAGAATTTGGATCTGAAATTCCATTAGACTTTCTGCATAGGTTCAAGAGCTAAGAAGAGAGAACAACTAAGCTGGCTTCCAGGCTCGGCATCTGAAATCGTTGTCTGCTGATTTATAATGGAAACCCAGGATCTAATCCCCTCCTTGCAGAAATCTGCCCATGTGCACTCAAACTTATTATTACCTGTGTTCTATCAGGGGAGCATGACAAGCTGAAGTGCCACCAGCATGGCCTGTTGCCTTTCCTGATTGAAGTCAGTCGACCTGGCTGTGTGCAGGCTTCCCAGACTGACGTTCCCCAGATGTGAATGATATTTTATTAAGATATAGAGTGACATAAAAATATCTGTATTATCAATATATGTAGTTCAGCTTGAAAATCTATAACAGGTCTTCATCTTCAAGTAGACTTGTTTCCACAGGTCAATTGGACTACTCAGAAGTAATGGGGAATGTTGAAGGAGACATGTTTATTTACAACAGATTGATATTATATCTAGTTTGCTTGCTACAAAGTAGAAATAGGTTTGTGCAAACCATTTCCTGCCCCATAACCTAAAAAACAGGAGACTCTTCATCTGAGCCACTTCCCTAGATAATGTTATGCTTTAACTCAAGCAGGATGTGGGTGACTCTATTCTCATATCATTGATTTATCTTCAGACTTTTGCATACTGGAACTATTACTCCATTGGAGTAGAGGACCGCTCTTTGAAGTGGACCTCATCTTAACAGGGTGCATCCTACCCTGCTTAAGTTTTCACTGCAGTACACAATCAAAAGGAAGGAGCTAATGAAAAGAAAGAAAATTGAAACATGGGAGAAGGTCGAGGTGGAAGAGGTTCTTCGTGTAAGGCATAGGTTCCTTTTCTGTTTTATAGTATTGAATCTGAAAACATCTCTTGAAATTCTGGACGCTGTCTTCAGGAAACCACCTCCACACTTCCTCTCTCCCCGATTCTCCCACCCTACTTGGCAAGGTGGAGAAAGATCGATCTCCCCCAGTCAGGTTCAGACTCCTGGACAACTGAATAAGATAATAAAGAAAAATGAAGCAGGCCATGAGCCAAAGAAACACATAATTTCATTTTGGAACATGACTCGTAAGAGGAAAGACAAATTAGACAATACACACCAAAAACATGTTAAGTGCTAATAGGTATACCAGAACACAAACACAAAACTGAGCCATTCCGTTCCAATGTATTTGTGAATAGCTTAAATAAAAAGGGACCTCAGTGATGGATTTATCTGTCTACCCATTCTTTTTTCTCTCCTTTGCACATCTGTTGAGCCTACTGTACATGCTGGGCACCATGCCAAATGCCCAAAACTCTAGGAAGATGGAGGCTTGTCTTCTGCCCTCTAGTTACTCATCGTCTGAGAGGGGGAGGATGTAGGAAAGAAGTCAATAAAGAGACTCATGTGATGAAAAGGACTGTGTGGGCTGCTGAGGGAATTCAAAAGGAGAGAGTAGTCAACCACTCCTGGGAGTTCAGGAAAAGCTATCCCAGATAGGGGTGGTGCCAAGACAGTATCCGGAAAGATGAGTAACAACAGTAGCCAGCAATAAAATAATACATGGCAGACTCTTCTGCACCATGTAAGCACTTTGACATGCATGAACTTGATTACTTCTAGGCCCATGTGTAGAGATTCCAGTATTTCCCCATTTCAGGAGGCACAGAGATTCAACATCTTGTCCAAGTCAAACGGCACTCATGTGGCTGAGCTGGAGCTTCACCAGAGGCATCAGCCACAGGGTCCACACTCGTGCCCACTATGTTAAGAGTTTTCCAAATAGATGTGAAGTGAATTGTGACATGATTTTTTTTAAGAGGGTCAAGGGCCACAGATTTTGTGAAGTGATGGGGAAAGTGTGACATTGAGTGTCAGTGGAGCTTAAGATCCAGCTTTGGGGAAGTAGAGGATGATCGGGGTTGAGTTGGCCCTTGGCTTCTCAAACTAGGCTAAGAACATTTGCATTTGCTCCGGCGGAGGTGACCCAGGCACTTGTTTCATTCTAAGATTCATGAAGAGAGAACTCACATCAGATAACCTTAAAATGTAATTTTCTACTATAGGATAAGATGTGAAATTACCATGATAATTTTCCTTGTTTTCTCTTCTTTTTGATATTTAATTCAAATTGTTTCTTTAAAGTATTTAAGAATAAAATTTCAAGTTACAAATTGATATGTGGTTACTTAACTAAATAAAACAATTCACAAACATAGAGAAAATTAGAAGTTCTACAAATTAAAAGTCATTTCTTTTTTCTATCACTTCACTTACACTTTCCTGAGGTAATACTACTATCCATGCTTATACAATTATAACTTGATGTATTTGGATAACTTTAGGGTGTTTTGCCATTTCTTTTACAAATATAGAATCAGTGCACACTTTATTCCATAGCTTTCTCTGCTTACTTAATAATACACCATGAGCTGAGCAATCTACCCAATCTTCTGTCCAGTATTTCTAGGCTTTAGAAATTATAGAGTGATCACCAGATTTTCTTTTAACCAAAAATTTACTTCTACCTTCAGGGTAATGCCTCCCTAAAATCTGCTCCTAGAAGAAAAGTATCTGAGTCTTTCAATTGTATATAAGAGTATACTTCTTACAGGATTCATTCTCTCTCTCTCTCTCTCTCTCTCTCTCTCTCTCTCTCTCCCTCCCTCCCTCCCTCTCCCCCCCCCCTCTTTCTCCCACTGGAAATTGAACCCAGGAGCTACATCCCCAGCCCTTTTTATTTTTTATTATGAGGCAGGGTCTCACTAACTTGCCCAGGTTGGCCTATAGAACTTTCCATCCTCCTGCCCCAGCCTCCCCAGTCGCTGGGATTACAGGTGTGGCCACCGAGCCCAACAGGAAACTGTTTCTCTAGCAGATGGCATGAAACAGTTGCCAGCAGATACGAGCACCAGTCTTCCCAAATGATTTCCCCAACCTATTTAACTGGCACCATTGAAGCAGAAGCTTGTTCTAAGAATGGAAGCTCTTTTGCTTTCTGTTGGACCGTGACTTTTAAAAAACTCAAGTAGGAACATCAAAGAAACCCCAAGCTCACAGCCAGTGCTCCTGGACAGAGCCTTTACGTGGTGGTGGTTGCTGAGAGATGCTGTCAGGCGAGAAAACAGGTTCTGGTGGCTCAGGTCTAGAGGCAACTCTGATCTGAAAGAACCAGGTGCTCTTTTGATTTTCTTTCTCCAGTATTTGTACCTGTTCAGTCTTAAGTTGATTCTTCGTTGTTCAAGACAAAAATTAGGCAGTGGGAGAGCTCTGTTTTCTCCATGCTGCTTGCTGGGGCCCTTCTTGTCCAGCATCACGGTCAGCATTCAGCTCCTCAAGACCTGCTCCTCCTGCTCCTCCTGCGCTCTCCACCTGCCTTCTTCCAGTCTTGGTCTTGCCTAGGTGAGCACCCTTCCCTGACAGCCCCCTAAGGTCACTGGCTCTCACAGTGCCCTCCACTCCTCCCTGGTTTGCAAGGACATAGAGAGCCTCGGACATGCCAGGTCCTCCCCACACACTGTTCCAAGTGGCTCACACACATGATTTTGTTGAGTTCTCAAAACAGCCCTATGGGGTAGGTTCCATTAATGTCCCTTTTGTAGGTGTGAAAGTGGAGAGGCTGGAGCCCATACTCTCAACCTCTGGACTCTCTCATCACCCGAGCATTTGCCCTTGATCTTCTGACTTCATAGACTGTAAAAGTCTCCTCCGTGCTCTTTAGCCATTTTTACAACCTCAGCTCACTTTGGGCGTTGGCCGCTCAGACGTGAGGAAAACAGGTGTGCTAGGCTCCTTGTTTTCATTTTGATGACTTGTTCCTCTTGCCCGTTTTGTAACTGCTCTTTAGCCTGGGGGCTTATTAGAAAACCTGCAGGTGCCACCACTCAGTTGAGTCCACTGCAGGAGGTGCCTCCCTCTCAGGTTCAACAAGACCAGTTGCAAATTTCCAGTCCCATTTATGAAAGCATCACATCCCTAAAGGCCTCCTCTTCCCAAATCTGGGGCCCTGGAGTCATGTCTGCCTTTCCCCTGAATTTTAAGAAATCAGCATTCCAGAAATTTCAGCATCATATAAATTGCACATGTCTGGGTCTCCCTTGCCAGCTATCACGAGCTCTCTCCCAAGGTACCCATAAGGAGCACTGAGCACACACAAATTCCTCTGTATTCATTAAAATTTATCGAAGGTTGTAGTTTCCCTCCTTCCTCTGTATCCACTGGGAAAGGAAAATGTCAGCAAGCTGAGTCAGGAATTTTCTGAAGGTCTGTCATAAAAGGAATGTGATGTCCAAGTCAGGCCCGGCTTGACCAGATCCCCCACTGAGATTGCACCTTGGCCCTGTGCCTGTGTCAGGATGTGTCTGGGGATTTGCTCTTTTCTCTACCTTGTCACAGGAGTAGTAATGTCCCCTCCTCCACCACCCAGCCACGATCACATCTATTTACCTTCTGACCTAGTTCCCCCTCCATACCTCATCTCACTTACACACACACACAGTGAGGAATGCCTAGTGGACAGATGGATATGTGCAAGATTCCCTCTCTATATTTTCTTTAATTTTCTCTGCTCACCTGTTTTCCCACTGTGCTGTGCTACAGTCTCTCCTTCCTGCTCTCTGTCTCCAACATACATGCATACACTCACTCACACTTGCCTGCCCCCACACACATAGGCACCCACCACACCAAAACCAGGTCTAGGTTGTAGCTCCCAGATCCCAGCACAGTCCCGGGGCTTGGGTGCAGTTTCAGCTGGACAGAATCCACCCCTGGCAGTTCAGCTTCAGCTCCTGCTTTATTCCCTACGTGCCTGTCACCAGCACTGCACCTTCCAAACACCTAGCAAGTCTTGAGGTCTAGGACCTGCCCTGTGGACAACTCTGACCAAAGGCTTCTCTCTCTGTCTTTTGTTCCTTGTCCCTACATTCATCCAGGGCCCTCAACTTTCAATGCAGAAGTGTGTCTCCTTCACTCATTCTTTTTTTCCTCATTGACTTACAGATAGTTAACTGCCTACCCTGCTCCATCACTGGTCTTAAGCCAAATTGAGAGACAGAAAAACATCTAATAATCATAATAAAATTCTGAGTCAGTCCTATCCCTGGAATATAAACTCCAAACTATTTGAAATCAGAGAAGGAAGCAATTGTTTCTGCTTGGCCTGTGAGGGAAGGCTAATGGCAAAGAGGTAACCTAGGATTTGGGTCTTGACAGATGAGTAGGAGTTCTCCAGCAGAAAACAGGAAGGGCATTCTAGGTGGAGAAGACCACAATAAGAAGGAATGACATGGAATTATCAGAGACCTCTATGGGTACAGATGGGAGGCAGGACAGGGAGTGGCTTTTGTTCACCAGTGTAGACAGATCCTGATATGGCACGGTCTAGGCCCTCAGAAAATATTATAAATATTTTATACCAATAAATATATTAAATATTTTAATGTCCCACATAATTGGACATTGAATAAAGTAGGATAAAGCCAGATTTTAAACAGCATTTGATACCGCACAGGGAAACCTAAATTTAGTTTGCAGGCGGTGAGAATTCACCAAACTTTTTAAAATCAAGGAAACAGCATAATGACATCTAAAAATTTTAGAAAAAAATAATAATTCTCAAGACTGGGTACAAAATAAATTTCAAAGGGGAAATTGAGTTTTGCCATAGCTAACAATTTTTAATAGATATGTAGGACTTAGATTCAGCTTATCCCTTCTTTCACTGTGTTTGCTCCAAATCTTGGTTATTTGAGAGAAATTATATTTACCACCCTGTGTTTTGGAATTTGCCTCCTACTGGTGATGATGGTTTAATTTCTCTCCACAGAGGTCTCTCCTGACCTTCTTCTCCAGAAGCCTCAATCCTCACCCTATCTGCAGTGACACCAGCTGCCCCCCATGGACTCATGCTGCCCCTTTCCCGGTTTCCACCTGAAATCCCCTGGATGCACCTCTCTGTTGCTGTGGGGCCACTTCCTGAGCTAACCCTTGCTGTTGGCACATTGGCCTTTGTCAGGGGCCTAATGGAGACGCGGCATCTTAACCAACTCTGACCACAAGTACAGATACTTCAGACGCCTCATCAGGCCACTACAGGAGCTATTTAGAGCCTTACAGTTCAGTGGGCATCAGTCAGCCCCCAAACATACTATAGAAGGTTCCAGTTTCTTTTGGGTTTGCCCCCTCATCCTTCCCCTCTGTTCCAGAGTCTCTGGGTGCAGGGGTTTAGTGGGGCAGAGTGTCACATGAGGTAGAAAGGCAGTTGTCACCCCACACAACCCAGCATACAGTTCCTACTAGAACACATTTAAAAAGAAGTAAGTTGTAGCTCTAGCATTTCAAACTCAAGAGATTTGCTCTTTAAACAAAACAATGATGATAGATTTTTGGATCCAATGATGTTTTCCTCCTTATTTCCTTGAAAATGATTGCCTGCATCATTCTGTGGCAGCCTTGGACCCAGAGGGTTCTGCTCACACGAGCCCTGTGAACTTCAAGGTCTTGCTTTCCGCCAACACCCTCAGTGCTGGGATTAGCACATCACTCACCAACTAAGACGGGAGAACGGTCTCCCCACACGAACGTGTGCTCTTGGATTCCTGAGCCGATCTCATTTATAAAAAGTTAAGCACCCATGGCATAACTTGTGATGCATCCAAAAAGACTTCAACTGTACTTTGTCAAAACAAGTACTGCATCTGAAACCCAAAAGCATCATGAAACTCGTCTCTCAGTATTATGAGAGTCATTGTGCTACCTTGTTGATTCCAGCTTTTACAGAAATTTTATCAATTTCTAAACTCCCAATCAAGAAACAAAAATAGTGTACAAAAACCATTGGGTGGAACTCAATTTTCTTTGTTTTTTTTTTTTTTTTAAACTGGGAAAGTTTCAAAGAAATTTTTTTTTCCTTAGGGGTATTTCCTCAAGACTGTTCCTATTAAATTTCATAAAGATTTCCAGGACATTTGGATACTTGACCTACAGACCTAGGAGGAAATAAACAGCAAACCTCAAGAGGGCAGAGTTTATGCATCTCCTAAGATTGATCATGAGAGTCCTATGGGGCTGGGAATGTGGCTCAAGTGGTAGCGCACTCGCCTGGCATGTGTGCAGGCCGGGTTCAATCCTCAGCACCACATACAAACAAAGATGTTGTGTCCGCTGAAAACTAAAAAGTAAATATTAAAAAATTTTTAAAAAAAGAGTCCTATAAAGGGGACATTTTAAATCTGTCTTGATTTAAAATTTCAGTATTTTAATCACCATGAATGTTTTTGCATTAATTTTGATTTTTTTAAAAAAATATTTCATTAAAATATTATTTACCTTGATTAAATATCTTGACATGCCCTTAAACTTTTTACTTAAAATGCTCCCTTACTGGCTGGGTACAGTGGCACATGCATATAATCCCGGTGGCTCAGGAGGCTGAGGCAGGAGGATCATGAGTTCAAAGCCAGCCTTGGAAACTCAGTGAGGCCCTAAGCAACTTGACGAGACCCTGTCTCTAAATTTAAAAAAAAAAAAAAAAAATTTAAAAGAACTGGCGATGTTGCTCAATGGTTAAGCACCTCTGGGTTTAATCCCTGGTACCAGGAAAACAAGAAGTTCCCTAACCTCACCCTAATCCTAGCACACCCCACGCCCTTGGCCATGTGATTTCAAAGCTCCACCACTAAATGGACATGATGTATTTTCCTCCTCTTGACCTTAAAGTTAGCTATGTACTAGCTTGGGCCAATAAAATGAGATAGAAGGGATGACGTGTCACTTCCAAGCTAAATATTAGGAGGGCTATCATACTTCCCTCTAACTCTTCCACTGTCACTGTGAGAAGAACTGGCCTTAGGTCCCAGGAACTTAAAGCTGTGTAGAACAGGAAAGGAGGGATACATGGAGCAGAGGCCTCTCAGCCCAGCCACACCACGAGGAGACACAGACACTAAACACACACTCATTGCTGGGATTTTGTGGTTGTTTATTACCCAGACATGTGTTACACACACCAACAATTATTTCACCCTAGCTAGCTGGTGTGAGTTAATCATGACAATCCATTCCCATTCACCCCATTATTAATTGGCTGAGGAATGGATGAGAACAATGAGAAGGAGAGGAGATTTGTTAAAGTCTTCAAAGGAAATTATTCCTTTCCATTCTGTGATATGTTAAGTCCTCTCTCATGCTCTTTCTTATTTGTGCACAAGAAAGCATGTACCTCTGATAATCAACAGCAGCTATCCACTGGCAGGGAAACTAGCACGAGAACAAAATCAGCCCATAGAGAAGTGCAGAGCTGTGAAAATAACAGAAAAATAAGGCAGAAACCTTGACCAAACCATGCCTGACTGATTTGGATTTTCATTCATATGATTCTGTTCACATCTTTCAAGATTGTGTTCAACTTCTAGTTTTTGTTTTGTTTTGTTTTCATCAAAAGCATTCTCACCAGCTGATTTCAGACCACACAACTGTTTCGAACTCACTTTAGGACCCTCTCTTCCAGGTTTGATGGGGGAAACTCTGAATGAGTTGAAATAGAGTGTGGGCATAAACTTCATAGTCATCATTAAAAGTTCCACCCTCCTTTCCCCTGACCTTCCTCCACAAGAGTTTCACATGGTTTCCTGCCTGCTTCATTCCTTTTCCTCCTCCAATGTGACCATAGTCATATGAATAATTTCTCACTTTCCCCCACAATATTTCTGTTTGTAATAAGAGAGGGAACTGATGAAATCAATTATGGTGTTTTCATATAATGGATTATTAGGCAGCCATTAAAAAGAATTTATTAATTGTGCAAATATACAGCATCTATTTTGTTCCAAGGACATACTGTGGAAGAATATTTGATGATAAGTAAATGCTAAAATATAGACTGTATAAGAATCATTATATAAAATATCTTTACAATATCCAACTTAGAGGACAGTACTTAGTTCAGACTTTGGACTTTAGTCTTTGAAGTTAATAACCAGAATGTGCCAAGACTTGTGGGGCTGTCAGATGGAGTTGGTGTATTTTACTTGCAAAGAGCACATGAATTTGGGGGCTCAGAGACAATGTTCTGGACTTATGTTTGTGTCCCCCAACTTTATGTTAAAGCTCTAACCCACAGTGTGCTGGTATTTGGAGGTAGGACTTTGGGGGTGATTATGTTAGTTGTGAGGATGGGGTCCCATGATGAGATTTTGTCCTTATAACAGAGTTCTCTGTCTCCACCAGTAAGGACGTTGAGAAATCTGCAAGCCTCTTCCCCAGGAGGAGGAATCTGACCACACCTTGATCTTAGACTTCGCAGTCTCCAAAACTGTGAAAAATAAATATTGTTAAAGAATAAACTATAATTACAGTATAATCTAAAACGTGTGGCATGTGTTCACATTTATGTACACATTTTCAAAGAAATAAGAATGGTGGGATAATGTGCTATTTGCTTTTTCTTTGTATTTTTCCATATTTATCACATTTTATATTACAAATTAATTTCTATTACTTTCATAAACATGGAAAATACCCAAGGAAGAAAATTACATAGTACCTTTTATAATAAACCTAATAAATCTTGAGGTATTTATATATCTAGATTCATTAGACATTGTAATTTTTTTTTCTTTCAATGGGCCTTGGGGTTTAATATATATGTACACAAAGTTGCTGTGTATATGAGAGCAAAGAGAACAAAGGAAAGTAATAATTTTAAATCATCAGGAGATTCTATTGCCTCTTTTCATGTTGGATTTGAAATTTAGAAAAGGGCAGAAGGCCAGATTGGCTCTGCACACCATGTTTATTGCTGAGGTCACCTCAAAAACCAAGGTTCATTCCCAAAGAGATCAGAATAGGGAGAGAAAGAGTGTCATGAGACCCGGTTCTGTGGCAGCCAAAGGGTGAGTGACTAAGGCCCTCCACCCCAGCTCACAGGGAGTAGCCCTGGGCCTTTAAAGTCTGACCAGGCAACTGTAAAAGCCCACTCATGCCAAGATCTTCCAGGCACACTGAGAAAAAAGTACTTTTTAAAAAGGTAAAGGAGGGGATGTAGCTCAGTGGTGGAGCACTATTCTTGCATGTGTGAGGTCCTGAGTTCAATCCCATTACCACAAAACAAACAAAAAAAAATGAATAAATAGAAAAGATGTGGAAAGGTAAAGGAAACATTTTAACCATTTTCATCTGAAAATGATAATACAATAATTCTACTGTTTTTCTAGAAGGAATTGGAATAAAAAATAATTTAGATTTCTAATGCTGGAATGATCTACTTCCCTATAGAATTTAATATTTGTAAATTAAGTTCAAAATCTATATAGCATCATTATTTTAAAGCCCTATTAATTTAGTTCTTACTCTTTGAAGAAGCTTTTTACCTATATCCTTGCATTTGATTCTTACAATCTCCTTTTTTGATATTTAGACAAATCTGAAGAAGATAAGACCCATAGCCAAATAGGATTCAGCCCAAGTCTTATGTGATCAGGGATCATTTTTACTAAACAACTGATGCTAATGAGATATAGAAAATATTTCATTTGTCTCCTTTTAAATATCTTTATTGAAATAGAAAAAAATTTGATTATACTGGATAAAATTTTCCACACATGGAAAAGCACCCAATGCACTTCCCACAATCAGTGGATGTTCCAAAAATATAAGATGACTGACATGCACTTGATCTTAATAAGGAACAGACATCTTTAGAAAATTATAGCCTTTATATTAGATTTTTCATTACTCTTTACTTGAAACTTGCCTACATGCTACTCAAAGATTGCATCTGCATCCTGGGAATTTTTAAAAAATGTCTCAAATATCAGAGGATTTGAGGTCAAAATCTCTTAAAGGTAGCAATTTCTCTCTCTTCTTATTCAAGTCAGTATAAATTAATTGGGACCCTAGTTGTAAAGAAAACCAATCTGATACCAAATATTTCACGTGTAAAATGAAAAAAAGAGTAAAGCTAGAAACCACACAACCATCTAAAATTTTTCCTGCTAAGAAAATTGCCACAGTCCGAGTGGTTTGCTGCTGAAAAACAAGTTGGTTTGGGTTTGGTGAAGACTGAGTCCTCCTCCCAGGAGACATTGTCTGTGGCCAGGAGGTTTATGTCTGTACAATAACCAGCCAACATGGCAGGGAGAGTGAAGAGGTCAACGGAACATTCAGATGGTTTCCAACGCTCAAAATATTTGGGTTCCCAAGGACCCATTGTCTTGGGAGTTGTGTGAAATCGTTCACATTTCTACCTGATAATGTTCTCAGATAATGTCCTCCTCTCTGGGAACCTACAGACATTGATTCTGCGCTCATTTGTGTGCATGATCTTTACAGACTTTGTCTGACACACGGGGAAAACCCTTCTGGAGGCTTGGATCCTGTTTCTTTCACATGGCCCTGCTGTTTCCCCACTGGGAACCCCCAGAATATGGACAGAATACAACTAAAAGGGTCTGGCCTTTGCCAGGTCTTAAGAAGCTTCCAGGCTGAGCCACTCCCTCAGTGTGACTCACGAACCTCTGACCTCAGCATCTTGTTGATACTGTTTTGTCAATAATGCTAATAATAGTATACTCGTTGATAACATAGACCTTGGGACTTCTGGGGGCAGATCCTTGAAATCTGCCTTCTGACAATGCCCCTGGTGACTTCCCTGAAGTGTGAGTGGAATTCACCTCATAGCTACTAGAGGAGCAAGAGAAATCAAGCAAGAGCAGGGTCATGCTGGGTGGGAGAGCGCAAATGGATGGAGCCCCAACAGGTGAGTGGACTTGTCGGAGGAAACACTAGACAGAGAGGGAGTCAAATAGCAGTGATAATGAAGAAGCAACTTTTTGTCCATATGTGAGAAAGCTGAGCTCCCATCCAGCCCACATTACTGCACCAACTAGGGCAGTCCTGGATAACTGGGAACATTGTGACAGCTATGCTTGTGGCTGGGCCAGCCGGTCCTGCACAGTCTTGAGGCTTGCCTTTCCCAGCTCTAGGGTCCAGGATTCCACAGGTGGAGTAATGCCACACAGTGATGCTGTGCATGTTAGCTGAAGGCAGCGAGTCTCCACCCCAGTGTTGTGCTGGCTAATGTCTAACAACAGCCTCTCCAGAGAAAAATACAACCCTGGCTATTAGTGTCTGCCAATTCCCCTGGTGTAAACACCCCCACCGTGACTGATTTCCAGCCATTGAACACGATGTCTCTGAACATGAACTGGGGGATATATAGGCACACAATGGTTGTCACAAGTCAGTGAAAGCCAGCCCACACTGCCTAAATACACACACACACACACACACACACACTCAAATCTCATGTACATACATTCATCAATTCTATATAATTTGTCCTTATTTCTCATCTATACCCAGAGAAAAAGTGTCCCTCCTGTTCTATCACTGAACATGTGACCGTTCTTTGCTCATCGTGCATTTGTTCAGAGATGGCCATTTTTATACAAAAGGTGATATTTTTCCTAATTACATAAAGTTTTGCAACCAAGAAATTTTAATCACGGTAAATCTCTTTTTACTCTGATAAAGAAATTGCTATGTGATGATGTAGCATTTATGCAGATTAATCCCTCCTCTACTCCACCCAAAAGGATTCCTACATCCTAATTGCCAGAACACGCGAACACATTGTGTGACATGGCAAAGGGGATTTAAGGTTGCAGATGAAAGTAATGCTGCTAATCATTTAAGATGAAACTATCTGGGTTGTCTGGATGAGCCAGGTGTTATCACAATAGTCTGTAAATGTGCAAGAGGGAGGCAGAAGAATCAGTGTCCAAGTGATCTGATGTGAGACCACACCACCTATCACTGGCACTAGACATAGAAAGGGCCACAGCCAAACACTGAGGGCCACCACTATAAGCTGGAAAGGCCAACAAAGCAGACTTGCCCTCAAGCCACCAGGAAGGAGCACAGCCCTGTAGACACCTTGAGTGTAGCCAAGTGAGGCCCACTCTGGATTTCTGATTTCCAGAACTATAGTTTCAAGTTACTAAATATGTGGTAATTTTTGACAGCAGCATTAGGAAACTGATACAGCTTGTTTTCTAAGAAAGTGACAAAACAAAGCAAGAAAAATTAATACCTAGAAAGCATAAATGGCCCTGGAAGTGCTGAGCACATTTGCCCATAGGCCTTCTTTAGTGCTTCCCCTATAAACACACACAAGCATACACACATATACACACACACACACATACACATACACATACACACATGTGCACACACAGGATGGGTGTGGGTTCTGCAAAGCCTAAGGAAGCAGTTCATCTCTCCAAGAAACATGAAAGATGTTAGGAGGCTTAAACCTGCCACTTTCTCTCAACTCTTCTCTCAGTGTGCAGCTCCACATTACCTCATGCAGGTATCTTAAAACCAGAACCTGAGCATGAAGGTACCACCAGCACTAGCAGTCACACCTGGCACTTAGGATAGCCCAGCCTGGCGAAAGCAGGATATTTGCAAATCTCCAGAAGTATTAGACAACCTGTCTTACACATTATTAATAAAAGGTTGGGGACAGCCTTGAGATATTAAAATGTACTCTCTTGTGGACTGTGTAATTTGCTGCCTTTAAAACTTCACGATGCTGGGAAGTATCATGAAGTAAGTCAAACTTGTATATCTCATGAATGAGGAGCAGGAGAGATGAAGTGAGTGGCCAAGTCGCACCTCTGTTCACTGGCCTCAGAATCAAGACTACAGCCTGGGCCCCCTGTGCAGTCCCTGGGTTTCTGTACTCCAGCCCATGACCTGGATTTTGTAAAAGTAGGAGAGGTAAGACTTAATTCTATACTGAGGTGTCAAAGAATCAATATTGAGTGTTTTGGAATCTAAGTGTAAATTGTATAGGATTTTATAAAGTGGGGTGGGGGACCCCCCCATCCTCCTTCCACTTACCTCCTCAACTCCTCTTATGGTTTGAATATGACCCCTAAAAGTTCATTGTTGGACACTTGGTCTCTGATACAGCAGTGCCGAGAAGTAGAACCTTCCAGAGGTGAATGGTGTAATCCCTTTGGACTAATGAATTAGCAGATTGCTGCAGTATTACAGGAGTGGCTTGTTATAAAAGGAGCTCTCTCTGGCTAGCTTGCTCTATCTTGCTGTGTGATGCCCTCTTCCCCCTGATCATGCAGAAGGAAGGCTCTCACAAGAGGCTGGCACTGTGCGCTTGGACTTCTCAGCCTCTGGAACTTGAGCTGGATGGTTCTATTCTTCACAAATTACCCAGGATTTTGTTATGGCAAGAAACAACATACTAAAACACTCACCTCTTTCTCAATCTTCCCCAAGAAGAAATATTAAGATGGCTTGCAAATGCAAACATTAACCAGGCCACATGTGTTCTGAGAAGGCATCATGGATTTTTAAATGTCAGACCAGGTGACCTTCTCTTATGTTTTCATTTCCGCATGAAGGGAGAGGTAATGGTTCAGGACCCACCTCTCCAGGACAGGCCCCCATCACTCTGCTTTGCCTGTGCATCCCAGGCATGGAACCACATAGCTGGCCAGGTGGTGAATTCCAAGATGTAAGCTGAGATGGGAGGAAGGAGGTGAGAGAAGCCTAACTCCATGCACTCCAGCTCGGACTTCTTGGCTCTCTGCTTTGGAGTTAGGATGAGGGATAATACATCTTATCGGGCATTTGCTCAACTCACAGAAAATTAAAACTGAGTTTTGTTTGCTCTTGCTCCTTTTATGTGTTGCTCCCTTTACTGTGCAGGAGGAAATGTGCTGCACAAACCCACCTTTAGAAAGATCACAGAAGGGGAAAAACAAATGAATGATTGCTGCACACATCATGGGCACAACCTACAAACATGTTGACTGAAGGAAGCCAGACACAAAAGAGCACGTGCAGTATTTTTTTTCGTGTATATGAAGATCAAGAGCAGGTAGAATTGATCTCTGGTTACAGACATCAGAATACTGCTTACCTGGGAAGCAGGCTGGGGAGTGGTCGATGCTGACAGAGAAGAAGCACTAGGGAAGAAACAGGTGCAAAAACATGTTCTACCTGGGTCTGAGTGGTAGTTCACAGATGGATTCATATGATGTCTGGTTAAGAGTTGCAAACTTGCCAAGTGCAGTGGCGCTCACCTGTAATCCCAGCAGCTCAGGAGGCTGAGGCAGGCGGATCGTGAATTCAGAGCCAGGCCCTAAACAACTCAGCAAGACCCTGTCTCTAAATAAAATATTTTTAAAAGGGGCTGGGAATGTGACTCAGTGGTTAAGCGACCCTGGGTTCAATCCCTGGTTCCAAAAAAAAAAAAAAAAAAAAGAAGGTTGCAAACTTTACTACATGTATGCCACTCCTCATTCAAAACAAAATCTTTGTTTCCCACATGAAATGCATAGCTCCCAAATACTCTTATAAATGAGAATGCATCTATTTTTAGGTGTTCAAAACTTAAAATTGAAAATTTAGGAGCTAGATTTGCTTTTGACTAAGGATATTTTGAAAAGGATATTTAACTCCTGTTTCATTATAGTTTTGAACTTCAATTTTATTTCTAATTAGAAAACTCAGTGGAGAGAGCCTATGTCATCCACTTTCCCAAAAGCAGCCTTTTTTGGATTGAGGAAAGGCAACATGAGGTTCAGGAAGAGTTATCACCTCTTGGCTCTTCCACATTTTTACCTATAAAAATTGAAAATCTTTACCAGCATTTGAAATTTTTCAGTTCCTCGTTGCTGCCTAAATTGTATGTCGCATATCTCTTCTACATAAAGCAAACCTCAAGGGGTATATGAAAGCTGTTTAGGGAGTCGACTGTGGGATACAAACAGTTTTTAATTATCTTGTTGAAGAGTTTAGAGGAGATGCTATAAAATATGTATTTACTGGTATTGGAACAGATGAAAGCACAATATTTTTGCTTTTAAAGACGAAAAGAGCTATTTTAAAAAGCATGTGTTTTTCATAGCATACTTTATACCAATGATTCTAAGGTTTCTATTAAACAGAAAAACAAATTACAAGTCTGGCAACCACAAAGATGAAAGGAGGCAAAGTCTCCCTAAGTGAAAGGGATTTTAACCAATGGCAGAGTGATGACAAAATACCCCGGCATATTGACAGCATTGTTAAAGCTCCAAATTATATTTAATGATAGCTAACTAATGTCTAGGGGTACAAGAACCCATGGATGTCTGACTGTTGACGAAAAAAGGAAAAAGAGAAATGAGGGATCATGTCTCCTCCACAGAACAGCTAAGTTTAAACTGATCCAGCTGAAACACAGTAGCTTCCAGAGGAAAGTAACTTCTGTTTTAATGAACTGCATGAATCGAGGCCAGCCCTCCTTTGCATGTGCAAGGCAGGCTAATTTATCTGTTAGTGGGAATAAATCAAGCACCCCAATAGGAGCTCCGGATGCAAATTCCTCAGGATCAGGACTCTTGTCTCTAAGCAGGTGGAACTTTACTGTTCCAAGGCCATTTGAATATGGTACATATTGGAGTTCAGCAAAACCATTGTTCCTTGAAGAAATGTCATTTTTGCAAGAAGTTGTGAGCTAAAGTCACATGTCTGGTGGCTATGTATGGATGTTTTACAGTATCTGAACTTTTAACACAGGAGTTTCATGTGTGTATAAGCAAAGATTATTGAGCTCTCTATCACTCGAATGGCAAGTATCAAAGTCAGCAATTACAAGATTTGCTTTTCTACATAAAAATTCCAAGTGCTTGAGTTGTCACCTGGCAAAATAAATTCTGAGGCTAATGGAGGGGACCTCAAGAGGACTGTGTTCCTTGGCTGGATAAAACCATTCGCCATTTAAGGGAAAACAACAGGACCTTAAGAAGGAGCAAATCCACCTCATTATCCATCATCTGCAAGATCAGTAGCTCCCACCATGAACTTGTCCTTGTAAAAAAATTAAATCTAAGTGGAAAAAAACTGAACTTAACATTTAAAAGTTAATGTTCTCTTCCCTCATTATGAGTCGAATATTCTTTTGTGAAAAAGTATTCAACTGATTATATTTTAATAATATATTTTTCTGCAGGATGTAGACAAAGTAAAAATGCTGAGAAGTTTTGATAATGATGTCTAATTTCCAGAGATGTCAAAATAGTGTTACTTATTAGGAACAATGAGTCATTTCATAGTGGCTACAGAAACCAGATATTTTTCATTAGAAATAAATCAGTAGTTATTTATATCAAAATAAAATTTTTTTGCTTAAATTTAATAAATTCCTATTACTATTCAGACACAGAAACCTCAATTTAATTTGGCAGCCTTCTACTATGCATAAAATATTATATTGGTGCTGTGTGGAAACCAAGCTTGACCAGTCACCACTGTGCAGAAATTTTTAATATGAAAGATGTGCACATGCAGAAACGTGGGGGAAAGTGGCAGAGGCTTCAAGGAGGAAGTGTCATGTTAATCAAACCATAAAGAGCTGGAAGTCAAGACATGGAGATTGACAGAATATTCCAAATGAATAAATGGACAAAGTTTCCCCAAATGATGAAATAGATCCCTCATCTGTTCTGCAAATACAGAGTAACTTAGTAGACTTCATTTCTACAACCCAGGCACACATTTCCCTAAGGAATTGCTGAAGGCTATTACAGAACAGGCCAGCAGAATTGGCTCCCAGAACTTCTCCCAAGATGCCACAGAGGACAAGCCTCCCAAAGGCGCCCTTTCGGCAGGTTGTTTGGTAGGCCAGCCATTCCAGGACAGCAGATCTCTCCTTGTCTTTGGAAACTGGAGAGTCTGGCAGGGTTTCTTTCTTCTTTCCAGAGCATCTACCTATCCAGCTTCCCACCAGTTTCCAGGGAAGATCATGAGGATATAGCTCAGTGTTCACTGAAGGAGAGACCTATTCTCACCACACCATGGTAATTCAGAAATGCAAAGGCAGGACCCCTTGGGTAGCATTGGCCCAAGGACCTAGTAGAATGGCAGACAGCACCAGGTCTGAGCCTCCTCAACAAGGAAGAGGGGCAAAACCCACATTTTGGCCACTTGGCAGATCCTGGAGACCAGAAAACTCCTTGGCCCTCATGGTGAGTCAGGACTCAAAGTGCCTATGCTTGGTGCAGAAATGCTGCTGGAAAGGGGCAATATCTTCCCTTTCCCATTCCCTACGGGAATATGGACAATGTCCCCAACAGAGGGTTTGTTTGAAAACCTCTAAGACCAAGTCAAATGAGAATTCTGACATTATAAAGCTAATAATTAGTGGCTGATGTTTGTGACTATTAGAAATAGCAAGCCTTGGGCAGGGGATATATCTCAGTTGGTAGAGTGCTTGCCCCACATGCACAAGGTCCCAGGTACAGGAAGAAAGAAAGAAATAGCAAGGCTTCCATTAGGGCCCTAATGGAGGGCTTAACATGGCAGAGCAGTTATGGGGTTCTTACTGCATCCCAGTGCAACTGCTAAAGACCAGGGAACCAGGAAGCAGAGCAGGAAGGTAAGGGAATAGGTCAGTCAGAGCAGAAAGCAGCAGAGACCAAGCAGAGCAGATCAGGATGAGTGAGATCAGCTTCAGAGAAGAAAGTCAGTGACTGCAGAGAAAATGTGAGCCACTGCAGGAAGGACACCGTGGGGCCACCTTTCCAGTGACTGCCAACCAGGAGGAAGAGTTAAAAAGCACTTCTCGGGCTGGGGATGTGGCTCAAGCGGTAGCGCGCTCGCCTGGCATGTGTGCGGCCCGGGTTCGATCCTCAGCACCACATACAAACAAAGATGTTGTGTCCGCCGAAAACTAAAAAATAAATATTAAAAAAAAAAAAATTTAAAAAAAAAAAAAAAAAAAAAAAAAAAAGCACTTCTCGTTACATCTTCTTGTTTTTACCCAAACATTGTACATCCCTGCAAGCTGGAGTGGCTTGGGAATTTAGGATATACTCATCTCCAGAATTGTATCATTTCTAAATCTGATTTAGACAAATTTATTCTGTTGGAGTCTTAAAAAAAGGGGGGAGGAGGGAGGGAGGGGGTTGACTCATTTGAAATGATGCTGGAAAAATGCATTTTAAATGACAAGGGTTCAGAAGCCTTTCTTTAAGGCACAGCAGTTTCCAAGGTTTACAATTTTGTGGGTCTCTAATGGCGAAGACCCTACAAAGCGAAGCCAGCTTTGCCAGCGTTCCCTTTTAGAATGTTCCTGGAATTTGATTGAGGTTAAGAATGTTTCCATAACGTAAGTCTACACCTTAGTTCCTTTCCAACATCTGAACATCACTGTTAATGGGACTGTGTTGTGTCTCTTTATTTTGCTGTGGCCTTTCTCAGCTTCCCACAGTTGGGATAGTATTTCATATCCACAGGAATGGAAATAATAACCAATAGCTCACTTTCCTCTTCTGTGGGTTATGTTTGTGTTTTTCCTCCTGCTTCCTTCAGCTTCCTTAGCCCCCCACCTCCTCCCCAACCACTTACCCTCCTCAATCCCTTTTCTACCCAATATCTTTACTGAAAGTACCATTTAATGGAGAATAGAATAAAGAGAATATCACAAGGACCATGCCCGGAGGCTGGCTGTCTTCAGAAAACTGAATCTGTAGTTTTAAGGCCAAGATCCAAAGCTAACTCCCCAAGTCACATACAAAAGGCCACAACAGTTCCCTAATGTCTATATAAGGTACAAACTCCTTAGCCTGGAATTCAAAGTTTCCCACAATCTGACACTGACCCGCATCAGTCACCCACCGCAGGTCCCACATAAATTCTCTTCTCCAGCCAACTGGGAGGTTGCCCCTGAGCTAGGCATGCTCATCCCTGCCCTGTGCTTCTCTCAGTGCCCCACTTGACTACAATGCCCACTCCTTCCCCCAGGGTCCTTCCCCTTCACAGGCTCGTTGATCTGAAGCCAGCCTGATGCCGGGCGTTGCAATGTGTTACCACACTCAGATTCAGAAATAAGGTCTGACCTCAGTTAAAAGCAGAATGTGTTACATGATATCAGCTTTCAGTAAAAGACAATCTTACAAGATAGGTCAAAAGAAAAAAAAAGAACAGAAAATATCATCTGGTGTTCATTGAATGTAAATGAGAGAAATAGTTAAATCCACATGCAAAAAGGATACGCAAATATGAAAAAGGTTAGCCTGGGTGAAATCTAAAAAGAGGGAGCCCAAGGAGCCCGGATTGTCTCTGTATGTCACTGTCCAGGGGAGAGGGCATCCTTGCAGGGGAACATGAGAATTCTGGCCCACCTGGCACACTATGGCTTAGGAGAGATGAATACACGACAATGTCATAACCCATCACCTGCTTCTGGGACTGCCCACTCTCCCTTTGCTCAGATGTCATACTCACTGAGGAGCCTGTGATCAGATCTGGATTCTCTGGTAGGCTTGCCTGCAAGGAGAGAAAAGCTAACAGGGGGTATAAGCATCCCCAACCTGGGTCTTCTAAAGAAGCAGGGATCAGGCTTACGCTCCACACCTGCATACCCAGTGAGCTTGCTTTGCCTGAACCCATCTCTGAGGACCAGGCCAGCTCCAGGAACCTGTCCAAATCAAGTTTGTGAACCTAACAAACTAAGAGCCAGTGTACAAATGTGGTGACTCTTGGAAGTATTGCCTCCTAAGATTTCATTATCCTAAATCCCTGGGACATCATTTGCCATCTCTATAACTGTGACACAGTCTCACCTTGCATCAGTCAGGGTCTGCTTAGGAGTGAGAACACACTCTAGTTATCTGGATAGAGAGAGCTAAACATCAGGAATTGCTTACTGGGTATTGAAGGAGCAAAAAATGAAAAAAAAAAAAAAAAAGGTAACAACAAGTTTTCATGGACGTGACCACTGAAAGAAGTAGCTCCCTCCCCTAGGGCTGGAGAAGCAAAGGAAAAAGGTTGGAAATTAGTAAGATTTAGAAGATGGAAGTAGGGAGAAAAAAATCCTGCAAATCTGGAACTCAGTCAACAAAGAAGGGGGCGCCTGCGGCTGAAGTGGATGTTTCCAAAGAGATGTAAGGAGATTGGCTCTGCAAGGTGCACAGGAGAGAGCATGCTTGTCCCCTCTTCCTCTTCCTGCCCTCCAGGTGTCCCCCAATGTCAGACCCCAGTGATGTCCTCCAATGTCAGAACCCAACAAGGATTCAAGGGGCAAAGCACAAAAGTGGTTTGCAGTGTCCCTAGGTTCCATAGCAAAGCAAAGGGAGGGAGTGATTGGGAGCTGACCTGAGGCGTCATACTGGCCTTCTATTGTAATATTTAAGTGTTGGCTCATTGTCTCTCTCTTCCACTTGAAAGTTAGTTCTAAGAGGGTAAAGATTTTGTTTTGTTCACTGTAATAACACTAATGTCAACATATTCTCTAATAAATAGTAAGAACTCAGCACATAAATTCAAATAAATGAATTAATATCATCACCCAAAACAGTGAGTAAAAATCAGAAGCTACCACAAAATAACCTCTACAAAATACTTCATAGTCAATCTATTAATCTTGGCTTTAAGTACCAGAAAAATCAAAATGGTAGTGGCTTAAACAAGAAAGTACTTGCTCACACACACAAAAATAATAATAGAAGGGAAGAAAAGAAAGATAAAAAGAAAAAAAAAACCCAGAGGCCAGCAGTCCAGGGCTGATGTGACCCTTCATGGTATTAAGAACCCAGGCTCTCTCTGTTTTGATTCTACCATCTTCAGCTCCATGTTGTGTTGGCATTTCAGTCAGGAAGAAGAGGAAAGACACTTCCCAAAAGTTGTTCTCCTGCCTCTTACATCATGTGACCCACACCCAGCAGGGGAAATTTTTATTCTGGATGGCCATGAAACCACTTAAAAATCAAGACTTCTTTTTACTATAGAATCAATGGAGAATAAGCAGTGGATATAACTAGCACTCTCTGAGTGAAAGTATTAGTCAGCTTTGCATTGCCATGACCAAACACCTGAGGCAGTCAACTTTAAAAAGAGAGAGGGTTCACTTAGCTCACAGATTTGGAGGTTGTTTTCATCAGCTTTTTCACTGCTGTGACCAAAAGATCTGACAAGAACAATTTTAAGGAGGAAAGGTTTATTTGGGGCTCACAGTTTCAGAGGTCTTAATACATAGATGGCTGACTCCATTCTTTGGGGTCCAAGATGATGCAAAATATCATGGTGGAATAGTGTGGCAGCTCAGGACATCACAACACGGAAGCAGAGGGGGGATCTATTCTGGTAAACGGGGACAAAGATGTACCCCAAATACGTACCCCACTCAACCTATCTCCTCCAGCCACACTATACCTTCTTTCAGTTACCTATCTAGGGATTAATTCATTGATTAGGTTAAGGTTCTCATAACCCAATCATTTCACCTTTAAACCTTCTTACATTGTCTCACACATGATTTTTGTTATCTAAACCATAACAGAGGTTCAGGGATTTGGTGCTAGCATCAACCCAGTTCTCAGCCACGTGACATCATGGTGGATAGCAATGGCAGGAGTGCATGTGTAAGCAAGTAAATGATTCCATCTAAAACCAAGAGCCGAGAGAGACTGGTGTCTCACAATCCCTTCTGAGGGCACACACCCCTAATGACCTAAAGACCTCCCATTAGGCCCCACCTCCCAAAGATTCCACCACCTTCCAATAGTGTCACCCTGGGAACCAAGCTTTTAATCACCATGGGTCCTTGAGGAGCACAAAGCACATTCAAACCATAGCAATGAGCTTTGACAAATTCTCTTCTCTGACACACATATAAAAGGAAGAAAGCCTATTTGATTTGCTAAGCAGCAAATGTGTAATAATGATCAGTACATTCTACCATCATTAATAACCCCATGCCCCCTCCCTTCCCTTCCAACCCCTCTGCCCTATCTAGAGTTCGTCTATTCCTCCCACGTCTCCCTCCCTATCCTACTATGAATCAGCCTCCTTATATCAAAGAAAACATTCGGCATTTGGGTTTTGGGGATTGGCTAACTTCACTTAGCATTATTTTCTCTAACTCCATCCATTTACTTGCAAATGCCATGATTTTATTCTCTTTTATTGCTGAGCAAAATTCCATTGTGTATATATACCACATTTTTTTTTATCCATCACCTACTGAAGGGCATCTAGGTTGGCTCCACAGTTTAGCTATTGTGAATTGTGCTGCTATAAACATTGATGTGCCTATATCCCTGTAGTATGCCGTTTTTAAGTCCTTTGGGTACAGACTGAGGAGAGGGATAGCTGGGCCAAATGGTGGTTCCATTCCCAATTTTCCAAGAAATCTCCATACTGCTTTCCATATTGGCTGCACCAATTTGCAGTCCCACTAGCAGTGTATGAGTGTACCTTTTTCCCCACATCCTTGCCAACACTTATTGTTGTTTGTATGCATAACAGCTGCCATTGTGACTGGAGTGAGATGAAATCTTAGAGTGGTTTTGGGATTAGGCCACAACTTCCTTAATAAGACTCCTGTGGTACAAGAATTAAAATCAAGAATCCATAAATGGGATGAACTCAAACTAAAAAGTTTCTTCTCAGCAAAAGAAACAATCTGTGAGGTAAATACAGAGCCTATATCTAGGGAGCAAATCTTTACCCCTCACACATCAGATAGAGCACTAATCTCTAGGGTATATAAAGAACTCAAAAAGCTAAACAAATAACCCAACCAATAAATGGGTCAAAGACCTGAAGAGACACTTCTCAGATGATGATGTACAATCAATCAATAAATATATGAAAAACAATGTTCATCATCACTAGCAATTAGAGAAATGCAAATCAAAACCACTCTAAGATTTCTGTGGTTTTTAAAGGTCTGCCTTTCACCCCATCCCACCCCCTGCAGTGTTTTTCTTACATAAATCCAAGCATCCTGTTCCTTCAGAGAATCCCGGCTAAGGTAGCAGGTTCTGGAGCCTGACTGGTTTCAAATTCTGTCCACACACCCACTCGCTGTGCTCCTTAAGCAAGTCACAACCTGATGGAATCCCCCATGTCTTCATACATATGAATCAGGCTTGTCCCTCTGTGGAGCGTTGTTAAGGTGAGTGTCTGGCACCAGGCAAAACATTATTATTATTATTCCCTACCAGTCTTGCAGACGTGTTGAACTGAGCTGGGACTTCTGGTTTTTGTTCTCCTCAAGGATGAGGGTGTTTTTCATGGTGCTTTGTCCAGGCTTTGCTGGGCTTTTGGCCACAGTTTTGCTTCATCTCTTTAAAGTCACACTGAAGGCTCCTGGGCTGGAAGCCTCCCTGTCTGCCCCAAGCTAGTGACAACGGGGAGGCTCTAGTGTGGAAAGAGGAGGAAATGTTCCCTTCTCCATTCCTGAAAAAAGAATTTTCTAGAGCCAATCCAAATGTAAAGAGGAGAATCCCCCAAATCATGAAACAAAACCAAATCTCCCCTATGTATTTAAAATTAAGGGCTGGGATTGTGGCTCAGCAGTAGAGGGCTCGCCTAGCATGCGCGAGGCCCTGGGTTCGATCCTCAGCACCACATAAAAATAAAATAAAGGTATTGTGTCCAGCTACAACTAAATAAACAAAATATTTTTAAAAATTAAATTAAATATATTGTTTCCCAACTTCTTGTGCCTGGTTACCCATATTTCCTAATTTCTCTAGAAGAAACACATATTGTTTTTATAATAAAAACTTAAACACAGAGTACCATGGTTGTTTCCAATTATCATGATTACAGAATATGAGTTGAACTTCTTCGTCTCAAAATGTTTTTCAGAATGACCTAGTAGACTGAGGCTGGGAGCTAGAAAGCTCCAAGTCCTTATCAAATCACAAGATCCCTCTTGCCGTGGAGCCTTGGTGAGTCATTTACCCTCTCCGAATCTTACATTCCTCATCAATAAATTAGGATACTCAGGGATATTGGGACACTTAATCAGTTAATATTCACATAACACGTTATTTTAATTTAAAAATTGGTCATAATACCTAAATAAAAGTTGTTTTCATTAATCTCTGTGCTATGAAAAAAATGGTATGCCTTTGGTCATTTCTAAACATCAATATTTCATTAGGCCACAGTCTCACAATTTGGAACCCACTTCAGTTGACATGAAAGAAAATATACTATATTATAATCTACATAGTGCTATGACTTATAATGCATGTGTCATAAATAACACTTTCACTGAGTTGTTTTATTAAAAATTCAAAGCCTTTTCTCTTTTTTTCCATTTCGACATATAGTAGACCCTGTAGCACACAGGGCTTCAAGTTCTGACAAGCATAGAGTTGTATAACCCCCCACCACAACAGAATAAATAGAAAGGAATAAATAAAACAGCTCCATCACCCCCCCCCCAAAAAAAATCCCTTTTGTCCCTTTGCAATTCACCTTTCTTTTCACCCTCAGTCCCTGGCAACCTTCAATCAGTTTTGTTTCCTTACAGTTTTGTCTTTTTGAGATTGTCATTCATCATTCATTTCAAAGGATGAAATCATTCAGTATGTAGTCTTTGACTTCTTTCTCTTAGTATAATGTACTTGAGATTTTGCCACATTGTCAAATGTATCAATAATTGATTCCTTTTATTGCTGAGTGTTAGTGCATTATGTAAATATATCACATTTTGTTTGTACATTACCCAGTTGAAAGATATTTGGTTGGTTTCCAATTTTTGGTGATTATAAATAGAGCTGCTATGAACATTCATGTACAGGTTTTTGTGGGAATAGGTTTTGATTTCATTTAGGTAAATACCTGGGAGGGGAAACAGTGGGTCACATGGTAAATGTGTATTTAACCTTACAAGAAGCTGAAAACTCTTTTCCAAAGGGTTGTGCCACTTTGCAATCACATCAGCAGTAAATGAGAGTTCCAATTGCTCCTATCCTAGCTAATGTTAGATAATGTCCATTTTGTTTATTTTGAGTGTTTGAAGGTATTTGTGGATTTTGAGTTTCCCTAATGATTAGTGAGGCTAACCATCAAAAAGATGATGTGGGCTTATTTGTCAGCCAATGAAATGTGAGTTTAATTCTTTTACCTGTTTTTTAATTAAGTTGTTTGATTTTCCTATTATTGAATTTTGAGAGTTCTTTATATATTTTATATGCAATACTTTATTAGATATATGCTCTGCAAAATATTATTTCCCAATCTGTGCCTTTTCTTTCCATTCTCTTAACCACTGCTTTATCTTTTTTCTTTAGTTCAAGCAATCTATTGTAAGTATAGTGGCTATAACAAATAACAATACACTGTATACTTGAGAATGGATTTTGAGTGTTCTCGCCACACATAAAAATTATAAAAATGGGAAGTGAGAAATAAGTTAATTAGGTTCATAGAGCCAATTTATTATATACACATATTTTAAAACATCAGTTGTACTCCATAGATCTATACAATCTTACTTCTTACTTAAAAAATAAAATAAATACATTTTTAAAGCAATAGTGTGGGACCCAAACCTTGGAAACTGTCATCCCAGACCCATGCCCACTGCAGAGCTTGGGGCAATTCACCCCAATGGACATGTGGTCCATTGTCCAGTTTTGCTTCTCAGCTTCTTGCCCCTCTGGAGCCAGAGGAACTGTGTGGCACTGAGAAAGTACACACAAGCTCAGAGTTCTTTTTCTGGCTGGGCCTATGTGATGATGACATACGGGAGGTGCTGTTGGAGCCTGGTCTTGAAGAATGAGAAGCCCTGCTGACCATCTGCTGTTGCAAAGAACGGGAAGTTCAGAGGTTATTGGCTATCATAATAGTGACAGTGCTGCATTTGGAATGAATCTGCCACCTGGCCACTGTATCTCTCTGCACCCAAATCTTATTTATTTTTATTTCAATTAAGTAAAAAACTATTATCAAGGACATCATTGGCATGATGATGTTTGGTTTGGGAATCCCTGCTCTACACAGAGCTAGTAATGGCCAGCGGTGGTGCGCTAGTATACATGTGTCTTAACTTACTTAAGGATGGGACATAACCCTCCTCCTTGAGGTCATCCAGGGACCCAGGTTCTGTCTGTCTTGTGGCTCTATCATCCTCTGGCATATCAACCTCATCTGCTTGGTTGAAGCTAATTTACCATCATTTTTACCTACATTCCTACCCAAGGGAAAAGAGGAAGTAGAGCAGAAGCCACTTCCTTTTTAGGACATGACCCAGAGTTTACTGATGTCCTTTTGACCAGATCTTAGTCACTTATCCATAGCCAGTTGCTAGAAAGACAGGAAAGACTACCAGCTAAAGCTGGGCAGTCATGTCTCTGTTTAAATCTCTGTTCCTGTGGAATAGTACATGCTGGCAGACAGGTAGCCATCGTCCTGTGTAGGAAACAGGTGTCGTAACTAAAATCAGACCTTCTTACTCCTACTCATAAAGAACCAGGAAGCAGAAGTTGCTTTTTGCAAGCTACAAAAGATTTTCCCCATAGATTGTTCTGAGGTTAACAGAGAACTGAATGAAATTTCCCTTCATCTTGAAACTAGCAAAGAGAATTGTCAAAAGCTGAGGACAAAAAGGAGCTAGGTGGCCCCCAATCTAAAGGAAGCTGAGCATTACTGTGTCCAACACCCCCACAGAATCAACATCACAACCCCCACCCACCCCAACCTCCCAAAAACTTAGTTAGCGCAGATGTTAAGAGGAAGTTGTTGAGTAATCGCCCTTGTGAGGAAGTAATTTTTTGTGGTAAGAGATCATTCCCTCCCTATCCTAGGAGAAGGGGAAAGGGTCTGTCCCTCCTCAAACCTGAATGAGCAAGGCTCAGTAAAATCACTCCTGAAAATCAAAAGAGTGTTTCTCATGCATAGCAATATCCGCCCCCCCCCCGCCAGGTAGGATAATCAGCAATTCCCCTTTGGGCTGAGGTGAAGGGTTTCCCAGATGCTTCCCTTTGCCACTGCTGTTATCAAATTAGCACAGACTTGGGGGCTTCCACCATGTGAACATATTAACTTACTCTTTAGGAGGTCAGACATCTCATTAGACTAAGATCAAGTTGTCGACAGGATTGTATTCCTTCTGGAGACTCCAGGGGAGGTTCCATTTCTTGCTTTTTCCAACTTCTAGAGGCTGTCTGCATTCCTTGGCTCATGGCCCCCTTCCATCTTCTAAGCTAGCAATTGTGTCACTTCCAGCTCTGCTCTTGCTACCACATTCCCTTCTGACACCTTTGCACTCTTGTCTCCCTCCTGTGAAGACACTCGTGAAGACAGAGGGCCCACCCTATTGATGATCTTCCCATCTCAAAACACTTAATCATCTTTACAATGTCCTTTTGCCAAGTAAGGTAGCATATTCTCAGGTCTGGGGGGATTTGCCTGTGGACAGTTTATTCTGCATACTGTACCAGGACATGGGACTTTCAGCCCCAACACTGGGACAGAGTTCCAAAAGGCCTTTGGAAATATCTGAAACATTTTGGGATGTCATAATTATCATCTAGTGGGTAGAAGATAGAGATGCTGCTATATATCCTATAAGGCACAGGACGGCTCCTTTCAACAAAGAATTGTCCAGCCCCAAATGTCAATAGTGTCAAGGTTGAGAAACTCAGGATTAGAGATACCTACAAAAGTCAAGGATGGCATCCTTTCATGATGACATGAATGATTTTCTGTTTGCCTTAACAGAGAAAGAGGAAATAAAGGGAAGCAGTGGGCCTTAGAGAAGAAGTGGCGGTGAGAGGCATGAGTGTCTATTCTTGGTCTGGAACGGACACTTGAGTTTCCGGTGGACTGAGTGGCTCTCATGGAAGGGTGCTGGGCGGAAGCTGCCCTGCCAGCGTCCCACTCTGAAGATCTGCCCACCAAATGGTGAACTCTAGCAGCAAGGGCAGGCTGCCAGGGGCTGCTGAGGAGGCTGCAAGAGGTTGGGCTAGGGCCAGGCCTTCCAAAAAGGGAACTGTGCAGCGGGGAGGCTCCATGTGGCTTCCTGAGAACTTATTTATGTGTTGCAGGCCTGCCACAGGCAGAGCATCTTCAGCCCATCCAGTTTAGCAAAAGAAGAGGCAACAGTCAACACGAGGACATTGTAAGTGTCCCTCCTTGTCTCTCGTCCCTCAAAATGAAACAAGGAAGAGAACAGAAGGGCGGAACACACACTTTTGTGCTTAACATCCTTGCCGCCAGAAGTCTGGTCTGTGATGGGGGAGAGGAGGAACGCTTGAAAGAGATGTAAGATTGTGGGGTACACTGGCCTAATTTTAATAAATCAGAAGTGACTAGAAGACAAGAAGTTCCAGCCCAAGATGGCCTTAGAATCTGCTACTATCCAGTAGAGCAAGAAGAGTAGACAGAAAGTAATTGAAAATAGTGGTTGGAAAAAACGAAATTTCATTCTTAGACTTCCAACCTAAATCTTCAATGTATAATATTTCCACTAACCACTATCATTGTTGGGACATAAAAGGACATCTTTCCAAAACTCAGAAGTGGGTGGAATCTTGCCCTTGGGGCCCACAACCGACACTTTCACATGAAACATAAAGACAGAATATTAAAATTGCTACGGCTGGGTGGTCTTGTGCACACGTACCCACAGTACTTGTAGGAGCAAGTGACCCAGTTGAGGGACCCCAATGTTAAATGTTGAATGTTGTCAAGGTGGCCTAAGCACTTGCTCTCAGTAGTGGAGTCACACATTCTACCTTTAAGTAGAAAATGTTTATTCTGTCCCATAACTCCAAAGGAAAGCAGTTTGTTACCTCCATGTTTCATAATTCTTTATTTATTTGTGTACTTTGCTTTTAATATGAGTATAGCTTTGATTTCCCTTATGTTTTCCCCCTTCCACCACGTCCTTCAGTCAGCCAGACATTTGGGCATCTCATGAAAACAGAACTTCTAAGAATCTCCAGGGCCAAAAGTAAAGGTTTCCTGCAAGATAATGCCCCTTTCTTTCTTTTGAAAGAGCCAAAGTTTCTCAAATAGGTGGAATTCAGGGCTGGGGTTGTGGCTCAGTAGTAGAGTGCTCACCTAGCACATGTGAGGCTCTGGGATCGATCTTCAGGTATTGTGTCCAACTACAATTTTATATATATATATTTTTTTTTAAAAAAGATGTGGAATTCATTGTGCCAGAGGGAAAGGGACTTTCAGAGGTGATAAAGAAAAAATGTTGAATCTTAATTGGAAAAATGAAGGAGGGCAGAGTCCCAGAGAAAGTGAGAACCAGGCTAATGCTTGTAGAAGGCTCTAGGAGGCACCAGACACCCAAGGGGATGACCATGCATAAACCCAGAAGGGACCCTTCCCCTACCTCAAGTATGGCACGTGATTGTGAAGTCTTAAGATCTGAGAGGGCCTTTAGGGTTACAACTGTTGGCATCTCAGCAATAACTAGGGCACAAAGAAAAACAACCCCATGTCTTTGGGCTCCATAAGACCCTGGAACTCTGCAGAGCCCAAAAGCACGGGGCCCAAAGGTGGAATTTCTTGCTACCCTCCATATCAGAGTACAGCTGAGAGTTAAATGCAAGTTGATTTAAAGGAAAACAAAGAATCTGGGTTGTGGATTAACATTCTTGTACTTCTCTCCAATCTATAATAGAATCCTTTATTTTGAAATTTTATAACTAAAATGGGTTTTTATAATTTATTTTAGAAATCCTATCTTTGGGCTGGGATTGTAGCTCAGTGGTTGAGTGCTTGCCTGGCACATGGTAGGCATGGAATTCAATCCTCAGCACCATAGAAAAATAAATAAATAGAATAAAGGTATTATGACCATCTACAATAAAAATATTTTTTAAAAAAGAAATCCTATCTTTGATGAGGCTAAAATGATCCATGTGCTAATGGATTTGAGTTGGAGACAATAGTATAAACTCATGTTTAGTTCAATATACATACAGTGATTATATACAGAAATAATTATAGATATGTATATATATTCTGGTTAATATACCCATATATATTTTCTTTCTCTGTCAACCAAGCGACCTAAAAGAAACAGTCTAGTTGGAAGGAGCATACCTAGTATCCAGACCTAGATGTCTAACACCATTTTCCAATAAAAGAAACCAGGTCTCTTGGAGAAATGGCTGATTCTAGATCTAGGGAAGGAGACATGAGATGATCCAGAACATCTGGTAGTGCCAGAAAGTTAAGAAAGTGCTAACACACACTTGGACATGCACAAATATTCACACATACAATGCTAGGGGTATGTTAAAGGGATACAGGAACCAACTGAAGGCGCTCCAATGGCCAAAGCTTGCACAACTTGAAGCAAAATAAAGTAATATTGGTTGATAACCAAAGTATAATTTCATGTGGCTTCTCTACTCCCACAGAGGTGGCACGGAACTCCAGACTCCATAATAGTCAACATGACTCTTATCACTTAGCTAAGTCATAGTGACAGTAGGTTCTCTTGCTATGATGTGATGATATCTGACTGTAGTCTTCTTCTGCAAAACCCACAAACACGGGCTAATCAGGAAAAATTTTTAAAAAATATCAAACAAATCCCAACAGTGATACATTACAAGATACGTGGCCATTACTCTTTGTTTTAGTCAACTTTTTCACTGCTGTGACTAAATGACCCAACCAGAACAATTTTAGAGGAGGAACAATATATTTGGGGGCTCAGGGTTTCCGCGGTCTCCATCTATAGATAGCAGCTTCATTCTTCATGGTTCCAGGTGAGGCAGGAACAACATGGCAGAAGATTGTGGCAGAGGGAAGCAGCTTACATGGTGATCAGAAAGCAGAGAGAGAGAGAGAGACTCCACCCTCCAGATAAAAAATATATACCCTGTAGCCACACACCCCCCTCCATGAACCATTTCCTCCAGACACACCTACCTGCCTTCTGTTACCACTCAATTAACCCCATCAAGGATTATTTCACTGATTAGGTTAAGCCTATGACCCAATCGTCTCCAAACCTTCTTGCATTGTCTCACTCATGAGCTTTTGGAGGACATCACATCCAAACCATAACACTCCTCAAAACTGTCCAGTTATCAAAAACAAAGAAAGTCTAAGAAACTATGGGTAGCCCAGAGGAGACTAAAGAGACTTGAAGTACAGATGCAATGTAGAATCCTGGGTGGGATCTTGAAACTGAAAAAGAACTTTAAATAAAACTAAGGAAATATGAATAAATAAGTACAGACTTTAGTTAATAATAATATGCCAACACAAATTTATTAATTACATGCCATTCTAATGTAAGATATTAATGGGGAAACTAAGTGTGGGGTACACAAAAACTTTGTACCATCGTCACCATTTTTCTATATATCTTAAACTGTTCTCATAAATAAAGTTTAATTTTAAAATAATATACATAAAGTTATCAAGTTTATTTTAGGCCTCATATAAGTAGATATAATGGACCAAAGCTTGAGGCTTTTTGTTATAAAATAGGTGTAGTTTAGTGTTAATGATCTCTGAATTATTAATGTTAACTGGCTTCTACATCTACAGTTTGGTTTTTATTCTGTTTGTTTATATAATATGGAGTATTAGTAGTGGTATCTATTTGACATGGCACTTAGTGATTCTAATAAACATTTGTTTATTTTAAAAGGACCTTGATGGCTAAAAATGTAAAAATGATTTGAAAGTTTCCTTTAATGCCTTCCTTACTATCTCTGAAGTGCTTTCTTGGGGTTCAATAAGTCAGTAAGGCATATTTTTAAAAATCCTACCCTCAGATTTTAAACATTTGAAAAGCTGCTCAATGTCACTCATAATAAGAACCATATAAGCCAAAAATGAAACAATATTTTCATCACACTTGTAAAATTCCAGAAGTAATGTTAGCAAAGCCATGGAAAAATAGGTACCTTCGTACAATGCTAGTGAGAATGCAAATTGGCAAACCCCAATGAAGAGGATTTAGCGATTATGAAAATTATAAATGTTTATGTCTTTGATCTAACAACTCCTCTCCTGGGAATTCATGCTACACCTATGCTCAAACACATGCGAGTAACATGAACACAAGCTTATTCATCGCAACCTTGTGTGTGTTAGCAAAAGACCGGACGTGTCTTCAAACAAAGAGTCCAAATCAAGAAAAAGGCATTCCTGCAATGGAACACTAGGTAGCCTGCTTTTTTAAAAAGAATAAACAAGTTCTTTATGTATTGATGTAGAAAATCTTTCAAATGCATTCATTGTTAAGGGATAAAAAACAAGGTGCACATTATTTATAGAAAAAAAAAGAAGATAGGAATGGATCTGGACATATATTTTAAAGTTCTTGGAAAGATAAACCAAATAATAATAGTGGTGGTCAATTGGGGATGAAAGACTAAAGTGGGGAGTAGTAACATTGCAAAGGGAGACAGGGAAGGAGGTTTCCACTGGACACGTTTTTAAACATTTTGACATTAGAACTACATAAACAGAATGTCTGTTCAAGAAATCAAATAAGTTTTTAAACTCTACCTTGTAAGAAACAGAAGGCCTCTGTGTTACAAAATTTGTATTCAGATAAGCATATAAATGCATTTACCATAGAATAAAAGTTAGTTATTACATTTTCTTTTCCTATCAATGAGTCAAAACAGAAACATCAAAATGAAAAGCATGCTATCTATGATTTTGGTCTTTGTTGTAGTTTTTACTTGGAAATGGTCTAAAGGTCGTTTTAGAGACATTATTGGTGATGTTTTTGGTCCAAATTACTATGCTTCTCAAAAACATCTTAATAATGTAAGTTAATATAATAAAAGGTCTTGAAGTTTGGAAGTCATTTCTCCCTAATAAAAGCCAATTTATCTCCTGCAGGGACATACCAAGAAGAAAATTTTGAATTCTAATTCTGAGTTTCTTTAACCAACCATTATATTTTCTCTTTACAATGAATAAAAATCTCTTATTTACAACCCTACTGCTAATTTACTATAATTATCACAACTAGCATATAATTCACATGTTTTATAGTAAATATGCACATCTCATAAGAGAAAAGCTAAAATATCCTTTTTGAAGCTTCCCCAAATATTAAAATGCAGTAGCATCTATACTCCAACAATACATTGTTTAAATTCACTTCAATTTTTTTTGAGAAATTGTTGAATAATTACTATAAACTAAAAGCTTTAAGATGAAAATTTAAAAATGAATAGTATGACCTCTGCACTCCAGAACATTTGACTATACATACAGCTCCAAAGCAATGCAGTATATTAAAAGTATTGGTAAAGTGGGGAAAATTACTACAGGTATTCAGAGGAGGAAAAAATTTCACCCAGTTGAGAATAATCAGGTATTATGTCCACCTACAACTAAAAAAAATAATTTTTTTTAAACTGGCAGAAGAAATTTCTGAATAGCGAAGCATTCAGGCTAGTGATTTGTTACTTTTTCACTGCTGCATACAGTAGGATTCAGGAGCAATAGCATGACCTAAAGTCAAACTGTATAATTAAAAGGGAGACAGGGTGCAGGGGCATAGCTCAGTTGTAAGGTGTGCTTAGCATGAGCAATGCCCCAGGTTCAATTCCCAGCACCACAAAAAAGAGGGTGGTGGGTAGGAGGCAAAGCAAAAATATTTGGAAAATTTTCATCCCAGCCAGGAAAAAAGCACATTCAGGAGAATAAAATAAGGCTGCAGCTGAGTGACTATTTGCTAAAGAGATTAGCACAGATAAAAGAGAGTTTGTTTCTAATACTCAGGACATTGGAAAAGAGGCCCTGATGGCATCTCAAAAATCTACCAGGCTGCTTCTCCTGTCACAGGACCAGAGGCCTTCCAGGGCAGAATACTTTCAAAAAGGGGCACTGGTCACGCTCCACAGGCTCAGTCCCCTGGGCCACCTCAGAACTCAGCTCCCTGATTTCTCAAGAAGGACTCCAAGCCTGCTCCTCTCATGGTCCAAACCGATCCGGGCACAGCTTATGTCAACAGCAGATGCTGGTGGCACCCCTCTGGCGCTGCTTCTGCAGGTGCACAGAATGCAAGAGGTACAGGGTCCTGCTGGCTCCCACCAAGATCTCAAAGGAAAGCCTGATCTCAAAGCCAAGATCTCAAAGGGGGTCAGATAGAAGCCTGCCACAGGTGGATCCATTACAGAGATTCTCCACTAGAAAACCAAGTGGACCTTAGGAGCAGACTGCCACCAGGAAGGTAGAGCCACCAGCAGCAGACAGAACCCACCTGCGAAAGCTACAAACCTGAGCTCGCTGCCTGTGAGAGCAGCCCCATAGGCTGCAACCAGCAAATCTGTGGAGGCAGAGCTGCCCAAGGCCTTGAAGGCCCCCCCTCTCCTCATTACAGTCTTCATAAGATGCTAGACTTAGGGCTATAAGATTTAATGCCTGTCATGCTGGCTTTTGGTCTTGCTTAAAGCTGATTGCTTTTTCTACTTTCCTATTTCTCCCTTGTTTGCCTTTCTGGGGAGATGACGGCCAGCATCTCTTTGCAGGGTTCTTTCTGCCCAGGGGAATCCAAGCCACCCTAAAACTTACAATTTTAGATAATTAGTAAGTAACAAAATACAAATACTCAGAAATATATTTACAGAATGTGAAGCCCCTGATAGATCTAGTCCACATGTATTCTGGAACTAGACAAAGGGAAAATAGCTCTGGTGACTTATTTAAGGGGACACATCCAAGGTAGCGATAAGGTTTCAATGGCAGAGTCTTGCTTCCTGATGTCTTGCCTTGGTGCGGCGGGGATTTGCAGTTTGATTGACATCTTAGCAGGTCACTCCCATCTCAGGTACTGTGTGGAACAAGGCAGGGAAAGAGATTCACATTGTCCCTGGGCAATTGACCAGAGGAAATGTCCACTGGCCATTCCCAGACATCAGATGTCTCTATCCGTGAGGCTTCCATGCACAGTGACCCACATGCAACCCACGGATGGCTCGTGGTTTCAGTCCATAGACAGCTGACTCCATATCTCTGGGACTGACATTTGCCTTATCCCTGCTCTGCCGTTGTATCTCTAAAGTAGGTAACTTGCTTGTTTATTTTATGGGCTCATTGCTGGGAATTGGTCTGGAGTCTCAGATGAAACTTTGGACTTGCTGAGTAATGCTGGAATGAGTTAAGACTTGAGGACTGCTGAGGATGGCATGGTTGCATTTTGCACTATGAGAAAAACATAAACCTTGGGGACCAGGGATGTATATTATGGTTTGGATATGGTTTGTGTGTCCCCCAAAGGTTCATGTGTGTTCAGTCCCCAGTGTGATAGCGTTAGCAACTGGTAAAATTTTTGCCAGGCGGGACCTAGTGTAAGATGACTAGGTCATTAGGGGTGCAGCCCTAGGGAGGGATTGAAGTCATTATCATAGGACCCTAGCTAGTTCTTGAGAGATTGGCTTATAAAGTGAGTCCATCCCAAGTGCTTGACCCCTTCTGCATGCAGCTATTTCCCCCTTCCACTCCTCTATCATATTGTGATGCTGCCAAAGGGACCCTCACCAGAGGTTGAACAGATCGTAGACTTTCAACTTCCAAAACTATGAGCTAAATAAACCGCTTTTCTTCATAAAGTACCCAGCCTCAGATATTTTATTACAGCAACAGAAAGTGGGCTAAGACTTCCTGCTATTTGCTAATGCATCTGTTTTAGTCAGATTTTTCATCAGTGTGACCAAAAGACCTGACAAAAACAACTAGAAGAGGAAAAGTTCATTTAGCTCACAGTTTCAGAGGTTTCAGTCCATAGACAGCTGACTCCATAACTCTGGGCCTGAGGTAAAGTAAAACATTATGGTGGAAGAGTATTGTGGAGGAAAGCAGCTCAGGACATGGCAATCAGGAAGCAGAAAGAGTACTCCACTCATCAGGGGCAAAATAGAAACCCCAGAGTCATGCCATCAGTGACCCCCCTCCTCCATCCACTTCCCACCTGCCTACAGTTACCACCCAGTTAATCCATGTCAATGGATTAATGCACTGATTAGTTTAGAACTCTCATAACCCAATCATTTCACCTCTACACTTTCTTGCGTGTCTTTCACATGAGCTTTTGGGGGACACCTGCTATCTAAACCATAATGCCATCTCAAGTTTTATGTATCTAGCTTTCATCAAATTCCTCAGGTTAGAATTAAATTTCCAGTCACCTTTTGAATTGCTTCACCTCTGTCTCTGCCACAAGCATTCTAATCCCTGTATGTCAAAATTTGAAATTGTCTCTCTCATCAAACCCATTATCCCCCTCTATACTTGTCTTGTCAATAATGATGGTACAACCAGTTGTCCTGGTTGCCCAAGTCAGAGATCAGAAATCAGATTGGCCTCCTGCCTGCCTTTCCTTTTCTTATTGCCAATTCTTTCTCTTAAGGACCTTTTAAATCTATCCCTTCTCTTCTTTACCATTGTATGTCTAACCTACTATATTATTATGCTTCCCAAGTTAATAGCACCTTCTAGGATCTGTCAACTCACTGTAGAGTCAAAGTGTGGGATCTGGGTTCAGACAACCTGATCTGGAATTCTTTGATTGACATATATTTCTTGTTTCTTTCTTGAGTAAGGTGCCTATTCTCTCTAAACATCAGTTTCTCTTCTCCAGTGTAATCAGCATCTACTTCAGGAATTGACTGTTCATGCAGTGAGGGGGAGTGCCTAATAAATAAAGTCATTGCTGCCACGTTATGTGGTCAATTCATGTGAAAACTGAATAATTGTTCAGAGTGATCCTCCCACATCAGTCATTCCTCTGGTTAGGAACTCTTGCATTACCATAAAGTCCAATCTCCTCTGCATGGTGCTTTCCTACCTCTCTAACCTCCTCATCTTCCCACCTACAGTAATGTTGAGTTGGAGGGCACATTAAAGGTCATCCTGTCCACATTTTGGAAATAAGAAAACAGGCCAAATTTTTTCCAAGTTTGATGAAAACTATAAAGTTATCTATCTAGAATTTTATACCCAGCTAAAATACATTTCAAAAATGAAGTAAAACACTTTAAACACATCTTGTTTTTTGGTTTGTATATGGCAAGAGCTACATACTAAAGAATAGTGGCAATCAAGACTCCTTGATGAACCAATTTATCACCAGAAGACCCACACCTCAAAAAAAAATGCTAAAGTCCTTTGGACAGTGGAAAATAATACCAAATGGAAATACAGACTTACACAAAGGAATGAAGAGGATTGAGAATGGCAATTGCATGAGTAAATAAATAATATTTTCCTATTATTACTATATAAACCTCTTACAGAAAATAAATTGACTAAAACATAACATATGTAAAAGACATTTAAAATGTATATAACAGATCATATTTTAAAAAACAATCAGAACAAATGTGAATTCAGCAGGAAATTATTCACTTTGCATAGCAAAACCCACAACTATGGTTGCCTCATGTGAATTAGTCACACTCAAGGAGTCCTGGTTGCCACTATTCTTTGGTAGGTAGCTCTTGCCATATACAAACCAAAACAAAACAAAACTTCCCACCCACCTAAGGCCAAAATACATCACAAGAGAACATTCTTAACTGCTGGATCATAATAAATTGCAACTGATTGAGACATTTTACAGTTAAAGAAGAAAGGAAGAAAAGGAATAAGGAAGGACTGTTTATTTCTTACCTCAATAAAGATTTTACAAAAAGATTAACAAAGTGCCTAACTGGAAAGAGTGACTTAACATTTATTTAAAAAAATTAAACTTTTCTCTAATTAGTAGGTTTGGGTGGTTATAGTGTAGGAAGCTCCCTGGGTAGGGACTTCTCCAGCTCTGCCCTCCTCCTCCCAGAGGGTTTATCTGCACTACATGCTGGATGCTGAGTGGGTATAGTAAGTAGAAGCCATGTAGTTAAGGTCATGAACAGAGGCACAAAAAAATGTGATATAAATGTGTTGAGAATATGGGAGGTTGGGAAGGGAGTAAGATAGACCTTCACATAATATGACAAGAAATTCATTGATAATGTTTATAACTAGATAAGTCACAAAGTAGGGGCAAAAGAATATCATTCAGAGGTATAGAAGTAACTACAAGAAGAAACAACTCCAAGGGAAGTCCTGATTTTCAGAGAACAGACAAGAGTTGAATGGGGTTCAGGAGACTCGGGCTTATAACTGCATGTGAGTGTTACTTTGATTTTTAAAAAACATTTTTAAAGTATAATAAAAATCATTAAAATTAGTGGGAGATTCACTCAACACTTCAGGACACAATCTTTTAAGCATATTTTCACTGGGATCTCACCATCAGTGATTAACTGCAACATCATCCTGTCCTCCTATGTGGTTGACTCAAACTCAAGCTCATTTTCCGGTCATGTACCTAAAATACAGATTGACCACATCACTTCTTTTCTTGGAGAATTTGGTAGCCACCATGGCCCCCCACCGGCAGCCAATACTCCTGAAGGGCTTCAGAACTCCATACCTTTCCTGTAAAGTCTGTCCACACTCGCTGCCTCTCCTCTGGCTTCTTGCTGTAGCAACACCCAAACACTGACTTTCCCCACACAGCTATCTAATTGCTTCCTGCCAGTCTCTGCACTCTGACTTGTGTCCATTCTTCAAAATGAAGCCAAAGGCTCGCTCCCACTAACAGGAATTCTTCACAGACTTTCCCCAAGCTCATCAGGTCCCTCTCCTAACTGTTCCCTATTTCCTTGTGAATTATTATTGTCTCTGTTCCAACAACACTGCATAGAGTTCTGTTTCTAATACCTGCACTAGATTGGGAATTTATTGAAGTCAGTCTTTGTATCCCCAATAAGTATTAGAGAGCATGTGTTAAGTGCTCAATAAGTGATTTTTTTTTTTTAGTTCACTCTGAGAATGATCATCAGACCTGACTAGGACTAGAAGAAAGTAGCATCTAACAAAAATAAAAACTTAAATCTAATTTTCACTCTTGGTAAACCTACATCTGCACTGGTGTGATCTATTTATATATACACATAAACTCCAAAGTATATGAACAACCTATCCTAGCTCATGGGCAGGACAGACTATTTGCTGAATGGTGTAGTTTGGAAAGTTCTTAGTCCAATAGACCTTATCCACCTAGCTGCCATACTAGGTGAATAATTTGGTTACCCCAAATTACCGAACATCCTCCTTAATATCGTCTTTTAAATGCAAACAACCCCTCGAGTGGTTAAGCTGGATTATGCTCACCATTCCCTTGGCATGAGTTTGCCCACATCCAGCACCCTCACACCTCCCTATACCCACAGAGCCAGGAACATCTGAGATCACAGCCTGAAAGAGTAGGAGAGAACCAGAAGGAGCAGAAGACCCTGATTTGGAATCTGGGACACTGTCACACAGAGATGAAGATAGGGCACCGTCACAGAAATGAAAGTTATGTGTGGCATGCGCACATGCTTAAGGATCAGGTAGTCTGGCTTCACTTTGCCTCTGACCTTTAGATCTCGGATGTTGGAAAGGTTATTTTACCCCTCTAAATCTTGTTTTTATGAGGCCACATTCTCCTAAACCATGCAGTGTCCATGGAGTGCTCCAACGGGGTATGGAGTTTCCGTCTGGAACAGCTAGCCATCACCTCCATGTCTGCAATGGGCTGAAGGAAACTATGAGAGCACTGTGAGTAAAGGAGAAAACCAGAGCACACCAGAGTCTTTCCTCACCTACCTTTCCTCACCTGTTTCTTACAGGAGAGTGATAGTCCCTGTCTTCACAGGCCTCTCTTATATAAAGTGATTCTGCATTTCCACCCAGTTACTCCTGTAATACCTCAAAATCTGGGAGTAATAAAGAATCCTTTCTTCTTATATGGCAAGAAAGGGAAAACTTTCCAAAAATTTTTCTTTTATTTCTTTATTTCTGTTTTGTTGTTGTTGTTTATTTGTTTTCTGTTTTGTTTTTCTGTACTTTTTAGGCCCATCTAGCAGGGCTATCTCTAAAGCTTGTATTTGAACATACTTATATACCCTCTTTGTCACCTATAATCGTCTACTTAGCATATTGAGTGACTTCCCCAAACACTAGGGGACAAGAAATTCTCATAGAGCAGAAATATACCTCTAGCTGGTTGCCGTGGAGCCTCAGGTAGCAAAGTTTGGGGCAAGTTGGCAAACTGATTTGTTTTCAAACCTTAGACCAGTGGCTTTCAAACCTGGGCGTTCAGAAATATCTGAAGGACTTGTTAAAACATGGCTGGCTGGCACTCCCCCATACTTTCTGATTCATGAAGCCAGTGGAGCTTGAGGATTTAAATTTCTAGCAAGTTCTCAGGTAATATTCCTACTGCTAGTCTTGAAACCTCACTTGGAGAACCACTACTCTAAATAATATTCTATGCAGTTTAAAATAATTAAATCTTACTTTTTGTTTTCAGCCAAAAAAAAGAAGAATCAAAAATACATTTTCAAAAATTTCTTTAGTATTTTTTAAAATAATTTTTTGTTTTTTAAAAAAATGAGGTATATGTTACCATATGAAATTTATTTTTAGTAATCAGGTAATTCCAATCAAGTTTTTCAAATGAAAAAAACCCACTGCTATTTAATTCTTATCAATGTTGTAGTATTAAGATCTTAGAGTTAGGGAAAAAAAATAGTTGCTATTAATGGACTTCCATGTGATGTGTATACAGAATGTGAGAAAATAAATTTCAAATATTATTTATATGTTGCACTTCTGCAACAAATTATCGATGTAAATCCAAAACATTTTCTTCTTATGGCAATTTAATGTTTCTAGGTTACTCGTAATATCTGATACTACTCTACTTGTTTCCTCAAAACAGGATGAGAAAAGCATTTTTAAAAGACCTTTAAAATTAAAGCAGAAGTGTCAGGAAGATGGTAGATTGCAAGCACCCAGCATTTGCCTTTTGCTCCACAAGACTGAACCAGAACAACAGGTAGGTAGCTGAATGTTGAAGGGGAGTGGGTCACAGCAAAGAGACAGTATCCAGGTAAAAACCCAGAAATATTGTTTTTCAGAATCATAAGAGATACAGAGCACCCCAACATGGAGCTCTGGGAGGCTCTTCAACTGTGCCATTGGTGAAAGAGAAAGTCCCAGGCATCTCCACAAGGCAGAGTCTGGCACTGAGCAAGCATGCAGCGTGAGCCAACAGGAGACAGGATCTGCGTAATCCGCCTCTGGAGAAGAGGTACTCTGTACTCCCTGGCTTATTTATCTGGTGCCATAACAGGGAACCATCTCAAGAAAGGTCCCATTGTTTGAGTTTACTACTTGGGAAATCAGAAGCCCCTACATGTTTTATATCTCAAAGACCCAGTGGCCTGTCTTCATTGGCTCAGCAGGCACCCACCCCAGAAGTAGTTTGGATCCAGGGAAATGATTAACACAGGTTCACAAAAAAAAATTCTAGAAAGTGGGAAGTTCAGTCTGTGAGGCAGAGGGAAGTTAAAGGCGATGCCATTTAAAGTTGGCAATCCCACCTCTGTGAAGGAGCGAGACGATCTAGCTGTGGAATCACTCCAGGGCTGGGTCCAGGAGCACCGTCACTGGAACTGGGAGATAGCTCATTTCCCACAGCTGCCCTCACCCAACACCATCACACTGGTTCAGTCACTGCCTCCAAGTCAGAGGCATTCAGAGGATATGCCGCCATGGCTTACACATTTGCCACACCTCTGAGCACAATGACTGACAATCTGGGTACCAGGAGGAGGGCGTTGCAAACCCCAGAGGTCCACATGCTCAACAGGTAAGAAGGACTAGCAGGTGACTTCTAATGTTCCCTTGTAACTGTCCTCGGGTACAAATACAAAGGCCTCTGGAGTGAATATAGCTCTGCTGTGGACAACGTTGCCCTAGCTGGTGCACAATGTGAGGATGAACTCATCTGCGTATGGCCCTAGTTAGTTTGGCCTGTTTGGCTGGAGTGAGCACGAACACCAGCACCAGAGTTGTGACACATTACCACCCCATACCTGTTGGGTTCCAAAATTAGAGGTCCTGGAAAGAGACATCTCCATTTCAAAAACCTCACAAGGAGGAATTCTTGACTTTTTTTATGGTTGTTTGCTTCTGCTTTTGTTTTGTTCTGTGTTGTTTTGTCTCATTATTTTTTCATACTTTTATCTAATTTTATGTATTTTTAAAAATTCTTTACTGGGATTTCCTTCCATCTGTCTCTGTCTTTTCTTATTTCTCATTCTGTTCCTTTTTCTGTCTTTCTCTTGTCATTCCTTCTTTTTTTCCTCTCTTCCACTTAAAAAAAAAATGATTTTAACTTTAGTTTCAGTAATGTTTAACTTTGTAGTCTATTCTATATTATTATTTCCCCTTTCTTATCTATGGTTAGTGGTGTTATACATGGTGTTTTTAAAAGTTTTTTATTGCATGTCTATACGTAGTTTGCTTTTAAGTTGTTGTTACTGGTGGTTTTCTCTCTCAAAGCAGTGCTGGAGATTGAACCCAGCACTGTGAACATACTGGGTGGGTGTTTTGCCACTGAGCTACACCTTCAGCCTAACTGAGAGAAATTGTACCTTACTTCATCTATAACCTACTCCTGCTCAAACTTTGGTGGATACCTCAATTTAAAGAATACAGGAGACTGGGGCTGGGGCTGTGACTCAGCGGTAGAGTGCTTGCCTAGCATGTGCGAGGCCCTGGGTTTGATCCTCAGCATGACATAATAAATAAATAAAGGGGCTGGGGATGTGGCTCAAATGGTAGCGGGCTTGCCTGGCATGCATGAGGCACTGGGTTCGATTCTCAGCACCACATAAAAATGAAATAAGGATATTGTGTCCACCTAAAAAAATACTTTTAAAAAAATACATCTTTAAAAATAAATAAATAAATAAAGGTATGTGTCCAATTACAACTAAAAAATTTTTTTAAAAAAATCAAAACAAGAATATGGGAGACAAATTTTCCAGTTGATTATGGGAGACAAATTCCCAAGTAGGCACAGATGGGTGGGGGGCAGAACACCACTACTGGATATTCATCCACTAGTAAAAACAGATAAATAGCATACCTATTGTACATACTTCCCACAAGGAACTGTACCACAGGTCACTCCCAAACTCTCTCAGACTATACAGTGCTAATAAATCTGGAGAGTGTACATCTTATATGTTTGGTTGTCCATATCATACCTGCCTGAACTAGCAAAGGGACTCCACTTGTGTAAGTCCTACAAAGAAAGTGGGTCTCTCGGGTTCTGATGCAGAAGGCACAGAATCAACACATACCAAGTACAACCTCAGAAGACACAGGAAAACGATAAGTCTATTTGGAATTAAACTCAACACTACACAACAAAGCAGCATCCCAGGGCATGTCATAAGAAAAGACTGATCAATATAAAGACTCTCACATAAAAGTGGAAGAGATACCCATCCCAAAAGAAACATAAATTCCAGCATAGAAATACAAGAAACAGGAAAAAGTAAGGTGAAATGACTTGTCCAAAAGTTCTTAACTCCCTAGTCACTGAATCCAAAGATTTTGGAATGGTTAAAATACTGGACAAAGAATTCAAAAGATTAATTGCTAAATTGATAAATGAATTCAAAGAAGATACAAATAAACAACTGAAGGAAGACCTTGCAGGATATGAAGAAGTAAAAAGACAGTTCTGAAACATAACCAAACATAAATCTTGGAAATAAAATCTCAGTAAGTCAAATGGAAAAACTCAGTTGAAAGACTTGCCAGTAGACAGACCAAGCAGAAAGCATATTAGGGCTTGAAGACAAGGTGATTGAATTTAATATTTAGACAATAATAAATAAAAATAAGTAATAAAATGTGAACAGAACATACAAGTTCCTGGTGACAACATTATAGACCAAACAGTCAAATCATAGGTTTAGAAGTAGAAATAGGGCTATAGGCTAATGATATAGAAAACCTATTTAGTGAAACAATAGCAGGAAAATTACCAAATCTTGGGAATGATGTGGATATCCGGATACTGGAGACATTGAGAACCTTAAATAGACATGACCAGAAAACAGCCTTCCTGTGACATAGTCTAAACTGCTAAAAGTACAGAACAAAGAAATATTAAAAGTTTCAAGAGAGAACAAAGAAACATTGAAAGTTTCCTTACAAGGGAAAGCACATCAATATTACAGATTGCAGAAACTCTAAAGGCCAAGAGGGCATAGAATGATGTATTTCAAGCCCTTAAAGGAAATAACTGCTAAAGATTACTATATACAGCAAAGTTATCCTTCAAAATTGAATAAGAAATAAAGAACTTCCAAGATAATCATAAACTAAAATAATTCATGACTTCTAATCCAGAATTACATAAGATACTTAAAGGAATTCTTCACAGAAATGAAGAAGCAAGATAAATGCAACCACAAGAGCTTCAGAAAGAATAAATCTCACTAGAAGAGTAGTTAAGCAAATGACAATTAGGAAAAAATCAAACATTCTTTCATGATCAAAGATCTAAGACACGTATGGGAGAAACAAACAGAATTCTCAAAAGAACCAAAAGGAAAACAACAAAATGACAGAAACTAGTACAATTCGTTCAAAAATAACCCTAAATATAAGTGGTCTGAATTTCCCAATCAAAAGACAAGGACCAGATGTCTGGATTAAAACACAAGACCCAACTGTTTGCTGTGTGCAAGAAACTCACCCCAGAAGCAAAGACATACACACAGAAAGTAAAAGAATGGAGAATGATATTCCAATCAAATGGAATCTGAAATCAAGTAGGAATAGACAACACTAACATCTGGAGGATCATTATGGATTATTTTGAAAAAAAAATTATATGTCAATAAATTATAAAGTCAGGGAGAAATAAACAAAATTCTAGAGACATATGATGTAGCAAAATTGAACCAAGAGAATATAAAAAACCTAAATAAATCCATAACAAGCAATGAAACTGAAGCAGTAATAACAAGTCTCCTAACAAAGAAAAGTTTAAGACTGCATGGACTCACCACTAATCACTAAAATCTCTTAGAACTCAAAAACAAATTCAGCAAAGTAACAGGAATACAAAATCAGTCTACAGAAATTCGTAGTTGTCCTTATATACCAACAATGAACTTACTGAGAAAGAAATCAGGAAAACAATCCCATTCATAATTGTTTCAAAACTAAATAAAATAAATGTATTACCTAGTCCTTAGCCTAACCAAGTAGTGAAAGACCTATACAATTAAAATATAAAACACTGAAGAGAGAAAATTGACGAATACACTATAAGATGGAAAGACATCCTATATTCATGGATTGGGAGAATTAATATTGTTAAAATGGCCATATTACCAAAATTAATGTACAGATTAAATAAAATTCCAGACAAAATACCAATGATATTCCTTACAGAACTAGGGAAAAGAATCCTGAAATTCACATAGGAGCACTAAAGACTCAGAATAGCCAAATCTACCTAAATGGGAACAATGCTAAAAGTATCATGTTATCTGTTTTCAAAATGGCTATAGAGGCATTATAAATTTAAAAAAAACATGGTGTTGGCATTAAAAAAAAAAAACAAGTAGACCAATGAAATAAATAGAAGATTCAGTAATAAACCCACACATCTACAGCCATCTGATTCTCAAAAAGGGAACCAAAAACATATTTTGGCAAAAAGCCCTCTTCAACAAACGGTGCTGGGAAAACTGTATATACGCACACAGAAGATTGAAACTAGACCACTGTCTCCTGGCCTATATAAAAATCAATTCAAAATGAATAAAAGACCTTAACAGAATACCTGAAACTTTGAAACTACTAAAGGAAAACATAGACAACGCACTCCAAGATATTGGTATAAGAAATGGTTTTCAGAATAGGACTCTGCAAGCTCAGGACACTCCAGGAAGAACTCACAAATGGGATTATATCAAGTTAAAAAGCTTCAACAAACAAAGGAACCAATCAACAGAATAAAGAGACAGCCTGCAGAATCAGAGAAAATATTTGCAGCTACTCTTCTAACAGAGAATTAATATTTAGAATATATAAAGAACTCAAAAACTTAAAAAATGAGTTGAACAGACACTTCTAAAAGAAGTGAAAATAATCACTTATATGTAAAATATTTTAAAATGCTCAACTTCTTTCATTATCAGGGAAATGCAAATCAAAACTACCTTGAAATTCTATCTCACCCCAATCAGTATTGCTATAAAGAAAACAAATAGCCAATGCTGGTGAGGGTATGGAGGAAGAAGAAACCCTTATACTTTCTTGGGGGAAATTTAAATTAGTACAGCCACTATGAAAACACTATGGAGATTCCTCAAAAAAAAACCCTAAAAATTTAACCACCATATGATCCAGCTATACCACTCCTGGGTATATATCCAAAGAAATCAAAATCAGCATATTATAGAGATGCCTGCATACCCATGTTTATTACAGCCCTATTCAACATTGCCAAGTTATAGGATCAGCCTAGATGCCCATTATTGGATGAATAGGTAAGAAAAATCTGAAATGTACACACACACACACACACACACACACACACACACTATGGTCTGTCTATATAATATAGGATGTGTGTAAATATGTAGACATTATATATAGTAAAATAATCCATTGCCATGGAGTATTATTTAGACAAAAATAATGAAATCATGGCATTTGAAGGAAAATGAATGGAACTTGAGAAATGAAATAAGTCAGATCAAAAAAATAAATATGGTACATTTTCTCTCATAGGTAGAATCTAGAGGGGGAAAATAGATGAGATGAAAGTAGAAGATGGACCATTAGGAAAGGTGAAGGAGTTTAGAGGAGGCAGATAAAAGAAGGCCATAGGGAAGGTGAATATTATCCAAATACATGATATAGATGTCTGAAATTGTTACGCTGAAATTCATCATTTTGTACAATTAATATGCAGTAATTATTATAATTTAAAAATTAAAGCCAGAGAGTCCATCATGCTTAAAATTCACCCAAGGTAAACTGGTTCAAATTTTTTGGACAGAAATATACATATGTGTGTGTGTGTGTGTGTGTGTATGCATATGTATATATATATGTACATTAAAACCCTTTGTATAAAAACCCTTTGACTCATTAAATCCTCTTCTAAAACTAGTCCTGGGGAACAACCCAAAGAAAAATGATTGTCACTACACTATTTATAATAGCAAAATGTTATGTAACTTAAATTGTATAATCATAAAAAAGTATGTTCTAAGAAAATATTCAAAACAAGACACAGAATGTTGACATGATTTATCATTGTATGAAAAGACTATACACGAGTTCTCTTTTTATGTTTTTCTACATATAGTATGAGTATATACAGAAGAAAAGCAAAAGGCACTGTTTTAGAAACAAATAAATAAAACCAAAAAGGTCTTAAAAATGCATAAGTTTATGCCCAAACTAGAAATGCTTGCAGAAATATTAAATGGGTAGAAATAATAAGCTTCCCTTACACCGCAAGGCACAAAGGGAATATAACAAGCAAACTTTGTTTTCTTTCTTTCTTTTCTTTTTTTTTTGTCTTTTAAGGGCACAATAGAAAATTGTGAGTTGTTCTTTTTAAAAGTTGTTGTAAAGGCATTTCTTTCAATGCCAACTGCTGATGTATATTTTAACTTCTTCGCCAGCAGACAAAACACAGGGCCACTTGCAATGAGCCTGTTATTAAGCTCGTTTTCAATGCAGCACTGTGCCGGGTTTTATTTTTTATATGTGTTAAAAATAAAGACATTGTGCATACTTAAACTGGCAGGTAATTCTATTCCCTGTAGAAAGAAATTCAGGAAAAGCAGGCTATAGTGAACATTTTCTAAAGTGCATTTGTAAATAAAAGCCCTGAGCACCTATGTATTGGTGGTATTATTCATAAGGAGATCTTAAACACAAATCTCAATATAACAAAGCTCCTCTAAATAGCTTCTCACTATATAATGTTTGCAGGAGAGCTTTGATAATCTCTTGAAAATATGTAACATGGTTTAAATTCAATCATGAAATTATTGTTAAGCACAAAATAAAATTATGGTTATTATAAACTAGCTAGATTTTTAAACATATAAGCAATAAAGAAATAGTGTAACAGTAAACACTTTTATTTCCATATTATATGCCTAGTATTGTGCACACTACCTAATCTAACATGTATATTTCATTAACCCTCAATCACTTTATAAGGTGGTACTATTACCCCCAGATGAGACGCCTGAGGGGCAAATATCCCAACAAAGTGGTCCTTGGGTCACTCTACTCTCACACTACTTAGTAGAGCTGAAGTTCTCGTGGTTTGCTCTTCCTTTCCATTCACCTCAGTGTCAAATAGTGGAAAGCAGAGTCACAAACACATAGAGACTTCTGCAGGCTTCTCTGCCCAACTCAAGCTCTGCACATCTCAAGGTGAGACCCCAAGCAAACACTGGTCTCTTGCCTGTTCCTGTTCCTGTTATCACTCCTATTCTTCTGGTCCTGCTCATAACCCAGGCCCCAGAGACATGAATGACAGGGAGGGATGTGGCACTCCTTGCAGGGAAGGAAAAGGGCCTTCTCCTCTTCATCCCTTACAGCCTCTCCAACAAAATGCAGACAAAGAGAATCAAATTATGGGAAAGCTTGGTTTCCAGAATACCTTTTCAACAATGCAATTGTATTGTGCATGAAAGAATTTGAACTGGTTTTTTTATATTAGTGTGAAGCAATAATTGACTTACAGAATGTTTTATAATAATGTTCTGGTAAAAGTAACTTGAGCCAGGCATGGTGATGCACATCTGTAATCCCAGCAGCTCAGGAGGCTGAGACAGGAGGATCAAGAGTTCAAAGCCAGCCTCAGCAACAGCGAGGCACAAAGCAACTCAGTGAGAGCCTGTCTGTAAATAAAATACAAAATAGGGCTGGTGATGTGGCTCAGTGGTCAAGTGCCCCTGAGTTCAATCACTGGTACCAAAAAAAAAAAAAAAAAGAGTAACTTGAACTAATATAAGCTCATTGTAGGACTGCACACAAATAGCTTTTTTTTATTTTATTTTATGTTAATACTCAGATAATAATTGTACATATTTCTGGGTACAATGTGATGTTTTGATATGTGTAATGATCAAATAAGGATGATTACTCATACCCTGAAACATTTATAAGTTCTCTGTATTAAGGACATCCAAAATCCTCTCTTCTAGTTATTTTGAAATATGCAGTTCATTAATGTTATCTATAGCTGCCCTGCTGTGTAATACAACAACAGAATTTATTCCTTATATCTAACTATGAAAGTATATTCATTGACCAATTTCTTCCAATTTCCCTCTCCACCCCCTATTCCCCCGCCTCCAGTAAACTCTACTCTTCTCTCAACTTTCTGAGATAGACTTTTCTAGATTCTACATTTGAGTGAGATCATATCCAGCAGTCCTACTACTGGGTATGTATCCCAAGAAAAGGAAATCAGTATGTTGATGGGACATCCGCACCCCTGTGTTTACTACAGCATCATTCATGGTAGCCAAAATGTAGAATCAATGTTTATCCACAAATGAAAGGACAAAGAAAATGTTTTATGCAATGTATACGTACGTCACATGGCACCCCATAAATGTGAACGATTTTTCTGTGTCAATTAAAAATTTCAAATTTAAATTTCTTTCCAAATATTTAAAAAAGAAATGTGATAAATTTCTATAATAATTTTGTGATCTGAAACAAATAATATACACTTGCAATAGACTACTATTTGGTCATTAAAAAATATGAAATTGTATCTTTCTGTCACAGCATGGATGAATTCGAAGGACATTATGTTGATTTAAATAAGCCCAGCACAGAACAACAAACACGAATGTCTTTTTATTTTTTTTTTATTTTTTAGTTTTCGGCGGACACAACATCTTTGTTTGTATGTGGTGCTGAGGATCGAACCCGGGCCGCACGCATGCCAGGCAAGCGCGCTACCGCTTGAGCCACATCCTCAGCCCACGAGTGTCTTTTCTTAAGGCAGTGCTTTCCCTGCCTCTGCCCTCATCCAAAGTGATTTTAAGCTACTCACATAATTTCTCTGCTTGAGAACACATAATGTCCTTCATCTCACTCACAATAAAAGCCAAAGCTTTAACATGGCCTCAAGGACTTCTGTGGATCACTTAGGGAGAGTTTAAAAGCCAGAGTCCTTAGGCAGGCCCTGGGCTTGAGTCCCTTCAAAGTTCCACAGTGATGTGGATGAGGAGAACACACAAAGTCCTGCATGTTCTGACCTCATCCTCCCCTGCTCCACTCACCCAGCGCACTCCAGCCACCAGAGCCCTTGCCAAGGCACGTAAACACTTTAGCACTTGCAAGACCCCTTTGGCACAGACTGGTGGTTCTGCCCTCATTTCTGCAGATCTTTGCTCTCAAGTTGCCTTTTCAGAGCACGCTTGTCTAACTCCTTCATCCTTCCTATTCTCTATCTTCCCTCCATGTTTTATTTTTCTCTATAACAATTATTATCACTGGTTTTACTTTGTGCTGCTATACCAAAATACCCAAGAGAGGGTAATGTATAAAGAACAGTCATTTATCTCCCTCACAACTGGAGGCTGGGAGGTTCAAGATCATGGGGCCAGCATCTGATGAGGACTGCTCTGTGCTTTAAAGATGGCACCCAAAATGCTGAGTCCTCAAGAAGGAAGAAAAACTATGTCTTCTCAAGGAGAAAGTGGAAGGGCAGAAAGAGCTGCCTTCATCATACCTGTTAAGAGACCTCATGGTCTAATCACCAACTAATTCTGTCACATTGGCAACACATTCAAATCATAGTATCAGCCACATATTTCTTAATTTTTAATGTTTTTCAAGTCATATCCCACTCTATTAGAATATAAACTCTACAAGGGCAGGAATCTTTGTTTTACTTTTTTATATATCTCAAGAGGCTTGAAAAGTGTGTCCATGTGTGTGTATGTGTGTGTGGAGAGAGAGAGAGAGAGAGAGAGAGAGAGAGAGAGAGAGAGAAGATGCTAAACAACTAGATATTACATAAATTATTTAAAATTTTCTCATCTTCGTTACAGTAATAATTTATTGAATAAACCCATTTTATAGCTAAAACAAATGTAGAGTTCAGCATAAGCCTTGCATGTCAATTTATCACAACGTCTAATATAATGAGATCTAAATTACAAAGCTTGTCTTCTATTTTGAGTTTTGTTTCATTGATTTTGTTAAAAACAAATGCATTCCCTGAGCTTCTGTAGATGGAGAACCTACTTAGTAAACTCTTGTCTATTCAGAATGAATATTTGGGAATACTATTCTCCAGTACCTAAAAGTGATGATGTATGTTTACCATTTAAAGATTGCCAAAATTTCAAAAAACAGAGAGAGAGAGAGAGAGAGAGTATTCCACCTGACAATTGTCATGTCAATAGTCTTGGACTATTCAGAAAACACTTCGGAATTGTACTGTGGCTGAACATCATTGTTAGGAATGTTAATTTAGCTTTTTAGGTGAATGAGTGCTAATCTTTATGATGAGGCTGTTCCAAAGAACAATAGAAAACATGATGCCTACCCTTGAGAGTTTATGATCTAACTAACAAGATAGATCTTAAGAACTAAATAATCGGAAAACAAGTTACAAAATAATATGCCTGTAAAGATTCATTGAAGTTACACAAATTAAGACACAAATGAGAAACATAAGCCTTCTGAGAGGAAGTGATTAAGGCTGGTGCAGGAATGTTAAGCAGATTAATTCACGGGATAGACCACAGATTCTGGTTAGTTCAATGCTCTATAAGAGTGAATGTTCTAGTACATGTTTTACAACAAAGACAGATTAACCTCATTTTCCAGTATGTTGGCTGCCATAGATTGAACTCTTATCTGTATTGGCATCAGAAAACTGTTTCTTGAGCAGGAGTCCCTGTGAACTAATAAGTCAAGATAAAAAGAATAATTTCAGAATGAGAGATTGATGCAATTAAAGTTATTAGCAAGTAAGGGATTGACTCTAAAGTAGCAAGTTTAAATAATGCCAGGAAGCATTTCTAGAATTTTTGATTACTTTGAAAGAGAGGATAAACTAAACTACTTAATTAAAAAAAATTAAAGTTGTAGATGGTCATAATACCTTTATTTTATTTTTATTTATTTTTAATGTGGTGCTGAGGATTGAATCCAGTGTCTCACACATGCTAGGCAAGCGCTGTACCACTGCGTTGTGCTCATATATGATGAGCGCTCATGAAAAAATGGATCCAAATATATTTTTTTTATTCACGTGATTTAAATGGTTTAATTTAAATTGGGTAAACAACTGTTGAGGATTGTTTTAATATGTAAACAAAAAAGGAGGTTAACAGATCTGTTTGTTTACTTTCATCTTTCCTTTTCATTATATTTAATAATTCTCTTAAAGACAATGTAAATTGTTAAGAAAATTGTTTTCTTTTAGTGCCTTCTGGAATGTTACATAATTTTTTCTTTAGCCATTATTGCCAGAATTCCTATCTTCATCCCAGTGCTGGTGAAGACAAAGATAAAACCAATCTACAGCTTCTGCAATAGCCATCACTGAACTGCTTGCAGAACTTGCCTGTACACATTGTGAACTCACCTGTATGCATTGTGAACTATCTGTTGGTGCAGCGACTTGTGGTAGTGTTGGGGTATTTTTGCTGATGATGTCATCGGTGGTACAATTTTTCCAAAAGGAGCCGTCAATTGGCTCGGTGTATCTTCCTCCCTTCTGCTTGTCATGATTGTTCAGCTAAAATTTGGGGGCCAACAGAGGTGAGGCAAAGAACCTCACCCCCCTGCTGGTACAAAGACCTCTCCACAGGTGTGGCTGTATACTGGACCAGTAGTCAGTGACGGGTAAGATCCAATTGCAATGGTACCAACCTAAGACAGGAGGCTGACGCCTTGAGGTCAGCTCATCCGATAACGGGTAAGGACCATATGTACTATTGGACAACCTAAGGCAGGCACGGTCCCTAAGCCACATGCTTGTTGTTTAAACAGAGAGGGGGAGATGTTGAGAGCCACAGCCGAAGGGGCCCCAGCAAACTTTCAGACTGCCAGCTGATGATTGGCTCACAACGGCCCCAGCAACATCTAGCTGATTGGCTCCTCTGCGGTGATGCTCATTGGGCTGTTTCCCTGCCCTTTCAGACCACGGAGCTGCTCATTGGGGGACTTTTTTGGCTCCGCCCACGTGACCCAGCCAATCGGCCTCAAGAGCAGGAGGATTGTGGGAGGTGGTGAGGCTTGTGGTGGAGGTAGAGGCTTGTGGGAAGCCGGTGGTGGCAGTTGGGGCTCTGAGGGTTTTTCCTGAGGAGCTGTTTTGTTTGGCGTGTGTGGTTCTAAAAATAAAGTTAGTTTCTTTTGACAAGTGGCTCCTGATTGTGCCCAGGCAGACTGCGGCACCACTGAGCCTCAGTCCCAGCCCCCAAAATAAAATATTTAATAGAGGAAGAATCAATCATTGAATATATTTTTTTGAAAATTCTCTAAATAATGTAACTGACAGTGTTCTAGTAGATAACTCAAGTAACATAAAAGCCACATATTAAGAAATCTAGCATATTTTCTATTTGGATCAAAAGCACCCCTGAAGTTTCTATAGATCAACAATGAGCCTATTCAAAAATCAGAATTTTTCTAGCTAACTCTATGACCTATTTTAACATTCAGAATCTTAATTAAATACCTTTGTTTTTCTAAAATAGAAATATCATACAACCTGAGCTAATTATAAAAGTTTACATTGTTTCTCAATAGATGAGTATTGAATTCACATTTCTGACAAGATGAATAAGTTAGTTTTTCCAAGTACACATCTTTACTGTTTTTCCTGAATGATATGTTGTCAAGTGAGTTTCCAAATGACCTGTGTTCCCCTTGAAAACAAATGTAAACTACAGAAATCTCCTTTTCAGGCTGGGCCTCATGATGACAAGCCTTTGGTAGGGGAGATCAACAATGATAATACATTAAGAAACATTTATTTCTTCATCATGGTTTAGAATTAAAGAGAGAGACACACAGAGGTTAGAGGTGAAGTAGAAATGGAATTGCCTGATTTAGAAAAATCATTGAATATAAAATGTCCTAAATTTTTTTTCTCATATGCAATATAGCATAAATTTGCATATTAACCTACCATCTCTTTGGGGATGATGAGTAATCCACCTGTTTTGATTCTAGATAGAAGGCTGGAAAAAACAATTGAAATGTTTTTCTTTTTTAATCATTTCCAGGACTCTGTCATTAATTTGCTTCATACTACATTAGTTGTTGTTGTTTATTTGCATGGATTTTCTGGTTTCAAAATAAAACTTGTCTCAGATGCAGCTGTCCTGGCTGCTTGTTTGGATCTTTGCACATTCCAATAGCATTTTCCACTGGAATGTTGAATATAATGAATGAAAGGCCAGATGTTTCAGGTACTTTCAGCCTGGGTAGACAAGGTCATATCCAGGGCTCCCACACAATTTCAAGTAGCTATTAAATTAGTGTTCATGTCAACTCTTCAAAATTATCACTGCTTGAATATAAGCTTAACACATTCTGGAAAAGAAAAATGTATGATATCTTTCAAGAGTTTGCCAGATCGTTTCACAGACAATATGGCTTCATTTATATTATCTGATATAAGAAGAGTCACAATAGAAGTGGTTATCCTGTCATAACAATTTGATTTCTAAAAAACTTCAATTAATCCAATGCGGTGTTATAGAAAAATCATTTCGATGGTTAAAACAAGAAAAGAAATCCATACAAAAGCTAGAGTGTCAAATATTCAAAAACAAAGTTATTGTCCATTAAAAAAATAACTACCAGAAGAACATTAGTTATAAGTGCAGACTATGAAACTAAGCATTGCTAAACACATCCAGCATCTGATTATATGCCTGTTTGCACAAGGATAATGACATTTATTTTCTTTTAGCCACTAGGCACATTAGTTTTCTGGGGCTACCAAAAACTGTAGTGCAGATTGGAGGGTTAAACAAGAGAAATTTATTCTCTAATAGTTGTGGAGACCAGAAGTCCAAGATCAAGATGTCAGTACAGTGGTGTTCTGCTGAGGGCTGTGAGGGGAGGATCTGTTCCAGACCTCTCTCATGGACTTGTAGATGGCTGTCTTCTGCCTGTGTTTGAGTGATCTTCCTTCTTACCTGTCCATATCCACATTTCCACTTAGAGGACAGCAGTCACATTGGATCAGGGCTCATCCTAAATACCTCATTTAAATTTTACCTGTATAAAGACCCTTTCTCCAAATGCAGTCACATTCTGAAGTACTAGAGATTATGACATCAACAGATGAATTTAGGTGGACGTGATTCAACCTATAGCTCAGCACTATCAATGGCTTCTGACATACTTTGCACTCCTGCTCTTTTGACAAGCAAAATAAAACAGCTGCATTGGTTAAGAGTTAGTCTTAGATTCCATCTAATTCCAAGGTCATGTAGACTTTGATGTCACCCAATAGCCAAGAACATACCATATGCAAATTATGTTTCTAAATGAATGGATTACTTTAGGGACAATTGTCATTTCTATGGATGCTAAAAATAAATAAATAAATAACCTGTGAACTGGAAAGGCACTTGAACAGTCAGCAGACCTGAGTCCTGGTGCAAGTTCTTTCATTCCCCAGCTTTGCAACTCAACTTCTCTGTGCCTTACTTCCTCATAAAAAAAAAATAATAATAAGATCATTAAGAATGCAGTGAATTGGGAGGCTGAGGCAGGGGGATCAGGAGTTCAAAGCCAACCTCCGCAAAAGCGAGGCGCTTAGCAACTCAGGGAGACCCTGTCTCTAAGTAAAATACAAAATAGGGATGGGGATGTGGCTCAGTGGTTGAGTGCTCCTGAGTTCAACCCCCAGTATATCTCCCCCCAAAAAGAGTGCATTGAAAACCATACCCAAATGTAAGGTCCTTCTCGCCTTTTTACTGTGAAATTTAGATGTGGAATTTTAGATAAAGTACGTAATTGTATCATCTAAGTTGTAGTTTTGTTTCTCCTTGCCAGTCCTTACCCTTTTACCTTTCCTTCTCATCTCACTGTATGGCCACAACCTCCAGTACAAACTGAAATAGCGTTTTCATCCTGAGTGGATCTTATAAAGACTCTTGAAATAGACTCATGATCCTCTGGAGTAATTTGTAAAAGATCTCATTTATTTTTCAGTAGAGCCACCAGTGAAGCCTTCTAGGTCTTTACTTAGCCCAATTCTCCTTCTCCCCCCACCTCCCCTCTTTTCAGATGATTTTTTCTTTTCCTGCACTTGCTTTTAAGATTTTTTTTTTTTTGGCCATTGGTTTTCTGCTACTTCACCACGACTCAGAAAACAATGACAAAATCAAGTGAAGGGGATTTTTGTTTTGTTTCAATTTTTAAATTTAGCTAGTTTGAGATTTACTAGAGATCTATAATCTGTGGATTGATAGCTTTCATCCATCCTGGAAAATTCTCAGCCGTGGTGTCTTCAAGTATTACCTTTTCCCATTGTCTGTTTCCTCTCCATCTAGAACAACAACTAAACATACATTAGATCTCCTTGCAGTGTCCTGTCTTTCTAATCCTCCATCTTGTTTCTCTATGTTGTTCTTGGAACAAATTCTTCAGATCTACTTTTTTTAAAACGCTTATAATTGGGGCATTTTATTTTGTGTAACTGATACCTCAATTTACAAAAACAGTTCAGAAAAGGCAAATTAGGGTGACGGGACTAGAGGGGATGAGAGAGGAGAACTGGGGTGTCCTTGTGTGAGGTCCTATGACATAACTGCCTCTTCTGATCTACCATATAGTTCACCAATTCCACCTTCAGTTCCCTCAAAGCTAGTGCAAACAATTGCTAACCTGTGGAAGCCTAGAAGAATGGATAAAAAAAAAAAAACTGTGGTTCATATACACAGCAGAATATTACCCAGCACTAAAAGAGAATAAAATTATGGCATTTGCAGGTAAATGGATGGAGTTGGAAAATACCATGCTAAGCGAAATAAGCCAATCTCAAAAACCAGGGACTAAATGTTTTCTCTGACAAGTGAATGCTAATCCATATGGTGGTGTGGGGGGACATGAGAAAAGTGAAGGACATTTGGATGGGGAAAAGAGAAGGGAGGGAGGGAGCAAAAGGGTAGGAAAGCCAGTGAAAAGAGATGGACATCATTACCCTAGATACATGTATGACTACACGAATGGTGTGACTCTACTTCATGCTCAGAGAAGTGAAATTCTGCTCCATTTGTGTACAATGAATCGAAGAGCTTTCTACTATCATGTATAACTGATTAGAACTAATAAATAAATTTTTTAAAAAAAGCTAATGTTAAAACTACTCACCAAGTTCAAAAAATTCACTTCTATATTTATTTACTTTTGGTATTTACATTTGATTATTCCAAATACTCTCATTTTCTGTCTGTTTGTCCTGAAAATGTCTTACTGCCTCACCATCTCTTTAATGTCTCAAGAGATTTTTTAAATATCCAAACTTTTAGTCACTTTCAGCTGCAGAGGGGGGTATGATTTGAATAATTTAGCTCAACATTACTATAAACAAGAAGTTTTTTCATAGGTCATTGTTTTTTATTTTAAATATTTATTTTTTAGTTGTAGTTGAGCACAATACCTTTATTTCACTTATTTATTTTTATGTGGTGCTGAGGATCGAACCCAGGGTCTCGCACATGCCAGGCGAGTGCTCTACTGCTGAGCCACAACCCCAGCCCTCGTAGGTTATTATTAAAGAAAGTGTGTTTTAGTTTAGATGGAGTGAGAACCAGTAATATTGCACAGGTCAGGACTTCTTTTACCTAATTATTACAAGAATGCTTCAAGGTGGACAGTGTCTTCGCTTTAGGGGGCACAAGTGAATCCCCAAAAGGGTAACTCACCAGGCCAAGGTCACATGAGTATTAAATAATAGGTAAAGTCTGGAGCTGAGCACAAATATTTCTGGTACCAGATGACTATTTTCATTACAGTATGCTGTTATGATTCCTTCGATTTCCCCTTATTCTTTTATTCTTTTTATTTGTCAGAGAAGTTGCAAGTCTCTTTCCCTATGCTACTTCTCTTTCTCCTCTTTCCTCTTCTTCCTCTACATTTTTCCTTTATTTCCTCTACTATTTGATGGTTAGATTTGACCCAAAAACTTCATCACATATCTCTTAAAAACAAGGACATTCTCTACCTTCATAATATAATTACCTCCCTAAAGAAAGTATTATATACTATTATCAGATCTAAATTTTAAATTCCAAATTGTTTCCATAAAATCCTTTATAATTGTATTTTGTCTTGACCAGGATCCAGTCAGAGATCTCTTATTTCATTTAGTTGTTATGTCCATGATTTCTAATTCCTAAAATTATAAAGGGATTTTATAAGGCATATACACATAAATAATGATCTGAGAAGAGGAATTTAAATTTTTGTTTATATCCTGCTGTATTATTTTAAAAATGTTTTTCAATGATCAATTGAAAAATAGTACAATATATGCAGTTTTTAAGTGAATATATTTTTGAGTGAAAGGACCAAATTTTAAATAATTTATGATTTTCATGAAATATTGGTATTTCTGGTTAGTATCTTTTTTCTTACTACAATGCAGTTTCCCTATTTATTAAAAAAATATTTGGTTTTATGTAACAATACATTGGATTATGAAATGCTGAAAACAGTTATTTATATTTCACAATGTAATTGTCAATTTACTCTATTTTGCCTAAAAAGTATGCCCTCCAACTTAAAATGCCCAAAGAAGTCATTGGTACTAAATCACAATTTGATTAAAGGAAAAGAAATTAAGCATTTTTAAGGGATTTTAGAGGAGTTAGTCCATTTTCCATTGCTATAATGAAATATCTGAAGCTGGGCACTTATAAAGAAAAGAGATTTATTAGCTCACAGTTTTGGAGGCTGGAAGGCCAAGGTTGAATAGCTTCATTTATTGAGCTTCTGGTAAGGGCCTCATGGCAGATGGCATCATGGCAGGAGCCATTTACTCTTTTTTTTTTTTTTTTTTAAGTTATAGACATCTTTATTTTAAAATCTCATCTGCCAATTTAGCGTTTTCCACCAACTCGGGGAGCAGAAACCTTCACAGGTTTCACAATCTTTTGCTTAGGTGCGGCCTTTGTGGGAGCCTTAGCAGCAGCCATTGCCGTCTTTTTAGATGCCTGCTTAGCCTTTTTTGCTTCCTTGGCAGCCCTAATAGCTTGCTCTCCTTGAGCCTTTCTAACTTCTGGTTTCTGATTCCTCTTGGCCATGATATCAGCAAGGGATGCACCAGTGATGGCCCTCTGAAATTTGACAGCACGCCGGGTTCTCTTCTTTTGAATTTCTTCCGACTGGCCCTTTTTGTGCTTTCTTCTGTAGAGGACAGTCCAGTTTATCTGCCGAGGATTCCTCTTGGATAGGAAAGCCAACTCGCATTTTGCATTAAGAAATTGGAAAACCTTTCCGTCGGTCCTGGCGTAGCGTCTCCCGTGTCCGGGGTATATCTTGTACCCGCTAAAACTGCACAGCTCGACCCTGCATTGACGCCATGATCGCCATTTACTCTTTATAACAACTCGTTCTTTCAGGAACTGGGGTTGCATGAGAACTACATTATCCCCGTCTGAGGTCAGCACCCTCGATGATGATCTAAGCACTTCCTACTAGACCCTACCCCTTGAAGTTACCCTTCCTCAACACTGCCACGCTGAGAACCAAAATTCCAAACAAGTGAACGCTTGGAGGACAAACCACATCCAAACCTTAGCAAGGGTTACTATACATAGTTACTGTAAAATTTTGTAAAAAAAAAAAAAAAAAAGATATGTGTGCTATTCCTTGGAAATATATTTTCTTTGGGGTAAGATGTACAGTTTTAAAATCAGAAGACATCATTTCAAACCAAGAATCCACTACTCACTACATTTGTAACTAAACCAGTCATTTCACCCCTTTGAACCTCATTTTTCTCACTCTTAAGTGGGGGGGTTATAGTATTTACTCTTTCAAGGTATTCTAAAGAAGATTTAAAACATGGGAGACATTTTACAAAGTCTAGGACACACAAAAACACATACATAAATGTTAATTTTTCATATGCAAATGCTATAAAATAATATCATATTCTCCCACTTGACAGAACCTGTTTAAGAATTTTTAAGATAATCTCAGCTAGAGAGATTAATTCCATAACTGGCTAAGTACATTCCTCCTGTGTTATTTTTTAATTTTAAAAAAAATCTATCACTATTATTACTATCTATCACATCTCTTCACTAGGGATTTGATTAAAGAACCATTTCATGTTAAATGAATATGGGATTTATTTTTCTTCCTTAGGTATACGACTATTAACATTTTTATGTTTCATATATAACAGAAAATGAAAAGCATTACAGTGGAAGAGAAAACTATGTTAAGAATCTCTCTGATTTGAGTGGAAAGTTTTCATCTGTGAGTACAATATTGGTTTGAAATATTTGCTTTTGGTCAAGAGACTCTAATAATTCTAGTGCCGATTAGCCAGTTGATCTTATTAGCTGCTGTAGTTCATGTTAGAAAGTTTAAAAGCCTGATAGTAAGGTAAAAATTAAGGCAAACCTATTCTATCCTATACCCATGTAAAAATGAAGTTAAATAAAGCTAGATAATTAGATTAAGATGAGGTTTCTGGATGAAGACAGAAGGATATTTTTCTTCTTGTTTTTGAAGAATTTTTGTCTCTAAATATTAACACATAAAAACAGTATTCCTTTTTTTTTTTTTTGGTGGTGCTGGGATCAAACCGATGGCCTTGTACATGCAAGGCAAACACTCTACCAACTGAGCTAAATCCCCAACCTAAAGATATAAACTGAGGATAGACCTTATAATTCTGGCAAATCCAAGTTAAAAATGTTTGTGTGTTGTTACTAGTTTCTCTTGTTAAAATTTTTTAAAGTTCTTATTTTCACATTTGATTCTAGAGGCCTAAAAAGTCCTGTTTCCCTCACAGAAAAGAAAGAATCCAGCAAAATGGTTTTGATCAATAAAATATGTTTGCTAAATCATGAGTGCAAGGTTGACCAGAGCCAGATCGTCTCGATGGTAAACTCTAATCTTGAGTGAATCACTTCAGTTCCTACACAGGTAAAATAAGATGCCTTGAGTTCTCATAGTGATCACATCTCCATTTACTGGTGTCCACCACAGTGAGTTTTTCCAAACAGTCCAATTTCTTGTGGGCTCTTCCTCTTCTTTCGGTGACAGAACTCTGTGAATTCAATCTGGAAGAATCTGTTTTAGTTGGATTGACTCTCTTTTTGGAACTTCAAAAGTGGGACGTGTCCAGGCCCAGCAGAGAAAGACGTTTTATGGAACAGGTTACCTTCTGGTAGGTAAAAATAGAAGAAATGGCAGGCATGGCAGCATGGGCCAGGTCTCCATCTTGTACCTTCAGTTCACAAAACAGTTGACCTTACAAGTGTGTGACACATACCTGATGGATCTGTGCAAAACAACACAGGTGTGCACCACGATCAGGATCCCACGGGATCTCCCTTCATTTTACCTAAAGGAGTAGACTCATTTGTTTTAAAGTGACTTAGTACTGCAGTCTTTCCAAGTTTGGAAACATCACTAGGAAAATGTTGAGAACAATTTTGTCAAAAATAGAATGTGTTCCTATTCAAATATACTTCTGAAATGTTGATTATTAGCATAAGTAGGGGTAGAGTTGGGGTAGAAGTGTGTGCAATTAACATAATCTAATGTCAGATTCTGCTGCATGAGCCCGCAACGTTACTTGGCTCACCACAAGCTTAAAATCCAAACACTGCCATAGCTTGTCAGTTGGAATTTATTTCCCTTTTTTAAGGGCTCCATCCAGTCCCTCAAGGCTGTTCAGTTTCAAGCAATATTAAACATATAAAACTACCTCTTAATCATTTGCTTACCTCAAACCTCCTATCAGTTCTTTGCTGTTACTAGATGAGTTGCTAGCAACTAAAAACTCTGATATTATCATGTAGAAAGAAAAGTAGTTTGAAAAAAAAGAAACACAATAGAACACAAAGTTCCTCCATGAAATGCTGACTTTGAGTGTAGCATAGACAAAGCGGTTATTCATAAATCTGAGGTAACATTCTTTTAAATTTTATTTAAAGAAATGTTATAGTAGCTGAAACTGGAGTATACAAGTATTTCCATAACATGTCATTTTTTCCTCCAATTCAGATACATAGACTTATTATTATAAAGTTCTTCCTAAGGTTTTCCATTTTACAATAGCAAGCATTTCAACATTTATTTTTGGGGAAAAAAAGATGCTTAGAAAATTTTGTGAATTTTTCTAGTAAGTAAACCAATAATTAGGCCTAGAAACATGAAAATTGTCCAGTGCTTCTCCTTACCCTTATGTCAAGGCACCATGACAGTCAATTTGTTTCCATTTTTAAAAAATTTTACATGGGAATTTTGTTCTAATAAGAGGAAGGGAAAGAAATATATGGGGAACAGAGGGCTATTCTACAAGTCTGTAAAACTTGGACTGAACCATCTTATTAAAAACGCATGGGGTGCTGGACAACTTGCTTCTACTGGGTTTGCCAAAACTAGAAAGTGGGGCTGAGGATGGGAAGGGGAAATTGGAGATACAGAGGGAAGTAGACATGAAAGAGACCATACAAAGTTGATTATTTTAGTTTGGGAGTTTATAAATGTCTTAAGAACGAGAAATCCTTTTTCATCTAAGTGTTTTAAAATGTGGGTCCCTACACAACAGTAATTTTATTTTGGTCTATTTCATTTTCAGACCATGCTCGGGACCTCTATGAAATCATAGACCCTTTACAATAACCCTTAATCCCTGGAGCCTGCCTCCTCCTCTTGCCCCAAGATCTGAGGCTGGGACGTAGCTGTTTTCTGTTTGTGGATGGGTAGCATTGTGAGTCACAGAACAATTCTGTCTAAATAGAATAAACTTTAGATCCCAACTTCTACAAGAGACTGAATTGAATGGCAGGGGGTGTTTTCTGCTGTCTTATTACAGAGTTGCAGAATCAAGAGGACTTAATATGCTGCTAATGGGACAAATAGATTTAATAAGGATGAAAGGAGAGTGACAGAGACAAGGGGAATCATTCTCCCTCACCCTAAAACCTAGTGCATATGGAAATTTATGAGAACTTGGGAATAGTTAGGCCAATGACAATCCAAGGAAGAGGCAGACTGTTCCCTTCCGTTCTGGCCTGCCCAGCACCGAGGAACCTAATTCATAAAGACCAGGGCTGCTCAGATTTGTCTGCTTTCCCGTCAGGGTTTCTTTTCCTTCAGTTCTTTTAACCATCGTGGAAATGAGGTCAGTACTCTGTGATTGTCATTTTGTTCCAAATTCTTGAAATATTTTATTATTTACAAAGGTTTCCCTACTGACTTAGGACAGGAAAAAAATATAAATGTGCAAAACCTGAGAGACTTAATAGTAAAACCTTGGGTTATCATGGCTTTGATTAGACAAAGGTCATTCCCAAAGTATTTTTAAAAAATTAAGAAACAACTTTAGAATAGTTTTATTTCATTTACTGACATATAAATAATGTATTCATTGCTAAAGATTCAGAAAATGACACACACAAAAAAATACCCAAAAAGTAAAGAGAATAAAACAAAGACCACCCCACATGTCATCACCCAGAGACAATCTCTGTTGAGTTTTGAAATCTATCTTTCCAGATTTTTTGATATACCCTCCCATTCAGACATACACCCACATCTTTAAAGGGGATAAAACTATTTTTTTAACAATCTGTCATGAGATCTAATATTGTGACATATTTTCACTTTCATGTACTTACAACCACATTATTCTCTTAAATACTGCATCATATAAAATTGTATCATAATTTAACCCATCACCTGAAAGATGTATTAGCATGCTTTTTTATTTTTTCACTATTATAAGGAAGGCTGGGGGTACACATCTTTGAACACACATCTTCAAATTCACATCCCATTATTTCTTCTTAGGAGTGAATTGCTAAGTCAACCAGTTGGCATAATTAAAATTCCAATACATGTTGTTAAACTGCCTTGCAGGAAGCTTATACCAATTATACTCCCACTCTCAGGATGTCTCCACCATGCCAACACTGAAATCTGCCTGGTTTATTTTAATTTTTTTATGGTTACCAGTAATAAACAAATAAACATATCTTGTTGGTTTTGTTTGAACAAAATTGACTACTGAGACGGGATTTACTTTCCGGTACCATTAGCAATTCTTTTTTTTTTTTTTCCTCTTTTGCCATTTCCTGTTGACCTGTGAGATTTTTTTTTTTCCTTATGGATTAACCTTTTGTATATGTGGGCATAAATCTAAGTCTCTGTCAACTATAAATTCCATAAGGGCCAAAATCATCTTCTTCATCACAATATAATTAACCTCTAGTGTAATGCTTGTCCCAGGGTGGACCCTCAGAAATATCTGTCAAATAACTGATCTTGCTCATTATATATATTATATTTTCCCACTTTGTTATGGGTATTTTTTTAAAAAATTAATTATTTGTATTTATAAATGACAGCAGAATGCATTATAATTCTTATTACACATATAGAGCACAATTTTTCATATCTCTGGTTATATACAAAGTATATTTGTTATGGGTCTTTTCATCTTATTTTTTATTTTTCCCCATCCCAAACTTTTTAAATTTCTATAACAAAAATCTATTAATATACTCCTCTATGAAAATAAAGTCATACCATTTTCATGTCAAGATTATAAAAATAACAACAAATATTTACATAACACTTCTTGTGCCAAGAACTATTGCAAACATCATGAGGTTCATTCTTTTAACCTTCTAATAAGATTTTTGTCTAGTAGACCATGTATACCAATTCTACCCCACTATTAATTTCATTATTTTTAATACATAATATACTCACATTTTCAAAATCAGAAGGAGGAAAATGGATAAACTGAGATTTTCTCTCTCCCTGTTATGGTTTGGATCTATAATGACCTCCAAAAGGCTAATGTGCTGGAGGCTTGGTCCTCAATGCAGTAGTATCCAGAGGTGCAGTTTTTAGGAAGCAATTGTATTCTGAGGGCTCTGTTCTCATCAATGCATTAATCCATTGGTGGACTCATGGCTGATGACAGTTTGGGGAGGTGGTAGAAACCTTAGGAAGTGAGACCTAATTGGAAGAAGTTAAGTCACTGGGGGCAAGCCCTGGTATACCTGTCTGTCTCTCTCCCACTTTCTCTCTATTTCCCAGTTACCATGAGGTGAGCAGCTTTGATCAACCATGACCTCCCACCATAATGCACTGCCTCAACCACAGACCCAGAAACAATTGAGCCTACTGACCATCGGCTTAAACGTCTGAAACTGTGAACCAAAATAAATATTTCCTCCTTTAAGCTGTTTTTCTCAGGCATTTTATCACAGTGACAAAAGGCTGACTAACAGTCCCCTTTATTTCAGTAGTCCTTGTTTTCTTCCTCTGTGAATATATGTGTAATTTCTCTGTTTTGTTTTGGTTTTTTTTTTTTTAATCATGGCCTGCTCTATACACTGTTCTTCAGTCTGCTTATTTTATTTCACTTAAAATGTCCATATGTGTTTTAAAACCATTTCATCAACTTTTTATTATGATTGAGTTAAGTGATTTTCATTAAAAAAATTTTTGTAGCTGTAGATGGACAGCATGACTTAATTTTATTTCTTTCATTTTTTTCGTGGTGCAAAGGCTGGAACCTAGTGCTTCACACATTAGGCAAGTGCTCTGCCACTGAGCTACAAACCCAGCCCATGATTTTCATTTTTAAAATATTAAATCTTCTTATTTGAGTATATTATTTCCATTTTTTCCAGATTTCTTTGTGTCCTTCATCAAGGTTTTTAGTTTTATTCTTTTAAATACGAAGTTTTCTTTAAATTTTCTTATAAATACTAAGTTTGTTTTTGAATAGTTTGTCTTTTAAATCTTTCTCCATGTGATAGGCTAGAAATTTTTATTTTTTAAATTGTATTTACATACTTACCAATGAGATTGAGTTCTTTTCATATGTTTATCGATCATTTGTACTCTCTATGACTTCAGCCCCTCACCCTTGTACATCTGAATGACAGAGAAGGCTCCAGAAGATCCCAAGGACAACTAAAATCGTTGTTCAATATATGAAAATGCTCATTCATTATTCCCATCAAAAGCAATTTCTTTACCTTTAACAATAAAATTAAAGGATGTTAGTAAGTATAATTTTCCATATTCAAAGATCAAAATTACATAGTCTTGGACTAGGGGTGTAGATTGGTGCTAGAGTGCTTGTCTCGAATGTGCAAGGCCCTGAGTTCAATACCAGCACAGCAAGCAAATAAGCAAACAAATACATAACCAAACAAATGTTTTTTAAAATCACAGTCTTCTGTGATACTTTTTTCCCATTATTTCTACTTTCTTTCATTTGCCTAAAGTGTTATAAAAGAAAAATCTACCATGAATATTTCCCTTGTTTCTTCTAACTCTTCCTTATTTTTTTGGAAGTGGGAATACCGAGGATTGAACTCAGGGACACTCAACCACTGAGCCACATCCACAGCCCTATTTTTAATTTTATTTAGAAACAGGGCCTCACTCAGTTACTTAGCACCTCACTAAATTGCTAAGGCTGGCTTTGAACTTGCGATCCTCCTGCCTCAGCCTCCCAAGCTGCTGGGGATTTCAGGCATATGCCACTGTGCCCAGCTTAACTCTTTCTTTTTATTGCTTAAAGTTTTTTCAGGTTCTCCATACCTTTGCCTAGCAATAATTGACACCATGGTCTCCCTACCTCCTCTTGCTTTCTTCTCTGCCTGAAGAAGGGATAGATCAATGTTTTGGTTGGCTTATCATTTTGATTATGACCAAAAAACCTGACAAGAACAATTTAGAGGAAGAATGGTATATTTTGCCTCCTGGTTTCAGAGGCCATAGCCCAGAGATGGCTGACTCCATAACTCTGAGCCCAAGATAAATCAGAACATCAAGGCAGAATGGTGTGGTGGAAGAAAGCAGCTCAGGACATGGTAACAAGGAAGCAGAGAGCACTCTGCTTACCAGGGACAATATATAAATACCAAAGGCACAACCCCAGGGATCTCTCTCCTCCAATCACACTCTATCTGCCTGCAGTTACCACCCAGTTAATCTATATCATTGGATTAATCCTCAAATTAGGTTACAACTCTCATGATCTAATTATTTCACCTATAAAATTCTTGCATTGTCTCACACATGAGCTTTTGGGGGACTCCTCATATCCAAACTATAACAACGAAGTATAAATCCATTTATGACCCATTGTACACACTGCTACCGTTTTTTCTCGTCTCCCACCATTATTCTACATTTTTCCTACAGTTCAGCAAAATTAAACTACTTAATGTTCCCAAGATTTGATCTGTGCTTTTGTGACTCTGGGCCTTTGTTCCTGCTATCACGTGTATCTGGAATGCTCTCCCATTATTTTTTTTCAGTCTTTTGAAATTCCGTCCTTTCTTCCAAGCTCACCTGAAATATCATCTCCAAGGTGATATTTCAATATCATCTCCTTTACTGAACTCCCAGAAGAACTTAGTTGCTCTTAAACTGTCCATTTTATTATCACCACTACTAGTAGTTCATAAGTTGATTAAGCACAAAGAACATGTCTTACATGATGGTTTGGAGGAAAGGACAACATATGAGGTCAGAAGATCTGTTCAAAGCATCATTGTTTTTTATTGGATAAGGTACTTAACTTACTGAATTCTCAGAATCTTTTAATGTTGGTAATGGTACCAAAATTTATGTTAATGGTACTAATTGGCTTATACGTAGTAAATTTTATACATGCTGAGTTCTTATCACATTTATGCATTATGACAATGTATCAATTCAGATGGTAGCAATATTTTCTAAGATATTCCATTGCAATCTAGTCTCTAAAGTAGAAATCACTGTTGGTCTATAGGGAAGATAACAGAATTCTTAAACAATACATTTACAATTATCTAAAAGTGAAAAAGAACCTTAAACATATTGAGCTCCAAAGTCCAGCTTATAGATGTTTTTTGTAGTTTGTAAATAATAATTAGGCTGAGAGAAACCAATGCAAATGAAACTTATTTTTATGAAAGATGCTAGGGTATATGGAGAGAACCCTAAATTCCTTCTGTCTTCAAGGCAAAGGGCAACGTAATAGGTGCTGAGGACTATAGATTTCTCATGCACCTCACTTTTATTACTCTCTAAAATAAGTTCTTCAATGATTCATAACAATTTCCAAGTTTCTCCCACAATGGGACCCCAGAACATAGATGTACCATACTTTGTACATGTGAGCACATGCATGTAAGCCACCTTATCCATCTCAGAGAGAAATAAATAAAACAAGAATGAATGAGTGATTCTGCTTTCACATCACTATCTCCTTTCCATACACTTCTAATTAATCCCCTTCCTGAGACTCAGCTCAAAGGGCCCTGCTTCCACATATCTGAAGGATGGTGTCCCCTCAATCTCTCTACTGTCCCTCTTAGTTCCTAAGTTTAAATTTCTTTACATTGTCATCCATCCCTTCTACATTTTTTGCAGTTTTATTGAAACACAAAATAAATTCATTAAAAGGCCTAAATTACACTTGTCTTTAAGTGTAGAGCTCAATAAATTTTTCTCACGTACCTACCCTAGTTGGCCCCTTCTTGACCCCTCCTAACCAATACTCCTCATCCTGTTCCCCACAGAGGCTCTGACTTGGATTACCATCAGTTTTATATATTCTTGGCCATTTAAAAATCATATTTGTAGAGCACTTGTTCAAGACTTTCCCATTTTAAAAATCGAGTTGTATAGTTTTTCTTGTTTTGTAGCATTTTTTACATATTCTTGTATGAGACCATTTTCAGATAAATGTCTTAGAATAATTCTCTCTTCCCTACCCACTCTCCTATGGTGTCATTTGATAATAGAAGCTTACTCCCTCCCCATTTAGGTCTATAAGGCATCTTGAATTAATTATTGTATATGGAGTGAGGTAGGAGTCAAATATCCTTTTTTTCCAGATGAGTAGCCAATTGCTGCAGCACCATTTGTTCAAAATATTATCCTTTCCTCACTGAACTGCACCAGTGACTTTGTCGTAAATCAAGTTCTCAAGTTCTATTTCTGGATTCTCTATTATGTTCTCTTGGTGTATTCATTTATCTTTCTGCCAATACCACACTGTGTTAATTACTGAGCCTTATAATAAGTTTTGAAATTTGGTAGGATAAATCTTTAAGCTCTTTTTTTGAGCATTGTCTTGGTTATTCCAGGCCTTTACATTTCCATATAAAACTTAGAACCAGCTTTCAATTTGCATCACGCACACATTTTGCAATTTTCTTCCTTTCTTATATACTTTGCTTCAGAAAATGACCCTTCTCCTAAAATGTTACTCTCCTTTTGTGCCTTCAATGTTGTTCTCAGATGCTTCTCTTGGATGATCAGGAATCATTATCTCATCCTGCATCCCCACCCCTCATCTGCAGCTGAAAAATCTCTTTAGCATCACAAACTCATATGTACTGTTATAAAAATCATCATCTTTCCTCTCATAACTTCTCTTTCTATATCCCCGGATCATCTGACTCCAACATTTAGAGTCATCTTTGCCTCTACCTTTTTTGTCTTTGATTCCTCAACATTTGTTCCACCATGGACTGGGGACTGGCTCAGGAATGGGCATGTGGCTCAACTATAACCTTGGAGATGGGCAGGGAGTCAGCTAGGGAAAGTGAGGGGAAAAGTCCTGGGAAATACTTTCCCTCTCTTAAGACAATCTTCTTCCTGTGGACATTGCAGTTCGGATGCCTGGAACTACCTCTACCATCTTGCTATTAGGTAAAGAATGATGCAAGCATCTGAGATAGCAGGGCAGAAATGGGAAGAACCTGATTCTTTATGAACTCTTGAAGTCTTTTCTACTTCAGAATTTCCAAATTGTTGAGAAATAAAATTCCTTATTATCGCCAAGTGCAGTGATGCACATATGTAACCCCAGCAGCTCAGGAGGCTGAGGCAGGAGGATAGGGAGTTCAAGGCCAGCCTCAGCAACTTAGTGAGGCTTTAAGCAACTTAACAGACCCCGTCTCTGCATAAAATATAAAAAAAGAGCTGAGGGTCCCTGATTCTAAATAAAATATAAAAAGGAGTGGAAAAGTGGTGGCTAAGTGGTTAAGCACCCCCTGGGTTCAATCCCAAGCACCAAAAAAAAAAAAAAAAAAAAAAAAAAAATCCTTATTGAAGACATTTTAAATTAGGATTTGTTACATGCATTGACACATCCTTACTGGCAGAATACTGGTAAAACACACTATCTCAACTCCTCACTATATCTCATTTGGGCTGCTGAAATTTTATCTGGTCTTTAAGGTTTCAAAGCTAATCCATTTTATATACCTGCTTGCTAAAGATTCCTTTATTTTATTCTTCTTCCCACCACCCCACCCCCGTACTAGGGATTGACTCCATGGCCTTGATCATGCTGGGTAGGTGCTTTGCCCCCAGTCCCTTTTAATTTTATCTAGAGAGGGTTTCACTAAATTGCCTAGGCTGGCCTCAAACTTGTGATACTCTTGCTTCAGTCTCCCACATAACTGGGTTTGCAGTCAAGCACCACTGTGCCTCCTGTAAACATTCCTTCTTAAGGAACTATTTAATCACATCCCTTGTCTTGTCCAAAGACTTCTAGTAACTTTCCATTGCCTAGAGAACAGTCTAGGCTCAGCATTTGTGGTTTCATGTAGCCCTATCCTTCTTTATAGAATCTGTATTACAAAGAATTAAGTGCCATCTCTCACATATGACTTTCTCTTTCCCGCTTTGTTCATGTTATCTCTGCCTAGAATGCTCTAGTTCACTGCTGCCTGTCTGTATGCAATCTTCTTGAAATTTGCCTTATGTCTCCTATTCTACCCTTGCAAGGTACTCTCTCCTCTCCAAGCATCTATGGTATTTATCGTCATCTACCTTGCATCAATGTTATTTGTGTAATCTCTTCTGCTAGTGCCTTTGAATAGAATTTTCTGCAAAGATAACACATAATTTATTGCACACTTGAAATGTGGCTAGAACAACTAAGGGCCTGAATTTTAATTTTGTTTAAATTTAAATACACAAGTAGCTAATGGCTACTGTATCAGATAGTACAGTACCAGACTAATAGGCTCTGGAATGCAATATACATATTTTTTTCCCTATTACCACTACAAAGAGCCCCTAGAAGCTACAATCTGTTCTGTTCTCCTTATTTTTTCCAGTTTTGTGGATGATAAGACATTGAATATTCACTTAAATCAATAAATAATCACATTTCCCAAATACTGTGTAAGTATTACAAGTACTTACAAGTACTTATAAAGATTCCTAGCTATTTTTATTCCAAACTCAAGTAAATTCAATAAGGAAGAAGAAATATCTGGATGACCCAAATTCCAGTCTATTATTGAGGAACAGATAATTAGTCCAATCAGAGGATCTATCATCTATGTATATCTAACTTACACCATTCCTTCTCTAAAGGAACTCCTTACAGTTTAAAAGTCTTAATTTTTAAAATTATTTTATTTTCCAGAGTTAAGGCTCTAACCCAGGGCCTTGTACAGGCTAGGCAAGCACTCTACCATGAGCTACAACCAGCCTAAGGTGTTTTTAAAAACTATTTATTTTGCAGTAATTTCAAACTTACCATAACATTGCAAGATAGTGTAGAAATATCCAGCTTCACCAAATTTAATTGTTTTAATTTAAGAATAACCCAGATTCTCCAAGCTTCAAATTTTAGCAATCTCTTTTTGTACATGTGTACAGCAGATGTGAGCATGTATATATATATATGGTATATACATTATTTTTTCTGAACCATTTGGGAGAAAATTCCACAGTTGTGTCCTTTTACCCTTTAATATTTCAGTGTATCTTCTTCTGAACAAGGATATTTTGTATAGAATGTATTCAAAAAATTAAACATTGACGCAATATTTATGTCAAACTACAGTCCACATCTAATTTCAGCAATTATCTCAATATTCTTTATGACATTTTCCTCCTCTTATAAAGGACCCATTTCAGGGTCACATATTGCCTTTAGATGTCACGTTCTTTTAATTTCTTTTAATCTGCAGTCTTCGTCTTTTATGAAATTGACAGTGTTTTAAAAATATAAGGCTAGTTATTCTACAAAATTTTTTTCTGCTTGCGTTGTCTGACCCTTCCTCATGGTGAGATCTTGGTTAAAGCTCTTCAAAGGTGGTGAAGGAAGTATTGTTATACAGATCTTTTCGTCTTCCATCGGATCTTAGACTAGACCCAACCACACCTATTCCTAAACTCTTAAAACATTACATTTTTATTAAAATATTTACCAGCAAATTTTGTGCAACAAATTTCTAGGGGAGCCCTCTACCACTGAGCCACAACCCCAGCCCCTGAACAACAAATTTCTAAAAGAAAACGTTCTTGTTTAAAATACATAATTCAGCTGGTGCACACCGGTAATCCCAGTGGCTGGGGAGGCTGAGGTAGGAGGATCTCAAGTTCAAAGTCAGCCTCAGCAAAAGTGAGGTACTAAGCAACTCGGTGACACCCTGTCTTCAAATAAAATACAAAATAGGGCTAAGGATGTGGCTTAGTGGTTGAGTACCCCTGAGTTCGATCCCAGTACCCTAAATAAATAAATGAATAAATAGATTCTACAATTCTCAAAAGCACTTGTCGGCTTTGTGTGTGAAATTTACTTAATGGATTTAATTTACCTGAAATCATTTCAGTTATTTCATATTGAGCATGGAAATAATTCCTCAAGGAGAATTGCTATGAAGTATCTAAGTATTCTTATATAATTAATTAAAACTATAGAATCTTTCCATTTTGTAACCGGCTTTACTTTTATTTTTCTTAATGGTATATCCACTGGAGAGAAATTTCTTAGATTCCGATATTGCATATCAAAAGCACTTTTGGCCTTTTGAAGTTTGGTGTTTGAAGTGTTACTTTTTTGTCCTAGTTGTTTGTTTCCTTGGCAGAGCTAGAGATGGAACCCAGGGTCTTGCATAGGTTAGGCAACTATGAAGGGTTTCAAATCAGCGTCATACCTCAATATTTCAGGTAATTTTAAGGACGAGTAAGGGACAAGGAAGTGGGGAAAGTACCTAACTGTAGGGAAGGCTATACTTCTTAAAAGATGCTTTGAAAAACAAAAATACCAAAAAACCACCTCTCATTGTAGCTGTAGAGCTATCCTTGAGATAGATAGCATGGTCCTTCAGGATTCTTCTCGGGAATAAGAATTGTTTCAAGGAAGAAACTGGCAGCGATATGGACATTTTGGACAGAGACAGAAAAATGCTGGAGTGTTTTGGACACCATGAAAACGCTAGAATTATTACATAAATATTTTATAGTGTGAGACACGTATGTTGGTTTTTTTACGTAGGGGGGAATTAAACAAATATTTCTTTAAGAAGATAGAAACTTGAAGTCTTCCCCTCTCCCCTGAAAGCTAAAGTGTCGTTGGCTCTGCTTCTAGGACTTCTAGGAACGTGCAATTAAAATAAAATCGAAACAACAAATCCCTTGCAGCACTTCCCCCACCCCCACCGCTCCAGAAGTCCGAGCCCGACACGCCGCTGTTCTGAGTCTCCCAGCCCGGAGTCCGGAGGCTTGCAGGACGTCTCCGCACACCCGGGGGACGCCTCGGTCCCCTGCACGGGTCACTCCGGCGAGCCGGCGGCCTCAGCGCGGCCGGGCTCCGAGGGGGTGTGTCCGCGCCCGCCCGGCGCCCGCCTCCGCGGGCCCACCTGCTCCCCGCGCCCGCCCCCGGGACCCTCAAGCGGCGCCGCCGGTCGCCCCGTGGGTCCCGCCGCCCTCTTCCGGACCCGGCGAGACCCCAGCGACGCGCGACCGACCCTGGTGCTCGAGCTCCCTTCTCCCTTCCACCCAAAGGGCGATCAGCCCGCATGTGCGCGGGGAACCTGTGCCCCCGCCCCGGCCGGCGGCCCCAGCGTCCCCCTCGCACGGCCCCGCGGCGGCCCACGCCAGTCCGCGCCGCAGAGCAGCATTCGCCCTGTGCGCTCCCAAGACGGGTGTGGGGATGGTGAGTGTCGGGGGCGGGGTGCGGGGCGGGGAAAGAGCATCCCCGCGCCGCTGCCGCCGCCGCCGCTGCTCCCCCGCCGCCCGGCTGGGGGAGGCCTCGTCACAGCCGCCGCCTCAGCAGCGCCCGCAGATCTCGCGGTGTTTGCCGGCCTCCGCGCCGCCATATTGTGTGACAGTATTTTGATTTGGACTGGGCTGGCGGAGCCGCGGCGAGAGCTGGGGGGGTGGGGGGAGGGCAGGCGAGCGCGAGGGGGGTGGGGGCAGAGGGAGGTAGGGAGGGCGAGCGACCGGAGCCGAGCAGCGGGCCGCGGCGACGCCGCCCAGCCATCGCTTTTGATCTGCAGCAGCCGCCGGCGAGGCGACCCAGCCCGACCCCCTCCCCTCCCCCTCAGCCACGAGCGGCGGCAGCGGCGGCGGCCGGAGGGAGTTGGCGGCGGCGGCCGATCGGAGGGGGCTGAGAGGGGAGGGAGGGAGGGCTGAGGTGTCCCCCCTGCCGGGTGGAATCGGAGGCGGCGGCGGCGCTGGCGGCGGCCGTGGTGGCGGAGGCGGCGGCGGCGGCGACGGTGGAGACGGCTGCCCTAGTGGGAGAGGCGGCGGCAGCGGCGGCGGCCGAGGAGGAGGAGGGGGAAGCGGCGGCGGCGAAGGGTAAGCGGATAGCGCAGCCGGGCCTCGGCGGGATCCCCAGCGCGGCTCTCCTCCGCGCCCCGCACCTCCCCGTCGTCGGGAAGCGGCTCTGCCGACTCGCAGGGAAGGCCCTTGCGGGGCGTCCGCTCCTTCCTCTCCCTCTTCCTTCCTCCGCCTCTGTCCTTACCCCGGTGGCGAGGCGGAGAGGGAGGCCCCCCAAGTCCTCCAGACCGGGTGGGGGTGGGGAGCATCGGGCTGGGCCTGGGCTCCGGGGCGTCGGTGGGGAGGGGGAGGGGGTTCGTGGGAGCCCAGCGCCGGGAGAGCCGGGGTGGGGAGGCCCCTGCCCCCGACCCGCCCCCAGGCGTGTGTGCGCTGGAGGTGGGGGAGGCACAGCTCCTGGGGAGCCGAGGTCTGCAGAAAGATGACTTCACGGGGGGTGCTGGGAGCGAGAGGAGTTGTGAGGAGGTCGGGGGCAGAGAGCTGTTCCCTTCACGACTGCTCTCTTCAGCCTTTAAAGTGGGGAGCAAGCCCCGCTGAGAATATGTGGCCCCTTAGAGTTCACAGGAAAATGCTAGCTTTCTGTTGGTTCACTCTGAAACCCAGTGACTGATTGAGACCCTGAGGCAGCGAGGGTCTTTGGGGCATTGCCGAACAGGTGACAGGTGGATCTTCCTGTTGCTGATGCTTTGGGATTGTTGAGGCAGAGTTGTGTACCCAAGTGTCAAGAGACCGAGTGAGTTTGTATTTATTTGTTTGGCCATGTTTCATTCCATATATAGTATATTTGAGATGTTCGGTTTCCATTCAAGTCTGCTTAATTGTTGTGGAGAAATTCTTCAAATGTTTCTGATAAGAGAGGTTTCCAGGAGAGTGAAGGGAACTTGCAGCTTCACAGGGATACCTCACTAGGTCGTGAAATTTAGGTCCCCAAAGTGGAGACTGTTCACTGCCTTTATTCATTGGAAAGTTGTTGAGCACTAAGGTCGTATTCAAGGCAACCGTGAGGCAGTACAATCTTGCATCCATTTTGTCTGTTTTAGGTAAGTTTGTAAAGTACCAAGTTTTAGGCTCAGGTTGATTCACATTATAAAAGAAAGTTTCTTGTATTCAAAGAAGATATTGCTCGTTATGCAATTTCAAATTTGGCTGGGAATTTTGGTGGGAATGGAATAAAATTTTTGCTTTCAGTTTTTACACTACTGCTGCTTACCACACTTTTATACAGTAGCAAAGTATTGACACCTTTTCAAAAGTATCTTTTAAATTCTTTGTAACTGTGAAATCACCATTGATCTTAAAACTTGAGAATTTGAAACTTTAAATTTTGAAAGGGTAGTAGCTGCTAATAAAGGAAGATCTGCTTTTCATTTTATTGTATTCTTTGAGCACTTTAATTAGAAACCTTGTTTACAAGTGTCAGATAAATGAGCTACAGATTAAATTAGAGCCCATTTAGTTTATGGATCCTTTAGCTTTTTTAAAAAATGTGTTTGCAGTAAATATGTTGAATGATGGCAACTATCAGTGTGTTAACAGGAAATAGAACAAAAATTCCAATGATTCAGAACTTCTGTTTGGGTTTCCCCCCTTTAAGCCTAAACAGTTTCTAATAGAGGGGGCTTAAATTTTAATTCTTAAAGAATCAGACTGAAAATTGAATAAGTTAGTTAGATGAGTAAGTTATCCACCCAATATACTGTTATTTCATTTTTCCCTGGGGTGCATGGAATAACTTTTCCTGAGTTTAAAAGTATTTTCCGTAGGACACTGATGAAATGCCACCATTTAAACCCTCTTTAGGGGACTCTCATAGTGGAACCTGTGCTTTTGTAATTCATCAAGAATTGGGTAAATACTCAGGTTCATAGAGTACATGTTCCCTGAAAAATATATTTTAACTTAAATCAATCCCATTTGATTGAAGTAACACCTATGTTTGGTCTTTTCTTTAGTGGAAAGAAGCATTTCCCTTCATCTAAAGATATTGTAAGACCTGAGTACAGTTATTATATCTAATTAAATGAAATAATCTCTGCACAACTGAGTAGACACTACTGGGATGCCTAATTATGGCTCTATTGAGTATTGCTTCTTTAGTGTTAGTAATATACTTACTACTCTTAGGTAAATGTCTTAACATGATTGCTCTTGTATCTTCGCAGAAATAAAATTTTGTTCTACTTCTTGACTTTTCTCTGTAAGGGAAATTCTTTTCCCACACCACTGTTTAGAATGAAATGAACCTACTGCATTTTGAAAAATAGGCATAATGTGTAGGCTCTTTTACTCTATGAATTACATTGCCAGAAAAGTCCTTGAGGAATGTCTGAATTTTCTAAAACTGCAATTTTTTTAGTTATATAAACACATCTAGACAAAAAGTTTATTTTTTATGATTATCAGCATACTTTAGAAGAGAAATTTTGCCTTGTTATATAGATGCTTTTAAAAAAAGATTTCTGATAGTCTTTACAACATATAAAGTTCATAAATTAAATCGTAATTCAGAAAGGTTTTAATCCCATTATATTTCTACTTGGCCAGGTTCCCATTACCCAGACAACGGTAGTACCACTTTTCCTTTTTGTCACTTATGCCATTTTTATTTGGTCTAAGACTGGGACTCTCTAAAATAAAGAATTATGAGAAAATAGAGGCAAGTGTGAAGATTAGGACAAAACATTGAGGAGAAAATAGGGGATAAGATGCTAGTGGAGGATTAAATGAACGGTTTTATGTAGCTGGGAATGTGGAGATGTGGGTAGTGGTAGCTGCCAAGCCTAGGAAAATGATCGTGCTGAACGGCACTGAGATTTGTTCTGAATCTTTTTGTAGGCTCTGGCAATCTATACATGTCATCTTATTTAAAACCCTCTCTTTTAAGATAGTGAGCATTGAAAACATTAAAATTTTAAGGAATTTAATGTATGCATGTTCATATTTATTTGCCTCCAGCTTATATTCCCAGATAGTTAAGATATTTTACCATTTTTTTCCTAATGATTCTGCTCCTAAAAAAAATCTAGAACACTTACTCAGAAAGCTAAAATTCCTAAGTACTCTGGCACTTGCCAGGTACTGTCCTTTCTGTGTTCTCTTAAGTTAATCACTATACTTTACTATGATCTTGATAACTAAAGTATAAGCAGGGAGGGTTGTCTTTTTCATTAACAATCTTTTTATTAGTAAATGGTATTCTGCCAACATTCAGTCTTCCAGGATTTTATTTGGAGGGGGGGGCGGTGTCCCAGAATAATTGTCACAAAACTCCTACATTGAAGTGATATATTTTCACTTATTTTATAGAATATGCTTTCTTTCTTATTTCCTAATACTTAGAGAAGAAGCGAGCACAGTGAGAAGTGCCAGCTAACAAATTTATGTTTCAGGAGAGCCAAGTCAGAATTGTTGCAAGGTGGAGTTATGGATATTAATATCAATAAAAATCTCTGTGAAAAAAAATTTTGAAGATTTTGTCACTCACATGTTCACTTGTTCAAAAATTATTTTACATAGACCCCCTTGTCTCCTGATGGTACTTGGTAATGAGGCTTCGCTGAATATGGGTTTTTTATTTTCCTAATTCATTTTTAAGGTAAAAATTTAATAGGGATTGTAGTGTATATCCAATTATTGATTTCAGTTTAGAATTGGTATCAAAGAAGGGATGCTATCTTATATAGTAAAGAGGAAGAAACTAATTTTATTGAATTTCTACTGTGTGCCAAGTTTTCATTCATTTTACAAATGTTTTCTAAGTACTTACTATGTACCAAGGATTGTTGCAGATGGTGGAGATGCAGTACTGAATAACAGACAAGAATTTATGTTCTCATATAGTTTACATTCTAGTGGTAGAAGACATAATAAATGAGTAAAATGTAGTGCGTCTGGGGAAAAAAGAATACTGTGGAGAAAAATAAAACCGAAGGAGTTTGGGGAATGTTGCTTATTTGATCTTTTAAAAACTACTTAGTGGGTAGTTTATTATTCTTGATTTCAAAAAACAAAAACTATCTAATACATAAAGTTTTTTTCTTTGAATAATAATATACTTCATAACTTGAGAACAAGATCATATTTGTGCTTCAGAGTTATCAGTCTCAATTAATAGGGATTTCTTATTGTTAATATTTCAGAAAGCTGCTTTGTGGCTCAGTAGAAAATTTTGGGATTACCCTGGTTTTAATCTTGGTTTCGCTACTTACTAGGTTTGCTGTTGAATTTGAGGCCAATTATGGTTTCTTTGCTTCTCTGATCCTGTTTTCTAATCTGTAATGAATATAATATCTGTATGGTTGTTGCAATGATTAATTTGTATGTCTTACATAAATTATAGAAGCTCAATAAATTGCAAGTGTTTATTGCACATCTAGAATTCTATTTTAAAAAAAAAGCATGGCTGGAGTTGGTGACTCTTCAAGAAAGCTCTGTGTGGACATAGTCTAATAATGTTTCATTTGGATAACTAAAGCTGTCTTGCCTGATTATCAGAAGGTTAATCAAAGCACAACTGTAATGTACCGTCTCTAGTACTTTCTGGAGAATTTGTGCATGTTATCTAGTCAGTGTAACATCTGGAGTAACCTTTTTCTGGTGAAGGAACATTGTGTCCTTTTTGGTCATGTTAGTTGACAAGCTGGATCTCAGCATTTTGACAAGTAATCAACAAATATTGTATTAAAATGTCAATGCATGTAAATTCTTATAAAACATTTAGTATAGTACATTATACATAGTGTTCAGTGAGCATTCACTTTTGTAATTTTTCTCCTTTATTGTATATGAAGAGTATTTCAAAGAATTTACGAAGTATTAAGGAAAACAGTTACAAAGATAAAAGAATAATGCAAATTGTGAATGGGATTTTTTGATGAAGAGCAGAATAGCCATTCAAATTGCATACTTATTTTCATTTTCACACTGGAAGATTACTAAACTGAGCTTCTCAAGGATAGAGCAGATTTTTTCCTTCCAATTTTTACACCATGATCTGGTCAGTGCTTAGCCTGCAGCTAGGAACTTTGTTAAGTGTTGAGTGGTTCTTGTAGTAATGTTTCGTTGTTGTTGTATCACAGCCCTATTAGGTAGTAAACTCCTTCTGAGTCTGAACTGTTAGGGGTGCAGTGGACTTAAGTTTTTGTGTCTCCCTTTTAAGTACAGACTAAAATATTATAGCAGAGTCGTTTTGGATAACATTGTAACTTGTTTTAATTTGAAAAAATTCCCTAGAAATTGAAAGGAAGAAATCAATTATTTGCAACTATACTAGTGTTCCCTATCCTCTTCCTATGATGTTGTTGACATCAATGTGAAAAGGGGATACAGCAGTTTTTAAAAGCAGAATAGAAAAATGAAGTCATGCATAATTACATGCTCTTAACTAACTTAAAGGTCAAGTTTATTTTGTCCCTTTAAGGCAATTTCAGTGAAACTGTAGATTTGTACTGGCTTTATGAATTAAATGACTCGGTTATTTGCTTAACATTCCTGTGATGTGGGAAATACTGGTGTTTCCACAGAAAAGGGAAAACATCCCACCACTGCCCCAACACCCACTTTAATAGTAACCAGTTCCTCAGATGTTTGCATCTTAGCACCAGTCAGCTTTTTCTTATTCTGTTACAAGTTATCCTCTCCCTCATGGA